>NW_023416285.1:96786504-97986504 GCF_014176215.1 Rousettus aegyptiacus | reverse complement strand
AGTAGATGGCGAAGGACGAGTTCGACCTCAAGCATTTATAAAGGAGCATCCGGTGTGGGTTTCCACGTCAACGGCGGGACAGCAGACCAGAGCTCTCGGCAAAGGATGAAGGTCGAACCAGACGAGAATGACGCACGAGGTGGACACAGGGAGCGTGGCCCCCTCTGCGTGCCGCCCAGGCCTCGCCGGCCTCGTTAGCAGCCGACGCCGTCTTCCCGAAAGGGACCCCAAGCCGCCAGCAGCCCTGGGTCGTAGTGTCTGCCCAGACAAAGTCCCGTCGCACACAGAGTGGGCCGCATGCTGCTTTTTGTTGTTAGGAAGTGGCAGTCTGAGATCGAGCGAACGTTTTAATTTTTTTATTTCTCCTGAGAAGGAACGCAGGGCTGTCTGACATCGCGCGTGAATGAGGAGCACCCACTCACAGAGAGACGGACCTCGCGCCTAGCGTGGAGCATTCACCTCCCTCGAGAGCCCCGGGAGGTGCGGGAAGGCTCGGTGTCTCGGGAGGGCCCGCTGGGCGCCCCCTCGGGCCGTCTGGGACTGGCAGAGCCGGCAGGTCCCGGTGTCAGCCCGAATGCTTCCTCCGCCACAGCGGAGCTGTTTCCAGTCAGGAACCACGGGGTCGAGCTGGTTACCCCGGAGGGCGGTTCGAGGGACCGGCTGCTCTCCGTTGCTCAGTTTATCGCTCAGTTTATCGACGCGATCTGTTTCCATTATTTCAGTCGGCGGCATCGTTGCCTGTATTCTCTGGGAATTTCAGCAGAAGGGACCATGTAGAAAATGCCATGAATGAGTGGAAGGGGACGAGCAGAAGACGCCGGCGCGCAGGCCCAGGGACAGCCGCGGGTCGCCGGCCAGGGCCCCCCGACCCCTCGCGCCCCACGAGCTGGCGCCGCGGCAGCGCCGGGCGGCCCCCTGGGCGCCTCACCGGGCACAGTGTCCCCTCGGCACCCGTCTCTGTCTTCCCCGCACTGCCCGCTTCTGGGCTCCGGGCGCCGCAGAAATGGACGGTCCTTCGCGCGCAGGGGACCCTCGCCAGCTCCCTTCCTCGGCTGCAACCCAGTCTCCCTACGCGCAAACCGCACAGTAGCGCCTCTGGCCGAGACGCTCCCGTGTGGGACAAGCTCTGTTTTCTCTCCGTCCCTAGATGCTCCTTCACCCCGCAGACCAGACCGATGAGCATGTCTAAAGCTCCTAGTATGTGGTAATTTTTCCTACTCAAACACACCGGGGCCCCTGGACACGACTCGGAAAGAAGAGGAAATGGCCCGAGCAAACGCAGTGCCCCTGCCCCCGCCTGTGCCCCCGCTCCTTCCGGGGCTGTGGGGCTCTGCGTGTCTCGAGGAAGGGACAGTGCCGTGGGCTGCTCACTAGTCCTCTGGGTGTTGGGTGCCCTTCCCCCTCCCTCCTGTGGCCTTTTCCCAGGCATCGGCCCGGATGCACACGTAGCCTCAAGATAGGTTCTAGATGCACATCTCAAGCAGAGCACCCCTCGGGGCCCAGGCGACAGAGATAACGTCTCAGGACTGTCCCTCCGGATCCCTCCCCAAAATAAGACTGTTTAGGCAGTGGGTTGCTTAAAAAATAATGAGATTCTTGTTTTCTTTTTCAAATATATTCTAGATAATTCTCGGTGATAATAAGCATTCTTGCACACTTGGGACATGCTGAAGGCCAGGGGATATGGCTAATCATGACAAGAGCATGTGACCAGCAGTTGGGGTGTTTGGGGAGGGTCTGCGAGCTCCATGTCCCCACCTCTGAGCTCACACCACTTTCCACAACAGTGTCTTGCTTAACCAAGGAACCCAAGCCTAATTATCAGTATCGAGGAGAACACTGAGCGTTGGGGGCGAACGGTTTCTTCTCCAGCGTGCACCCAAACGCCACGTTTGTTTCTTTGCTCGTGGGGTGCGTGTTTAGGAGTCAGGACCTGTATAATGTTAGGCTTGAAGAGAAGTTGAATTATTACTCTCCGAGCCAAAGGCCCCTGGCAACTTTCGAGTTCCCCAAAGCTTCGCGTTTTTGCTCCGGTTCAAAACCACAGCTCCACGTGCATTCGAGATGGCGTTTCTCCCGTTGGCGACTTCCGCATTTGGTGTCAGGCCCTTGGTTACATGCGTGGCTGTGGGGCTGGGCACAAGTGCCCCCGCACACGTCCCGCCGTTAGAGCACGCGCCTGTCCTTTGGGGAGAGCTCCCCAAAGTAAACCGGAGTCCCCTGTCCAGGCAGAAGCCGCGGGCAAGGCCTGGCTCCGCCGACTGCCCGTCCACTTCGCCTAGAAATGCCGAGGAGCTGGTCTCAGTGACATGCTAGAAGCAGGAAATGAAAGACGGAACCGATGGTTTCAACCAGCTGAGAGCAGAACTGAAAGTCTGCAAACAAAACTTACAGACTTTTTATCACAACTTTCCCTCTGCAAAGGCTGCAGAAAGACGCCGCTCTGTAAGAGACCTGCCTCGTTGTTTTCCAAGACCTCTCGAGTCATCTTGGCTTCTGTCTCTTGATTTAGATTTGAGTTCAAGAGCAATAAAATAGTAAAGCACGAGGAAGATATTTCTCCACCAAAGGGCCTGGTCGGGGGCTTTTTCCGCTGGCCCCGACGAATCGTGCTCAACCCAATGGCTCCTGGTGGGTCGAGAAAGCAGAGAAGCACCTCCCCGCCCAGCCGTTTGTTTCATTTCTCAGCCGAATGGTTCGGGGCCTTCTCACCACGGGCATCGAGACAAGGCCATCCCTGTCTCCGTGGAAAGGAACGGTGGGCAAATTAAGTTGGACCAAAAAAAAAAAAAGTTGCACATATTTATTAAACACTAACGACTAAGTCAAAGACTGACTCTCATTACAGGAGATTATACGCCGCGGTCACCTACAGGCCCCGCCGCCGAAGCCTTTCGTCTGCTGGGCCGTCGCGTTTGACTCGCGGCACCAGCACGTAGGAAACAGAAGAACACACGCGTGCACACGGCTTCTCGCTACTGCTCGGGGCCCGAACTGCTGACCCAGACCCACTCTGTGAAGCCTCAGAAGCTCGGATGGGGGAACTGACCATTACCAGCCCTTGGAATTCTTGTTAATGCTCATAATTAAGCTCACGCTCCTTCTGAGTCACACTGGGCTCCCGCGTGGGTTCTCGGGAAACCTTTGGAGGGCTCGTACCTGCGACTTTTAAGCTTCCCACTGACCTGCTTGTCAGAACCGACCACTGAGACAGACGTTTTTGTTGTTCCTTGTTCCTCTCTGCTCAGAACGTAGAACGTAGAGGGACTTCGGATGAGAAGAAACTTGCAAGCTCAGGCTCCGATGTCGTGAACACGCCACGTGAACTATGCCATGCCGATGTATTTTAATGAGCGTTCATTACTTACTGGGCCTAAGCCCACTCATGCAACGCTATCTTTAAATCCGTTTGTAGATTTTACTGTTTTTAATGAGCGGGACTTGGAGGCAAGTGCATTCCCTCACGCTCGCGCTCACGCCCCGGCGAAGGCCCGCGCGGCCGGCAGCCAGACCGACGCCCGAGACTTCTTAGGCACGTCTGGAAAGTGAGGATAGCGATAGCTTCTTCACGAGATTAACTGTGGGGATTAAAACACATTCGCGAACGCTATATAAACTAATATAAAATCACACCGAAAACTGATTATTTTGAAAATAAATTTTTCTAGCAAATAGAAGGCTAACGCACTGTCCCTGCCACTTCTGGGTCTACAGCGTGCTGGCTCGCGTGACTCCAAGCCTCTAAATCGAATCCGTGACAGCTCGGCACTCGCATGGCGCTGTGAGTCTGCTTCGTGATTTAAGCAGACTTGCCCCTGTCTGCTCACCAAGCTCCTAAACAGTCTTTCCAACCATTCCTTTCTTGACCCCCCTAGAAAAATCAAATTTTATACATTTGAAAGGAAAGGGATTTAATAACTGCCAGGCGCTTATTTCTTATAATTCCTGCAAAGCTTTGCAAAGAAGGTACCATCCTTTTTTGCAGGGGTTGCACTGGAGGCTCAGAGAGGGTGAGTGACTCGCCCACAGCCACACAGCTCAGACATGGCAGTCAGGACTTCAACCCAGCTCCCAAACCCACATCCCCCACTCTCCACGCCCCTCGCACAGGGTAAGTCATCCGTCCGCAGTCCAAGGTGCCGAAGACACGCCTTGCTTTTATTCAGGGAGCCTCACCCGGGTCCTCCTTCTGCTCTTACCTTAAGGGTGTGGCTGTCGTGCTCACGCCCAGGACATTAAGCCCTGGTGACATGAGTCAGCCTGTCATTCCAGGGCTTGGCAGCTTTTCCCAGAACAGGTATGAGTGGTCCAGGAAATCGCAGATTCTTGCTCCGCCGCCCCACCCCAGGTGCCCGTCTACTCCTGGGCCCCCTGAGGGTTCAAGTCCAGGAGGACTGAGTCACCGCTGCCTCCCTCCACTGTCCTGCGGAGCGAGCGGCTCCCCGCGAGCCTGACCAGCTCCCCAGTCTTTCCACAGTCCCGAAGGGTCGTGGGCAGTTTGGGCGAATAAAGATCCAGATGACGGTCTGGCTGGCGTTCGGTGGTATTAACGTGCCCGTGCGGTGTGCACCACCCCTCTAACCTGGGGACAATAATTCCCACTCTCTCCGGATCTGGGTGAGCATAAAAGGAGACCATATGCAGTACGGCTTTGTAGGGACATCACATTCAGCCCATAACAGTGTGAAACATGAAGAGTGACAGCGGGGGTCACAAATGCAGGCTGGGGAGGGCGAGGGCTGTCCCCGCGGCCGTCCATCCTCCACCCCTCGTGTGTGGCTTGCGCGCCATGCCCAACGTCACGGGCACTGGGATGACCGTGAGTGGGAAGCAAAGAGAGCCCAGAAGGCCTGGGCCCTGGTCTCAGCTCCGCCACTCGCGTTATGGTCTTATCACGTAAGACTAGACGCGTTTGTACTTCAGACACGGGCCGATGTGCAGTGCCGAAACTGACCCAGGGCGGAAAGCCACGGGCAGCGCTGGACCCGGCGAGGAGTCTAAGCTCTGGGGGAGGTGGATACAATGTTCTAAGTTCTGGGAGAGGTGGATACAATGTTCGGAGAGCCTCAGTCCCTGTCTAAGTTCTGAGGGAGGTGGATACAATGTTGGGAGCGCCTCCCTTTCTATCTAAGTTCTAGGGGAGGTCGATACAGTGTTTGGAGAGCCTCAGTCCCTGTCTAAGCTCTGGGGGAGGTGGATACAATGTTCTAAGTTCTGGGGGAGGTGGATACAGTGTTCGGAGAGCCTCAGTCCCTGTCTGTGAGACCCCGCGGTGCAGGGCCGGGCTGGAACCGGAAGGAGAACACGCTGTCCGCTGCGGGTTGAGCACGTGCCGGGCCCAGTTCCTCCCCTCGGGTTCCGCCAGACAGGCCGCCTGGGCCGGGGGCGTGAGAGAGCGGTGTCCCAAGCCTGCGTCAGTGTCAGGAGGTGGGCCCTCCCAGAGCGTAAGTGACCTCACAAGGTCTCACGGTGAGAAAGCGCTAGAGCTGGCGTTCGACCCCAGTTCTCTTAGACCCTGGAGAGCACCATCTCTGACCCCAAAGCCAGTGCAGAGCTTTGTCCCCGAGGGCGCTGGACGTGGTCTGTCACTCGCATTGCTGCGGTTGTGGAATTAGGACGGGGAGACGGTTGACGGGGGGCGCGGACCTGCGCCAGAGCGCCCGCCGCAGGTTCATTCAAAGGGAGCAAGCGTGTGTGTGGTGTGCGCACGCCGAGAAGCGTCACTCTGCCTCTGCCGTCGCCACCGCGGCTGTTCCCGGGGGCGGGGTGCATGGGGCGTGGAGGACTCTGCGTCTGCGGCCACCTCGCGGCCAGCATTTCCTCCATCCGTGAACCACAGCCAACGGAGGCTTTGGAAGCACACCGTCCAGCGCGGCGAGCGCTTGCCACTCCTGTCTATGCACGTGAGGACGGACCCGAAATGTCAAAGCGAGGTGGTCACCCGCCAGTTCAGCTAAGGCTCAGTGACGTCACTGTCCTTGGCAGGTTCGCTCTGCTGGCAATGCCTGTCCTCTCTGTAAAGAAAGGGCCTCTCCGCAGTGGACCAGCGGTGAAAGCTGCGACTGGCCATCACGTGAAGGTGGGCTCCCCTCGTGACCTGCACGTCCAGTGTGGGAAGCCGTGACAGCTCGTCCCGCTGGACGCGGAGAGCCACTTCCGTGGCCAGCCCTATGACCCTAAGTTCTGACCGACACTTTTTAGGGCGACTTGCCGGAGCTGGGAGGGCAAAGTATGGCATGTCCGACACACGGTGAAGGGCCCAGGCATGGTGAGCGCGAGGGCCGCATCCGAACGCTGTCCGTCCCGCCCCGGACCGCCTCCCTGGACCTCCACGCGCACCGAACAGTCCAATGAGGCTGTTTCAACAGCCGCGCCTCCTGTTTGACGACGAGGTTGCAATAAAAATCCGGATCCGTGGGAGGCACATCGCCGGCCTTGGCCCCTGGCCCCAGGCCCGGCTCCTTCCATACATTATTTCTTGCCCTACCTTCAGCTGGACGGCTGGCTGTCGTCGGCCCCACTGTGACAGAGGCAGCCGCAGTGGGGGAGGCAGAGAAGCTGCAGCCTCGTGACACCTGAGCACCATTCCAGCAGCTGCAGGTGTTTTTCCGGCCCCGGCTCTGGAGACCCGCCTCAGGGATGTCGGGCGACAGGCGTTTCTACCGCAGGGAGGGAGAGCTTCCCGGCCTGAGTCGCCGAGCCAGGGACGGGCATGACAGGGGACCTGGCCTTCAGGATGTGGTGCATTTTATTTGTTGCCGTGATCGCCCAAAAGGACATTTCCCCCGCGACTGGTCACAAAAAATCGATTGAATGGACAAGAGTTGCTAAAAGTCCTAATGGCGGCATGTGAGAAAAGCTCTTACCCCGGGGAGCTGAGACAGAAGCCGGCTCCTCCGGGTGAGCCGTCTGGAGGGAGGTGGACGCGGCCTCGTCCTGTGCGGGGCTGGCTGCGGGGGCCGCACCCCGGACTTCGTGCCCCTCCGTCCCACACTGCAGCAGCTGCCCAAGGGGGCCCGTCACAAGGACACTAACGGACCCGGCCACGCGGCCGCGCAAGGGCGGGGCACGAACTCATTTCTCACCTCAGACACTCACGGAATCACGCTCCCTTTCACTGGAAAAAGACCGAGCGCACGTTGCAACGTCCTGCCTAAACCAAGTACGTGGTGAACGCGGTGAGCAGGGACAGCTTCGCCATCCATTTGACCTTGAAGAAAGTGACACTACTCAGAGTGTAGTAAAGTCAACGCCAAACGGCTGTGAGCGAAAAGCAGGAAAAGACAGCGGGCTGTGGGAAAGGCGTGAGGCCTGCAGGTACTTTAACTAGTCACCTGGGACACCCGGTTCGGTCGCCTCGTGCGAAACGATTGTGCCCAGAATCCAAAAGGGCTTGCGCTGGGTGTCGAGGTAATATGTCAAAACACTTGCGCGTTTACCTTTAAAGGCAAGCACAGGACGTGCTCTCGTCGAGTTTCACTTTCATTTCCCCGAGAAGCTGCTCGCCGAGGCGAGAGGCGCTTTGTGGAGCATCCAGTGCGTTTCCAGCAGGGAAAGGCCTTTCAATCAGCAGGCAGTTGAAAGACGGAACACGTGGGTGACCGCGTTCCGGGGGCTGGATCCGGCTAGCCCTGCGCTCGTATTCAGAACCCGGGGACAGGTGCGTGGGCCTCCTCGTCATTGTCCTCTGAGCTGCAGCCACTTCGCCTCCCCATCTAAGGCGGACGGGGAGAAGGAACGAGTCGAGTGCAAGATGGACGACTGGCCTTTCTTAAGCCCCTCAGGCAAACGGTGCCTCGGAGAGGTCTAATGTTCTGGGTCAAATGAGCTGGTGGGTTTTCTTCAGAGATTGCATGTAGCCTCGAGGGATCCACGTCTCGGCGAAAGGAGGAGGTAGTGACAGGGAGTCGTGCGCGCGTGCGCTCGTCGAGCAGGTGTTTCCAGAACACCCGCCCTAGTTGCCAGGCAGTCCGAGACGCAAAACCATAGAGGCGCATTTCTTGGCCCAAAGGGCCCCCTCCTCCAGGAAGCCAGAGAGAAAGGCGAAGAAGCCCAGGGGAAAGCAGACGATGCAGACTGAGGGGAGCGGAGGGGGACGCCCCGGGAGCCGCGCTGACGCCCAGCCCTTTCTGAAGTGCACTGCCCCTGGAAAGGATGCGTCAGGCGCTCCTTTGCCTCGGTCCAACCACCTCCGAGCAGAAAGGAAAACACATTCACGTTGCGTGGCTCAGACCCACCCGGCGTCCGGCCCAGGGCAGAAGCGGGGTGTGCGCCTGCCCGCTCCCCCGCAGGCCGCATCCCGCCGGCAGGGCTTGCTCTGCACAGGACGGTGGCCCCGGGCGCCTGCTGTGGCCGCGGACCAAACGCGCTGGAGGCGCGTCGGGTCGGAGGGGCCGCGAGGGGCGCCCTGCGGGACGGGCGGGCGCGCGCGGCGCCATCGTCAGAGCCGGGAGTCACCGGCCGTGCCAGCGAGTCACCGTGCCACAGGAGCGCAGCGCCGGCCCCACACGCAGCACGACGTGTGTGCAGGGCCCGCGCGCGCACGAGCGTGGCTTCGGAAGGATCCGTGCCCTGCTCACACGTCACATGCTGCACGGAGTGCCCGGCAAGGCAAATGGCAGGCGCCGGACAGATGCCCGAGGCAGGAGACGCCCGTGGCCGGCGTGGCCGGGGAGGCTGCGCGGAGGTCCGTGCGTAAGCTGAGGCCTGAAGACGGGGCCAGATTCGGGAATTATGCCCCTCGGGTAGCCAGCCAGGCCCCAAGCAGGCACCTGTCACCTCGTGGACCCTCACCGGCTGTGAGGAGTGGATGGACGAGCGAGTGGGCGGGTGACCTCGCCCTCAGCTCCCCTCTCGCTGGCCCGGGCGGGCTCCGCGGTGGCGGGTGAGAAGGCGGACGGGAGCCTGGCCAGCGGGAACGGGGGCGAGGGCCTGCGCCACGTCCCTCGGGTGCACCCGCCCCTTCCACGGCGTCCTGTCCGAGACGCTCGGAAGACGGCTAAACACGACCCGCCGTGACAACGGGGAGGGGCGAGTCGCCCTGCGTTTCCGCTCCGCCTTGCACCGACCGTGCCAGTGAGTCGCCGTGCCTCAGGTGTTCCCTGCAGACGAGGAGACTGGCCACTCCGCTGACCACAGACGGTCTGAGGACGGAACAGGGGCCCCCTCATCGCCCCTCCCTCGGCTTTGCGCTCAGAGCGGCCGCCGCCATCGCAGTCAACCCGAGTGCTTTGTTGAAAGAAAATGGCCAGTGAGACCATTTTACAAACAAGGAACACCAAACAAAACACACAAAAAAAACGCTCTGCAAATACGTGACGTTTTAGTCACACCGAGGACGATGCGGGCGGAGGATGCGTGCACACGGGAGTTACGCGCCTGAGAACAAGGGCGGCGAAAACGATGAACGGGCAGACGAGCGAACATCGGCTAACTAAAGCTCAGACACCACAAAGGAAAGAAACCAACGGGCGTGTCCGGATGGACGGCAGGGGCTTCGGCGGGGCGAGCGTGTGGCACCTCGCGGCGGCGCGCAGGCCTGTCCCTCGTGGTGTGTGAGGTCTCCCGCACGTGCTCCGTCTCGTCAGAGGCAGAGTCATAAGTTAGACGATGCAGAGGTTCCAGGGGATCGTGAGGAGACCTCTGTCCGGTGGTAGCTTAAGCTCAGCCCCCGACTCGGGGACACGGGTCCAGTCTCGGGACGGACAGCCGCGCGCAGAAACCAGAGAGTGACCTTTGGGACTTCCGAGTTCTTCGTCGTGTGTCGAAACGCTGTGCATCCGGCTCTTCGAACCGGCCGGTCAGCTCGGGTCCGCCATCGGTGGGTGTGGCCACAGCTCCCGACAGGGAAGTTTCACTCGGGGACTTGCAGAACTTCCTTCCTGCGAGATTTCACTGGCATTGCGGGTGCTGTGAGAGGAAGCGGCTCTGTGGGTCACAAAAACGCAGCAGAACGTCTCGGCTTGTCCTTCACTCACTTGCCGGGAAAATTATGTTGTGGAAACTAAACACGAGGGAACTCCTAATGCCGATTTTCAAAAATTCTATTTTTAAAGAAATAGAATGGGAAGAACGAGAATTATTTTCCCGATGGAGAAGCAGGCAGCACGTAATGGCGATAATGGCCGACGGTTGGCCCTATATCCCCTTTCTCCAACCCCCCACCATCCCCAAAGGGTCCCCACCATTTCCATTGCAGAGATGAGGAAACCAAACCTGAACAGGCCGGAGCGACCCTCACAAAGCCAGGGATTCGTGGATTTTCTATTTGCAAGTCCCACGTGGGGAGGCTCCCCGGGACATAGTAAGTAAACGCCGAGTTTGGGCAAATGTGACTCTTTGAACTGCCTTAGAAAAGCGGTAGGTCTGCGCCGTGTTCCCAGAAAGTTTCGGGGGCCCCACAGCTTGCGGAAGGGGCAGCAGCTTCCCCACGCTCTCGGGCAGTCGCCCGACTTCCGGATGCCACTCCCGTTGGTCGCTAGGACACACGCATCCTTAAAAGGAACATTCTGGGTTACCTGGCGGCGGGAAGCTGAGGGGCGGGTCGCGATCGATCCGCGGAGGGGACGAGCCAGAGCTGTTGGTATGCCCTCCCCGCTCACGCCCCATAATCATCTCTGGCAGAACGGGCTGAAACCTGTTCCCCTGGTTCCTCCCCGTCAGCATACTCGAAGCGCGAGCGGGTGTCATCGCCAACGGGAGAAGCCCGGAGGTGGGCGCTGTGTCCCCGGGGGTCCTCCTCGTGCGCCGTGACTCCACTCAGCGAAGCTCCCGGCCCTCTCCTCGCCGCCCGTCCATTCAAGCCATTTGCTCCGAGGGACGGCGCCGGGGAAAAGCTGGCCTCTCTGTGGCCGCCTGCCCCATGAGTCCTCCAGCGTCTCCGGTCACCACGGCCAGCCTTCTGAAGGGGCACGAGGATAGTTAGTTAGATATTTAAAATCGGGCCACAGATTTATTTTAAATTTGTGGCGAGCACTAATTTTTTTTCAATTTACTTTAAATGGCTTATGTACCTGAATTTTGCCCAAAGGCAATTTTACCACGAAGAGTTAATTTTTTTTTTTTTACAGTTAAAACATACACACACACACACACATCCCATGGTGAGCAGGCTCGCTCTGGCTTTCGAGCTTGTGAATAAATGACCTATTTTGGGGAGGGTGGCAAACGGTACAGGTGCGGGCGGGGGCCAGAGTGCAGAAGTTTGCGCATTCTCGTCCGAAAGGGAAGCCGGGGCACACCGCCGTCACTGCCGACCCGCCCACCCCACGAGCTGCACATCCCCATCTCCTCCCCGGCCCACGCGGAAAAACGGCACCGGGCAACGCCGCCCGCGTCCACGGCGAGCCAGCTGCCTGCCGTACACATCTGCAGGGGAGACTTGCACAGGCCTAGGTGAAGCGTGGTAATGTGAAGCCTGAGCCGTGGGGGGCGGGGGGACGCAGAGCTGTGCTCGGCCGGTAATCGCAAGCCCCAGAGGAATGTGCCCGGGCATCTAGATGGCACCGAGCGTCAGGAAGAGCCGGCACGGGGCACGGGGCAGTTGTCCATTGTCCGAGTTGCCAAGCCTCTTAAGAAGCTGATAACTGTTTGCACACTGCAGCTTTGAGTCTGGGGCTCTTTGTTTAAGGAAAAATCCCAGGTCATATGGTATCTTTTTTTCTTTTTCTTTTTCTTTTTTTTTTCTGGTATCTTTTTTTCAGGGCAAGGCTTAGCCACCCGTTTGGGGGGACTTGGTGACAACGGCATTCTAGTTAAATCTGTCTATTGAAAAAATTTTTGGTGGCTGTTCGGCCCAGCACGCTCCTATCGAGACATGTGGCACCCAGATTCCTTCTCCACTGTCTCTTTCCCTTCACAGACGTTTAGAGAATTCTCATTAAAATTACTTAGAGTGAAACAGGGACCATGTGATGAAATAAATCTAGTTAAATACACTTTGTTGTATTGCCTCATTTGTGTGATGCATGGACCTCATTTTCCTCTCTGTGTCTTAACTGCGTACGTTAGGTGATGCTTGCCAATTAATGCAGGATGTCACATCCCCAATTGCTTTCTCTATCTTCTTAAACATTAAAAATAAATACACGCCATCTGTCTCATATCTTGAAAGCCATTCAAAATGGTTACTTTGTTTGCTCAGGATTACTGCACAGTTTATAGCTTTAGTGCTTCTGAATTGTAAGAAAGTTCTGTCTCCATTTCATAAATGTAACTTTGTTTCAAGGTGAATCCAACAGAAGAAGCAGAAGGTTCTCATGGGAACTTGGGCAAGACAGAGAGCAAGCAGTGTTGGGTGTGTTGGGTGGTGATTAAAATCTCCGTCTTTCCTTCGGTATTCGAGGGCCCTAGACTGGATCCTTTGTGGCTTCCTAGCTGAGTGGTCTAAGGCAATGGTCTCCAACCTTTTTGGTAGCAGGGACGGGTGCTCCTATGAAAATCTAGTGCCTGATGGTCCGAGGCGGAGCTGAGGTGGTGATGCTGGCGCTGGGGAGCGGCTGCAGACACAGATGAAGCCTCTACGCCCACTACCCAGCGCTCACCTCCTGCTGGGTGGCCGGTTCCTGACAGGCCACAGACTTGTACTGGTCTGGGGCCCGGGTGTTGGGGATCCCTGTTTCAGGAAAAGCAGCTTAACCTCCTGATGCCTAGGTATTCCCCATCTGTGAAATGGGGTAGTGCCTACAGGACCCCCCCCCCCCCGCAACACACATACACAATTCCTGATTAAGGCACAAGTGGTAGGGGCCATCTTCGTCACCACCCAGTTTGGAGAAAGGACTATTCAGTTGGGGAAGGAAAGCAGTTAAAAAACAGCTCATGGTGGCGTAAGGTTAAGACCTAAGAAAGCACTGTTCTCTCTTCATAGCAGCCACGACACACAGGTAGACAGGGCCCCAGGCCCCCCACCGCGTTGGAGTGCACAGGTGTGTGAGGCCGGTGGCCAGCCGGGGCATCTGAGAGCCTCGGGGCCACAGTGGCTCCTACACCCTTTTCAGAGAGGTGGTTTTGTTTGTTTGTTTGTTTGTTTGTTTGTTTTTGAAGTAAAAAGCGGCAAGCTACAAAGCGCCCAGTGCCGGAATACTTAACTACATATAGCGGGGCGCAGGGCATGTGCCTTCTGCTGCGAGCCGGGGGGCGGCCTCCTCCACGGAGCCTTCTCCCGCAGCACAGAGCGAGCTTCCGAGGCCTGAGCCCGGCACCCTGCAGACGGGGAGCCGGGGACCTCACGTCCACCCCGTCCTCACAGACCGCAGGGCGGCAGCGCCGTGCGACCCGCCGGACACGCGGGACCCAGCGCGGAACGCGCCGCGGGCGGGAACCGGACGCCCCGCGGGGCCGGAGCATCGGCACCGGCGCGTTCGCTTCCGGCCGGGTTTCAGAAAGTCTGCGCGGCGGACTAGCATTTTCGTGCGTCTGTAAATACGCCGGTTCCCAGCGGCTCCTTTGCCCAGGGTCTCCCGCAGCCTTGTGCCGGCAGGCCCAGCTGTCCCGCGCGGCCCGCGCGCGGCCAGGCCGCTCTGACGTCACTGGTCTCGCCCTGCGCTTGCGACACGACGCACCCCGGACACGGCGCCTCCTGCCCACGTTTCCCCTGCTCCCCACTCCCGCCCACCCCGCCTCGCCTCCCCCACGGCCGACGATTTTGCTGCCGTTCTGGAAAGAAAATTACTTAACATCCCTAACCTGAGGGTGCGTTTAAAATTCCCCTCCCTAATTATAAAATGGAAAGCGACAGGTGTGAGCTTTTGCGCATCTAGCGACAGGAAGGCATGCCACGAAGAGAAGCCGCCAGCACGTGCCGCGGCTGAAGTTCAAGAACCCCCTCGCGGCTACACCGGCCGGCATGGGGGGGGGGGGGCGCCCCTGGGGTGGCCAGCCCTCTCGCCCCTGGCAGGAAGCACGCGTTCATTTGACCCGTCACCACCGACTGGGTTACTGTGGCCGGAAAATGGCCTTGCAGATGAACCAATTTCTACGAAACACGTAGTAAAACTGAGACTGAGATCCAACACGACTCACGTAAAACCCTCCTAAAAGATCCAGCGTGGACCGTTCGTTTGCAAACTCTACATTATCCGTACTCCACTGGCCTTAGAAATAAAAGATGAAATCACGTGGCGAGGATGTGAGCAGTCTCTTACTTTCTGCCCGGCTTCACTGAGCTAAGCGGCGAAGGCCACGGGAAGGCTGTCGGGCCTGCCGTCCCTCGTCCCTCTGCCATGTTCGCCTCCCCCGGCGACATCTCTGCCAGGCGCGTGGGGCCAGGGCCGAGGAGGCCGGTGCTGCTCCGGCTGCTCAGCCCGACAGGGCCGCTGGGGCGCGGGGCCTCGTGCGGACGGCTCGGCGGTGCGGTCCCCTGCCGGAGGGACAGGAGGGCGCAACACAGCCCGTGTTCCCCTGCTGCGCCCGAGAGCCGGGCGGTCGCGTTCGCGTCCCCAGGGAAGGGGACTCAGTGCGTTTCAGGGGGACACGCTGGGCTCCGCTTTGCACACTCGCTGCAAGGACAGGCTGTGAAGCTGGGGAGAAGGGGCGAGGCAGGCAAGTGGCCCTCTGGCAGCCCAGGGCGATCGCCAAGGACCGGCCAGGGTGATTAATCGGGCAGGAATTTGTTTACACCCCATGTCCCCCTCCCGCCCCCGCCAGAAAGAAAAAAAAAACGAACCAGAGTCAAGATGCTGATAAGAATTCTTTTATGTTATTCCAATAAAAAATACATTCATACAGAAATATAACAATCTTGCAAAAAACAATTTCAAATAAAATCTTGTAAAACAAAATTTTACAAAAATCTTACAAAGATTCTTTAGATAATAGGGTGCTTCAAAAAAAAAAAAAAGAAATTTCACTAATAGAAATTTTTTTTAATGTCAAGCAAAAAGTTTCTGCTTGATTGAGGCTCAGTTATCACCTGAACAGAATGTAATTCTTTATGTACTTGCTTATTATGAAAATTACAGGCATCGACATACATGGTACCCAGCCCCACCCGATCAGACGGTTCCATGGTGTTTCAGAAGTGAGACAAGCCAGTGCAAGTTTTTTTTTTTTTTTTCCTTTGTCTTTTGTTTACCTTCTTGCTCAGTGGAATTGTCATGGCTAAGAGCACAGCAGGGCCAAAAAAGGAGTTTTCCAAAATCCAGCAAATCAAGAGCCTGGATTTTGGATTGCCAAAAGTGCATTTTCCCCCTTAGCGAAATGAAATGAGTTCTTTAGGTAAGTGTATTCTTCAGTCCAGATTAAAAAAAAAAAAAAAAAAAAAAAAAAAACCAGTTATGCGAGCTTTCCTCATCGCTCGTTTCAAGGAAGATCAAAATACCAGCCCAACCAGATTCGTATGTGTATATATATGTGTGTGTGTATATATATATATATATAAAGAAAAGACCCACACCCACAAGCCAGCAGCTGGACGAAATATCAGCTGTCCACACTGCAGTGTGCCAATTCGGGGTAATTACTTGTTGGAAAAACTGGAAGAATCTATGTGCTGGAAAAAATATCTTCATCTGCATAAAAAGTGTTCTAAAAAGAATCCCTGTGATTCGCTGACTTCTAATAAGGCTGAAATTCCAAATCACAACCTCAGGGTGTCTGAGGCCAACCAGTGGGCTAGTATTCCGTCCATGCCACTCCCGAATGGCCAGTGGTACCCTGGTGCCAGGCCCGCTCAGAACAGTATGCAGAGTCAGCCGCCTGGAACAGAGTCCATGCCAAGCGTCCGCAGCAAATCATTAAATTAAAGATAAAGCCTTTATAAAAGTTAGATAATAGTTTTCATTTTTACCTCCTTTATGGCCATTTTGAAATATTTCTTCACAGGCTGTGGAATTTTCTAGCTAAACATCTAATTTCTCCTTAAAAAAATATTTTTATATATATATATTATATATACACACATACACACACACACACTCACACACATACACATACGATACACACAAATACACGTACACAAGAATTCTGCCCACTTTTTAAAAAAGTAATATACTTTCTGTATTACCAACAGATAGCTAGATAGATATGTGAAACTCGTGCCTTTTAAGCAAATACATTAACATGGATTTTATAGTTCTGTATCTTTAATATGTGTGCAAACATTACATATTAAATACAGCCGGTATGTGAGCTATACAGTTGTTGTGCAAGGTCTATGTGAAAAAGTCTCACGGTCGGAGAAACGGTCAGATTTTCCAATTATCGTGTGTCCTCCGCTTTAACACTGACAGTCAAATTATCTAAAATATTGAGTGAATACTGGTTTGTTTGGGGAGTTTGCATCTCTCTGTCTGCGAAGGATGACCTTAACGAGTTTTTTTTCTTTTTCTTTCAGTATTTTACATTGATACAGTACAATGCCAGGTGAAAAAGAGCCTTAATAAAGCATGCATCACCCATACCCCTGTGTGAGACCCCGGCGTACGGGGCCGCTTGCATAAGGCACCATTATTAAAATCTACAGTGCATTAACAGCTAGAAAACCAGAAATTAGTCCTCAAGGCATAAATAAGAGAAACTTAGCTGCATAAGAAAACTGTTTCTAAGCTTTAGTGGTTTCATCCACCCAACTGAGAAAAAGTGTGGGTTCTCAGTCTAACGCGGCATGAGACCAGCCGTCCCCCGCGCGCGCTCGGCACCCGACATGGGACCGGAGTCTCAGATGGCCTCACGACACTCTCCGAAGGGGTCATTCGGATTCAGAGTCACCGAAAGAATGACCCCGTGCTGCACACTGCCTTTCCGGAAGGGGCGTGTCAGAGATCGAAGCAGGGAGAAGGGCTACGTGTGGCCGGGCCCGGATGGCGAGAGGGGGCCCCTGGATTCCGCACGTGGCGTGGTAGCTGCTCAGGGACCGGGATCCAAGCTGTGGCCCTGATTTGAAAGTGGAAGAGCAGAAAGCTCCCCCGGACGCGCGTTGCCTCCGCCGTGGAAGGAAGCCGACCCCTGCGAGCGCACTGCTTGCACAACGGGCCGCCAGCGAGCCCCGCGTAGCCGCGGACGAGCGACCGGACACTCTGCGCCGGGCGCGGGAGCTCGCGGGCAGGGCCCTGACCCCATCCCACCCGCCACGGTTTCCCTTCTTTTTTGATTTTTTTTTTTTTTCCCTAAGGCGCAGACACCCCCCTCCCACCCCGGGAAATGATCGGTGGTCGCCGCATCTCGTGGATTACCGGTCACACGCAAAACATTCAGACTCCACGTGTTCTGTCTCTTGCAGCCGCACAGGATCCGCGCCTCGCCACACAGTCCGTCACAGACCCCCACACACAGCCAACCCAACCCCTGACATTCTCAGCGCACACGCTCACGGCAGAGGCGTAGGGACCACGCAGGGCAGGCGCCCGTGGCGAGTCCAGGGCCACCCAAACACCACACACCACGGCTGCTCCGCCGCTCGGACATGACGTTTCCGCCCTCGAAAGGCCTTCCCAGGAGAGGTCCTGGAGGCTGCTGGGTGGGGTGCAAAAGGGCAGCTCCGCTGGACACACCCCCTTCCTCGGCCGGCAGGCGGCCTGGAAGCCGTTTTAGCCGCAGGGTCCGCGGTCTGCTCCCTCACAGGTGCCTCTTCATGTGCAGAGCCAGGTGGTCGGACCTGGAGAAACACCTGCGGAGCGAATCGGCGCCAGAGGGTCAGGCCTGGCCCGGCTGGGGGGCCCCCCACCCGCACGCCCTGCCGGCCCCTCCGGAAGGACGGGGCCCGCGCTGCACCCGCTCGCTCCGGGCGCCGGGGAGGGCGCCCGGCGGCAACCTGAGTTAAGGAGCCTCGGCCCCCGCCTCGCTGCCCCGTCTTCGCGTTCAAACACCGCTGAGGGCCGAGCCCAGAGAAGCAGGAACGAGGTCCCTCCCGCTTCACGACACGGGACACAGAGCTCCCCGCGTGGGGCGACTGACGCCCCAGGCTCCACTCCGCCGTGGGGACACCTTTCCCGCGCCCCGCGCGGGGACCACGTACCTGTCACAGTGAGAGCATTTAAAGGGCTTGGCACCAGTGTGCTTTCTGAAGTGTCTGGTTAACTCATCACTTCTTGCAAAGCGCCACTCACACCCTTCCCATGAGCATCGGTAAGGCTTTTCTCCTGGGAAGAAAGCACACGACAGCGCACCGTGACTCACGGGGCGGGGAGGACGGGCGCCCGCATCCACCACTCCGGCGACGGTCGAGCCACCAGCCGGCTCTGGCCCCGGGCCGCGGGACACCCCAGTGCACCTCAGCCAGGGTCAGCGGCCGGGGCTCGGAGGTGACACCCGGGGCTCTTTCCTGACCCCGCCTCGAGCCTCCGAGGGCTGTGGATGGGGCCCAGCGGCCACATGGCCGTAACCAGGGGCCACGTCAGGAGGACGACAGCTCAGACTGGAGGGGCACTCGGGGCGGGGTGGGGGGGCCCACTGCGCCCACAGGCCCCCGAGGGCAAGGCTGCGGGGCTCTGTCCACAAAGCGGTCTCTCCCCAGCACTCCATGTGTCCCTTACGCACTTCCCCGGGGGATGGGCTTGGCCGTTTCCTCCGAGAAACTACTTTCCCCAGAACTGAAGTCAGGAGTTTCTGGGAAACCCCGTCCGGGACCTTCAAAGAACTTTCTAGACGGCAGCTGAATAACCCAGTCCTCTCTGTTCCTCGGTCGGATTATAAATACAGCACATTCAGTAAAAGGGCTCCCCGAGGGCGGCAAACATCTTGCCGAGGCTGCCCTGGGACATTCTGTTGGCAGGGTCCCTGGTCCCCGCTCGGCCGTGAGCACCTGGGCGTCCCTGACTGAGGGCTGAGCCACCTCCTCTTGCTGCTGGGAAGGTGACAGTTTGAACGGCTTGGGCTCTCAAATCCCTTTTGGCTCTATCATTTCCGTGACTCATCGCCAGCTAGTTTCTCTAGAGACTGTCATGCTCCTTCTAAATGACACTTTCACCCAGGCTGCGGTATGTCACCGAGAATCCGGGCTTTGTTTGTTTATTTGTCGACGGCGTTTGCACACGGGCGTCGGAACGCGAAGGCAGCGTGACGCGCAGGGAGGTCCCGGCAAGCGCCGCCGGCCCGCGCCCCTCCCCGCAGCGGCCATGTCCAGGCGCCGTGCTCACCGTGTGCTCCGCACTGCCCAGCCGCCGGCCGCCCAGATGCTCTAGGCTCATTTAAGGGAGGAGAGGCAGCTCCACGTGCTCTGACGGCCGGGGCAGCCAGAGGGGGGCGGGGGGGGGGGGGAGATGCAGGTGATTTACCTCTTGTGCGTTTACTCTGAAAGCGTCAACCATTCATCGGGCACATGTCCAGTCTTTCACCTCCTACTCTGTCTTCCCCAGAGACCCAGCTCTTTGGGGGAATGAATGAGGTGAGGACGTGTCTGCTCTGACAGCCTTCCGTGGGGCCCGGCCCCCTCCCGGGGCCGCTGCGGTTCCGTGGCGCCCGCCAGCGGCCCGCCGCCCAGGTCGCGGGAGGGACTGACCTGTGTGAGTGCGCTGATGTGCTTTCAGGTGGGAGCTTTTGGTGTAGACTTTCCTGCAGCCGTTAAAGTGGCACCGGTGCACCCTCCTGCGGCCGTCCGGGGACGCGTCCCCGCTGCCCTTGTCCCCAGGCTTCCCAGAAGTCCCGCTGCGCATCTTCCCGGGAGGGCGCGGCTCACCGGGTGCACAGCCCCACAGGTGAGAAGGGTCTCTGCTGAGTTCTGGGGAAGAGGGTGGCGTGGAGGTGACCGAGGAGCTCAGGGTCCCAGAGCTGACCAGCGCTTCGCCGATGGGGTCGGACGTGAACTTGGAAGTGGGTGAGAGCTCCTCGGAGCTGTCGGAGGACTCGCTGCTCACGTCTGAGTGCAAGCTGTTGGTCTCCAGGCTGTAACCAAAGCCGGGGCTGCTGAGCGCATCCTCCGGGGGGCTGGAGGACACCTGCACCTCCGGGTCCTCCTTCTTCTCCCGAGCCAGGATGAGCTTGGCCCACAGATCTTCCTGGCCGTCGAATTTGATTTCGGAGGCTGACACATAGCAGGGTTCACTCTGCAGGTACCGCTCCAACTCCAGGCACGTCTGCGTGAAAGGAACCACACGAGAAGGCACGTGGTTATGACGGCCGAAAATGGAACCCAAAGAACATCTCCGAAAACACGTAGGGATGAAGGGCGGACAGAGTGGCTGTCACCAGATGAGCCGCATCTCCGAGAGAGCGAGGGGAAAGCTGTGTCTAGGAGTGGGCGTGGATTCGGGAGAAACACCAGAGGGGGGCCTCTCCCGGCTGCCCCCCGGCGGACCAGAGGCCACCATGGCGGACGGTCGGCAAGCCAGTTTCGGTTTTAGTTACCAGTGTTGACTTTCCGACCGAGGGTAAGCCACACAAAGTGACGCGCCTCAGACACACACCCGGACAGGTTCGGCCGGATTATCTGACAGTCTGGGGAGCCATGTGCTTTAAGAAAAGCCCGGCCGGCCGTGTTCCTTTCACACGCCCAAGACAGGGAGCCTGCGCCGCTCAGGGTGCGAGGTGTCCTGACGGTGCTTGCATTGCCCTCCGCAGACACAGCTGACAGCCCGGGGCCGCCCTCGGGGAGCAGACACAGCCTGCCACAGGACTACAGTCAGGGCCGTCGGGGGAGCCGCACAGAAAGCACCCACTTCCTGCACAGCCCGGGCGCGGGGGGGGGGGGCGCGGGGGGGCGGGTGGGGAGGCTCTCCCAGGGCGCAGCCCCAAGCACCGGGGCGCTGTGATGACTTCCACAGCGGCCCGAGAAAAACAAGCGCTTCGACAACAGTGTGGAGGAACCCTTCCAGAACAGCCATCTGCTATTGAAAAGGATGCAGGAGGGGAAATTCCTCCGGGCCTGCTGGGAGTGCCACAATGGACAAGAACTTCATCTGCTGGCCAAGAGTACAACTGCATGAGTCATCACTCTGTTTCTTTCACGCAATGCCAGAGGAGACTTCCTTTTGAAATTCTGACCAGCAGCCAAAAAGGACCCGGTTCAAATATACATGCAGTGTGTCACGGACAGAGTGCCCCCTCCTCAGACCCACAACCAACCTTTCGAGGAGCTACCACTGCCCGCCGAGGGACCAGCATCCCCTCTCCCCACCATCTCAAACTTTCTAGCCACTGGAAGAGAAAAACGGTAGGAAACAAACGTTTCAGAATTAAATTACATCTGCCCTCATCTTCACTAGGAGCGAGTGCCTGCATGGCCATATAAGGTCGTCCATACGACCGCAATCCTACAGATTTAAATTTCTACAGCACACTCTGCTCAATTTTAGCGAATCATTTTCAGGACTAGCAAAGCCTCCCCGAAGGGTTCTTGCCTGCTTACTTAGCAATGTGCCTGCTATCAGAATATAGCACGTCCCCTTCCCCCTCCCCCAGGCTCCTCACAGAGCGAGCATGAGCAAGCAAAGGGGGAAAAACAACCACTGTTTTCTCCCGATCCCTAAAATTAGACGTCTGGGTTACAACACACACTAGAGTGTTCTGAAGAGAGACGGCTAGCTAGTTTATTGATGCTCCAAAGGAAAACGAAAGCACATTTATCGAGATCTTGTTAAACTTTAATAATCTGGCTAATTTGAAATCTCCATTATGCTGGTGAGCGCTGAGGACCAGAAGGAAGCCCTCGGAGAGTCTGAAAGCCTCCGAAGGCGAGGAGCAGCTCTGCCTGGCTCGGGGCCCAAATCCCAAATGCCCAAGGAAACTACTTAGATCAATTTCGGTCACGTCCCTGGGAGCAGCTTCTTAAGGAGGAAAAGGGGGAAGGGAGGGGAAGGCGAGGCTGGGCTGAGAACAATTAACCAGGCTTGCGAAGGTTGCCACATTTTGCGTTTCATCCCTCTTGAAAGGCTTCTAGGCTTTCGAACCCACAGAATCTATTTGATCGGCTAATTCACTTTGCGATAAAAGGCAAACAGTTTTGAAGGGCAGAGAGACAGCCCCCCAAACCCGGCCCTCTATCTTCTTAAAGACAATGGGACAAGTGTCAGAATCTCTTTCCCTTCAGGGAATTCTAACAAATTAGAAGGGTGGGGAAATTAAGTTTCATAATTGTCAAATGCCAAAAATTCCAGTTCCACTAAAATATGCCGGAAATCGAGGCTCTTCTTCCCAACCTCAGACTTGAAGCAACTGGGACAGGCTCATTGTCATATGACTGATAAGTCAGTCACTGGTTGTGCAAACATTTTTTTTTTCTTTCTTTTTCTTTTTTTTTTTTTTTTCCGGTCAACAAAAGAAACAGGTAAGAAAAACAAGACAGATAGAGTCAAATGTTAAGGATTCCAAAAAAACAACTGGAAATGGCCTGGCAGGGAAAGGAGCTGGTGGATGTTTTGCTAGTGAAATTTTTAATTGAGAAAAAAATTCTATGTAGAAACGCCAAAAAGGAAAACAAAAACAAATCCCTTAAAAAAAAAAATACCCTTGGCATCCACGCAAATTCATATGACAAGTTCCAGCTGTGGAGTCTGGAGCTGGTACAAGCACCAAACTTCTGCCAAGGGCTTGGGCCGGGATCAGGCCGCGGAGCTGGGTCTGCCCTCCGGTTCAGAAGCCCCAGAAACGGGCAAAAACACTCGGAGCGAAGAAGCGCTGCTGCGCCCCGCTCCAATGACAACTCCGCTGAACGCTGAAAAAAAGCCCGTTTTAACGTGCCTTCCGCACCGGAGGCAGCAGAAGTACGTTTTAAGACGATTTTAATTAAAAAAATTTTTTTTTTATCCAAACCATAAAAAAAAAAAAAGAAAAAGAAAAACAAATGCACCTCCAACCACACACCGTCCTGTCCGAGCGTGCATGCACTCCCTCCGCGGCGCACCGGGGCACCTGGCACACGACCATTCCTATTTACCTGTTGCCAGTATTCCTCCAGGGAGGGCAGCGCCGAGAAGTACCCGGTCTCGTGCACAATCTGGAGTTCCTGGAAGATGCCGCACATTGGGAGTACATCCATGTCGGATTGGAAAAGACAGTCCCGGCTGTTGTACAAACAGGGAGGTGTGCGGTCTGGAGTCGGGAGCGCAGCGGCCGTGCCTGCAGCGCCGGGAAAGTTTCATGCAAACTCAGTGCACAGCAATTAGGCGCCGCGGGTTCGGATCCTGCCGGAGCCTAGAGACGCGCTCCCGAGCCCACACAATATTTGCAAACACCGGACTGACTGCAAACGTAACCCCTGCAAAACTTCCCTATTCAAACCTCCGCTGCCAGCTCCCCTCCTCCCCGCCTGGCTCCCCCCACTCCCTCCCCCCACGTGACCCGCACGGCCCGCCCCGCGCACCGCCCAATCACGCCGCGCCCGGCCCGGGGGCTGCGCGCCGATGATGTCAGCTGCGGCCAATGGCGGGCGGCGGCTCAGCGCGGCCCCGCCTGGCGTGACCGAGCCTCTCCATCACGGGCCCCGCCATTGGCCCAATTCGAACTTCGGGCGGCTCTGATTGGAGGGCGGCCTCGCAGGCTATTTTTAGCAGGGTATTTAAGACGCGGGCCGCCGCGCGCCGGAGGAGTCGGCGCTAGGAGGTGCGCGGCCGAGCGGCTCAGTGCGCCCGCGGCCCGGCCGAGGGTCCGGCCGCCGCGGTCCCCGTCGCCCCCGTCCCGTCCCGGTCGCCCTGGCCCTGTCCCGCCAGCCCGGACCCCGGCCCCGGCCCCGAGCCGAGCAGCCCAGTGCGCCGCGGGGGGCCCCGTCCCCGCTGGTCCCCGCGCCCCTTGTCCCTGCCTCCCTCTGTCCGGCCTCCTCCAACCCCGGCGCGGCTCCGCTTCCTCCGCCCCGGCGCTGCTGCGCTCCTCCGTGCGGCCCCCGGGCCTCCTCCGACCTCGGGCGCCCCGCCGCCGCGCCTCCCCTCCGTCTCCTCTGGGCCCCTTTGTCCTCCTCCGTCCCAAGCCCTTCACCGTCCACGCATCGCCTCCAGTCCTCAGGCCCAAGGCTGCGACTTGGGGGCACGGAGCAGCTGCGCGGGGGTGGCGAGGGGCGGGGAGGCCGGCCCGGAGGGTCCCGCTCGCCGCGTCACCGGGACACGCCGCGGGCCCGAGGGCCCTCCAGCCCCACGCACAGGGGCAGGGGACTCATCGGCGCACCTCGGGACCTGCCCAACCTGCAGGAAAGGGGCAGAAGGGTCTGGAAGACCGCTGTGGGATCTGCTGGCTCTCCAGGGGATCTTAGGATAAAGTGTAAATTTCACACTCCGATTATGTGGGAATGAATTTTGCCTTTAAAAAATAAACGGGCGTCCTGTCCTATAACTGCTCTCCGTGGAGTCCGGGACCAGAAGAGCACCCACACCAGCCTTGTACTTGTTACAAATATAACTTCCAGCGTCCAGGGCCCCCAAACCTACAGAATCAGAAGCTGGGGGGTGGGGGCTGTCACAGCCATAATGTTTGACCAAGGCCCCCAGGTGAATCTGTTGCCCAGGAAAAAAGAGTTTCCAAAGCAGACACCCCTATAAAATGTCCTTTTACTTGTTACATACCAAGCAGCAGCCCTCATTCTGAGAAGACTCAGAGTCTACTTCTAATTGGGAGAAATCTGTTTTATCTTGTAGAGCTGCAATCTCAGAGAATCCTCACCAAGGTTAACAAGGAGGCTTTTCCCCCTGTGAATGTGTAAACAACTTAAATTAGGTTGAAGCTGACATTCAGTGTGTGTGTGTGTTTCATATAAATTACCTCCTAAAATATAATGTTCATTAAAAAAAAAAAAAAAAACAACACCAAGACCAGGAAGAATGTGCACTTTAAATTCGAAGTGGAAAACTACTTCCAGTTTTATTTCAAAATAGAGTTTAATGCACATACTTTTAAATAAAGTATTTTTAAATGGAGCATATAATAGGATTTTGAATGTTAAATTTTAGCAAGCTAAAACAGAGTAGAGGAGACCTAGGTTAGCGCCCCGTAAGACTCTAGGCAGGGGCCTTTGTGAATCAGACGTTAGGGAAGGTTATCTTATTGTACCTATTATATAGTCTCTGAAGATGATCTAAAATGAATTAATCAAAACGATCATTGGCCTGTGTCTAATTTTACCCAGAGACAAAGAACAGGACTCCACAAGTGACACATGCACCGTGAGTCTGTTTCGGGGAACAGAGATGGTTTGACCTTGAACCATTCATAGAATGAGCCCCAGTGACCAGCCGCTGGGTGTATTTGGGGCATGGTTCCAAGTGTGGTTATATTGGGGACAGGGTTTTCTCAGTAACTAACTGTAAGTACCAAAGGAAGCAAGAATCTGTTGACTATGCAAGTGAAGGCCAGCGTCCTGGACCACCTGGAGGAGGGGTAGGAGGCGAGAAGGCGGGGGTGCTCCCCAAGTCATGGTGCCCTGATGGCTTTCTTGTGCATTGCATGTGGGTGTCAGGGTTAGGGTACCCTTATTTACCTTTTGGATAATAAATTCTTATGCTCTTACTAATTTTTCTTTATCGCCATTTCTACAGAATGTAAATTAGTCCTGGTCTCTTACGGGCACTGACCAGTACTTAGAAGATTGTAGAGTTCGTTGTTAAAATAGTGAGCCTGGCGCAAACTTCCAGCTGTTGACAGCTGAGTCCTGGGGATGCCGCGTGCCGTGTGATGGCCACAGCTAACGCCGCCGTTCAGTAAACCAGAATGTTGTTAAGAGAGTAAATCCTGAGAGTTCTCATCACAAGATTTTTCCTCTTTATTCCCTCCCCTTTTTTAAAAAATCGTGTCTATATGAGAACACGGATGTTAGATGAACTTATGGTAATCATCTCACACTATATGTAAATCAAACCACCATGCTATGTACCTTACACTTACACAGTAATTTATGGTAATTATTTATCAGTATAACCAGAAAAAAATAGTGAACTTAATTGGACATAATACAGATACACTCAAAATGGTAATTTTTAGGAAAAAAATAAAAAGGTACAGAAACAGATTTATACGGTACACTGAATTTCAGAGAAGAAACCCTATGACTTCCTGGTGCACCCAATAGCTATCCAACACATATGATTCATGCCCTGCGACTGGCCAGGTAATTGGGATTCATACAGCTACAAAACAGGTGAAAGTCCCCGTCGTGCAGGGAGGCAGGAGATTGTAGTAGTCTTCAAAAGGGGGGGGCATTACCCCTCCTTGTGTATGTCACTGTCTGGTGGGGATATAGCATGTTTCCTATGTGAAAAAAATACGCTGGGATCTGAGCAAAAGCTGGTGCACCTGATTGTTAAAAAGATCAAAGACAAACCACAGGAGGAGAGAGTCCTTCAGAGGAGGGACGGCCTTCGTTATCTGCACGACCTATGTGGCCTTGGTCACGTCCTTTAAGTAGGAGATAAAATTGCCTAGTACAGTCAGGTAGAACTGAAAGAGATTAAAATCCCTGATTCATGGCAAATAGTAATCTGTCAATAAATTGAAGGCATTATTCACTTATTCAATATTCATCCATCTCTAAGTGTGCTATTGATATTTTATAATTCCCTAAAAAAAGAAAAAAAAGAAAAAAAAAAGAAAAAGGAAAAAGGCGCGTGAACACAGACATCAAAATGAAAGCACCTTGCAGGTCACATAGCCAAGCAGAGGCAGAGCTGGGTCTGCTGTGAGGCCCGGTAACTAACTCCAGGAGGGCCCTTGCCCGCCCCACGCGGCAGCCTCCTGCTCTCCCCTCCCCTCTCACTCCAGCCGGTGAGCATGACCCCGTCCTCCCCTCGTCTCCATCTGCTGATCTCTTTTTCCGATTGTCCTGCCGCCCGCCTACACCACCATCTTAAGAAGGTCAGGACCCATTCGGCGTGACCGCTCCAGGCTCCTTTCACATTCCTGGGTGATGGAGCTGTCTGACCCCTGGCGACCGACCCTGTGGCATTCCCTCGGCCCCTCCCCACTCACCTCCACGCCCTCCTCCACTTTTCTTCTCTCACACTCATTTCTTTCACGCCACTAAGCTCTCCGCTACATTTGGGGGGGGGGGGAATCTATCGTTTAAAAAAGTTTGCATTATAAACCTACGTTTCGAGGTTTATGGGATGACATGTTGGAGTCGAGCACGTTTGAGCTTCCTATTCTTGCATATAATTCCAGAGGGGCCTTAAAGAGGGGTCTTATGAATCTGTTCCAAGGATCATTCCAGAAAAGCCCCCGATGATACTGATTGAGGATTCGCCCGTTGGGCAAGCAGTCACTTTTGTTCTGTTTTGTTTTTAGTGACATCATCAGTTACTCTATGACGGTACGGCACACAGTCACTCTTTAAAGTAATTATTGGCACTGAAGCTAGCTAATGAGGAAAGCACTCTATTATTAGTTTTTAATAGAGAGTCAATTTAGTTTGTTTCTCCTGGGAGCATCTGGACACCCTTTGTAATTCAGTCCCGTGGGCCAAAAAGTAGACCGTTCCTACGACAACTCTCGTAAGCTGAAATGGCGTGAGGGGGAGAAGCGGTTACCTTAGACGCATCTTGCTAAGGGGTGGGCCAAATAAGCAGGGTCACGAGGTCTGGGGCCCAGGTGCCAAGTGTGGCCCACAGGGACGGCGCTGCGGGGGCCGCCCTTGCCGCCGGGGGCTGCGCTGCCCCCGTCACAGCTCTGCGGGCTGCAAAACGAACTCTGAACACTGTTTTAGCGTTTTGCCTTTTTTCGTAAAAGCAAAAATCTTCAATTGCTTCAAGTTAGCGGAAACAGGTGTTAATGTAGCTCTTCATTAAAAGTCAAGTGGAGTAATGCACACTTTTGGAAAGTGGGCGCAGCCGAGTATGTATGGGGGCAGAAAACTTTTGCCCCCATCTCATACCACATACCAAAGCTAATTTGAGGCAGATTATAGAGGAAATGAAAAGCTAATTTCAAGAAGAAATTTTTTTCTCCCTGATAAATTAGACTTCGTCAAAATTTAAAATGCCATCAAAAGACAACACCATGAAATAAAGACAAGTCGCGAATTGAGAGAAAATATTCCTAAAAGATATGCGTAGTATCGAACAGGTACCCAGGGAGTATAAATGACATACACACGTCAGCAATAAAAGCATTTTTAAACATAAAAAACAGGGAAAATGTTTGAACGGATAGTTCACAAAAAAAGATATGTAAATGGATAGCACGCACATGAAAACGTGTCGGGAAATGTGAAATGAAGCCCAGGCACGGCGGAGAAGCGTCAGGAGCCGGCGGTGAGCGTGCGGACCTCCCCCGCGCTGCTGCCGGGGATGCGGAGCTCCCGCCGCTCTCGAGAAAGTCCCGGCCGTTTGCGATAAGACGGAACATATACTTACTCTGTGACTCAGCTGGTCCATCTCCCAGGCATCTAACCAAAAGCAGTGAGAGAACACGTTCGCGGGAGGGGCTTGTACACGACCGCACCTGACCCGCGATCGTCAACAGGTGTCCTTTGCCGGATGTGGCATTCCCGTACCCTGCAGTGCTGGGAACCGTAACAAACGCCGAACTCTAGTTAGAGATGTGCACACTGCAGGAAGTGTGCTAAGGTGAGCCGTGCGCTTGGGAACGGAGAGTGAGGAGGGGAGAGAGGGAGGGGGAGAGGGGGAGGAACGGCCTGTGTTGATTAAAGCTTCTAATGAGTCAGAATTTAATAGCGGTTCGTGCGTCGTGCTTTAGTTTCCTGCGCACGCTGTAACAGACTCGGCGGCCTAAAACGGCCGAAGCCAATTCTCTCGCAGGCTGAATCGAGGCGTCAGGGCCGCGGTCCCCCTGGAGCCCCTCGGCCGGAGCCCTTCCTCGTCTCTCTCGTGCCGTGGCCACGTTGCTCCAGTCGGCCCTCCTTGGTCCCCGGGCCTCCTCCTCCTCGTCCCTCTGTATCGAATCACCCTCTCCCTTAGCTTACGAGGACACTTGTCGTTGGATTTGGGCCCCGCCTGGATAGTCCAGGGTGAGTTCTTCTCAAGATCCGTAATTTAAGGGCATCCGTAAAGGAAGGGGCGTCATTCCTGTGTGTTTGGCGGTGCCGCCCTCTGAGGTAAAGGCCGTCGGTGACCCATTTCACAGACCTGGAAACGAGATGAGAGGTCGGCTGTGAGCAGCAGACCCCGGGGTGGAGACGCGGGTCCGCCCTACGCGCTGGGCACAGAGGGGACACTGCAGGGTTGCTTCAGGGGAGGACCGTCGGGGTCGCCGACAGGAGCCGAGGGAAATGGGGCTGCCGCCTCGGGCCGGGCTGGTGCGCGTGGGGCCCGCGGAGTCGGCCTGGCTGCGGGGCTGTCGCAGGAAACGTCCGTGTCCTCCTGCTTTGGTCAGTCAGGTGTGTGTGCTGACTGCGAATACCTGCGATTCCTCTGTAACTGTCCCCCCCCCCCTGCATGTCCTTTGAGACTCCCCCCAGTGCACCCTGAGTGCCTTCCCAGCAGCCCGCCGAAGTCCAGGCATCTGGCCGTGTGCTGGTCCCCTCCGCGTGGCCCCGGGCCGTGACTGCGGACTGTGGCTTTGCCCCTCCCTGGGTCTGAGACCCTCGAGGAGAGGCGGGGACCTCTGGACCTCGCTCCCATGAAGGGCGGGCTTAATATTATAACCGAGTGGGAACCGTAGCTCAGCTGCCTTCCTGCGACGGGTGCTCGGCAGGCGAACTGGCCAAGGGTTTACCTGCCCAGGGGCGAGCTCTCGTCCTGCATCACGGCTGCCTGTGACCCCTCCCTCGCCCCGTGGACAGGCCGCTCCGAGGAAGGAGTGGCCCCATCTTCCCTTTGCACATGTCAGCAGGCGCTCACCCGGAGAGAAGTTTCTAGAGGCAGTAATGTTGCCTCTCGTCTATCAGACAGCCTCTAAAAACTCAGATTCAGAGTAAGAGTTTCTAAGGAGGCAAAAGGGAAGGGAAGATTGCCGGACATCAACGGTCGATGCCTTTGGCATAAACCCAGACCCTGCCATTGAGCATTAAATTGGTAAGGGGAAAAAAAGAGAGAGAAAACACTGAGTGGAGCAAAAGATTAAACTCTGTCCTGTAAATTCAATGAGTTACGGTTATGGTTATTCTGATCTACGGTTATGGTTATTCTGATCTACTGTGTTCTAAATTAAAAGGACCACCAATAGCGCTTTCTAAACACTTAGCAGTTGCTAAGAACGAAATAATTAAGCCCTAAACACTCCCAAAACTCACGATTTTTTTTTTTTTTGTCTCCTCCGATGGCCTGAACAAAGAGTATTCTTATTCTTTTTTCATCATCGATATTTAGCACAGTGCCTGGAAGTTAGCAGCTACTCAACAAATGCTTTTCAAACGAGCGACTCCCTGTGCGACAGTATGCAGGGAGGAGAGGTCCACGGAGTCAGCTCGCGGTCTCCCCCAGTTTTAGTAAGCGACAACGAGATCGGCCCTTTAATTTAATTCATTAACGATTTTGCTTCGCTTTGCCCCCTTCCCTTTCCCCACCCAGAAACAGAGACAAAGAATGACTCCGCATTGCCCCGAACGAGTCATCGTTTATTTCACTTTGTATCCTGAGTTGCTTTGTGCTTAGGAGCCAACTGAATGGGTTGTCGTCCTGAGTCGGTGTACATCCGTGGGATAAATCACAGGTTTACTCAGGAATGTGTAAAGAATTACATCTTCTTGTTCGCCGAGAGAAACCGAAGGGAGAAAAAAATACCGTGCGCTGTTGGATGGGCTGCCGACGCCTGCGGCCACAAGCCGCCTGGCTCGCAGTGGGGCGCACGGCTGTTCCTGGCCCCCTGTCACTCTGCGGATCCCGTGTTCCCTTGTTTTCTGCATTTACTGCTTCGTCGTTCTGGAGCGCGTCCTTCAGTAACTTCCTGAGAAAAGTGTGCAAGGCCACCTTTCTGAGTCTTCGTCTAGATTTTTTTCCTCTGCTCACACAGTCAGGTACTAATTCCACCGAGTGGGACTTGCTCTTGGAACTTCGAAGACATTGCTCCAAGGGTCCCACGTTCAGTTATCCCTTTAATTGGCTTTTCTAGATTTTTGGTCTTCTCGCACGCCAGGCGACACCTGGGTGCCTGTGGTTTTCTAGGGCTTTATGTTGCTAGGGGCGTCTCCAGGTAGCTCTCCTGGTGGGAATTCTACCCCAGGCTCTGTCAGGGGAGGGGTATTTAGGATAAGTGGTCTGGGAGCCCCCACGGGCAGCAAGCACACTGACCCAACGCCAAACTCGGTCTCAGACATTTCCCCAGCATCTTTGGGTAAGAGTAGTTCGGCGTTTGCTGGAACATAAATGCCCAAGCCGTGTGCGCACGGGGGCATGGCTTAACAACCCACAGAAACGATCTAATTAAACCGGCGTTCATGGCTATGTTTCTTCCTTACTCTGCCAATGATAAACATCTGTGTTCTTTCCATTGTCGTGCACTGGGTTTCATAAATGCCTGAGAAGCCTAAGATGTAAGAAAAAAAAAAGAAAAAAGCTGGCGAGGGAAGGGGAGGGGCAAAGAGAAACGTCCACAGGAGACTGGGAAGACATGGGCACTTTCCCCAGGAAGTTCCCGTTTCTTTCAGGAGGAGGCCCAAATGACTTTCTTGTAACCAGGGGACCACGCTGAGGATGTGGCTCACATCCAGATCTGCGTGACACTTTTCCCTGAAAAGAGGAGTGTCCTGAGTACAGGTGACCTCAGGTAGCTCAGTCCAGAGGGCCGCGCGGCCTCCACGCAGCTTCTCATCTCCGCGAGGCCCGGGCGTTTCCGGGTGAGCCGGAGGTCCGTGCCGTCCACCTGGGAGTCCCGTCCCCGGTGTCGCAGAGGAGCGGCTTGTGTCCGGGTGCCCGCTCTGCTGACCAGTGTCCCGTGTCTTCAGGAAGCAACAGGACCGAAGGTGCTGGTCCTGCACGGCTCGCCTTTTAGTGGAGGGACGAGCAGGTGTCAGAGACCGCCGCAGCTGAGGACGGTGCCCTGCGGGGTGCGGGCTGCGGGCGGTGGGCGGGGCCATCTCCCAGGGGGCGGCGCCGGCACCCTGCGGTGGGAGGTGCGGGAGGGCGCGGCGCAGGCACGGGACCCTGGGGAGGTGCACGCAGACCGCGGGCGTCGAGCGACGAGTGACTCCGTAACCTAAAGAGATCTTCTCGGGTTCCTTATCCTCTTAGGGAATTCTTTATGTATAAATTGCATTTTTGTAAATTAGATAACGTTTGTTCTGAGGCGACCTCAGACGTTGAACTTCTGGGAGATCGCGAGGACCTGACTTCTTGGGGCACCTGTCCGCGCAGGGAAGGCCACCTGTCCGCGCAGGGAAGGCCACCTGTCCACGCAGGGAAGGCCACCTGTCCGCGCAGGGAAGGCCACCTGTCCGCGCAGGGAAGGCCACCTGTCCGCGCGCGCGGTAAGCGCGGTAAGAGCGCCTGACTCTGCGTCGCGCACCGGCCGGCTGCACCCAGGGAGGCCGGGGCACTACACATCCCGCGGTCCGCGATTCCGCCCCGGGCGCGGTTTGCTGCCTGACGCAGAGCCTGCAGCCCGCCTTGCGACGGGGCCGGAGCTGAGAGTTGGGGGGCAAGCAGGCGCTATCCCAGGTGACCGTACGCTGAACGGCCAAGCCAGGGACGCACGAGCGGACTTGAGGGCCGCCCACGCCGTCGGGCTCCTGGGGGGCCCGCCCCCCAGTTCCCTGAGCGACCTCTCCTCTCGGCGTCGCCGACGTGAGCGGGAAGCCGCTCCGGGCCGCGCCACGCGCGAGCCCCGGGGGTCCGCACACCTGCCCCGGGCCGCAGGTGACGCGTGGGGCGCCCCGGCTGCACTGGGGGGACCCCGCCCCCCGCAAGCCGAGCCCCGCAGAGGGCGGGGCAGCGTGACCGCGCCTGTCGCCCTCGTCTCCAAGGCGACACGCCGCCCCGGAGAAACCCGGCTGCCCAGGCCCGAAATGGTCGGGGACTTTTGGTGCCTCGAAGAGGATAATAATGGAGACGCGCCGGGGGCCCCCCGAGTGGGTTTCGGCTCAGACGCGGCGCCGGGCGTTTCATTAGGAAAGTCGATTTTTTCACACATGTACAGAAATAATTTGCTTTTGATCTGAACGAAGGCTTGAAATCACATGTGTTTTCGAGACTGCCAATCCGGGATGATGTCTGGAGTATCTTTTTTATTTTTTGATACTTAAATGAGATCTGTGCAGAGTGTGGGAAAGGCAGATAACTGGCTCTACAGAGCCAGTAAAAAAAAAAAAAAAAAAGGAAAAAAAGGAAAAAAGTGACTTTCTCTAAGCATCTCCCTCCCTCCAGACAAAGTCGTATACCGCTACTGTGGTTATCAACACAGTCGCCTGCCGCCGACGTGTGAATCACTTCAGAGAGGGACAGGAACGTTTTTCCGTCAGCAGCAGAGGCTTCGTTCTCCGGCCGCCCCCCCCAGACTGCAAACACATGCTCCATGTTGGATAAGCAGAGAGCTTCAGCGGTGTGTGTGGAAGTGTGTTTAGATGTCGTGAGCAATTGTCCTGAAATTCATTTATTTTTTTAAAAAATGTTATCGGTTTGCGCTGTGTACATGCAAAGATTTAATGGACAACGATAAACTTCATCCCAGCTCTGGTCCCAATGAACAGAAATTCTGAAATTAGTAGTCTAAAAATTCAGTACCTTTTTAATGTCTTTAAAAGTTCCCCTCATCAAATGTAAAGTTTTACAACTGTGCACCAAATACTAGAATCCTCGCCCTTAAAAATATTTAAACATGCATTTTCTTTCGTTACAAAATAATTATCTGGTCCTATCATCATACTTGTGAAACCTATTTCGCAATATTTTAATTGTTATTCATTAACTGAGGACGTCTCCCCTAATTTCCTAGAAAACACTGAAATTTCAAAGCATTAATCTCTATGTTACATTTTTTCTCCTAAGAAACTGTATTATTTTAAAAACAAAGGCTGTTGCCTTGTGATAGGTTATTTTTTTTCAAATGAGTCAACACAACGGAATAAAATATATGCTCTGTCGCGGCTGAGTCACTTCCTGTTTCAATAACAAGAATGTCATCAGCCGAACGCGAACCAGCACAGTTTGTCACTGTGTGTATGGCTTTATTTGTACACGTTTCCAGAGCATTCTTAGGGAAAACACACTCATCGTTCTAATGCCCAAAAAGAAACTTTCGATGGGCAGTCGGGGCTGGGTCTGCGGCCTCGTGTGTTATTGATGCTGTAACCAAAGCTCCTCTAAGGGCGGCGGGGGAGGGGGAGGTGCTGGCCTGGCCTTGGACAGCGGGGCCGCGTCTGCCCAGGGAAGTCGTAGTTTACTCCTCTCGTCAGCCTCGACCGCAAGCGTGCAGTGGCTCCCCAAAGATGGAGAGGTGTGCTCCGGCGATGCGACCGAGAGAGGAATCAGAGGCCTGCACGCTGCCCGGCCTGGCTGCGACGTGGCCTTTGGCCTTTCTTCCAGCCACGGACGCTGTGGCCCTCCTTCTGGAATCCTGCGCCTGGCTTGGCAGCCTCTGCAGGGTCCGTGCTGGCTGCTCCCTGAATTTAGAACCTGCCCCTCCCCCCCCCCCTCCACCGGGTTCCTACAGGGCAGAGTTTAAATGACTCATCCTGGTGATTAATTGCCACACTGCCTTCCAGGCAAAATAGCTATTGCCTGGGTACTGTCATTTTTTTGCAAATTGCTGGAACTCAGTAGCCAGCTGAAGGACCCCAGGGCCCCTGGTTGGCTTGGCTGCGGGCAATCTCCTGGATCTCTGAGGCCATGCCTCGGGCGGGGGTGGGGAGAATTCCAGCCTCTCGCCCGACCGCTTCTGAAGCCGTCCCTGAGGGCGGCACGACGGGGCTCCCGTGGTCAGTGTACCAAGACGACGGCGAGGCTTTACCTGCAGGAAGCCACCTGGGTGACTGGCTGGGGTGACGTTCCCCGTGGAGTCAGAATGAGACGGGGTCATATCGGAGGGGAGGGGGACTTCCTGGACTGGAAGGGAAGCTTGGACAACTCCTGAGACACGGTTTGGCCAGATTTTAAAATCCGTCCTTTTGTGGAAGCACCAGACACGAACCATTCCTGGGAGCCCACCGAGAGTTACATCAGAGCCCGATTCTGTCTCGAGCATAGCGTAAACATGCATCCCGCCCCCCCTGGAAAGGCCCGGCGAGGCTGTAATCATTAACATCTGACCTGCGTCCAGCAGAATCGTACACAAGTGTCTGATCTAGCAACAGGCGCCTGTAATTGCTAAGTAAATATTTGCTCGCAGGTATAAAGAATGAATGAAATGGGCCTTCCTGTCACCGATAGCCCAGGGTGGCCTTGGGTGTGTGGTGTATGAGTACGGCTGAGTCAGGTCGCACCGGACCCGTCCGCCTGGTGCCTGACACACTGCCCTGCGTGTCTGTGGCTGGTGCCCGACCCCCTCACTGTCACCGCCGTCCACCTGACGGTCACACGGACGCCGCCGAAGATGCCGAATAGGTGTCGGGGCCGTTTTCCGCTGAAACCTGGGGCTCCTGGGGGAAGGGCTATAGACACTGGACATGCGCCACCCCCAGGAGGGGGGCCCGTGATCAGGGGATGCGCCGCAGGCACCAGTCTGGGTCCCCACGTCCCCCGCAGTCTCTGCAGCAACGAGCCAGAATGAAGCACCAGCGACCACCCCCGCTGCCGTGATCACGGACCCCGCGCTCCCTCTGGGCCGGGGCGCTTCAGGCGGGCCCCGTTTCCCTCCGCCGCCGGTCTCGGCCCTGCAGCACTCCGAAAGGGCGGGCTGTGCCATGGCCGGGGCTGGCCGTCACCTCCGTCCAGGCTCCTGCGGCGAGATGTCGCCCACAGAAGCCACGTGGGATGGGAGGACTTAAAAGACAGACTCCCCCCCGGCATCGTTTGTGAACAGGAGCGCTGTCTTAGGCCATTTCCGAATTTGGTTTCGGGAGTAAAGTTGAAGGAAACCGCGTCGAGCCCGTGACGTGGATCTCGGTGGCAGGGAGGCCTCGCGGAGAGGCGTCGACCGTGCTGCGTGTGCACAGCCGTGTGCGCGCGTGCGTGCAGGGGGGTCCTCATCTGGACGGGGCAGTTCTGGACGTTAGCGTGTGCCGGCGGGAGCTCAGGGACGGGCGTAGAGGCTTTGGGGGCAGGGGTTACGCACACTCGACGGCCCCCCCTGAGAGTACACCGCTCGCATCACGCTCACGGGGGTCACGACGCTTTCCTTTGCTCATTCAGGGTCATTCTGGGGGCCGGGGGACCGGGCAGCCGAGGGAGGGCGGTGGCAGGCTGGTGGCCGCGGCCGTTCTGAGTCCGGAGGTGACTGAGGAATTGGTCTCGGCAACGGAGCAGTGGGAGGCAGAGAGGCCTGCTCTGCGGGCGGCTCCGTCGGCTCCCGGGCAGAGGGAACCGGCGGACGGGAAACGCTCTCGCAGGTGACCGAACCCTTGGCACCGCTCCTGGCTTTCGGTTCAGAGAACGCGGAGTTCCCGGCACAGGGAGTGGAAGCTGATGTCATCAGGAAAGTATCAGCTTGCTTTGAAATCAGCAAGTGTGTTCAAAGTTCTCCAAGCAAAACAAATAAACAAACAAAAACCCCAGAGTAAACAAACGCACTCAGGCAGTCGCCACTGGAGAGCAAGCACCCCACAGACTGCTGGGGGTCACAGTCCCGCTCCCGCAGGTCACTCTCCAGGTCTCCCGGCGGGTATTAGGAGCAAACATCCAGAGTTAGCTCCGGGCCGGAAGCGAAAACTGCTCACAGTCCCTCCAAAACGGTTTATAGGTTTGGAGCCATATATGGGTGAAAGTAACAATTTCAACAGGAAGCAAAAAAAAAAAAAAAAAAAAGGGAAAAGAAACCTTTTTTGCACACCGCAGAAAAATGCTTAGACTTTTATCCGTGAAAGAGAGAGCTCACATTGCCAAGCTTTGCCGAGTGACACTCCAGGCAGCTAAGCACTTGCTCTCACAAAATGTATGTGAAATGTCTCTCCAGCTCTCAGGGCCGCGCCAGGCGAGGCGGCTCCCACTGGCTACTGTTTAACCGTCGGCCGGCCTCTCACGTCTGTGTGTTCTCTTTTCCATAACTAAAAACCAGTGCACATTTAATTGAATTTCGATGATAATCTTAATAGCATCATTGTACATTTACTCGTTAAACCGATTCCGCGTTCGCAAATTGCTTTTGCATTCCTTTTAGCCAGTTACACAACATACTTTGCTCCGAGAGTAAAATTAAATCATTACCAAGATAACGTGTTCCTGCCTTTTTCTGGTGTAAACACAAACACGTCAAGAAGGGCTGAGAAAATGACCCCGCTCATCGGCACTGAGTGGCTCGTTGGCGCTGAGTCCCCACCGCACTTCCGCGGGGTCACAGAGCTGGGGTGGGGGGTGGCCCTGGGACGCATTTTAAAAGGCACGTTTCCCAGCATGCCGTCAGGTGACTCCGTTACCCAAACTCCGGGCGGCGGAGACCCTTGGCGGCCGGTCCGGCACTGGCCAGAATCCAGACAGTGTTCCAAATTCGGTGTTTTGAGGGAGCTCGCAGGGGTCCCTAGCACGTGATAATCACCTCGAAGGTCTCGTCGACATGGGAAGAGCGTCCCACCGAGGAGAGCAGCCAGGAGGAGCAACCCCCCGCGGAAGCCGTCTTTTCGGGAAATCGAGGCCCCGGCAGGACTATCCTGCGACCGGCAGCGGAGGCGCAGGTGCAGGGGGTGAGGCGGGGCGCGTTGTCGTCCTCATCAAGAAACGAGGCACGGTCTCCCTGAGCTCCCACTCGGACAGGCTCAGCCCCCAGGGGGCCGAGAGGGGGCTGGGCCGGGAGTCCAGCGCACAGACTTCCTCGTGGAAAAAATAAAGGGAATTCCTCTTGCAGGCTTTGAATCTGATGAAGAGGCAGAACTTAAAAAAAAAAAATTGCTGAGAATTTAGTCCTTCTCTCCATTTTAAATTGAGATATAACTGACATATAACATTATATCATATATTAATCTCAGATGTTCAACATGATTCAATGTATGTGTATATTGCAAACTAAGCTCCACTGCAAGTCAGCACCCTTCGCATGTACAGTTACACATTTTTTTTTTACACGATGAGAACTTTAAGGTCTACCCTCTGAGCAGCTTTCGCATGCACAGTACGGTGTTATTAGCCATAGTCGCTACGCTGTACGTTACCTGCGTGACACGTGAAGGAGTTTTTCTGCTTAACGTACAGATAATGAGTTTTGAAACGTGCGTCACACAGGCAGTTACGTCGGACGGTCTTCGTGGACCTGCGTTGCACACCTTCAAAAGCAGGCTCCACCCGTTCGAGGGGGCGGTAATGTCGGAAGGCGGGAGAGGCCGGCCAATTTCTCCCCGCTGGAGAGGAGAGGAAACTCCATCCTGCTGACCGCAGCAAACTTGTCAGCAAACACTGTAGACCCCAAAGGGTCCCAGTGGACCCGGGACCTCGGCCGGCTCGCGGTTTCGCGGATAAACTACCCCATCGTCCTGCGTTGGTCGCTTGGCCGTTTTGCCAACGATCGCCAAGAGACTTCCAGTGCGGCCTTCCCCCACATCGGTGGTCCTGTGTCCGTTTTATTTAGTCTTTCTTTCTCCCCATTTTAAATTGAGATATAACTGGGGCACCGCAGGGCGGGCACGTCCGTGGTCTGGGTGACCGTTCACTCGCCGAGCGGGGTTGCTGTCCTCGCCAGCGGCCCTCAGCGTCCTTCTTGGGCCGGAAAGTGGTGCCCACGCGCCCACGACGCCGCCTGCTGTAGTCCACGGGCCGCGCGCCCGGAGCGCTGCCGGGTCGCATGCGGGTGGCTGCGGTCCGCTCGGGGACAGGCTCCCCTTCCCTGCGGGGAAGGTGCACACGGAGCGCGTGGGCGGGGCCGTCTCCTTCCTGGCCACGCAGATGTGCGCAGGGAAAAACAGACTACTTTATTTTAATTTTATTATTAAGTTTATTGTGGAAACATTGGTTAATACAATTATATAATTTTCAGGTGTACATTATCATTTGACATCTGTATATTCTATTGTGTTTACCACCCGATGGCCAGTGTCCTTCAGCTACCATATATTTGATCCCCTTTACCCACTTCGCCCTCCTGTACACCCGTGTATTTGACCCCCTTTATCCCGTCTACCTCTCCACGCCTCCCCCACTCACTGCCCTCTGGTGACCACTAGTCCATTGCCCATGTCCCTGAAGTCTCTGTTTGTCCTGTTCATTTGTTGCTTTTAGGTTTATATTCCACATATAAGTGATATCATGCGACTTTCTACTTTTTCAGTCTGGCTTATTTCGCTCAGCATGATGATCTCGAGGCCCATCCATGTCGTACAAAAAAAGGGACTATTTTAAAAGAACCAAGGATGCGGTTTTTGATGCATGCAGTGCCAGTCACGTGGTGAAAAATGCACATCTGTGTCAGGGTCGTGAACACCTGCGAGGCAAGGCGCTCGGCCGGTTTGAATGACCTCGCGGGATTACACCTCCCGAGGGACTCAGCCCCAGACTGTGCCCACGGGGACAAAAGGGACAGCCCAGCCCAGCGCAGACCCCTTCGGCACTGACGCCGCTCGGCAGGCGGGGTAAAGTGACGCTCTCTGGGAACAGCGACTCATCTGCTACCTGACGGTTTTCCCCCCAGATTCCCCAGTGTCTTTAAAAGAGATCCGGGGGGTGGGGCGCCCCTCTGGAGTCACCTCAGCGAAGGGGCCTCGCTCGCCGCGCGCCCACGTCCTCCCCTGTGTCCGTGACGTCCAGCCTGCAGCCACTGTGGCTATGTGACAAGCCGCTCCCACATTTAGCAACTTGAAAAAACAAATTTTTTTTTTTTTTTTTTGCGTGTGACTTTGTGGGCCAGGGATTTGGGAAATGTTCGCGGGTGCCGTTCCCACGCGGGGTCCCCCACGCAGACCTGCGACACTTATTGCCTTCCTCTGAGTTTGATGCCGATCATTCCACATGAGCGGATTTCTAAAAAGCATGTGTTTTAATTTTAGGTTTTCTTCGAACTTAGTAACAAACGTGCCAAGCCGCGTGTGATCGGAAACTTATGTTTCTCAGCAAATCTTGTAGGCGACAACAGACACGGTGAATTCCGACAGCGATGCTGCACACGCACCGTAATTGCTGGTCGACTGCCCAGTGGCAGATTTTGGTCAGTGTCCACCATGATAAGTCATTTTGGTGTCTTAGCTCTCGAATGCAATTTTAGTTTTAGTAAAGTTGTCAGAATCCGACGAAGCAGGAATGTCCGGAGGGGTGAGCACCCTTCTTCCTGTGCTCCGGCCCCCCGTCCACGTGGAGGGTCAGACGGCTCAAACCCATCTCTTAAAATGCAGGTCCGCAAGACCCGTCTGGTACCCTCAGGGTTTGGGGGCATCGCTGGAGCTTCCAAGGGGAGGTGACCGCCCCCCCAGATGCCAGTTCTAGTTCCGTGACCAGGGGGGCAGTGTGTAGCCTGCTTGCTGAAGTAATCAATGACTGAGCACAAACTTCGCCCACTTAAAACCTTCCTAGTTCACATCTCAGTGGGCTGCTGGAGGCCCCCCTCCCCCGCCCCCGCTGCGGGCTGAGCACACAGGCTCTCAGGGCGGTTTATCCTCGGACACTGCGTCTCCAGCATAGGCCGTTCCGATTTTTTCCAGCTTCAGTGAGCTGTAATTGACCGAAAGAGATTGCGTGCGTTTCCAGTGCACCATGCGCCTTTCCGATGTTCACCGTGCCGGGGTGGGGGGGTGGAGGGGTAGGGGGGCGCCTCCCTCGAGCTGATCAGCACGTCTGCCACCTCACGGTTGCCGTCGTTTGAGTGCGGATGGTCCGAACTCTCCCCTTCTCTCCCGAAACCACCCCAAGCAAGCGGTCTGGTTGGCCGACACTAGTCACCGTGCTGCTCACGGGGCCCGGACCTCACGCACGTTGTCGTGGAAAGTTGGTGACAGGCCCTTTGACAGACGGGGCCCCTCTCTGCGTGTGTGAGCTTGCCCCTTTTGGGTCCCACACGCAAGGGGGATCGTGCAGTCTTCGTCTTGCTGCGTCCGGTTTGCTGGTCAGCATGCTGCCCTCCAGGTCCATCTGCGTTGTTGCCAGAGGCAGGATTTCCTTTTTTTTTTTTTTTTTTGTGGCTAGCAACGTTTCATTGTATATGCCATTTTGATTCGTATTACTCATAGATGTTGGCACTGGGAATTTCCACATAAATAACCGTTAATCCTGAAGCCATGGCTACGAACTTAACTCATGGCAGCAAAGGTTTCTTTTTAAGAGAAGGATCGCCGGACGGAACTGGATTCCGGCCTAAGGCACTAAAGAATCGGCTCTGATCCCCGCCGGCCTCGCAGAGGGGAGTCCAGCAGGGGCCGGTTTGGGTTCGTGCTTTGTAGATCCTGGGTCAACCCCCAAACCCACTTCCCATGAACTGCTCTGGCGAGTCCTTCTGGAACAGATTATCTTAAATGCCACTGTGGGGGAATCTGTTAAGCAAAAACTTCACGATATACTTTCCATAAATAAAACGAAGATGTTTTTCTCATGACTGGTCCCTGGACACTCCCCAGTGACACATTCACACACTAGAAAGCACGGATGCTGACGCGATGTTTTTGCAAACTGACTTCCCTTGTGAGGGCTCCCGACAAGGTGCGTTCGAACACTTGGCGTCAGGAAGCACACACTCAGGGAGCGTTAGTCACGGGACAGACGCGGTAACTAACGCTCCCAGAGATGGCACTGCAGTGCTCTTTCTTCTGAAGCATGATGTTGCCTTATAATATTTAGGAAAGTTGGCCAATTCCGCGATTGTGTCTTCAGCATTTTTTGTACTTTACGAGAATATGCATTTATCTTACGAATTCCACTCAAGGTGTCTAGTGACGACGTCCCTTCCTGAAGAACCCGCATTTGTGGTCCAGTTTCTAGGACTGTAAGTTTCTAGGACTTGCAGTCAGAGGGTAGAGATTAAACTATTAAAATTAACTGAAAATAATGGGGGTCCCCCACCCCCAGGAAAAAAAAATTAAACAAGGAAAAAAAGAAAACAGCATCATGTTTCTCTGAACACATCAGATGTTCTCCGCAGATGATATGACATTATCTGTGTGCATCATGCTTCTGGAGTGACGTTATCTGATTTTTTGTTTGTTTGTTTCTCTCTCTCTCTCTCTCTCTCTCCCTCAAATAGCAGCACTGTTTCTTGATCTACATTTGGCCAATTAAAACAGACACAGTGTTCAGTGCGAACTAGAAACTACATGACCCTTAATCATGGCCTTGTCAAGACAATAGCAGAAAATTCACGTTTCAGTCAGGAGTGACGCTGAGCTCACTGGCAGGCACACCGGGCACCTGACTCCTCCCGTGGCCGGGCGCAGTGGATGCCGCGTCTCCTCCCGAAGGGCCCCTCCGCTGAAGGGGGGGGGGACGCCGAGCGCCTTTGTGCTGACCGGACCCAGCTCTTGGGGATTTCGGCTTTTCCTCCCTCCCGTTTATCAGCGCGATGATGTAAGCACGATCAGCTACGCCGATTAGATAGTCGCTCAGACATGCCGGAGATCAAGGAGAGCTGCTCCTCTGATCTTCAAAGAGAAAGGCAGTCTCGGTGAAAAAAGCAAGGTGGCCTGTTGATTAAAGACCGCCACGGAACGGAGGGAGAAGCTGGGTCGCCGCGGAGAGCCCGGCAGACACTGAGAGCCGCTTTTGTCTGTAACCCGTGCGATGTCCACCGACACCGGCTTACATTAGGAAAGTCTCGGCATCTCAACGGGAGCGGCTGCGGTTCATCTTTCCAATACCGATTTCCTTTTTCTAGGTGTGACGTGGAGATTTTTAGGAATGAGGGTGAAATGTTAGACAACAATTAATTATCAAAGCGCGTTCAGACTCTGTCTCACTGATGTTCCCAAGAGCAGAGTACACGTTTCAGAGACATTGATGCGTGCATGAGACAGCAGAGGACGCAGAATTTGGTAGAATTTAGTGACTTTCTTGGGGCCACTGGGCTAAGGAGGTGCAGGATTTGGAGTGCGAGCCGTTCCGACTTCTCCGAGTGGCACGTAGCACGAATGTTTTCAGGACTTACATTCTGTTTGTTGCTAGGCATTATCTGAAGAAAAAGCAATTTCTTTTTCACGTTAGTTATATTAAGAAAGAAATTTTCTGAAGTAGATGCTTGATAGTATTGTTTCAAGCAGTGGTTTCTGAAGACCTTATAAATCTCGCTGGTAGCCTGGGATCCGAGTCACTGTTTTGTATGTTTAAATATTCTACATAAGGACAATATCCAAAATAGTCATCTAGTATACTCAGAGTTTCTGGGGTCAGTTTTACAACAACCTGAACACTACTTACAAAGAAAAAGAAAATTATTCAGCTAAGGTGACAGTATTTCTAGAAAGTATCTGAAATTCACCTCTGCGATTGCTGGGCCCTTCCCGACAAGCCTGTTTTCACCAGATTAATCTCTTAGAAAATGGTTTTGGCTACAAACTCGATCATTTTTGTTTATGACTTCTTTTCGTTTTGTTTAGGTACAAATTAAATATTTAGTCTATGTGACAGCGGTCTAGTAGATACGGAGGCCACGTCTTCTTTAAGGAAAACCGCTTTAGTTAAGAAGCAATATTAGGTGAACGGCACACCTGTGCCGCAGAGATGTACGCGCGAGCTATACAATAATGTAAATGCACTGTGACTGTACGTTCTCGCCATGGCCGGACCCTGGTGCCACGGGGGCCTTCTGTCCCCAGCAAAAGACAACGGCCTGGGAGAGGAAGTGTGACCCAGCACAGCTCTGTGGAGGCTCGGGGGGGAGGCTGGCAGAGGCGCTGCCTGCAGCGGGCACGGTGCGCCCCGAGCCCCGGGGGCAGACGGCACCTGCCAGGGGGCGGGTGAGCGGGGGCCCCGCTCTGAAGATGAGGTGACCGCTGCTGGAGGGAGAGCTGAGGCTGCTGAGCGGGCGGCACAGGGCTGTGGGAAACCTCGGAATTTAGCCGAGCGCTTTACAGTCAGCAGACATCCAGCCTCAGGTTCCATCGGGACAGTGCAGTCTCCCTGAAATGAAGTGTTTGAATAATGCGGGGTGGGGGTGGAGGCGACTCGCGCCTCTGGACAGGAAGGGAGCCGCGGGCCAGCTCGCTGCTCTCCCGAGAGGAGAGTGTTTAAGTGCGTGTCGGGGGGGGGGGGGCGGGGGGACTTAAAAATCTCACAGTCACAGCGTAAGGACAGGGAAATGAGATGCGTCAGCTGCATCTGAAGTTCGCAGAGCGACGCGATGGCCTTGGCGTGACCAGGGCGTTTCGGAGAGGGCGAGGCCCCAGGCTGTCGCCGGCTGGCGCCCGGGTGCTGGGGGCCACACCGTGCTGGGGCGGAGGCCCTCGCAGGCGCGCTCCCTCGCGGAGAGGCGCGAGCTGCGTCCCCCTGGCTTTTCAGAGCCACGCGATGCGCGCACGGCGGCCTCGCTTCTGTCCCGCTCACAGCCGCACGGGGCCGCGGGACCCGAGATGCGCGCGGGGCCGTGGGACTCGGCCTGGCTGTCGCCGTCGGCCCCGGCGCGACTCGGTGGTCCCTAATGCGCCTGAGCCGACCGCCGACCAACGGGACCGGCTCGGGGCCTCGGCCGTGGCTGTGACACGCCCCCCGCATTCCCAGCAGGGCTGCCTGGGGGGCTTCGGGGGCTTCCAGCCTTCAAGGTTAAGTGCGGACTGAGACGGGGCCGGGCAGAGGGTGGGACATTTAGATGGAGTCCTAGGAGTTGGTGGTAGGGGGGAATTCAAGTACCTCAGATGTGGGAATCTCTGTGGCCACCAGTGGGATTGGAGAGACTGGTGACCTGGACCATTTTGGTGGGCAGCTGACCCTCTCGAAGGCCCGGGCCCAAGTCCTGTGTGATAGACTTGCTGTCAACGTGTTTCTGAGAATGGTTCCAGTGGCGCCTGGGAGAGTGGCCTCAGCCCCGGCCCCGCCGGCTGTGACGCGGTTAGCACGCCCCTGGGCCTCAGAACCTACAGAAAATCAGACAATACCCGCAGGCCCCGTGGAGACAGCTCCTGCCTACCAGGACCCTGAAAAGGAAGTCTTTCGGTGTTGGCCTTGTGAGAGCCCTTCAGAAACACAACCAAACACCAAATACTGCCATCGAGACACAAAGGCAGCGATAAGAAAAACTTATGTTTGCAAAACCTGGCATCTAATGGCATTTTTGTTGCCATTTGTAAAATCTGAAGATCAATTTGCATAGGTCGTTAAAGGGGGAGGGGCTGGCATTACCTGCAGGCCTGAAGACGGTGATCCTGTTTGGATAGAAAGCCACAGCGGCCTCAGTGTGACAGACACAGCCCTTCGCACAGTCACAGCTCCCAACACGGCACATGGAGAAAGGAATTTAATTCCGCAGCTCCTGGCTGAGCACCCAAACGAAACAATAGTCTCTCCTCGAAAAACAAAGCAAAAAAAAAAAATTTAGGCAGCCTCTCATGTGGCCCTTTGTCTGAGCGGGCAGTGCCCACGTGGAAGTTTCTGGAAGGTCTGTCATCGTGCCTGCTGGTCTCTGCTCTCTGCTCGCAGCACTTGTCACCAGTGCTGCGTCTCCCTGAGTGCCCCCCAAACTAACGGCACAGCTCAGCGCAGAGTGGCACCCCGTAGAGCTCACCGTAAAACGGACCTCACATCGAGGCCGCCCATCTCTGCAGACCAGCTCGTAATCTCTCGGGGGGATGTGGCCGGGTCTACCCACCATTTTTATCAAACGTGCATGTGACACACAGCGCTTGTCCACGTGGACCCTCAAACGTCCTTCCTGTTCTCAGACTAAATTTAATCCATTGAAAAGAATCAGAGGTGATGGTCTTTGACAAGAAACGAAGAAGGCCAGACATTTAAGAGGGCCCGACTGAGGTGCAGAATGACCAAGCGAACGTTGTATTCAGTCAAAAGCAACGTGCGGACGAAACAGTGAACATTTCTTTAATTCTGCATGGCGTTTGTTGACTGAATCATGGCATTAAGCATTAAACACGCTATTTTTTCAAACTCTAATGAATGGAACTTTAATGAGCTGAAGTTTTCGTAAACACCTACACGTAGCCGAGAACTGTCCAGGACATGAATACACCACTCCTTATCTCTTTTCCTCTTGTGACTATTTTATATACTTAATAAAATCGTATGGTACAAAATTTGCATAACTGAATCTCTGTGATTTATTCTACGTCATGCATCTGTAAAAGTGAATTTAAATATTTGTTCAGATTAAAAATTAAGAAGTCTCCAATTATTTATTAAATTTCTTAATAAAAAATGTACTAATTCATTAACTCCGTTAATATGTATTAATAGCTCTCTAAACACACTGACCTGTTGAGTAATGTTAAACAATTCGTCAGCTTTTTTCTCTATGAGGAATTTGAAAAGTACATCGGCTCAACTGTGACTGTTTACGTTCTGAGAATCAAATTTAAGTAATTTCCTCTTCCTTCCTCCGGTACATAAAATATAGAGTTATTTTTTTTTTTTTAAACCAAACAGATTTCCGATGTTTCGTGTCATTTTTTAAGATGGTCTGGTTATGGAGTCACGGTTTCTAACTAACGTGAAGCCGAGGTGGGCGCCCCCGACCGGCCGGCTCCCGTCCTGCGGTTTCGGTCACCTGCAGGCGACCGCAGTCTGCGCACGGCAAGTGGAAGGCTCCTTGAGGAGACGCCGCGTGAGTTTTCTCCGCGCGCCAGCCTGAGCCGTGTGGTCTGTAGTGGTCTCGCCCCGCCCCCCACCAGGGACGTGAATCTCCCTTTAGCCCGGCATCTCTGTTGCCTGCGCAGTGCGGTAAGATGTTTTGAGAGAGAGTGAGGCCACATTCGCATAACTCTTACTACAGTCCAGTGCTGTAATTGTTCTCTTGCATTATTGGCTATTGTTAATCTCTTACAGTGCCTGATAACCGTCCGTGGTTTCAAAGCATCCGCTGGGGGTCCCGGAACGTGTCCCCCACGGATAAGGGGGAGGGGATACTGTGATCACTTAGCTGCTCATAAAAGGCAGGCAGGAGTCGTATCTACCATTCAAAGCAAGAAACGATTTTAGAGACAGCTACAGTGAGCAAACGCCGGCCGGCTAGTTTTTGGCCGGAGACCTTGGGGCGGGACGAGCTGCCCCTGCTTTCCCCGCGGGCCCTTCCAGCGGGAAGCCGCGGTGGCCCGGTGCAGGTTCACTGAGCTGCCGCTTTGTACTCCAGTGCACTTTAACGAGTCGGCGGTGTTGGTTAGAACGGAAGAGGGCCTGAGCGGCCATTGGGGCGAGACTGCGTCCCAGCGGGTTTAGTGTACACAGCAGACCTTGCTAGGTCCCCAAAAGCGCGTCACTTACAGACTTTTACATGCCTCGGCCTCACAGACTTCCAGCATACCAGCCGTGAGCCTCATCGACCGATGCAGGTTATAACTGGTACTTGTTCTGACCAATTCTGGAGGCTATAGTGTGGCATTCATTTTTGTTCTTGTAGTTCCTCTACCCCCAAATACCTTCTAGAAAACTCATCTATTTCTTAAGGCATCTATGGGTATATTTATCTATTTGTATCTAAATCTGTCTTTTTTTGCAGAGCATTCATAACTAGAGATAGATTGATTAGAATGGAAATTATCCCATATTTTTAGTGTGTTTTAATTGTGTGCATATAGAAATATCTTCAAACTCGGCTTCTTGAAAAAGAGCATTTCCACATCTTCTGGATTTGGTCCAAGTATGTGAAACTGAACATCAGAGCCGCCCACGCTGTCTGGTTTTCCGAGCTCTCACGGTGGGGTAGCAGCCGAGGGGTTACAGAATGCCATGCTTTCAGGGCCCGTCAGCCTTACGGGGACCGAGTCAGGCCTTCGCGATGGCCTGGTTCCCTAACACGTGCGCCGATGTGGAAATTAAACCCCCGTTTGACTGTGATCTTACCTGCACACTCAGACAGGTCCATGTGTCTCTGGAACGAAATCCAGCCGTAAGTAGCTAAGGCCGTTTCCTCAAAGCCTGTGGAGACTTCGGTCCGATTCTATCAATGCGAAAGGGCCGCTCTGAGCCGCTAGTTACCAGTGGCATTTTTTAGTGGTCGACCGAAATAATTTGACATCCTCTTCTTCCCCCAACAAGGTAGTGCACGTGCAGACACATCGTCACAGATCTGACGTGGGACCGAACCTTTCAACCAGATTTCCTTAGATCGGGTTCACCGTGTGGTCGACAGGTCACTCATCCTGCTTTGGCCAGGTGGGGTTAGATGAGCAAACTTCCGGTCCCAACAATTTCTCCCATTTGCCGAGAGCCACCCTTCCCCAGAGCAGGAAAGGACTCTCGGGCCAGGAAGTTTGCTTCTGATTCCTACTTAGTCTCTCCATGCCTCAGTTTACTCATTCAAGATACAGTGCCTACCTCATAGGGTTCGTGCAAGGATAAAGTGAGTTAATGTATTTAAAACGATCAGAACAGTACCTCTCGTACAGTGAGTCCTGTATTTGTGTTTGACGTTCATCCTCCAAATAATATTAATAATAATCAACTCACCATGTCAAAACTATCCAGGAGGGTTTAAAAATTAACAGTAAGTCCTATCGCTTGAACGAGTTTTATAGTTCTGGGGTGCCTTCTCTCCTGGAAGGGTTCCTTTGACCTCTTGGGTCGGAGGCATTCCTGCATTTTTCCCTGCTTTGGAAAGGATTCCTTCTGAATCCAACGCGTCACACACCGCCACGCTGACGGTCGGGTCCCTCAGAAAAGTGAGAGGCCGCACAGCATGCAGCGGTGACAAGCGTCCACTAAGGGTACATGGGGCCCTAGTGCATTCAAAATGCTCCGACCTCAAAACGATCAGGGCAGCTTTGTCAGCATTTACCCTCACGGGGGGAGGGAAATGCTGCCGACCTACCTTCCAGGGGCATCTTTGTTCACGCGGCTGTGTGAGCTTATTGGGGCCCGAGTGTTTGAAATACGAAAAAGGAAATCGGTCCGGGCAGGCTGGACGGAAACCGTCAGCGTCAGCATGTGCCCAGAGGGCAGGGGTGAAGGTGCTGGGTGACACCAGGGTCAGCGGGGCAGACGGCCACCGCCTCTGCTGGGCGGGGGCACCGGGGTGCGGCTTCCCCGGACGCGGAGGCCGCCGAGGACGGGGCGGGGGGGACCGTGTGAGGAGCTGGTGAGCAGCAGATGGTCCGAGGTCCGTGCGCTCACCGACGGGGTTGTCCCCAGGCCAGGCGGGCGGGAGCCGGCCCAGGACGGGACTGGAGGGCCGCAGGGGGCCGAGCCACTGAGAAAGGCCTGTCTGTCCCTCAGAGGTGAGGGCGCGGGAGGGTCGCAAACGGAGGACGGCCTGACCGGACTGGTAGCTTATAACGGTAGGTGTGTGCATGTGTGTGTGCGTGTGCATGCGTGCGTGTGTGTAACTTCCTGCATGATCTACGAAAGGCGTAAGACACTAACGAAGCAGCTCCCGCACGCCCTGACTGTGAGACCGCCGCGGGAACGTGCCGCCCCCCCCCCCCCTGCCGCCCGCCCCCCCCCCCCCCCCCCGCCACCCGCTCTGCTTGGTCCGCTCCGCGCTGCGTCCGGTCCTCGGCCGCGCGGCGGGCGGTGCCGCAGCTGGGGCCAAACTGCACTAACGGGCCACGTTTTGTTTCCATTGTCCTGTCCGTCACCCACAGGTTCTATCCACGTAGACGAAGCAATGAGATCACGTAGTTCAGTGAAGGCTTAAAAACGATATTGCCCAAAAGCATGGCTTTCTAACAGTCTTTACAGTCTTTCCTGACTGTAATTTAGAACGTGTAGAGATTAAAATGACCCCATGTTTTTCTGGAATTCCCCGGGCTTTTTGGTGACGACCAACAGAGAATCAGCGATTGCGTGATCTGGCAATTATCCGCGTGCACAAACTCTCTTTTGCAAGTCGGAACCCTTTTTACTCTTCTGTTAATCAAAATGTAGGGCAAGGTTGACGTTTTTGTTTGAAAATTAAGACTCCGACTGGAACACACGCCCGAATAGAAGGCCTTCGATCGCTTGACTGGAGAAGGAAATAGAGAGTAACTGGTGACGAGGCCACTTCAGGCAGGAGAGAAAAGACAAGTGGCCGAGTCATCGGAACCACAGAGAGACGCTCCACGCTCCCGCTGGACGGGGGACGGCAAACGTGGCCCCCATGCTCCCAGGCGTCTTGGGGGTGGTCGGGGTGCACACAGGGGTGCCTTTGACCCAGTTTCGGGGTAAGGCTCAGGAATCTGCTTTTTAACAAGCACCCTAGACGATTTTGTCGAAGGTGCTACAGAACCCACATTTTAAATTCTGTTTGCAAATATCGCTTTCCTTACGGCGATTTTGGATACAGAATTGCCTGGACATTTTCCTCCAAAATGGTCACTGGATGGAGGCTGCCTGACATCCAAGGATGTAGGAAAATATGTTGAAGTCATTTTAAAATATCTATTTTCTTATTGCTTAGTATTTAAAAGTGTTTTTTTTAAAAAGCGAAATTATTCAATACATTAGGTAGATTTATTACGCTTGCAATAATGTAATCACTGTTTCACACAGGAATTTTTACGCACTTTATTGTCTAATCAGTCCTTGAGCTACATAGTTTTAGAATTTTTTTCTTCTTTCTCTTCCATTTCTGGAGACACCTCTGCGTTCATGAACTCTCATTAGAGTAATCAGCTCTCTAAATTATCCATTCGTTTGGTTGTTGAGCTGGCCCTGGATGCTAAATTGTTGGGATTTTCGTGATTTTAGATATGCAAAATAACCAGTTCCAGAGATGGCTGGTTTACAGAAGTTGGATTATCAGAGGCTATTTAATTAATTAATTAATTAATTAATTAATTTTTTCAGGTGTTATTTTTATTAGAAATTACTAGAAACTCCTAAGTCCTAAACCAGAAATGTATTTGACATACACCATACACGATCGTGAAGCACACTTTTCTCCCCGCAAGCATTCCAGTAGAGATCCAGGTTACCCTTAAACGGTAATCTGGACGTTTTTAAATAGTATTTTCATCATCATGAAAATCTCTTCCTCCCCAGAGGCTCCAGTTTCTGGGGTCCCCGAGCACTACCGCTGGCATTTTTTCTCCAGTTCTCCTTCTCATAAAGAAACGCTTATGAGCTAGATTGCTTTATCTACTCATCTAACTTTTCATATCACAGAAAGATTTCAACTTAATTCCGATCAAACAAATGTGGCCCGAGCTGGAAGGAACTAAATATTTCATTTTGTAAATTTGCATGGAGGAGAATCAACCTTCTCTGGGCGATATTTGATTTCCCATGAAATTAGAGCACACGGTCTGAGTCCACACGATCAGATTCTTCGGTCGCTGCTTTGAACGGAGGACTCGTATGTTAAGTATCGGGAGTCAGAGGCCATCTCAAGATGCTTTTCTCAAACTCGGTAAGTTACGGCTTTGCTCACACGTGTGACGTCGGCCTCTCCGCGCCCTCACTCTCCGCCTCACGGCCGCCGTCTGCCGTGGGTGTGCACTGGAGGATGACGTGTGCGGCACAGAGAGACCGTCGCTCTACCTTCCTTCAAAGGGCAGGTGCCTCACGTGGCGAAGCACCGTGAGCTCAGAGCCGTGCGGCAGGGACGGAACGCCGCGTTGCGGTAAGACGTGCGAAGGCACCGAAATCCTGCAGCCGTGCGATGGGGTCCCAGCCAGATGCCGTCGTCGGAAGTGGCCGAATGTCGAGCACGTTTTTCTTTTCTTCTTTAATTAGAGACGAGGTGCAGTGGGGGTGCCGTTTCTGATGCGCGCCGATCGCGTCACAGGCAGCCGCGCCCTGGGCGGTTCGGCGTCTGTCTCGCAGATGTCACCGGCGCTGTGTTTACTAACGTCAGCATTTATCAGTCCTGGCGAGAAACCGACTTCGTAAGCAGGTGACTTGAGCGATGTGTGGACTCGCGCACACACAGCGACCGCGAGGAGCCGCCCGAGACCTTCATCGTTCCCCTCCTTGGTTTCCCCCCCCAGCCGACGTCCTAATTTCTGTAAAACTCAGAGTCCGTTGTTCTCTGGTGTCCGTGAGCTTCAAGGGCCGAAAACGTGCAGTTTTGTCTGGGGTCAACCGTCATCGTTTAGTATAGAAGTGGCCAGGTAGGAGTCAGCCTCCCACGAGACTCTGAAACAGGACGATTGTCCCTCATAGGTTTGTTCGACCTTGATGTCGAGAGGTTTGGAAGGAAGGCGGTAGTCATCAGGTGTGTCGACGCCACTGAGAAAATAATTACACAAGATTTAACTGGTGTCGTAACATCGTGGAGTGGTCTTCTTTGAAATAAGGGAGGATAATTATACTACTATCTTTGACTCGAGACAGAAAAAAGCCGACAGTTCTCTCCCTCTCTCTCTCTACACACACACACACACACACACACACACACACACACACACACACACGGTATGGAACAAAGAAAAGTGAGTGTATACTTTTTTTTGTTCCGTACTAAATGAAATAATGACGAGAAGGCAGCCTGGGTCTAGAAAAGGTGTCATGGACAATCTAGGTAATTTCGCTTCAAATGTCCTCGTTCAAACTATATCTTAATGAATAGAAATAGACTAAGCCGTTTCGGTAGCTTTTACGAAATACGTCGATCATTTAACTTACTGCAGGTTCGTTCATTGGCGTTCTCCGAGGTGGTCAACCTCTCTTTTTACTTGTCCGTGGGAGTGAATCGCTTCCCTCCTTCTCATCCTTCCCCTCCTCCCACTCATTCATATAATTGGTATGAAGTCATATAAATGCCGGTGCTTTGAGACTGTGACCCACAGGGTCAACTAAAAGCATATAAAAAAATACACACAGAGAGAGATTTGCAACATCTTTTATTTATTCAATAAATGAAATTTGGGTAAAATAGTCAATATCTCACGTATAATTTTATTCGATAACTGAACATATCAGCACCTATGCAAGAAAAGGCCGCGCGGGGGGCGGTCGCAGCGGAGGGAGGCGTCGGCTGTGACGTGGGGAGAAGGTGTCAGCGGAGGCGCCCGACGCGTCGTCGGGCGGACGGGCAGTGAGGCCGGAGGCGGCGGCCGAGCTCGGCGGGCGCCGCGAGCCCTGTCAGGGGCGCCCTCATGCCAGAAAGCGGTGAGATCCCTCCGTCTCGTCATTCTCAGCACTTAACGCTAAGTTCTTCAAAATCTAAGATGAGTTTATGTGAAAGTGAGACGGCGTGACTCTTCTCGTCTTTTTCAGAGTGACCTAAAATATGTCCTTATCGGAAAACACATCGATCCGGTTATTAACTATCGGAAACCGTCTAGAAGGACGTCCACGGAAACAAGTGTCATGTTTAATCATCGCTATTTGGGGTTCGTATATCATTTTTTAATACCGTCTGTGAAATGGCGCCGGCCTCTGCCGATGCCAGCCTTTGGCTGCGATGATCTGCCTTCGAGCAATTGCCCAAGGTCGAAATGGTCATTTACTCTACTCACAGGTGGAAGTTGAGAACAGACCTCGCGAAAAAAAAATTGAGGGGGGAAACCGTTTCAGCTTTCCTCAGAATTAGCTCTAAAAGATGAAAAACGCAAAAGCTGAAACAAACTGAGTAAGTCAGTTGGTTGACGGCTACCTTGAATCTGTGCTGACATCTTTCATTATAATGTCAGTAAAACTGTATGACCTCAGATGAGATCGCGTTTACCCAGCTACCGTATGGGCCAAGGAGCAGGTGTGGAACGGGTTTCCACAGTCCTGTTGCTGGAATGCCCACGGCCACCGCTTTTGGGAAACTGAATCACTCGGTTTGCTAAAACCCAGCCAGGATGAGGACGCGTCGAGTCACGGTGCAGCCGAGGCGAAGAAAGCAGGTTTTAATTAAGCCGATGATACCGTTTCCTCGGATGGCTTGAGCTGCAAAATCGGAGAATGGAGAAGCGTAGGGAGCATTGTGTCTGGGGAAGGTTTGGTGTCACCTGAAAAAAATTATGTTTCTTTTCAATTTAGCAAATTATTGTTTAACTACCTTCCCCCCTCCCCCCAGCATGGCTTGTTGGCTTCTGGGAGGTCTTAAGAATACATAGAATTTTTGCCGGACCCTAAAGAGTGAGTCGAGAATTTGCCATGAGAAGGCACATCCCTCACGCCCGACATACATGGCTCGCTTTGCTAATGAGTAGGCATCGCTTTGATGGTGAAAAAAATTAAATAATTGCAAAAGAATGGAAAGATGATACAAAGTCGCCGAGATGCCCGACCACCTATGTACAAACACTGTGTATATTTTCCTTGATTTTGAAAAAATTGTCAGGACCGTTTGCCCATATTGTCATAAGTTTCAAAAGACTATAGCTGAGAACACGCCTCTATCTGTTCTGAAAACTGCTCGCCCTTAACGGTTACTTAAGCCCAGAATATTTCAGCTAAGTTACACTTTGACCCACCCAGGTGATGAGTTTCTGGTCCGGAAACCGTGTGGGATACTTTGTATCGGCAAAGACCACACACCCTGCATTCCTGGAGCACGACTCGTGTTTGCATTCGGACATAACCCCGCAACGGTTTCTCACCCTGAGTATCCCAGACACATTCCTCTTGCTGGGAAGCCCGGTGTCTTACTCAACAGCCTCTGTATCTAAACCGCGCCGAAGGGACACAGAGAGGAGGTGACGTCATGGGTTCCCTTTGCCCGTGTGTAGCTGGAGGTGAGCGGGTGCGGTGAGTCATGCTGCCTTGTGACCGGCCGGGCACGCTTCCAGCCAGAGCTGCTGTCCGGATCTCCGACAACAGAGCAGGGAGATGCTGACGGTGACCGGCGCGCAGTCACCCAGGCTCCTCATTCCTAGTCCCTGAGTAACGAAAAACGCCAGGGAGGAGATGGCAGTGAGCACGGCTGACTCATTTCCTCGTTTATGGATGAATTGTCCAAAAATGGCTGTTTCACAGGTAAATAGCCTTTCCTTCAGGCCATAGGCGGTGAGTCTCTTTAAAGCAAGTCCTGCCTGTCATATTGGCTTGTCAGTGACGAGCACCATTTAAAAGCTAATTTCATTATGAAACAATGCCAGACATTAAAAGCCAGGTCCATGTTTTCCCCCCTGAACTGTGTGAGAAATGCTGATTTCAGATGCTTTTCAGGCGGAGCTGCTGCTGCATCATCAGGTGGAAAGATGATCGGAAATTTCTGATTAATTGAAAGTTAGAATCGACCCGTTTTTCCCCAGCAGGCGCGTCTTGCTGGTGATGCTGCAGCAGTCACCTCCACGTCCTGCCTGCCGCGTGCGGGGGAGCGCCCGGCCACGTCTGTGATCGTGGGGGGCTGCGGGGGCCCCAGCGAAGGACTCAGCAGCGCTGCCATCGTGGGAGCAGGAACTCTGGGCCTCCCCAACCGCCACGATCTCCTGGGCTTCGCCTTGGGCTGCCCCTGCAAACACGGTCCTCACAGCCCGTGCGGGGCGCATTCTTTTTGAAAGCACAGGAAGCCTGTCGGGAGAAAAACGTTGGATGGGTGTGCGCCCCGAACGTCGGCGGACGCGACTCTGCTCGATCGCCCCTCTCCTTGGATGAGACCCCACTTGGACTCTGCGGAAGGGGAAGTGGCCCCCTCTAAGGAGGAGGTCGCCGGTTTCACGCCCAGCATACCTTGCAGCCCCCCCCCCCCCCCGAGTCCCCGTGCAGTGTTCACCGTCGTCCGGTTCTTCTCGTTGTTGGGAAGTCAGATTGTGACAGACGTGAAACCGAGCCCGTTTAAACAGAAGGTGCCGGCCTCATTTTCCTGGTGAATGAGATGAAGCTCAGAGATCAGACACCTTCCTGACATACCCTCCGGGCAGCAGAGCCTGGACTTCAGAGGCCGAAGTGTCTGGAGCGTGAAGTTGTCACTCAGTCTACCTGTTCTGTGAGAAGTTCCAAAACAGAACGTAGTTCAGGGAGCAGGAAAACAATTCCCTCTGCAAAATTCTCCCTGTTTCCCCCCAAGAATTCATAGCAGAAATAAAATCAAATTTGTTAAAAAAAAATGCTATTCGAATATGTGTAACAAAGAGCCTTTCTCAAGGCTTTAAAAACATACTTCTATTTAGCGTTTCTATAAGCTCCTGAAGACGCACACCTGAGTCTGTGTTTAAAAATATACATATTTGTTTTTTTATTTATTTCCCGGTTCTCTTGCTCTTAGATTAAAACACATTTCGAAATGCTCCTTAGGAGTTTTTTCCCCCATCTTGGGATTCTATTGAACACAAAGATGAGGAAAGACAGACCGAGTAAATAACTAAGGGAATCACTGGATGTGTGTCACATTACACACCGATAAGAGCAAAGTTTCACGAATTAATTCAAGTAGATATTTTCCTTAATTTTCTACTGTTGGAAGCCAAGGTAAAGCAAACAATTCAGGTTAAAATCCTATTTCGATATGAACGCTCTGATTAACTGCCTTGGCCATTTGCGTCCCTGAGCACATACGAGCCACAGAGCGGCTTTCCCTTCTATCTGAGCGATCGAAGCAGTCGTCTAAAAGAATCGGTAATTCAGTGAATGATACACTCCCAATCACAGCTAACTGAATTAATAGCCTTATCGATTTTGCCAAAGGTTCAGTTTATCAGTCTTATGACAGCTTTTGCCTGACTCTTCACACTGGTTGAGAAAATTCCAGAACATGTGGATCCTGGGCCAGGGGTGTGCTGCTTGTTCTAATGGTGTGGGACTCTCCCTGAATGCCCTGTGAAGCCCTTCCCGCCCTCGGGGCTGTGCGGGGAGCCCCTGGTTTGTGGGGGACGCTAAGAGGGAGCTGGCGATCCTCCCGGGAGACGCGGATTCTGGCAAATGGCACACCGAAGGCCGGAGAGCGAGTCTGAAGTGGCCGGTCCCACTGCCCACGTCGGGACGTCATCTGGGAACACTTCCGAACGGGGATTCCCGCATCCCTCGCCGCCGCGTCTTTGAATCTCAAGCTGTGTGACCGTGACTTACGCCATGACGAGGTGAAGTAAAAATGAATCGAGTGCATTTTGGGGTCACATACAGACAGATCACGCATGGACCCAAACACAGAACCTTTTCATCCTGTTGCAGGAGGAAACACTTTTGAATGCAAAGAGTCACACTTATTTTTTTTTTAATTTTTTTTATTGATTTCACGTATTTATTTTGTTTTATTTGATTTGGTTTTGTTTTATCTTTTAAACTTTATTTTATTATTAGTTGCACATATTTATTTTGTTCTGTTTTGAGTTTCATTTCATTTCATTTCAATTCTATTTTATTTTATTTTATTTTATTTTTTATTTTATTTTATTTATTTTATTATTTTATTTATTTTATCATCTTATTTATATTTTATTTTATTTATTTTATGTTATTTTATTTTTTATTTTATTTTATTTTTTATTTTATTTTATTTATTTTATTATCTTATTTATATTTTATTTTATTTTATTCTATTTTTTATAATTTTATTATTTTATTATTTCTGCGCCACCCTCCGCACCTTTGTGTCCGGGCGCGCCCACGCACCCAGCACTGCCCCGCACCTGCGGCAGGTGTGAGCGGTCCCGTGATGGAGACGCCCGGCCCAGGGCACGCGGAGGGAGCGCTTCCCGTTCCGTCGCCTGGAGCCAGCTGGGGCAAACAACGGTGTCCCGGGACCTCCGGGCAGCCCGGCGCTTCGCCCCTCCGCGCGAGCCGCTCCCGCCGCGCCCCCCGCATCGCGCCCGGGGGTCGCCGCCCCTGCGGCCTGCACCGCGCAAGCGCGTCCGCTCAGGTGCCGGCCGGTGGCTTCGCCGCCTTCCGCTCCCGCCGTGCCTGCCGGAGGGGCTGCGGCCGCTCCCTGACCCCCCGTTTCTCACCCACCGCTGCTGCGCATGGGGCTCTGCAGGCGGGAGGGCGGCCCCGTCTCGGCTGTGCGGCTGGCCGGGGTGAGGACGCAGCGCTCCGGCACCTGTTAGGAATGTCAGCAGATGGCCATCGGCGACCCTCACACCCAGGAATGTCAGCAGAGGGCCATCGGCGACCCTCACACCCAGGAATGTCAGCAGAGGGCCATCGGCGACCCTCACACCCAGGAATGTCAGCAGACGGCCATCGGCGACCCTCGCGCCCAGGAATGTCAGCAGAGGGCCATCGGCGACCCTCGCGCCCAGGCCGAGTGCCGCCCCGCGGACAGCCTCCGGGACGGCGTACTGCCCTTAATGCCGTGGTCAGTTCGTCCTCAACAGAATCTTTTTTAAGAAATGTTTTTGGAAAGCCAGTATTAATGCAATCTGTCGGTATGCTCTAAGGAGCACTTATTATGCTGGGATTTCAGCATGTTTAACCAGTTTGGCTGTTCTAATGGCCAGCAGTGCCTTGATTTGAAAACCTTATTTCCCAGGTCTTCGGAGAGCCGGCTATAACCCGGGATTATTTTCATAATGGGCCACGTAGAAAATGGACTTCTTAAAAGCCAAACGGTACTTATCACCTCATTTTGCGTATCGAGCGACATTTTTAGCTTGGTGGTAACAATCTAACCCTATAATAAAAATAACGATAGTAAAGATCTGAAAATCCATTACAAATCTCCTGAAACCCAGGTGAACCCATCAACTCTCAATAAAAGACGCTGGACTCTTTTTTTTTTTTTTTTTTTTTTTAAGCATGGCTTTATTCTTCCTCACACGATGGCTGAGGAAGACCTGGAACCAGAGGCGAATTCTCCTGACCTCAGGTCAGGGTCGGGGGTGCGAGCCGGGCCCCGTCAGACCGGCTGAACTGCGAGGTTGAAAACCGGAGCCGAGTCCAGGAGAGGAGTGTGTGGCAGGGGCCCCGACTCCTGCTGTTGTCATGCGGAGCCGGTGGAGTGTGGAGAACCGGGAAAGAGGCTCGTTACCCGTTAACCCCTAGACCTTAACCACGAAACCAGGACACGCGAGGAGCCCCGGCCGTCTGCGCGCGTGCCACGGGCGTCCTCTCCCCGCCCTTTGGCGGTCTGCAGTCGGCATGCTGAGCCTGCGTCCACCCCTGGGAGCACGGATCCGGTCTTTCGCGGGAATCGGGGACACCTGGACACGAGCTGTCCTGGGCGTGATGGGTCGAACCGTGTCTAATTCACAGGTGGGGGTCCCGCCCCTAGGACCTGGGAATGTGACCTTTTTCAGAGCTGGGTCTTCATCCTGGGAATTAAGTTAACAAGAGGTCAGGAGGGTGGGCCCTTTCCTGGTAAGAAGAGGAGATTAAGACACGGACACCCAGAGGAAGAGGCCACAGGGAGGGCGAAGGCAGAGATTGGGGCGAGGCACCCACAAGCCAAGGGATGCGAAGGTGGCCAGGAAACCACCAAAGCAGGAGGCGGGCTGGGGGTGCATTGTCCCCCGAACCTTCAGAGGGGGTCAGCCCAGCCGACACTCTGCCTGCCAGAGCCGTGTGACAGTAAGTCTGTGGCTCAGGCCGCCCGGGTTGAGGTTCTGTGTTCCGGCAGACCCAGCAAACCAGCATGGCCAGGCGTGACATGTCAGATGCCACCTGGTCCAATCGGGAGCTCAGCATGAACAACCCCATGGGACACTTAGCAGCAATGGGGCAAGTCACCGATGGGGCGCGGGAGTCATGCAAATGGGAACGCTCTTAGAGCTCAGACGACGAGAGGGAAACAGAGACCAAGAAGAACGTCATTTATCGCGCTCGAAGCTTCCTGAGCACGTGTTTATTACGAGTTGTATCCTAACTTCAGCAATGGAAATGCGAATATGTAACATTGTATTTGTTCCTCCAGGAAACCTGTATAGTTGGTGTAACAATGTAAAAGTAACATGCACCAGAGACCCATGGAAACATCTGTATCATTTAAAATCATTAAGGAAAATTGGGTTTTATTCTTAAAGATGGAAACATTGTTGCCTTTTGTAGAGCTTATCTAAAATCAAATGTTTTTCAATACTCAATCACAAGTAACATGCAAAAAAAAAAACCACGCTTTTTAAATAATCAACTTAGATTTTCTTTAGATATAGCTTTGAGCTGTTTTCGAGAGGTTTTTCTATTAACATAGGTTCTATTACAGCCATAACTGCTTGCTCGCCTTTGCCACGACATATGGTGGTCGACGTCGGCCTTTCGACAGCTCGTGCAGGCCGACTTTTACTGTGCAGAATACAATATCATCAAAAGTTTCCTCTGAGGAAATTTCCGAGATGTGAGTCTAAGTATTCAAGACAGAGGGACGAGGCAATAGTGTAAAACCGCAATGAAGATCTGACTCAAAGCGAAACTTCAAAAGTTGCAATGTGCCACTAAAATAATTAGGCATCTCTAATGCTCGGCAGACCTCGGATGGCCTGTAATTGTGAAACGCACTGAATGAGCCACCGTTTTTTAAGCTCCTCGGTGTCCTCTGGCCAGTTGACCCCTGAGCTGGCAGTCTGTGGTTGGGGGACTAATTCGCAGTGGTATCTCATGTCTCTCTCTGCACCCATTAGAACGGAGGCGCCGTATCTAGGCCATGTGCGCTTATTAAGGCTATCTGTTTCATACTTTCACTAATTGAGTTAAAAATTAAAAGCGAGCGATTCTTTTATGACATCGCAGCCATTAAAGCATAGATGAAAGGTTGATGTCACATTTAAAAGTGGCGCCCGGAGAACTGGGTAGAGAGCTGATGACATAAGAGTCTGCTTACTTGGCACGCAGATTTGCAGATGAGGAAAGCCGGCGCCCATCTGTATGAGGCATCCTCTTTCGCTCCGAAGACTGACCACAAAGTATCATTGCTTTTTCCCCAATATGTAGTTCGCCATTCCGATGATGTACACGCAAATCGATCAACACTTGTCCGCAGCTCAGTAGAAATGGGCGTCTTGACACAGATTAAAAGGGAAAACACCGTTTTCCCTGGTAAATACCAAGCAACTGCTCGCCATCTGTCTCAGAAATATGTGACGTATTTTATTGTATTTTTTATATGCAAATAAAAATCGTCTACATTGAAGATGTACAACGGGATGTTCGCGACATGCACACGTTATGGGATGATCACCAGGCGGGGCTCGGCCTGGCGTCCGGACCAAAGGCAGCTTGCCGCCCGGCCCTCCCCTCTCGGAAACGGAGGTTGAAAACTGCTTCTCTGCCCCAAATTCTTCCTTTGAAATACATATTTACATATTGCCTTCTTAAGGGATCTTCAAAATTGACAGAATTACAGACTTTAAAAAACGTCACATTAGGCCAGAGGTTTTTTTTAAAAAAAATACCAGAATGCACAGAATGTTTTCTCGGGGATTCTTCCTTGGCCAGCGTCTCCCGGGACTGAGGGCCTCAGAAGGCCGGGGGCGCAGGCGGCTGGGCCCCGCAGGGCCCGCGTCCCGCTGTCTCTGCGATTCCCCAGCCCTGCCGGGCGGGACCGAGCCCTGGACCTCGCACCTGCTTCCCGTGGCCGAGCTCCGACTTCCTTCCTTTTCAGAAGCTTGTTTTGCCCATGTTCGGCGTGTGTGTTTTCAGGCGGGAACGAGGTCAGCGTCCTCGCATGACCCCGGGTGGGCTCGCGTGATCGTGGCCGCACGGCCGCGTCGACTGTGCGACGTCATTCTGCTCGGTCCCGCTGCTGGTGTAACTGTATGCGTTCCTTCCCTCCGTGAGCACGTCCTGGGCGGGTAGCGGTCACCTCGACGCCAGGGGGATGTCGGAGCCAGAGACGACATGGCCACCGCCTTCCAGGACGGCGACCCTGAGCCAGGGGGTCAGAGCCGCGAGTCCGCCAGGAGATAATGTGTGTTCCCGTCACGGTTCCCGGGGGCCGCGGCATTAAGTAGACAGAGCTCGCTTTCCCGTGCCGGCGCGATTTAAAGCTGCGTGCGGTGTCATGTGCGGGGCTTTAAAAAGCGTGACTTTGAACATTCAGAGAGTGTGAGGAGGTAAACATGTGTTTTCTGCAATTGTTTTCCTCACTTTAACCATTTTAGGAAGCAAAGTAATTTGGACTATAAAATGCTATCAAAATAAATGTAAGTCAAAAACAGTTTCTAATGAATCTTTTCATTAAGTAGGTTATCAAAAAAATAAATAAATAAAAATAAATTAATAGGCTATGCTTTGGAGAGTTAATGAGAAGACAGAAACTAGGAGATTATGGAAGACACGATCAAGGTTTTGAAAACTTAGCTTAAAAAAAAAACCCAACCAGGAGACAAAAATAATCTATAACTACGCCGCTTTTACAAAAAAACAAACAAACAAAAAAAAGAAGTCATTCTCTCTCCCTCTCAGTCCTTATTCTCATTCCTTTTCTTAGAATTCATGTTAAGTTTGCACGGTTCCCCTTTCGGTATCATTATTTACAATACTGTCACCGGTTTCCATAGTTACGCAATACTCCTGTTTCCATAGCGACGCTCTTGGTTTCCTAAACAAACAGTATCACAGGGTTAATCTTGTTTCAATGTTATTGTGCTACGTTATTAGATACAAAATTCAAAAAATAATTTAAGCAGGGCTTGAAACTAGGTGGGTTGGCTTTATTGCTTAGTGCCTGGCGATATTAAATTTCAATTTCATATTAAAATACACATTCGTTTGAAGAGTAGTGGGGATTTTGCATAGTAAACATGATCCCAATTTTATTCACTACTTATAAAACACTATAATTTAATAAGATAGTGTTCCAGTACACAGCGATATGCAGGGAGAGGTTTCCTGCCTTCGGATTAAAATGACTGTTTTCCAGTCGGCCTGGGCAACTCAGCATCCCCGTGTCTCCAAAGTCATTTATAGGCTACCCGCGGCGACATTTCCCTCCGCCGTCTTTGCATCCTAAGTCATTTCTACCCATTTTGCCTTTTCTTTTACAGCCCCGCAGGTGTGGATTTCAAGGGGAACTTTACCGCGTCCAATTTCTCGAAAATAAAACATAATCTGTGTCTTTAGATGTGCTTCTCATTACCCTGAGTTTCCTCTCTGAAGCGCGCCGCATGTGGACTTTTTTCAGAAGGGGGGACTTTGCCCCTGCCCCAGCTCCCTGGGGCGGGGTGAGCGTGTTTGACCTCTGGGGGGCAGCCAGTTGGCGTGGGGAGAGGTGGCCGGCGCTGGGGCCGGGGGGGCAGCTGCTCCCCTTATTCGGGAGGTGAGGGGAGCCCTGCCTCCTGTTGGCCGGCAGGTGAGCTCCCCGCCTGCTCCCCGGGCACCTCTGGGCCGCCGGGCCGCTTTCTTTTCGAGTGTGTCTTCCTTCGAGAATGCCTTTAAACAAGTGTCCCCTCCCAATTTCAGCAGGAAGGGGGTCGATAGGGAGCCTAGCAGAAGGGCCCGTCAACGTGAACGCTTTGGGGAAAGGAATCAGTAACGAGAGAGGGGAGGTGGCACGTTCGGACCCCCCACGCTGAGACGGGGGCTCGGGGAGGTCAGGCGTTTCTCTCCGCGTCACGGGACGCCCGAGCCCCGTTTCCGGGGAAGCCGCCCAGCCTGCAGCGTGGTTGGAGGCGTGAAGGGGGCGCGTGCCAAGCCCCTGCTCGGTGTCCGCGCTTCCCCGCGCCCGCGGCCTCCTGACGCGAGGCCCGGGGTGCCCAGGGGCCTCACGCCCCTGTGGGCCTGTGACTCAGTTTGGAGGCTGACGGAGTCATGGAAATCGCGATGGGGCCGATGTTTCGGAATCCCCTGGAGGAGCGCGCGCTCTTTGCTTCTGCTGCGCGGCAAAGCCGGTTCGGGTTTCTCGGGCCGGATCGTGCTGGGTTTCTCGCACTTCGGAATCCTGTTGGCATTTCCACTGTTGTGCCTTCGGAGCACTGTTTCTTTCCCTTTCTGTGGCAATCCATTCTTTCCTGAGATCATATTTTAAAAGGAAATTACATTTGAAATGTCTAAAAAAAAAAAAAAAAATCCAGGGCTTCCTAAGGGATTTAGTCATTTGGGTTTTCCTTGTTTGTGAAATCATGCTCAAAGATTGTATAAGCTCCTAAGAATCAAAAGGATTGTGGTTTCCAATTATTTCCACTTTTATTCATGGGCTAAATATATTCATTCACTCAACCGGCATCGACCTCATGATGAATCACGATGAGTCTCTCTGCCCTTCCCCCCAAAAAAACCCGACAAAACTGTAGCGAAACCAACTCCCTTTGGAAGAAGAGACAGCGGATTCTCGAGAGCGGCTCGTCTGCTGCGGAGACGCCCCAGCCGCCAGCCCCAAGCGCCCACGTGCGACGAGGGTGGGCGGGGGCAGGGTCGGCCTCGCACCGTGCGAAGCACGAGACAGTTAAGCACTCAGCACAGTGCCCGCACACACCGGGGGCTCAGCGGGCGTCCCGGATTGCTGGTGCTCCTGACCCGCCTCATTGTTCATAAACTCATCTCATTATTTATACCAGGCAAGACCGCAGAGACACGATCCCTCGCCTGCTCTACACACGCGTTACGAGATACACACACACACACACGTGTGTGTGTGTGTGTGTATGTATTATATATATATATATATTTTTTTTTTTGAGGGGATCCTCTCATAGATGATGGTTTCAGATAGTGGTGGGAAAATCTGGCCCAGCAGAAGGAAATACGGACACAGTCCCCGAACGCTTACGATCGCTGTAGTTAAAATGCCCAACTCGGATGACCGTTCTCAAGATTCCCCGTTTGTGAAACGTCACATGGAGGATCACGGCGTATCAAGAAAGCGTCTCGATCGGGTGGGGGGGGGGGAGACCTCCGTGGACGCCGCCCACGGGCGTGCGTGCGCGGCCCCAGCAGACCCCCACCCGTGTGTCCTGTCCTCCCGGGCGCCTGGAACCCGGCCTCATCTAGTCGCCCCGCGGGCCGCTCGCTACGGCACCCACACAGAGGACGCGCTCACGGGACCAAGAGCACGGGAGCCTCAGCGAGCGGTAGGTTTGGCGCGGTCGGCCCCCTCGGCGAGCCGCCAAGCGTCCCGTCAGCGGGCCGGGCCCCTCGGGATAGCGAGGCCACACGAGGAAGTCCCCGTCACTGCGAGGGGCTTTTCCACCATTCATCTATGCGAGGCGAAGCTCACAGCATTTCCCTTACGTAAAAATACATCATGGCAGATGACAGGGGTGCCAAAAACACACAGTCTCAGCGGAAGGATGACCTAGGGTGACTCGCAGTACGGCAGCTGCCGGAGGCACCCCGGAAAACGAAGGCAGACTCGACCCAACCCTCAGACGCCAGGTTCAAGTCCAGGCTCAACCCTCGGTGAACCGTCTGACTTCGAGGAAGTTCCCTAACTTCTCTGTGCCTCAGCCGATTTACTCATCCCCGCGGCAAGGAAGTGATTGCACCTCACTAACAAGTGCTGAAAGGCCATCGTAAGAATAAACGTCACACGTAGGCAGAGTGATTAGAGCGCTGCCTTCTACGCGTGGTAATCGGTACCTGTTAGTGGTTATTAGAAAACGAACAGCGTTTCCTATAACTGCCATTAATATTACTGGCCATCTGCCGCGGCTCTGTGAGCAGCTTGCGGTTTCGCCAAAGCTGATTACGAGTTTATTATTACGGTTGATTCTGTCACCTTGCAAATGCTTAGCCACCCTCCGGCTTCTAGGCCCTGCGGAGACCTCAGAGCTAGAGAGAACCTAGTAGCCGGTCACTCGTGATCCTTAAACTTCGGGTTCGACGTCGCGGTGGAAGTCCTGCCGGAGCCGCTTCACCAGGGTTTTCGTCAGTGCCGGCCGGGGCGTGACGACAAGTGTCCGTTCTCACGGTCGGAGGCTGGACGTCACCATCGCGGTGTCTGGCGAGGCTCCGCCTCCTGGCTTGTGGGCGGCCGTCTTCTCGCTGGGTCCTCATGAGGCCTTTTTTTAATCTGCATGTTCTCAGAAAGAGCAAGAGCCAGAGAGAGAGAGAGATCGAGAGAGACAGAGACAGAGACAGAGAGAGAGACAGAGAGACAGGGCAGAGGCAGAGAGAGCGGCCCATTTGGCCCGTTTCCCCCTCCTCTGCGGGCACCGACTGTCCGGATCGGGGTCCCACCCGACTCGGCTTTAATGATTTCCATAAAGACCCCGTCTCCAAATACCATCGTGTCAGGGGCGCTGACGGTATGTCGGTTTGCGTCTTCCGCAGCCGTCCTGCAATCCGGACTAACTCTAATACGTCTCTGTCCTCGTGCCGCGAGCCAGGTCCCAGCCTCTGTCACTCCGTGTCCGGGGTCCTGCCTCGTGGCAGGGGGAGCCTCTGGGAAGGCTGTCGGCGACTCGCGTCTGTTCGTCTGTCTGGTAACTCTCGGCGTCAAACGCCTACACTTCCGTCGCCTTCCTCCCAGCCGTCTGCAGACGGCTTGCGGCCCGGCCGCGCTCTGCTCCCGCGGGCCTTTGCGGGGGTCCGGAGCGGAGGTCCCGGCGGGTCCGTTCTGCGTGTCGCTTTCCCGCTCGGCGGTGGCGACCGCGTCCGTTCTCCGTCGCAGGGTGTTCTGGGTTTACCTGCACCCCTCTGGTCCCCGCTCGCCTCCCCCGAGTCGGAGGCCCACACGCGCACTCACTAGTGCCGAGGTAAACGCGGTCCAGCCCTGTGCCACGCGGAGGGCCTGGCCCCTTTCTGGGGAGCAGTTCCGTGGGGGACGGCTCAGGACTGTCGCCCCACCTCTCCAAGGACAGAGCCCGATATTCCCCCGTGGGTGGCTTCGAGCCTTACTCATCCGGCACTCATTTTCCTTAGGGGAGGGGGTGTGAGCTCTGCCCTGGCTACAGGGGAAGGAGACGAGGTGACTCCTGGAGGGGACCCTGCTCCAGGCTGCCCGGGAGCCCCGCCCCCCGACAGGAGCCCCCCAGGCCTCCTGTGAGCGGAGACGGGAGCTCGATCGTCTTCACCCCTTTCAACAGCGGCTCTGAGGGAGAGACTTCTTAGACCGTCTCATTTTTTCCTGAAATACTTATGGACTTTTATTCTTTCCTATTTCTCTCTGTATTCCTCGGAACTGGCATTTTTCTAAAATGATGGTTCCTCTCACTTTTCAGACACTTCAGTGAGTTCCTGAGATTCCGTTCTCCGCAGGTCAGGGCAGTGACCCCTGGAGCTGCCTGCGCTCAGGGGCGGGGGAGGGGGTGTCACGTTCATAATTGCTTTGACGTGGAGGTGCTTGTGGAGACCCAGAGACAGGGTGGGTCTGACCTCGCCCGAGGGCTCACTGAGAATGGGGGTGCCTTGCAGACGAGGACGTGGCTTGGCTCGCTGGCCCGTGAGCGGAAGCTGGGGGCCTTGGGCTGCCCAGCGGGGGAGGGCCGCGTGGCAGGCCCCTCCGGCTCAGAGAACGCTTCCTGGCCACAGGCGGAGAGCCTGTCCGGGCCCTCGAGAGGGCGTTTCTAACTTTCCTAGGGGTTTCTCCCCACGCCCGGGCTCCGCAGAGGGCTCCCCATCTCTCTTCCCCTCTGGGGTTTTCCTGTTACTAATCGTGGGCGCACCGAGGCAGTGACTCCTCGGCGCTTTCTCTAAAACCTCCACCTGCGACTCAGCAGCCGAGGGCGTGGATAAATAGGTCAGGGACTGCTGGCCTCACGGGGAGATCCCGGCCACAGGCAAGCCGGGCACGGTCTGAAATGCAGGAGAGAGCCATCTGCTCACACCCGTCAGTGAAGTTCCAGGAACAGATGACAGCTCTTCCCAGAGCCACCGAATCAGGGGGCAGAGTGACTCATCCTTCTAGTTAATGCGTGAAGATCGGCGTGGGGGCGGGAGGACTCCGGCCCTCTGCCCGGCCTCATCACCTCGGCTCGGGCTGTTCTTGTCCTCAGAGCTGCCTGGCCTGGCCCGACAGGTGTGAAACGCCTCCGTCGTCCCTTGCCGATGGCCCGCATTCGAGCAGGGTATCGCATCGCGTATCAGGAGCAGATCATCGCATCGTCAAGGAGCTCTGCCGGGTTTCCCGTTTCGCTTTGCTCCGGGTCTCAAACTTCCCTGCGTTTCCTCACACTCCTGCGAATTCAAGGCAGGCGGGGGCAAGCCGTAAGTCAGAACAAGTCCATCCTCTCCACGGAGGAGAATTTCCTGGCCGAACAGCCTCGCGGGCAGTGTCTGGGATCAGTCGTCACTACGGCAGTTTGGGAATTCGATTGGGCGAACCCCGTGACACAAACACGTCTCCCCAAAGTCTTCCGAGTGCGTCCAGCCCCTCTCCATTCTGTTTCTGGTACTACCGGTTCATGTAGTCAGCAAATACACACGGCGAATGCAGGCACCTGCCGGTCACTGGGGGGCGGCCATAAAAATCGTCCGCCTTGACCTCAGGGCCGGTCCTCAAGGAACTGGCAAAACAAGCCGCTCCTCTCGGGTGTGGGGACAGCCCTCTGCGGGCGAGGTCGCGGGTGCCCAGCCTTGCAGGTCCTGTGCTGACCGCCGCCCCTGGCACATTGACCCGTCTGTAAATATGTGACTTAGATAGATGAGCGAATTGCACCAACGAGATAAGGAGCTGTGTTCCAGGGCACTTACCTCCTGGTCCCCCGCCCACCCCGATACCAGACCAAAGGTATGAAGACCTGCTCACCCGCACCGCGGCGTCTGAAACCGACAGCCCCACGGTTGTGAGTTTGCAGCCGGGCAAAGGGGCGGAGTCTAGGGAAATGCTGGTGGACAAAAACGCGCATCGGCGTTTGCATTTTTTTCCTTGAAAACCATATCTTTATATTAGGTTTTCCACCGTAAGCCTGTGCTGGCAGTCTGGGCGCGGGGCTGCTTCTGACATCGGGGCAAATAGTCGAATGTCCATTTACCGCTGTGTCCGCAGCCGATCTCGCCGAAGCCTGGTGACAAAAGTCACCACCTCGCCCGTGGTCCCCGTGGAATCAGGTATTTCGAACTAGTCGCAATGTCCAATTTTATCCCGATAGGAAAAAATGCCACTAATTCTGCACTTAATAAGAAGTTGGGGATACCAGCTTCTAATTGATCGTCAGCACCATCTCTACTCTGTGCACGCGCACACACACACGCACGCACGCACACACATGCATGCACACACACACATGCACACACACACGTGCACGCACACACGCACACACATACACCATTTTAAATCCAAACAGGTTGATAAATGAAATTTTCTGCCATTTTATTCCGCCCTGGATTCCTGGGTCACTTGGGAGCTGCCGGCTTAAGGGATAACATCCTCAGCGAGCGAGCAGACAGTCGAGTCTCTCCCCAGCGTGGAAGCCCGCCCGCCGTGCTTCCGGGAGGCGGCCTTTCGGGGCCGATTGTTTCGCACACACTGTTCTTTTCGTTTGTTATCTAAGACGCCATAAACGTGGTGCTGTGACAAGCACAGGGCCAAGTTGGTTCCACAGTTCCCCGGAAGTCTCTGTTCCGATGGCCGTTTCCTGGGCGCCCCTGACCCAGCTGGGATGAGCCGCCACCGCCAGCCCGCCTGGTCCCCTGGGCCGTCCCCAGGCCACCCCTTTAGCGGTTGTCAAGGGCTCTTTAGCCGTGGGGAAGGGTTTGGCTTCATCCCCAAACGTACTGGCTTCAGGAATGTTTACCTTGAGGCACAAAGAGGAAAGGTCAGTTTCACAGGAGGCCGGATGAGCTGGCCGTGACTTCGGCTTTCGCTTTGCTCATGACGGCCTGGCTCAATGGTGTGGGCTTGGCCTCTGGCCCCCGCGCCCTGCCCCTCTCTGTCCCTCACTGCAGGACACGCGGGCCGGCGGCCGGACCCACGGGCGCGCGCCTCCTGGGCCCAGATATTGATCCGCGTGGTGTTTTGTGGGGGGAACACAAGCCGGGGAGGTTTATGTGGACGTTTGGTCCATCGGCTCTTGAAGCTGCAGGGCATCTAGCGCGGGGCCAGATTCCAGGGACGCCCCGCGGCCGGCGCGTGTCTGCCGCCTGCTCCGGCGCCCAGGTGTCCGCGGGCTCCGGCACGGCCTGTTCTCCTCCCCCGCGGAGGCCAAGCGTCTCTTCCCCACACGGTGGAGCTCGTCCCCCGAAGCGTTTGGGTTTGCGGCCTCCGCTCCAGGGAGCGTTTTATTCGTAGAGTCTGAGCTTCGGGAGTTTGGGTGGAGACGGCCCCGCGCAAGGGCTCATGGCGTCTTATCGAGGGCGCGGACTCCCCCCCGCCCCCCCCCCCCCCCCCCCGTCAGTGCGACTCCTTCCCCGCCTTTCCCGGGAGCGAGCCGGTGTCGCTGGGCAGAGCCTCTCACGGGGGCAGCGAGCCGGGTCCGTGGAGGTCATTCCGTCTTGATATTTCGCGGTGGACTTTTCACACGTATGAACTTACTGAAATCTCCAGACAACTCCGGAAGGGAAGTTTGTCGTCGCTCGTTGGCAGGTGGGAAGCTCGTGGGGCTGGCGGCTCGGCCGAGGCCGCGCGGCCGGTGAGCGATGGGCCCGAGGGCACCAGGGCTTCCACGCCCGGCCCCTCTGCGCGGCAGGACGTCCCCTCCTCAGGGGAGTCTGGGCTTTACAGCCCAAGCCCCGTCATGTTGTTGGCAGGTCAAATAAACAAACAGGCCACCGGACCTGCCCACTAGAACTTCCCAGCTGGGCGTCTTTAAAGAAAAAGGCTGTGAGCAGCATTTAACAACAAGGCGAACGGAACCATGACTGCCGTGAGCGGTTTGCTGGGTTTGGAGCCGCCTCCCCCGCGACGCCGTCCGCGACGCCCCGGAGGATGGCGGCGGCCTCGACGTCCTGGAGGGTGTCTTTAGAATACGATATCCACATATCGCAATGAGTTCCACACATTTCAAATGCACGTGCTGCAAAATTGATTTAAAAGAAGCGGAAAAAGCGGCTCATGTGGTTCCCTCCCGCGTTTGTGACCTAATTCGTTTCTGGACCATGATTTTGGGTAGAATCATAAAAATGGGTTCGTTTAGTCGATGCTTGCATATTTCTTCCTGAAAACTAACTTCATGCCAGCCGGTTACCCTGCAGAAGAGAAAAAGTCAGCCATTTGAACTTTCTTTTTGATTTCCATCTCAATACTTCAAAGAAAAGTCACACCCTTGAAAGAATCCTGGAAAATGCGGCTTCCCCAGTCTGAGCACGCATCCCTGCAGAGACCACGATCCCGCCTCAGGAACCGGCTCGTCACCTGTGCTAGGCCCTCTCCTCCGCCCAGGGCACGTGCCGGCCTCCGGCCCCCACCCACTGGCTTTTCCCCCGGACACTGTTCGCCCTGAAAATTCAGTCGTTTAGGGAAGAACCGTGAGACTCTCTGGGGAGAGCTGACTGACCCACGCGTCGTCTGGGCCGACGCTCGGCTCCGGACTGAATGAGAAGTGATTCCCCGGCTGGGGCTTTTCACCATCGCAGTGAACGAGACCAAAAAAAAAAAAGCGATTTCGTTGAAAACGTAGTTTGTTGACTTTGGTTCACCACTGAAACTATATCTAGAACTATCAAGCAGAACGAAAAATTCTAAAAGGGAAATATATAAGTTACGTAATTTGTTGTTGTAACCTGACCTTTTGAAGACAAAGGAAAGTGAAATGGAGTGGCCGGGGGTGGCGTCCGCCGGGGGCCGGGGGTGGCGTGCGACCCCTCGGGGAAGACGGTACGTCCCGTATTTGTTTCCGTCTGCCGGAATCTAGTGCCTAAAGGACAGCGTGAGGAACGGAGAACGAAAAAAAGAAAAATGGGCGAATCTCTGAACGACCGAATTATGCATTTGCTTTACACCACAAAGAGTGCAAATCTGAAAAGTGTCTGGAGACACGATGTTTCTAAAACTGCTTGTTTGCCATGTAAACGATCCTTTCCTGAGGAATAATGCGGCAGCCTGCTCGATTAGCCACGGGTTTAAAAAAGAACCTGCAAGGGTCTGGGATTTTAATGGAAAGTTTCGTGACGTTTTTCCTAGCCCTTGCATCTCTGGGCAGCAGGACCTGATAACGGTGAGTGAAATGTTCCTGTGTTTTGTGACGGAGGCGTCGCATGCAGAGGAGGGTTTTCCGTGAAACTGGGGAAACTTCGTGCCTCACCACGAGGCCCCGTGGTCATGCGTCCGAATGTTTTTCAGAAGGAACAGAGCCGCGGCGGTTGAGACGTGTGTCAGCGCGGCAGGGTCGGCTGGCGTGGGACACTCCAGGAATTTCTGAGACCTGGCTAAGGGGAAGTGAATTTGGAAACGTGCCATTTTAATAGCAATGTGGGAGGCCACGTTAGAATACTTCAACCGAGTCAGAAATTCCAGACTTCTGATTTTGCGAATTTAAAGGATTCCGTATGTAGTCATCTTTAAACTTATTTGCAAAAGAACTGGGAGGGAAAATTCAGATAAAAATCAATAGAATACGAAACAGAAAATGATAAAAGATAAGCAGACATCAATAGAAATTATTCTCACATTGAGAAGTCAGTTGTATAAAAATTTTTTTTTAATCATATTGAAACAACAATTTACCAAAAGGAAGAAGTAAGTTTCTCAGAGAAGCATTGAAAGGTAATTTATAATTAGTTGCTCATCGGGCAATTAATTCACCAAATGCCACGGATGCTTCTGGAATTTGCGATGTCGTCGGTATTTGTCAGGTGTATAACATTTGTCACTTATTTTGATTTGCGTTCCCCATACACCTTGACTTTTATGTGTGCATTTTGTATTCTTGTTCATAAAGTGTAACCCGGAAACCGTGCGAGCATCGGGCCCCACAAAACCCTCGCCCGCCCGCCACGTGGCTGTTTTACCCGAGCGCCCCATTTCAGACCTCCGACGCGTGCGTTCCCAGCGCGTCCTCCGACACCCACAAACGGGCGAGGCTCCCCGTCACGACGCGGTCTCCGCTTAACTGATTCTTACCTTTCACGAGAACCTGTGCGAAAAGCCTTTCATCTCTCTTCTAAGGGAGATTTCCATTTTCGTGAGTGTTGACGACTTTTCTTCTAGAAGACAGCAGTGATCAAGGAAGGGAGAAGTGTGGGTAACCCATGGGAACGGGGTTGACGTGTGTCCAAAACGATGCATCTGTTACAGAAACGCGAACATCGCCTCGAGTTTCCGATGGCACCAACGAAGAATTCAAGTCACAAGATACGCCCTCCGCTCCGGCTTCCTGCCCACTTCGCAGCTGTCAGCCGGGTACCCTGGAGGCCGTGCGCCCCAGATTTTAGGAGCCCAGATTTCTGTAAAGAGCAATATCCCTCAGAAAGGAATTTAAACTTTGGTAGAAAAGAAGCAATGAAATTTGAAGTTATTTAGTAGACCATCACCTACATTCGCAGGGTCAGGGGACAGATTCCTAAATCAGATAGAGACTCTTCCTTCGGCGGAAGCCAAGCTCTCGCTCTGGACGGAAACTGACCGGTATGTCTCCGTGTGACCAGAAGCGATTTCACAGTGACGCTCGTTTGCCTCGAAACAGTCGAACTGTTTTCAGCCATCTTCTCAAGCACATCGTGGGACGAGGAGGCTCAGCCATCGTTGGGGGATAGAGATACTTTCCTATTCGGAGGCCGGCCCGAGCTGGATCGTTGCACAACCTCGATCTGGACTTTGTGGCTCATTGGCTACTCTCGAGTTGGATGGGCATCAAAATCTTGAATAAAATGGTCATACGAAATCTGCACTGTGTTGGCTTGAATTTATACCAGTGTATGGTGATTTTGTTTTCAACGTTGAGTTGTTGTTTCTTAATTTGAAAATGTATTAGGACACTCCAAGGCTGTGATGAGCGCTGTGGAACCTTTTCTCTGGGTTTAAGGATCTGTATGTTATAAGGCTGTTCAACAAGCCACGGAGGTCTTCCGCACGCTTTCTGGCCTGTGTTGGCGAAAGCCACGGGCTGCGAGGGGCCAGTAGGCAGGGAGGGGGCCTGCCCGGAGCCGTTCCTAAGCGCCGTCTCTGCGGAAAGTCCCTTCTCTGCTTGTTTCCCTCGATTCTTCCTTGGCCTTTCTTTTTCATAGTAAAACAGAAGTAGAAACAAATATTTAAATGACGACGATGTCATACTGCTGCGTGGACCTTTTGTAAGGGCAGTTTCGGAGTCACCAGTTAAGTTCTGAGTATTTAAAAGGCAGGGCATGGGTTTCTGCTAATTCCGTGACCCTTCACGGAGAATGTTTCCTCCCGGAATTCTTAGCCGTGGAACCAGCCTCTGATGCAGCTTCGGCAGACGACTCGAGCTCAGTAGAAAATAACTTTGAAAGAACATGATTCATGAGCAGAATTCAAGGGGTTTTAATGAAAGGGGTGGATGGGGAGAAGGAGGCACCGTCGGGGCGGGCGGGCGTCGTTGGGGCGGGCGCCCCCGGGAAGCGAGCCGGCGTGAGCTGGCGTCGCGTCCGGGCGGGCGGGGAGAAGCCGGGCTTCCGGCGAGGGGAAGAGGGTCCTGTCACGCGAAGGAGCGTGTGTGTGTGCACGCCTCCCAGACGCCACGACGGGGAGTCGGGGTGCGTGTTGGCGCTGGGAGGGGCCGAGGCCGGCGGGTCACAGAGCTGAACCCCGTTTAGAGGGTGTGACGCCGTTCGTTAGTCAATAAACATTCATTAACTGGAGACTGTGTGGATGTGGCTCCGTAGTGCAGTAGTCAGCGCGTCTGCTTTACATGCAGAAGGTCCTGGGTTCGCGCCCCAGTGGAGCCACGGTCCCTGCTACGGCCTCAGCACCCTGGACAAGCCCGATGTTTGATCGCGGAAGCTAAGCAGGGTCAGGCCTGGTTAGTGCTTGGATGGGAGACCACCCAGGAAGACCAGGTGCTGTAGGCTTAAAAAATAATGATAAGTAATAAAAAAAGAAGAGGAGGAGGAGGAGGCCGTGACAGCTGCTGGGACTTGGTGGCCAGCAGGTCAGATGAAGCCCCTGCGTCACACATGATGGTGGAGGCTGTAAGTGCTGCTGACGTTGGGACCCGTCACGCGGGGAGGCCCACGGTGGCTCAGGAACCCAGAGCGGGAGGCGGATCGCTCGCCCAGGTCCAGGCCGGCTTCCCCCCACCTGTCTCGAAGTCTGGCGGTTGTGGAGAACGAGCTCCTGGGAAGGCACCGCCACCGAGCCTGGGGACCCGAAGCGCGGGGCCGGCCCTGCGGGCAGCGGCCAGCGTTTGAGGAGCAGGGAAAGGACCTCCGGGGTCAAGCCTCGGGAGCCGCAGGAGTGGACATGGGGCGGCAAACCCGCCCGCCATCGGCCGTTGCCAGAGAGGGGATCCTGTTTGCTCACGACGTGTGTGTGTTCAGTTTGCATGATGCTAATTTGGAAAGAAAGGGAGCAGCATTACGGGGGATTCTCGCAGGCTTCCTGAGCGGTTTTCCGGGGGCGTCTGCGCCCGGATGTGTGAGGAGGCCCGACGCCGTCCCCTGAGCACCCTCTTCCCAGGCCCCGGTGCGGCCGCTGTGGGAGACGCGGTCTCTCTGCAAATCCGTCTCTCTTCCGCGTTTTCCAAACTCTGACACTGTTTATTTTTAAACACAAAAGTGTTCAAACTCTATGTGTTGTTTAGATCGATCGGGGTCCTTGAAGGAAACAAAATTCAGGCTGGATGATTCAAACCAAGAGACCTTAGTTGAAGAAGCAACTCGCAGCGGCGCGGGCAGAGTTAACCCTTCACTCGCCCGGAAAAATCGTCATCGCCACCTGGCTATCTGGGGCCAACGCAGTCTTCGTATTTGTTTATTTTTTAAATTTAATTTTTTAAATAAGTATCTTGCAGGAGTAAATAAAGGCATAGTGAAAAGTAACCTTATCAGAAATCATAAGACAAAATGTAACAGAAAGCCTCTGTGTAAGAAAGAAATTCCAGGGCGTAAATATCATAAAAAAAAATGAAAGAATTAGGTCACGTTCTCCTTCCTGTTTGTCTTTGGCAAGTTGTTAAGGGAGTAGAAGTTAAGCATCAATCACCACAAAGAAAGAAAAGAAGTTAATTAGGCGAGGGGCTGGCGTTGGGGACCAAGTGCCCTGCGATCGATCACCACATTGCAATGCAGTCGCGTGCTCCAGACTTCACGCTCACGCCTCCCACTCACGGCTGGTGTACGTAAGTAACACCCCAGGAAAGCCGGGGGTGTGATCGCGGAAGGCAGGCTTCCAAACAGCCACGGGCGCCTGGGTCCCCGCTCCGGGCCCCCGCACGTGCGGGGCCTGCCCCAGAGCGCCAGGCTCCGCGGCTTTCTTCCCTCTCTTGGCCGAGAAGCGCGGCCGGTCTCCCTCCCTCGGTTTTCTTCCTCGCCTTTGGGGACAGGAAATGGGAAGCTCTGGCCTCTCAGCTGAGGTCTCCAGTCCCACGTCCCCTTGGGGGACCGTGCGAGCAAACGGGGGGGGGGGGTGACACGTCGCACGCTCGTCCCCAGGGCCCCCCAGTGTCCTCGTCTTCTCACTGTTTTATTTTTTATTTTTTCGAGCATTGTTGGGAATGATTGGTGACTGAGGATAAGTGGTGACGGTGTCATCTCCAGGATCACGGACCGGCCACACATTTCGAGAGGGAGGAAACACGAGGTCACTGAGATCCCCGAATGAATCTCGTTTTCTGTGAGAATCCAAGGGACCTGTAGAGCAGCTAAATGGTGAAGTAAGTTTTATGCTACTCTTAAAAAGTAAATATATTTTATCTTTGGTTTTTGGGAGATGTCGAAGGAAGGGTAAAAGTCACGAGATATCATTTCAACTATTTTGAAAAACCTCAAAAGCTAAAACTGGGTCCCGTGACTCCCGGTGGCTGAATGTGTCCCGTGAGACCCCCCAGGGGCCCACAGTGGCCTGGAGGCCGCTCCGCCCCCGGCAACGGACAAGATGACGCAGTCGGTCGAGTGCAGGAGCCAGTGAGAGGCGAGACCGAGTAGCCGGGCAGGAAGCCGGCCCTCGGCGCGCGCGGGCGAGGGTCAGGGCGCAGAGCAAACGCCGCGCCTCCCCTCCCCGCCCCCTCGGCCTGCTCGCCTGTCTTCCCGGGCCAGACCGAGGCGTCCAGCACCTCCCGGGGCCCGCTCTCCAAAGAGCGTAGCTTTTATCAGGGAAGACTCACTCTCTGAGAGTCAGCACGGAATACGCTATGACTACGCCCATTAAATTTAAGTGAACGTGTTGAGAAAGAGAATTAATCGACCAAATCTGCATGGGTTTTGTTGTTTACTTAGATATTTATTTAGGTGTCCATTACTAGAAAAGCAATGCGGAGATCAGAGGCAAGTATCTGGATAATTTTGGGTCAGATAACCCGCTACCTAGGAAACAGTCTTTCGGGTCTAGATGAGCTATGCTGAGTAGATTCAGGTAAGTGAAGGTTCGAGTCCACTGGCCTTAGACAAAGGGTGAACTCACACTATGCCGTGCGGCATACCCTGTCTTCTCAGTCAAAACGGGAATTAGTTTGTCTTTGAAAGATCAGCGTGACTTACAGCTGTAGTTCAATGTACCTTCATGTGGAAGTGTTAATGTGATTTTTCGCACTCGCAGAAATTATTTCCACAGCATTATTTCAATAGGTTTGTAATTACGCGTTTCTTTAGATAATTATCTGGTGATTTCTTCTTTCGTCTTTGACCTCATTCACATTAAGAGAAGAGTAAAGAGAGAATTGTCCTGGGGGGGGATCGGGGATGGGGCTTCCGCTTTGGGTGGAAATTCTCCTGTTTTTTTCATCAACTACAAATAAAACTGTAGGAGAAAAATTATGCGTCAATATACAGTTTTCATTATGCATTAGACGCCTCTCACATCCCTTACGAATGTCGTAATTCCACACATGCAGCTTGTCACCCGGCGTATGTAAACAGGGAATTATTTGGTCATTATTGCATAGTTATATCAAAATGCCCAGGAGGGAAAAAAACGACCTCCAATATTCACCCAGAGTTTAGACAAGACATTTTTGCTCGATGCGAAAGCATTAATAATTTGGTCACAGAGGAGCACGTTTCAGGGGTTGCTGGCAGCTCGCCGGCGAGAGGTGATTCTTCCTCCCCTGGCTGATGGAATCTCGCTGGGCCGGGCCGGGCGGGTGTTTACCTGGGGCGGGGGGAGCCCCATCCCACGGTCCTGAGCCTGCGTGTCGATCCGGGTCTGAAGCAAGCTGATTTGAAGCTCGGACGATGGAAGCGCGCGTCGGCGAGCTCGCGAGACCGGGCGACCGCCACGTCCCCCGGCTGCCCCCAGCCCTTTCCCTCCAGGCTCGGGCTTCCTTCCGCGCAGGCATCGGCATTGTTCTGTGCGGTGTGAGGGCCCGCACCCGGTCGCCTACACGCACAAGGAGCTCTCGACCGCCAAGGTCTAATTCTTTGTCTTTGGGGGTCACTAGCTCCTGCTTGTCCCCCAGTTCTTCAAACCCGCGTGGCTGCCCGCTGCCTCCGGCTCTGCGTACTCTTGGGGGGTCGGTTGACAAGGAACGGCGGAAGGGGGAGGGGGGCGCAGGCCGGACAGCCCACTGCGTCGGCTGCTGGTCCTCTCCCAGCCAACTATGAGAACCATGCGAAATGTTAGAGATAAGAGAGAGCAAGGCCCGGCACATGCCTGTCCCTGGCGAAGTCCCACTTCCGTGACGGGAGGACAGACAAGGGCGGGACCTTCATCGCGCCTCTGTCTTCCGCCCGACCCGCCTGCCTCCCGCCTAGGCAGCCGAAGATGGCAATCTGAGCGGGACCTCGGCGGTGCGGCCACCCCACGCGCAGGTGGGGCCCGAGATGGCGGGCGTGACCTGTGCGGGGCGGGCCGGGGACCTGCGGGCTGGTGCTTCGTGTGGACCCTGAAACCCCTCGCCTTCCCGGAGGGAGCCGCCGGCGCAAAGCCGTGCTGGGGTTCTCAGGGCCCCCCAATCTGCCCCGAGCCCTCGGTAAGGGGGACCTCAGGAAGGGGGGCTCGGCTAACGTCAGGGTCTCGTCTGACCCACCTTTGCGTCTCCGGCACCAAGCGCATCGCCTGCTGGTGTGTGTTTAGGGGACACACGTTCTCTAAGAAAAAGAGATGGGCGCATGGTAAGCAGATGCGCATTTGCTCTGGATGAAATCCAAGCCGCCAAAGTGCGCGAGGGAGAGAGAGAGAGAGGGAGAGAGGGAAAGGACCAAGTAAACCCTGACAGGGAGAAGGGACGGCCCTGTGGTCTGGGGCGGGTGGCGGAGACGCAGAGGCCGGCGCGGCCGGGCGGGGAGAGCGGAGGAGGCCGCCTGCCCTGGCTCGGGTCACGCTTCCCCGTTCTGCAGAGCCGAGCGTGAGGGACGGGGACGGCCAGGGAGCGGGGGACGGGGACGGCCAGGGAGCGGGGGACGGGGACGGGAGTCCCACAGCGAGTCTGGGGGCCGTGACGATGGAGCGCGTCGGTTCCTGAGGCGCGGAACTGGCCCCCCAACAGCTGGGTTATTAGCAACGGGCGTTTATTCCAGCCCTGGGGCTCGGCGGCCGCGTCCTCCGGATGAGCGTGGCCCCAGCGCAGGGGGAGGCGTGACGAGCCGCAGCCGACATGCAGCCGAACGCCGTCACGTGCCGGGCGGGCGCTGGCCTCGGGCCCTCGAAGGCTCCCACTCGGCCGGTCCGGTCCTGGTGACGCCCGCCCCAGCCAAGGGCGACGGCCTTCGCGTTAGCGCAGTTTACAGGCGAGGGCCGCGAGGAACGGCGAGGCTCGACCTCCTGCCCAAGGTCGCCGTGCCCGCGAACGTCGCGGGGCTTCTGCGGGGTTCCGGAGCGGCCGTGGCGGCGGCGAGGACGCGAACGAGCTCGCCCCGAGTCACCGACGTCGCCGGCGTGCGTCAGCACCCCGCTCGAGAGCCCAGAGAGGACCGGCGGCCAGGGTGGGACCATGGCACGCTCCACTCCGCACGTTGGGTCCTCCGCGCGACTCAAATGCAGGGCACTCTGGTCACCTCCGAGGAGAGAGGCTAGCGAGGTGAGAGAATTTGCTCTCGAGATCTCGCCACTACGTGACGAGGAGAGAGCTGGACGTGAGGCCACGGGCAGAGGATGCTGGAGCCGGACCCCTGCTGTGACCCCCCACCCCCGTCAGCTGTGACCCCCCAGGACGAGCGGCGCGAACGGGGGTTGGATCGCTCCGGAAGTCTGAACAGCAAACCGCAGAAATCTGCATTATTCTTCAGTGACACTTCAGCGAGAAGAGACATTGTTTCCTTTTCTTTCCTTGACAGGTTTTAAATACCCCGAATAACTTACACTGTAAAGAGATGTTTTCGAGAATTGGAGGAAGTCCCCCTTCTGCTCGAATGAAGAATGAACGGCCTTTGGGAAAAGGGCCGTGAGCACCATCCGGGCCCTCCAAGCTGGGGCGCGTGCCGGGGTTCCCAGCCGTCTGTGCGACCTCGGGCCCCGTCGCGTGGGTCGCCGCGTCGGAATATCGTTTCCCTCGACCTCCGCACGTTTGGGTTCGTCTCCATCAGGAGAGGATCCTGGAAACCGACCGTGTGGCCCCTTTCTCACTAACCGGGCCAGGCTTTTCAGAAATCTCTCTGCCTCATCTGAAACAGGAAGTTTCAGCTGGCAGCGGTGCAAATGGCCTTGTATTATGCGGGATGTCACCTATTGTTACGGGGACAAAGGCATCCTGAAGTAAGGACAAAAGCTCCAAATCCGCCAGAGTCCGGGACCCTTCACTAGCCGGCATTGTGTCTGGGGAGTGATTGAGGGAATGGGGTCACTCCCAGAACACGCCTGGGCACCCGGAGCCGTGCCGCACACGGCACACGCAGACCGTGTCTGTAGACGCGCTGTCCTGTCGGCTCTGCACAGATGCGAACGAGGGACCTTCTAAACACACGTGCCCCCCCCCCCCATCTGCAGAAACAGGTGGGAGGCCACGGCCGGGCAGTGTTAGGGAACAGCGAAATCCTTAGTGACTAAAAGCTGATGAAAGCCTGCAATGCTGCGCTTCTCCACGCCCTGCGAGGCTCACACTTTCACGACCTGCGTCTGCAGGAGCGGATCCATTCTCCGTTTTGTCTGTCACAAGTGCCACACTGTGACAGAGCGATCGGCGCGGCCAGGGGTCGGGAGGGGGGCCGATGGCTGGCGGCGCCTCGCGGCGACGCAGACCCCGCGTGCGGCAGAGTTCGTCTTCACAGCGGCGTCGCCCGAGACGACCTGTCCGGTGGAATTCCCGAGGTCGTGCATCCGCGCCCCTTTTCTTGACGGCGTTTACTCTGCCGGCCGTATTTCGCACGCAAACACGTCCCCCACCCCTTGCCGCCTCGTGCCCCGGGCCCACCTCGACGACTGCCGTGGCCGTGGTGACGCGCGACGCCGCCTGGGCGGGCAGAGCGCGGCCCCCACCCCGCGCGTGCGCGGGGGACACCGCCCCGTCCTCCTTAATTCTTTCAGCGGCCCTGCCCTCCCCCCCCTCCCCCCCCCCGCGACGACGAGGCGAGATCCGTCTCTCTCCCACTGCGGAGCACTCGGCCTTTCCGCGCGCACGTTTCCGCGCCGCCCGGGAGTGGCGTGCCATACGGCAGCTTTATCCTGGAAACGCGGACGCCTCCCCGGCTGCTTGTGCCCTGGAAAAAGCGGAACCCCCAGATCACCCGTCCGATCAAAAAAAAATCAATGCTCTAGTAACGCACGTCGAATTCCCGGCAAATCCGTGGGCTTCTGCTGTTTCAATTGAGCTGAATAACGACTTAATTAGAAGACCCCTACGCGAACTCAAAATTATTCCCAAAATAGAACATCGATGTTCTGCATTATGAGTGTAAGAGGCGGCACGTGGGGAGCGGGCGGTCCCCACGGGCGCCGGGGAGCCGTGGGGAGGGGGGCCACAGCGCCCGCACTGGTGTGGTTTCTACGGCCCAGCTCCTGGAGGCGGGCGGGGGACGGCGGTCAGGAACCCTGGAGAAACGCAGCGGGGAGCAGGGGAACCAGCGGGCTCGGCGGCTCGCGCGACACGGGAGCTCCGGGGTGCCGGTCCGGAGGGCGGCCGCACCCAGGGGATCGGTCGGTCATGCTGTTGGAACACACCGTTTTTCACGCACGGCCCCGCGTGTGTGACGCCGGCCTTGTGCCAGACACGCCTACCACGAAGGACGGCGGCCTCGGGGCCCAGGAAGTCAGAGCGAGGTTCCCTGCGTCCTACCGCGCTCGCCAAGGGCGGATCGTGACTTTGGGCCGTGGACGTGTGTCCCGAGGCCCCCCGGCCCCCGGGCTTCTCCCCACGGCCGAGGGAAACTGTCCCGTGCCCCACCGTAGTGGACGGGGGAGACGCCCCGTCACACGGGCTGGCGTTGCTTCCGCAGGCGAGGACAGGCAGGACGGGGGGCAGACGCGGCCACCGTGGGACCCCGCGTCACGCGCCCGGGGACCTCGCGGAGCGTGGCCCTTCCGTCATCTCAGTCCTGCTGCTTGTGCGAGCGGACGTCTCGGAATCGCTGGACACGGAGGGAAATCCCCGGCGGCTCGGAGCCGGGAGCATGGAGAAGGGCCCGAAAGCAGGTGTTTCTCGCCAAGGTCAATTCCTCACGGAAACCTCGAAATCGTGCCCAAAACCTCTCTCTCCCTGGTTGAGTGTCTCCCAGTCTCCGCTTGTTAAAACCATGGCAGCGAGGAGAGGCCCGGTGCCGCCCAGGGCAGCGGGCGGAGCCCCCCACCCTCCCCTCCCGGCCGGGGGCGCTCGCCGCCCGCCCCCCCCCCCCCCCCCGTCGGCAGAGTGACAGCAGAGGTGATTACACACGTCAGTGCGTGTAGCGCGCGAGCTATGGAGAGCCGGGTGACGTGGGCGCCGGGGCCAGGCCGGAGGTTTTCCGTCCCCCGGCGCCCGTAGCCGTGGGGCCCGACCCGCCTCCTGAAGCTCCGCGCGCCCCGTCCCCTGCCGCGCTGCCACAGGGAGCGAGCCACGCCGTCCCCCTGCAGCCCGCAAAGGAAGTGCGTTCGCAGGGCAGGATGCCTTCCGGGGCCTGGGAACGGCCGCGATGCCCGCCTGGAAAGCGTAGGCGCGGCGTTACGAGGCCGGTTCACACCTCCGGCGCGTCTTGGCACCGGCCGCCCTCGCGGGCACCTGCCGGGGCGGCCCCGGCTCGTCCATTCTGTCCGTCCCGATTCCGTAACGCGTCTTCCGCGTTGTGTGCCGTGTGCTCGGCACCCACGGCCCAGGCCCCTGCTGTGCCCACGTAGTTGACCCCCCTGCCCGCTCCGCTCCCCTGTCCCTTTCCCCCTGGTGACCGGCGGGTGACCTCTTGCTGTGGGTTGGGGATTTCTGACCTTTTAAACAGAAACGGTGCCCTCGCGGGCGACTGAGGCCTCGCGTGTGCCGTGCGAAGGGTCTGGCGGGGGCACCCGTGGCCGCTCGTGGTAGATACTCTGCGAAAGTCAGATGTGACCGTTCTGCCAAGAAATAAGACCCGAGGCGTTCTTCGTTCACCGGGCTGGTCCTGTGGAGACGGAGCCGGCCCAGCTCCGGCCGTGTGTGCGGCGGCCCTGGGGGCCCCCTGATCCTTCCTCCTGCTTACCGCTGTGGCCGCTGGCTCGTGGCGAGGTCCCGGAGCACCCACGGCTGGGATGACACCCCGTGCGGCTTGTCTGTGCAGCTCGGCCACAGGCCACGCGCGCGGTCGGGGAAAGGGAGGCTGAGGGCGCCGTGAAGTCTCGCCGACCGGGAGTTACGCCTCAGGCAGCGCGCAGAGACCCCGCTTCCCAGTGCGGCCTTCGCGCGCGAGTCACACGTCCCGCGACCTTTACGACGCCCGACGTCGCGACCTCAACTCCGTGTATCGCGCCCCACAAAAAGCAGGACAGCATAGACGAAAGTGTAACGGACCCCTTCGCATCATCGATGGTCTTAGAAAGCGGGACTGAGGTCGCGTATACAGCCAGGACGGCACGGCCCAGCCAGATCGCGTGCCGAAACCAGCCGTAAACTTGGCACCTGTCTGCGGGTACGAGCGGGGGGCGCCCCCGCTGTGTGTCGGGGTCACCGTCAAAACTGTATAAGCCACCGCTTCTCCGCAAGCTCTCTAGCCCCTCTCGGCCGGTATAGTATTATCATCTTGCAGAATAAGAATGGAATCATTTTGTGATAAAGTCAATCCTCAGTGTACCGGGCGGCGTTCGCGCCCTTGGACTCCACCAGGGACTAAGGATTCGGGGCCCGGCAGGCTCCGTGCGAGCAGGGGGAAGGGTGAAGGCTGTCGCCGTGGAATCGCGCCCAAGCCGTGGGGGATGGGCTGCGGGGAGCCGCGGGGAGCACGGCGAGAGCGCGGGGTGCGGTCCGGGCGAGGCCCCGCAGTGGCCGGCACGGGAAGGCCGCAGCGCAGGCCACACGCGGGCCGCGTTTGCAGGCGGAGCCCCGGGTCTGCTGACGGAGAAGCCTCACTTCCCCCCGGCACGGGCGCTGCTGGGTGGCTTCCACAGGTCACCGCTTTTGAACCCTGGAAGTGGGTGTGGACAGCCGCATCCTGTGGTCCAGACGGTCAGGGCTTGGAAGGGTTAAGTGACCTGCCCGACGCCCCCGGTCTCGTGAGTCCCGAGGCGGAAGACGAGCCCAGTTCTTGCTGAGTGTGAAAGTTAAGCCCGTTCTCCCAGGCCACTTCCCCTCCTCCTTGGCGTTCTGGTTCCGAGAACTGACCGGGGGACTTGGCTTTCCCTTTCGTTTCCCGAGATGCACGACACAATGTTGAAGAAACGTTAAGATCAGAACCACGAAGTCCCCTGGGGACCTGGGTATCGGGCTGCGTGAATTCTCTGTCCGAGCGAGCATCCTCTGCATTCCTGTCGCAGTGCCGAAGGTGCATTCTTTACGCAACGGCAAAGTGACAGCTGGTGTGGAAAGTGACTAAGGGAAGCCGCAGAGGCCGTTCTCGTAGATGTCGTCCTCCAGCCCGATCTGTGTGCCTCACTGTGACCAGAAGGACGTGCGGGTCTCACCGGGCTAGGAGATTTGGGCGAACTTTACTTCTTTGCTCTTCCTCGGTTGGATTCAAAATAGCGTGCTTTCTCCCGGTTATAATTTGCGCACTAAAACATGGATTCTTCCATCCTTCCACTTACTGCCCCGGTTTCCATCACGGGTCATTTGGCTGCCGTCCCCTCCCCACATCCCGGGTCTACAGGCAGCCGCTTCTCCAGTCGTTGGCTCTGGAAGGCTTAGATTGTCGAGCTGAAGAGGGCATCGCTCTAGATTTACCAGTTCTCTCTGTGCGTGGCCTGCGAACAGTCTCTCTTCGTTCAGCTCGGGCCTCGTGTAGATGTGGGACATGCACATTTCAAAGCGACTCATGCATTCCTTATGCATCTTGGATATTAACCCCTATCGACAAGACGCGGAGAAAAGGGAGCCTTGTGCCCTGTCGGCGGGACTGCAGATTGCTGCAGAACTATGGAAACGGAACGGAGGTTCCTCAAAAAGTTAAAAACAGAGCTGCCACGTGACCCAGCAATCCCACTTCTGGGTGTTTACCCCAGGAAATCCAAAACGCTAATTCGAAAAGACACATGCACCCCTGTGGTCCCTGCAGCATTATTTACAATAGCCAAGATATGAAAGTAACCTAGATGTCCACACGTAGACGAACGGATAAAGATGAGATGCACATATACAACGGAATATTGCTCAGCTACAAAAAAATAAAAAATAAAAAAAAATAAAATCTGGCTATTTGCAACATGGATGGACCTAGAGGGCATTGTGCTGAGTGAAATAAGTCAGAGAAAGACAAATGCCATGATTTCATTTCCCTGTAGAATCTAGGAAACAAAGTAGACGAACAAACAAAACAGAAACAAACTCAGATGCGGGAAGCATTCTGAGGGTTGCCAGATGGGAGGGGTTGGGGGGCTGGGTGCAAAAGGGGAAGGGATCGGGAAGGACAAACTGCCGGTTATAGAAACAGTCACAGGGATACAAACGGCAGAGAGAACACAGGGAACGTGGCCGCCAATATTGTAACATCAACGTGGGGTGCGGTGACCACTTCGTAAGGCACGTAAGTATCTGGGTGCTACATTGTACACCCAAAGCTGATACAATGTCATATTCCAACTGTAATTAAAAAAAAAACTACTCGTGCATTTATGCCAATTAGCACAAATTTCTTTTAGCCTCTAAACACTTCCTCTAGTCTTAAAGACAAAGACCTCTCCCTCCGTCTGCGGGTATAGACGTGCAGGGGCGTCATGGCATGCACCCCAGCTGCTTCTTCATTCACTCGACAGATGCTCGCCGCAGCTCTGCTATCAGGGGGCTGCCCTCGGGGCCGAGAATACAGAAGCGAGGTGCATGCCAGGCCTTGAGGAATTAGCCTGCAGAACGAGTCCGATTAGGGTAGCCATGCACCCTTAAAAAAGTAGAATGAATCGCGAATGCTGAGAAAATACTTAGGCGCTCATCATGAGCTTCTTTCTGCGAGGCCGTTGGCCGCCGAGTGCCGGTTCGGCCTCTGGCCGGGGGGACCCCGGCAGTGCACCCCTAACTCTGTGCCTTCACATCCACAGTCCCCCCAGCTGGGGTTCCACGTGGCTGTCCGTGCGCCGATTCGTGCTCCTCCGTGAGGGAGGCGAGCTCTCCACGGTGTCAAATCTCGTTTGCGAACCACGCGGTGAGCGGCAACCTTAAACTCCACGCCGCCACCGTGGGGACAGTGTAGAGATCGGGGCAAAGCGATTGTTGCGTGGGTTGCCCCTGCAGCCGAGAACACGGGGACTGCCGACCCTGGACGGGCGCGCGGTGGACCGCGCAGAGTCGGGTCGAGGCGGTGGCTCAGGGGAGCAAAGGGGCTTTGAGACGAGTCCCGGGAGCGTTCCTTGGCTTGAATTACCTTGTGGGATCGAACTACACCGACCGTACAGGTCAGGGGATGGCCCAGGGTTGTCCCTCAGGTAAAATAGCCCGGTGGCGAACTCTCCCACTACTAAAGACAGAATTCTCTCGTGCTGCTTACAGATTGCCTGTAAACAAGGCCGCCGCCTCCCCCTCCTCCTCCTCTGCCTCCTCCTCCTCCTCCTCCTCCCCCTCCTCCTCCTCCAACCATGATGGATTCTCCTGCATCCGATCTGGGCAGTAAGAGCAGCGAAAAACCCATTCGAAAGGCACACCCACTAAAAGCAGACTCGTGAAAACTGTTCCTTCCACACAGGGGCCAGAAAGAAGGAGCGGTCGTTGCGGACGGGGCCGCGTCGCAACAGGCGGGGGGGCCGAGGCTCGCCGTCTTCTCCGCTCCGCATTTGTCCCTCTCTGACTATTTTTACTTTCCGTTTGAATTGGTTTGCCTTTTTTTTTAAACCGCAGACACTCTCCTCAGCCATCCTCCGATAGGGTTGCGGGAGTGAAAGCCACCTCTGCCCACACCCCACAAAGCTCAAAGCGGAGTCTTGTCAGGAACTGCTTGACGTCAAGGCTGACTTTTAAATTTGCCAGAAAGGCTTTCTCTGGAGGGAGGTCTCGACCATCACATTCCCGCTTTTGAGGCCGGTGCCGGAGGCTGGAATTCGGAGGCACGGACGGCCGTTTGCAAGCTTCAAACGCAGCACAGAGGCGGGCAGGGGGCCGCAAACCCCCATGCCAGCCCGCCGCCGTCGTCACAAACAAGCACATTTCGTGTATCATTCGCATCTTCTTTTCTGTGTTCTACCCCAAGTGTTCACTAAGTGCAAACTGCTCTCAGAAAACGCATGTAGAAATCGTTCGTTTCCTGCTCAAGCATCATGGATTGCGTCCTCTGCGGAACAGGGTCGAGCCGCCCCTCCGACTTTGATGGGACGGTTTCTGTGAGTGGAAAGCCTGTCTTCGGCTTGTTTACCCGTTGAATGCAGAGTGGGCGGGGACCTCCGAGTGTGCCCCCGGAATCCGCACAGCCTTCCGATGGCAGCCCCCTCCGCTCCTGCCTTCTGACGCAGAGTGACTTCTGAAACGCTTCCATTTTCCCTTTCCGTTTAACGTACTCCAGTCCATTTTTTCATTATTTTTTTTTTTTAAATTTTTTACAGTCCGTCACGGAGTATTTGTTTACCGAATGTTACTTTTCTCGGACCGAATCTATTTTTGAGGAGTGCAAAAGCAAACAGCTGTGTGAAGCTGTCAAGCCTCGTTTTATTTATGCACGAATAGCACAAATAGCTTGAAAATGACCCAGCCTGTTATTCTCAGATTCGGATAGAAAAACTGCTTCCGGGCAATGTTTATGCCAAGCCGTTCGCGCCAAGTTCCCAGTTGCGGTGCCAGCCGGGCGCCACAGCCAAGTCGTGAGCCCTCGGTAAACACGGCTCGTAATGGGAGTGCGGATGCACGGAGCAGGGCCCCGGCGCGGCTTCGCTCCAGACGACGCTCGGGCAGGGACAGGCGGGGGGGCGGGGCTCCGACGCGTTTCCGCCGCGACGCGGAAAACATGCACACGACGATATTTGACCCTGGGACCCCACGAGGCCCGCGCGAGCGTTTTCCGTGTTTCCTCTGCCGTCGCCGCCAAGCGGCTCTGTGCTCGGTTCGAAGGGGTGCCGCTCTCTGTCACTTGGTGGTGGCCCCGTCGGGGTCCCCAGGCCCGCTCGGCCCCCCAGCTCTGGGCCGGGAGGGGGAGGGGAAATTTCGAGGCGCAGGCGGCTGCGTTGGCCTCGTGTCCTCCAGGAGGACGGGGCAGAGTGGAACTTGTCTCGGTCGGTGCAGCCACAGCCACGGAGCTTGGCGCTCTGCCCACGGGCTGCTTCCAGCCTCTCGGAAATCCCGAGGTGGGTCGCCCTCCCTCCAGAAAGCCCAGGGCCCCGAGCACCGGGGAGCGCACCAGGGGGGCACCCCACGGGTGGTGGGGGGGCGAGCGGGTGTCCGGCCGGGGACGGGGGCGGGGGGAGGGAGAGCGAGCCACCCCGTGCTCACGGCACACGGGGGACCTGCGGCCCCGGGCAGAGCACACGGCACGGCCGCGGCGAGACCCAGGCGCCCAGGTGGGCCGCGCCGCGCCGAGCTCGCCCTCAGCTTTGGGGACGGCCACCGTCGCCTTTGGCATGAAAGGTGGGACGGCTCGGGCTTCTGGAGAACTTGGGCGAAGTCATGTGCTTCGAGGCCCCTCACATGCCGGAGGAAGACGGCCAAAGCGCTTTCCCCTTCCGAGCGGGGCGAAGTCACTGCCCGTGGGAGCCGGCTTTCCGCGCGTGGCCCCGCTTCAGGCAGAGACCAAGGTGGAGGGGCCTCTCTGCGCGGAAAGGACGAACGTGACCCCAGGTAAGGCCACCGCGACCACAGTGCCGTGCCACAGACCCCAGAAACCCCGACTCCGCACACCACCCCGATGCCACGGGCCGCGGCACAGACGTGACCTGCTGAGAGCGAACGGCGCGGCCCCCCCATGAGGCAGGCGCGGGCCGGTACCCGGCGCGTGGGCCGTAACCGCAGACGCACCCCCCAAGCACGCCCGGGGACGCCCGAGCCCCTCCAGCGCAGCGTCCTCTGAAGTCGTCGCCCGCCCGCCCGGCCCCTGCACGCGCCTGCTCTGAAACAGGCCTTTTCAAGACTCGGTCACTTGTCCCTGGTCCCGTCCCCATCTCCTCAGTGAGAAACTAATTCCAGGCCGCCTGACACGGCCCCACACAGCTGCAGACGCGGTGGCCAGGACCAGGTCACACCGCGCGTGTGGCAGGTCTGCTCTCTGGCTTCGAAACGAGCGACTCCCCGCTTCCGAAACACCTCGGTTTCCAGGAGGGGCTCACGTCGCGCCCGACAGCCCATTGGCGCGTATCCTGCGTGAGCTGCGCCTTCCCCGTAAACCTCGGGCACACGCATCTGTCTGTGATCACTCGGCACGTGTCACGTGTACTGGCGTGTGCCGCGTCCCCAGCTCTGCCCGTGTTCCCCGTTCCGACCACGATCCGGGCGGTGGCTCTCCGTGACCCCGACTCCGCAGCGAGGGGCCTGAGGCTTCCCGGAGTCAGGTCCCAGGGGCACGTCGCGGAGAGACTTAAACCTCGAAGCCAGACTCGGTGCTCTGGCTGTTCATGTCCCTCTGTTTTTCGAGATTCTTTGGCCACAGGTTAGCTACAGTCACGGAAACCCGCCTGTAAAGTGCACCGGGAAAAGCCCTCCGCACCCCGATCGGCTCTGGTCTCCGTCCTGCCCGGGGCTTGGCCCGGGCGCCGTGGGCCGGAACGTTCCGGGAGGTCTGCGAGGGCCGGCGGCTCCGTGCACCACCCCTGCCTCTCCCTTGGTCCTGCGTCCCAGGCCCGGCTGACACCACTGGCCTCCTGCTCGCCTGGCCCTGCTGCCCACTCCAGCACCTGGACAGCAGCCTGGTCACGCTTCGCCGCCTGTAGCTCCGCCGAGGCTGTGCCCTGGTGTGCACCCCGCACCTCCACCTGCCCCCCCCGCCACCCCTACCCCCCCGCCCTGAATCTCCAGGGGCCAGGTCTGCAGCCCTTGGCGGGTCAAGGGGGAGAATCATCTCTGTAATCGGTGTCTCTGCCTTGAAAAGGCAGATTAGCCTCTGGGTTTTCAGCCCGATGGATTCAGTCATCGCTCGGACTGGAGGATACTGTCGCCCGCGAAACACGAAACAAGCTCTGTCCTGACCCGGGTACCTCCAGGCGAGAGCAGAGCCGCCAGGCAGGAAGCCAACCCTGTGCGTGTCCGTGGTGGGGGTGGGGTTTCCATCACCGATCGAAGAAAGATAGAAGAACAGAAGCGAATTAAAGCAAAACGAAATAACGAAATTGAAGTGAAAGATAAAATAAGTAAAATAAGATAAAGTAGTGAGGGACCGACCCGTCGACCTCACTTGCCCTGGCCTGACTAGAACTGCTGCTAACATCAGAGCGGACTTTTTGGGGAGCCTGAGAGGGGACAGCGCCCCCTATCATGTGTCTGGAGGTTTGGGGCCTGCATAGCACGGTGACAGGTTCTGGAGGGCACTGCCCGTGACTCAGGCTGGACGGGGGGCAGAGTGGCCACCGGGGCAGGGACCGGGCACCCGGGTCCAGAGCTGCCTCCCGTGACGGGACCGGCCCGGAGCCCAGGTTCCTGCCTGCCCGGCGAGGGATTCTGTAGGGCGACTTCACCGTCACTCAGGCTTCCAGGGAGTTAGCCGAGGAAGCGTCTTCGTTTAGAAAGCATTTCGCGGGACCCCGACACGGGGCCAGGGCGCAGCGGGTGTCCGTGAGCGCAGGACGATGCTCGGTCACAGCACTCGTGACACTCCCCACGCGAAACCCAGAGTCTCCATCGCCGCCCTCCCAGCTTTCAGCAGAAACGCAAAGCGGTGTCCTCCCTGAAACGGGAGCCCGTTAAAGGTACCGGAGCTCGCTCCCTGCCTCGCTTTCCTTGCCGACGATGAAGAAAACATACTGGCACCCCCAGCGGCACCGAGGCGGCATCGTCAGGAAGGGTGACGAGCGGGGCAGACCGAGTCCCCGGAGGCGGAGCCGACAGACGCCGCCGTCTTCGGTTCCGATCGGGAGCGGCTCTTCCGTTCCCCCGAGGACGCGTTTGCTCCGCCGGGCCGGGCCAGCAAAGCACGGGGGAGCTTTGACGTGCTCATCCGGGAGCCGCGGGCGCCGCGTCCCATGCCCGGGGCCGAGGGTGTCCGAGTCGGACGCCTCCGGGGCCGGCTCCGAAGCAAGTTCCTGAGGAAAGAAGCCGGAACGCTCGCTGGACGCGGCGCCGTGGAAGCTGCAACGGAACGTTCCCGCGCCCCCGGGAAGGTCCCACGCAGCAGACGCGAGGCCCGTGAAGGAAGACGGTTGGGTGGCCGAGTTCTCGTCACACTGGCTTCGAAAGGAGTTCGCAGCGGCGAAAAGGCCACGGGGCGGACGCGAAAGCCTCAGACCCTGAAGACAGAAGGGCCTGCGCACGAGACGCTCGTCTGTAAGAACGGAGCCGACGAGTACTGAGGAATTTTAAATGCCGATGGAAGAATAAAAGAACAGATCCCAGCATTGCCCCAAAGTGACTGTAATGTGCACACGGCACGGCGTTTGAGCACAGGCACCGGCCGTCTTCCGGAGCCATTCTTGGCCCACCCCGCCCCGTGCTTTGCCCGAGGCCCAGGGAACCGCGAGGTCCCGGCTCGCTGCCGCCCCGCGGCGTGGCGCTTGGAGCCACCAGGCAACTTCCCCTCGTAGCCCGAAGCGAAGGCGTGCCCGAGTGTCGTCTCACACGACCCCTGGCGGTGGGTGACCCAGGCCGAGGGCAGCTCGGTTCCGTGAAGCCTCGGGACACCCAGACTCTGCCATCCCCGGGCTGTTGTGGGCCGCATCCTCGTGGTCCAAAAAGGTGACCGGAGCACCAGCCATCACATCTGCATTCCAATCGGCATGATCAGGAGGTACCGAAAAGTGTAGAAGAGCTGTGTTTTGAGACACCCTTCTAGAAGTGGCCACATGACACCTCTGTTCACCTTCAGCTTCGAGTTAGAGGACTTATTCTGGGCCGCTGTTTGCCGAGATAAAATTGAGGGGTTCTCTTTCCGTGGACTATCCAGAGAAAAAACATTAAAGGACGATCCCCAGTCTCCACAGGGAGCAGCACGATTCGTGTGGGGGCAGCACTAGGCCTACGGACGAACATAACAAACAACATAAAAAAAAAAATGGGAACAAATTCGTTTGAGTTGGTGTACAAGATTCCAGCAGGAACAGAATGCTGTGGGCAGGCCCCGGACCTACGAGGCTGACCTTTCGGAAGCTGCGCTTTGAGCCGCGGCGGGGTTATGAGAGGTTAAGAGGCCCAGGGATCCCGACGGAAACAACCCGGGACAGAGCGGGCGTAGGCGGAAGCTTCACTCGTGTTTGCTGCCGGTCCTCACGACTGTCAGACATTCGGATTCATCTCTCTCGGCGCCCGGCTGAAAACTCCGGAGGCGCCGGAACCGCGGCAGCCGCTTAGCGAGTCGGATGCCGTACCCGTCCCTGGAAATCAGCCGGTAGCAGGCTGGGCCTCTCGACCTGTCCACAGACACTGCGGTTGGACCCGTGACCGACAGCCGTTCTCTGGCCCGTAGTCAAAGGCGCTGTCCACGGTCGTCGCCGTAACAGTCGGTTTACAATCAGACACTCACTGGGCTTCTCTAGGTACCCCAAGGAACAGAGCAAGCGCGTGTGTCCGGACTCATCGGAGGGAGTGCCCACCCGAGTCCCCTGGACGACCCGTCCCTTCCCCGTGCAGGGCTGCCCGGAGGTCTCCGTGGGCGTCTGAGTCAGAGCTGAACAGATGCCTCTGTAGTTTCCATCAGACAATTGATGTGTGCGGAGTTTAATTCACTGCGGGACCTGTAAACGGGGCGTAATTGGGGGTGAGGTTTCTGAGCGGGTCTTGTCTGCACAGGGGCCTCTCCCCACCGAGCAGACGTCTGTGACCACGTGCTCCTGCCCCACGGCCCCGAATAACTCAGCCTCAGGGCAGCCAGGGACGTCTGTGTGTGCTTACGAGGGGCGCGTCGGGCCCTCGTGGTCGTCATAGGCCCCGCCTCTGGGGACAGACCAAAGGGCATATGAAAGACACAAGTCGGTAAAGGCCGGACCTTCAGCCGGTACGATCGGGCTGCTCGGTTTCACGGCAGCGGAAGATCAGGAGGACCGGATTCTTTGTTTCGTTTTGTCCGAGCTGGTTCTACTTCGAAAACGCCGATTCCGGCATCCCGCAGAGTTTTTAAAAGGCATGCCGTATTGGTGAATTATTGGATCGCAAAACAATGTTTCAAAGTGGAGTAGGGTAGAATAGGATGGATTAAAATAGCGCGGAATGTAACGTAACCGAATAGATGGGGATAAAATAGAAAATATCAGGACTGCGGCTTCAGATAGAGTGAGAAGAATTTTTTATGAAACTGTATAAGCTTCGGATATTCTCAGTAGTCGAAGACCAGGGCAGGGGCCAGAGGGAGGATAATGTTTTGTCTTCGTATCCTGTTAAATATGGTCATCGGGGATTGTCCTCCCCACCTGCCTGCCTTCCTTCCTCCCTCCCTCCCTCCCTCTCTCCCTCCCTCCCTCCCTCTCTTCCATTCTTTTTGTTCCTCTCCATTCTTATTATGCGTCACAGTAAAAAAAAAAAAAAAAAAAAAAAAAACAGAAATATCAAAACAGCCCAGACCTCAGGTATTAGATGCAGACAAAACAGGAAGGTAGTGTTACGTGTAGAATTATATCTTCCGATGCTGAAGAAGCTACGTCGCCTTTTAAGAGAAGGGGGATACGGCTTCCGGTGCGCGTCTCTTCGTTTAATTAGGAGGACGCATTTGTAAAACTCAGAGTTCCCGGTTTCTCAGCCTCTGGTTCTACCCCCTCCGTGGACACCTCAGCCATCTTTAAACACCGGCTGCGCAGCTGCGCCCTTCCTCCTGAGGATGAGGGCCTCCCGCGCGCCTGGCACCGAGTGTCCGAGTCCCGTGCGCTGTCCGCAGAGTGAGCGAGGCCCGGGGCTGGACCCAGACGGCGGCGCCCTCGCCAACCCACGCAGGGACGGACGGGCTCCTGAAGCCCGTGTGCGCGGGCGGGCGCGAGGCCGGCCGCAGTGAACGCGGGCGCCGCCCCGACATCACGGCATCGGCAGGACGAGGGAGACGAGCCTGTGGCGCCGGGCGGCCACGCGGGGCGGGCACGCGGGTGTCGGGGAGACGCTGCCCTTTCTGTTCGGTTTTGCTGTGAACCTAAAACCGCTGTGGAAATCAAGGCTCAAAAACAAAAACAACCCCGCCAAGCGAAACCGGTGGAAAGCCGCGATCGCGAAATGCGGTCGGGGAGGGGACACAGAGTCTGTCACGCGGACTTCCCGGTGACCGGTTTCTCCCCGCGGGTCTGCGGGCTCAGTGCAGACGCGGTGCCCGCCCTGCGCACAGATCGCCGTGGGGACAGAGGGGGCAGGGAGCAAGCACGGCCTGTGCGAGGGAGGCGTGTTGGGGTGGGCCGCCCCCCAGGGGGAGGCAGGCGGGACACGGGCCAGGGCCGGCGGGGCCCCTCGGCCGGGCTGCGGGGCCTGAGCATGCGCTTTGTTTTTAAGGTGCTGAGAAGTTAAAACGCTCAGCAGGGAAGGGCCGAACGCCTCGGCCGCCTGCACACCTCCTCTTCCCGCTGTATTTGGTCGCCCGTGGCCGACTTTGCAGCGGAAGCACGAGTCAGTGACAGCTTCCCTGGTGACTGCGTCACCTCAGCACCCGGGTCAGAGCAGTGACTCCCATCCGCAGGGGCCGCCTGTCCCCTCCCGGCCGGAGCCACCCCAGCCCTGCACGGCTAACCGCCCTGATGACCCACATGCCGCGGCCACGTGCATGTGGGACCCTCCGGGGAGTCCACAGCCCAGTGGGTTCCGGCCCCAGGACGTGTAGACCCCGCACGGCCCCACCTTCTGAAGCTCCTTCTGGAAGTTTCAGCCTCAGTGCGGAGCGCAGAGGGGAGAGAGACGGAGCCTTTGGCCCTGAGCGGAGGGCAGTGGGCGTGCGGGCGTCCAGAGAGCCCAGTCACAGACCGCTGCGTGGGAACAGCGTCCGTCACGGTCCACTCTGCCATCGGGGCGGGGGACCAAAGGGCAGGTGCCGTAGGGCCCCTCCGGGAAGTGTGGGTTCTCACTGCTGTGGCCGCTCTTGGCCTGGGGGAGGCGTAGAACCCCCGGACGGTGCTTGTCCCCTGGCGGGCGCCGTGGACAGGACACCAGCCCGGGGCCGGACACCAGCAGCGTGTGCCCACCCCGCGCACACCCGTCGTGCCCCACGCTGTCGTAAGGGAGGGGTGCGCGTAGGGACCTGCACCCTCGGGACTCACGAAACCCCACGCCGAGTCAGAAAACCTCATTTCAGAAGCATCCCAGACGCCGACGGGCCCCTCTGCAGCAAGGCCCCGTCCGCCGGATTTCATCCGTGTTCTGAATCTCCGTAGAAACAGCTCAGTTCCTGATTTTTCCTTTGTCTGAGGATGGTCACTTCCGCATTGGCTGGTGCCGCTGCTCAGAGTATAAAATTAAACACCTTTTTTTTACAGAAAAAGCCTCCAGCCGATTCTTCTCTCAAATGTCACGGGGTGATTTTTGAAACGGCCCCAGGCACACAGAATGCCGTCTCTTGTCGAGGCTTCGGGAGGCGGCTTCAGAGAGCGTGAGCCAAACACGGAAGAAACGAAGGCTTTCCTTTTTTTTTTCAAACCTGTAAGCAAACGGCACACACGCGGCAGACCCCGCCAGGCTGGTGGCCTTTCCTTCTGATGAGAGGACTGACCCGCTGCCCCTGATCCGTGTTCCTGTCCTATAAAAGGAGGGCCGGCCGCTCGCCAGCGCACGACATCAGGTGTGCGGAGAGAGACCTCTGAAATCTAGGCCGGGGACAGGGTTGTCTCGTTTCCGGCGGGCGCCGTGGGAAGTCCTCGGCGCTGAGCCCCTGGGCCGGGAGAGCTCATTAGCTGACTTGCCCTCTGCGTGGGGGCCCCGGGGAGCCTGTCTACGGCGAAGCTTCCGCAAACCCCAGGGGACCCGCAGGCGGCGGGTCTGGAAGGGGCGAGAGCGGCCCAGGTCGCGAGGGAGGACGGGCGAGGACAAAGGCCCGGCCGCTCCCTCTGTGGGGCCCGGAAGCAGCTCTGCGCACTTGTATTTGGGGATCACACTACGGGCGGGCGGGAGGAGACGGGAGGGGACCCCGCCCTCGGCCGGGCGCGACCCACGCACGCAGCAACGGCCTCGTCAGGACGTGGCCGCAAGGCCGCCAGAGCCCCACGGCGAGCGCAGGGCCCTCACGGGGCCTGGGGCAGGGAGGGCAGGCCGGCCGCCCCCGTCCTCGTAGTTAGGAGTTCGGTCTCCGGCCGCCGCCCGCCACCGCGCCCCAGCCGGCAGCCGCGTTTTCGGTGTCTGCCGCGGCGACCCCTGCTCTCGCCTCTGCTCAGTTACCGACGACCGCGTGACCAATCGCTCCGACGCCGACGGGCTGAAAACCGGAGCAGCGACCACCGCTTCTGGACCGGCCGCCGGCTCCGCGGGACGTGGTCGGGGTGCCCCCGGGGACCCATGCCGCCGCGGCCGGCAGGTGGGTGCAGGGCGCCGGCTGGTCGCCCAGCCGAGGCCGCGGGCGCGGGCTGAGGCCGCCTTCCCGGCGGACCCGTCTGGGCGACGTGGGCCCCCTCCCAAGAGAGAGGAAGTGCAAGGTGATCGTTTCGGGCTCCGGACCCACGACCCGGCAGCGACCCTCCGCCCCGCTCTATTGGTCGGGCAGTCGCAGAGCCAAGGGGAGCGGACGCGCACCCCAAGCCTCGACGGAGGTAGCGTTGGCGATGTCGGGCTGTGTTTTAAGGCCAGTTGGAGGCCCGTCGACGACCTCGCTCCTTCGCCTTTAGAGTGAGAGTCGCGTAGATCCGACGTCGCGCCCCGGCGACATGGGGACCGTAAGGGACCCACGTCCTCCTAAGGGTCCGCGTTCCGTCACTCACCCCGCAGGCCCGAGGCGCCCACACTCTAGGCACAGAAGCAGTAGCCGACGAACACCCGCGAAGATTTTACGTGCTCCCACAGCGAGCGTGGTTCCCCGCAGAGACTCGGAGACCGGGCCTGTAGGAGAGTCCCTTAGCGACGTACGCGCATGTTGGGTCATCACGCCGGGCGCCTCGAACGCACGCAGTCTGCATTAAACACGCGAGACCCGCCGAGCGTCAGGCTGGGCCGGCGTCGTGGGCGTCACCGCAGGCTCCCGGACCTTTCCGCCTGCCGCGGCCGAAGCCGCACGCGCCACGTTGTCCCTGCGAGAAGCCGACTCGCGACTCACGGTGCGCGAGGTCTGCCCTGCGGGGCGCCCTCCGGCCGCCACACGGACGCCCCGGAGCTCGCGCTGCGCGTCGGGAGCCGGTTCTGCAGGGGACCCACGTGGCGAGCGTTCGACTTCGCGGAGCGGAGCGCGAGATGTGGGGAGACGGACACGGGGGACCACGCCTCACGCCGGGGGTGGGGGGACCTCCCCGGTGCGAACGCCCGCTCGTCTTCCCCGGGCTGAACGTGCTGCTCGGCTGAGGCGAGGCGAGGCTGGCCCCCAGGGCGGGGATCGGGGCGCATCCTTACAGCACGGCCCCCCGCACGGCCTGCCCTGAGGACGGTCCAGCGCCTGCTGAGGCCGACTGCCGCGTGGGGCTGAGCCCGGCCTCCTTCTCTAATAGGCTCTTTGTGCAGAAAGATTTGTACTATGTAATTAAGCTACAGAGAAGAAACAAAACAGCAAGATAATGTTTGCGTTTCTTAAATATAATCGAATCGTGAAAACATACTCCTTTTTAACATTTCCTACCATTTTCAGGAAGCTGTTGATATTTTACCCATAGGAAAAGCAAACTTAGAATGAATAATAAGCCAAATAAATCGAAGACAGAGAGTTTGTCTGTGATAGTCTTTGATCTTATGCCGGAGCTAAAATCGTCATCACCGTCGAAATCTGATGAGTCGTGCTGCTCGTCTTCGTTTAAGAAAAAAATCACGCGTAATAATTGCAGTAAAAATTTAGGAACCTACAAAAGCCAGCAGTGTCATCGCCACCGTTTTTGCGACAGCGCCCTTTTTAGTGAAAACATTATATATTTAGATTCCCAGGGATCTCTTTTGTTAAGAGTTCCGTCCGCTCCTCTGCTAGGAAAAGGACTGTTTGGGGAACGTGCCATTAGGTATATCGATCGGGTCACGAGGAAACTCCGAAAGGAGATTTTAGACATTTCGATTTCCTTAGTTTTTGCAACGGATGCTAAACATCTGACTTACGCCTCGCGTGGAGAGAGGGCTTCTTTTGGAGTTAACACCTATTTCCCCAGATTCTGCTGCAGCACACCTTGCAACAGCCACACCTGTCACGTCCCTCGCTGCTCGGCTTTCGGATCCCGCAGCGTTAGGTGACGACCCGAACAAAGAACCCTAACTGGAAACCCTCTCCCCCACGCCGTGACCTGTCTGTGGGCCACCCGCCTGCGGCACACACAGCAAACGTAGCTCCCGGGAGGACAGACGCCCCCGGGAGGGAAAGGAGCAGGGGGTGGGGAAACGCCGCGTTAAAATGGGAGTCATGCTGCGTGTGGACCCTGTTGACGAGGACGAGGACCCACTGCGGAGTCCTCCAGGGCCGGGCTGGGGTCGCCGGGCGCGTGTGTCGGGGGGCGGTGCATGAACCCCGGCCTGCGTTTGTCATTAGAGTTCTCCCTGGAGCGGCGACTTGCGTTTCCGTAATGCGGTGCTGACCTGGGGAGGAAGTCGGGGTGCCGGGCCCTTCCTCGGGGCATCAGGCTTTTGCCCTGACCCCGTCCCCTGCGGGAGACCTTCCAGAGTCACGTGGCAGTCACCTCCCGGTGGGAACCTGAGGCAACCCGGGGTTCGGCAGAATGTTTTACTCCTTTTATGCCTTTGCGAAGCCTTTACGGATGGCACCTGGCGACGTTGCGCCCGGTTCCCATTTCCCAAAGTGAACTTTCCTTTTGTCCTTGCGGGTTTTATTTCCACATAACACTGGGTTTAAGTCTTCCTTAGTGATGTGCTGCTGCAGGTTTAAACCCTGAGAGGACAGCTTTGGCTTCTGCGACTCAGCCAATCTTGCCTCTGGAGAGAGACTTTTAAAAAAATCAAAACATCCCTTTTTTCCAAATACCATTTCTATTTTTTTGTCCTTAAATCACAGATTAGCTCCTGAACTTTCCATAGAAAACTGTCATTCCCCATAATTATTTCCAGGAGGACATTTCGCCATCTCTTCCTTGCCCCTCGAGAAGGGGTCCGAGGCAGCCGATCACGGGACAGGAGCCAATGGCGAGCATGCCCCCGCCTCCGGGGTCCGCCCAGCGCCCCAGCCCTCACACCTGTCCGCCCGTCCGCGCGCCCCGGACTGTCACCGAGGGTGTTTCGGGAAGGAGGGGACTCAAATGTCGGGGGTCGTCAGGCGGGGCCGGTATCCTGCTCCCGCAGGAGCGGAGGCCGCCGGCCGCACCCTGCACGGCCAGCCCTGGCTCCGGCCCCCGCCGTGACGCCTGGCTCGTGGGTGGCAAGGGCGTCCCGACTCCACCGCCCCCCGCCCTTGGCGCGTGAACAGAGGCCGACGGGGACCAGGCCTGAGGGGCCTCCGCCTCGCGCCAGCTTCCCGGTGGTGTGGAGCGTGGGAGGTCGTTTCTCAGCATCTCCACCCCGTCCGCCGACATTTCCATTTTCATCGACGGCCGAAATTGTTACGATTGGCCTTGGATCTCGCTTTTTATAAGTTAGAATCGGCGATCTTTTTCTTTTTTAAAGAAAGCATGCATGGAACACGGCACTAAAACATCCAGACATCTCTTTCGATCCCTACGACAGATGGTCTCCCGGTCCCTGCTGGAAAATTGAGACACGCGGGATTCGAGGGGCTGGGCGGGGAGGCCCCACGCCGAGGAAGTGGCCGTTCCCATCACCTGCCCTGCCCACGGCAACGCTTGGCCGACGGGGGCGGAGGACCCCTCAGCGGAAAGCCTCAAACGCTGTCCTTGCGGAGAAATGCCTCCCCCGCATACATGTTTCAGGTGGTCACGATGGGAAGGGGCGGAGGCAGCCTCCCCCCGATCCACCCCCCGATCCACCCCCCGGCGCCGATGAGTATTGTTTCTTTCTTTAAGGGGCCTGCCACTTCTTTTGATACAGATGAGGGAGATGGGCTCATGCAGCAGGGGCCTCTGCGGGGAACCCCCGGGCCTGGGCTGGGAGCCCGCAGAGGCCGGCGACTGGAGCCAGGGAGCCAGGGCCTTCGCCACCTGTTCAGAAGTGCCACCGGATTCAGTTGTCCTTGGGTGTGACGACTCCTTGGGGTCAGAGCGGTGAGTTCCTGGGGAGGGACTCAGCTGCTGACCGTCAGCAGGCCACACTCCTGAGGACGGGGGACGAGTGTGTCCACCCGAGGGGCGTCTGCCCAGCGTGGCGGTCAGCCGTTCCTGCCGAGTTGTCCAGGTGGGTCAGCGTTGTCATTATTCGTTGTATTTTGGAGATGCCGGCCAGCAGGCAGGCTCCGAGCCAGTCGCCCCGACCCACGGCAGCACAGGAAACAGAGCCATCTGGTTTTAGAACAAGCGACCTGACCCAGCGTCGTCGCCACGGAAACTCACGAAGCGAGTGAGAAGAAGTCGCAATTCCGAGCGAGCCGGGAAAGCTCGTCAGTGGCCTGGACGCCGTGGACCGTCACCGATCCAAGCCTCTTGCCAAACGGTCCGCCCTGAACTGTTTCGGGGCTACCGCTTTGCTGGCGGTGGACGCCGCGCTCGTCCCGACGACGTCCGAGCCCGCGGCTTCATCTCCCCGCTCGGCTCGCCGTCGGCGGCGGCCGCGAGTCCTCCGTGTGTTACTCACGGTCGTGTCGCCGGGCGGCCCGCTCTGGCCGAGCGACCGCGCTCGGTCTCCACCCTCGGCACGTTTGCGGCTCCTGCGTCTGGCCCTCGCCGTGTGCGCCTTACGCGCCAGGCTGTCTCCCACCGCAGCGCCAGCAACCAAAGCTGAGCTCTGCACGTCCTCCTTGGAGACTGACTGACTGACCCACACATCACCTCTGTCACTGCGGAGGCCACCGGGGTCGCGCCTACCGCAGTGACCTGTGGACGCTTCTCCGCCTTTGCTCACATCCCAGGGGAGTCCAGGGTGCGGTCACTTAGGGCGCGATGCGTGGACCAGTGGCCGTCGGCAACTCTGGGTTACTGGTCTGTGACATGCCACGCACAGAAACGGAGATGCAGCTTCCTGAGAGTCGTATAATAATTTGACAGAGTGACTGTATGTCGGTGAATCTAGCAACGAAAGGATTGGCTTGCATTTTGCATGCTTTTTTTCTGATTTCATTTTTCTAGTAATTTCGTTTTATTGTAATTCACAGAATTATCAGGCCAGAAATTTTTAAGACAAATAAGCGAACGAAATCGAAGCCGGCCCCGGCAACCATGTGTTCGCAACAGCCTTGGCTAATTCGAGTTTGCGACTGCACGTCGCAGGCGGGCCTCCTGGGGGCCTCAGGCTCACCGGCCGAGGGCCCGGGGCCTTGCCCGTGGTCTCCTCTCCCCCGGCTGGGCTGCCCGACACGCAGCCGGCACTCCCCGAATGCGCGAGAGGAGGAACGACCGTGCGAGGCCGAGCGCGAAGTCCACCCGGTGTGGGCGCGCGTGCGTGCGTGTGGAGAGACACGGTGGGCGCGTGCACGCGTGTGCGGAGGCGGTCGGCGTGACACGCCGGCGCAGAAAACACGCCGCGTCCGCCTCCCTCCCGTGCCCTCGGGCGGCGCACGTCTTTGTGGTCACGAGGGAGCGGGCCTGGGGAGCGGCGTGGAGCCTCCTCGGCAGCACGGGGCTCCCCCCCCGCCCCCCGTTTCTGCTTCCTCGCTCCCGTTTCTCTGCAGCAAAAGCGCAGAAGCGACCCGCGGCCGTTCCCCGCCGACCGGCCCGCATTTCCGTCCGTACCCGCCTTCGACATGCAGCTCGGCGCGGCCCTGAGTGTTTGCAGGTAAAGCTCCGACTCCGGACGTGTTCGCATATTACGCGCCAGCTGTGTACACGCGCTCATATTAAACACCGGCTGCATACCTGCATGTAAGACGCCGGCTGTATGCACGTATGCGTATCGAGCACCGGCTGTCTCCACGCGCACTTAGTGAGCACCGACGGTATGCGCGCGTCCATGAGGCCGCCTGGCGCTATCCCCTGTGGTGTGTTTTTCCGTCCGACTGCTCACTCGGCCCGCGGTGGCTCGCCCGGAGTGTTGCATCTTTCTTAACATGGTTCACGTTGCGACGGCGAGGGCGTGCGTTTGCACGTATCACAATGGACAAGTTAACTGCAAAAAAACAGCACTTCGAAAGGGTTCGCGGCTGGCCTCGAGCTGATCGGTTTCCACGACATGACCGCGGCGCGCATCACGTCTTTTAATCGTGGTGGTCGGGACCCATCAGGAACCATTTCCACTAATGAAACAAGGAAGGCAGCCTCGGCAATATTTTGAATAATGTGTTCGAAAACATGTTCACTCGAAATACCGAATGCTAACAATTAGCGAGTAGTGGTCTTCCCCGGAAACGCTGGGGTTGCCTGCCTAAATGGTTACTTGCATCTTTCAGACGATGCATTGCCCGAGCCCGAATGGCCCCGGAGAATCCTGCCCACGGCATCGCCTGAACGCAGTCCAGGGCGGCCTTCTCTCTGTGTGCCTTAAGCGAGGTTTTCTGCGTGTGCTTACGTTTCTGATGATTGTCGGCAAGTGACAACGTGGGCGGATGTTTCACAGGTCGTTCGGCGTTCCCTCCCGTCAGCGACGGCCTGGACATGGGGGACAGAGTGAGTCGGCGGCTTGGGCCGGGTGACGAGTTGGGTGGCAGAGGTCCTCTCCAGGACAGAGCCTCGGTCGCTGACATTGTGCGCACCTGCCGGCTCCTGGGGAAAGACACGGTGGACTGATTTTGGCTGGTTTTCCTACTGTTTCTAATTATCCGGAGACCACGCCTCACTTACCGCTCGTGCCCTGGCCAGGCGGCTTCCTCCACTCGCTGTAACCTTGGCCCGCCGTTGAGGTCCAGGCATTCAGTTGTGAAAGTACAAGCATGAAATTAGCCACCAGACTTTGTGATGCTCTTTGGCAGTTTTATAAGCTGGAAAAACACATAAGTTCGCCCTTAATTTTGCATTTGGTATCAGATCTTGGCTAGGGTTAAAAGGTTCACGTAAATTTTATGTCTTCCCATAATTTCATTAGGGCGAAGAGATAATATTTTTTGGACTTTTCAAATGATCGACTAAATGTGACATATTTATGCATGGGGTTTCTTGCCTCTGGACTTATTTAATGTGACTTTTAATCCCAAGAACAGTTTTTATTATCATCCATCTAGGGTTTCACGTTTTCAGTATTTCTGCCTGGCTGTGGAAAGAGAATATAAATGATGAATTGAAGAGTTTTAAAAAAGATTTAGTCAATAAATATTCAACATGTGATCATGGCTAAGACTTTGTTTGAAAAATATAATAAGTTTATGTTGGAAAAATATGGTTGTTCTTGGTTTTAGCACTTTTTTTTTTAGCACTTATCAGCGTTGTAATCATAGCACTTTTTATTAACAACAACTTTAAGCACAAACAGTGGTCGGACCCCTGCTCTCTACCACACTCGAGGGGCGGGATCGAGCACGTCACCTTCTCGCACGGGCCCTCAGGCCGCGTTGAGACCTGATCTTCCTCCTGCCACCGTAGAGGTGGTGCATGCTGCGTCCCTGTCTCTCCTGTGAGCGGCCGCGGGGCCGAGCTTTCCACGGCCCCACTCGCCTGATTCACGAGCGCCCACGGCGTGGTCCGCAGAGCGGGTGACCGTAAGTGGGTGCTGGTTCCGGAAAACTGGCCGCCTCCTCTGCAGGGCACCTGGGTCTCATGTCGGGTCTCAGTTTAGTAGATTACTATTCTGATCTCGATTGAATCAGGACACACAAATGTCCCCCAACCCCATGTGAAAACCTGTCTCCTGGAAACAAGTCCACGAGGCAGCCTTCCTGGAGAAGGTGGGCTGTGTCAGGTGAAGAAATCTGTGACTCACGCAAACTTCTGAATGGGGCACGTTTGGGATTGGGGCTAATTAGGCCGGATCCTAGGCATCAGGGTCTTCCTGGTCACAGAAAAATTAACAAAAATAAACTAATTTTGAGGAGGCTGAAATAATTAATTAAAGAAATGTAAAATGTAGAGAAATGTATGCCACACGCCTGCCTGCCTCCCTTACCTCTCCTGGGGAGTTAGAGAGCTTTGCAGAGACGCAATGGACAAGTCAAAGCGTCTTTTTCAAAGAATCTGATTTGGCTTTTGTTTTTCAGAAAGACTAGACAACACGTTTGCTATCCGTTCCCACTTTCAGGAGTAGTTGTGCAAGGCTATTAATCACAGCATGGTTCGATATCGAGGAAGAAGGCACTGGAGTTAAAATAGAAAGGCTAAGGTCAGTCTGCAGCTTCGAATGATGGAACATCTCTTTCAAACGGGGCCTCTGTCGCAGACCTCCGAGTCCTTTCTGTACCTGGCACTGTAATGTGGTTTGCTTGGAGCTCGAATTGTACTAAGAAGGCGGCACGGGGTAAATCAGAGATAAAGGAGCCCGCTTCCTCCTGAAACAGGATGAAAATAGCAAATCAGCAGTTTGCTGTGCCCCTCCACGGACAGACCAGCAGACTCAAATCCCAGCAACGGGTTTGCCAGCATTCCTGGAATTTTCCCTCTGGGTGGCCGATTGCTGAAGATAAAAGGAAAGGAACATTTCTAAACCATCAGGAGATGCATCTTCTCTCTCTGTAAAAGAAAGACAACTCTGAAAGTTTCATTTACGTTTTTCTTCATGAAAATCAGCGTAGAACGAAACAGAAACAAAATGAAACGAATGAACAAACAAAACGGCCCGTGGAGAGCCCTGTCTTCGTGTCTGGGCCATAACCTTGAGGGCCCCGTTACTCCTTCAGCAAATGAAAAAAGAAAGAAGAAGGAATCTATGGAAACAAAACACTGATAAAGCGATCTGTGTAACTGCAGCCCGGGCGAGCAGTATGTATTTGATGTCTGTGGCTTTCTCGAAAACAAGGAAATCCTGTTCTGCTGAAAAAATTTCCAGTTGCTCTAGTTCTAAGAAATCAAATAACACTGACTATATAAATTCTCTAGTATTTTAGTAAAGATCTAAGTAAAAATTGAAAAAAAAAAAGTCTTTCAAGCATGATGGAAACTTTTAATCTCATTTATCATTTAATCTTCAGATTCTATAATGTGGCCTTTTTTTTTTTCGAAAAAAAAAAACATCTCGGCTCAAATTTTTGGGCCCATAAATATATTTAATGTTAGTCATTTCAGTTAATTTCTATCAAAACATATTTAAGCCATTAATAAGGACTAGTCAGTTAGCTAAACAGATGGTTGGTAATGTTATGTGTTGAGAAGAAGACTTTAGGAAACTTTCTTTGAAAGTGGCTGCCTTAGTCTCTATGGGAGTCAGGAACTGTTCCTTTATTTTTACGGTAAAGTTAATTACGTTTTTCTTATCTGGTTTTAAAAGTCGCGAATCTCGGCAGCTCTAAGTCCATTCCCTGGAAGCCCAGTGTTACCCACGTAACGGCGTCAGCCTTGATTTCGGTGTTGCTAATGAGCACACTTTTCAGTCATATAATCTAAGTTACTTTAAAAAGTGAGTCTTACATGGAAAAAAAAAAAAAAACTTCCCGGTATCCCTTCAAATGTCATATTTCTAAATGTGAAACCCTCTCATTGGATTTTTTGTTTTTCAATTGTGACTTGCTAACTGACCTATATAGTTAAGTGACTTTTCGGCTGTTTGTGTGTGTTTAATCAGTCTTTTTTTAGGAAGAGACTCTCTCATTGCCTGTGATGCTATTGTTTCAGAGAAGTGTTTAAGGACCGTCTCACACACACACACACGCACAGACACGCACACACGCACGCACACACGCACACACACACATTTTTTCTTTAATGAGACAGTTGCAGAGGGAGAGGGGAGACGAGCAGCTGCTCTCGGGGTGGCGTGACTGAGGGTGAGTAACGTGAGAAGGTCAGGGAAATGAAGCCCACAGAGCTGGTCACGGAGCGAAGATAACGCGGTGACCGTTTTTAGCTGGAGGGACATTGAAATTGGGATTTGCCACGCGATGGTGCAGTATTTTTCGAGACGCCGCGCAGCAGGGGTTTCTCACGTTCCTTTGCCCGCGGTCACCCCGGTCCGTGGCTGCCTCTGTGCCCCCCACTTGAGGAGCGACCCAGTAGGGAGCGGGTAAAGCCCTGACGGCAGGGGCTTTGGGTTCCCAACTGCCGGCAGGAGGTCGTGCCGGGCGCCCAGCGGGAGACCTTGGGGAGGGGGCTCTGCAGAGGGCGGAAGGGAGGGCGTCGCATGGCAGGACACTCGGACCCTGGGCCTCGGCTCGGGAGCCAATCGGTCACTCTTTTCTAACTCCCGCCGCCGCCACCGCCAAAGTGGGACATCGTGAAGAAGACTAACAGCTCCCGGGCTATTCTGAGCGACTCCGAGCGTGTCGAACGATATGCTCTTCCCCCCACTTTTCACACCCCGTTTTCCTTCGCCTGGGCTCTCCCCAACTCCCTGTCTTTCCTTGGGGGACGGCCGTAGGCGGGACTCCTTGCGCCTCGGATCCCACGCCTTCGTCGTCTTTGAGGAGGAGAGCCTGTGACATATCGAAGGAAGGCGGGTCAGCTGTCCCGAAGGGCTGCCCTGCTGCTGGACATCCCGGACGCCGGCCTCGCCCGCCCGGCTTAGTCACGGAGCGAGAGCGCAGCCTCGCCGGGGGCGCTCGCCGCGGGCACGGGACGACTCTTCTGCAGTAACGAGTCCCCACGGGCACACTTTACTTCCTCTGTTCTGCAGCTCGGCTTAAATTTGCTTAAATAGCCTGCAGTGTGCTCCTGCAGTTATCGGGCTGGCTCCTCTGAATGCTCCTTCTGTCCCCGACCCCTGGGCTTCCCCTCGCGAGCCTCTCCTTGCTCCCCACGAAGTCGTTCCCTCAGTGAGTCCGCCGCCTCCCACGGATTGGACTACCTCCCGTGCAGTTACATCGAGCCCGGTCTCTTTCTCGAGATTTTACTCCTTATCGCTCGGATGCATAGCAGTTGCTTCGAACAGCACTTGCCAGATGGTGGGCTAGACAGCTCTGTCTCTTTAAGCCAGGGCTCTCCTGTGGGGCACGATAACAGACAGCTAGGAGGATGGGTGGATGGATGGGGATGAGTGGGTGGGTGGATGGGTGGGTGGATGGGTGGGTGGGTGGGTGGATGGTGGATGGATGGGTGGGTGGGTGGGTGGGTGGGTGGGTGGATGGGTGGGTGGGTGGACGCACGGATGGACAGACAGGGACACCATGCCTTCTTCTCACCATACACTAAGTTTAGCGACCCCCCCTCCCTCCCCCCCCCGCCAGGGTTCTGCTCCCCCCCTTCCACGGAGAAGCCGCCAGGTCAGCGATGTCCCCCAGCCGCTAAACCCCACGTTCACGTGTTTGGAACGATTTCGTTCGCACGTTCAGGCGTGTTTGACGCGGCGGACGGGACGCTGCCCCTCGAGGCCCCTCCTGGCTTCCCGGTCCGTGCTGCTTCCGCGCATCTTGCTAGCTCTCCCTCGTCTCCGCGACGTCTGCCGAGGACAGAGCCTGGATCCCCCCCTCTTCTGTCCCACAGCTCCTCCCCCCCGATAACCTCGCTCTGTCACATGGCTCCGAAAAACACGAATCATTGTTTGCATTTCCAGTCAAGACGCCTTTTCTGAGCCCAGACTCATCAATTCACTGCATACTTGACCCCTCTGCTGGGCTGTGTGACCGACTGCCCAAGGGCAGTGTGGCCGCAGCACAAACCCTCGGCCAGGCAGGTGGCTGTGTCCATAGAATGACACCGGGAGCAGCCCCAACTCAGAGCCCTTCCTACCTGCACCCCTCCCCCACACACCGGGCCGACCACCGTTTCCTGTCGGTTCTGCCGGACCGACCCACCTTTCTCCGCCTCGGCCGCTGGCTTCCAGTCGCATTGCCACGGTCCTGCGATGCCTCTGCCAGCTCGGCACAGTGCCCCAAAGGGAGTGAGGGACGGCTAAGCCCTTGCTGACCACACGAAGTCATTAGCAAGTAAATCAGAGGGGTCCACGTAAGCTGGGGTCGGCCTCCGACGTCCGTCAGCGTCGTTGCCGGCCCAAACCGCGCCCCACGGGGAAGAGTTGCTTACAAACGACGTGTTCGATTTGGGGCGCAAAGCTGGTGACAGCCTCGGGGTTCTCCGGCGGCTGTCCGGCCATCTACCGAGTGATGCCAAAATGATCCCCCAGGGCGGGACGAGAGCCCGGGACGAGCTCTACCGGGCACCACCGAGCCGTTTCTGGGCCTGGTGTGCAGACCCCTCATCGGCTCGGTGCTTCCGCGCTGCCCTCGGTTAGGAAGGAGGGGCCAGGAGCTGCGGCCCACGGCCGGGGTCGGCGCCGGTGACCCTGTAGCCCGGTGTCCCCCAGCCGGCCCCTCACCTCATGCCTCAGGCTTCCCGCGCCTCCCGGCCCGCCTGATGCGGTGTCCCACGGCATGGGGGCTTCCTCCACCACTGCCCACGTGTTCCCACGGGCTGGACACCTCCCCCTGGTCCCTGCGGGCTGGACGTCCTCCCCCTGGTCCCTGCGGGCTGGACGTCCTCCCCCTGGTCCCTGCGAGGCTGGACAACACCCTCGCGTCCCGTGCAGGCTGGACGACCTCCCCCTCGTCCAGACTGAGCCTCCAGAGGCAAAGCGTGAATTCACACCCTCAGCTCTGGCCGCAGGACCGTACACAGCATGGCACGTCCCTGCTCCATCCGCTGCCTGTCCCCATGTCGCCTCTTGTCCTTGGGTCACTCTTGCCGATGGCGGAGGGAGCCCATAGCAGTGGACGGAGCGGCCCGAGGCCTGTGGTCTGGCCAGATTCTTTCCAGCACACAACCTGCCTTCCTTAGCCTGCGGTGGCCCAGAGAGCTCATGGGACTTAGAGCGGCCGCCTTCCTGGAGGAGCCGGGGGCGATCTGCCGCTGGACCCCGATCTTTTCAATCTCCGGCTGATGCTCTTCGTTTCTATTTCCTGTGTGCTTTTCGCTGAGGCAACCCCAAATCTCTTGGGGAAGCAGACTTGTACAAATAAGTACTAAGAAAATATTGGTGGCCCTGTAAGTATAATCACCTCACTGTAAAATCTTCGCGTTTAGGGTTTAATTGTCGTTTCTTCCCTCCCAAATCAGAGTCCTACCTACACTAGGGTTCCGTACGAAAACGTCTCCTGCACATTTGGAGGCTCCTTTGAGTGACCGTTCTAACACAAGCCGTGCCCTTGAGGAAGGAAGCAAGACGGTAGGGAAGGTTCGCTGCGATTTCGCGCAGATGTGTGTTGGGGGGGGCGGCAGTCTGCGCTGTATCATGCATCTTGAAAGGAAGTGGTTTTGTTAAAATAATTTAAAAAAGAAAAAAAAAAAAAAAACCTCGACCAGCATTTTTTTTGTGGTAGAAAATGGAAACTAGAAATATTTTTATGACTGTCTTTTGGTAATATTATCAATTGCTTTGTGCTCTGAATGATACCAAACCTCCGGGATAATGTGTGCTCTTAGGGGGAAACGGGAATCGTTTATATTTAGTTTAAAATAGATAGTCCACTGCCCCGACTCTCACCACCATTGATGATGCGCATTTTTGTTTTTTTTATACGTAAGCCGTTTTAAAAGGGGAAAACATGACCGTAAACACCAGTCTTCTTTCCTTGCTCCTCTACGCCTGACATGCGGACCTGTGGTCAGCCACAGGGACCCCAGGGAGGGCGGCCGGGCGCCACGCTCTGTCCCGGCCGACACGAACGCGGAGGTCTTTTGAGCGTTTCAAGGAAATCCCGTCTACAAAACCCAAAGCGGCTCAGTCGGTGGGCAAGAAGGACGCACGGCTGGGGAGCGGAGCTGTCGCAGGGGCCCCGGCTCGTTCGCTCCTCTCCCAGCTCCCCGGGCTTTCGGGGCTCATGGGGGGCGGGAACCTCCTGTCGCCAGCGTAAGGACAGGGGACTGTGGTAAACAGGGAGCGGCTGCGGACGGACGGAAACGCCGCCGTGACATTCTGCGGCCCCTGCTTCTCCACGGCCGGAGCTGGGACGAACCGACACTCTGAGTGGGGGGCAGCCCATGGGGAGGGGGCGACCCAGGCCGGCCCGCCGCCCCGAAACCAGCCCCTGGTTAAAGATCCATGCCACCCTCCCGGCTTCTGATAACGATGCATCGGCTTCTCTTGACGGGGGCTTGAGGAGTTCGTTACTTTATGGACAGTCTCTCCCAGAAGAAGAGACGCCGCGTCCTCCGACCTCCATGCTCTGCTTACTCATTCTTGCCATTCTTTTCTGAATCAGAATTTCTTTTTTAAGTCTTAGTTACACGTTGGTGTTTCTGACAGTTTCCTGGGATTTCCAGGAGGCAGGTTTGAAGACTTACTTAGAAACACTGTAGCAATGTGTAGGATTTATAGCAATCAGCAAGAATGCCCCCCCTACACACACACCCACAGGACACGCACCGAGCGCTCAAAAGTAAGGAAATACGAGGAATCAGCAAATTGTGGAAAACTGCTCGAAGCCGTTGTCTTAGTCAGGGTTTCCCAGAAAAACGGAACTAAAAGGATGTAGATGTGTGTGGATGTGTGGGTGGACAGACAGACAGGCAGGCAGGCCGTGGACGGCTCACAGGACCGGGGGCTGACGAACCGTAGACATGCAGGTGAGCCCACAGGCCGGAGACGGCCGTCGCCGAGGGCGTCCGTCCAGTTCCAAGGCCATGCGGCTGAGACCCAAGTTTGGAGGCAGCGAGAAGCCGGTACTGGTCCGAGGCCACCAGTCAGGAGAGATTCCCTCCAGCTCAGAGCAGGGCCAGCCTTTGTCTGTGTTCAGGCCTTCGACTGATGGGACGAGGCCCACCCACGTTGCCGAGGTCCATCTGCTCGACCTCGTCTATGGATTTAAATACTAAAGTCAACCAAAAACACCCTCATGGAAACCTTGTGAATCACGTTTGGCCAAAGATCTGGACACTTGTGATCCAGTCAAGTTGACACATTAAATTAACCAACACGGTTGCTAGAAAGACTCATACTGAAAAGTAATGGCATCTTTTTTTAACCTTTAAATTTTACGATTAAAAAACAAATACTCAGATATGTCGCTGTTGTGAGTATATGTAAGTCTAAGCCTTATTCGCTAGGGAAAATCACTTACTTGAGAAAGCGAGTTGACAATAATTCATTCATAACCTTTGATTCAGTACTCCTTCTCAGATAATATTTTCGACATATGTGGACAAACTAGATGTATACCAAAATCTTTATCGTGCTATGTTTACGGCAGTAATAAAAATAAAGGAAATAATCTAAATGTTCAACAATGTAAGAATGGATAATCACAGCATAAAAAGTCTGAAATGTACTCATGTAAGGTTAAAAACCACAGTATTATAACTAGTATGTAAAACTATGCATAAGAAGACCAAAAAAAAAAAAAAGAGAAAAACCCCAAAATACTAGCGAGCAATTATTTGGTGAGAGCAAATCTATAGCTGTTCCTATATCATCTTTCTTATGTCTTTATTAAAAACGACTTAATTTGACACTTCGGCTCAGTCCAACTTCTTTTTTGTTTCACTACTTAAATATAACATTGATAGCATCAATTAGAGAACATTACATGAATGGAATAATAAAAAAAGTCCTTACAGGATTTGTTTTAACCGGATCCATACAGTGTTCTCTAATTGTTCCATTTGATAACAGTTTTCGGACCATCGATCGTAGACGTGCTGCGGTTTACTGCGCGAGGGGCCTTCGGCACCGGGATGAAAGAGCTCTGTAGACTTCGCTCTGTAGACTTCGCTCTGTAGACTTCGCTCTGTAGAAGGTCTTTACTATGCGTCGGGCCTTGACACACAAGCGTAGGTCAGACTATAAAGCTTATGTCAGGAACACTGGGTAATAAACATTCGCGACTCAGAGTGTTTACTTGCCCAAATGGAGAATCCAGTAAAAGATATTGCAAACTGAAAAATGTATGGTATAAACACTAAATTTTTATTTTTATTTTTTCGTCATGAGCTTAGCTTTACTCTTTTCCTGGACATAATCTTTTTTAAAATAGAAATGATTCAGTGATGCAAGTCTCCCGCCTTCCTCTTGTGGACTGTCCTCCGAGGGGCACAGGACGGGATCTGCAGCGAGTGAGTGTCCTGACAGGTCGAACAGCCCATTCACGTGGGAGAGAAAAAAGGAAGTAGGAAGTGGAACCCTGGAATCACAGTTAGTCTCCTTCAAAACTACGTATGCAGTTCCAGGAGCGTTCGCACATGGCGGCCCATGCCAGGGCCTTCGGCACACGCGGGGCCGCTGCCGGCCCCGGCCAGGGTGGTCTTCACCGTGACGCCGCATGCAGACCGCTGTTTCAGAGTCTCCGGCTTCTCCCCGCTTACAGTGTCACCCACAAAGTTATACCACCAGGCGGTGCAGATAAGTGAGGTGTGAAGAGATTAGAAGATAAAACAGCATCGGTGATACCGGTAACTGCGCCTCGGTCTCCTCCGGCCCGGGAGGGTGCGTCCCCGGCTGCCCACGGCCCTCCAGGCGGTGCCGTGGCCCTGAACACCTACCCACTCTCCTTCCTGCCTCCCTGGAGGCACGTTTCCTTTCTTTATTCGTGCTCTTCTTTTTTTTTCTAGCCATGCAATTTTTATTCAAATCTCAAGCGTGGTATCTACTTTCCTGTGTAAATATAATGAACCTCGGCACGTTTCCTCATGAACGAAGTGCCAGCCACTCCCCTGTTCTGATGAGTTTCACACGACACACATTTCCACAATGTCATACGCACCTCAGAATGCCTCTTTTGACACAGACGTCTCATAACCTTGGAGACCGAAATACACGTGAGCGCTTCGAGAACCAGATGAAAGCAGTGTGCGTGTGTGTGTGTGCGTGTGTGTGTGTGAGTGCGTGTGCGTCCGTGTGTGTGTGTGTGTGTGTGCGTGTGCATGTGCATGTGTTTACTGGATGCGAGGTTTCAGTTCGGGAAGATGAAGAAGACCCCGGCTTTAGGCAGGGCTGCATAGCATGTGAACGCATTTACATTCCTGACCTGCATGCCTAACAATGGCGAACACGGTAGGTTTTATGCTGCGTGGATTTTACCAAACACTTTAATAATCAGGAAATCACAGCGCCTATATCTCTTCGTTGATGCTGTTTCGCTCGATGGCACATAGTCTTTCATTTGCCCTCGACTGACCAGAGCTTTATTATAAGCTCGGGTGGTGCCGTCCGGTATTTTTGAGGGTCCAGGTTCTAGCACACGTACGTTTGGTCTGGGGGACCCATGACCTTGACTACAGGGCAGGGGCAGGGCCCAGGACACAGCTACCTGCCTTCGAGCACCTTTAGGGGCGCATCGAAATCGAGGTCGGAGGGGAGAGGAAAACCGTGATCGTGGCTGCGGAAGCCGGATTCGCAGTGCCGAGTCTCTGTTGCCCTGGCAACGGAAGCGGCATCCTCGCCACTCACCGAAAATGTGCTTCATTCATAGAGTATTTACGTTTCGGGGCTGTTAGCGCGATTAACCGAGTCGGATTCTGCAGAACGCTCAGCAAGGGCCCGGCACAAAGGAAACACACAATAAATGCTAATGCCATCGACGTGGAAATCCTTTTAACTCACGAAGGGTTTATTGAACACTTCGATGTGCCGCAGGGCGTTTTAGACAAGGTCAGAATAAAAGACCAAGCTACGGAGTGGAGACTCTGATGGAACGTGCCGTCTTCGGTTAAATGTCAGATTCGCAGCGTGAAAAGCGAGACAGCAAAATCGGACGGAGTAACAGGAAGCGGGAAGGACGTCACCGGGACGGGGCGCCTGCTCTAGCGACGTGGCCGCGGCCGACCGCCGAGGGCTTCCTCCGCTCCCGGGACGCCCTGCCCCGTCTCCCGTCCTCTCTGGACGGTCCTCACGCGGAGGGGATGAGGACGGAGGGCTGGGGAGGAGCCGCCACACCCGCCCTCGCTGCCTCCGGGGCCTCACGCGCAGGGACGTCCCCGCCGCGGCTCCAGGACCTCGATCTTAGTCGCGCCCGACATTGTGACTTATAAGAAGGAGGGCAGAGCTGGCCGTGTGCCCCCCTCTGGAACACAGCTCCTAAGACCCTGCGAAGGTCCTGGGTGGCGGCAGAGAGCAAGGCGTCTGTGTTATGTGAGCAAGGTGACTTTGGAAAGCGCCGGGGAGGGAGGCCGGTTGGCACTGGAGCCATCACCAGAGGGTGGCCGGGAACTCTCAGTCCCACCCACCCTCCAGGGAGGGGAGAGGGGCCGAGGTTAAATCAACCAAACACCGATGGCCATGGTTTAACCGAGCAATCACGCGACGCCTCCATAAAGCCCCCCAGGACGGGGTTCGGAGAGTGTCCGCCAGGGCGCGCGTGGAGAGTCGGGGACAGCGGCGACCCTAGAGGAGAGAGACGCCCCCCCACCCCACCCCACGCCTCGCCTGTGCCCCTCTTCGCCCGGCCGTCCCTAGTTACCGCCTCGTGACGCATGGCGGCCCAGTAGGAAAGCGATCCCTGGGCTCCGAGTCCTCTGATAAGTTAACGGAATGCCAGGAGGGGGCGGCTGGAGCCGCCGCGCGCCCCCGTCTGTCAGAGCCCTGGCGACCCCTGCCCTTGCGACCGGGGTCCGGAGTGGGGCCGAGCCCTCGAGCTGGGGGTCTGACGTTGTCTCCAGGGGCGTAGTGTCGGAACTGAGCTGGCGCGTGGGACACCCAGACGGGGTTGGAGAACTGCTCGGGGTGGGGGAAAGCGCACACACACGCACACGTGCACACGCGTACACACACGTGCCACACACACACTACACGTGCACACGCACACGTGCACACACGGGAGTGGCGTCAGGGTGGCGGGCGCGGTCGCGGCTCACTGGCGTGCCCATCGGGACCGAGCAAGGCCTGCCTGCAGACACCAGCAGGGTTTTCTGCAGAAACAGCGGCCCCGCTGCGGGCTGGGGGGCTGAGGTCACCTCCGTCTGCCGCAGTGGCTCGTGACGGGCCCCCCATGTCCCACGCCGATAACGGTAACGCCGTTTTAGTGTGTAACTGACGCTGCTCCCCTGTGACTGAAATGAATTTGGACCAGATGCCCACCCAGACTTAGAAAAGTCCCCGGGTTTGCCTCGATGGGTCTTTTTTTTTCCACCCCAACATATTCGCCTCGCGCCTTGAGAATTTTAAAAGAGCAGGTAGATTGCTTTAGTGTCCGGGCGACATTTAAATTCCTCTGTGACAACATTCGCCTCTGATACTGGCCTAGAACGTCCCGGAATGACTACAATCTAAGGTTCACGCGGACGCCGACCTCAGCCCGCGGCCTGGCACTTGCGCCCCCAGGGAGCCCTTCCCGCGACGGCCGGGAGGGCTCCTGTCCTCGCTCGCTGAGTGTGCTCCGGTTTCGGGATCGCGGGGCGCTCTGCTCCCTCTTAAGTTCCGTCCTAGGGCATTCGCCGCGGCTTCACGGTCCAGCTCATCTCCTCCCTGAGGGCTCGACGTGCCGCGTTCCTGCCGGCCAAGGCGTCGGTAGCAGCGCCCGATTTTCTAGCTATCGTGAGCATGAGGAGATAGAACGCATATTTACGTAATTCCCGGCACAGTGTCTGACGCCACGAGCCTTGCACACGATGACTCCGCCGAGTGCGGCTCTGCTGGTGACGTCGCCCGGCTGACGAGGACACAGGCTCCGCCGGCCGCGACTCTCCTGTCCCGCCGCGTCGTGGGGGAGGGACGGAGCCGTGCAGCCGGTGGCGAGAGGCCCGGGATGTGGGGTGCGTGCTGCGCCTCCACGGCGGGACGCGCCGGCTCCCGGGCCTGCCTTCGGACTCTTCTGTACCTTGTGCTTCGTTTCCGATGACCCCGCGACGTGCCCCCGGGCCGACCCCGCGAACGCTCGCAGCGAAACTTCCTCACGACCAGACCAGGCCGTCTGTCTCCTGCCACCTGCTGTGGCCTTTTTAGCGCCGATTCAATTCTATTCGTCCGGATACGGTCGCGCTTCGGGTGGGACGTCGTTCTCGGCGTCTGCGGTGAGCGAGTGGCAGGCGCGACCTCGAACTTCGAACAGCCACTCGCGCCTGCGGGTCCGTGCGTTCGAGGAGCGCGGGGCAGCCCGTCCCCCGGGACAGGGGCGTGGCGGGGCACCCCGGCTGCACCCGGCGTCCTGCACCCGCCTGGCGCGGGGTCCGAGCGGCGGGGAGGTCGAAGGGTGACGCGGCAACAGCCACGTGCTTGCAGGGCGACTCCGGGGCCAGAACGAGGCTGAGGGCGTCACGCGGCGGGTTCGGGTCGGCGCTGAGGACGCATCTCACACCGCGCCCAGCCAAGTCTGTGCCGCCGTCCCCCGTTTTGGGACGCCCCGTGGCACCTGCCGTGTGCACCACTCTTTGGAGCACTTAACCGCGAATGAGATTTCGCCTATCACCTAAATGTCCGAGGGTCCTTCTGCGTCACAGAGCGCTGGCCCGCGCCCTGGGGGGGTAGTTATTTGATGCTTTCGGACAGTTCTCAGCAGGCGACTGGCCCTCCCATCCTTCCTACATCTCCGCGGACTTAGCCAATTAGAGAGCGGGGCAGAGGGAGGGCGAGCAGGTTCCGGTGAACGACCCCCGTGATGCTTCTTAGTCCTCGCTCGTTATTCCGTAACGAGCTCGCGGTAAACACAGCCAGCCGGGAGCCGGGCAGCGGCACAAGGTTCTTCCTTCGTATGGGTTGGTTTTGGGTTAACCTTGTTGGCCTTCCCTATTTCATTGGTGCTGTCAGATCCGAAAGTTTCAAAGCCATGCATATTTTCTCAAAGATATCTACCGCTTTTTCCAATTTTTATCTTTCTTTAACGTTCAGAAAATAGGTGGTTAAATATATACAATACAGAGAATAAAAATGAGTACCTCATCTGGTCCTACAAAATTAGAACTGGAAACATTTCGCGGAGCCGGCGTGTTTGCTAATGAATTACAGCTCCCAGCAGGATGTTTAAAAATGGCTTCTTCAGTGCGACGTCAAACGCCTTAGTACATTTGCTCGCGCCTCGTGCCCAGAAAGCCCGTTGCTTACTGTGGCGGTGGCCCATCCTGGCAGGGCGGGCGCAGGGCGCAAGTGCCCCTTTGGGGTGCAGCTGCTGCGCCCCCCTCCTCCGATGCAGCCTGACGCGCTTCGCCTCCTCCGGGGTTCATTCCTCGCCAGCACGACGCCCGGTCGCCGGTCGGGCGCGTCGTTTCTCTGGGCTCGGTCGCCCGGGGCGTCTGTCCCCTCTCGACGCGAGCAAACGCGCCGTCCGCGGTGACAGTCCTCTGGCGTTTTCCCCCGCACGCTGGATGCTATTGCGTTGCGCACGCTCGTGGACGCGTGTGTAAAAGCGACACCCACGCATTTTGATGCGTGTGTCCTACTCGTGGCCTGGATGGAGCCTCGTTTGTTTAGCCATCCTCCTGGCGATGACCCCGACGGGGTCAGTCGCAATCACTGGGGACATTTACTCGCTTCCGAGGGGACCTCCGGAGACCCATGAGCGCTCTCCAGGGTCGGCCAAATGGGGAGCAATTCCTGTCTCTCTCTCTGCTTTGACACGAATGTGCCTTTCGATCTAAATTTTGCACACGAAGAACCGTTTTGGTGATTAATTTGTAATCGGCCAGCAATATAGGTCATGAAAAAAAAAAAGGATTAAGCAACAGATTTACAATGTCTTTTGTTCCCGTTTCGACCACATGTGTTACCTGAGGTGGAGCATTATTTTGTTTCATGGTTGTTTTCTTTAAGAGAAGTAATTTGTCAGCACTTCCCTTCACGGGAGTGAATGAAAATGGGTCATTCACCGTATGCAAAACAATGGCTGGTCATCAGTTTGCCAGTACGAAGTGTCCCTCTGAAGTCAAGTTCACTTAATCCATTGTTTGGTTACGTCCACTTAAATCCATTAATTCCGTTATTCTATCCCATGCCATTTATTTCCATAAATACTTTCTGTTTTCATTATTTCAAACAGACCATTTGTTTTATGAATATTTTTGTAAACAATTTTTCCCACATTTGCACTTTATTGCCTTATATTATCATCTGAAATGAATTAGAAATTAGACATTATCGATTTCATTATCCTGGTAAGTGAACTATCAATTAATATCTGAGTAGGGATTAGTAAATTATTATAGATTATGAAAAATAGATAAAAATTAGTGTCTAACGTCTCAAAACTAAAAATCTAATATCGTAGCAATATAAACTCTAAGTTGAATAGATTAAGTAAAAAATAAAGATTTTCTGTTATGCCAAGCATCTTCTGCTATATTATAAGATGAATGCTCATTAAAAAAAAATATTGCAATGTCTTTCCCTGGACATTTTCTCTCCAGTTTCCTACTTATATTCCAAAAGTTGAGTAGATAAAAAAAAATGAGACAAGGACAAAATAATTTGAAAAGGTATAAAAAATGATGTGAAAATCCCCAAGTCAGGATGTGTCCGTATCGAATTGAATTCCTGGCTCAGTCCTCCATTGTCCTCCGCCTGCACGCTGTACGCGGAGCTCCGCAGTTCCTACAACGGGCGCCGGGGTGTGTATCTCTGCCCTCTTCACGTTGACCTTGACTGTGTCATGTGCGTGGTCCAACGGGCCCTTACTGGACAGGGCGCAGCAGACAGTTGCAAGGTAGTCACAGGACGGGGCTTGCTCTCTCGAACCTCCGCCGTCACCGTACAAAGACTACACTCCGACCGGCATAGGGGCCCAAGATCAATGAGCGCCTTGCAGCGAGGATCCAAATCACACACCCGCAGACTGAGGAGGGCCACACCCACAGGGCTCAGAGCCGTGGGACCCGGTGATCGAGGTCTTCACCCCGTGAGCTTTGGGGCTGTTCGTTACACGGTGTTATTGTGTCAATAGCTGATGATGTACACAGACATTAATTCTATAACACGGGGCCACCCCAGCCAGTGCTCAGATCTATAAGCCTAGATGGGTTTGGGGTCATTTTTAAACAGTATGATTGTGCCAATAGTTATGCACTACGCTAGAAATCATGTAGAGCCATATTTATATTGAGTTCTGGGGTTGGAGTGCGGGGAGCAAGCTGCAGACCGTGTCTGCCCAACATTACGTAACAAATTTATTGATTCAAGACCAGAAAATATATCTGATTCTTTCTCCAAAACTAGAGGTCTACACAGTACGCACTTAATCTATCTTCCTCTTTTTTTTCCTCTTTCTTTCTCTCTCCTTCAGAAGTTACCCACGGAGATTTTCGTGGTTGTCTTTGATGGAAAGGTAAGACAAAGGCATATTTTGTGAAATAAAAATATGCAACGCATTTATTCACTTGGAGAATGAATTGACCTCGTCAAACACAATTCGCTCCATTTTATACTCAACCAAAAAAGAAGTAAGGCCACAACCACCCTGATTCAGGCCTCTCTGACTCAAATTACATTTTCTAATTATAATTAGACAAGTGACCAAACATAGGAAATATTTTTAAATTAAACACTACATTTAGGAAACCTGTCATACACATACATCAGCCCTGATTGTTTTGGGGTGGCCAAACGGCAAATAACACTTTTTCTCCATTGTATCTTCTCTCTCCTATAGAAAAAGGAAAAAAAAAAAAAAAAACCAAAAAACTAAACTTTCTTTTGACCTTCAAATCACTCAACGCAGCAAACTGCCTTCAGTGTTGAACTCCCCATTGAGACCGGCTGGATCTTCTCTCACGTGACCCGTCTGCGGTCGGTCCCTCGGCATCTGCCGTTTCCCTGTGCTGCTGCTCAAACCCCTCATCGAATTTCTTTTCGACCCTGTGAGACCTGACGTCCTTCCTGCCCCGTTCTGAGTGGCTCGTATGCCCTAGGCTTCTATCAAAATGCACTTTTTCCCTCCATTGTCGTGGCTTCCTAAGGCTTTCCTTCTCTATGCGCATATAAAGTTCTGTGAAATTCTGCTTCGGTGGCCTTTCGGCCTCTGCTCTCGACTCTCGACCTGGGGGCGGCCTCCAGACAGAAGACATTCGTGACTTCCTCTCTGCAGAGACATCCCCGGCTCTGGGCCCCCGAGCCCGGGCTGCGGCTTCCAGTGGTCTTTTGGCTCCTACTCCAGTGTGACCTTAGAGTGACCCGCCTGCACCCCAGATCTAGTCTTCACGGCCCCGACTCCCCTGCTTCTCCTCGTGGCCCCACTATTCGGCAGGGTGCGAGGCTTACAGCCTCGGGGTCAATATTCCCACCTGCCTTCGAGCTGAGCGCAACTCACCTCTAGCCACAGAAAAAATCTCCACTTACGTGTTACGAGCAATTCTAATCAACGCACAGATCCTTAATCCTTTCTGGTCACTGTAGCGCTCACCTCAGTGATCATATGGTAGATGCTCAAATAGTCTCCGTGTTAAGCGGAGTGGGGCCTGTCGTGAGGGCCTTAGTCTCCTCCTCCTCTGTAACTGAAGCCTCCTCATAGTATACGAGATAGCGACATTCTTGCATTTAATCTGATTTCATATTTTTTATTCTCTCTAAATCTTAAGTGATGCATGTTTTGTGAGCGACTGGGATATCAACAAAAGTTAGGAACTTGCACTCTGGCATTTTGAACTGTGTGACAAAAATGAAAAAAAAAGAACATATTATTATTCGCTAGGAACTTAAACATCTGTGTGTGAGAGTGTCGCTGTGTTTGAGAAGCATTTTCATTCAACTTTTCCTGTGTTCGACTTCTCCGACCGTCCGAGAAAACGCCAAGAATCCTCACGCTTGTCTGGTCGCCGTGGAGACAGTTAGGTGTGAGGAAGGAACGGGTTTCAACAGTTACGGCATTGGAAAAAAATTGGTCTGCTTTGTATCACTTTTGGACAAGGTAAAAAGATGTGCAACAGTCTGGTCGTGGCCTCGTTCCACACCGTGCTCTCTGACAGAGAAAGGGCCCGGGGGCCGGCGCCGTGACGTGAGAGGCCCCGGGGGGGTGGGTGCATCTCTGTGGACGCCGTCGGCGCCGGCCCGGGCTGCGTGTCTGGAGAGCGTTCCTGTCGTGTGCGCAGACCCCCGCCCTGGCCCCCAGCCTGCTGCGGGGAGGAGGCTCCAGGGAACAATGGGCCACAGACGTGTGTGTCAGTGAGGAGTGAGGAGCCTGTCCAGGGTCCCGTGTCCAAGTCACAAGCTGGTGGCCTGCGGGCCAGGATCGGCAGTGTTTTTTTGGCCTCGCGTGGTTGGCTCAAACAGTGTTTTTTTTTCACATTGTTGGCCCAAACAGAGTTTTAAAGCTAGGCTGGATACCAACGTTTAAGAAATCATGAGATTTCACATAAAGCTATGGATTTCTGGCCTCTCACTCTCTGGCCTCCCTACGCCGTGAAACTACTCGGCTAGAGTGGAAAGAGGTTAAGTTAACGTCACGCGGAGGCTGGGGTTCTGCCTCTCACGGTGTCCCCGTGACAGAGCCCAGGCACCCACTCCACCTGCCCGCACGTTAGCCGCCCAGGGGACCACGCGGTGCGACCCCGGCTGACGGCAGACCCCAGCAATCTCTTGGGAGTTACCACGACATCTCAAGTCAAGCCTTGCTTGTCCGAAAGGGTGGGTTCATTTTCAGGCTGAGAAAAAAATAATTTCTTGAACAGAAGGATAAGCGACCATAGCGAAGTTGGAAAAAATGACCACGTGGTCTCGATGAATTGAGATTCACGGGAATGTCCTCATGCCGCGATACATACCTACTGCCCGATCGCCTTGGCTCGATGCTCCTTATATTAAAAAAACATTGTAAACAAAGACTGTGCGTCATCCCTGGGGACATAAAGATAAATTAAGTGGGGTTTCTGCCTTTATTCTATCAAATTTAGAGGTAAAGGAGAAAGCACATGGTCTTGGAAATACAATTTAGCATTTTTTCCCCAGTTTTTGTTATTTGATTTATTCACCCTAAATATCCGCTTTGATTTACAGTCAGTATCAAGATTATCTCCTATATAGCCAATATCACCTACAATGGCTTTTTTCAATTACTTTAGACTATTTGCTTTTAAAGAGCTCTTACAAACGAAAATGGAACAAAATGTTCTTAAAAACTGTTACACTTGTTGATGTTTTTCTAGAGTTCAATGGCGAACATTTATTCCAAAGACCGGACTTAGAACGCACGGCTAATTTAGCGTTTCCCTCAACTCTTTTGAGTAGAACACTAGTGTTACATTCGTTTTTTTTTTTTTAAACAGTTTTATCGAGTTATAACCGATATACGAACAACTGTACATATATTTAATGCATGTGATTTGACGAGCGCGGACACGTGTGAACACCCGTGAAACCATCACCACACACCGCGTGATTTCGCGTATGTGCGGAGCCCGAAATCGTCAGACACACAGAAGCAGAGAGCAGGATGGTGGGGGCTGGGGGGGCGGGTGAGGACTATGGGGAGACCCCGGCCGATGGGCGTGACGGTTCAATGCAATGCGAGTGCTTTCCGGGGAGCCGGCAGGTGCCGTGTAGCACCGCGTGCCGAACACACATGTCGGGAGCATCGCGCTCATGTCGGATCCTCGTCTGTGAGGCGAGGACAGCTCTCCTCGTCTCGGTAAGTCACGGGGCGGTGCAAACATCGCGACCGCACGGGGAGCCACGCCGACATGGGTACGGTCCCTTCTGCCGCCCCAGTCGCTCTCGTCAAAATCGTGGTCGAGCAGCAGGTAAGGGGGCTTGCCGGACGGGGGCTCCATGAAATAAACGGCACTCTCCCCAAGTGCTTCTGGAATCCAAACACGGCGAGAGCGAGAAACACAGGATACGAACGGATCAGACTTCGAGACCCCGCGGGGCACCGGCTTGGGGGGCGTGGTGCGGGGGCGGGAACCGAGGCGTGTCCCCCCCCCCCCCCGTGGGGCGCCGCCCCAGAGCCCGGTTCCGGGAAGGTGCCCGTGAAAGACCGACCCGGCGCGCGGGGACAGCGGAGCGTGGCCGGGGGCGGCGTCCTCCTCCAGGATTCTCTTAAGACGACTTCGACGCTCTCGCATGACGATGGGAAAGCTCACGATGGAAAGCCATGGAGTTATTCTTAAACTGGCGGCCGGACTCTGACGAACACCCCACGGCGGGAGCTCCTCCGTTTTCACCCCTCGGGCCTCTGCCGGCGGCGGCGGGAAGCCGGGGCCGCGGCTGCGCGAATCAGGGCGTAGCGAGCCGTCGCCCCGCGCCCCGGCTCCTGGCGCTGTTGGCTCGCACCTCCCTCCACGCGAGCGGCGCGGGCCCCCGGGCCCCGGCCGCACCTCCGGGCCTTCCCGGCCGCCCGCCATCGCCGTCTCCTCCCGACTCGCGGCAGGAGCCTGCAGGACGTGCGCGGCCACCGCGAGTGGCGTCTGCCGCCTCGCCGAGTCCCTCGCTCCCGGCGTATCCTCCGGGGCTTTCGAGTCGCCACCCAAGGCCTCCGCTGTCCTCCTCGGCTTGCGAATGCTGATGTTCTGGCCAGAATGGCCACGAGCGACCTCGCTCGCGACCTTGTTCGAGGCGGCTTACCGTTTTGTCTCCGGAAAGTTGTTCCGCGCCCGCCGCCGGGCGGGCCCCCAGCCGGCTCGCCTCTGCTCGGCACAGCGAGCGAGGCCCCCTGCGTCCCCGGCCGAAGCTGGGGCATCTGCTCGGCTCGCTCCCGCGGCCAGTTTCCGTCTGACTTCTCTAAGCAGCACGGATTTAGAGAGCTGCGTGTTACTCGCGACAGAGAGCGGACTGCCGGAGGAGGAGGAGTACGGTACACCTCGCAGTCGGCATCGCCCCTCGGATAGCCATCCGGCTACGGAAAAGGCGGCGTTTAAAACACGACCTCCCGGGCCCCCCGTTCGTGGGACCGCATCGTGGAGCGCACCGACCTCAGACACAAGCAATTGTGTCATCGCCAATACACCGGCGCGGTCAGGACATGTCACTGCACGTAGCGATCGTGGGTGATAAGCCGGCTACCACTCGCGTCGGAATCACGAAAGTCCTCTGGACCTTTCCGGGTGGATGACGCGCTCGCCTGCGCCTGGGCTCGGGAGGATTCGTTCGTGGTTTCGCGAACTGCTCGCCGGCGAGCGTGACTTCGTCTTCCCGCGGACGACAGGCCTGCGATGAAAGCACCGAGCTGGACGCCGAAGGGTGGCGTCGCCGCCTCCGCCACCCGCTCGGCGAAGCCAGGGTGCACCTGGCCAGTGGGGGCGCCACCCGCTGGCCGATTGTCACCTCGGCGCCTCCTCGGAGCCCCGTGAGCTCTTCCCGAACGCCGTGTAGCTCAGCGCCCGGATGCGGAGGACGGTCCTGGCCCCCCAGCTCGGGCTGGGCTGCACGGTCTCCTCGCCCTGGACTCGTCCCCGCTCTGCGAGCCCGTGTGGGCCGGGGAGACAGGGACGTGCACAGACCGTCATCGCAGCCACCGGTCAGCAGGCTTTGGAGCCGACTCGAACTTGAGAAATCCATGCACAGACCCCGCGGAGAATCAGCTACACAGAACACACAGCACAGACGCGAGCTGGACCACAAAACGCCACGCGACCGGCAAACTACGCCGCAAAGAACGGTCTCTCCCTTTGGGATTAGAAAGGTCGTGAACAGCAATGATATCAGTAGCATTTACTCACCTTTTCAATTACCTGGGCTGCGATGGTCCCCGCGACGACCCTGTACACGGCCTACCGATTTCTCTCCATTTCACAGAGAGGCGAACTGATATCCTTCAAGGTTCAGGAGCTCGTCTGTGATCACAAACTGCTGCAGTAGGAGCGAGAGTCATGATTCAGATGACGAGCAAACACGCGGAGAGTTTGGGGGACCTTTGTGACAGAGGCAGTCGCCAGCATTGGCCCGCGAAGGAGTTCACGTAAAACAGGCCGGGACAGGGGAGCGGGACCCGCCGCAGACCGTGGCTCAACGTGGAACTCACGGCGTCTAACGAGGAAAGAGCCTTGTGCCCTCGTACAGTCAAATGCGAGTGCGTGTGCATGTGTGTGTGTGTGTGTGTGGTCATTGCTATGTTTATTGAGTGAATCTGTTTAAACTGTGTCTATTGTGCTATTTTTAATTTTCCAACGAATTGATTTTCTAAAGCTCTCATCAAAAAAAAAAAATTTCTCGTATTAAAAGCCATGCATTCCCCAATTTTTCAAAGCTATTAGATGACGTTGGTGGAGCCTGCCCCACAGTCGTCATCGTTACATAAGTAGGAGCTATAAGAGCAACGAAAGAAGGGGCGCTCTTGCTCCGGCTGTTTCAGAAGCAGGCGAATGATTATCACCCCGGCAGGAGCCGCCCGCAGCGTCCTGGGCTCGTGTAAATGCCGGCGACGTGGCCCGTCTCTGCGTGGCGCTACGCGGTCAGCGGGGACGGTGTCCGCGCCGGTCACACAGTGACACAGGGAGGCGACGCCGGACCGCAAACATCTACAGCGAATGCCGCACGCGTCTCGTCAGGTTGGCGTGCCGCCGCTTAACTCACGCCATCGATCTTCAGGGACGAAAGTCAACAGAAATATACGGTTTAGTCGTCTTTCTTTATGGGTGAGAAAATGCAGGCAGACCTGGAGGTGGGTTTTCGTTTCTTCCTGCAGACGGAATCGTGCTCGAAGGCTCCGGTGCACACTCACAGACACTCACACTCACACGTGCGCACGCCGCTCAACGCTAACACAGAGAAGGCCGGATGCGGGAACCCAGCGGCTCTAGATGACCTGTAAATCGCGACCATTAGAGGGATGAGCGGACTGTTACGAATCCACGATCAGCGTCTATGCCTCCAGCTACTCAGCTGATGGCCCTTTGCAGTAATAATTCCTCACACGTATTCAGTGAACAGAGTGATGATAGATTAAAAAACAAAACAAAACAAAACAAACCACCACGAGCAAACCAGGAAGGAGCTGGCAGCTGCCGCCTGGGCGGACGGTGGCCGGAGCGGAGTGTGTCCCAGAGGCCGAGCGAGGCCTTCGGATACTGTATGCGACCGCGGAAGCTAACGATGATGCGATGAGGGCGGCCGAAGCCGGCACTTAAAACACGTCCCCTAGCGGGACCGAGAAAAGGTAAGACGGGGCCCTTTACTTCCCAGGAGCGACACTCAGAGCCCGAACGACCTGACTGCTGATCTGAGGGGCGGGAGGCACAGAAGGCTCCGGAATCTGCGGCGCAGCTGGTGCGGGCTGGCGTTCACTCTGGGCTCCACGGGCGGACCGCTGCTGTAGAAAGCAGCCCGGCTGGCCCCACGCCAACGAACCATACACCAACGGAAAACGAGACGTCTGAGGGGGCGGGCGGCTGGCGGGGAGAGTCGGAACCTTCTGGAACCACCCAGAAGTTCTGCTCTACTCCGCTGCGATGGCGGCTCGATATCTCCCAGGGCTGCATTTTTTCTGGTCCTAAAACAGCAGACTTTCGAGAGACACGGGTCATTGAGAATAAGACTTTCCGCATTAGTAACAGGTGGTCCGACGTCCAGTAACCGCCACAGTGAGCCGGGGGGCCAGGACGGGGACCGGCACTGCCGGGCAGAACCGCCCCAACGACGGGAGTGTCCTGCCCTGGCCGGCGCGGCCACCAAGGGCCATGCGCGGCTGCCGAGCCCTTGGCATGTGGCTGAAGGGGTCGAGGAGCCGGGCGCTGACTTTCCTTTATTTCCGACTTAAACGACCACGCCAAGCTTATGGCTACTCGAGTAGCTCAGACACGGACCAATTTTATTTTTTAGAATTTTAAACACACGCGTCACAATCGTTCGTTGATATTTACTTATCACGCGCCTCTATCATGTCTCGTACCCCGCAAAGCACCTCATTTCCAGTGTCCCCACGGCGGGCGCCGCACAGCACTTATTTCAGAGAATCCGCCTTCCTGCCCCGTGGGAAAACGCCCTGAACATGGGCTGGACACATGTCCCCGGTTCCTCCCGCACCTGTCTGCCTGTCGCGATCCGAGCCTCTACGACCGCCAGCTCCCGGCAGATAAACCCGTGGTGTCGTCATCGGTCACTCCTGCACGGATTGGCAGGAAGCAGAAAAAAGTGTTCGGAGCACTGTCTTGACCTACATTTAAGAAGAAATTTGTAGGGATCCAAATAACGGGCGTACGAGCCTTTAGGAGGCGTGACTACACGCGTTAGGATCAGAATTCCACACTCACGGCCATTTCTGTATTTTCTGTTCATAGAGCGAATTTATTTTCTCCTCCCCTTCCTCCCTCCCTCCCTCCCTCCCTCCCTCCCTCCCTTCCTTCCTTCCTTCTCTCTCTTTCTTCTGTATTTGCAGGTGCGGTGGGGGCATGTCTTTGGGTTTCACGTTTAAGCGTCATACTGGGTTACATTTGGGGGGGCATCAAAACCACGCCTGTGGCTATTGCTTCGAATCTTCGGGTGCACTAGAGAATCTATTTCGGGTTTCAGGAAACGGCATTGACAAGCAGTCCCCAGAGGCAGACTTGCCTAGAACAAGCGTTTTCGGGTTTCTGCACTCCGGCGCCCTGTGCATTTCCTTCGGGAACAGCACCCTGAAGGCAAATGCCATCGGCAGCGAGGGCATGGTGCTCCCCAGGGCAGACCCGGAGGGGCTTCCCCTTCCTGTCACTGCAGCCTCAGCCAGTCCCGTCTTGGAGTGCAGGGTCAGAACTCACCCGGCAAAGAGCGCTTCTGGCCGCGCGTGTGACCCTGGGCCCCGGGGGCCGACTCCTTCCTCGCCTTTGGGACGCCGCCTCGCTGAAACCACGGGGGCGTCCCACTGGGGTCCCCTCGGGCGCGGCCGTTGTGGGGGCTGCTTCCGAAGCCTGGCCCCTCTCCCCGTGGCTCCTGCCGCTCACCCTGCAGCTGTTTCTGCGCTACCAGAGGTGAATTTACGGCAATATGAGAATTTAGCAAGTGTTGGTAAAAATTTGACGAAAAAAAAAAAGTCTTGTGGGTGGGGACGTGAAGTAGAGAAGAGACAGCTGAGCGAGGGCCGAGGTCGGGCTCGGGAGCGGGCTCGGAAGGCGTTTCTGCGGCCGCCGCGGGAGGGAGGCCACACGAGGCCGGCTCGGCGACTTCATTTTCAGTGGTTTCGAGGAAACGAAACTTCGGCGGAGCAAAGGCGTGTGGCCAGCAGTCGCAGAACTGCCGGAAACCACGGTCGCGGGAACGGGGTCTACGCCGTGCAGAACGGACTCACGCAAACTCGCTGGAAATGCCGACCAAGGCGGGTCCACTCCAACCACCTGAAGATCTGCGTGGCCTTTGACATAACGTGATGCATCAACATGGCTCATTGGTGCGCCTCTTTTTCCCTCAGAACTTTGTTTCTTAATTCATAAAGCTGTTCTTTCTCTGAAGTTAACACCTCCAGTAGGTCGTCACCTTGCTTGCCACCACAACGGGATTCGAGCAGGACTAATGCGTCCACTACTTCTAACGCCGTTGACACACTCTTCCCGCGAGAACTAGACGACATGGAGATGGGGCAGGCTTGAGGGTGCCCATGGTCCAGGGAGGGCAGCCGGAGTCCTGGCGATTCCCCTGGTCACGTACGTTATTGGTGACAGACATGGACCGTAGGCTATGTCTCCTGTGTCACAGATAGCTGTGGCACGTCTAACCACACCTGCAGCTCAGATGAGAAGGTCACGTCCCCCTTAACCACGGCCGGCCGTCCAGGGGGAGAACTCGGCACGCACCGCGCTCCAGACGCGGAACCGTGCCCGGGGCCTCGCGCCGTCCTGCCCGTCCCGAAGCCCTTAGAAGCCATACTTCTATAATCCGACTTGCCTGAAGGCCTCAGGTGAATGATCGGGATTGGATTTTAGCACACAAACTAATCTCGTGTTTTCTAAAACTTATGAAACGGGCCTGTCTTCGCAGGGCTAGAGACCGCTGGATTTTTACCTGGGTGCTGCAGGTGTGGTCTACCCGGGCTGACCGTGCGTTCAACCTCATCAGCCACTGGTCAGAACCACGACTTACTTCAGCTTCGAACATGGAACCTTTCGGTCTCAGATGAAAGAAAGTAACGTGTTTCCCATGAGCACTGCAGTTAGAATGAAATCTGCGTTTTTACTGCATGTAATATTTGCGCGATATTAATCTTCCTGGAGAAACGTGTCCATGTTTGCTCTTTTAATAGGGCACAATCTGATCCTGCGGCCACTGTCCCCACGTCCAGACGGTAGACACTTCGTCAGGCCAGTGCCGCTGTGCAGATTTCGCACTCTGCACTGTTTGGTACATGTTTTAAACACTAGGTGTAAGTACACACACACACACACACACGCGCATACACACACACACACAAAAGGCCTTCTAATTCAAGCAGAGTGTAGTCTCTAGTGAGGAAGCAAGAGGCCTCCGTGAGTGTGTGTGTGTGTGTGTGTGTGTGTGTGCATGCACATATGTGTGTCAAGCTAGAGAGTAGAAATGCCATGAAGATGGACAGAGAGTTGAACTTCTAAGCTTTGCATTAACAAAATTCTAAGTCACACCATTCAGGCCAGGCTTCCTGGAGACGTGGAGCCTGATGTGTGTTTTGAAGAAATCCTGGACTTTATATGGCTTTATGGCAAGTGATAAGAAAGGATCCTCAATGAATAAAGTTTTGCCACGTTTTAGGGGGTGATTGGTTAGACTAGTAGTGGTTTAGATGAATCTCCGTTCGCCTGCGGGGGCCACAGTGGAGAGTCCTTGATTTGGAGTCAGGAGGCAGGTCTCAGATGGCACCCCTGCAGGCGGCGGCTGGGGTGGGGCGCACTACCGCTCACCTGGGCTTTCCCGAGGCTCACCCGGGGTGCAGGACCCCCGCGGGCTCGCTCTGCTGAGCTAGGGGCCAGATCCATCCACAGACACGTCCCCTTGGAGAGCAGTAATGAATTCGAGTTAACAGCTAACCGCGGAAGCACGTCGATTTGTTCTCTTGAGGAGGCGGCAGAAGGGAGCTTGGGGAGCATTGTAATAGGTTGGCTTTTTACCAGGGAGACCTCTACATCCACAGACTCAGGTGTCGGGCACCCCCAGAGGCTAGGCTGACCCTGAACTTCCCTTTGCTCACGGCCACCGGGCCCTGCAGCTGCGTGGTGGCTGCCCCCGGCCGTAACCTCGGGCTCCCCCGGCCATGAGCACCCAGGTCTGGCACGGACCTGGCGGCAATCGTGTGTCCACTAGAACTTCGTCTGGTCGTCCACACCGTGCCTGTCTCTAGAACAGTTCCATTCTCAGCAGGCGCCACCTTTCAGAGCTTGGGGCTCTGGCCACTGTTGGTGAACCGGCGAGGATGCCGTGCTGGGTTGATTTCGTTCATGGTTTTAGCTCTGGGGTACCAGTCTCCTTCGGCAGCCGTGGGGGTCACCGCGCCTCGGTTAATGCGGTTAATAGGCTGGGCCGAAACACTGACTTGGGGGGAACTTAAAGGTGAGGAAGCCCAGGCCCGCCGATCCGGTGACAGGGCTGGACCCCGATTGTTCGTCTCACACCCGAGGAGGCACAGGGCAGAGACTATTCACGAGACTCGTTGGCAGGATGAGCCTCACCTCCTGGGGGGACCCCGCCTGGGCAGCGACTCAGTGGAGGATGGCCACGGGTGTCCGCGGGGGGGGGGGCACCTTACGATCTCGCCTGGCGAAGGGGGCCCTCTCGCAGCCACGCGCGCCCCACGTCTGCCTGCGCAGGGGGCGGGGACCACGCGGCCGTAGTTCAAAGATCAGTCACAAGTCTCTTGATCGAAGTGACGTTTTTCCTATCACAGCCTCGAGACACACGCGAAGAGGAACACTGGCGTATGGTCACGCGGCAGTCACGTTCACGCGGTCAGGGTCCAAACATCGCTGGGAGGAAGTCCGAAGAGCTACCGAGAACAAGATTCCCGTTTTGGGTTTGGGGCTATTCGTTTTACTGAATCATGGGTCAGACCGCGATGTCGGCACTGGGAAGCTGTCGGAGTTCCAGGCGGCGGTGGGGGGCGGGGGGCTGACTCTGGTAACTACGGGGTGACAGGGTCTGTGAGAAACGCGACGACGAGGTGATTTTTAAAGCCGCCCTTTCTTGTTTTCCAGCAGCTAATTCGGCAGCAGAAATAATAAAAAAAAGTTTTCATTTATTTTTGCACTTCTGGTACGTTTCTTGAAAAGAAAGCCTGTGCATTCTTGATCAAGCAGAGGAGATTTTGCAGCCCAGGAGGTCCGTGGCAACGATGTCGGGGACGTTTTCGGTTGTCGGGACTGGGAGGCAGATGCCACTGGCCTCTGGCGGGCGGAGGTCAGGGATGCCACCAAACACTCCACGTGTGCGTGACTGCCCCCTCGGCAGAGTCCCGTGGCCTCAAACGGCGTCATAATTGGGATGCTGAGTATCCCAGATGGGCGTGTGTGTGTGTGTGTGTAACATTACATGTGTGTTACACAGATAGAGCAAATACATACGCAAACATGCGATCTACACACGTGCCGCGTGCACGTGCATTTACAAAGGAGTGTGAGGGGCGGGACCCGGCGGTTCTGTTCAGTTGTCGAGGGATCCACAAGCAAGTGCTAAATTTCATTTCCTGCATGACCAAAATACCCTGATGTTCCAAAGAAAAGAAGGAATGAAGAAATACTACATAAATTTAGCTCAAGGAAGACTCAGAAAAGGGCCAGGCCCGGGTCCGGATCCCCTCTGCCCGCTCGCCTGCCGGCCGCCCGGAGACTGTCACCGTGAGCCTCGGGGCTTCGCTTTTCTCACGGGGCAAAGTGGGAGCATCGCATTGAAAAGAAACAAAACAAAACAAAAAAACAAAAACAAAAAACAAAAAACGCGGGAGTCACTTCCTAAACCCGGGAACGCTTGTGAAAAAGCAGACCTACGTCTGGTAAAACATTTTTTTAAAGCCTGCCGTTACTGGTGTGTTCGACTTCTGGCTTCACGGGAGCAATTCAAAGCGGAAACGCAGCCCCGCCCGGCCAGACGCCCCTCGGTCCGGGCCCAGCCCCGGCTCCTCGTGTCACAGTTCCGCCCGACTCGCATCCGCGCACAGACCCCGCAGCAGACAGGGCGATGTCAGGAGCGGTGACCGCAGAGGGCGTGGCCAGGCGTCGCGCTCCTCGTGGGCCCAACGCGGCTGGCCGTGCATTCCGGTGGCCACTCGGTCACGCTCCCCTGGACTGAAGTTCTAGCTACGCGCTCACGGCTCACAGCCATGCGGAAGCCCCCTGAGACGGGAGCTCTTTGCCTGGAAAGAGGAGAGACACTTAGTAAAACCGTTTCCTGCTGCCGCTGGGTTCCTTTGCGTGGGCTGCGGACGGGACGCGGGCCACCTGCTCCGCGGGCGCCTTTGGCCTTGGGGCGCAGGGCACTCTGCCGGGGTGGCTGCATTGGTGGGATCCTGACTCGACTCTACCTGATGATGATGACTTATCGCCGACGCCGCGAAACCCGGCGGGGAGCACTGAGCCCGGCCGACGGCTGGCGGGCAGCACGTGCCGAGCCCGGGGGAGCGGCCAGGACTAGGAAGGACCCTTGCAGATGGCAGACCTGGGGCGACGTGACCTCGGGGCGCAGGCTTCCGCCCCTGTGACACGTGACGCTGCCGTTTGCTAGTTTGTGTGTTTTTTGTCTGTTTAAATTAAGGCTCCCTTTTTCGGAGCAGTTTTACGTTCACAGCGAAACCGACAGCAGGCGCGGAGGCCCCCCCGCGCCCCCGACACGCACAGACCCTCCCTGTGTCCACATGTCACAGGCGGTGCGTTTGTCGTCGCGGACGAACTTACAGGGACACGTCACCGTCCCCGCGTCCGTGGTCGACATCAGGGCGGCTCTCGGCGTGGCGCATTCTGTGGCCTCGGACAAACATGGAGTGGCGCGTTCCCACGGTCACGGGGTCACACGGAGCGGCCTCCCTGCCCTAAACCCGCCGAGCTCCACTGGTCCGCCCCCCGCCCCCGTCGCGCCCGACACACGCCGCTCTGTCCCCACAGTCGAGCCTTTTCCAGGACGCCACACAGTGCGCAGCTTCTCTGTCACGTGCATTTAGGGTGTTCCCACGTCTTTTCAGGGCTGAGTAATATTCCACCATCTGGACGGACCCCTGTGTACTTACCCATCACCTACGGAGGGGCGTCTCAGTCGACTCCAGGTGTTAACAATTACAAATACGCTCTCCTTTTCACGGGCAAATTGGGCGGGACCCCTCTAGCTCTTCTGTCATATGGCTGAGCTGACGGAGCGGACAGGCATCGCGGGGCGGCCAGGGGTGGCCTGGGGCCGCCTGTCTCACAGGTCATTTCTGAGAGTCTCCTCTGTTATCCTAAGAGTTCTGGCGAACTTGTATCCTAATCTATTTTTTTTATTACTAAAAAATCATAATTATTCTTTTTTATTATTAAAAATTAAATCTTCTCCAAAGCCTCAAGTGAATTTGATCCTCGGAGGGATGAGAGGGTGTTCCTCTGTTCCCCCGAGTTATGGTTTCTCACGAGAATCCTGTGACGCTTAGGTATTCCGAAGCGATCGTCCCCGAATCAAAGCGTGACGCGTGTGGACGGCCGGGGAAGGTGACCACGCTTCCTCCAACGAGCGAATAAAATCCCGAAACCAGCAGAGGTGGCTCTCAGTTTCCTGCGTGTTCCCGTCTGAAAGGAAAGCCTCGGAAAACTCTCTGTGACGTTCCAGCCCTCTGCCTTGAATGGACATTTTTCTCCTGAATGGGGACCTCGGCCACGGATGAGTCAGCGTTCCGTGCAGTCGACCGAACGCCACTTACAGACAGCGGGGTTCAGAGTGACAATGCGTGCCATTCACGGCACTAATCCGGGGGCCGGCGGCGGGAGCGCGAGGGCCCCCCCTTGTCCCCCGCCTCGCGGCCACGGGCCGGTTCCGCCAGGACGGTCACTTGGAGCCGGAGCGCCACCAGGGGACGCAGAGGGCCTCACTTCAACACTGTTGCTCGGGGGAGCGGGAGGAATGGAGATGGGGGTGCGGGGCGCGGGGGGGGGGGGCGCCCGTCCCAGACACGCTGGGCGCGAGCGGCTCGCAGGCTGCGGTGCCGACGCCTGCAGCGTGGCCGGCCGCCCGGGCCTGTGATCGGAGGTGGGAGGCCGGCACTGCGAGCTGCCCCCGACGGGCTGTGGCCCTGGGCACCCCCACCAGGGCCCCCCGCACCCCGCGGGTGCCTCCCCCGCGCCAGCCCCGCAAGCCACCGCGCCGGCGGGCTCGTGGGCAGCGCCCCTCGCTCCCTGAAGCCCTGACGGCTCTCAGGAGAGGGCGTCGCACGGAGCCCCCCTTCGTCCCCCCCCCGACCCCGCGGGGCGCGAAGCATCCGCCTTGCACAACTTCCTCGCACACTCGGCGTGGCCTGGCTGTTTCCTCCGACCGCTGACTCCTTGACCACCCGCACGCGGCTCGGGGGTCCGCCCGGCGTGGCCGCCGGGGGCTGCAGGAGCGGGGGCCCGGGCCGGAGGGCCTACCGGGGTGCTGCCCGCTCAGGGCCGAACTCCGCCACGGGCCGAACAACGGTGCCGCATGTGACTTCGGACCCGGACCCCTCCCTGCCCACCGCTCAGCCCCCCAGCCCCCCACTCCAGGCCAGACCCCTCTGCGAAGCACCCTGCTCATTGGAGAAACAAACCCGCGGCACACACACGTGTGGGGGGCTCCGGCGTGACCAGCACCGCTCCCCGCTTTTTCGTGTACGCGACACGTGTCTTCGGAGAGCCTGGGGCCCTTCGATCGTTTGCCGGCGTCTTTCGAGCAGGCGCCGTGAGCCCGCAGAGTTCCGCCCGCATCTCCCCGATCTTCATGGACGCCCCCCCCTGCCCCCCACACACAGGGACACGTGTGTCCACAGAGAAGCCGCAGCCGGCAAACGGGGACACAGCGCCTCACGTTTCCGAGCTCCCGGGTGAGGGACGGCGACGACCTAATAGGCCCTAAAACCCCCTCGACTCAAACTTGGAAGCTCTGTGACCTCGTAGCCCCGGGACCTAGCGGGCCACTCAGCAAAGGCCGTTTCCACGGCATTCCCACAGCTGGGAACGGCCCCCAAACACGGCGCACAGAGCAAACGGACCCAATTTAAGCAAAACAAATGTAAACCTTTATCCGCGATTGCTTTTTCTCCGTGTCCTTCGTTTCTCTCAGGTTTATTGGTTCCTCTTCACTCGTTGCCTGTAAATAACTCGGAGCAGCGCACGGCCAGACGCTGGGTCTCAGCCCCGCGGACGGGGACGCAGGGGTGGTCAGTCGGGCCGGGTTTGAGGGGGTCGAGGACATCGAGGGGCAGGGCGCAGCCCAGAGGGATGTGTCTGAAAGAGGGAGTGCCACCCGTGGGCACCGACCGCGACAAGGACCGGCGAAGCTGCCGACTTCGGCGCGGTGACATGACACGTCTTTGATGTATGACTGCTAACACTCACACGCGCGTGCACACGCGTTTACACGCCCGCACGCCCACGCTTTCGCCTCACTTCCTGGACTTGGAAACCGTTTTCTGAGACGATCGCGAGGACAGCTGCGTAGACGCAGATTCCTCGGGTGCCTACGGCCGAGGGACAGTGTCCTGAGGCGCGTCGCGACCCACGCCCAGAGGAGCCGCTTCTGCCCGTCCACCCCGGCTGGCTCTAACGGAGAGCCGTGCGTCGCCGCGAATTGTAACGCTGCCCCCGGGAAATGGTGTTTACTTCAGAGGTTCGGACCCTCCGTGTGGGTTTGGAAACACCTGTTCGGACCAGCACGTACCAGTTGAAGCTATATTTTGCCTGCGGATGGTGCATCTATGTACTACACACGATACATGTTTCAACTACCTACTGCCATTTAATTTGTTTTCTTTTCTATGTCTAATAAAAGTAATTGTCGAAGATGGTAAAAACGAACACGTTTCTAAGGTCCTAAGAGTTCTTTAAATGCATACGCATACGTATTTCTATTAAGATGCTGCCTATTTCTGTTAAAACATGTATAAACCACATTATTAAAGAAAAGGTTAAAATTCACTTTGAGTGGAATTTTAAAATCAAAACAAACCTTATCAGAGATATATCTTCAAGAGAGAAAATCATTAGAAATTATAATGAAACGATTATTAACAAAATAATGCATACTCCATCATAGACACATAAAATATATTTCTCATTGATCACTATTTTGAAAAAAAATGACAAAGCCATTTGAATGAGTAAAAAAAAAACCAGTCAATTTTCAGATAAGTTTGCTTGAGAAAGGATGAAGCTTTAGAAGAGTGATCTTCAAATATTTCTCAGTTTTACCTTTTATTTTGCAAACTGTTACCTCGTGATCATTATTAAACTGACATGTAAAACTTTTCTTCATAAGTTTAGATAGTTGCAAACGATGCAAACTTCAGTATCCTATAGAATGGACAGATAACAATAAAGCTTTGGAATTGCTTTTTTTAAAGGTGGTCAGCGGACTAATAATAACAAAGTGCTTTGGTACTGACCATCACCTATTAAAAGAAAATACACACTCAAGCAGGTCAGCTCCAGGAAACTGGGTATTCTTGCTTTCTCTCTTTGAATTTGTATTCTAGTTTCATTCCTCCGTAGAATTTAATCTTACTTTTTTCTTTTCTTGAACACTTTTATTAATCATTTTATGATTCCTTCTGTGAAGAAAACACATAAATAAAATATTTTAATTGTGCATACACAGTTCTAAATGTTGCAGTTTTCTATGCTGAATTATCATAATAATAAATATTTGTACGAGATCGATCAAAATAACACATACATATTACACAATTTTATATCCAGCGAATAAAAACAACATTTATTTAGAAATTCTCATCCTAATGAAACAGTTGGAAATATTTTTTCTATTAGTTTACGTATCCGTGAGTGTTAGTACTGAATTGACAGAGTGAGATGAGTGTCGCATAAAATCTCTTCGTAGGGTTTTTTAAAAATTGATGTGGGCCCTGAGAGAACTTGGGAGGCCGTAGGATTTCACCGACGTGTTTACGACGCTTTCTAGATTGTGCGAAAACGAATTTCAGAAGCCGTACGGCTTAGGACGCGGGGACGTCTTCCCCTCCCCCGCGGTCCCCCCCCCCCCCCCGTGAGTGTCCCCGCTGCCGGTTCCCGGGGTGTCGCTCGCGAACGTGACTCCACGATGCTTGTGGTGCTCCCCACCCCCTCCATGCCGCCCCCGCCCTCCACGCCCCTCCTCGCCCCCTGCTTTCTCCTCGAGCTGCCGGCCGTACCCCGATCGTAAGGGGTATTTTTCCTCTCATTTTGGCAGCTCTCATTTTTAAAATGCACATTCATTGTTGAAATGAAAAAGACCATTTTTTTTCCTCTCTAATTCAAGGGGATGTGGACCTTAATGATTCCTTCTTCCTTCCTCTATCCTTCCTTCTCTCTCTCTTTCATTCTTTCTTTCTTTCTAATGAAATTAACACAATGTGACATATTTGGGAGAACCACAATTACCGCTTTAAAGCCGTAAAAGAGTAAAGTAAAAAGTGATTAAAAATAACTCCATTGCCCCCTTCTCTCCTTTTCGTACTCTTTAAAGACTCTTGAAAATTATATAATGGCCACTCACAATGGATCCCACTTTGGGAGGCCTGAAACACACCTCTTAGGGGACCATCATTAAAAATTAAAAAATAACAACTAGAAAATTAATTATAAAGTAAATTTTTAATTAGAAAGAGAGATCGAGCAAATTGCAATTTTTATAGAAAAGCAAATTAAATATTAAAATATTCAGAAAATTAACATAATTTTAATAAGCTGCCTAATATAAAACTCTGAAACACTTTTTAAAGATTTGGTAGCCTACTTAATTAGTGGGTTTTCAGGTGCAAAGATTTGTTATATTATTGCTAATAGAATGAATAGAAAAATTTAGTTATTCCCCTAGCCTCGTTAATAAAATATTTTTAAATTAATTGTTTAGAAAACTATCTTTTAGCTTTACAATTTGTAATCGTGATGGCACGCAAGTTTATAGTGTTCCCATAAAGCTGGTGAAGACCTGTATTGTTTCTTTCCTGTAAGATGGCAGAGCATTTCGAGATATTTTTAGTTTAATTTTCTCATGATTAAATTGATTGATGAGACTCATTAACCAGCTTTTCAAAAATGTCCCATTTCTAGCGGTATGGTATGTGTTTCACAGTAGCTTAGTCTATACCAGCATTTCGTGTCAAATCGGTAAGAATTTAAAAATTTTTGCCGGTGGGTTCGGATGACGCACTCCTCTTTTGTATTTGTAGCATCAGATAATTCAAAAGGCTTTTCATGGCTTCCGTGCGGAATTTATTTCTTACCCTTAATGAATTACTGCTGTCGGTGTGATCTGAAAAAATGTCGATAACGCTTTCTATTTGTTTTTTGCTCAGTGTCAGAACAAGTATTTTATTTTCAGTATGTATCTTTTTGTTTCGTTTCATATGCCATTATTTTCTTGCCCGCATTCCATCTGCGTTCTATTTAATAAATACATTTGAAAATGATTGAAACATACCTATCATCTGTGTATAAATAAGGGGCTTGTAATTTCTTGCTTCATTGAAACTCCAAAACACCCCATCAAATTACAGTGCGTGCCTTAGCTTTATAGCCTTGCAGTAAATCTACCCTCATTTCATAGTGGCACCAGCTAAAACCAGACGCTCAAAGCCATACAGTTTAGGGACGATGGCCTCAAAACTAATAAAGATCAGGCCGAGGCTGTCAACGCTTTCATCCCCAAAGATCCCGGGGTTTTAGATTAACGACGCCGTGTATCATCCGCTCAGGCGACCGTAACAGGCTGTGTCATAAGCTGGGTGGCTTACACGGAAATTTATTTTCTCATAGCGCTAGAAGTTCGAAGTCCAAGATCAGATTCTGGTCAGTTCGGTTCCTGGTGGGGACCCTCTTCCTCGCTTGCGGACGGCCACCTTCTCCCTGGGTCCTCAGATCGCAGAAGGAAAACCTCCAGCCTCTCTGGTGCCTCTTGGAAGGACGCTCCAAAAGCCAAACTAAAGACCTGCTATTCTATGAAATTTCTTTAAAATCTAGATCAATGTCTTAACCTTGACTAGGAAAAAAATCTACCTCGTCTCACATGGAAAACACCCTCGAGTCACTACCCTCCCATCTCATCGGCGCTGTTGGCTGGGTTCGGCGTCTCGGGCCTGAAGACGGCTGAGCTCAACGAGCCACTCGACCCCGGTGTGGCGGACGAGGGCAGCCACGGCACTTGTCCCGGGTCACGGCAGAGGCCCACGGGGACCGCCGCAGCTCAGCGACTCTGAGTCCCCGGTGCATGCGGGAACCTCCTTACCTGGGAGCCGAGCGCCCTGGGCGATTCTCCACGGCTTCCGGCTCTGCCCTCTCGGCTCTCGGCTTTGCCCTGAATCACCCCTTTTCTGTGAAATGTGGGCCGCGCGCCACGCTGTGATCGCGGGTGCTTCCTGCCTGTGGAAGTCGGGGGTCCGAAGGTCTCGCTTCCTTTCGAATGGCCTCTGCCCTTTTCAGTCTAAGCTGGTTTTTAATTTTTTTCTGCTACTCTAATTCTCTTGAAAAATTGCATGGGTCTCCCGTGAATCTCATGGAGATGTATTTCATTCAACTGAGGCCGCACCCAGAAACATGTTTAAGATGAGCCCCATCGAGCTTGGGTTCCTGCTGGGACCTCTGAGCATCCGTATCCTTAGGCTTCTGGAAAGCCCTATCATTGGGCCCAAGGGCCCTTAGAGATCTCACCTGAGACCTCCTGAGCCTTAACAAGGGATTTCGAAATCACACCGCGTGTCCCTGATTTTCTCTTTGCCCGGGGTTCGTTTCTGCGTCGCGGCCACGGCTACCATCACGAGAGGCTGGGGAGCTCTCCCTCCGCCGGCTCGGCCACCTGCTGTTCGCTGACCTCTGTCCCCTCACGCCTCCTGGTTCATCGCGGGAGGCGGCCAGCCGGCATGTCCGGCCTCTGCCTGGGGAGCTCCTTCGCTCATCACCAGGAGCCTGAGGCAGGTGTTCCGGCCTCCACGCTGCCGTAGCCGACAACGTCGCTGGACCTCGGGCCACCGCGTGGCAAGGAGCCCTGTTCCTCGTGCTGAGTCGCGTCTTCTTCGCTTTGTGTGAAGTTTCCCTGCAGCCTCCGCCCAGGCCAGAGGCGTCCACTATCGGGGCTCGGAGGCCCTTCCTGGCTTCTTCCTACTCCTGGCCTCACCCCGCCTCCACCACCAGAATCGGCGGTGGTCACCAGCCGCTGCATAAAAACTTACGTCCACATGCGGCGGTGTACCGTGCCAGCAGACGGTGATCTCTCCCTCAGCCTCTGGGGTCAGCTGAGTGGGCAGCTGTCGGGAGGTCCCCGTGAGGGTGCCGGTGGGGACCGTGGCACCGGCAGGCTCGACCGGGGACGGAGCACGGGCCTCCACAGCAGCTCGCTCAGACGGAGGGCGGGTGTTTGCCGGGCGTTGGCCGGGGGCCTCGGCTCCGGCCCATGCGGGGCTCCGGCAAACAACACGGAGGCGGCTGTGTCGTCGGGGTCTCTCTTCGGAAGTCACACGCCAGCACTCCGCCACGTTCTGCGCCTTAGAAACGAGCCACCGAGTCTGGGCTACTCTCAAGGGAAGGGACAGGTAGGCATCAGCTTTGAAGGGACAAGTGTCAAAGAACTCGCGTGTGGATTTTAAAACCGCCGCGCGGCACCTTAGCCTGTGGGCGGGGCGAGCCGCGAGCACCGTTGACTAAGGAGCGGGCTCCAGGTCTTCGTGGTTCTCTTGGGTTTGCCTGAGCCCACGGCTCCTCTTTATCATGATGTGTTTCCTCATGGCGATGAAGTCACTGCAGAGTTCCCGAAGTGGCATTCGCATCCCATGGGATCCCGGAGGAAGAAAAAGAACGTCTTTCCTAAAGTCCCAATGGCACTGGAGAAACAGGACCTGCCCGCGGGGCGGGGCGATGTCGTATCGGCCGTGGCCAGGAGGCAGGCGGCCCCCAAAGGCGGAGTCACACACCGTTCACTGTTCGGGGATTCGTCCGGGGATTCGAAACCAGCTCGGATCTCAACCTTTAACCTTAAAGTGCAGGGGCCGGAGCGCGAGGCTCCGCTTCCGGCGGCTGCGTGGTTAGACGTGCCGAGGGCAGATGGGAAGGACGGGGCTGCCTGTCCGTCCGGCTCACGACCGCCTGGGGCGAACGACAAAGTTAAAGCACAGCCGTGAGGCAACGCACGGCCTCGTGTGAGCACAGGAGCCACAGGGCTGGGGCGGGCGCCCATCGCGGGCGGACGGACGCCGGCCTGTGGTCAGCTGCCAGCCAGGGTGCAGGCGGCGTGGGCCCCTCTGCCCCCCCACGCAGCTTATCTTTCTGGAGCCACTCGGGCCGGCACTTCCTCTCCTGCAAGAGGGGGGGTGACCGCACGTGCTGAGACAGCCACCCCCGGCAAGAAATTCTGTTTCTGTCCTTCTCCATTCACCGGGAGGAGACGCACGAGGCCGCGGCTCCTCGTCAGCGTCCGGGGACACCCACGGCCAGTCGGCGTCGGCCGCCGGGGTCGGGGGCTTTACTTCTGCTTCGCAGATAAATGCTTGAACTCCTTAAACTCATGGCAATACGCTGCTCGGGAGTGTATCCGCGACGGGCAAACATCCGGGATTCTTTTCTCCGTGAACAGTCTCTCTCTCTCTCTCTCTCTCTCTCTCTCTCCCATCTTAATTTCAAACTGTTGAGCTTTGCGTTTTAAAGAAAATGAGGAAATAACGTTTTAGGGAACACTGAACGAAAAAGCAACCCGTCGCTCACGTGGGCCGGGGGAAAAAAAAAGACAAAAACTAAACTTCTCATCTTTTGATTATCGCTACGGGGTGGGTGTGGGGGGATCGCTTGTAAGCGAGGACCCTGAAGCCCAGCCCGGCGTTAGGACGTGAAGGTTAAATTCTATTTATAAGGATAAAAAAAAACAAAACCAATAGCATATCACTCCCCGAGGTTTTTGTGTCTCTTTTTCTAAAAAGGAGTTTCCGTGTTACTCCGTAAACCGAATTCGGCCTTTCCTCTCAGTCTCTGCATTCTGATCGTTCGGTTTGATCCCGAGGTTCCCGGGCACCGGCTTGGCGGGGGAGGGGCACACCACCCCTCCCCCCTCCCCCCGGGCGGGGAGTGAGCTCCCGGCCTCCCGTCCCCGACCCCATGGGCAGCCTCTGCTCGCTTGTGTCTCGGGGCCTCTGTCCCCTGCACGTTCCGGCAGGAAGGGGACAGAGCCGACCGCCGACGGCTCGCGGGCCTCTGCCGGGTCTGTGCGGCCCTGTCGGCCGCGTTCACTGGCGGGATCAGTGAGGTGGGGGCGGCCGCTTTGCCCTCCCGCAGTCCCGGAGGTCTGCCCGTCCGCGGGGCATCCTCCCTCTGCGGCTGCGTCGAGCCCCCTCTTCCTTAGAAGGACAGATTGGATCAGGGCCACCTCAGTGACCGCATTCTGACTCGACGACGTCTTAAAAGACCCTGTGTCCAAACACAGCCAGCCTCAGTCGGAGGTACTGGAGTCATCACGGCACGTACGAATTCAGCCCGTCACACCAGGGCCCTTGCAAGCCAGGGTTCCCCGGCAAAGAAAGCCCGTCTCTCTCCTGGGGGAGGTGGTGACATTTCAGTGAGCCCGTCATCACACACCTGAGGCCACCAGGGGTGGGCTGGTGTGCTGCAGACACCGCTCTCCGCTCAGCGGTCGGCCGGGTCCTGGGACGGCATCGCGCCCCACGCGAGCTGCGCCTCACGCCGCGTGGACGGAACGCCGGCGCCCCGTCGTTCCTGCCTTGGGGACGTGGACGATCCTGTCCACCCCGTTCCCCGTTCCTTCCTTCCAGATGTGGAGGTCCTCAGATTCTAAATGTGTTCAGCTCCGCCAGTGACATAAAGTTCCTTTTAAAATAATAAAACAAACAAACACACAAACACGAAAAGCAACGGCCTGTCCTCGATTCTGTATTTCGAGAGCAAGGAGAGGTGGTCCCGCAGTGGACGGACACGTGCCGCCCGCCTCGGGGGAGTCATCAGCGGCACCGGGATGTCCCGGCTCGAGAAGACCCTGGCCCTGGAGATCTCACACGCGACGACCCCTCTGCCAGGCGCCCTCCCGGGCGGAGGGCCTGCCCGCGACAGCGCGTTCCGACTACCGGCCGCGCGTGGCCGAGCCTGCGCCTCTGCCTGGTCTGGTAACTCGTTCCACGCCTTCTCCCTCTTCGAACACAGCTCGATGCGGCGTCTGACAAACCAGAAGTGTTTTGAAAGCTGTGTCTCCCTTCGGTTGGACCACCAGCCGGTCCCGATGAGGTGATAGGCACCTGCGACCAGATGCAGCCGCGGGGGGCCAAGGCCGCCCCCTTCCTGGGGCTGGGATGTCCCGGCTGGGGACAGCGGGGGCACCGGGCACGGCGACGGTCTCCAGGCCCGCGGGACAAAGAGGGAGGCCCGCTCCGGGCCCCCAGACGGGCTCCTGTTTAAGGTGCACTGCCCTTGCTCCCCGGCCCGTGGGGCGGAGCCCACTGGGTTTGGGGCGGCCACACCGGGCCTCGCCGAAGCCTTTACTACAGGTCAAGACCCACGAGCAGAGGCTGGACGGGGGCACAGGGAAGGGCGGCCAGCTGTCGGTGCTGCTGGGCGCCCGGCAGCCTTCACGGTCGGCTCGGGAGGCCCAGGAGCACATTGCAGAGCACTTAAGGTCTCGAGTTGGAGACTAAATACTGCACAACATCATCTTCCCACACGCGACTGCTGTCCTTTGTCTTTGAAGCATGACCTTTTAGAAGGAGCAATTACTTTAGACATGAACTCACGTGACAGATGTTCGAAGTAGTTTATAGACGTTTCGACTTAGAAAAAGGCCATTTCTCTCACTGACATGGAGGTCCGGCTGTTCATGGGTCATTCTATAGCCTCCAGATAAACCGGCTCAAGGGAGCTGGAAATCCACTCCGCACGCCCTTTCTGCAGATTCCCCCAGACAACCTCAGAGTGTCTCTTACTTTCTGCTTTTCGGAGATAAATCCGCGTGGAGAGTCTGAGCTGTCAGGCCTGTTTGTTCCTGCCACTGTGTCGCGTTCCCTGAACGGGGGCCCGCGGGGAGACCCGTCAGATTAGAAGCCTCCAGAGTTAAGTCCAGCAACCGAGAATGGGCGGGAAGCCAGCACCGCCGGGATCCTGCTTCCCTCTGTTCTCTGCTTCCTCTGCCTCGCTTACCCGCGGGACGTGGAGCCGCGGGGCGTTCGCGGCCTGTGCCGTGGCTGCGGAGCGCACCGGGGCCGCGCGCACTCGCGACCTCGACGAGGCAGACCACGTGACTGCGCACGTCTAGGGATTCACGCTACAGAGGAAGAGGTCAGGTTCACAAGGGTGACCCTGAAACGCAAGGCGGTCGCTGCAGAGAAGGGACGTGAAGCTGAGGCGGGGCGGGAGGCCGCCCGGGGACCCCGTGACGTGTGGGGGGCACGGAGAGCAGCCGCCGCCCGGCCGTCGACCTAAAGTGCCACCGGCGCCGTGTCGCTGGGCGACAGGACGTCACGCGTCTCAGGTGGCAAATGCCACACTCGCCAACGGGAATGGAGGGGAAGGGGCGTGGGGGGTGTGGGGGGGACGGAGGGGCCGGCGGCCCCGTTAGGGACGAGGCCCAGCGGGGAAATCTTCAGCGGTTTTGCTCGTTTATCTCTTCGTTCTCGATTTCATGTTTTTACCGAAGACGATGCTTTACCTTTGCGTGAACGCGAGTGTGGTTACGGCTCCTCCGAGCCAAGCCCCACACGACGGTTTCAGGGACATTTCCAACGGAATTCTCAGGGAGCCCCTGAGGGGGGTGTCGCCCAGAAACCTGTTCTCCAGATGAGGCGGCCGAGGCAGGTCTCACTCTGCACTGCGCTGCCCAGTGGGCAGACGTGCTGGTTACAACGCAAGTATTTCCACTGGATTTAAAACGCTAGCCGATTGCTATGCACAAGAGATGCATCTAAATTATGAGACTTTATAAAATTAAGGCATCGAAAATTTTTTGTCTTGTAAACTAACATATATATATATATGTTTATATATGAATTACAAGTATACTTACCAATGTGTAATTATAGGTGTACACACACATTTATATGTGGGTATATATGTGGGTATATTTTCTCAAGGACTAACCATGGAACAATATTGTTCAATTGGCCCTTGAACAATGTAGACTTTAGGGGTGCTGACCACCACCCCCCCGCCCCAGTACAGTAGAAAACTTGAGTATAACTTTTGACTCTCCAAAAACTTAACTACTAATAGCTCACTTTAACCAGAAGCCTTGCTGATCGCATAAACAGTTGATTAACACATATTTTAAATGTTGCCTGTATTACAGACTGTGATCTTACAATAAAGCAAACTAGTAAAATGAAAAGTTATTAAGACAAGCACAAGGTTCATCTGTGAGTTTTTTCAAATCGTCACAAATCTACCAAAAATTTCCAATGTATTTATTAGAAAAAAAAAAAAAACTCACCTCTAAGTGAACCCGTTCGGTTCAAAGCCGTGTCATTTAAGATCCACTCTACTTTAAATGTATACACACACACATACACACACACACAGATACTAGTGAAAAAATGGTATATTGCTAGTTTATCAGGCAGAAGAGACTTAAAGGCAGAAAGCGTCGCTAAAGATGAAGAGGGTCACTATGCAACGTAAACATTTAATTTCCCAAGGAAGACATAACTGAGCTTATGGGAACCTGATAATAAAGCCCCCAAAGCAAACGTGGTCAAAGCTGCCGTAAGAAACGGTCAGATTTCCACATTATCTTAGATTTTCATTAGGATGGGCTGGGTTCTACCAACTAGTATGTGATATTTGGCTGTTACTTAAACTGTCCGATTCTCAACGCTGAAAGGGCACGCTACAATAATAAGCGCTTCCTAGCACTGCATTAAATAAACGGCGTGGACAACGTCCTTAGCAAATCATCCAGTGTGCAGAAAACACGCCATAAATTAAATGCTATTACTATGATGATGTTCTTGATGAAAGTAGCAACACGGTCTTAGGGAAAAACAACTCTAATTGCACAATAACAGACAGGAGACAGGAAACTCTGGAGGAAGAATGACGGGGCAGGGGTGGAGGGATCCAGAAGCTATTTTGAGTTGTCCCAAATAGGAAATAATAACCTTTTCAATCCAGGTTGCTGCTATGACCACGCAAAAATAAAGAGGAAGGTAGCAAAGAAATGTGAAAAACAAACAAAAAAAACGATTTGATGGTGGAGTTTATCACTCTATTAGCCTTAGAGGCAAAATGTTGCCAAAAAAAGCATGCATACATGTGTCCTGAGTAGGCGAAGAATCCCCCAAATTGCCTGAGTTTTGTTTTCAGATGTTGAGGTATTTACCACCGTGAAACCCAGTTTTCCTCCCGCCTGAGGGATTCGCCAGGGCGGCTCGCTGCTCGGTGCTGGTGCGTGGCCTGGACGTCTTCGAGGTCTGCGTGGAAAGACGTGGAAACCGGAGTCGCGGCATAAACCCAGGGAAAATCCATCTCACCCTTACCACGGGAGGGCGTTCCCGACGGGGTCGAAAACGTGGTGACCAGTTTGGTGTGTGCGCGTTTGCCGTGGTCACTGGGTCCCATATCACTGTGGGAACAGGTCACTTTACACCGACGCCCTTGGGGACAGCCATGGCACTGTGACCGCGGCCTCCCGACCGCAGCATTTGCCTGAAACGTCAAGCGAGGACGGGGTGCGAAACGTGCTCGGCGGGCTCGGGCTCGGCGCGATGGTCTGGCTTAGTTAGGACAGAGGGTCGTGAGTGTGACCCGACTTCGGACGGTTCCTGAGCGTCTCTGAGGACCGCGAGGCGCGCAGAAAGCCACCGCTTCGCCCCCGCGGTCGGTCAGCTGATGGCCCCGCGGCTTCACGCACAGGAGGCGATCGAACAAGGATTTTTCTAAAAGGCGTATCGGGTTGCTCCGAAACAGGGCAATAAAAATTGCGCAACCTCAAGGAAGGAACAGTTTGTCTCACCCTGTTTATTGCCCGTTAAATGCCAGAAGACTTTTAAAGGAGCAGCGACTGGTGGGAAGCCGGGGGGGAAAAATCAAATAAAAATTTTATGACCTTAAAATAAAGCTATCGCTCTCTCCCCTCCCATAGTTTCGTAAAACTTTCTATACCTCTGGCACGGGAAGCTGCATTTAACGTCTCGCTCTGCGAATGCCAACAAGGCGTCGTATAAAATTACTGCTGCGGGAACAGAGATGCCGTAAAACCGAGCAGGGAAACGGACGGTTTGTATCGAGGCCAACGGTTGGCGTCGCATTCGTGCCTGTCAAGCAGGATTGATTCTAAGGGGGAAAAAACGTGGACTGGAATGCATGCTTCACGTTCCCCAGATGAAACCTTTTAGATTAACCCTTTGAGAACGCTCGGGTTCTCCGAGCTATGATTGAGGCTCGTTTCACTTGTTGCTGCCTCGTAATTTTTAACTGTCTGCTGATGCTTTAGGGGTTACTATAATGGTAAAGATGCCAGGAAGAGTGAAAGGGTCGCATGCGTTTTGTGTTTGAGTAAGGACTCTGCACGAAACTGCGCCGAACAGTTGGGCGGAGTGACAGAAGCGAACGCCGCTGTCGGGAACGGCAGGGCAGCCGAGACGAGGCCACCTCGAGGAATCGGAGAGTTACGGAGGCGGGGAAAGGGGCGCTCAGGTCGTGCGTGTCCGAAAAACTGCTCGGGGACTGTGGCCCTCCGACGAGGAGAGAGAGGACGGAAGCAGAGGAAATTCCCGCATCCGAAGGGGACAGGGAAGAGGCGGGAGGCAGCGGAGGCGGCGCGGTCGGTCCTGCTGCCGACCCCCTCCGTGCCCGCGTCTGGGCGCGCAGCCCCGCGCGAGGACGGGAGGAGAGCCAGGCCACGGCAGGGGCCTCGGCGCCACGAGGTTCGCGCCGCTCACGCACCGAGATCACGCATTTCGGCGATGAGAAGGAACTCAGCAATTACGTTTATTACGTAAATATCATTAATTTTTTTTATATCTTGGAGTGCCCGGTTGAGCTGGAGCTAGAGACGGCTTCCAGAGTTTGAGCATTAGAATACTTAGTACCAAATAATTTTTTACTATGAGATTGTTCATAGGAAATTGAAATTTTAAGGGATCATGTGTTAACCTTGCCTGAGCAGAGTAATAGAAATCAAGATTTGCTAATAACAATTAATCTCGCACACCGTTTATTTGACTAGAAAGGAAAACAATACTAACCTAGTGATGCTATTGTCATCCCAAGAAAAAAGATAGGAAAATGGCGTTTGAGAGTTCGTTATAAACGTTTATCGTGCCCAATTGCTTTACAAGAGGACTTTTGAAATAAATGTCATCTTTCCAACAAAAACTTCATCAAGACTGTAAGAAAGTTGAATGATTTATTGTTATTAAATGTTAATGAGATTTTCAAGAGAATTTTGGTTTTAAAAAAATCTTTTAAAAATAGCGCGAGTGGTGGTTCCAGGGCCCCCTGCGCCCGCGTCAGACGTGACCGGTTTCCGAGGGCTGAGCCACCCGTCCAGGGGACCCGAGGTCTCGGGTTCCTGGGGCCTGGGGTGCCGCCGGCTTGGCTTCTGGGGGTTTCCAGAGCTCCCTGCTGATGCCCGCACGCAGCGGAGGCTGAGAGCAGGGCGGAGCCGACGGCCGGGCCCTGCAGCGTCCTCATGGCAGGAGGTGGCCGCCCCCGGCCCCGAGCGGCCCCATCCTGGCGGTCACTGCCCGGCGACGGTCCCGGCGCTCCGACCTCAATGGGCCGGAAGCCGCGCCGACCGCCAGGCCCGAGGCCGCACTCCTAACCGGCCCCGACGGGGGGAGCAGAGAAGGGGGACGCGGGAGTGACGCCCGGGGAAAGGGGCGCTTCGGCCCCCCCATCTCCCCCCCCCCCGCCCCGCCTGAAACGCGGCCAAGCTGCGGGCGCCCCGTGTGTCCGCGCGGCCCCCTCCCACTGCCCCGCCCGGGCTTGTCCGTTTGCTCCCGGGCGAGCGTCGGGCCGTCTCGAGTCCAGGCGGCCGGGCGGGATGAGACCGCGTCTGCCCGAAGGAGGGCACAGCAAGGCCGTGGGACAGACGGGTCGTGGGGACGCGGCTTCCGAGGCCGGGGCAGCTCCGGGGGCAGGGCCGTGAGTGCGGCTGTCCTTGCCGGCAGAAGGGCTCAGGGCCCGGGGGACACGGCCCGGGGCAGGGGCTGCGGGGAGGACCCCGCTCCTGCGCTTAGGCCAGATGCTCCCCGGCCCTTTGACATTTGCGCGTGCAGTTTTAAGTACACACATTCGACTTAAAAATAGAAAAAGCCTAACGGAGGTAAAGAGGTTTTAAATAGAGACATTTTACCGGGGAGGCCATCGTCTGGTCACAGGACCACGCGGCCTGAGGTCGTCGGGATAATACGTTTCCGTTCCAAGCCGGCCGCCGGGTCACATGGCCATCGGGAGCTGGCGGCCCCCCCGCCCCCCTCCCCGCCTCCCCCAGCGGCCACCTCTGTCCATTCTCGCTGTCCCGGCCGGGCCTGGGCGGGAACTGGAAGGCAGCCTGTGACGGATGAGTTCACACCGCACCACCTCGGGCCCCCTGCTTCTGGGGACAGCGCGTCCTTCCCCCTAACAATGTCACAAACCTGAATTATGGGTACATTCCCGGGCTACTTAAAGGAGACCGAAGGCAACTGCGCAGACGGAGACATTCCTCCTCGGGGAACCGCGGCGTGAGCGGGCAGGACGGGGGCTTCTCTCAGATGTGTACCACCCCCCACCCCCACAGCCCCCCCACCCCCACGGCCCCCCCACCCCCACGGCCCCCCCACCCCCACGGCCCCGCCCCCACGGCCCCCCCACCCCACAGCCCCCCCATCCCCCCAGCCCCACCCCCACCCCCACGGCCCCATCCCCATTCCCATGGCCCCCCACCCCCACGGCCCCGCCCCCACCCCCACGGCCCCCCCACCCCCACGGCCCCCCCATCCCCACGGCCCCCCCATCCCCGCGGCCCCCCCATCTCCGCGTCTCCCCTCCCATCCCCACGGCCCCCCCACCCCGGCCCCCCCAGACCCCTCTGCCCCCCCCCCATCCCCGGCCCCATCCCCATTCCCACGGCCCCCCCCATCCCCACGGCCCCCCCATCCCCACGGCCCCCATCCCCACGGCCCCCCATCCCCCGGCGGCCCCCCCCATCCCACTGCCCATCCCATTCCCGTCCCACCCCATCCACGGCCCCCCCATCCCCGCGGCCCCCCCATCCCCGCGGCCCCATCCCCATTCCCACGGCCCCCCCCCATCCCCACGGCCCCCCCATCCCCACGGCCCCCCCATCCCCACGGCCCCCCCATCCCCGCGGCCCCCCCATCCCCACGGCCCCATCCCCATTCCCACGGCCCCCCAGAGGGAGAGCCCCACGGCCCACCCACCAATGCCCGCGCCACCACCCATCCCCACGGCCCCATCCCCATTCCCACGGCCCCCCCCCATCCCCACGGCCCCACCCCCATTCCCACGGCCCCATCCTGCAGCTGCGCGTTGTCCCGAGGGCGTCATCAGGCACAGGACGAGGCGCAGGACAGGCAGCCGCTTGTGCCCACGTGGCTCTGCTCCCGCGCCGAGGTCTGGGCGTCCGAGAAGCTGAATTTTTAAATTTTACCTAATAGTAAGGAATTTAAATCCAAGTAGCCACATGTGGCCGGTAGTGACTGTATTAGACAGTGAAAGGAACGTAAAACCATAAAACCCTCTGTCACCAAAAGGGACTTCGAGGAGGGCATGAAGAGAGTGTTGCAGGGAGAGAGAGAGAGAGAAAGAGAGAGAGAGAGAGAGAGGACGCTTCTGAGATGATCGGCCGTGAGCCAGTTTTGGAGAACGAGCATTGGAGGAGAAAGAAAGAATTCCTTACTTTCTGGTATTAAATAGATCTTACAGGCAAATGAAGGAAAAATATCACTATAGCTGTACGGCTAAAGTCAATTTTCGCAAAAGTATTTGCGTTAAGTAGTATTATCTTCCTACGTGTAAGTGTAAGCAAGTTGTTCCGTTAATGGCACGTACGTAGTGACTAGGGAAGCCTGGAGTTTAACCCAGATTTATCCAACTCGGAAGTGTGAGTATGTGTGTTTTGAGTACATGTATGCCTTTTCATACAATATTTATTTCACCATGATGGTATCTATGATCTCTATGATAATATTAATCTTAATACATATGTGGCCATGGAACTATACATGTTTATATGTACGTGTGTGCGCATTTCGCACACATGTGTAACTGTATACACTTCTATGTATATTATATTAATTTATCTAGGAAAAGATCGTTGGTCGAGATTAACATCCTCTAAACAAGAAGCCATCATTTCTGTACAAAAAAGTGATGACAATAAAGTCACATGATAAACTTCAAAAGCTAAGATCAGTCATGGAAATTGTACATATATATGTGGGTTTTTTTTTTTTTTTCAGAAGCGTTTGGTCATAATGAACACGATTTCCCCCCGAAGGACTTGAGTACCACAGGGCGAGACAGGGAGCTGTTTCTCACTGGCCGACAGCCAGGCACCCATGTTCCACCCCGTATCCGGTTTTTGAATTTCCTCTCCAGACAATAGCCACAGCCGAGGTTCACCTGGTATCGTCACCACAAGAGTATCAGGAGCATCGGTTGGTGTTTTCATTTTGCTACTTAAAGGAGGTCGTAAGTCCTGAGTCATGGAATCAGAGGTTGAAGGACTTCGAGAGAGACTGGACCCAACTCCCTAATTTAGAGACGAGGCGGACAAAGTCCCTCGCCGTGGAGTGATTTACTGAGGTCTTGGACCGAGTCTGCCGTCCCTCTGAGTTAGACTGCAATTGCTCAGATGCTGAGTTTATGCGTTTATGAGATCGTTGTTTTGTTTATCTTTTGGGTCCGGTTCTTACATAGTTCGCAGGTGGCATTTGTCTTCCTGGTTCAATTTTATTTCCTTCTTCTCTAAAAGAGAAAAACGAAGCTGAAGAACAATATCTCTGTAACTAATAATGATAGCATTTCTGCGAGGAAGGAAACTTTTAACTTGGCAAGGATGAGGTAAACGAAGTGAATAAAACACGCTGGGATTTGAGCCGCATAGCCCTCTCCTCTCTGCCCACTGCCCCTGTGTTTCAGGGCTGACCGACGCGGAGTCGGTAACATAATTATCGAGACGATACCGGTGGCTCGTTCGGTACCCGCTCTGTTGAAGGCCGAGTGTCGGTCGGCTCAGGCGCCGTGGCAAAGCGCCACAGACTGGGGGACTAAAACGACCACGTTTACTTTCCCACAGCTCCCGAGGCCGGAGGCCTGAGGCCGAGGGGCCGGCGGGGTCACCGTCCCCTGCGGCCTCTCCCCTCGGCGTGCAGACACGTCTCCCCCCTCGTCCCCACGTGCTCGCCCCTCCAAGTGTCTGCGCCCTCATCTCTCGCGATGAGGGCACCAGTTATATTGGATTCGGGGCACCCTAGTGACCTCGTTTTGACTTAACTATCTCTTCGAAGACCTTGTCTCCAAAGGCAGTCACCTTCCGAGGTACTGGGGTTTGGGGGGCGCCATATGTATGTCTCACGCATGATACTGACGGCGACGCAGTGAGGTACATGATAGGACCGTCGTGTGACAGAGGGGCGACAGGTTCGACAGCACGCGGCACCGTGGGATGGGGCCGGGCCCGGGGACCGCCTCCGCCCAGTGTTTGAGTCCTCGCTTCCTCCGCTGGGTGGGACAGCACGCCAGGGGGCCGGCGGGTGCGCGGTCCCCGGCCGGGTGGCAGGGAGGCGAGGGGCGGCCGCGGGCGTGGCCCGGTGCTCCCGGCCGGCCTTTTTCGCGAGAATCCGAATGTGAAGGGTCACCTCCATGGCCTCTGCGACTTCAAGTTCAGACTTCCCCAAGTGCAGTTACGTCTCCGGGACGTTTGTGCTTTTTTCTATTTTCCACACATGTGTGTGGTCTTGGAAATGCATTCCCGAAGTGCGTTCGGGGAGGAGGCGTGTTTTGCGGGTGTGCGGTCGTGTCTGTATGGGCTGACAGGCCCATTATTCATGGGGTTTTAAGGGGCCTCTGACGACCAGGCCCAACCCTGTCCGGTCTCACAGCCTTTGATGACTTAGCTGGGGACTTCCGTGTAGAGAGATGACTTGGGATTCGGAGCCAGGAGAGCAGCGTGACTCCTAACAGCAGTTATGGGGGGAAGGCGGCCCCGGTCTGCCCACGCCATTCACCCCTGACCCTCTGCGTCCCAGTCTCTACCTTAAGGAGTGTGGGATGCAGTCTGTCTTTAAGATCTAATGTGTTTGCATTTTCATCATGATTAACGACATTTTATTATCGCTTAAGTAATAAAAAAAAAAATCAGATATTGCTTTAAAAATCAAACAAAAAGTTAAGACTAGAACGATGACATCATAAGAGTAGTATCTGGTTTATTTTAAACATTTGCTGATGAGTTAGAAGTTTTATTATCCCTTTTAACAGATGTCTCATACCGTTTCTGGAAAATAGGTTAGAGTAGATCACCGCGGTTCAATGATTCTCATTTTCATTTCCGATTTTGTTTCCACTAAAACTTCAGTTTAGGTAGAATCTCTTCACATATCGTTAAAACATATTTTCCAAACAAGAATGTCCAAGTTCTTCTTTATTGTAGAAAATTTGGAAAGTACAGAAAAGCGTACAGAACAAAGCAAAACCCACCCATTCTCTGTGTGCGGCGAGGCGCCCGGCACGTAATCCACGCTGAGAGAGGGACTCTGGTCATTTTGCTGTGTCACTTAGCTGTCTGGCATCCTTGGCAAGTCCTTCACTCTGATGGCTTTCCATCCCAGACCCGGGGTCACATGGGCTACATACAGCTGAGAATAATAATCGGGCCACCAGTAATTTGCCCTATAACCCACGTTTTTAACACCCTTGGTTATTTTTTTTAAGTTCAAATACATTTTATTAAAATGTTCAGAAAAAGAATCATGTGTACTTAAAAATCATGAAAAGTTCACATTAAAATGCTAAAAACTCAATAACTTACACCATGATAAAATCTAAAATGATGGGAATGCGTAAAAATAAGTTCGGTTGGTCCTCGTAACAAAACCATTATAAAAACGAGATCCACAGGAACCGCGCAAGCTGGCTAAAGGCATATGATCGGCGTTACTTTATGTGGATCAGCTTTCCCACCGATGGGTCAGAGGCCTGGCTGGGGAGAGCGAGTGACGATGACAAGGCTGACGTTCCAGAGTCCTGACGAGCACATCCCTCAGGACACCCGTCCCCTGAGGCTCCCGCAGTTTTCTAAGCACGTCTGACAGCCTTCGAGAGCTGGGAACCAACGCTCTTACAGACAGGGCAAAGCACTCCAAGCGGCGGTGGTAATATGGACGTCGTCGTTATTGTGACTGTTTAGGGAGAATGCCCGCAGGAGTCCAAGGTTGTGCTAGGCGTCGAAGGTCAATGCGCTGCCCAGTGCAGGTGCACGACTTAGCGCAGAGGAAATGTCGAAGGGGAGCTACGGCAAAGTCGAGGTGCCGAGCGGAGCGCAGCCCCCGGACCCCGGCCGGCAGTCCCGATTTCGTCGCTAACCTGAGACCTTGGGTTTAGAAGCTGCCAGGGTCGTTTGCCTTTGACATCCGGGCGAGCGGCAGCGTGGAATAGCAGGTGACAAGCGGCAGATGCCTCCGGAGCAGCAGATTCTGATGCCGTGTGTTCGTAATCTGTACGGAAACTCGCAGAGCTCTCTAGGCAGTGGGCCACGCGGTGAGCCCTGGGGCTCTCGCATCAGAGTGGGAACGGGCCGGTGTGGTTTTCCCGGCACACCGAAGGAGACCCTCCCCGCCCCGCCACCGGGGGTCCTGAGAGGCGAGGACGCACAGGAGGGCTTGGACGTTGCTGGACGTGCGCTGGGGTGAGCTCGGCTTGGACCCCAGGATGGAGGCAGCGGCCTCGCCCGGCGCACCGCCAGCTCCCCGGCGCTCTTGGCGCGTTTTGGCCTCGTCAGTAGAGAGGCCGCAAACCGGCTCCGACACGCAGGGGTGGGGAGGCGGGCCGCCCGTCCCTAGGACACTAAGAGGATCTTTTTTTTTAATGTTACCTCCTTATTAGTGGTCTGTGTTTCGATATCTGTGCATTCTCTCACCTCGAAAGCTTATTTCCACTGGTTCCGCACTGTGGGGTGTCTCGGTGCCTCGGGCGTGAGGTGGAGGAACCGATTCCGACCATTTTTAAAGCCGTGACCGAAACCCCCCTGCGCAGGTGCCTGTGGGGATGGAGCTCGGCGTGGCCCAGACGCGCCTCGCATTCCACTGCGCCCTCTTCAGAGGCGCGGCGCCGGGCGCCGTTTGCTCCTGCACCCCGAAAGACCCTCGTCACTGGACGGACCAAGTAAAATTCAACCGCGTCACGTGACCACATCGGTCTTCCTTCCCGACGCTGGCTGTAAATATTTTATATTACACATTTTTCTGAGCTTATATCTAAAGTATGCAATGGAAATAGCTTTCAGGTCGGAAAGAGGGACACGTTACAAACATCCTTCAAAGTCGCATTGATGTGCCGGTCCTCTGCTGTTTCACCAGCGTTTTTGAACTCGAGTTGAAAAGAAATTGCATTTGTCTGAGTTTCCTAAATTAGGTTATCTTGTCTATTTATGACCGTCAGTTCCTGTCATATAATATGATTACATAGGCTTTATCAGAAGTGACACATTGGTTGATTTATACGATGTGTCAGCCAGCAAGATGCAAAGGCCGATAATTTCCTGTAATTACGTTTAAAAGAATTCTGAAAATGGATTTTCAATGAATAGTGCGGGGCTTATATTTGAAGCAATCTTTAAATATCATTTCAAGATGTTACAGAGACTAAAATAAGCAGAGATACAGGACGTGAACAGGAGTTTCCTAACTATTAAAAAAGGAAGGGCGACACGTCGTTCCTCGCAGGGGCTTCCTACGTCCCCGCGCTGGCAGGTGCCGCGCGGACCTGCTCCACGGAGCTGGCCCGTGTCCTCCGTCCTTCCGCCGAGCCACGTTCATGGCTCCTTGGGTCATCGGAGCCGAGGCTCTGAATTCGCTCCTCTGCTCCTTTCCCACCCAAATCCTTTACACCTGTGACAGCTGAAGAAAAAAAAAATGTTATTGCCAAGAAGACGCCCAACGATAGCTGCTTTTGCAGATTCCCGTCTTTTTAAAATAAATTCCTCGCCCTGGGGACCAGGCCAGTCTGCCTCTAAGTCTCAGAGTCGCTGCGGCTCTCTTGGGACAGTGCAGCCTGCCCCGTCCCGTGGTGACCGTCCCTCACTCGGACACGGCTTCCTGCTGTAACACGGCCGACGTGGCTCCGGCCTGCTCTGCATCCTGTGCCGTGATATGTTTTGATCATCCTGCCTTGCAGCCCGGTGACTTATTTCATGTCGCAGCTTATTTCTCCCTGGTCCTGACGCGGCAAGGGACAAAACAGGGCTTCAGAGCGTCTCAGGTGCGCGCGCGGCCTGGAGTTTAAATCTCAGCTCATCCGACTATGTTCTGAGGCATTTTGAACGAGCTGCTTACCCTTTTTGACAATCACCTTCCTAATCGTTAAAAGGGCACCCATAGCACCTACTTGCAAGGCAGCGACTGGCCGGCCAAGACCCCGTCCTGGTCCGCTCACCCCCTGAGTCCGGGGTCGTGCACACAGGACATAACCAGCAGCATCTGGTGCTCGAAAATCCCTTTTGATTAAAACCCTGGCTTGGGGAGGAGCTTACTTCATCCTTGCCTGTATTTCAGATTCCTCACCTGGCCGCCATGCCTCCAGGTGACCTGCCTATGTTACCCAGTTTTACTCACTGCCCAAGTCCTTTCCCTGCTTTCCTGGTGGGCTAATCGCTGCCTCATCCCAGAGTTGGTTCATCGCCCCTCGACTCGGCTACATCCTAGGCACCTACCTTGTATTCCAGTTAGATGATCGTTTCTTGGCAGTCGGTGTCCGTAGCTTTTATTGCTTGAGCACACACGGCAATACCGCGGCGCTTAGTTGCATCGACGTTCATCGTTGTTTGGGCTAAATGGAGCGATGTACAGATCTTTTTTTGGGGAAAAAAAATTTATCTTCCTGTCGATCACAAAGCTGCGAAGAGGGAAAGAGAATCGCCGAGCTGCTGTTTCGGGGTCGTCCGGTTCACAGTTTGAGCTTCCCGCAGGCAGGCCTGGGGACGTTTTCATCATTGCGTCGCTAGGTCCCAAAGTCTCAGGGCCAGCGCATCGTACGCCATAAACGATGAGTGTAGGAAGGACTTCACAGAGACCGGGGTGGTCGTTCACCCTCGGGATACGTATCTGCCCTGACATCGGAATATCGATCCACAGACACTGTCAGACACCGTCCTGCCCTCAGCGGGCACCGTGTGGACGAGCATTTTCCAGGAAGTCGTGAGCCTGGCTCTTGGCAGCCCCAAGTTTACATCCGTCGGGCACTTCATGGACCTGTTATAATTCTCTCACCATGTGGAAGTGAGTGGGCCACACGGGTGGTCTTTTCTAAGTCGGTTCTAATACTGGAAAATTCTCTGAAACTAAAGTTAATTTCTACCCATAACCTGCCTCCTCACCCACATATCAGGAGCGTTGACGGCTGTCACCAGGTAACTGATACACGCAACAAAACAGGAATCTTTAAAGACAGCACTAAGCTAAGCAACATCTTCATGAGGACAACGTGTTCGTACCAAAATCGAACGCTTCTCTTTCATGGGGCGCCATCTTGGGAGATGAGCTGATGGCAGCTGGGACTGTCCCAGGTGCAAACGTTCGAGAACACCTGAAAGCTCTTGGCCTGGGGTAAAATATGGCCAAAACCATTTCTTAAGAGAAGGATAATTTCTTCTTCTAAAAAAGGTAATTTCTGCATTATACCAAGAAAGAGCTGTTTTTAATTATCAACCGGTTTATCTTAACTCACTAAACTATCAGAGGTTCGCTGTTGACCTTGATTCCATCAAAATATGTGATTCTGCTGACCTCTGACGCGCTCAGGTTGCAGGAAAGCCCCACGGTGGAGCACAGGGACCCCTTCTTGGGTGTCGTCTGTGGAAAATTGGAATGACCCGCCATGGGGGCACTCTTCCTAAGGGGTGCCGTGGTGTGCCTTTGCTCAACCTGCACGGGGTGCAAGTGCAGGCCTCCCGGACGCCTTCTGCATGACCTGGCTCACCGTGCACTGAATCGCATGCACAGGAAATGTTTATTTTACTTTGTTAGTATTCAAGATCCTTCTTAGCAGTTGTAGAAGAGTAAAGATTTAGTCATCAATAACATCCAAGACTCCATTTACCAAATTTCCATTCTTTACTCTAATGAAATTTGTCTGTAGGGCTTTTAAAGTTCATTTATAAAGTTAGAGAGATATTCGGAGCTGCTGTCTCAGAGATGGATGGCGACATTATTACTTGTCTGTCACATCTGAGCAGGGCTTTGAATAATGCAGAGACAGCTTCTGAAGATTCCAAACGCGGCGTTTCCTTTAGAGGAAACTGCAGTTCCAACTCCCGAATTCCCCTGGGAATCAATGACCTGACTCTGCAGGTCATACGAAATGCATGACGTTTTCAGTTAGGAGAAGAAGATGTCGGTTAATATTCTTCAAAACATTTACTTAGAAAAAAGCAGGTGACGCTTAAGAATATTGGCGTTAAGAGGACAGTGAACGTTACGCGTGTCCCAAATCCTGAGCAGCCTATCGTGTATATCACGCAGACGGCAATCTCGGCCCCCTCCTGACTGGCGTGAGGCTTTAGGTGTCTCGCTGCAGTTGGGGCAGGAGTCACAAGCTGTCGTAAGCAGGCGGGACCCGTTCTTAGCCTGTATTTAATGTATCGACATATATTTGGAGGTGTTCCGTTTTCTCTCACCTTCCGATGAGTCCAGAGAGAGACTATGATAAGGAAACCAGCGTTAAAATAAATCCAAAATGGATTTTTATGGATAGACATTCCAATTTCTTAAATATCCACATTTAGCTGTGACTGAGCCTGTATTTCAGATAACGTCGTTGCTCTATCTTAGCATGAACCAATATGGCAATCTGACCTACACTTTCCAAATACAAACTGGAGTTAGGCTGTCCAATAATTAGTTCCTTCAACTAAAATATGTTCATAAACTTTAGCAGTTAATATGCATTTATTATGCACCATTAGCACTGTAATAGATACAATAGTAATGCAATGCTCTTTTTAAATAAAGCTTGACGTCTCTGTGAAAACAGGGGAATGGTACCCAAAACGTTATTTAGGACTAGGAAGCATATTTGGATCTCTGAGAAGAGAGGGGTCTTTATGGGTTTGTTGCCACAGCAGAGGCCTCACACGGAAGGGGAGCGGGGGTTACGCCCAGAGGATGGGTCGACTTTAGGTAGATTGAAAGGACGGTCGAGTATTCGGTAATAAATTAGTAACGCTAAGTTACGCATTCTCTCCTGAAGGGTCGACACATCGGCATCTGAATAAACATCTTATTCATTTAATTGTCAGCAGAACAGAGTTGGCTTATTTCCTTTCAAAACATTTTCATCTGGATGATTTTCAAATAATTTTCAAATAATTTCGAGACCTTATGGGCGAGAAAATAAACAAAAAGTGTACATTTATTTTTATAAATGTCCAAAATAGCATTAAACGATACCTTGAAACTTTGTTTTTCAGTTGTGGAAAAAGTTAAGATTTCGAAATATGTGGAAAAGAATGTGATTCCGTAGTGTGGCCGACGTGCCACCCATGTTGATACTTTTATGAGATTTCAGTCTGTAGCGTCTATACGATGACGATGTCATTCATTTGGGGCACAGTTGGGGACTGGATGATCCACAACTGTTCTCAGTGTTTAGCATGTCCTCAGGGTGGAGAAACGGCTTCGCCAGGGAGCCTCTGTGAGCCGGACCACAAAGAATCCTAGCATGAGAGACAAGGCTGTACTTCTCTCTAGCATTCCATGTTCTAGAAGGTTCCTGCTGCTCTGTCAGGGGAAGAAGGAGTGTCAGGCCAGAAGATAATTGCAGATTTTTACGAAATTCTTAAATGTACAATATTTGTGTTTGGTAAAAGAGACAAAACTGCCCTGTTAACATGTACCCCCCAGAAGTCTTAAACTGAGCAAGTTTTTGTTAGCACTGCTGTAAAAACAGGCTAAGGATGTCAAAGTCTCCTCAGGCATAAAACATCTATTGTCCTTGGAAAATTTAGAGGACGGTCTCTCATGACTGCTTTTTATTCATTTTTTAATCAATTATTGAGTTGGTAACGAGTTCACTTGACTGGTGAAGGCAGACACTTTCAAAAATATTAGGGAAGCAGGACAGCTTAATACTGAAGAAATCTGAAATTTAGGCATGGTTGAAATACGCCCTCACATATCAGGTGTGTGACCTTCAAAAAATCGCTTAAACCCTCTGGCTTTCCTTTATCTCATCTGAAAATGGGGCAATAATAGCATCTGCCTTCTAAGACTGTCTGGGAATTATGTGTAATGTTGGCACCTCATGCTCAACCAAAGGTCTTTGTTTAACAAATTATTTGTGTTTTTTTTTTGTTTGTGTTTGTTTGTTTGTTTTTCCCCACAGCATTAGAAAGCATGCAGATGGGTTTCTATTCAAATGTAACAAGAGCTCTTCCCATCCTTGGCCACACTTTTCCTAGCAAACACATCCTATGTCCTACGGGCAGCGAGGACAAGGATGGCTGGCGGGGGAGGGACGTGCGGGCGCCCTGGCTGCCCGGCCCGCCCGGCCCGCCCTCACTCACACGCCTTGCGCGTCTCGAGTCCCAGAGATGGAATCTGACTGTGGCTCATCAGTAACCTTAGAATCGAAGTGATCTCCTTTGACTTTGTGAGTCTCTGCTAAGCTGGGGTTTCAGCACGTCAATTCCCCGACTACGACCAGATTTGGGGTATGGTCACACACATCGGGAAAAGATCTAATTTTGTTCTCCTTGCTCCTGGCTTGATCAACGTGTAAGTGTTCCCCTTCAATGCTGTTACATGGACAAGCTGCTTAAATCCACTCAAGGAGGCAAGATGATTTCATGTTCAAACATGCGATGAATGTGATCTTCACATTGGCGGTGACATGCTTGGGACCTTCTGATTAGCATGTTCACGGAAAAGTAGACATTTTAAAGACGTTAACTGGAAACCATGTGTTTTCTGGTCAGGGTGCACAGTGAATCATTTTCATATATCAATCATTACTCTACTATGACCACTGGAATCATGTGGCTAGTATTTCCCAGTAAGTTGAATTGTAATTTCATTTAGGAAAATGAAATGCAATAATACGCCAATCAAGGCAGGGGTCTGAAGATGCCAGCGCATATCCTCTGTACGATCCCCTTGATCTGTTTGAGTCGGTATTTGCCTCCCTGCTCTGGTCTTGGGTCGTTGGGCTGCGAATACAGAGTACCACCGACCGCATGCCTTAAACAATGAGACTCGATTCCTTGCGGATGCCTGCAGGTTCGGCGTCTGGTGACGGTCTGTTCCCTGGCTCACAGACACTGTCTTCCCTGTGACTTCACACAGTGGAGAGCAAAGAAAAGAGCAAGCTCTCGGGTCTTTTCTTATAAGGACACTAGTCCCACTATGGGGATCCATCCTCGTGAATCGTCACCTCGCAGAGACCCCGCCTCCTGACACCACCGCTCTGGGGATTGGGACTTCACGTGTGAATTTTGGGGGAATGCAAACATTCAGCCTATAACGGCTCACTATCCTCTTTGTTTATATTCACAATAATGTATAATTAGTATCTTAGTGTCCGATCGTGTGTACTCAGAATTCATTAGTTCACGATATACTTTTCTATTTGGTACTTACTTCATATGTTTATGCTATTTATGTTGATCAGCTCCCTCCGAATTTATCACCAGGCAGTCGTGGATAGAATTCCAGTCAACACTGAGCCCCAGTGTGCTTGCCTCATGGCAAAGAGCCATACGATTTCCAAATTTTTAACTTTATAATTTGAAAATTTTAAACGTAATTTATTTCTTATGCATTTACTCATTTATATATACTATGCTGACTAAAGATATATTACATACAAATATTTTTCCTGTTAACCACTTTGTAATTTCAAGACTCAATATATAATGAATATCATTTTCTGAATTATATTAAAAATAACTTTCTCTAAATGGAGCTTGAACATATTTAAAATTTTTCGATGACGTAATTGATCATTAATTCAAAAGCCAGGTTTTTTGCCTGTTAACTGTACAACATGATTTGAAATATTTTCTCTATTTGACCCAGCTTTGGCAAAAAAAAAAAAATCTTTATTAGTCGTTTGTCACCATTGTACTTACATAGAAAAGAAGAAAACTTGTTACAAAGCTAAAAACTAAGTATTTTCGGTGGAAACAGAGCGTGGGAGGCAGAGTGTAGACTCCTCGGAGTGACGGTCACAGGGTTTGTTTGAGAAGGAGAGCAAGGCGACATTACTGAGTAAAATGCGAGAGTTCATTTCATTTAACTTGCCAGCTACAAGCACATTCAGATCAACAGAATCTGAACAAAGTCTGTGCCTCCCTTTAAAAAAGGAATCTGAAGGATTATTTCGTTTAAACCAGTGTTTTGCTAATGAGCCAGGCAAAAGTAATAAATAGAGACTTAAAGTAATTAAGACATAAAACAAGTTAAGAGCCACAAGAAAGCAAATATTTAAAATGGTGACCGAAGGTGAGAAGGGCATGGAAACGACTGTTCTCGTCTAAAGCTGGTGTCATTGTAAAATGGCATAATTTCTGTGAAAAGCCGTTTGAATCATAAAAATGAGTATCTCCTTTGGCTTAGTGATCTTGTTTCTGGGAATCGATCCAGAGAAAATAATTCGAATGAAGGCAAAAACCGCACGAACAGACAAAATCCATTGTGTCATACTGCCCAACTGTAAAAGCTAAGATGGTGCGCGCGCAGACGCGGAAGCCAGGGTCACGTGGCGCGCGCAGACGCGGAAGCCAGGGTCATGTGGCGCGCGCAGACGCGGAAGCCAGGGTCACGTGGCAGGGCAGGTGCCGGACGGGGCGGGAGGGCGGCGCCGTGCGGCGGGGCCTCCGACGCAGAGCCCCCTGGGAAGGGCGCACCTTTCCGCTCGCATTGGAGACGGAGAACAGGCGACTGTCTCCTCGTCGTCTTACAATCTCGCTAAAGCAGCAATAAAAAATAGAGAAGCATGTTCGTAAAAGACCTGTCAGGAAGAGCCAACAGCCAATCAGAAATACCGATAAATATCTAGAACATGGAAAACATTTAGAACCATTGACACGTAAAGCAGAGCCAACCGGAGCCTGGAGCGGGCATAGGCAGTAGCATTAGAGGAGGGACAAGCCGCTCCCTTCTGGACTGTTCTCGGGAGACCCTAATTGCGTTGTTTGTAAGTTCGGGGAGTAAGAGAGAGGGATGTGGGGCAGAGGTCAGCGTCGTTATGCAGAACCATCGATGGAAGAGCTGTGCAAGTTGTGACAGACAGACACACACGTGTGCGCACACATACACACACATGCACACGTATGCATACGTGAATGCATGCAAGCATGCATAAATGCACATGCTTATGCAGGTATACAAACACACATGCGTACAGACATGTGTGCATGCCTGTGCACATATGTTGACACGCGTATGTGCATGTGCGGACACATCCATGCGTGCACACACATGCACGCATATATGCACACACATGCACACCGACATGTGTACACACGCGAGCACACATGCATGCACACATGCACATATATGTGCGCACACACATACACACGCATTCACACACACACGTGTGTGCACATGGCCTTTCCGGAGTGGCACCGTTCATGGTTACGCGTGGTGCACGGCCATCGCATATGGATGGGTCGGGGTTGCCACTTCACGTTGCTGCCATAGCCAAGACTTCCTCTTTCTGTGAAGGAGGAAGACGAGAGGGCCCCAGCTTCCTGCCCGCTTCCCGCACGGGCCTCCGACCCCGAAACCTTCTGGTGACCAAGCTGGCCCAGGCGAGCACAGGTTGTGGTCGGCCTGCCCAGTGAAGGGGAGTCGCCCTCCGTGGCCCTGGAGGAAGCTCTGGGCGGCCGCGTGTGATGACTCGCATCCTTCATTCGTACACGTGGGCAGACGTCCGAGGGCCACAAGGAGAATGCTAGTCATGCACCCCCCCCTTCCTTGTAAATTGCAAGAATGAATAAATCTCGTCACCGATATGGAAATAATAAAAAAAAAAAATTAAGGCAAGTGAAGAGACTTATAATAATCCCCATTCAGTAATATCCTAAGAAGGATCCATGAAGATAGTGCTTCTGTGAAATAAGAATAGACGACAATGAAAAGGGATTTAAAAAGTCCCGAACGAATCTGTGTGTGTGTGTGCGCGCGTGTGTGTGTGTGTGTGCGTGTGTGTGTGTGAACCTAAAAGCAAGAGCTGACATGGTTCCTGAGGAACTTGCTGCTGGCGGGCCGCTGCCCTGGTAGGTCGTGAGGCTCGTATCTATCTCTCTCTCCGTTTGCGAGGCCAGCGGTTTGCCCTGTGACCTCAGTGCTCTGACTGTTCTAGAAAGAGTTGTCGATTTTTAGTTTGTTTAGCTTTTTTTTTCCCTGCGTGGCTGAGAATGATGACTTCTAAGCTACTTCCATATTGTTTCCATTCAGATTTTTGTTATCTTTAATAGACTGTATTTCAGAAATAGAAAAATAAAATTCTATTGAAGGGATGGAAGAAATAGACAAAGAAATCTCAGATTTTGGACAAAGAGGAAAAGAAATAGAAAATATACAAGTGAAGAGAATAGAAAGTCAGTTGATGAGTCGGTATGAATCTAGCTCAAAAAAGGCGAGACTCTTGGGAATGAATCTAAGGAAACAGAGTGGGATTTGCTAGCCCTGAAGGCGTGGACTTCTAGATTAAACGGAGCTGACTGGACCATGCAAAGGCCCTGATGCACAGACACAGCTTCTTGACTCCTCAGCGCGTCGAGGGTACAGGGCATCGTCTTAAGCTCCCAGAAGAGACGAAGGGCGAACGTGCATTACTTGGGGAAGGAAACAGACCGACGGGGGCGTCTATTTCGTTAGCAGCGGCAGAGTGGTTCTAGCAGTCAGTGGGTACGTGCATCGGCGTTCTGAGGGTAAACCATTTTGAATCTAGAATTCTGGCATCGCGATGGCCGTCCGTCCAGAGGGTCAGAAGCAATAAACTTCACCGGGGACTGTAAATAGAAATGCCTGCAGCAGCGGTGACAAATGGACCTGGTCAGGCTCGAGACACTAACGATGCGTGGGACCTGGAGGAGGCTTAGAGGGGCCCCACCTAAAGGTGGAGGAGGCTGAGAAGACACAGCGAAACCAAGTCGGATAAACCAGGTTTGCCCGCTGCCGCCAGCCGCTCGCTTACTGGCTTACACTACCCGTAGGCGGGTCGGCCCCGAAAGAGCCCGCTCCAGAACAGACCGACCAGAATATGCACATGAAGAGTAAACGGCATTCAAGAGATCATGAGTCTAACCTAAGAATGAAAGAAAGAAAAAAAATCTTAGGATCCGATCGTGCAGTAGGCTGAGAAAGCAGTTAGGTCACGTTGTGACCGGAAATCAAAAAGCTCCCAAGAAATATTTTGAAATGGAACCCCCGAAATAGAGAGTGTGAACTTACAGATAAAACCAAAGCATATACACATGATTTTTGTTAATAAAGAAGAAAGACGGGGAGGGAGGGAAGAAAAGAAAGAGATTAACGTACCGGACATTTCGGGTGGAGTGAAATCCACACGAGACAGTCAGATCCGAATATCAAAGTGGGGTGTGGCGTGGCCTTGGGGTGATTTTGAAACTAAACGCTTCTGATTTTGTGGCTTTCAGTGCCCTAGACACTGGATTTCAGAAATTTTAGTAATTTCCTAGTTTATCGATTAGTCTGAAAGTATGATTTTTTCGTGTGTTGAAATGAGAATGAAATTGTTGAGAAGTGAAAGCAGAAACGGCATGAGTGCAGTAAAGGTATTTTTATTTTTTTATCTGCTCCAGTGGAGTCACGGAGCAGGATCACACTCACTCATACTGAAGACGGCCTCAAACTCCCCGGGGCTCGGCCCTCATTCTCGGCACCGGCCCTGACCGTGGCCCGGGGTTCATCCCCGAACGCCCCTCCCTCCCGTCTCTTTCCTTCGTTTGCATTTAACGGGGCTGCCAATCTTCATCCCCCGTAACCTTGATGGCTAGCAATAAAAAAAGCACGTAAATATTTGTGTTCGGAGAGGAACTTTGTAGAAAAATGAGTCGCAGATTCCGGCTGACACTCCGGTCGCTGGCGGCCGGGCTCGTGTTCACAGTGTGTGGAGTGAGCACATGCAGTATTTGAAAAGGAATGACGTTTTGCCATGACTCCTACGCTCGAGGCCATTTCAGACTAAGGCTGCTAAAAATAAACTTAAAGAACAATATCTTTCATCTTTATAATAAGTCATTGTGGACAAAAGCCTATTTGCTGTGTGGACAGGAGCTTATGACATTGCCGTCTGGGATGGAAGGCCAAGTTCATCAGGCCCTCCCGAGAAAGCCTGTACATGTGTACATGAGCTCTCGTGTTAATACGAAGTATCAACACCCAGGAAAACCCCACTTTCTCTGGATTACCACTTGGAAAAGATTAATAGCAAAAATAGCATCTCATTAAAAAAAAAAAAAACTTAGAAGAGAAATGTATCAAGGAATGAGGGACTCAGCACATTCATCTGCAAATAAACAGGAGTTACTTATGACTCCAAAACTCCTGGAGAAATAATAAACTCATAAATAAATATTGCTATGTCTCACATCGAATATCCACAAAATTCCTGTAAGCATACATTTATTGAAAAATTCTTTATTTGTTACATTTTAAAGTAAATAAAATCACAAAAGTACCTAAAATTCAGAGCCTGCTTTGCATGTCAGACACCGTCCCACAGAGTTGCTGGTATGTCATCTGTGGTTATCTTTGGGTCACCTGAAGGGACTGGCAGAGCAGTGAAACCACCTGTTACCTCTCTAATCTCTGTTTCTCGGGTTCACACTTGTGAAGAGACCTCGGAATAAATGTCAGAAATAATTAATGGACCCTTAACACAAATCAGTAATGTTAAAATGCTCTCTCTATCTATACATACATGGAATATTTCATTTCTTTCTGTCCTCGGTTTTCAGTAAAAACAGTTTTACAGCTTTTGCACTGAGATTTATTTTTATACAGTATTAAGTGTGCCTCGGGATTTCTAGCCCAAAACAACAAGAAAAAAAGATAGAGTATGAAAACAATTCTATTTCTGAAACATCTTTTGTTTCATATCCAATTTCCAACAAAGTCCAAAGATATATCTTCCTTAGTAGTATCACCCCAAATTTCTGAGTGTTTTGTCTCCAGATCTGATGGACTTGAGACCCTTCGTTCTAGCCTGGTAGATTGTGCAACATTTCCCAAATCAGCGTGTTTTATGAATTCAACTCAGATTTTACGAGACTTAATGTAGTAAATAGATTTTAACAGGTACTTAATGAAAGATGTGGTAATTGATTGATGGGAAAAAGGAACAAGAAAACTGCAGTTTTGCATAATAAAATTTTATGTAACTGTGTCAATGTTAGGTTTTACACTAAAAGCAAAGCTAAATTTAGGCCATCTATCACACATGAGCATTGGTGAGTCACTTCCCCTCTATGAAAGGGACAGAAACCCTAACTTCCTATCTTAAGGTACAATCTGTACCATCCAGCAGATTTCAGATCGCAATTCTGAGAGTTTGAGTTCCTCAAAAAAAAAAAGAAAAAAGAAAAAAAAAATCTCAGTTTAATTTTCTACGTTCAGTGGAATTTTAAATAATTCCAAAAATAAAAATAGCTAACACTAAGCATCATGTATTAGTAGAAAAGTTTCACTTTCAACAACGAGATGAGATCTCGGGTAAAATTTGCAGATACCGTGAAAGCAAAAGTGAAGGAGAATCTGCATCTTAACAGAATAAAGCGGCCTGCCCTGACCCGAGGACTCACACAGACAAACTCAACACAGCGGCCCATTTTGTCTAAAAGTGAAAGCAAAGATCTTGTCATCCTGGTCACTGCCTTGACACCCCAGCGGGTCCTCCCGCCGGCGTTCCTGACCCGGCTCTGCCGTCCCGGCCCCTCCTGGGGAAGGCGTCTGTCACGTTTCTGGCTCTGGCTTCTGTCGCCTGACCGTCGGGGCTGTCGCCCTGTCGGCTCATGAGCGGAGCAGAATGACGGTGGCCAGGGCCGCGTGACACTCCCGGCCTTTTCTGGGAGACTTTCCAGAGTGTGGCCTTGAAACTCGACTGTGAGTGATCATAGTTTTGTCTGGAGACCAAGCTGAGCTGAACAGTGGTTACGGCAACGTGATAAATGTCGGGGCCACGTGGGTAAAAGTGGGTTTGCTATTTTCAACTGATGAATAAGGGTGCGTCCCTGCCTCATGTGCCTTAATAGTCTCCAGGAAAGGAGGGCACAGAGACGATGGTCTGCGTCCCCCTCAGAGTCCAAAAATTAATTAGACAGAAAAGGCAAATCTTTTAATATGAATTATGAATCTTTTAAAAAATGTTTTAAATTTGGTTTGTGGCCACCATTTAGAAAAGTTTCACAATATTGTAATGTGATTGATTCTGAGTCCAAAAGGATTGGATGGAAAAACGTAATGATCCTTACTTTGTCAAGTGAGACATGTAGCATTTGCTAGCAGGACATGTATCAATTAAAATAGAAGGTTCACAATATTGTATGTGACTGATTCTGAGTCCAAAAGGATTGGATGGAAAAATGTAATGATCTTTACTTTGTCAAGTGAGACACGTAGCATTTGCAAGCAGGACATGTATCAATTAAAATAGAAGGGTCACACGGACACTATGAGCAGTCTAAGTTTGCTATCACTATATCCAATCCTTGGAGATACTTTCAACTTGGGAATTTTCAAAGTTGAATAAAAATTACCCACCTTTGTGTGTGCAGGAATTCGCATGTGTATGCACATAAAGTTTAATATACATACATATATAGTATATATTATATATATTTAATATGTAGTATAACATAGTAAAATGTATATTGGATTTGGGCATTAGCTTTTCTCTTCGGTAAAACTGTTGATACTTTAAATCCTGTGGACAACAGAAGAGTCTCTATTAGAGCACAATTTGAACCTTTTTTTCTGGGCCTGGGTCGTCTGCCTTGAAATAGACATTCATTCGGCAGGTACTACTGAGCGCCTGCTGGTCTGGTCTTCATTTCAGAAACTTCTAGGGAAAAAAATAGTGAAGAAAGTAGACAAGCATCTCTTCCCCCACAGAGCTTACGTCCTGGCCAGTCACCTGTAGACGTAGCTCATGAGTAAGTGTCAGGATGTGCGACGCGGTGGCGAGAGCTGATGAGAGGAACCGGAGCGCGGCGAGAGCTCCCGGGATGCTGGCGAGTGGGGGGCCAGGGTGCGGTTCTGAATCGGCTCTGAATGGGGAACCCCACGGCTGAGGAGGTGGCATTTTGCAGAGGAGGCGAGCCTTGCTGGCCGGGAGGGGCGTTGAGGGTACGGGGGACAGGGGTCTAACACCGGGGCCTGGGGACAGCGGGGGGCGCTCCGGGGACAGCGGGGGGCGCTCCGGGGACAGTGAGTGGGAGCCGATGAAGCGTGTCCCAGCACGGGAGGCTCAGGGACGAAGGCTGCGGCAGGCGCCGGTTGCCGGCGGCACCGACCCTCCGAGGAAGAGAGACACACGGGGAAAGGCAGCGTGGAGGGCGCGAAGCACGGGGCACAAGGCTTCTGCCCGGCGCCTCCGGGGTAGCTGCGCGGATGGCATCTCTGCCCGTAAAGGGTCCCCGGGGAGGACGGTGTCCAGTCTGCCCGCGGCTCCTGCCGCAGGCGGTTCCTCCGTGGCCCGCCTCCTCCTCGGCCCTCAGGAGCCCCGTAGGCCGGGCGCCTCATCCTAGGGTCCAGGCCGCGGCCCGTCTTTCCCCGAAGAGGCCTGCGTGATCCGGGCCGGGATACCCTGCCTGTCCTCCGGCCTGTGGACGCAAACTCAGGGCACGGTTTCTGGGTAAACGTCGCCCTGTCTCGTACCGGCATGGCTCAGAGGCAGCCACCGCGTCACACCGAGCTGCTCGGGCCTCCGGGGCCGGGCGCTGTGGTTCGTGCAGGCTCGCCTCCCCGAAGTAAAATCCGTTTTGACTCTGCCTCACGTCATTCATAAAAATTAATTCCAGATGAGCCACGGATCTCAAGGAGAAAGGAAAACAATGAAACCTTTCGGGACGATGCGAGGGCGCCTTCCGCGACCTTGGGGTGAAGAAGGAGTTCTTGCCAAGAGACCCAAAATGGGGAAGGACCCGGAGGGTGGCGGGCTTGGTTCTTTCCCCCGGATCTGGATGGTGGTGACGCAGATGAATTTGCCTTTGCGAAAACCTTTCCCGTTGGGCCCTCCGACTGTGCGCATTCTCATGACCTGCGAGCCGTTCTACAATAAAATTCACTAAGAGGGTTTGCTTATGTCCGATGCTAATTAAAATCCTGGAATCATTTTCTAAATAAAGGAGTGACAGAACCAGGAGCAACCCACCGAGTCGGACGCGAACACGGCAACCTCCGCGGGTGAGGGGGGGTGTCCCCCACGCCTCCCTCACTCTGGAGGGATGGATGGGCTTCCGGTGTTTTGACACGCACCAGCCTGGATGTGTCCTCACGGTCACAGCTCTGTTTCTTCACGAGGCATCGTGTGACTTCGCTTTATTCCTTCCGTGGCCGTTAGGAATGCCGACAGTCAGAGACCGTTGCGGTGGCGAAGCCATAAAGTCTACGGCTGTGAGCTAGGATGGGCCCTGACCTTGTAATATTTACTAGTCACCGCACACCTGACTCATTAATCTGCCAAGCACTCGGAGCTATCTCGACTCTGAGAACTGCTGTGTGAGCCAAAATTCTCTTCTCTATTAATCATATTTGATTAATATCATGTGAAATCTCATTAAATAATTTTAATGCAGGTGTGTGGATCAAAGCTACTTTAGAGCTTCCCTGACATAAACATTGACAAATTACCTGCAAGTTTAAGTTTGTACAACTGATTAATCTGCTATTTTGCGATTGAAATTAATTATTATTTCATATTTACACGACTGGTTCAGATCTATCTACTATTAACACACTGCCATTTGCCTGAAATCATGTTTAAAGGCAATATTATATATTTAACATACAGTAAGGACAAAGAACAGGGGAGCATCAAATCAGAATTCTCATTTTACACGAATTGGATTCAGGTTTAGCAGCCAGTCTTTTTTTTTTTTTTAATTACTAGGTTATTAAAATATTTCATTTATTCTGCCCCTAATAGGACAGTATCACTCCTATAATTCAGTGGACCAGTATGTACTTTCCCAAATTTTAACTAAGCGTTAGCCCGATCCACGTCCGCACACGTATCCATCCGGAAGCTCCCACCCCCTCTTACTGGCGTAGACTCAGGCGTGGCTTCTACAAGGGCGCAGACGCTTGGCGGGGAACCCCGCGGGCCAGAAGGCTGGTCTGTGCCCTCGTCGCCGGCAGGGTGCACCGGGACCGCTTCAGAGAGACGGCTCCTTCTCTCGCTCGCGATGTTCTCCAGCCTTAGCCGCTCGAGAACGTGAGCACGCGATAGAAGCCCCTGCAGTTACGGTGGCCAGCCAGAGCCTCCGTGCCACGGGGGGCCTATTTGGTCCTGAGCACTATTTCACGTTCTCTCCGTATTTGTCCTGTAAAGACGTTCATTATCATTTCCTTATTATACTTAAGAAAACAGAGGCTCACGCAGTCTGAGGCCAGTATTGAAGGATCGTAACTACCAGACAAATATTTTTAAATAACAACGATCGCTAAAGGCTCTCGGAGCGCAGGAGGGGCGTGCGCGCCGAGAGGTGGGGGATTCCTGCAGGCATGCGGGCCAGGTAGGCCGGGTGCCCCGGGCTTGTCTCTGTCCTCTCAGCCTTCCTCCCAAGCTGCGATGGCATCGCGCTGATCCCGGCCTTCCATCCGCGGGACGTCGCCGTTGCACGAGGCAAAATCGTGTCCGCAGTTTATCTGTTTCTAGACATGTAGCTATTTTCGCCAGATCCATTTACTAAAAGTCCAGCCTTTTCTCACTAAATGGAAATGCCATCCGTATTATATATTAGCCCCTCACATTTTTCATTTATTATTTGCATATTTCTATGCTAATGAGATATTTAATTTACTTTAATGGCTTTATAGGTTTTTTTTTTTTTCCTGCTAGCTAGTTAGTAAGTCATATCACTGCCTTCCTAGTCTTCACATCCAAAATTATTCTTGGCTATTTTTGACATTTATTTCCTCATAAATTTTATAGTCAGGTAATTCAAATAGAATTTGCTATAATAATTAAGATTATAGATTAAGATTATTGAAAGTTCGACATTTTATATATCAAAGACTTTTCACTCCAGAACACTGTATGCCTTACCATTTGTTCCCATAATATGTTATATCACTTAATGAGATATTGTACTTCTCTTAACAAAGGTTGTTTCTTTCTATTTATTTATACCCAATACCTTACGCTTTTCTCATTAATGAGAATTTTTCTCATTTCTCCCTAAATTCTCGTTACTAGAGAAAAAAACCTAATGGCTGTTTAACATTTATCTTGTATCTATTCACCTTGCTAAATTTTTCTCTTAATTCCAATTGTTTAGAAAGTTTTGCGTTTTGGGTTTTGCAGTTATAAAATCAAGTCATTAAAAAAAGGAGATTTTTTTTTATCTTTTAAAAATGCTACACGCTCATTAAACTCTTTATCTAATTACAATGACGAGATCCTTGAAGACAGTATTTAATTATACTGGTAAGAATAAGGGTGCGTGTGTAATTTCTAATTTTAATTAAAATAAATTTCGTGTTTTACCATTTAGAATAACAATTCCAGTTGTCTTGTAGAAATAGTTATCTACACATTTTTAAACCCGACGTTTTGAAAAATGGCTAAAGAGAAATTCCATTAAACATCTTTTCAACATTTTCTATTAATTTACTCTTATTTTCATATAATGGACCTTAGGCGACCACGCGGCGACTCCTCTCTCTGCCTGCTCCATGCCCCAGGTCATGCCCGCCCCGGTCACCAGGGTGGGGCAGCAGCCAACTGAGGCAAAGCACTGAGGCGTGCCGTCTGTCCACCTGCTTCACTCTCGTCCCTGGCTCCGCCCCTTGCTCCCCGTTCTCACGCCCCGCGGAGGAGCCCCTGCCCGTCTCTGAGGAAAGGGGAGCGATCTGGAGAGGGTGTGCGCAGGCTCCCCCCCACACACACACACGCGCGAGCATGCACGACACATGCACACACGCGCACACACGCACACGCACACGCACGACGCACCGGCCTCTGCGCCGTCTCCCTTCGCGCTCAGCCATGCCTCCCTCGCGCCTGCGTGTGACATCCCGCTCCTCTGACCTGTTCAGGGACATCGGATCCAGGATGCTCCTTTCTCCCGATTAGTTCGTCTTCCCCATCGACCTGCAAACGTGCTCCTATTTCTCTGATCATTAAAAAAACAAACAAAAACAAACAAAGAAAACGCCCTCTCGGTCCCGTTCTCCTGTCCCACAGTGCTGCACCCCCGCCCTCCCTCGCGGAGCCCTCCTCTGAGAACTTCGGGTCCTCCCTCCGCCCCGCGGCCCCCTGCATTGGGCCGCGGACCCCAGCGGCCACGAGACGGCCCTAGGCTTTGGGACGCGGCCTCGCGCCTCCCCCTAACTCACTCCCACGGTCCTGGACATCTCGTCCAGTGTCCCAGCTTTGAGTGACGAGTGTCGCTCCAGACTCCCGGTCTGTTATTTCCAACCAGGCACGCTCCCTGCCACCTCGCGTCACGCGGCCCGCGTCTGGGCGACGCCACGACGATGTCCGATGGGCGTCTCTGAGTCCAGCTTTGGGTCTCTCCCGGCCTCGCCGGGCGCGTGGACTTGTGGCCGCGGTCCTCGGAGTCGCGGAGTCCCTCCTTCTCTCCCCCTCCCATCGCAAGTTCAACACGTCCACGTATCCGTTTGATTCCATCTTAAAAACAGACCCAGGTCACCGGGTTTCTCGCCACCGGCTCTGCGGCCCCGCGGGCTCCTGCCCGGGCCCCTGCGAACGCTCCCGGCCTGGCCCTCGGCTCCTCCGGTCGGCCTCCCTGCAGCGTCCAGAGCTGTCACCCCGGGGCTGGGGCTCGGGAGATGCCGGCGCCGCCTGAGAGCCCGGCGGAGGCTGAAGCACACCCCGCCACCGCCGTGCTGCCCGGGGACCCGGTCCCCGTCGCCTCCTGCCCACAGCTCGGTGGCCTCCTCTGGGTTTACGTGATCGGGGCGCTTACTGCCTCGCTCTGTTTCGCCCGGCTCCTCCCTCGCCTGGAACGGCCTCCCCAGCGCCCTCCTCTGCCCCATGCCATGATGCTGTGTCACGTTCCCGGTCGTGGCTCGCCCAAGGCGGGGCCTGTGCCCAAGATCCGAATAGATCGCCCGGCACGGCCAGGCCTCCTAACCGTCTGCGTTCTCTGCTTAATTTTCCCCCATCGCGCTTATCAGCATCTAACAGGTCAGGAGCACGCGATCGGCGTGTTTTGTCTGTTCTCATGGAGAACGTCATTCTCTTATTCACCAAAAACCCGTTCCGCGAGTGAGAAAAACAGGGCTGGGATATAATTCCTAATATTTTAAGGGTTTTTTTCCTTCTGCATTCGTAAATCAGATACGTCGCCATTTTTCCTTTATCATTCCCTCTCGCGTTGCCTTGGTAAAATGAACCGGGGAGGCTTTTCCTCTTTTTTTCCCCGAGGCCTGGAACCGTTTAGCTTTGAAAAGCCCTCTTGCTTTAAGGTTATATAAAATCCACGTTACGTAAACCTCAGCTGGGCGGCCATCTGTGCGCGGTGCCTTTTCAATGGCAGATCTGTAGGTCTTTTTCTAACGCTCCCACGGGAATGGGTGTATTTCAGTTTCCTCATCCTTTCTTCTTGGGTGAATTTTGGCACTCCAGATTTTGCTGGGAAATCATCCATTTCCTCTGCATTTTCAAATGTCTCGTCAGAAAGTTTCACATAGATATTTGTGACTGCTTTAATCACTTCTGTACCCACGGTGGGCCCTGGTATCTCTCCTCCAATTCGCTGGTATTTTCGTCATCATCTCCCTCTTGCCTTTAAACAAGCTCCTGAGGCATCAATATAATTAAATTGACTTGAATTTGCTTTATTTCTGGTACCTTTTTTATTTCTTATTAAATTTAGCTTTGGTTATGCACGTCTATTTCCTATTTGCTTTTTGTTTAAATTATTTTCTGTCATTTCAGGAGGAGCACAAACTCCCTTTATTCCTTCACTCTCTTTGAAAATAATGACGGTATTTCGTATCATTTTTTTTTCCTCTTCTGGGGACGGCTTTCACTTTGTCCCTGAGGTTTAGCGATGAAGAATGTTCTTCTTCATTACTTTTTACGTACCTACAATTTCAGATTCGATTTTCTCTTTGATCTAAACGTGAACTGTCTAGGAATGCTCTTCTTAATTCCTAAGGGGCTAGGATCATTGGCCCCTTTATATTATTAATTATTTTAGATCTTATTAGTTCATGTTCACAGGACAAACTCGATAAAACTTTTATTTAAAAAAATGTACTTAGGCAATCTTTTTACTCAAGAAAGCGATCGATTTTATAAATGTTCCATGAGCATGTGAATTAAAAAAAAAATTCTCTCTTCAAGGAATGTAAGAAAGATTCAGTGTATACCAATACCAATTAAATCACACCTACCATTTTATTATTTAATTTTGCATCACAGTTATTTATTTTATTATTTACTTCTTTCATGGAATACTTTTATTTGTCTTTCAAATCTATCCACGTCACAGAGGCAGATTAAAACCTCCCACTGGAGGTATACTATGAACAGTCTAGTTTTTGCTTTCTCGGGCCTAAAATCTTGGTGTGCGGGAATAAAAGAATGTCTCTCTCCTTCTTTGCTTCGTGCTAGCGGTGACGTTCTCGCCGATGGCCATTCCGGCTTTTCTGTTTCTTTGCGTTTGCACAGTACCTTTCGTGGCCACCCCGAGCATGCCACTGTGAGGCGTTGGCTCCCGGGGGTCGGCTCCCCGAGTCAGGCAGGGAGCAGGCTGACGCGCTCCCAGTGACTGGGTGCCCTCACATCCCCGTCGCCCTCTTTTAGCCTGAATCGTGACCGACATTCCTCGTCTACTCCCTCGAGATGTGATCTCAGCGCCTTGTAAAGGGGGGACTTCGATCTCCAGACTTAGAACGTTTCAGCATCTTCTCTTATTTATTCCTCCAGGTGCTTCCTTATTTCTCAAACCTGGTAATAGTATTTTTTTCTTCATCTGAGGTATATCTGGGAAGGTTTTTGGAAGTGCACAGATGCTTCTCTTCCTCCTGGAATTCGTGTTATTCTCATGGTCTTCTCTTGGGCTTACGTTTCTGGTCTCGATTTTCAACTCTCCGACTTTGAAGACGTTTCTTAGACTTGGGTTTCAGTCTAGGACTAGACGAGGTTCCTCATTTGCCATCAACAACAATAACCATCTGCTTCGACTCGTCGAGAAGTATTTTGGATTTAGCTCTCGAGAAGCTTTTCTGTGACGCGCTTGGCTGTTTGCTGCTGGAGCCGTCCTCTGTGGCCCTGCTTCGCTAGGAGGGAGCACTCTGTGTTTCTCAGACGGCGGGGACCCCCGAGACAGCCGGCATTTCCCTTTGCTTGTTCACTGCAGCTCGGATCTGGTCGTGGGGATGCCTCCCAAACGTTAGCAGCGCTAAAAGAAGTCGGAGAAAGGCAAACCGACCCTCCTTCCACGGGCCACTAGTGCACGGGACGCCTGGACGGGGCCGGCTTCCTCCTCAGGGCCCGTGTGCACGTCTCGCGTCCGGGAACCCTGCGTCCTCTCCGGGGTGGCTGGGCAGGCTCAGGCCGAGCCCGGGCCGACGTCCTCCCCAGGGCGCCCCATGTCCGTGGGGGACTCGCCGCTTCACGTTCTGGCCCACGGAAGCGTCCGGTGGTGCTGGCGTCCGGATCGCCATCCAGCCCGCGGGGGTCAGGACACTTGCCCGCTTCTCTGCATGTCCCCACGGGGCCTGAGGCCGCACCAGCTGCCTGGCAGGACCAGGCCGCCGAAGCCCGTGGGCAGCGGAGGGGAAGGTCACCGTCCTGGAGCCTCACCCTGGCGTCCCCCTCGAAAGCCTTATGGGCACCAGTTAAAATGATTCCTCTTCTCTCCTCAATGGAAATGGGTTTTCGTTGTCTTCGTGTACTTCCAGGATGTGGAAACACTAGTTTAAATTGATCTTCAAGCCCCTCGGCACTTAAAAGTAACCATGGTCATGTGTCCACTCTCCAGCTATGCAGTTAAAATTATTAGATAATAACTACTTAAGATAAGATAAACAAACATACAAGAAATGCATCTTAAACCGAACGCCTCTTCTGAACGGGTGTCCGGCCAGCACTAGTCACTGTCCCGTTGGGGTCCCCGTCCCACGCGGCCTGCACGTCGCTGAACGACGATGCCCTGGGGACTCGCGGCTCGGTGCAGGCCGGCCCCCACCGGTCAGGGCACGGGTGCGAGGCAGTGGACATGGGGGACGGCCCCGCGGGCGAGGGGGCACGAGGGCACCCGCCCTCCTCCCGCGGCCACGTCCACGTGCCCCCAGGGCGGCGAGCCTGCGCCAGGCGAGGAGCAGCTCCGGGGCCCCGGGCGCTGCGCAGCTGCTCAGAGCCGGGGCTCGGGCGGGTGGCCGGGCCCAGCGTGTGCCGGGCTCGGGGGCTGCAGACTCCCGGGGCACCCCTCCCTCGGAGACCGGCCGTGCTGGCGCAGCCCTCTGTACCTCTTCATCTCGGCTCTTTTCAGAAAACGAGGTCCTCGTGGCTGCAAATGTGCGGAAACCAGCCGACCCGCCGACTCCGGCACGGAGCCCGCCTGCCGCGGCTCCGCCACCTCCTCCAGGTGGGCCGGGTCGGCGTCCCTCGGGCCCGGAGCGCGAGCGGCCCGCGCGGCCTGTCCCCACGAGCCGCTCTGGAACCCGGCGCAGCCAAGCGGCCGCCTCTCACTCGGGTTTCCGCCGCTGGGCCTCCGCGTTTCACATTTCAGGATCGCGCACGGCCCCCCGCGCACGGCCCCCCGCGCACGGCCCCCGCGCACGAAGCGGCCCTTACAGGCGGCCCCGACAGGCGGCGTGGGCCGGCGCCCTGGCCGCTCCGCCCAGCCCCGGCTTGGCCGTGTCCCCGACGGTTCTCTGGCTGCGTCCTGCTCCTCCAGGCCCCGCCCGCCGGGGGCCGCGGGACGGGCAGCGGGCGGGACGCACTCGGGACTGAACCCCACCGGCTTGTGTCGCCCGCTGCCTCGTGCTGCCCGGGGTTAAGATGTGATTAAACAAATTTTTTTTTTTTTGAAAAGTGCATAGAAACATTCTCTTTAAAACGATTCCCTTTCGATAGGGTGAACTACGTGCTTTAATAGCTATAATTCCGTAAGACTTGAGCTTTCTTTGGGAAAATGCACATTGCTTACCGTGGACCGAATTCTGGCACCTGGACCGGCTGGGGAGGAGCCCAGAGCGCCACTACCCGCAAAGTCCTTCCCCATTTCCCCGTGGGACCCGGTGCCAGAGAATCGTGGACGCCGGACAGCTGGGAGAGGGCGCAGAGACTAAATAAACTAAAGGCAGAAAGACTCGTGGAGCCCGAGGCGCGTGCTGAGCGCGTCCCCCACGCGCGGACGCCCCGGCTGGCCGGCGGCCGTCGCCGGTCCCCAAGGGCAGCCCTGCTCCGCACCCGCCCGAGACTCGGTCTCGCCTGAGCTGCTCGGGAACGTGGCGATTGGGGAGGCCCGTGGGGGTCATCGGCCTGGTGAGAGAGGCGCCCATGGCGGAGAGGGGAGGGAAGGAAGCGTTTTAGGAGAACCCCCCTGTAACGAGGGGAGCTGTGCCCATCCGCGGGCGGTGGGCGTTTGGGTTCCTCCCCGTGGTCTCGCTGTTTAAATGCACGCAGCTTTGCTCGCTTGAGCTTTGGCATAACTTATATCTTTGCTTTATGCAAATAATTTTTAAATTTAAGTGAAAGGATCACGTTTGACATCTCGTTCTATTTCTTACCCTTCCCCCCCCCCACTATGCTCACACGTCACCTGCTGCTCCTCGCCCACATGGCCCCCTCAGGTGTCCCTACCGTCCACCACCTGCCCTCTGGGGCGCGGATGGGCCCCTCCAGCTCCTCAGCCACAGTGATGCCACATGAGCAGCCGCGGGCCCGTTTCCTGAGCGACCCATGTTGGAATTCTAGAGAGACGTCCGGGAGGGCGGGCACCGAGTCCTGGGGTTGGCACGTGCCGAGCGTGACCAGGAGGTGCCAGACGGCTCTGCGGAGTGGCCGCCCCAGCCGGCCTGGCTGCCCCCGCGCCACGCCCGGACACTTGTCACTGGTGGACACTTGTCGCTGGCAAGCCCTTTCGGCTCGGCGTGCCTCGGGCGTGACGTGGCCCCGCGCCACCTCGTGGCTCCGCGTGCTGAGGCTTCTGAATAGCTCTTCTTCGGCCATCAGTTTCCTTTCCTATCGATCGTCTCTTTACAGTCTCCGCGTACGTGCGTATGTATGTAAAGTCATAAAGCATGTATTTTTTCAAAACCTGCTAGAGGTTGCTGTGTTTTATTCCTCTTTATGTGCAGAAATTCCTTCTGAATACTAGAATCTAGATATGATTTTTTATGGGGTTGGTCATTAGCGATATGTTCTCTCATTTTGGCATTTACCTATTTAATGCCTTCATTCTTCTTCCTTCTGAGGTAAGAAAATATATTAAAAATTTGTCTTTTCAATTTCTTTGTTTTATTTTTTGCCTTTTCATGACCCTCAGTCATATAGTAATCTGTTATAATTTTTAAAAGAGTTTGTATGGTTTTCTGGATAATTTCTTCAGATTTGTCTTCAAGTTCACTATTCTCTCTTCGGTTTTATCCAATATGATGATAAATTTGTTTGGTAAGTTTTTAATTCAATTAGCATATTTTTATATCCAGAGATTCAATTTAGTTTTTTTTAAACCTACTTGACCATTTTAAGGTCTCTCATCCTGTGTTCCTATTTAATTACAGTAAATATACAGACCACACCAAAGATTCTTCGGCTTCGATGTGTTTTTTTTTTTCCCCCTGCCTACACCTGTTTGTACTTAGAACCCTTTTCCTCGAGCGGTAAGAGACCTTCGTAACGTGATCTGCAGCCGGTCTCAGCCGGCTGGACGAACGCCCGCCCCGCGGCCCCGAAAGCCTCTCGGACGGTCACACCGGGGATTCGAGCTATCGCTTTCCTTCTGCAGATTCCCCGTGGGACCGTGAGCCGCCCGCGGGCCACCTGCGTGGCCGGCTTCCTTTGCGCCTCCTCGAGCCCCGCACCTGCGGCTCGCCGGCTCGCAGGTGGGTCCCGCTGAACGCGTTTCTCGCGTGAAACGGCCATGCTCTTCGCCTGAGGTAGCGTGTTCCTCCGTTCCGTTTCGTGAGCAGATCGCCTGCTTTCTCGAGGGTTCCACACAGAGCAGCAGCAGCGAGCTGTCTCTTTGGGTGGCTGCCGCCCCGATTCTAGGTTCATGAATCTGTTCAGTGACTACAGATAACCGAGTCTCTTAACTCCCGGGAGGGTGAACTAGAAAATTAGTCCTCGACTTGAAACTTCAATCGTATGCATAAAATCTGCATAGCCTCCTGATTAATAAGTACTTTAGTCAGCTGTAGCCAGTCTTAAATTTAATAATTTTATTAGTATCCTAAAACTGCAGCGGCAAAGATTAGTTGTGTTAATAATTAGAAAATTGAGCATTAACTTGTTTCAACAGAGTTGCCTTTATACAATTATATTTCACTTCGTTTTAGCAAAGCGGTGTATGCGCAAATGGAAACTAACTCGTCTCTGGCCCGACTTATGATTTTTGAAAGAAAAACAAAAAAGAGGCTCCTGCGAGGATGCTGCAATCGCACCTTCCCTGACCGGCCTCAGAGCAGAGCGAGCTACCGTGACAGAAACTTCGAGCCTTTCTCGTCAGAGCTGACGGGGGACATGAACTCAGGGCGCCACGAGGGACACAGGGGCTGCACCTCGTCGCTGGGGGTGGGGTGCGCGCGGGCGTGTGCCCGTCCTCCGCGCCCCCGTTCTGGCCCCTGCGACCCCCGTGCCCACGCGGCCGCCCCGTCCCCCGTCACGCGGCGCGGTCCTCACGGGCTCGTCGCTCGGCTCCCGCAACGAGGGACGCTCCTGGCTTCGGTCCCGCCCCACGTGCGCGGTCACCGTGCGCCCGCATCTGGAGGCGTTTGCCCCGCGGATGAGGGGGACCCGCGTCTGGGGTCGGCCGTCCGTCACCTGTGTGCTGTCACTTAGGGGTCACGCTGAGGCGAGTCATCTGGGGGAGGCGGCGGACACACGGGGGTTAAGGGACCTAGACGAGGCCAAGGTCGCCCGAGATTTCAGCTAGTGCTGCACGGGTAGGGGTCACGGGGTGGCACCACGTGGCACCCGGACCATGTGTCTGTAAGGGGACCCGCCACCCTGCGGAGTGGACAGAGCGGAGTCTGGAAGGCGGGGGAGGGGTCAGGAAGTAATGGGGGGAAGAGCTGTGAGGATTTTCCCGCTGAGCTGGCTGGCGACTCTTCCACGAGCACCCGGGACCGGACGAGCTAGGAGGCCCACCTGCAGCCGAACCCCAAGACCTGCCCAGGGAAGTGCCCGCACCCTGGTCTTCTCAAGCACGCGGAACCCAAGACCAATGTTTGCACGTTCGATCTTAAATGTAGACGCAGCGTAGTCGTTCTTAATTAGCCCATTTGGAAAATACTGATCAAAGCATTCCATTTTCTAAGAAGTATTTTCAATTAGTGCTCCAATCATTGTATTATTAATTAACGCGGTCCCCATAAAACTAATCGGTCTCCATTAGGCTTGAAAGATGTCAGCTCGATTACTTTAAAAACAACGAAAATGAGTTGCGATTTTATATCCGTCCTGGAGCCACATAGGGATCGATAAACATCCTCGAGTCGTCGGGCTTTAAAATGCAACCGAACAGGTGATCATCATACGCCATCAACCACGATCACGGGTGCCGATCTCCGCAAATCCCCACGAGGCGCCATTCGCGGCTGATCCTGTCGTTTCGACGGGTCCGTGACGCATGTTTACGAGCCTCCCGTCCGCTCAGGGCAGAACGCACGGAGCGGGGGAGCAGGGCGCCAGCGCGGGGGGCAGCTCCGCGTCCCAGAGCCGGACGAGGAGTCTGGGGCCCCCCCGCCCGGCTGGTGAGGGGAGCCCCCACCGCGAAGCTGGGTCAGGCCTGGGCCCCTCCCTCCTCACGGGACGACTGTCCTCTGGAGATGGCTCGGCTAGGACTGCCCGCTCATCGCCGCCCTAGAAACTCCAGCCAACCGTCCCACTCACCAAACCGGACGCTCTGACTCGCGGTGGCCTCCCGGCCTCGCGGCCCCGACCATGCACAGCGGTGACACTGAACCGTCACCCCGCCCTTCCTGCCTCCCGCCCGTCCCTGCCACTGTTGGGTGGTGACTTCAGCACAGTGAGGGCGAGGATCCCGTGTCCTGAGTCCCGCTGGGGTCATTCCGCGTAAGGGGCGGGACTGGGAGCCATGCCCACTGGCTCTGAGCTAAGCCCCGAGACGAAATCTGAACGCGATATCCTTAGCGGATTGCTGTCGTGTTTCTGGCGCTGCTGTCCAAAAGTAACGATAGTTTGCCAATGTATTTTTAGCAAAACCTGCTGTTTTTTATTTCAACTTCCAATAAATTGTTTTATATGCCCCAGTAAACTGCTGCAGAGCTTTACCGGGGATCTGCATCGTAATTTCTCCTTGAAAGTCGGGAACGCGCCCCATGTGTGGCACGTCTCACCAGAGTCCTCTGTGGCTTTCTGGCACATCTGGAGGTCTTCGGCGTAAGCTTTCAGCCGTGAGGGCACATCGGTTGCTTAACCGAAAACATACCGGCCCATCCTAACGCTTTATCTGTTGTAATTGGGAGATTCTTCTCTTTGGTGGAGAAGATTGAAAGCCTAGAAAATAAGCGTTTTTGCTTTTCCTCTGTCACACATCAGCCTCACACATCCTTCCCAAAGGGATCTTGCCACCGACCTTGCAAAAATAAAGTGTGTGTCCGTTTGACATTTATGGCGGGCCTCCAGGTCTCTGCCCTGAAGCGTGCCCACGAACCTTCTTCCGCGCCCACGCCGCCCACGGCGAGGGGACACTTGGCAGAAACTCTGCGCGTCCTGGAAAATGTGTCGCCCTCCCCATTCTCCCTCATTCGGGATTTTTTCGTATTTTGGGTTTTATCTCATTTTGGATTTTTCCAAGGCTTCTTATGGATCTCATGAGGTCGTGAGCCCCATTTTTAAGGGGGAAGAATCGCTGTCTTAGAGGATAGTCGCACGGTGACAAGAACGACAATGCTCAGAGGCGGCAAGGCGAGGATTCGAATCCGGGTGTGCGCAGGGGCGTAGACGGGGTGCGCTCGCTCTGTCCTCGTTGTGGGCGTGGCCCTGGAGGCGGGTTCCAAACGCTGTCGGGTTTGAGAACCACTGCCCTGAGCCGTCTCAGGCCGCCCAAAGGCAGCGGGTCCAACGTCAGAGGAGAGCCGTGGTCACCCTGTGGCTCTCGGTGTGGCCTTGAGTTCAGCTTACTGCCCGCGGAAGGAAGGGTGGAGAATAGGGGCCCCGGTCCTTGAAAGAACCGAGCAACGGAGTGTTAGCTGGCCTCCGATCGGCGTCCTCTGTGGCTGCAGACGCGGCTGGGGCACCAGAGGTTAGCGTCCGCTCGGACTCCAGATCGGCAGGAATGGGGGTGGCGTGGACCAAGGAGACGCCGCGGGTGACGGCTGGGTCTGAGCACGGGGTCCCGGCCGCCATTCGGGAGGTCCGGAAGCAGAAATCGCGACGCGGGAGGGAAACGGAGCCAGCGTCGCCGGTCGGAGGCGGCGGCGCCCACGTTCGAGGGCCCTCGGGGCGGAGCGGGGCGCGTTTCATCCTCCGCCGTCCTGCCGTTGTCAAAAGCCGCAGGAGGACACCGGCGGCCGCGGGCCACGGATCCTCCCAGACGCCGGCACGTTACCGGCGCGGCCGGTTCTCGGTGTCCGGAGAGCGGGCTCCGGGAGCGGCGGGCAGGAGGCCACGTGGGGCGGCTGGTGTGTGGGCTTCGGAGGGATCATCAGATGAAAATCAAAGGGGAACTGAAATTTCTAAAAATAAAAAAAGCTTAAAAAAGAAAAAAACGATGCGTCATGAATTTTCTGTTGAAAATATTTTGATGAAGAAGCCAGACTGAGAAGGGAAATAAAAACTGTCCTTGGTGATCTGGGAGTCGGTGGGATGAAAGGACCTGCCCTGACTCCGCGTGCGTGCGTGTGTGTGTGTGTGTGTGTGTGTGTGTGTGTCTGTCTGTCTGTGTGTCTGTGTGTGTGTGTGTGTGTGTGTGTGTGTGTGTCTGTCTGTGTGTCTGTGTGTGTGTGTGTCTGTCTGTCTGTGTGTGTGTGTGTCTGTGTGTGTGTGTGTGTCTGTGTGTGTGTCTCTGTGTGTGTGTGTGTGTGTGTGTCTGTCTGTGTGTGTGTGTGTGTCTGTCTGTGTGTCTGTGTGTGTGTGTGTGTGTGTCTGTCTGTGTGTCTGTCTGTGTGTGTGTGTGTGTGTGTGTGTGTGTCTGTCTGTGCACCCGAGGCCGCTGGAACCAATGGAACCTGCTGTGGGCTGTCGTCTCGGCCACAGCCCCGCAGCCGGGGTCCGGTCGCCCACGGGGTCCGGGGCAGAGCAGGGGGGTGGGGCATGCCCGTGGAAGTGGCCCCACGTGGCACGTTTCGGAGATGTTGGCCGCGCCCAGCCAAGCTCTTCAAAAAAAAAAAAAAACCTTCAAAATTATTGCATATGAATTGTGTGGTCATGTTCGTTTCTGTAGGCACATTTTTTTTTTTTGAGGGAGAATTCGCCCCAGATCTATAACAAATTATTTTGATATTGAAAACCAAGCATCAATGGTTGACTGTGAAAACGGCCATCCTGAGACGTCAGGCAGAGCTGGGCTTGAAACAAGGAGATTTTTTAAAACTATATCATAGCGCCATACTTTTTTTTCTTTAAAGACACTGTTTCTGAAGTCACTCATTTAAATCCGGAAAGATCTCACTCATCTGTTTAATGTCATGGAATGGATATGATATTTTATGCAGGAAAAGCCCACGAGAGGAACCCTATTATCGTTCTCTGCAGGAACATAAGAGACCGTGAACTGACCCCAGCAGGCGGCCGTCCTCCACGTCATGTGGCTCCTGAGGACATTTGCTGCCAGGGTGCCCCGCCTGCTGCTTCTGACCCCACACGGAACATTTCCCTACACGGTCATGAAAGCACTTCCGGAAACGCCACTGGGGTTACGACTTGCTTTCGAATACGTGAATGTTACATATGTTTTTGAAAGGAAATCAGAAGATCTCTACGCACTGCCTCCTCTGGAGTAAAAGAAATGGTGTGTCTGGAATTTTTAAAACAGATTAAAATAACAGTAATTGGATCATTTTAACTAACTGAAGTTCAGTTATTTAGAAGATGAGTACTGCTTTACAAGCGAAAAAAATGTGTGCTTTATTTTGGAAGTATGTGTTATTTAAATTTTAGAAAGAAAAAAATGAAATATAGCAGTCGGCGATACCTCACACAAATGTGAAATAAATGCCAGAAATCTGTGTAAATACATTGGAATGTTTGCATTTTATGCCAGGGACGACACGACTTGAGTTAATACAAACATTTTCGGCTTCCGGTCAAGATGGGGAGGTGGTATGCACTGTGCTCGCCTCTTCTCACGACCGTATCGAAAGTGTAACTCAACTATAGAACAACCGTCATTGAGACTGGCCTGAAATCTAGCTGACCAGCAGTCCTACAAGTGGGGACACACAGAAGAGGCCACTCGAGAGTGTTAGGAGGAGTGGGGGCGCGGTCCATTTACCGTTCCGGTCCCTTTGCTTGGCCAATTCCAATACAGAATCTAAGGAAATCCAGGACTGCTGTGCTAGAGAAACTCGAGTTCTGTCTTGTTTATTTTGTAAATCTCTCTTGTTCGCTTTCTCGCTTACGTCAAACCTTCACGGTTTTTTCTGCCTCTATACAAATCAGTGAGAATTCACTAGCACTGTTTGTGTAAAAATCTGTATTATATGTAGATACAGCAATATAATCTATATGTTATGCCGGGACGCATGTCTTGTGAAATCCCACACACCTGCTGGAAACACACAACTGCTTAGGCCAGGCTTAACAACTCGCAAGCTGTCGTGTAGAAACACGCCTCTGCCCTCTCTGTGTGCACCGTGGGGCAGTGCCTAGAACCGAACGTCCCAGGGAGTAGAAGCAAACGGTTAGCTTAACCTTCCGTAAGTTTCCGAGTTACTCTTGCTTCCCTCCCAACCCCAGCTGACTTAGGAAACAACTCGGGTTCAAGGGTGGCCCAGAGCCCGCGCGCAAGTCAGACTTTGGTGCTCAGGGCTGCCCCCAGCCCGGAGAGCCATTGCCACGGTGAGGGCAGGGCCATGGGGGCATCGGGTGAAGGGCCCCTCAAAAGCGGGGGCCGTGAGATGCTCCGCACACCCAGTGGTGCCAAGAACTCCACGGGGAGCCATTCTCTCCAGGCTCGACACTAGGTCGACAAGACTTATGGACGATGCATGTCCCAGATGAACAGTCTCCCCTCCCCGAGATTGCCACGTTAACTACGCACATCACAACAGGCATCCAAAAAGACGTCCCTCAAATTGGTGAGTGACATTTCGATTTGGCTCCCTTCCTTTCCCTCCTCCCATCCTTCCTTTTTCTTTCCCTTTTTTTTTTTCTTTTCTTTTGAAGTGGTGCATGAGAGTTTAGAATTAGAACCAGATGGGATTTACGGCTCCACACCGCTCCTGTTCTCGCTGTTCCCAGGAAGCGGTCCCGGGGCCTGGAGTGCCCACGAGGAGGACGTCCCGCGCCGGGCGAAGACGCGAGCTCCACCGCTGAGAGCCGGGCAGAAAACGCACCGCGACGGTCGGGCCTGATGCACCTGCGGCTCATTTTGGGCGACGCCGCCTCGGAAGTCGTTTCCAGGGCTTTTAAGAAACGGAGCTGCGGAAACGGTTCCTCCGTGCTCTCGGACGAGGGCGGCGAGTGCACCGTCCGCTACGCCCTGGGACTGGCTCCCCCCGGCAGTGACCCTGGGACGAAGCGAGGGGCCTCTCCCCCGAGATCCCGGGTTCTTTCCGAGGTGACACTGTCTCTTGAGGGCACACCCAGAAGGCCTCTCTGCCAACACCCGTGCTTGGTGGCCTGAGTCGACCCAGGACTCGCATCCCTGCGGGCACAGGCAGAGCCTCCGGTTGTTTGGGGAGGGGGCCGGACACGAACACTTGGCTTTGTTTTTGTTTCGCAGGCTGATCGGTTCACGGACAGGCTAGAACTGTCAAACTCTCACGTTCAGCCACCATCAATAGATGACACTCACGCCGACCTCTTGAGAAAAATAATGAGGTAGGGTGTTTGCCTCCAGCTTAGGGGAAAAAAAAAAAGTGTGTTTTATTATACTTGGACTGCATTCTTTGGCAAAAAGCTACACCGCAGTCACACTGGTTCTAAAGAAGCCGAAACGCCGGCGAGGCCGAACACCACGCAGAGTCGGCCCCAAGGAGCCTCATCCATGTCTCCGTCCCCAGGGCCCCTCGTTGCCCAAACCGGTCGTGCGGGAGGAAGTCACGCCGCCACGACATGCCTGCTCCAGGCGCCAAGCTCCTCTCTCCCCGTGTGTGTGTGTGGGGGGGGGGCTCCCCATCGCGGTGGGTTCCGTCCACATCCCGTTACTGGTGCTTTCGGGGACCGCCCGGGAGGGAGCGCGGCTGCACGGCCAGAGGACGGAACGTGGGCTCCTGAGAGAAACGGCGACGCGTTTCTCCTGCTGGGTTTCCGCGAGTCCTCAGGGCAAGGAAAGGCCCCGAAACCGTTCCAGCTCCTGGCACCCGAGCCTCTCAGCAAAGGCGAGGCGTCCGCTTAGGACCCGTGTCTGCAGGGCCCCCCGCGCCTCCGCCCGCCCCGGGGCCCCCCGCGCCTCCCCGGCCCCTCTGGCTTTGCTCTCCGCGTTTCATTTGGCCGCAGACCTCGCATTTTAGCTCCCTCGGAATTGTTGTGATGGCGAGAACTGAATTTCCTCATTCGCGAGGGCGCCGTGGGACTCTCACGCCGCGAAGCTGCACAAATAAACCCGGGAGGTCTTTCCGCGGCCCGGCCTCGGCGGCCTGTGTGGCGCATCGTTTGAGGGACACGGCGTGCCACGGAGATGAAAGCGCATCTCGGCTAAGCCAGGGGGAACCAGGAGGCTCTGCAGACGGCGGCGTGTTTTCCAGTATCGGCTTCGTGGGAGACGACGGTTCCGTTGAAGCGAGTAAGATGTTAGCAGACGAGACCTGGCCGTGCCCTCGAGAGCCATTTTGCCGCTGAGAGGACCAGATGAAAGATGACAATGGTGGCTGGGAGGGAGGGAGGAGTCCCCACAGGTTTCAGGAGCAGAGCACAGGGACTCGCGAGCCGCGAGACCCTCAGCGGGCAGCTGTGCGGACGGTAGACGCGCGTTTGTTGAGCAAGCTGCGGGCGCGACTTTCAGTGTGAAACCAGATGCTAGCAGATCCCCCACGTCCGACACCCCCAGGTATGCGGCGTGCCTCCCTTCCAGGCCGCAGCTGCTATTTCAGTTTGCTTACGTAAGAGCCGGCCTTTTGGAGAGAAGGTTTTGGTGCAGCTACAGCCCAGCAAAGCCGGTTTCTTTATTGCCTTAGTTCATTTATCCCAATGCTCCGGAAACCGGGCTTTCCCCCTTCTGAGTCTGTCTTTGTCTCTGAAACTCGGTGTTTATCAGCAAGCCTGTGCACACAGAGTCTGATGTCTGTCACGAGCTCCCCTCCTTGGCGATCGTCCCGCTTTCTCTATTGATACTGCCCTTTTGCAGCATCGCTGGGAGTCACATGATCTCATAAACTTGCTTCTAACTCCGAGGCAATTGAGTACAGAGAGCCCCCGACTTCCTCCTCGAGCAGGAAGGGGGAAGGTTCTTGCCGTGCAGGGCACCCCTACCGTGGGGGGCTCCCCAAGCCCTGCACCTCTTACAGAAAGGCCGGCATAGTGTGCCATGAATGCAGCCCTTTGGAGAGAAATAGCTCTATCTCCCTAACGGGCTGCAGTTTCTTTAAATGCCAAGAGTATGTTCCTCTTAAAGGGTGCGATGAACCATCTTTCCCCAGAGTTAAAGCATTGTAGGACCTGGGGAGTGTCTCAGAGGGCCTTAGTTATCAACGCCTGTCTGGGAGGTCCAGTCCAGCAGGGACGGGGCGGCCCGTGCTTCCTCGCGGGACGCTCGATGACCCGCTGCCGGGTGGGGAGAGGGGGCCCCGACCCGCGCCTGCCGGCCCAAACCCTTTACCCCCAATGTTGAATTTACAGCTTCCCAGTCACCGGGGGTGAAGGGAGGCCGTTTGGGAGCCTTGGCATATTCGGGGGCGGGAACTGCCCTCGGGATGGGGGTGGAACTTTCCAGGGCGGCTGAGCTGCTCTCAGGGAGGCCGGGGGCCGTGCTGGCGAACTTTAAGACAAAGTGACGTGAACCTTTAAAAAAGGCCACGAAATGATCCAAACGAAATAAACATCTGGGTCTGTTTTATTAACCGCGGCGTGTTAGACAGTTTTAAAAAGCATGGAATCCGTTTGCCTTGAATTGGCAAGAGGCTGATTCAGCGATGAATGTCGTCATCCCGGGAAAGTCTAAAAGCAGTCCCAACACTCACATTGCTTTGCAACCTCCGGTTCAGCAATGATGCAACGATGCCTTGAGAGCCACAGATGTGTGTAGATGTCAGTGAAGTCGGGCGCGCTCATGGCCCCTGGCGAGGGAATGTTCTGGACCACAGTCCGGGTTTCCGTCTAGCGGAAAAGGCTCCACCTGCCCTGCTGCAGGGGAGAGGCGCGCGAACGGCGAAAGCCCACAGGTTTCTTTCTCGCGCACGCTGAGCCTTGGGCTGGGGGCCGCTGTCCCTGTCAGCCGGGGCTGACCGCCGAGGGCCGCGGGTCAACCCGGAACCCAGCGGGGACAGCTGGGGTGTGTGGCCGAGCAGCAGGGCGCGGCGGGGGTGGGGATCCCGGGGGGCGCCGTCAGGGGCGGGCTCTCGCTGAAGGCGCAGAGCCATCAGGCGCCCGAGGTGCGGAGGGGGAATCCGACCGGTCATCATGGTGGGTGTCGGGAGCAGGGTCCTTGCTGACGGGCTCTGCAGGCCCACAAGGGTGGGACCGAGGTCCAGGCCTGGGCGAGCAGGGGGCCCAGAGCCGCGTGACTCCCCTCTCCGGCGGTCAAGAACGGAGTCCCTGTCAGGCCCCAGTGTCGGGGGCGACTCCGCCCTGCAGCCCCAGGCTGCCCTCTGACGCTGGAAGAGCTGATGGTCCCCGCGGCCGAGTCCTGAGAACGTCGCGGGGCCAGGGGGACCCCCTCCAGGGGCTCTCAGAAAGGCCCCGGCCGCCTCAGGGAACACACGTCGTTTCTATCTGTACCTAAACCAGGCTTCGCATCGCCCGAGCGGTCTCAGGCCGGGGTTCCGGGCACCTCCGCCGCCTCCCCCGCCTTCATGCCGAATGACGGCCTGCGGCTCCGGCTCCGTCATCCGCCGGGACAGCCCGGCCCGTTTTCAAAGGCCGTGACCTTTTAACGGCCGTTTCCGCCGTCTTCCGGCCACCCGTTGTTTCGCGTCTGCTCTCCCTGGACATCGATGTTGGGTCGGGACACAGGGCGACCCTCCCCCCTCTGCAGGCAGCTGCCGAGCGACGCCGCACCCCGAACCTGCCCTGCGCCTGGCTTCCTCTCACTGTCTTACAAAGGGAACTCCAGAAAGCGTGGACGGTGGCCGCTGCTGTGGACGGACATTTCGTTTTTCTTTAGTCCTTTTGACTTGTCGTAGAAAACCGCTTCCAGTAAGACGTTTCTGAACATAGTTACATTTCAAAATAAAACTTTTAAGGAATACACCTGTCGCAGAAAAGGCACTGGAAAATCCAAAATCCTCAGGAGAATGCCTCCCCCAGGGTTGAAGTCTGTTGGGGACTTTTTCAGGTGGGCCTCGCACAGTGCGGTCCCTGGACAGACCAGGTCGCACAGGTCGGTGAGCCCGGCCCCGGGCTGCGTGGCTGACACGTGACAGCTCGCAGGCCGTGAAACGGGGAGCCCCGCGCTCCTGGTCACCCAGCGCACAAGCTGAGATGCCGCCGTCCGGGGAGAGGGTGCCGCCCAGGGCACCGGCCAGCGCCGTCCTCTCCGTCACCGAGAGACGCAGGGCGACCGCTGGTTCCGGAACCCGGGGTTCGGCGTGTGGGCGGGTCTCGGAAAGCGGCCGGGCCTGAGGAGTCTGCAGCACAGATTCCGGCGAAAGCCACTGACTGGCGCCCCAAGCGATGCCACGGATGGGGAGCCGCCTGCCGGCCCCCACATCCCCCCACTGGGGCGTCCCCCCACTTCTCCCGGGGGGTCCCCCCACTTCTCCCGGGGCGTCCCCCCGCCCCTGCTTCTCCCAGGGCTGCACCGTGCGACAGGGCACTAAGCGACTCAGAAAGATCATCAGCCCACGCATCCCTGACGAATTCGAAATTGAAAACACCGCAAAGCTCATTTCAAAGAAATGTAAGAGAGGTATGACGTCACACGCCCGGGACCACGGCACCCAGCCCCGCAAACCCACCCCCCGGCAGGCGCCAAAGCGCCACGAACTTAAACAGGCGTCGGAAAGCTACGTCTCCAGCCCACCTCGCTTGGAAATGTTACAGCTCAGAAGGAGCAAATCTCACCTCTCCGTTGAATTCGGAAATCCCATGAGAGACTTAAACTGGCGGCGGCCACGCCCTCAGGTCGAGAGAACTCGGCACAGCACGAGGTCACGTCCCCGCTCACCACGCGGGGCGCACGGGGCGCACGGGGCACATGGGGCACACGGGGCGCCCGCGCACACACGCTTGCAATTGCCCGGCACACGACTCGAATCCAAACGAAGCTGAACCGATTCCGCAACCACTAATCTCGAGTAATGTTTAGCAGTATTTCCTTCACACCGCTTGGAATCCCGTGGCCTGACAGCTAACCAACCGGTTCGCGGTGAACTGAGACCTTCGGAGACGGCACGAATTTGGACCGGCTCCCGGGAATCGCGAGCCGATGAAACGCAGTCCCCGACCCGTTGTCCACAAGCACGCAGAGGGTTTCGGGGGAAGGTGCACCAGGGTGTGCCCCGTGCTCGGGCTCCCGGGCCCAGCAGGCGGCGGTCCTCGGGGCGCGCTCCCTCACGGCGACAGCAGAGACGCAGCTCAGGCCGCGACGCCGCTGGCCCGGCTCCGAACGAACGGCCAGCGAAGCCGGACGCCACCCAGAAACGCGGGAACGAGATAAATTTATAAATAAACAAAAGCTACTGGAGGGCATTAGAGGCTTTCAAGGCAGCCAAGACTTGAGAGAAGATTCCGGAAGAGAGAGAGACAGACAGACGGACAGACAGACCTGCATGAATGATCAGGGAGATAAGCGTTTATTCTGCGGATTTCTGTCTCCCTGAAGGCTTCTGCTGACTTTGACACAGCTCGGGACCGGGAGCTAAGAGGCCAAACAAAACCAAGAAGAAATGTAAACACAGAGCTTTTGGACGTCGTACAGGCCTTGGGAGAAAGCAAACAAACAGCAAAAATAAAACCGAGCTTGGCTCAGCTGGAGCTCGGAGCTGGAAGGGCTGAGCTTCTGCGCCGGGGCTTTTCCCAAGAACCTGCCGATTTCACACGGGGCGGGGGCCCAGAGCCAGTAAGGCAGAGTGGCCCTGGTACGCCCCGGCTCTCGGTGGGACCCCACGGACGGCACCCTTAGGAGGGGTGCGGGAGGCCAACGGAAACAGAACTAGGCCCAGCTCGACGCGGCCGCTGCTGACTCCAGGGCCGGGTCCTTCCTCTGGCCCTGTCAGAAAACGGGGCGCCTCGCCTCCAGAGAAAGGCGACACCCCCCGGAGCCGCTGCGATTGCTTTTCATACCAAATGCCCATTCCTCAATAAAAAAAGACTCGGCTTATCAAACGACAGTACCGAGAGAGAACAGAGGCGGCAGGAACTGACCCGCAAACGTCGGAAGCTAAGTCCGGGCCGGAAAGCAGGACCGGCATCCGTGGACGGTGGGGGTGGCCACCGCGCCGCGGGGGGCCCAGACCCCCTTCCGCCGGCAGGGCCACCTGGGCTCCAGGCGTTGGCCCCACCTGGTGCTCCTGCTAAGAAAGGGGACGCGCCACCTGGGGCTGCGGTCCAGCCACGTGCGGTCTGGGGACCCTCCTGGCTCCTGCCGCTCCCGACCCGGAAACCCGCTCGGAGCAATCACGCGTAACCGTTGGGGCCCGCTCCGCACGTCCACGGATCAATTTACCTTCACAGGTCTTTACAAATGTCGCCTCATTCTTATAACGTCGGCCCCATGCTGAAGCATCAGTGGCCTCCGCGTCATGTTTCGGGACAGAATGGATCGATAGAGCAAGTGATATTCTCACGGAGAGAGAGGGAAGAGAAGAGTTTTTGAGAACAATTTAAAATGGAGAGTCTAGTGGAGCTGGAGGCTTCGAGGCATTAACTATTCGTCGCCAGCCCCTCGGGGGTTATCGGGATGAGACAAAGCTGTTTTCCCTTCATATCTGGCAAAGCGACGAAGCCCATTGGGCAGCAAACTAGTGGCAGCTGCCCGAGCTTGAAGCTGCACCTGGAGCGGAAGCACGGTTATCGCTTAGGCCTGTCCCTGCCGCAGGGCGAGCGGGCTCTGCCCCTGGAAGCCGGGCCCTCGGCCGGGGGGCCCCGGCCAGGCCTGCAGAGTGAGGCGGGACCCCCAGCCTGAGATGGGAGCTGCAGGAAGCCACGAGGAGCCGGACGCCGACGGCTCTGAGCCCCTAGTGCTCCGAGGTCTCGAAACGTCACGAGCCATCCTTGGTTCCAAACGAATCACAGACGGGGCTTTTCCCCACGGACCGCGAGGTGTGGCCTTTGGCAGGGAGGAGACACACAACAACACAGTCATGCGAACGAGGGTCGTTTGGGAGAGGCGCGGGCAAAGACGGGCGAGGAGCCAAGGGAATGAGCGTCATAAAGGACGAAGGCGGCGGCTCTCCATCCGTGGTCTGCTCGAGAGCAGCCGTCGGGAGTCCGCGCTGTGCCCTGCGGCTCGCGCGCGCCCCTAAGCGTGGGAGGGCCAAGCCCCTGGGGCAGCGTCCGGGTCCTGGTCCCCGGGAGCGGGCGAGGCGGGAACCCGGCAGCCAAGTCGGATGGGCACAGGAGACGCTGCCCACGTCCCGTTTCCCGGCAACGCTTCACTGGGAACCCAGGGGCGCCTCCCAGCCCAGCTGGGGCAGTGCGGGCGCATGGCCGCTCCGAGGGACGTTTCGAACCGACACGATCCTTTCGTTTGTCGGCGACCTGTGCGCCTCACCGCGAGCGCAGTCCGTAACCGCTTCCCTGGGCGGCTCTGGCGCCGCGGGGTCCCCCAGGGGGAGGCAGCGCCCTTTGGGTCATAACACGCGGATTTCGCGGGGCAGGAACTTCTTCCTTCCCGAGGAAGCTTCTGCAGTCCGAGTTTTCCATCTCTTTTCCTCGACGACGGCCGATCGGGTTTGCGATTATGGACCCACCTTGAGGAAGCATCGATCTTTCCATCGCAGGGGTTAAAAAGATTTTTCACGACACATTTAAAGAGGCATTCCACACATGCGCCGTGTGTCCGCTATAAAACGTAAAATGCCGCGGAGCAGAAGTATTCTTTCAATGAAAGGAGCGATTCTGTTTTAACTGGTGAACACCTTCGATTTCATTTAATTCGATATGAGAACTAAAGAAGAAACTATCTGAAGTTCGGGCGCTTAGGAGCGCTTAGCTTCTCTTTTTCTTCTTCTTCTTCTTCTTCTTCTTTTTTTTAAGAAGGAAAGCCGTTGGCATAAAGGCGGGAAGTGTCGCTTTAGTGAAACCTGACCCCGCTTGCCGCGTGGACGGCCGTCAGGTGAGGCTCGCAGGGAGCAGGCAGTGGGGAGCGTGTCCAGCGTCACTCTGCTGACACAGGGCATGCGGGAGAGGCCGTGGGCCCAGCGCGGCACGGCGGCTCGCGGTGCGTCTCCGCGTCCTGGCCCCGGGACCCCTCTGGCCTGCGGGGTGGAGGAGCCACCCCCCCCCCCCCGCCCGCACGCAACCAAAGTTCTTAGCGATGAAATGCGTGGCCGGAAGGTCACCGAAGACTCTATAGCATCGACGCGCTTTGAGGAGTGTCCGGGAGCGTCACCAATCTTGACAGCTCTAATTCCCAGGGAGGCGATTCGATGGGTTCTCAGGACACCAATGTTTCGCTTCGACTGTGGACCTGCTGGTTCTGGGATTCTGGCTCTAGCCACACAGACGCATGTTCATTAGAGACTCGGAAAATAAAACCGGAAAATATACACCATTACAGCCTGGCGGTTTCGAGTTTAAAATTTAACAATGAAACTAAATATATGTTTTAGTTGCAAAGTCATAAACAATTATTCTAACCTCGCTGAGGTTACAGTTATACTCCATAGCAGAATATGTTGTAATTAAAAAAGAATTTTTATGTTTTGCGCTATGTTCTTAGCATGCAAGAGAAGCAAAAAATGCCATTCCGAATTTATATCTAAATATATTTCATAGTTTTGTATCTGAAAAAAAAATAGTTGTGAAACAAGGGAAATAGAATTGAGAGAAAAATTCTAATACTACTTAAGAAAACACTTGTCCAAATAAAGCCTTTTCCAGAAAGCATTTAATACACTAATTATAAACAATTCTTATCTGTTCATTAAGGGAAAAGCTCAAGGTTTTCACTGAGAAACAATTATCGTCCAAAGTACAGAAAAGCAACAGTTGCCTCTCCAATTTTAGTATTGCAGGATATTTTCCATTTGCTTATTCCAATTTTTTTAATCGACTTATTTTGAGGAGACCTTAAAGGTTTCTTGTTCATTTCTCGGTAATCATTATTTATAAGGTTTTTCCTAAATACCAGGGCACAGTATTTCTCCGTATCCATGCAGGATACGCCGACTCGGGTGCACACACGTTTGCGTGGCTGCGGCACTTGTGTGACGGTGTGTGCGGTGGTGCGGGGTGTGCCGGGCGGGGGGAGGGGGGGCTGGCTGCCCGCGGCGGCCGTCTGCTAACCTGACCCGTCCCCGCTTCCCGGTGGCCCCCACTTAGGATGCGACGACGTCGGAGCTGGGAGGGAGTAAAGGCGGCTCGGCCGTGAGCGCGGCGCCCGTCCGCTGCTGCCCTCCCGGGGGGGTCCCCGGAGGGGAGGCTAAGCCGCCCCTGGAGGCCGAGCCGCAGGGCGCCAGCACAGGGGGGCGCGCTTCCGGTGGAACGGGGCGCTCTGGAAGCTTCCGTCAGCCGGCCGTTCGATTGGACCTGTCCTGTGGCTTTCGCGTTTGAAGAAACGGACCCGTGAGAACGAACACCTGTTAGCATAACATGAGTGAAACTTGGGAAGAATCGGAGGTAGAACGTGGCGTTATCTGAACAATGAACACGTACCGATTAACCTGGGGGACCCTCCACGCCGCCAGGCCTCGGCGTCAACGCCAGCGCGAGAAGAACGCCGAGCTTCCGGGGCCCACGGCAGAATTTATAAAGCTCACTCCCGGATGGTACAGACCCCGTGTTGGCATTTGCCGTGCTCTTTGCCAAGTACCTAATGATAAATAAATGACATTAGTCCTATCCTCATGGAGGCAAACTGTGCGAGCTAAATGCTGCGATGTATTAAGAAAGGATTGATCTGAAACGACCGGCCACATACATACGTGATTGGAAATCCGATTACCGAAATAGAGAAAAACCACCGGAGGCTGTTGTAAACGGACCACTCGGCTGCTCCGAGTGCCTGACGGCCCGGCGATCCGAGCCAGGAAAGGGCGAGGGGGAAGAATGAAGGGAGACGAAGCCGGGCACGCGCGCGCGTCCCCGGACCCACGGCGGCGCCGGGAAGGGCCCCGAGACGCCCGATGCGCCTCCGTGCTCGGGGAGGGGACGGCGAGGGGGGCACAGGGCCGCGTGGGCCGAGGCCGCCGTCCTGCACTCAGGGGCGACGAGAAAGCTCTCAAGGGGAAGGAGGTGGAGAAAGCCGAACTGCCGAAAGGTAGTCCTCGCCGCGCACACGGACGCACCGGCGGACCGGCGGCTTACGCCGCGAGGTTCGCAGGGGCCACTCGGGGCGCTCGCGGGGGCGGGGGCGAGGCGGTGGCAGCCGGGGGCGGGGATGGAGGGCAGCGTAGGGACCTGAGAGACGCGCCAGGCGTGAAGGTCCGGGCTGCACGCGGGACAAGGAGAGACGAGGAGGCCTCCGAGCCGTCAGTCCTGGGCAGCCAGGTGACAGGTGTGCCACGTGGAGAGGCAGGGGAGCCAGGGAGGCTCAAAACCGACGGCTTTGGGGAGCGCCCCGCGGGCGGGGGCGGGCACTCGGGCTTGGGGAAGATGGAGCTGAGAGGTCCTTGGGCGACAAGGGAAGGTGACCGAGGCGGCAGGTGTAAACGCGGAGCTTGCAGCTCAGACACGAGCTGGGGGCTTGAAGGCAGAGTACAGCAAACGCCCGGCGGAGGCCCCGCTGCGTGCAGAGAAGACGCAGAGCGAGGACAGAGGACGGTCCGCGTGGGAGGTCGCGGACCGTTCAGGGCCCGCGCCAGCGGACGTGGGGCCTTGCAGCCAAATGGACAGGGGCTCCGGGCGCGCGGGCCGCATGGTGCTTCCTAGACGGGGAGCAAGGTCCAGGACCTAAAAATAACTTGGAAGTTGTTTTAAATTGTGATAATGCAAAAAATAATTTTTTTTTACATGGAATTTTATGTAAGGGCACCCTCCAAAGAGTGGAGATCTCGAAGACTCAGAATCTAAAAATGACGATTACCCTCCAGAATCGTATGTTTATAGAATTGAACATCCATAGAGCTATAACGGGAGAGGAGAGAGAGAGAGAGACAGAGAGAGAAAGGAGGGAGGGAGGGAGGGAGGGAGGGAAAGAAGGAAAGAAGGAAGGAAGGAAGGAAGGAAGGAAGGAAAGGGAAGAATGAATCCTGGGAGGAATTTAGAGATGACCTATTAATAGAAAAGTATTTCCAGAAAGCATTATTAGCATGCACCTTACAGCAAGAGGTTTTTCAATGAGATGCAAAAGGTTTCACATTTAACACCATGTTGGAAACACATCACATTGCCTTGCTTTTGCTCATTAAATATCTAGGTATTAGTGATTTAAAATGCGGCGTCTCACTCAGCATCATCGCATCTGATAGCCAGGGTGTGCACTTCTCCTTGGTACTGAATAGAGAAAGATCTTGTCCTTATAATTTGTTCGAGTCACTGCACAGAACACTGCCCACGAGAGAGGTTTGTAAATCTGTGCTCTCTCGAGTGAGCCTCCCAGCTCTGAACCACTTCAAGAGCGTGATCCGCCAGCCCACAAGCCTGGGGCCCAGGGAAGCTGCTGGCGTGGTCACGGTCCAGACCCCAAGGCGTGAGCAGCAGGGGCCCGGCAAGTCGCACCCCAGTTCGGAAGTCAGGCGGAGAGAGGAGACGCCTTCTGCCCTTTCCCGTGTCCGTCCCCGAGCCATCGGACGAGGCCGCCCACGCTGGGGAGGAGCGCCTCCCCTACTCAGTCTGCTGAATCACACGTCTCTCTCACCCGGAAACAGACGCACTCGGAAATACTGTTTAGCTGACTCCCTGGGCAGGGCACCCTGTAGCCCAGTCACGCTGACACGAAATTGAATGTCATGTCCCCACGATCTAGATGCAAAGGAAAAGTCGGAGAAAGCCCAGGGAGGAGAACGATTCTGGGAAGGGGGGCCGGCGGCTTCGGGAGCTCACGGAGGGAAGGAGGCGACCAGATCACTGCAACTGTGCGGGGCTCGTGAAAACGCTGCGCCTGTCCGATTCCGATCCGGGACAGACAGCGCCACTCCCAGTCCTGGGAAATCAAGACCCGAGTCTCGGATACAATGAAACGCCTTCGAGTCTCGGATACAATGAAACGCCTTCGAGCCTCTGATACAATGAAACGCCTTCGAGTCTCGGATACAATGAAACGCCTTCGCGGGTGTGAATTCGCATCGTTAAGTAACACAGAAACAAAATAACCAAAGAACAGAGAAGCCAGGCGGCTAGCCAAGCCCACACGTGGGTCGTGGACCAGGTCCTTCACGAGAGGAGGTCCAAGCCAATGTCCGGCGCCTGCCACGTGCCACAACCATCCCACTTGAAGAAAGCGCGATTCGCCAAAGCGGTAGGTGACGTTGTTCTGCAGTGTGAGTTCAGGAAATGTCAACGACGCTTTTTTCCAGTATCGTTTTAACACCGCAAATTCGAGAACCCACTTTCGTGGTGTGCCGGATCGGGCAGAATTCAACCTGAAAACCGCAGGTGAAACGCTGGCGGGAGCGAGCGGACGAGGTTTAGGGGCGCCTCCCGGGCGTACCCGTGTTCCACGCGCATTCCCCTCCCACTGCGTCCCACCGCGGTGCCTGGCGAACCCGGCGGACCGACGCTCTTAACCTCGGTTCCCGTGGAACCGACCGGCGCGCGGCGGATCCAGCTTCGGGGAGCCCCAGGCGTCCGTCCCCAGAGTCCGCAAGGAGCCTTCGCCCAGAGAGGTCTCAGAGCCCTTGAGGTGCGGATTTGGGGGAAAAGACTTGAGAGACGGAGCGGCGTGGAAAAGGGTTTTCTTGGATCTGCAGCAATTGTCGAAGGGCCCCCGGGCACAGCCAGGGCGCCCGGGGGACCAGCCAGAGCCAGCCGCAGAGCCGCGGGCACGGAGCTCCGGGGGGGCCGGGGGACCAGCCAGAGCCAGCCGCAGAGCCGCGGGCACGGAGCTCCGGGGGGGGCCGTGCACATGCTCGCAGGGGACGGCGCTCCCTGGACGGGCCCGGGCGTCCTGTCTGAGAAACACAACGGAGATGAAGGACGCCTGAGGAGCTATCGCCAGACGGTGAGACGAGTCGGAGGATCGAATCCGCGTGGGGAGGGAAACCGCCAATCGGAACGGAGAAAAGGAAACAGGAATCCAGAAATGCGAGGGGAGTTTCGGGGGCCCCCGGGACGGCACCGGGCGCCCCAGCATTCCGCCCGCGGAAGCGATACACGTACTTAACCATTTATGATAGATATGTTTTGATAATTAATTCATGCCGTGGGAAAAAAAACAAAACCAAGCACCTCGGTCTGAGCTTCTCTTGGTTCCGTGTGTATGAAACGGCACCTGGAAGCCCGCGTCCGGCCGCCGGCAAGACCGGGCGCGCGGCCGCCCGGGGACGGGCCGGTGCGGGCTGCCGCAGGGCGAGCGAGCTCTGCCCGCACCGCCCCGACCGGCCGCGCGCCCCCGTGCCCCCCCCCCCCCCCCCCCCCCCCCGGCTCCAGGGTTTCCCAGCTCCGCCGCGGCGTCGCTGGTGCGCGCAAAGCGAACGTGCGTGACGCAGGGCGCGCGGTGCGCCCAGGCTCGCGGCGCGCTCGCTCCCGTCTCCACCGCCACGCGGGGGGGAACAGAGCGGGTTTCGGGAGTAGCGCGTCATGACCTCGTTTCCATGACGTTCGCGCACGTGAGCGCGTCACGCACGTCTGGGGGAGCCCGGGAGGATGAAGATCAGGTCGTCTGCGGCGTGACCCCCGGGGGGGGCGCCTTTGGGGCGCTGGGCGGAGTTCACGTTTGAATTTACACTTTTGGGGTGTGCGCGTGTGCGTGTGTGTGTGCGTGCGTGTGTGTGCGTGTGTTTGTGCATGCATGTGCGCACGCGTGTGGGCTTTTTGCTTCTCGTGCCAAGCATGTGTCGCGCTATTATCGGCAAGAGCGTTACAGGCGTTGCGACCATGAAACGAATCTGGAGCCTCCGCGTCCGCTGCCCAGGATCTGACGCGCGGACGGAGTGGTGAGCAGACGCTCCTTCCCCTCCTCTCGGCGACGCCCGAGACGGAGCCAGAGAGCTGGATGGGACTCAGAGCGGCCCGGACGACAGGGGCCCACGGGTGGTGACGGCTGCGGGGAGGCTGCGGGGGCCGCGGTCCCGGGAGGAGGGCGTGGGCAGCGGGGGTGACCGGGTCACACCTGGGAGGGGGGTCTGGATGGGACTGGGGTGTGAAGTGGCTCCGAGATGACTGACCTGCGGAGCGCAGAGGGCTGGCCTACGGTGGACAGGTGACCGGGGCCCCTGGGGATGTCCAGAGAGGAGCGGGAGATGGCGGCGCTCAGGGCCGGGGCCGATGGCCGGGGCCGCCGCAGCCAAGCAGGAGACCTGAGCAAACCGCGTCCGTTTCCAGGCCGTGACCTGGGTGTGGGGGGCGCTGGGGGCGAAGGCGAGGGAGGGCGAGGAGACGGTGTCGCTGGTGAGGCCGCCCTCTCCAGAGGCTCGGCGGGAGGGAAGCTGGGGCGAAGGGGAGGCTCGTACGTGTCTCCTAAGCTGGTGGCCGCTCTGCGGGCGGCGGCTGTGGTCTGGGCCCCGCCCCTCTGCCGGGGGCACACGTCGTCTCTCTGTCCCGCCATGAGCTGTGTGTCGCTCGTTGGCCCTATGAAGGTAGCTGCTCAGGGAACCTCTGGATCCGCCCAGCAACGCACAGAGGGGAGCCACCGGCAATCTCGAACGCGGACGCCCAGGCCGCCACACTCGCTGCTCCCCGCGTCCCGGGCCCACGGCGGGCGGAAGAGGGTGTCTGAGGGCAACCTGGCGCAGGCAGCGCAGACGGCGGGCCGGTGCCCACCTGCGGGCTGTTCCCACCTGCGGGCCGGCTCCCACCTGCGGGCCGGTGCCCACCTGCGGGCCTGTCCTCGCACCCTCCCGCTGCGTCTGCCGGTCACTCACTGCTCTGTCCTCGCGGACGTCCGAGTTTTGCGGTTGTTCTAGGATACACTGCCTCACTTTTAAATGAGCAGTCAAAATGTGACGCGGATTAAATGAAAAATGCCGTTATTACAGGCATAGACGAGGTCGCATGCATGTGTGTGTTGATTAGAGGGGCTTTTTTTTCCAGGTGGTTTTATATCATAAATGACAAATTAACTGCTGAAGATTATGTTACTGGTCATCATTGCTATTTTATGCAGATAGACGCACATCAAAAATGACTGGTCCCAGATATAAAAATAGACACTTAAAACCTCACAAGCCTGGGCAGAAGAGAGGAAGATAGGGTTGGAAAAGCCTATTTAATTCTCAGAGTTGTCCACACTGTTACTTGATCTTCAGAGCTGATTTTGCCTTAAGTAGAATAATAAAATCAAGTTATAATTTTAATTAAGTAAATAATTGACTGATTGATTTTGCTGCATTTATCTCTCTGAGTTCTCTGTATTCTGATGGAGAAAAAGATTGTCGAGGTCGGAGCTGAAGGACCGAGAGTGACTCTTTCCCGAGGTATCTGCGTCCTGTATTTTTACAGCACGTACGGTTTTAAACAGTGGTATTTTTACATGCTTTCGTGCACGTGTTCAGCTACCCATTACATGCTGTTAACTGGATGCATGTTGGTAATAAAACTCTTTCTTCTGCGTGGTCTTTAATTTGACGTGTGTTACTTGAAATTTATTCTAAGTGTATTCAGACAATGGTTATCAGGTGCTGTGAAAGTCTACCAGAAAGCCCTTCTCTGTGCCCAAAAATCTGTTTCTCTCCAAGACGGACAGTGCTTCTTGTCTGCCTAGTGCTAGAAGGTATAAATCTCTCTAGATATTAGAACTACCATCTCCATACTCCATGGGTTATGATTACAAACAATATATTAGTTTGTCTTCGGTGTGATCGAATTTAGACTTTTAACTAGAGCGTCAGAATTATCTGTCGCGAACTCCACCACTAAGCAGTGCATGTTTGGGGCCGACCAGTATTGCAGTAGTTACTGTGTAAATGCTTAATAAATGCTTTAAACATCGTGGGTTAATGAAAATCGAGACCCTTTTCTTTGGTTACAGGGTTTTCAGCAGCGGAACTTTGCCCGTCAGAACCTCTAATTTCCCATTGTTGTTTCCTGCAAAGTTTGTCTTATTGTCCTGTTTTATTTTTTTCTTAAAAATTACTAATTCATTCTTTAGCCTTCACATAAGTGGTTTGAATTAATTTCATGCGTATGCTTACAAACTTCGGGGTTCTGGTTTCTTTCAAATCTAATCCACAGATAATCCAGGCCTGTCATGTGCACCAACTCCCAGGCGTCTTGAGTACCAGAGCCAAATATTTCTACTGAACGTGGGTTTTGGTTCGGGTCATACACTCATTGAGTCCCTTGGCTTATGTACTGGCTTCCTGGAACATCTGTGTTGAGCTGTCAGCCAAAAAAAGACAAAAAAAAAAAATCATTCAAGTAAAAAAAGGATGTGTGTAATCTGTGAAGATATAGTCGTGTACATGTGTGGATAAAAAAAATGCCAAATCTTCCTCGTTGCTTTGCGAGACCACAGAAAGAGCCGCACGTCCGGCAGATGCAGGATGCCTCCCAGGGTGGGCGTGGAGGCGCCTTCCTCAGATGGTCCACGTCGCTTGGCGGCTGAATGAAGGAGCCGATTGCAGGCTCGTCCATGCTGACGATATGAAAAAGAATGATCATCTTGATATGTTAATGGTCTGAATGTCTCGCCTGGTGACCAAAACGCAGGAGCAGGAGAGTAATAACGTGATAGCACGGAGAAACAGTTGAGGACTAGACCCCGAGGGCGCGGCGGATCGCAGCCGGGCTGACTCGCCCCGAGGTAACACTGCAGCACACGAGCCCCGAGAAGAAGAGACGGTCCCAACGATAACACGAATTACCGCTCCGGGTGCCTTCGGATCAGGCTGGTCGTCTGCTAGCCGGAGTATGCTGCAGACGGTGCTATTAGCGCCTAAACTTCACGAACATAAACACATTTCAGTTTATTTTTAGACAGTAATTTGCTGCTATTATAATGCTAAAAATCAACGCGTTAAAATGAAACTAAGCTGCTGCATAAAATTTTAGGCTCTGGACACACACACACATCACACACACACGTAACACACATATACGTGCACACATCATGCGTCTTCCTGGAGTAAGAGTTTGGAGGGCAAAACACACGTTAATTCTGGGATCAGAACATACTCTTACGGCCATGTGCTGACATGATGCGCTTTACAGGTGTCGAAGAAGGAACAGAAGTTTTGCTATTTGTAAGATAAATTTACGGCGGCCACGACCTCTGAGCGGGGAGACCGACATGCCTGTACGGTTTCTTCTTTGCCTGCTGAGAGCCAGGGACACGAAAAAGGGCCGCAGAAGCCCCCCGCCCCCGCCCCCGGGGCCCTGCGCAGGGAGGCGCCCGCCGCTCGGGCTCCGGGCTCCGGAACAAGCCGCCCTCCTTCCCGCCCTGCACCTCGGTAGCGGCGGCGGTGGAGGCCCGGTCTCTGCTTTCGTCATTTCGAGTCGGTCGCTAACTCGGCTGCCTCTTGTACTCTGGCAAAGATAATGTGTCTGGGTTTCCGAGGTGACATTTCAAACACAGTTTTTCCTGTCCTCCCCTGAGGAGTGCATAGTTTGGGTGGAATTCCTGATGTGTGGGACCCCCCCCCCCACCCGCTGGGGCTCACGCTCCCAGAAGGGCCCCGGGGCGCTGGCCCTCTCTGGGTTTCAGGGACAGACATGTGCAGGGCTGGGGCTCCCTGCGTCCTCAGCCTCAAGCACAGGGGGCCTTTGTGGGTCACGTGTCTGCTCCTTGTGCTTCAGCCTTTTTTTTTTTAATCTCCCTCTGAGCAAGTTAAAGCTGTGAAAAGCGTCTCCCCCAGGGCAAGGCAGCCCAGTGCCAACCGATTTCTTTCATTGCAGAGCCGAGGGCCGGCAGGGTGGGGGCGGGGGGTGCAGAAAGGAGTGGGAACCGGTTCGTGTCCCGCCCGTCAGACGTCGTGGCTGCTGTTAAAAAGTTGAGAGATGGAGCCGAGGAGTTGAGCGACAGAAAGAAGGTTGCCATTATCGTTGTTATCATTAAATTTTGCCCCTCCCCCGAGGGTGGTGGTTTTAATCAGTGAGACAGGGCACCAAACTCTTCGAAAAGGTACCCGGGAGACAAGACACGATAATATTTACGTTTCTTCCGGGCTAAGAACGGTCACCGTGTGATGATTTCGGAGGAACACCTGCAGCACCTGCTTTTGTCAACAGGACCTTGAATGGGGACAAAACACATTCAGTCACTTCCCGCCAGGATGTGACATTCCGGACCAGCCCTGAGCGCGGGCACATCTGGACGATGACGTTTCGGGCAGGAATTCTTTCCTCTGTCCCACGACTTAACCAGCTGGCCGTCCGGGAGGGGGTCAAAGAGATGACCTGCTGTTAAAAGCAGGAGCGTCCTTTAACGTGGCTGGGGGCGAGGGGAGGGAGGGAGGGAGGCGGCTTGGGGCGGGCGCTGAGCTGAGAAGCCGTCACCGCTGCAGGCTGACTTAACCAAATGCCTGGGGACAGAATACGGTTCTCGAACGGACCAGCGTCTAAAACGAGTGTCATAAGTGTGCAGCGGAGGGAGACACCGCTCCCGGGTGCGGTCGCACTTCTCTGTCCCCTGGGTCCGGTCACTAAGGAGACGCGGACTACGAGAGGGAAGGGAGCCGGTCACCACGGCAGCCACGGCACCGAGCGGACAGCGTGTCCGCGCGCAGCAGCTCCCTTCGCTCGCCCCGGAGCTGACCATTACGCACCGTGGAGAGCTGCCGTCCGGCGGGAAAACAGACTCAAATCCAGGTCCTGGCTCAAGTCCCGTTGTCCTGTAGGACTAGACGACGGGCCTTGGACACACGGACCTCACGCCGGCAGGGGTCAGTCACGCACACGAAGGCCAGCCGCGGCCGCGTGACGCGCAACGGGGCAGGCCACGTGTGTGCCCGTGGGGCGCACTGGGCCGCTCCACCCCTAATCACAAGAAAAATGCCGAATCGTGAGTGACGCTTTCCAAAACGGTTGCGCGGGCCAGGAGAAGGAACGGCTAACCCAGAAGACACAGGCGTCTCTCCGCTAGAACGCTCCAAGGAGAATGTCCCACGCTTCCGGAAGCTACTTTTTAAAACATATTTAAATATATATATGTATTTCCTGGGGCTGGGTAGACTCTACTTACACAGTTGTCTTTCATTTGGTGGGGAAATGAGAAAAGAAGACGAAGCCTGTCCGGCCGTCTAGGGATAACACAGCGGATGGGTGTCGGGGTCGCCGGCAACATCGGGGCGACCCCATCACATCGTCTCAGGCATCAGAACGTACCCCGGTCACTGACCCTCGTCCGGCTGCGGAGTCGGAGGTGATGCAGTCTCCGCGGAAGCGCTCGGGTCTTATTTTCAGAAGGGCTTGTGAGTCACGCAGAGTCGTGTCAAAACATGTATTATGTTATTTTAAAAAGGCAACTCGGAGGGAGGAAATTGAACCATCTTTTTTTTTTTTTCATAAAATTCTGCCCTTTAATGGAAAAAAAAGGCAAGTCATTCCCCACATGGCAGCCACGATGTGTTTTTACTGCAGATAGATATGCTTAACATGGCTTGGTGCGACCTTGCTTACTGAGACTATTTCAAGTTTGGAATCTGAGCTGTCTTCGCTTAACATTTATTGTTAGATGTGGTTAAATGCGCTGCTCATGATCGAATGCAATGTACTCTTGATCTATTATTATCTTGAGTGTTCAGCCAGCTGGAGTGGTGGCTATACAGATATATGTACTATTTTTATCGATACAAAAATGCGTAATTTTAAGTGAACCTTAGTTTTCTCGACTCAGAAAAACCGGAATAGAGCCGATCTTGCCTGCCTTCCTGAGCTGTAAGAACATGTCTGAAAGTCCTTAGGAAGGTCCTGGGCAGCGTGGCTGGTAGCTTCACGGCTCAGTGTCTGCCACAGCCCGGGGGGGACAGGGGCATGCCCCGGGGTGCGAGAGGCCACCCCTGGGGAACCCTCTCCTGCACCGTGACCTCATGCCTTCGCATGCCTTCTCCACGGCACGGTGAGAAGGTCCCGACACCCCCACTGTGCCGTGGGGGCCCCCACTGGGTCCGCGAGCCAGCCAGCCTGCCTGGCGGATCGTCTAGGCCGCTCCTGCTACGGCAGCAGGTCGGCGAACCCCCTCGGCGGCTCCAGACGGCCCGGCGTCTGCTCCTCCTGTCCCAGCCCCGTGTCCTTAAGAGTCATTCCACCCTGAGCCCCTGGGCTGCTGCTGGCACCCCCGGGGGACCATGCTCTCGGTGTGAGTTACGCCCGAACAGGCGTGGGGCCTGAGCCCGGCTACAGGCGTAGGAGAAAGGAGGTGCAGTGGGGGTAGGCCGTAACGAGGTCACCAGGCACGGAGGGCATCGGAGGCTCATCATGGAAGGGGACGAGGCCCCTCAGGCTGGGGCGAGGGCTCTTCCACCGGTGAAGAAGGCAAGGAAGCTGCCAAAATCCAGGGCTCGAGACCCCTAGCTTCGAGCTTCATCAGGATTTGCTCATATGAACCCGCGCCCAAGTTCCAAATCTTGTATCTTTTCAATAAACGTCCTGATTTTAATAAAAAGAGACCCTCTGGGTTTGGGAAGTGAATTTGGGCTGTAACTTATCCATTGCAAGATGGGACTGTAGGTGTAATTTCCAGAAGTCTTGGTCCTCTGGCTACAAACAGGAGACGGGATTCCTTCTGTGGAGATCTGGAAGCTTTCAGGTCCTTAAACGGACCTCGCTGCGGGCGTTCAAGGCCCTGAACTCAGCGTTTTCTTCTCCTGAATTAGCAGAGTTAGAACCACCGATGGACCCGATTATACTCTGCTTCCATCAGAATGTTCTCGAAATCAATAACTACTTGGCTGCCCAGAACTTGTCCTCAACAGGCACGTACTCGCCAGAGCGCAAAGCGGTCATCGGAGTAACCGTTTTGCCGTCACGAGCCCGATGCACCCGCACGCTAATCAGACCAGAGAGCCTGGGACGACGCGGCCTAGAGCCCGCCGGGGCCTCCGCGTGCGCGGGCGTTGGGCGCGGAGCCGCCACGCAGATGCTGTCGGGCGGAGCCCGGGGGGGGGAGTCCTCGGGGGAGACGTGTAGGACCACGAGTGGTGGGTCTGGGCGAATTCTGAGCTCCTTAGGAGAAACTCTCGGGCGAGAGCAGGAAACCGGAATGAAGAGAATTAGCCGATGCCCGCGGGGTGCGTCGCCGGCGGAGAGGTGTGGCGGGCTACGTTTCTTTCATCGCAACGGGCTTTTCTGAGTTATGGGATGCTTTCGCCTAAGGACGTTTGTGTCCCTTTGTGTTCGGCAGCCCCTGCTCATCGAAGCCGCGGAGAAAGGCTGGCTGCCGTAACAGAATCGCTTCTCCTGTCATTCGGGGAAAGGACGTGCAGGGGCCGGACGGGGAGACAGGCCGTCGCGCCCCTTCCTCTGTCCCTTTTCGCAAGCGCTGACATCACCCTCTAATTTCGAGCCGATGTCCGATTCTGACCGACGTCAACGCAGTCGCCGGCTCGTCGGCACGAGCCTAGAAAGGATTCGGTCCTCCCTCGCGGTGTGTGGAGGGAAGCCCGATCTCCCGAGCGAGGACACGGCGGGTGTGAGCCCGCCCCGCGTGCGCCGTGAGACGGCCGGCAGGGCGGCCTGTGCTCTGAGCCGCGTCGGGAAGACCCAGAGAGCGGCGGCCACGTGCGTCCTGCAGACGCGGAGCTGCTTCGAAACGTTCCGAGTCGTGGCGCCGAAGATGGAGGCGCCCGCACCCGATCGGGGGCCTGTTTCCTCTGCTAGAAGACGGTAGAGGAATATTTCCAAGAGTGGGGACGGCTACCAGAAATGCCTCTCAGGACGAGGAGAGCGACTCCCTTTGGACTCGTATTCCGTTTTGCCACAGGGGGTTCGTCTCTGAGACGCGTTCCGGGCCGAGTGCCGCCGTTGGCGCCGGGCACATCTCTGTCCTGCGTGAGCACGGACGCTGGCCGCCGACGCAGAGGTGTGCCGACTCTGCGGTCACTGCTTCTGCGGTCAAACGCACGGGCTGGGAGCCGCCGTCGGGCTTGGGGGCCGTGGTCTGTGACGCTGGGGGACGCCCAGAGGCGAGGGGGCGGCCACTGTGGTCCCCGGCTCCCTCGGGCTGCAGCCTCCGCCTTTGCAGGTGGCGCGACCATCAGCCCCTGTGCCAGGAAGCTCCTCCCTCGAGCAGCAGCTTCCCCACTTTAAAACCCCTCGAGGGCACCACCGTCCTCAGCAGAGCGCTCCGAAAACGAGTGAGTCGCACGTTCGCCTGCCGAGCTGCCACGCTGAGCCGACCCTGCCACCCTCTCTTCCCGGGCGCCCCGCCCCTGGCCGGGAAACCACGACGCTGTCTTGCAGGACGGGACACCGGCCGGGGGCAAATGCGCGGCAGTAAATGCCACAGTTTCCCCCGACGCCTCCGCTGTGAAAGCTGGTGACGGAAAACGCGGAGGTCGGACTCCACCAGGGCAGACCTTCCACTCGGTGACCGTCACGGCACAGTCTTCACAGCGGAACGTGTCAGGAATCGTAACAATGCCTAGCACAGTGTTCCACGGAAAATTCCGTCCTCTGCTCAGACTAAATACCGGACGCGCGGTCCTCACTCTTGATTAATGAGAGTCATAAACATACCCCAACAGGTATAATTCAGTCGTTTGAAGCTTTCGCCCCAATTGACAGATATATTTTTTCTTCTTTGAGCAAGAAAAATGAGATAGAATGAAAGTGTTGCCGGTCTCTACGGGACAGTTAAACCGGCCGCATTCGACGGAGCAGGTTAGGTCCCCGCCTGCCTCATTCATTTCCTACCTGAACTGCAGCTTCTTAGTCTAGTCTATAAATACTTTTCTAATTTGAATTAAGAAAATGCGCTGCTGGCACTTGTTAGAGATGGTGTAACGCAGTTCGTACTCACTTCAAGTCTCACCAAGTCGGTGAGCACTTTTGCATTCCAGATGGAGCTAAAAATATTCACCCATTAAAATAGTAATCATCATTAAAATTAGCTCACTGATTTTGCTGATTAATTTGTCAGTAACAAGTATGCTGTCTCAAAAGTTTCAATTAGACATTTTGTGACAAAACTAGGTTTTTAAAATGTAAACCGTGTGAGAAGAAAGAGGTGATTAAAGAAGTAAAAATAGAAAATTTAAATCTACTGTAATCGTCAAAGACTTAAAAAAAATGCTGGAGGGAAAAAAAGAAGCCGTGCAGAGGACAGAAGTGGCCGCTGAGCCCCGGCCGTGGGGCTGAGGCCCCCGTGTCTCCGTTTTGGGCCGATTCCGACATCTCGGAGGGGCGACTTCTTCCCGCCTGTAGGAGAAGTACGATCTAGCAAGAGTGATAAGCATTCAGGTGACCAGGGCCCCTCTCGCGAGACGGGCTGCGCCCGTCTTCCTGCGTGGCGGGCGCCGAGTCCGGGGGAGGGCGTGGTGACAACGTCAGGCGCACGGACGGCCGAGGGCTGCCCCGGCTTTTTGTGCCTTCACTTCGTTGGTTTCAGTCGACGTTCAAAACGAACATCCTAAAATGCAGTGCCGATCAATCCCACCAAAAACCGTGGGGCCGACTAGCACATGTTTTCATTTCAAACCTTCGGGAACCCGTTACGATAATCTTAAAAAACAGGCTAGTACAAATGCCTCTGGTTTTAAAATACATAAATATGCTTTACACTGAAAAAAAAAAAGGAATATGAATTATAAGACAGAAACCCGATGGAAAAAGTTTAGGAGACAAAGATTAGAAGAAAGACATAATATTTAGCCATGTTTAAAATAATGTTCATACATCATTCAGCACTGTTAAAGGCAATTAACCATTCCTCAGCTGTATTTGATGTTTCGTAGTGGTTATCATGGACATATGTCACAAAGTGACGGTGAAATCCAGGGCGGTAACTGTCATGGAAATGCCTCTGACCCTCCCCAGGTAAGGGGTGGCCGCAGAGCTAGGGAGAACCACAGATTCGTGTCACAGTGATCTGGTGTGTCCAAGTATTAATGGAATCCAGCCGGCTTTAATAATGTAATTTAACCTAACTTTTTTACAGAGTTTTAGTGAGTTATTTTCTAAAATTTTTATAGAATATGCCATTCAAAGCACACATCTTATTATATAATCTCTTGGGCATATTTATTGCAAGAGATACTAAACCAAAACATGCATAAAAGATCCTCTACGAAGTCTGCGATAGTGTGTCCGAGATGCTCCGTATCTGAGAAAAGATGTCCTCATCTCCTGTAGGTTGAGATGCAAATCCGGTTTGACATGAAACGGGAGTCTGTGAGAACGACCAGAACGAGCTACTCTGCGTGTCTGCGACTGTGTGGATGTGACCGACTGGTGCGCACACACATGCACGGATACACGTATGCACAGCAGGTGGATGGCAGCTGCCTAGGCAGCTACACAGATGACAGACGGACAGGCATTTACAGTGCCTCGACTGTCATGTATTTCCAAGTCCTGTGCCTTAACTTAAATCCATAAGCTTATACAAGGGAAGGGTTTAAACTATCTTAAATTCTGTGTGCGTGTGAGTGTGTGAGCGTGCATGTGAACCCGTAAGTGTGCAAATGTCTGTGCGCACAGCGCGCGACCCGAGTGCCCCGCCTGGAGCGTCTGCACTTGTTTCCAAGAGTGCCTGGCACGGCGTCCTGCAGATGCGTGCTGGGGACGACAATTAGGTGGATGACAACTGTGGGTGTAGAGTAGACAGAGCTTACTGATTAGTTTCTGGAATTGTTGCCCAGTTTTTAAAAAATATGAGGCTTTGCTCTTTTTTTCTTCTTCTTCTTTTTTTGGACTGGTGGGTTCCGTGGTGCATTTAAACTATGACCGCCGCATTAAAATGGGCGTCTGGTTTTGCCCGGACATGTGGCTGCACCTCAGAAGGGCTCCCTGGCTGTGTGCCCTGGCTAGACGCCCTGGGTACGGACCCCGGGCACACTCTCCGGCTACACTGCGGCACCCTGGGAGGGCCTGGGGAGAAAGGGGGGCAGGTGACGGAGAAGCCCCAAGTCGCTCCCCACGGAGCCGGGCTCTGGATGGCTGCTGGAGTTTGCATGAGTGTTCAGAGTCTCTCTGAAATTTCTCAATCTTGTGCCTCAGAAAAATACTCAGGTTCGCACTTGGCATGGCTCCTCCGACTCGAACCTCTCTCGCTAACTCTTGCCATAATGGATGTGATTTAAATATTTTTCCAAAAAAAAAAAAAGGACATGGAGGAGGAGCGCTGTGTCAGCATCTTGGCGGAGCTGCAGGTGACCCCGAGCGCCCCTTTCTCCAGCCTCCCCCATGTGCCCCGAGTGCTCGGGACACCCCGAGGGCCCTGCCGCCTCCTGCACGCCCTCCGTGCTGCTGAAGGAGAAGCGGAACCTGTCCCCTTAGCTGAAGCAAGGGGTTTGAAGAAGAAAAACCTGAGACCGGGAGACCCGCCCTGAGAGTCAGGAATTAAAAAAAAAAAAAAAAGGAGTCTGTCTCCGTGAGCGCGAGGGCCGGACGAGTGCCCCCACGAGGCGGGACTCCGGGGGCGCCCGCGTGACGCGCCGTGAGACTCCGCTGGCGGAGGAGGTCACCGTGTCACTCGGCCAGGACTCCAATTACACGTCTGAACGGAGCATAATCGCTCTAAGAGGAAAGAGGCCACGTAAACCAAAGTCCCGGGGGACCCGGAGCTGCGCTGGAGACTCGTGCGCGGGACCAGCTGTCCCCGCCCCGGGAGCCAGCGACCGGGATGCTCCGAGGAGCACAGCCGGGCTTGGCCGAAATGAGGCGGCCGTGTGCGCGACACTCAGGGCCCTGAGCGAGGGGCACGGTGGCGGGGGGGGGGGGGGGGGGTGGTCGCCACCGCGGACGCTGCGGGAGGGTCTGGGGCTTCAGCGCCGTCCCACGGGCAGGGGACCCCCCGAGCCCCGCAGCACGGGCTGAGATGGAGGGAGCGCCCACGCCACACCCCATCTGCACGCGCCGCCGCGAGCCCTGCACAGACCGTGCGCTGGACACGCGCTAACGCCGGGGAGGGGCCGGGGAGGCGGAGCCGGCTGGGGCAGCGCTGGCCTGGAGGACGCGCGGGAGGGGCGCGGGCCCGGGGTGGCCCTTCGGGCTCACGCTCTAGCCGGGTGCTTTAAGAGAGGCCACTGAGGGCACGTGTGGCCAGCGTGCCTCTTACGGGACGGCGCGGTGTCGAGAACCCCACCTCCTCCGTGGAATAAGATTCTAATTCATGCTCGGAAAAGAAGTATAGAAACTCTCATGAACGAAACTTATTTCGTGCTCGTTTTAAAACGGTCCACGTCGTTTCGTAGCAGGAAAATGACACGAGGGTGCCGTAGACACACGCCGGTCACAGGTCCCCGGCGACGAGCTTGCTCCCGGTGAAGAAAGCGCAAAAGCAAGCCACCGAGTTCCAGGCCGGAGACGCCGACGTTTGGATCCGGGGCCACCGGGTTCCAGGCTCCGCCCGGGACCACGGCAGAGGCGTCGCGCCCGCGGCGGCCTGCGCACAAGCCCTCGGACCTCTGGGGGGGCCGCCGCCGCCAGCGAGCCAGGATGGCTGCGACACGGCTGGCTCTGGGACGCGCTGTGAGCGCGCAGGTATTTTTAACATTAAGTTGGCTTGATCCTTCGCTTCCAGGTAGTAAATATCTGAAGCTCACAGACGCAGATTTGACTCTATCATCGTGATTGCTAATGATCCTTGATTATAATAAGCATGTAATTTTCTTTGGAATGAAATTATCTATTGCTTTTCTTTTTTTTTTTAACAAATCAATGTGTGATCGTTCTGAGGTTATTCCAGACACATAGATGTCACGTATATCTCCTCCCTGAGACCTGAGAGAATTGTACGGTGGGCCACCGAGCCCCAGGAACAGGGCTTAATTCTTGCCTGTTGCAGCTGTATTTTGTGAAACCGGTAGAGACGTCCGGGGAGCTCTGAGGTCTCTGTATAAGGTCACTAGCCCCATGGGGGGGGGGTCTGCCCACCCCATGACGTCATCGCCTCCCAGAGGCCCCGCCTCCTGACACGGCCACACTGGGGGCGGGTTTCGACACGCGGATTTTGAGGGAACACAGACCTTCAGCCCACAGCGGTGGGAACGGGAAGGACAGAGGACAGGCCGAGGGCGAAACGTCTTATACGGGAAACTGTGGGCTAGCGGGGATCGTCTCGACGCCGGGGGCAGCGGCTGTCAGGTCGGTCCGAGGCGGCGCTGCGAGTTTTGAGAAGAAATGTGAAGTTTAGTTTCCGGTTTTGCCGAGGTCAGGATTTCCGTTCAACTCGCACGTGTCGGCGGAGAGCACTTCGCGCCAGCAGACGGAGGGGGCGGGGAGCCTCCTCCCCAGACCCTCGGAGGCCGCCCGGCAGTGACGGCCACGAGGGGAGGTCACACGTCCCTGGGGCTGCAGCTTTCAGTGCTCGCTGCAAAGCGCACGAACGGTGTGGGGAAGAACGTAATGAGCTCCCGGCTGCCTCAAATGTTCGGCTCGACACGCGTGGTTCGTAATTTCTCAAGAAATTAAAATTTCCGGCGAGTGCGAAGCCCCTCGTCAAGCCCCCGAAGGCCCTTTTCCTCCCCCTCGGGAGGATCGGCTCTCCGGGTCTGACGTCCCATGCGTATTCTGAGCCCCTCGGAGATGCTTGGATTTTTCTCAAGTTCCACCGGTTTCAACACGTACGCGTTGCCGTGCCGCTCGCGCCGCTCCTCAGGGAGCTTCCTCCACGGCTCGGGACATTTCCCCCCACCGGACGGGCGATCTCGGCCCCAGCGGTTGGCGTCCTGCAGTGCGAACACGCCGACGGTGTTTCAGTGGGTTCGGTCGGGGCTCGGGGGACTTACGTGCCCCCGAAGGGAAACTCACAGGTCCTGGCGGCGGGTGGGTGGTGGCCGCGTGCGGGGACCTCCCGGGCAGTCACCTGGTCACCTGGGGGTGCTCTTCCCGTTTCCGCACCGCGCCTGCCGGCTCAGACCCTGTCCCCGGCCTTCCGCCTCCTGGGCACTTCCTCCCAGTCAGCTTCTGACCCTTCGACACGTTCTTTACATTTTTGATCTTACAATTCGTAGAAAAGAAAATAAACCTCTTTCTCGTTCATCCGGTATTTCCTTTTCTCTTCTCTCGCATTCCGTCCTTATTTCAAGCAGGCGACGTTTCATCACATTTTTATAGATAGTCGCGGTTTTTAACAAGCGATCTTGTGTCTCTTAGACCTCGGTTGCCTGACATCACCTTTTTCTGCCGTTTGCCTGTTTATTCTTTTTTAAGTACGGTCGTGTACCTACACGTGGAGTAACTCTGGGACCCGTCTCTCCGTCCTCGTTTTACAGGGGCCTGCCCGGCTGCCCGCCACGAGCCACCACGGAGCTGGTCCGGAGCAGAGCGGGGAACGGGGGTTCCCACGCCCACACTCTCACCCCTGTCCCCCTGGTCTGCCACGGCATGAACCCAGTCGCCACCCCTCCGTCCTGGCCCCAGGTCCCAGTCCCGCCTTAGACAGCTAACACCCTGGGCCACAGCCCCCCGACCGTCCCAGGCTTCATGTGGTTTTCCGCGATGGACATACCTTAGCGTTGGAAGTGTCCTCCTCGAAAGCTTAGATTTTTAGATCTCTGTGGCACATTTGGTCTTTTGCGGATGAGATACAGTCTCTTTTCTTGGATTGTTTTTTCACTAAAATAATTTATACGTATGTAAATACATATATATTTAATCTAGCAAATAGAATCAGGGCATTGGATTAACATATTTCCTTTTGCTTTTGTTTGCAGAATCCATCCCTTTAGGATTTTTGAAAAGAAATGTATGGGTGTGTTCCAGCCAAAGATCCTGTAACCGTTTCCTATCTACCCTCTGCATAGCTCTTTACCCAGTAACATCAATGGGACAGCACCGTGCTCCAGTGGACTCATTTCAGCCTCCAGAAGCCGGTGGCTTGCCGTCCTTACAAAATGTGAAGTCTACCTTAAGAAATATTCTCAAGGGAAAGCAGAAATGTGTTTACCAGCATTTATAAGAAAAGAATAGCTTTGCAGGACTATATACTCATGTGAAAGACTAGAACTGATTAGTAAGATGACATCTATTCAAACTTTCTTGAAAAAAATAGTCAATCAATGGTTAATTTTGAAAGCTGATGGAGGAATTTGTGTTATTTTAAAATAAAAAGTGATTTTTAATCTAGATTTTTCAGTAATACCAAATCAGAAGCACATTTATCATTATTCTCTTGCTGAGTCATATGGATATACTGCTGAGTCACGCGCGCGCGCACACACACACACACACACACACCACACACACACACAAAATCTCAAGACTATTCCATCAAAGGCTAACATTTAATCATTTAAATGAAGTACCACTCTCATCAGACAGAACTTCTATTAAAAGTGATTTTCGTTTTTATTATCTAAATTACCTATCCACCTATCTCTGTATATATGTGTGTGTATATATATAGATATCTATATCTATATCTATATATATGTATCTAAATGTCTTTTTGTCTATTATGTTATCTCATTAATATCTGACAGTTTAACTTGAATAAAGGAAGACGTTACATTTGGTAATTATTGTAGAAAATTATAGGAGGGAAAATAATTTTATCAGTTTTGCTCTTGTTTGGAACTTGTTGGAAATGTAGTTCGCTGGATTACCGTAAAAACCCAATGTTTTCGTATTTAACAGTAACCTTTGCAGCTATGAAACTAGACATTAAGTCTCTTCGTATTTAACAGTAACCTTTGCAGCTATGAAACTAGACATTAAGTCTCTCCTGAAGACATTTCTGCTTCTTGAAGAATGTGCGTCCGGGGAGCGAGAAGCTCCGCGGCAAAGGGGCGCTCCCAGCACCCCGACCACGGGAAAGGAACGGCCTTGACCGCGTGCGGCCGCACATGCACCGGCCCGCCCCCGCACACGCTTCCGCAGCGCCCGACGCCCTGTGTCGACTCGGCTGGTCGCAGGGCGCTCGGGCACGCAGGACTCTCTGAGCCGGTTTCCATGTGCGTCTGTGGGGGTGTCTCTGAGTGAGAGGCGGACCGATTCGAGCAGACCGCCCTCCCCGGCGAGGGCGGGGGTCACGCAGTTCCTCAGGCCTGAAAGGAATGAAAAGGGACAAACTGGATCCACTGTGCCTGTCCGATGGCGGGGACATCGGTCCTCCTAGCCCATCGAGCGGGGATCTCCACCATCCGATCTCCTAAATCTCCACCCTGCGGGTAGCAGATTATGGGGCTTCTCAGCCGCCACAACTGTGAGCCAATGTCTCGGAATAAATCGCACAGATATACATCTGCTTTCCAGTGCGTCCTATCGGTCTGCTTCTCTGGAGACATCTAAGACTCTGAAATTAAAGTCCAAGGATATTTCGAGTTTCATGAATGGATTCCAAGGAGACGTGAAATTCCTTGAAATTGTATGTCAAAAAAAAAACAAAAAATGAGAAAGCATCCATATCTTTAAACTATTTCATTCACTTGAAATTAATAGCCACCACCTAACATATCTGAGTATGCTGTTAGAAAGGGCTTCAATGTATAGACTGGTATGCCAAAGATATATTTGCTATCAGATTATCCAGAATTATTTTCTTTTTTTCTTCGAATATGCTATTTTTTAACAAATGAGGACACTTGATAAATATTACTTGATTTAGACAGAAAATCAACTGGATGTTATTATTCAGTCGCTGTAAGAAACAGGTGTATTATAAAAACAGAATGATCACGTCTTCATACCTTATGAGCACGCTTTAATAGGCTCTCCTTCCGTTAGTAAGAACGACTAAAAGATTATGAGCGAAATCAAGAGCATTGGATGACCCACTGGAGAAGAGAAACGCAAGACGGTCACCTCGCGACGACCTGTCCTTTCGTGAGACGGTTCTGCGAACACTTTAGAAATCATCTCCATCATCATCGTGGCAATAATAATAATTAGGATTCTTCAGTCCGTAGCGTCTTCTTGCGAAGTTCTTCAGCATAACGGGATAATATTCGCGACAAAGGCGCAGCGAAGCCATCGCCGTCCACAGCACTCCAGGCTAACGAGGAGCCCCGGCAGTGCGGGACCTGCACGGTGTCCCCTCCGAGTGCTTTGCGATGACAGGGGCATTACTGGCGACGGCCGGGAAGCATCGCAAGTGACAGGAAGGTGACTGGCTTCATTAGAATAAGGGTAGATCTCTGCTAGCTACGATGCTGGCGCGTTTCTGCCGGGACGACCCTTTTACACATAGACTCTGAACATCGACTGGCCAGCGCTGGACGCTCTGAAACTCGCACGCGTCCCATGGCTCCCTGCATGGCAGCAGCCCCGGCACCGGCCCCGCCCGAGTCTGTGCTGTGGCTGCCGCGGTCCACCAGCACGTCCGCTGCCTGGCTGGGTCTCGCCCTGCGGAGGACGGTCAGCGGCCCTCGCGTGTGCTGGGGGGAGGTCCGCCGCCGCCCTCTACGACGCTGTGCGGTCCGCCCTGGGCGGCGGTGCCAGGAACCCTCGCCCTGGAGCCAGCCGGACCCTGCGTCTGCTGCGCGAAGCACGTCTGGGGCCGTGAGCCCCCCTCAGCACCCCGAAGCCCCAGCTTTGTCGTCGACGACGCTCGGGTGAAAATGAACCTGACGCCGCTGATGTGCTTAGAAGGAAAGGCGCTGACCGAGGGGTGAGCGGCCGGGGTGTGGGGTCAGCGTGGCCTGCGGCAGAGCGCCCTGCGCCGAAGCCGCCACGTGGGCAGGATGGAGGCTGAACGCCAAGGCCGGGACCCCTCAGCCCGTGCGCCCGGAGCAGGGGTGGGAGGCCACGGATCTCCGGCCCGTGGACTCGGGCGTGACCCCTGACCTGACAGGCGAAGCGCGGCCGGGCCAGCTCCGAGCGCTCCCTGCAGTGGCGGGGCCGCGGGGGGCCCGGCGTGTGTGCGCGTCTGCTGGGAAGGGCGCACACGCGCGTGCAGCAGACGGAACCCCGGGTTAAAACGCGGCACGCTGTGTCCCGCCCCGGGGCGGCCCGCGCCCCGTGCCCCGGCTCCTCCCCCCACCCGGAGCGGGTCCCCGCTGCTCCCCCCACCTCTCCGCTCACTCCCGACCCCACATCCACCCCCCCCCGGGGGGCGTTGCGGGAGGAAGGGCACCCCTCTTCCTCTGCCCTCCTAGGTGCTCCACCCGCGGCCTGTGACCCTCACAGAGGAAAGCCGGGGGAGTCTGACACGGGCGTCGCGCACTGTGACACTGCTAGAGAAGAGACAGGACAAAGGGGGAGGACTCTGCGCTTCTGGGGGCAGCGGCCGGGAAGGCGCAGGCGCGGACGTCACGGGGGACGCGGGCCAGCCGGCGGGCCGTGCCGCAGGCTCCTCCGCGCCCTCTCTCATCCGTCCACGGGCAACGCCCGGTAAAAGGCACAGGGCAGGGACGGGCGTGGCCGCTCCGGGTTCCCCCCCAGGCCCCCTCTGCTCCCCGCGGCTCCCTCGAAGGCTCAGGCTCGCTGCTCTTCCTCCCTCCCCTGCCTTTTTCCCTGGGGCTCCACCCGAGCCCCCTCTTCCATTCCACCAAGCGACCTCTCGCTCATGTTAACTCGGCGGAGCCCACGTGTCTTTCCTGAGCTCCAAGCAGAGTGGACGAGAGAGCGAGTCTTTCACGGCGAGAGCCACCTGCGACTCTGAGACCAGATACGCGCTCCTTTCAACACGGTGCATTCCGCGTGTCTTAGCCGGCTCGGGTCGCTGGGACAAACACCGTAGATCAGACGACGAGCGTTTAATCCTTGACGTCTTAGGGGCTACCGAGTCCGAGACCACGGCGCAGGCTCCTTTGGCTCCCAGTGAGGCACCGCGTCAGTGTGTAGACTGACGTCCTCACATGGAGGAGAGACGAGCTCAGGGACAGAGACAGAGGGAGACCGGCGGCTCTCGAGGCCCCTCCCGTAAGGGCACGGACCCCGTCCACGAGGCCCCCACCCTCCTGACCCGATCGCTGGGGTCAGGGTTTCGACATGAGACTCTCACAGTGGGGTGGGGGCGGGGGGAGACACGGACGTTCAAGCGATGACATAGTGTTAGGCAGAAATATCTATTTCCGTTGTCTTTATTAAAAGTACGAATCACAGTCTGATTGCAGCGTTTCATGATACAATATTCCACACTCTAAACTCTCCCCTTGTCCAAATTTGAGGCAAGAGAATTAATAAAATACAGGTAAAAATTCATTCATTTTTAATAGATTTTTCCCTCTGTACCTTAAGAATTTACATCAGTGTGAAGCAATTACAAGGAAGTAATTAAAGATAAGGAAGGATATCTTCTAAATCTCAGGTCTGTTCCAAGTGACGTTTGACTCGCCTGTCATTTTTCTTCCTACGTTTACGACTCTGCTGTCCAGGATGTGGTAGAGGGGACTCAGTCGCTCAAAGAATTCAACAAGGAAGTTTAAAGGTCCCCTTCCAATCGAAGCAACTAAAATTATAGTTTTTATTTCACAATCAACTTTGCCTTTGCAGTCAACCACTGATCAGCATCAATTTGTCTTTAATTAAATCAGCCAGATGCCATTCGCTCTAGACATTTCACAGATTCCCTAATTAGTGTGAAGAAAGTCCTTCTTGTTGCTAGTTTGGTGAACATTTTTATCAGGGATGAGTGCTGAGTTTTGCATCTACTGAGACAATCCTATCTATGGACTTTCTCTTCACTCTGTCAATACGATGACGTACATGGATTGATTAATTCCGATGTTCGACCACACTGAGTTCCTGGGATAAACCCTCGGGCATTATTTCGGATTCAAGTTGCTGAAATTCCATTAACAATCCTTGCACATGCACTGGTGAGGGGTACTGGTCAGTGGCTTTCTGTGCTCGCTTTGTTTCGGAGCAGCGCCGTATCCAGAGCTTCAGTCTCCAGATAACCCGTTGGGCTCATTTCGGCGCGTGGGACACACGTGTGTGCAGCTGCGGGTAGCTTTGCTGTCCTGGCCCGCGATCCCCGCCGTCGGCGGCACCTCTGCCTTTATCCCTAATGATGCGTTGCCCCCTCCACGCGGCTCGTACTTCCAGGTTCTTCGCATGCCCGGTTATTTTTCACTGGGTGACAGGCATTGCGAATTTCACCTCGGTGGGTCTTGGGTATTATTTGAGTCCCCTAATACCCTTGACCGGTGTTCTGGAATGCAGGTACAGTCCATGGAAAGAGCTGGATCTTCTGGAAGTCTGACTCTGAACCCTCTCAGGCGGCCTTTAGTCTGGTGTCATTCTGCTCCACTATGGAGGGAAGACCTTTTGAAAATGCGATCTGGAGCCCACGGATGTGGAGTCGCCCACTCTGGGCGGGACACACACTGGTCCTGGCCCTGCGTTCGCCCTGGGGACTCTTGCCTCTCCTCTTTCTGTGCAGGTCGCTTACACGTATGAGGGAGATCGCGTCTGGCCCCAGTTGCTCCCTCTTTGCCAAAGTGAAATCACTCATCCCATTAAAAATGGAATTTATTCTAGAACTCTTAACTTCCCGCCTCTGCCTGAGCGGTCACGTTGAGGGCAGAGCCTCCATGCATGGGTCTTTACGACAGAAGTTGTTCTTGCCAGGTGGGCACCTCGAATCTGCTAAGGCGTAAGTAAGCCCACGTGCTTTGCAAACAGACTGTCTCCGCCCGTAAAGATTTTCCCCAATGACTCTGCCGCCGGCTTGCCTCCTCTGGAATCGATCTCAGAGCAGCCTCCCTCGCCCAACTGTCACTGAACGCTTTTCCCGAGGGTCGGCAGAGCCATCCTCAGCGTTATCGGCAGCAACATTTCTCCCATCATCACAGTCTGCGTTCGGAAAAGCCGGCGGCCGCCCAGCACCGATGGGGTCACAGTGGCTGTGTGTTAGCACAATTGTTGCGGCTTCGATGACTGAGCTCCTCTTCTCTCAGACCGCAAACGAAAAACCGTTTATTGAAACGAGGGGCAGTCACACACTGCGTTGGTTTGCCTGGTGCACCAACTTGGACGAGAACGCAGAGTCGTGTGTCATAGGCTCAGGGCAGAACGGTTCTATTTTTATCATAATATGCCAGCCTCACATATTTTGGGACTTGGTGGGGATTACTGAGATTTTGTGTGAGCTTTCAGACTTAAGGCGGAAAGAGATGACCTTAGGAAAAAAGATGACTTGGAAAATGTCCCCTTGCTCACGCCCTCCTCTGGCTAGCGACTCTGAGCGCACTCTGCAGGAAACGAGCAGCGCCGTTGCTCGAGCGCCTGCCCCGTGAGTCGCGCTCCCCAGCGTGGTGGCGTCCCGGCACAAACCGCCGCCGAGGATGAAAAACCGTAAGTCATCTACTCTGACGGCTTCACAGCTTTAATAAATGTGATGGCAGCTACTTCATTTCCAAGGGATTTGACTTCATTTTATTTTCTTGCTTCCTCTAATTTTCTCAGAAGGTGTCAACTTGCGAAGGAGCCTACTTTCATGCAAATGAACTGAACGCCTTGGCTCAGGTCGCCCTGCTAAATTTTACACCTAATAAATAATGAATGAAGACGCTGCGATGGAGACGTGCCAAGAGACAGCACTTCCGTCCTCGAAAGAGCTCTGCGGGGAGACCGGGCCGGTGTCCACAACGGGGCTGGGCCCCCGGGCACAAGCCCAGCGGGAGCGGCGACGCGGTCCGGCTAGGGGACGGCGCGGGTGACGAAGGCTCCCAGCGCCATTCTCTTTTCCCGTAGTAGCTATATTTCAGTCAGTTTAAATGGAACGCGTTAACACCTAATAAAAAACACACTGTCTGATGCCTCTGGAGACAGAGCGCAGAATTCTCATGGTTTTTTTTCATTCATATTCTAGGGTTTTAGTTAAAGAAAAGCAGTCGGCTGGTTAGACAGCACGTTACGTTTCGTCAATGATCGGAGAGTGTGAGCACTTGAGGGACGAACAGGATATCGCCCCTTCGAAGGCCAGCGTTAGCCTGGTTATTCTTTAAAATAAAAACGTGCATTTTCTACTTCTTAAGTGAGAAATACAGTCTTGTTGAGATGGCACTGATTCTCTCCGGGAGTTTGTGACACTTTTCTTTAGTCATCGGAGCTAAGTAGGCGGCCGGGTCGTCAGTCTCTCCTGCTCCGAAGCCGTCAGATGCCACTCCCAGAGGAGGCGGAGGAAGACCTCCGGCAGAGTCGAAATGTCTCCTTTCCTGACCGGCCGGGGGGAGGAGAGGGGGGAGCTCGCAGGTGCGGGTCGCTTCGAAAACGTTCGACTCGGCTTGATTATGACATCGGAGGAGTATCGCTGTGTGGTTTTTCTGTCCTTCATGATTTACTGTTGGAGACTTTACTGAACTATGCCTTCTCTTCTTTTCTTTCGTGATGCCTTCCGGAGGGCTCTGGGGTGAAGACTCTGGAGCCCCTCGTGACGCCGATCGAGTGTGTATCAGTCTCCGAGGGCTGCCCCAGCAAGTCACCGCAAACCGGGTGGTTTAAAGCAACAGACATTTATTTATTCGCTCCGATTCCGGGAGCTGGGGTTCTGACGTTAAGGCGTCGGTCGGGCCGCGCTTCCTCTAAGACTCCGAGTAGATCCCCTCCTTGTCGTCTAGCTCCCAGGAACGGACTTGAAGATGCAGATCTAGACCGAAGCGGTACGTGGATTTTAATCAAGGAAAGAGATTTCTGTGCAGATGTCCAGAACGGAGCAGACGAGTCTTTACTTTCCTGCGTGCTTTGAGCGAGCCTCCCTGCCTTCTGAGCGTCCGCTCGAGTCCACGAGTATTTTTAGCGCAGACGAAGAGCATAACACAATGCAAATAATTGACGCTCTGAAAACAGAAGCGTAAATAATGCACCGAGCACACGGCGCGGCAGCGCGCACGATCTACTCGCTGGCCGGGCTCTGCCACCGGCAGGAGTGCCGCGTGGCGCGAAGCGGCCCCCGAGGAGGCCCGGCACCGTGAGGAGCCCTGCGCGCCTCCCTCGGGGCCGCCAGCCCGCCTTCTGCCCGTTACCCTCCTGGCAATGGGCCGCGGCCGCGTCCTTCCGTCTCACGGTGTTTTCTGCGATGCCCCGGCCACTTCGCTCCTTTCAGGGAGGAGGGAGGCGTCCAACAGAGACCAAGTTCTGCACACGGCACCGTGACGGGGAGAGATTTCTATTTCTCATTCCTTGCTTTCTTTCTGGAAATCTCAGTGTACGTCCCTTGCTTACTTGTAATATTTAACAATAACTTTCCATGTGCTGGTGAGTAAATTGCAAAGCTCATCTTGAGCATAATCAGGATGCGCGTTTTGAGACCTCTGTCACCGCTGGGTGACGACCCATGACCAGGGAGTGGCCAGGGAGTTTAATTCTCTTGAAGAGTGAATCTGGGTAGAAGCATTTACTGGACTTCAGAGGCCACGGTTATGGCAGACCGCAGAGGTCGTCACCTAGCTGCCGACCTCTCTCCTCAAGAACGCGGGCTGTAGACGGCCCCCACTCTGTCCCCCGTGCCCCGACCTTACAGACCCGGGATCTTCCGGTCGGCTTTCTCGTCGCTGAACTCTCGGCTCCGTGGCACTCTGCGCCGGTCCCTCCGCCTAGAAGCCGAGAGCCAATGAGCGGAAGTCATCTGAAGTGCTGGCCGTGGGGGACTTCGCTAGGCAGCAGCGGAGAGCCCACGCCGTCAGACGCGGTGCCGGAGTAGTTTTCGACCCCACCACGGTGGAGTCTGAATTCGACAATGCAAACGTTAATCCGAGAGGTAATTTTTTAAAGTTAACACATTGCAGTTCAGCCCACTGGTATTGTAATTGATTTGAGGATTAAGAGCAAGTGGCCTGGACGTAATGATTATCTACAGGGTCTCCTTAATACTCGAAGTTTCCATCCGACAAAATCGGCATCAGGCGGCCACTGAGACGCCCTGGCACCCCGACGACCCGAAGGGCTGAGCGGAAGGCCACTGTTTCTTCCCCAGGGAGAGGGCTCTCCCTGCGCTGGCTGCTGGCGACGAGGCTGTGTGTCCCGCAAAAGGCTAACTGGGGAGAAAACGGAAGTTCCCACCAGCGTTCACGAATGCCCGTGCCGCGAAGTCTGCGTTCTAGTTCACGAAACCCTCCCGCTGTGCACGTCGCACTGATTCTCAGCAGCGTGATCCCTCTTTACAGTACAAACAATTATTTCCCCAAGTTTTTGAGGAAAATTGATGGTCTTGAACACATGTCTTTTCTATTCTGTGATTCATCATGTTCTGCCCTTACTAATTCCTGCTTCTTCATGCCGCCAGGGAGAATGCTGACCGGGTGGGAAAACGTAGAACAAAGATTCTGCAGGGACCGTTCTGCCTTCTGGGGGCTGCAGTCCGGGCAGGAGCAGGAACGGGGCCCTGCCCTCGGGACCCCACGGTGTGGCAGGTGCTCTCAGCCCACTCCCCAGAAGAGACGGCCAGGGGTAACGTGACCAGGTTTGCTTAGGGTCGTCATTGACAGAAAAGCAAAAAAAAAAAGAATGAGTGTGAGGCTCTCAACCTCATTTCAATTCCAATATCTAAGGATTTTCAGAATTATTCTGAGAGAATCATCAGAAGAAATTCTTTTTTTTTTTCTCCAAAAGCAAAAAAGTTTAGGTCAGGAATCGCACAAAGATTGGGGCTCTCCTTCTCAGAGCTAAGCAAGGGGCAGGATCGTATTTTCAGACGCTGCTACTGTGAAGTTCTCTGTGGAACGTAAAACCTGTGTCCTGTTTTCTCCTCTGACACATTCAGGGTGAAACAGGACATGCTCACAGCCCCCGGTGTCACCAGGTAAAATCGGTTCCTAAAATGGCTTATACTAAAGTCACTCTCATGACAGAAACTCGGTGTCAAAACATCTGAGTTCAAATCCTGGCTCGGTTCCAAGCAATGGAATATATATATAGATTTTCTAACTCACAAAATGCTGACAAAGACTTCTACTGCACATACATTAAGGGAGATGGACGAGACAAAAGTCACTTCCCACGACACCTGGCACATAGTGGGTCTACGCAATCTTGTTTATGACTGTGTACTGATTTAACCCATTAATTATATGCAAGTGTAATTATTGAGCTTTACTTAAAATAAGCTTATGTGAGAATCCATCTGCCACGTTCTTGAGGTCTAAACCTCACTTCATCTGCATTCAATACACGCGCTTAGTTGTAAACAATAGAAATATCTTCTCGAGAAGGACACACCTGGTCGGCAGAGTCAGGCTTGAGTGTGGTCCCAGCCCCATCATTCATCCGGTGAGTTGCTTCCCCAGGTAAACCGCCTGAGCTCTACATACCCGCCTCTCTCACCAGCGGCCTCCTGGGTTTACATAAACATCAACACTGTTGAGACGATGGCTTTAAAGTCGTTAGCCCAGTGCCTGATGCCTGCCGGAGCAGAACCGTTAGCGATTTCCAATGTCACGATCGCGAGTGCACCATGCATGTCATCGGAACAGCACTATTGGTGAATTCTAAAAGGGAAAAAGCGTCGGGACTATCAGCAGTTCTATTGCAAAACTATTTCTAATTCCAGAGTTTTAAAAATAGCTGTTCCAATTATTCTGAACCCGGCGGCGATCCGAAGCGAAGCCACACTGTGAGGCGTCGTGCTAATCAGGGCAGCTCTCACCCGGGGGGGCGCCGGGGGACCCCTCAGTGTGAGCCTCGCGTCTTGAAATGATTGGTGTCCTTGTTACAGGAGTGGGGAACAGGCTCGGGGTGTGCCTCTCGCCAGCTAGAGAAGAAATCGAGGTATTGCTGAAAAGACCCAGGGGTTCCAGACCACTGTCCTCCGTGACCAGGAACTGTCGCTTCTGTTTCTGCTACAAGAGGCCACCAGAGCCGCGCCCCGCTGTGCGCCAGGCAGCCCCCCCACTCCTCCCAAGCCCAACACCCTAACGGCGCTCGTTGTCACAGCTGCGAGGAAGACTATTACGGTCGGATTTCTGTTTCTCGGTGGCCCACAGTAATAATTTTCTAAGTTAAAATACCTTCTTGTTTCATTTACTCAGACAATATTTCACATTCAGACAACGTAAGCGGATCCGGAATGACATGGCAAAAATGCCTCTGTGGCTCTGTAGTCACTCGATGCTCAAAACAAGTCACGGAAATAACAGGACAGGTGCTTCGCCCCACGCGGGCGAGCGCAGGAAGAGGGGCGAGTGAGAAAACCCAAATAAAGCAAATCAAAGGTACGAAATATGATACTTTTGATTCCAGATATTTCCCGACTATTATTGCAAGAGAGCAGAATGGACTACATGTGGCGACCGTCAAGCATTTTACATTCGTGTATTTTTTTTGCCATTTATACATAGCTTTTTTCCCTCAACGCCCCACAGTAACTCTGCCAGAGGCGCATGCAAAGGTATTTGTATTCGCTCGCTCACTCATTCATTAAGAAACAGACGTCGAGCAGCCGCCACAGTGTCGTGCTGTTATAAACTTCCACTAAAATCCAAAAGCGACGGTGAATAAAATCAAGGCAGCGGCACCGGCCCGTACTGGCGGTCAGCGTAGTCTCCACCGCCACGCACGCGCGGAAAGAAGATGGAAAGCCAGGTGCGTTTAAGGATGTCCCTGAGGAAGCGGCACGAAATCCCGTGTTATCCAACCTTCGTCCTTGCGTCTGCGATTTTTCGTTATTTTGGAATAAGAAATGGAAAGCGCACGCAGCGCTTCTGCCGAATGCAGCACACACACTGCGGGCATCTCGTGGGGGGCGGGGGCGCCGCTCGGCCGGTCACTTTTCCCACTGACTCAGTTTCTCTTGGAGAATGACTTAGCAACAAAAGTACAGATATTCAGACTTGGGCATTTGATAGACATTTCCTTGAAAGTGAATGAAATGAGCTTGTCACTTCAAGAAAGAAAACAAACAGTATTTGTGGCTCACAACGAAATTAGAGCTTTCATGTGAGAATGAAAATGCTGGAAAATGTGTCATCGGTACTGCGAACTCGACAGCTTCCCAATCATCGGAGGCTTTTCCGATGAAATCGGTGTTTGTGTTAACATTCGTGACATGATGAAACTGCGTCATGAAACATCTGACCATTTGGAAGGTCTTTATAAGTCGGCGAGCCAATATTTAATAAACGATAATGCATGATATCATATAATCAAGGGCCAGTGATTTTCGTGCAAAAAAGTATGAAAAATTCATTGATATGGTTTCAGTTTCCACATCAGAACACATCTTTAAGAGACGACTTATTGCGTTTTCATACAGTATCAAAGAATATATATAAATACATGAATCATTTATTAAAATATTTCTTATATTCCAACTACACCTCTCTGGGCTTAGGATTTTCTTCACCTACTTCATCAAGAACAATACATTCATTGGACAGGTAGAATGCTGAAGCAGATATAAAAATCTAGGTATCTTCTGTTACGAGATTTGCAAACGTGAAACAGTGCCGCTCTCATTAAGTTTTTTCATAATTTGGAAAATAATTACATTGATTAAAATCCTTTTCACGATAACTTGTAATGGTTTTACTGTGATTTTCAAATGCGTTATTAAATAAATATTTTTTAAATTCTCAGTTTTAATTTCTAATACTGTACATATATCGATAGATATAACTCATAGTAACAAAACATCTTTTGAGTCTTCTATGAATTTAAAGAGTAGAAAGGAGTTTTGAGTGCACACGTTTTGAGAATGGGCGGAGTATAAAAGGAGATGAATGACTTATTATTTTCCATGAAAAGGGCTTTGAAATCTCTGATTGTCCAAGGAGTCCTCACAAACCAGATCGCTGCCATAAAGACTGAACGTTCATTTGAAAAATTCTTTCCCTTTGGTTAAATATTGTTCTCGCTATGTGACTCTTTCTGAGAAATTGCTTTCATTAAATTCCTTAGGTTGAATCGGGTGCCGTGATGGGAAGAAGTTAAGTATTACAGAAAAACAGAATTGGTTTCCAGTGCTTACTTGACGGTAACATAGGGAGCGTTTTAAGCGACGTCTGCCTTGGCCGGTTCCCGTGTCCGGCGAGGAGACCATTACGTTTCTGCAGCCCCGTTTTGTTGCTGAATAGGGTCACGTATATAAAATGCCTGCCACAAAGGCTGTGCTCAGTGACTGTGTGGATTCCCCCTTGCTCCACAATGAGATGAAACAGGCCCCTGGATCGTTTCGCCAGTAAGGACCAGGATGCAGGATGACGGCCCAGGAGAAGGATGAGAGGAGGAACTGACGGAAACATCGCCGAGTGCGTAGACGAACGTGCTGTCTGCCATGACAGGCCCCGCTCCGAGGCAATCCCGGGCAGAATCCCAACAAGAGGACAGTTTCCTTCCATGGAACGGACCTCGGAGTTCCCTTCCTTCTTCTCGTTCATCGTTAAGTCTTCTCGATTCAATGCATCATTTCTTCGTTCATCGTGAATTCCCAACGGTGCCACGATACGCATTTCAAATGCCCTTCAGTCCTTTCCCTTTGGATGATTTACCTGGTTTGCACGCACACGGTCTGAAACACTGACAGCTCTTCTTCATGCCGTTCCGCCCACAATTTCGTTGTTTGCTGAAGTTCTGAAGCATTTGTTGGCTTTGGTTATAGGATACGAAACTACCTAATGAATCCAACATTAATTCTTTTTTAGATGAATTATTGAAAGGGTAACCAAACATATTTGATCTCATTTTGAATCCTTTTGTTACTCATTCTTCTGCAAGGATAACATGATATTTGCTTTATCTTGACCATATGGCAAAGCTAGGATTTCTCGAATTTACAGGGTCATAAAATGAATTAACTGTAGAAACACCTTATTAAGTAACAGATGTAAAACTAATAGATATAAAGTTAACACTCATTATCTAACAACAAGTGGTATTTTAAAATATTTTTAAATTGTAAAATTAAATGTCGCTATATGAAAACATCTAGAAAATATAGTATTTTAAATAGGACAGGTTTATTAGATTGATTTTCCAGCTAATACAGTGATTGGTGAATTATAAAGAATGGAAACGTAGATAGTCACCATATCAGAGCGAAACGTAATCGGTCCTTTGCAGTGTAAAGCATGTGAGCTCAGCTCACCACCTGTTCATCCCATCGACGGGTGCTATACCGATACCATAAAAATAAATATTTATGTAAATCTACTTGGCTTTGGATAAGTTTCTCACCTTTGGGAGCCTGATATCTTTCCTTTGTAAAAGCAGAGCGAGGCAGAGACCCTGGGGTGTCTGACACAGGCCGGCAGAGGACCGGGGTTCCCAGCACGTCATCGCACCCCCAGATCTCAGCGCGCAGGGGCCCGCGGAAGCCCCTTGTTAGATGCCCAACGGTGTGCACCGCAGACTTAACTCGTGGAGCCAAACTTTTCTCAGACGGAGACTGGTTTAATGAGACAGAAAACAGTCGGCCAGCCCGATTTCCAGAATGTGAAACTTAAAGGGAAGTTTCAGAAGAGGGAGCTGTAGGGGTCCAGAATGAGTCACCCCAACATGTGCCTCTGTGGTCTGCAGACTGTTTTGAGCTAAAGGCAATTTTAGCTGCTGGCTCAAGAGGAACTTCTGGCCCTCCCCCTGAAATACAGAGAAGAATCTGCACTAGAGGCCTGGCCCATGGGGATGATCAGAGGTAACTCGCCCTGGCCTATCTATAAGCAGGGCAGACCTATTCGCTGAGGGTCTGCCCTGCCTATCACTCTGCAGTGACCTTTTGGGGACCCCGAGGTGCCTCCCTCATCCCGAGCTGAGGACGTAGAATGGCTCCTCGATCCATGTTCCTTTCTATCTCTGAACGTCTCTGGCATGTGAGGCCTGACTCTCTCGTGCACGTGGGGCTCCCAAACATACGTATGGATTAAACTGGGTTATTTTCTCTTGCTATATATATATAAAAGGAGTAATGTTGCTCTTAAAGATATTTGTGTGTATACACACGCATACTAAAAGATTAAAAAATATAAACTTTGTGTCCGATACATAACCAGGTCAATAAATATTACTCTCCCTTTAGCTCCATTCATTCCAACAAGTTAGTGGAAAGCTCATCGTTCACGCCAGGATTGCGATGCAGCTTAAACTGTGTTTTTGTTGGTTTGTTTTTATCTGTCGATGGTTAGAGCCGCAGTAATTCTGGGCTAAACAGCGTGTGCGTGTGCACGTGCGTGTGTGTGTGTATGTGCGCGTGTGCGTGTGTGCATGTGTGTGTGCGTGTGCATGTGCGTGTGTGCACGTGTGCGTGCGTGTGCGTGTGCGTGTGTGTGCGTGTGTGCGTACGTGTGCGTGTGTGCGTGTGCGCGTGCGTGTGTAAACCCAAACCCGCATGGACGCAGCCGGCTGACTCCCTGTGTCTCCGATGGGACGCGCAGGCAAGTGTGTCCGTCCCTTTGCGCTGCTGCTCGGTGCCGTGCTTACGCGTCTCCTCCCCAGATCCCAGCTGTGCACCGCAGCTGCGAGCGGCTGGGGACGTGCCATGCTCCTGGGTGTTCACGGGAACGCAAGCACAGTGGATACGGCCAACACCTCGGGGGGCGGGGGGGGTGGCTACAGATGTTTTGAGAGTGAAAGTGGATTTTTCACAGCTTCCAAGCACTGAACGGTCCTTGCTAAACATCTTTTTCTGTGTAATGATTGAAAACTTTCAATGGGAATCATTTTCCAGTTGGAAGAATAAAAACAAAAAACAGTCTTGATGAGAAACACTGGAAGCCTGTTTCTCTTCGGAAGATTTTGTTAGTCATTGTGTCATCTCGGCATTTTGAGTAGCGGGGTAGCTGGAGGAAACGTCCATCTCTGTAGGGCCTCGAGCTCTTTATCCCTCACCGACAGGTAGTTACACCTCTCTCTAAGGTCTGTCATTACTTCTCTGCTCATTGGAAATAAATATTTCCATTTGCAGTCATCCACTTGAAATCTGCAGGTCCCTCTCTGTCGTGCGGTCCCTTCTAAAGGTATGTCTCAAAGAACTGTCTTTCTAAACCTAAGGAGAATTTTCTAAGAAACAGATTATATCTTTCAAAACGATGTTTTCTAGACAGCACGGGTCGACTGGGGACGGGGCAGAAGCTGCGAGGCAGCCGGCGAAGGCCCGTGGGGCGGGAGGAAGCGGCTCTCCACCCCGCAGACCCTGCCCCCACCCCCCGAGGGCTCAGATGTCGGGACGTGCAGCCGGCCTGTGGCGAGTGGGCAAGGGGGGCACGTGGGGCTGCTGAGTGGCACGTCCCACGGGAATGGCCCTCGGCTCACGCGGCGGGCGCTGCGGGCCACCCGCAGAATGCCATGGCTGTCCCCCGTCTCCCAGCCAGGGGCCGTGGGCCTGGCCGACCCAACAAAGGGCGCTTCTGAGTCTCATGGAAAAACTGGTTTCTGCGTGTCCGCATGACATCACCCTCAGCAGGCCTGGAGGACAGGAATGAGCCAGAAGATGTGTTTGATTTCCAGGAGGGGCCTGAAATGGTCAGTTTTTTTTTTTTCCAGATTTCAAAAAGAATAGCATCAAAATAATAAGCAGGGGCAGGGTGACACTTTTAGGGAACATTACGCTTTTTTTAATAAGTAACTGTGAGAATATCGTCCTTTTGTTTTTCTTGGCTGCTGATATTAGTGCAGGAAGTAAACAGAAATGGAGAGTGACCCTGTCTTGCTGTGAACGTAGAGATTCCACACAGGATTTAGGTGGGAAAAACTGTATAAAGAGTTTCTCATCCTTGGCGTATCTGTTTAGACACACTGGGAGCCATTAGCCAAGAGCCGGGACCGGTCACTGTCGTATACTGCTGACCTCAAATGCAAGTCACAAGAGACAGATCACTGAGAGCAGTCGATCACTGGGAAGCAAACGATTACATATCTGTGCATGAAGGTGATAATCCGTATCATGAGTGTAAGTAATGATAATGAGGTTCCCTTGTTTTCTGTCAATAAATGCCGCCCCCCCCCCAAATAAGTTGTTCTCAGACTCCTCATTTGTGTTCAACGGGGAAAGAGTTAAATCCCAGATACTTAGCAGGAAGACCAGCGGTAGCTCCAGCCCCCCCCTGCGACACGGGTGGACTCGTGTGGCGGGAGAGCACAGAGCCAGACTGGGATTAGAGGGGGAGGGGGAGGAGTGGGGTTTCTGCCTGTACATCTTAGGAAATGCTTCCAAGGAAAGAAAATGATGTGAAATTTGGGCTTTCTCCTTCTTCTATCTTCAAGTAAAAAGCTTAGAATATCATATTTTTTAAAAAATACATTTGTCCACGAAAGGATTTTTTCCCTCTCTATTATCAATAAAATTCAGTAAATGCCCTGGACCTAATGTGTTCCCCCAGTACACTGTAACTATGAACATGAACTAGATGCAAAGTCCTTGAATCCAATCCAGCTAACGACCTCCCATCTCTGCTTTGTGTTTGCATTGTTAACATGGCCAACTCTACTCGACCTAAAATTTGGCTAGATCAGAACTGTATTTTTAGGAGTTGGGAGTTGTCAGATCCCACGTGAGAATTCTTTTTGCTCTACATTGGAACAATAATGGATTTACATTGTTAGAAAGGAGGAAATCGCCAGCCACGCTGGGAGACGTGTATCCCAGGCCCACGTTCAAGTCTAAATCAGTTCCAGACGTAAAGGGTGAGTCTTCCCCGGGGGCCTGGACGGGCGGAGACTGAGAGAGGCTTCATGTTATGAGCATGTTCTTGGCAACCGTCATGAAAGTGCAGCTTCACCCCACAATTTGCTAACATCCATGCTCAGAATAGTAAATCACTCCTCCCAACGAGCTGAATTTGGCAGAAATTCTCTTAAAAGTTAGGTCAGAGAGCCCCGCTCGAAACACAACCAGAAAAGGGCCCACAGAGCCCCCCTCCGAAAGAAAGCGAAGTGCCCGGCGGGCCGCCAGCAGCGCCCGCGAGCCCCCTTGGCCGGCACGTCGGGCAAATGCGAGACACGCGGGCTCCGCGGGAGGCGCCGGGGGCAGCTCTGCCGCCGCCTTCCCCACGGTGCCCAGCGCCGTCCCCGGCACCCGCGCGAGCACGCCGAGGGCCCTGTGGCCCGCCCACGGCGCCGACTACGTGCTTTCCTCTGCCAAGAGCCGCTGAGCAGCTTCACCAGAAATCGGTCAGTTCCACAGACCAGTGGACAAAAGCTGTCGGCTGACTCCATCGAGAGGGTGGAAAAACACACGAAAAAGCAAACGCCGGCGGGCTACTGGAGGGCCGGCCAGCGCGAGCCAGGGCGGGGGCCGAGCCGCCCACCACGCGAGGCTGAGCGGGCCCGGCCAGCGCGGGACCACGGCCCGGGGCCCCTGAGCCGGCAGGCGCCCGCAGGCCGGAGCCCGCGGAAGCCGGGGCGGGCCGGGCGGTGGCGCCCGCCCACACGGGCACAGCACTGCGGCCGCCGGCCGTGTCCCCTCCGCACGTCTGCGTCCTGACCGCCCGGACGGGGCCTGCGGGCACAGCGGAGGGCCGAGCGGCCGCGCCCGGCGTGGAACCAGGCCGCAGTGACAGCCCGGGGGCCACGCCGCGGCTCCCAGACACGCACTGACTTCGGTTTCTTCTTCTTTCCTTTCCGTTCTTTCTCTTTTTGTCATACTAGGACAGCTTATTACCCTGGGTCACTTCGCAGTGTCTGATCGTGGCGGGCACTTTCCAGGGCTGGTTTTCCACTGCACCTTGCTAAACCCTCTCCATCATCGCTCAGCGGCAGAAAAGCCGGTTTGCCAGGCACTTCTGCGTGTTCTTTGTCTTGGGATAAACATAAACACCTGCGCGAGCACAGTTTCACATTTCACGTCTTCCGACCTTCCGGCCGGCGCTACTGCTCAGGACACTGGGCGACGCCGATGGCCGCGGCGGGCACTCGGTCAGTAATGCAGGCGACGGTCCTTCTGTAATGAGTACTTTTGTGACGGTGTTTTTTATGGTGACCAATGTTTTTATAGTGAGAGTTATTAAAATGGTTGTCAAAACGGTTCAAATGAGCTATGCAGACACTGCTTTCTCCTTTAAAGGGTTACTTACTCATAGCTTAACGCTGAAAAATTGGCTAATGCTTCAAAACATGTTAACTACAATTCTAAAAATGCCTATATGTTGCCAGAGCCAGCTGGCTAAAGTTGATCAGTACCTGAAAGCAGAGGGTGAAGCCTAAGAAAAAAGAAGACAGGAAAGAACTTTCAGGAGGGCATACAGTCACCCCTGCAGCCCGAGTTTATTCAGCACGGCCTTTATATATAAGTTTTTGGATACAATAGCAAAGCACAGGGTACATTACCATAGGAATGCTGGCATTTACATAAGTTCCTACATATCCTTCCCTCAGGGTACAAGCGTCCTTTTCTGGGCTGTCAAGCATTCCACTATCTTCAGAGGATTTCTTCAGGAGGCAAACCTCCCCTCCAGGGTCAGTGACGTTGAACTCCACACCCTGCTTCCTAGAACCATCGCTCAGCAGCCTCAGCAGCTGCTCCATGGCCATCAGCTACGCGACTTCTTCAGCGTCTCATAATGGCTCCCGACAATATGCATTTAACACACACATATAAACTAGATCGTTACGAATATTCATAATAATTTATGAAAATAACGGCATACTGACAATTGTCCACGTGTGATAACTAAGGATTTTTACATGAAGTCGTGGCAGGCTTTGGCTGGACCCCGGGTTGACAGATTGAAATGCGTTATCTGTCCATCCGGCCGCCTTACATTCGTGTTTTAACAGGACCGTTTGTTCCCGGGTGCCAGTGCTTGGCGGCGCGTGTCCATGGATGTATTAAAATCCCGGGCTGCATGCTGCCAGTGACCCGTGAGTCGCCCATGGACTTGGCCGACCGAGCTCTGGACAGGCATCTCTCCTCCCCACAGGGCCTTGGACTTCGGCGAGCAGCCGGCCAGAGCAAGCAAGCACTAGGGGCACAAAATTCCCCCCAACTTTCACCCTCAGAGTCTAGAATGGGCCGACCACGGGGAGAGCTTTCCTGTGAAACCCTCCCGATCGCTCCGTCTGCTGGCCCCAGCACGGGGCCTCTGCCCCACGAAGTCCTGTAGCCCAGCTGACGCCTCCATACACACATCTTCCAGAGGGGCTAAAATCAGCCTTCCAGAAGCGTCTGCACCTCCCTCCCACCCCCCGCTCTCTCGCTCTCTCTCATTTTCATGCTTTCTGTCGTTCTTGCTTTCGGGGTTTTGTTTCTGAACCACGTCATGAGCTAGAGTAAATTCCTCCCTTTCCATCTACACGGCGTGGGAGGGCTCGTTCGTTGGTCCCTGAAGATGCTTTTCATTCTGAGCGGGAGCTCACAAACAGTGAATCTCGCATCTCGCGAAGATGCAGGTGGAGGGCCGGCCAGGGAACGGGGCACCAGCTCTCACCTCAAAGCAGGTGTGGCTACACGGCCGGAGCAGAGTGACCGTCACAAGGCCCATGGCTCGGTGGACCCCGAGGCTCCGAAGCGCACCGTGAGCTACTGCGGCGAGGGGAGCGGTCCATCACGGGGTCAAGGCCATGACTGCGTCCCATCTGCTTACTCGGTGAGTCTGCAGCAGGCACACGGCCGCCACCACCACCGATGAGTTGACCTTGGCTCCAGTAAACGCTGCTCTTTGTGATAAGGGAACACTGGTGTCTCCACAAAAGTTAAGAATGACCGTTGATTTCCAGGCATTTATTGACATGTCTTTAAAAGTTTATCTGAGGTAGCATGAAAAATTTGAAATATTTGATAACAGAAAATAGGGAAAGATGAATTCATTGTCTCGAAGGCACCCAGCCTCCCAGACACATCTGGTCTCTGCAGAACGTAGTATGATTCAAACATCCATTCACAACAGAAAAAAATGAAGATTCTATTTTCTGACGCCTGACTGTAACGAAACATTGCCACGTGTGCCTGACAGGAAGGAAGGGCTTCTGCAGTCAGGCTCTCCCGTGACACTCGACCTCTAGTGCCCTGATCCTATTCTTATGAAACTTTCTAGAAATGTGCGACTCCACAGTTTGGCTTTTTCTGTATTTCCATGCCCTAATCTGGTTGAAACCAAACATGAACATGTCAGAACCTCTAGGTGAATGGGGGATAGACAACACTTCACGTCTAGAAAGAGGTGATACCTTTGTTTTGAGAAAGTGGGAAATACTTTTTAAAAACTATATAATAAACCTCCCCCCCCCCTCCCGCCCCAAGCAAGTCTGTTGACCGGGCTAGGGCTTGTATTTTTGTCTCTCATGACACTTGGGTGGCAGGTCACCCCTCACAGGTAATTAACTATCTCTGTTAGAACTCTCCAGAAGTTAGAACTATGTTATAAGAGTTTGAGGTATTTCGGATTCAAAATAAGTAAGGATACGGTTTAAAAAAGTAAGGAACAAGCAAAGAAAATCTCGCACAAGCCAATTTTGATCGTTAAAATTTAACCTATGAATACGTATTATTGGTAAGTTGCCTTTTATTAAAAATTAATCTCATATTTTAAATAACTGAAATAACGTTTTAATTGCTAACAGACTGAATTAGTATTTCTGGACAAAGGACACCTTTGCCTGTGTCCCAAAGCTGTTCATTAAACTCGAGTCTAACCCGGGGGCGTGTGCCCTGCGGGCGGGAGAGGGCGGCTGTCTCCAGAAAGCAGGGACCTGGCGGAGCAGGACGGCAGAAGCTCCCCCCACGTCCCCACCGCCATGGTCGGCCAATCCAGAAGCCTGTGTCGGCTCTGACGCTGTCCCCTCGTGCCACCGCACGTCGCGAGGGCTGGCGGCGCCCGCCCCGTGTGCCGTCAGGATCGCCGCCACGCCTCCCGGACAGACCCGTGACTGCGGCGGGTTGTGCCTCCGTCCGCTTCCAGAGAACTCCGGAACGTAACCGAGGTTTCGGGGGGGGACCCCACATTACAGCCGGCAGCTGCGGTACTGACGTACGGAGCGGACACCGACTTACTCAGCGTCTTGAACTGAAGAGGCCGCGCTCGACGGGCAGCCCTCACAGACGGGGCCCCTCCCGGCGCCGCCCCCAGGCCAGAGGGTTGGGGCGCGGCCTCCTGGCCATCTGCGTCACCTGGGGCGCTGATGGTGAGCATGCCCCCAGGTCAGGTGACGTCAAGGCTGCTGCCAGCAGCCCCGCCACCTCCCCGCAGCCTGACCTGATGCTACCAGGGAGCCCCATGGGGGCTGGGTGACCTCCCCAAGCCCGGATTCCTCACTCGCAAGGAAGAGCGGCAAACTCATCGTTCGGGCACGATTTTGAGACTTAAATGAGAATCTATGCGACCTCAGAACCACGAGAATAAAAATCAAGAGGCCCCTGATATGTGCTAAAATTCTTCCTTTGCTTTGAAAAAACAAACGGATTTGTTGTAATTTCCTATTCTTCTCTTTGAAAATGTAATCTCATGTGTGTTTATTTTTTTCCCATAATAATACACAGGAAAGACACGACATCCTCCGAGTGCTGGCCAGAATCCATTTAAAGCTGTTAACAGACTAGATCCCTGACAGACAGAGGTCGTCGTGGGGTTTCACTGGCCTGGTCGACGTGAACCCCGAATTACCAAAATGGCTCTTGTCACTGGCTGTGGTGGCATTTTGCCTGATAGCTGTTATGTTGTTCTATGACTTCTCACATGGCCACTGAAAAAAATCATTTTTTTTCCCTTCGGATATGTTTTTCTCATAATAAAACCTCCCTCTAGATCTGAAAGCAAATTTTATTTTCATGTGGAAATAAATTCCAGCTTGAAAATGATTCGATGCCATGTTTTTTTCCCCCCATGGAATGAAAGCACAATGTCATTAAGCCTCTGTATGTTTTCACAGATGTCGATCTCCTCTTTCCTGGATGTGAACTTTCAAAATCGTATTTTGCAGCTGTATGCATGTGCAGGTTAAAGCCCGAAATCAGGGTGAGTATTAAGGTTACTGCAATCGTCGGCTACCTAAATTTCTATTTTAAGTCATTTCGCCCACCTGTAAAGTAAATCTGTAGGACGGGTCCCTGTTGAGTGTCTGTGCCCACCGGTGATGGGGCTTCTGGGACAAAGTGAACACACCGCCTCTGCCCCCCGTGCCCCGAGGGGGTCACAAGGCAGTTCTCTCTGTAAATAGTCACAGGCCGCATCACTGGCCTATGATTCAGGCCCCTAGCTTCGGTTTAGGGATAGCTGGCGCGTTCGACTCTTAAGTACAACCTTTTAAAAATATGTTTTCACTACTAAGAATTTTTTCCTTATAAAAATGTCTGATGGGAAGTGTCCACTTCTCCCCGTTATTTAAACGAAGACAAACGATCTCGCTCCCTTGCAGACAGAAAACAGAACAAGGCAGGAGTGGGTTCCTGGCTCACCCCGCCACCCTGGCTAACTCTGCACATCAGGGTCCGTCTCCAACTGATTTTTGTCGTGTAAGATAACTTTGTCATGAGGCAATTTTGTAACTTTTCTATCGTCGGTTGGCGTATGTGGCCCACGATAGAAATGGAGAAGAAAAAAATCGGTGGAGGGGCCCCGAGCCCGGGGTTCCAGCTCTGGGGCAGTGGGCGGCAAAAGCGCGTGGAGCCAGGAAAGGGTGGCCCTGTCCCCTTCTGCCCGGGACCGAAGGGCGCCCTGAAGAACAGCTTGCAGAGTTCACACCGGGAGCTGCCAGGCGCGCTCGGGGTCACATACACCCCACCTCGCACGAGCCCGTGGCCTTCGGCAAGCCGCGTCCTCGGAGCCCTGGCCGTCTCGTGGTAAAGGGGGCGGCGAGGTCTGCTCCGCACGGCGCTGCAGGTGGGCGACGACGTGTGCACAGGGAGCAGCCACGGCGCCCGGAGCCCCCCGCTGCGTCGGGCCCCGAGCGCGTTCGACACGCACGCGCCCTCAGTCCCCACGGCGGCCGGCCGGGCGGGGGACGAGGCTCTGTCACCCCTCTGCGCGGAACGAGCCTGCGGCCCGGGGAGGCTGCGGTTCGCCAGGTCACACTGCTGGCGACCGAGCCGGGTCCTGTGGAAAGCCACACGATCCTGTGACAGTTTCCCGCGCCCAGGGCGGAGTCTGGGAGCGGGCGGGCACCTGCTCTGTGACACCCCGTGCCCGCGGACTGGTCCGCTCACCCCGTTTGGTAAGGGGCCGCTGCTTCCTCGTTCCCTGGCGCCCCAAGCGGGAGGCAGAGGCTTGGCCGTGACCGAGGGGTGGGTCCCAGAAGCCAGACTGTCGTCTCTTTAAGTGTTCGGCAACGACAGCAGCCAACGCCAGGCTCCCCGCCCAGCCGCCGCAGACCCGCAGGCTGGGGACCGAGGCTCAGGCGTCGTCAGCGCCCCCGCCTGCTTGTCAGCGGCCCCGGCTCCTGCGCCCGCCGCGCCCGCCACCGCCTCTTCCGGCAGCGGCGCGGGCGCCCCGCGCGGAACGGTCCATCACAGAGGGTAATGTCATCGCGTGTCAACGGCCCACATCTTCCCCGGCGCGTTTCAGAGGGCGCCGTGGCTGTCGCCGGGACCCTGGGCGCCGCTGGCTGTAGGTCCTGGGCGTGAGTTCGTGCCCGACTCTACTCACTGTTCCCGTGAGGGCCAGACCTCACGCCACTCTCGTGTTGATGGAGATGTTTGTTTTCCTCTCCGACATAAGCAGGAAGCCTCCAGAGCCCCACGGTGAGACGGCACGTGATTTACGTTGCTTATTTCAGTTTAGTTGCTGCGAACATTTGTAAAATACTTATGTTTTCTATGGACCACTTCAATTGAATTTAGTGAAATTATTCCCTTCACCTCCTAAGCAGCGACCTCCTCTGAGAGCCCGGGGCTGACTCTCTAGTGGGGAGTCAGTCGCCAGCCGGCTAATAAAGGCTCATAATGAATCTCAGCTGGCTCCGTGGGTCTTAGATTTGAGCCACAACTGTCCCGCCCTGCAGTGCGGGCAGGGGCGGGGGTGGAGACAGGCCCCGAGTGGCCTACGGGGCTCCGTGCGCCCCCCGAGGGAGGATGCTGCGGGTGGACGGGCCTGGTCGTCCCGGGAGAGCTCGCAGGGCTCCTGAATCTCCCCGGCTGTAGGCACTTGTCAGGGCAGCAACTCTCATTCTAAACGAGGATTCACTTTTGTACTAATTTTCTTGTATTCACAATTTTGTTCTTCTTTTCAAAGAGGATTCTAGGAACTGTATAAATTTTAGGTTCCACAAAACGAGAGGTAAGTCGTGTTTGTCCGGAGAGCCCCTTCCCCTGGCTGCCTCCTTCTCTCCCTGCCCCCCGCCCTTCCCTCCCCTGCCTCTGCCCACCGCACAGCACTGCGGGGCCGGGCGCGGGTCTCGCACGCCAGGGGCGGGGTCCCCCCAGGAGCCCGCGCGCCCACGACGCGCCTCACTGCAGCACGACCCCCAGCTCTGCGAAACCGCTCGAACTTCAGGGAGTCTCTGTTCCATTTTATCTTAAGGAAACGACGCAAGGACCCGGGGCCAGCTGAGGGCTATTCCTGCGCGTGCCTGCCACGTGAGGGCCCGGCAGCACGGGCGAGGGCCCCGACGCGTCTGCATCCTGACAGACTGGCTCTGGGTGGCCTGGATTTCTCTGCTTCTTTGCTCATTCTCCCGATTTCCTATAATTTCTCTGAACTCCACATTATCCTTCTAACAAGTTCCTTTGCTACTTAACAGGCTCCCCTGTCTTTCGCTTGAATGCAAGAATTCACCCCAAACACTTCTTGATACCCTAGAGAACTCGTATCCCGATCTCGCTCGCTTTGTAGAAGGGGACGAGGGGGGCCGGAGGAACTGCCCGTTCTATGGAACCTACTCCGGCCCGATGGCCCAGTGTCATCCAGACAAGCCTCGGAACGAACCACTTCCGGAGTAAGTGAGCTATTCATAACACAGATCCTGTTTGTTGTGACCATTGTGTGGGAAACCTTGCTTTTCTTGTTCTTGACGGACATTTTCGGCCCTCTGTACACACAAGGCCACCGAGCAGAGCTGCTGAGCGCTGCGAGCCCCGGGAGCGGCAGGACAGAAGTGCTTCCTACGAGCCTCCCTCTGCGTTTGCCTTTGCTCTTCCGACTCCCATCGCCTGACCGTCCCGTCCCCCGCTGCCCGGGATCGGGGGCACGGAAGCAGAGGAGGAGGGCATGGCCCGGCCTCTGCGTGCTGGGAGGCGGAGGGAGCGCCGATCACATACACATCTCCAAAGCGACCAGCGAGGGACGTGCGCACGGCGGTTCAAGGGGAGAACTGACTAGGGGAAGCAGCCTTCCTTGACCTAGGAATAGGGAGAGACGAACAAGAATTGGTGGCAGAGACAGGGGACAAGTGTCGGGGATGGAAGGAGAAAACACAGCAAAAGCCCCGAGAGCGGCGCGCAGGAGGAGCGCGTGTCCTGGTCGGCAGCGGCGCCCCCGGTGGGGGCCGGGGGGCCGGGAGGGCGGATCCGGACTCCGCCGGGGACTGCCTGCTGTGTCCCCCAAAAGCCGCGAGGTGTGGGAGGCGGGGCCTCTGGCAGGCGGCGAGGTCACCAGGGCGGAGCCCCACGGTGGGGTTGGTGTCCTTACAGAGAGACCCCGGAGCTGCTCGCCCCTCCCGCCATGCGAGGACGCAGTGAGAAGACGCGATCTGTGAACCAGGAGGTAGGTTCTCGCCAGACCCTGCATCCGCTGGGGCCCCGCCCTCGGCCTGCCAGCTGCCGGAAAGGCGGCAGACACCTGCCCGCTGCCCGTAAGCCCCCCAGGCGTGGATCCTGTCGCGGCAGCCCACACAGACCGAGACAGAAGCCGAGGCGGGCGGAGGGCCCCACGAAGAAGCTGCTCTTTGGCACGGGAAGGCAGAAGGCGGGGCTCAGGGGAGCAGGGGGCGCGGAGGGCAAGGGTGCGCATACCCGCCCCTCCCGAGAGCTCCGCCGCTGCAGGGGCGGTCAGGGCGTGCATTTCATAATCAACACGTGCGGCTAGAGACTCCTGCGCCGCGCAGGTCCACCCGCCTGTGAGGACAGCCGAGAGTCGACCTGCTGTGCCGACGCTTCCACACAGCGCCAGGCAGGGTGGTGGATCCACAGAAGGCTAAAAAGAGAATTACCATGGGACCCGGCAAGTCTAGATGTACACCCAAAAGAGCTGGAAACAGGCGTTCAACTAAACCTCGCCCACGACGATTTATATAGCGTTGTTCGTAGGAGCTGAAGGGTAGAGACAAGCAAACGCCTGTCTGTGGGCGGAGGAGCAAAGGACGGGCGGTGTTCCCGCGCCGTGGAATACGACTCAGCCGTCAACAAGGAAGAGGTGCTGATACCCGCCACAGCGTGGATGGAAACATCACGCTCAGTGGAAGAAGCAGGCTCGAAAAGCAGCGACGGAGGCGGGCGCGCGGTCGCCAGGGGCCGCGGCGAGGGGCATCTGGTGCGAGCACTTGACAGGAGCATGTTCTTCTGGGCGACAAGAATGTCCCGCAGTAGATGAAGGGGGACGCACTGAATGCCGCCGGTGTCCCACACCTTAAGATTGAAATGGCGATTTTAGGCGTGAATTTTAATGCAATTAAAAATCAATCAGTTGCTTTTTAAAAACTATGTTGACCATTAAATCTTGAGATTCCCTAGCAATGGACATGTTTTTTCATCTAAAAGTCCGGATTCTTAAACAGCCCTAGACACCCTCCTAACCTCCTGGTAGCCAGAGACGTGCTAGTCTGATAGATTCTAAGTCGTGCACATGACCTTCAAATTGATTTTTTAATGAAGATATAGTTGGTAAGCTCTTGGTTGAACACGGGGAATACTGAATATTTTAAACCAGAAAACAGGATTCTAGAGACTTGTTCCGTGAGAATCAGAGGCTAAAGCCTTTCTCTTAAGGGTCAACTGGCCCGTTTGCCTCTAAATATGGTATTTCCAGGTTAAGGGCACATGACTTCCTGTCCGAGCTGATCATCAGAACTGGCATTTACTTGTTTTCTTCATTTATAATTTATATCCCTCCGTTGTGCAGAAGGACCTGAGGTACGTGTCACCCTCATGAATACGCAGATCTTTTGTGGCTTTTGTGCAGTGTAACTTCGAGAGTGTTGGATTCTCTTCGTCCAGATACACGCTCGTGTGTGAAATCCCACTGCAAAGGCTGTCGTCAACTCTCGTGTCTTCCCGGCCCCTCTGTGAGGCGGGACTGCTGCTGGAGAGGGTCGCGCCTTGTGCCCTGTGAGTGCCGCCCGCATGACCCACGAGGGCGGGGGCTCGGTGGGCCCGCCGGCTGCAGGCCCGGGAACAGGGGTGGGGGTGGGGCCCCATGCCCGCTCCAACACGCTGACTCAACAGTGACCTCGGGCGGCTTGAATACGTCGCCCAGGCAAGCCTACGCCTGCAAGGGGACAGCTTGCAGACGGCAGGCTTCCCGCTTCTCTCGGGCTCTGGGTTTTCCTCCCTCCCCTGGGAGAAAGCAAGTCGCGAGGGACCGGACCCCCGGCGCGCCTTGCTGCGGCACGGCGGCGTGGGGGAAGAGCTGGAGCGGCTGCGGAGGCTTGCGTTTCAACAGGCCCTCGGGCGACTCCAGCTCGGCGCCAGGGGACAGGGCGGTATCGCGTAGCGTGCCGCTGACGGAGCCCCCACATGACTCACCCACTCCGGGCCTGGCCGTTTCTGCGGAGAACATTCTCCAGGGCCCTCGGAAGAGGGTGACTCATGGCAGGGTATTTTTAGGAATCCGTTACCTCGCATTTAGCTCAGAGAGGTGGATGCGGCTCAGAGGCGCTCTGAGCCCTTACACACGAGCTGTTTTGAACGTTGTGGCTGTGCCATGGTTTCTCGGTCTGCGGATTGAGTCATCTAGCTTAGCAGAAGGGGAAACAGAAAAAGACTGTTGCCACAACAGGGCACTTGATAAGATGCTAAAGAAATCAGCGCCAGTAACAGCACTGCTGTTCCGAGCTCCTCTCGTAATACTCGCTTAGATTTTGCAGAGTCACTCCTGGGCACTTCACGGATTGTGTCAGAACATCAGCGCTGGCCTTCGAGGCGGAGTCCAGTCAGTTAAAACGCCTCTCACACAAGACCGGCTAGGGACAGTGCGCGTCTGTGTGCACGTTTCAGACCCCTGGAGCAAGGTGGGACAGCAGCTGCCGCCTGGGGAAGGTGGCGAGGTGGCTTGGGACCCGCTGTCCTGGAGGGCGGGACGGTCCCGGACGTGTGTGTGTGCATGTGTGTGTGTGTGTGTGTGAGTGTCTATCTGGCTGTGCGTACTGTGTGTTGCTTTGTGTGCGTTAGTTACTAAACACGCGTCCAGCCAGCGTCCCGCGGGCGAAGGAGTGAGTGGCTTTGCAGTTTTCAAAGCTGAGAAATGGAACCTTTGTCTCGGCGGCAGGAAAAGGAAGTTCTGCTATCAAGTGCCCAGAGATGGACAGTCCACTATGGTTTGGGTTTAAGACAGTGGCAAGAATGTCTCATCTTCCAGGAATGATCAAAGAGTGAACAAAACAAACAACACGCAAATGTCAAAAAAACCCAAAACAAACAAACTCTTAAAAGAGCTTGGCTGACTTCACGGCCATGGTCTTTCGCGGTGCTGCCCCCTGCCCCCCGCATGCACATCTGCCCCCCCGCTGCCCAGGGGCCTTTCCCTGCACGCGGAGCTCTGAGCAGCCCCCGCGGCGGCGGGTCTGCGCGGTGAGCCCCCCGCCTGGACAGCCGGGCTCACGCACGGACTCCAAAGGCGATCCCTCTCCGGACAGAGCTGCGCCCGCCAGAGCCCCCGCCAGCATTTCTCAACCTCCTGCCTCTTCCGCCACCAGGATTATTAAAACAGATGGTGCCTTTCCATCCGGCGGGGGCTACGCCGACCAATTTCAGAGAGTAAATTGGAAAGCTGGTGTTTCCTTCTCAATAAGCCAAGGAGAGCTGATCCCGCGCAGCCAAGAGAGAAGGCCGGATCTCGACCTTCGCCCTGATGCCCAGCGGCGACAGTGCCGCCCTTGACCAAAAAGAAAGAAGAAGAAGACGCCATGCAGGGTTCCGACACGAACCCTGGCCGCAGCGTCTCCAGGGCTCAGGCAGGCGAAAAGCGGAGGCGGCATGTCGCCCCCGTGGCGGCGTGTTCGGCCCGGCCGCGAATGGGGAAGTATTAGCTCACTCAGGCCAATTCTTGTCCTGATGTCATTTCCAGCCGTATCTCCAGACTCGAACCATCTGGCTAACTTGGAGAAGCAGCCGAACCCCAGGGTCATAATTGTGTCCAAAATGGTCACTCCGTAAGAACTGCTAAATATTAAAATGAAATACCCAAACATTATGTGGAGCCACAGCCAAATGTTGGCCTTTGCATACAAGTAGGATAAGGAAAAAAGATGCTTATAAAGCGCGACCCTGCGTTCTTCACAGGCGTCGCGTCCGAGCTGCCCGTGCGCCTGACGCGGTCCCCACCCTCTCCCCGCAGCCCCGCTGGCGGTCCCTGCGAGGCGCACAGGGTCCGTGGCGTCTCCCTACCAACCCCATGATGGCCGGGGCTTGATTTGCATGTTTTCTGTTATTGCTGAAGAGCTCATGATTACAGAAAAAAAAATGTACTGCCCTAGCTACACGCTTTTAACCTCACGTTATACACGAAACACAGTAATCGGTGTGACATGTCGCTGCGCGGGAATGCGGACCTGTCAGCGGAGAGGACACTGAGTCAAGAGCACCACGAAACGCTAGCCATTGTCCCGCCTGGTGCTTCGACCCCTCGGAGCACCTCCTCCGCCCCTCCGTCGCATGGTGATCGGGGCAAGAACACGCTTCCGCAGCTGGGACATTCTGTGAGGTTAAATGAGTCTATGAGTTACAAAGCCCCGCACCGAGCCACACAGAGACCGACTCCACACAGTCTCACCACTGTCTCCCCAGCGTCCGTCACGGGGCCCGACGGAGTTCCAGTGCCTGAGAAGCGCTATGGCGCGAATGAACGAAAATGACTCTGGCTTTCGAAGAGGTCCCCTCTGCGTCCCCGGGAACTCTCCTGGAGAAGGGAAGAGAGAGGACTGCGACCCGCCACCAGGCTGCGACCCGCCCACAGTCACGATACCCGGCCATCACGCTTTCAACATTTCGCAGTCAACTCTCCTGATCAAATTTCCTTTTCATTTCCCAAAGTAGGATTACTCTACTGTTTCATAACTTGCATTTCATACTAGAATCGCACTACGTTACAGAAAAGGGAATACGGTCCTGCTAACGTTCGCATTTTGTTGTAAACACCTCCTGGTTCTTGCCGTTGCTTCAACGGAGAGTCTTAGTTTTTATCAGGGAGACCACAATCCTCCAGCGGTCAGATACAACCTCTGTGCTTTCCAGGAAACGCTTCTTGTTCTGTCGTGGCCCCTCAAAATTTTACAAAAGTCTCATGACTTGGTCAGCGCAGGCTGCTACACCAACGCCATAGACCGGATGGCTTACGCAATAGACATTTATTTCCCGCAGTCTAGAGGCCGCAAGTCCAAGACCAAGGTGCCGGCTGATATGGTTCCTGGTGAGGGCTCTCCTCCCGGCTTACGACGGCCGCCTGCTTGCTGTGTCTTCACATGGCAGAGAGAGCTCTCACGTCTCATCCTCTCATAATGACACATAATGACACTTGCCCATCATGGGGCCTCCACCTCCATGACCCTGTGTAACCCTAATTACTTTCCACAGGCCGCCTCCCAACACCATTCCACTGGGGGGTTAGGCTTCAACATAAGGGTTTTGGGGGGCACAGACATTCAGGCCACAGGACCTCAGCACTGTGGACCATAAAACATGAATGTGTTATTGGCTCTGAATTCATTTGAAGGGAAGAGTTATCAGCCCCACATCTAACATGAAACGAGGACATAAACACTTAAGATAAACCCTACAGAAGAGCACAATCGCCCACGCACAAACTTGGTGTTCGGCGTGTCCCCTGGCATTAGTTGGATCTCAGCAAACGCTTTTTGAATCAGATGAATAGTTCTGAATCTCAGCGAGCCTAATAGGGTGCTATCTCTAAAGTCCAATTAAGGTATCTGAATGATGTTGTCATCTGGTAAAGAGAGTGTAACGTTCTTTGTTTCTGTACTAAAAGTGTCTGCCAAAAAGTGACAGTGTTGTTTTCGCATGATTGATAATGAACATTTCCTGCTGACAATAGTGGTCATTACTTCGTTTACTTCTTGAAGTCACTCCTTGTACAGATTCTAAGACTGTATCATCAGCATGAAAGAAAATATTTATCTTCCTATTTCTTATGTTTAGGAATGGTTTTGCTATAAGTTTGGTGAAGTATGGAAAATGTGGGTAGGCCATGAAAATGATTGCCCTCAAAAGTATTCTCCTTCAAAAGAGCTGAAGATGTGTGAATCACAGTTATTCCATAGTTCACTCATTTTCATCAACATATTTTTAATAAACACAATCCCTAAGTTTTTATTATTTGTTCTCAGACTCCTAGTGATTCATGGTTGCTCATTTTAATAAGTCCAAGAGAGAGCTTCTGATTTAAAAAAAAAATCAAATATTGAATTATGAACTGTGGTAGACAGAACATTAAGCTATAAATTTAATAAATTAAGAAACTGTTCTGCCTTTGTCACTAGCTAAGTTACACGGTCCTCAAGGACTTATTTCGGCTTTCTGGACTTTATTATTTCTGAAAATGAAATTTTGGGATAGGCGAGTTTTGATTCTCCTTTCGGTTGTTACCACCGCGGTGTTCCTAGTGCGGGAGAGTACTTACCCACCCGCCCGCACCCTCCTCTCCCTGGAAAAGCGGGTGGCTCGGATTTCCCAGGCTCCCTTGCCTTACCCTAGCTCTCCAGAGAACTGTGTGGTGTGGATTGGGCGTGTCACTTTTATAGATGACTTCAAACCGGGTAAAGATATCTCCGGAGACTCGGACAATGACGGCCAACTGGTTGCCACGTTTAGCTTTGTGGCAGTTAAACGCTGAACCTAAAAGGTTTGACTTTTCTTACTCCTTCCTCTTTTTTCCTTTCTCTGTTTTAATCTTGTAAATGTAGCGGAGCTGTCATGCCGACGCCATGTGAATCGTCTCTGAGCACGTGTTTGTATGCTGATCTGTTCTACTAAATTCGGGTTAACACTTCCCCTTAGTTCATTATTCAGAGAGCTGTCTTCTGACCTATGTCCGCGAGAAGGCCTAGGAGATTTGATTTATGAACCCGATTCCAATGCCAGTGCATAGTCAGAGAAGGAAATTAAATCAAGAATTGAGGGTGCCTTCCTGGCTGGAAGACGGAGGCCGAGCGCGCCTTAACCCACGCCAGGCCCCCCCCGGGCCCCCGCGTGTGCGTGACTCGTGGGTTAACGTGCTCGCGCCTGTTTTTTTCTCGTCGCCTCTCTTTGTCTGTCTCACGGGCTCCAGCCGGAGGACTAGGATGGCTAGACGAAAAAGAAAGTTTCCCTGTCTTACAACATTGTTCAGGAGGCGCATTACCTGCCTTTGCTCCTGAGGAGGTTTCTCTAACTCGTGAGGTGACGGGTTTCTCCCCTCCACAGGCGCTCCCCGCATGTGCGCGCTGAGCCACGCGCCGAGCAGAGCCCCGAGCCCGGCTGTGGAACGAGGCGGACGGGGCTCTGTCCTCACGGAGCACTGACGAGGCCCGGTGACGAGGGTCTCCTACCAGAAGCACATCCAAGATGACCTCAGCGTTTCCCGGAGCCATCTCGAGGGGCCTTGGACACGGCTGGTGCGAACCCTGGCAGACACTGCGGGAGGTATCGGTCAGGCCGATAGGACAGGGTCAGACTCACAGCACGAAGACCTCGCTGCCCGCCGGGCAAGGACTTTCCTCTCTGATAGCCCTGTTTCCAGTTTGTTCCTGGCCTCGCCTCACCCTCCTCACCTCTCATCAAGAAATTCTCACCCCCCACTGCCTCTTCTCTCCTGCTGGCTGTTTGGAGGGAGCAAATACCTGGACGAGGAGGATAAAACCCTTTTATACAAAACGGTCTCATCCGCCGTGATGGCGGGGCGTCCCCGGCGGCCGGGCTTCCTCTGAGGCTGCGGTGTCCCTGTGCGACCACGAGCCCGGATTGTCCGCGCCGCGTCTCGCTTGGACCCGCTGCAGAGCCCCACACGGTCACTTCGACACTGCCGGCAAGAGAAAGGATGCTTCGCCCGTGCCCAGGGCTGGGGCTTCGACGGGGAGGCGGGGGAGGCTGGGAGGGAGGCCATGTCCAAACGAGACGTAGCCGATGGAGAATCAGGAAAGGCACGCCGTTGGCATCCAGAAACCGAGGACGTCGCCCGCACCGAATTGAATTGTTTGTAAAATGGCCCATCAACCGTCATGATGGCTTTGGACTTACGTCGTGCCAGCCAAGGAAAATATTTAATATGGACGAATTTAGGAGCTGCCGTTGGAAACAAAGACAGCTCACCCATTAGGCAATGGCCGTAGATGTCAACAGTGAGTACCGCGCTCTCGACACCCACTTCCATAAACGACCCTGCTCCCCGCGCTGCTCCACCAGGAGCGAGCTCGCTGTGATCCCGTCCTAACTCTTTGCTCAGTACTGGTTTTCACTTTCTCCTTTATTTATTATCTACATGCTGACGCTCTATCGCCAAATCTAGTTACAGAGTTTGCAAAACAAAACAAAACAAAACAAAAAAACAAAAACATAAAAACAAAAAACTCGGCAGAGGAAACTACCATTGCGCTGACATAGCTCTGGGCTGCCTGCTGCTTATAAACAAAGCAGACCCACCGCGGGGCACCGGCTCGCCTCTCCTCCTCCCCTTCCTCGTCAGAAACTCATGTTTGTTCCCGAATAGTCACAGTTACACACAGTTCATGCAAATAACATTTACTCTCAAACCTGGAGTCTGCACTAGCACCCGCCCGAGAGCACGCCGTGGGACCTGGACTGCACCGCATGCCATTTCTGCGTCATCTCCTCCCACAAGTCCCACTGGAAAGGATAGAAAACAACATAAACACCATAACTAATAAAGGTGTGATTCACAGGTTGTACGGACAACATGGATCCATACCGTGTGTGTGTGTGTGTGTGTGTGTGTGTGTGTGTGTGTGTTCCCATCAAAACATCTTCTGGCAAAGCATTCTGTTTAGCAGGTGTTCCAAAAATTATTTGGAGTGGAGCACCATGCAAACAAAGGAAATCTGGATTACCTTAAAAATCAAGCTGTCCAGGACAATGAAGTATACTGGAAACCGGAAAGTAAACTTTAAATATAAAACTAGTCATGGATTTAAACCAGAAGTATTTCCTGTGATCAGAATGGACTTATAATTTAAAGTGCAGCTCCAGCTCACGTTGACAAACACGGCAATCCAAAAATATCATCTGCCTAGGGACTGAGTCAGCTTTGCAGGGAGGACTAAACATTTAGTAGTCAGTAAAACTAATGCCAACTTTTCCTTCTTTGGCTAGAAATGCAGTTGCAAACGAGCAGCTAAATCCAAATCCGAATGGACAACCCGTACGGCGAACAATCGGACGACACGTTTCTGTCCGGGTCTCGCTTACGTCTGCTGGTGTGCAAGGCGACGTGGGGGTGAGCAGGGCACACAGGAACCCTTTTCCCTGTGAGCCGGCCGCCTGGAAGGCGTACAGCCACACGTAGCAGTACCACGGACAAATGGCAGGGCCGGGGCGTCGTGGCCACGTGTGCAGACAGAGCGTGAGCTCGGACTGCTCTCTGCGAACTCTGGTCCCACCACCGACGGGACAGAGGTCTGCAAAGCTAGAGAGTCTCCACGTCATCCAGGCAAACCGCGGTTTGAAATGCCCAGCAGCACGCACGCTTCCTCTGTCTAGGGAGAACTTACAGTGGACAGCATTAGCTCTCGTTTGCTAGCACAGTGCGGGACGGGGGACGATCCAAAACGAGGTGGCTTCTCGTGCCCCCTTTCCAAGGAAGGAGGGAACCGAACGAACGCAGGCTCATCTCGAGTCCTCCGTAACCCCTCATCTCGGGATCTGCTTCTGGGGAGCCCGGCCTGTGCCGACACCCTTTCTTCCCTCTTCTTTATTAATTCTTTGAACTCTCGATGTCTGTAAAGCAGCATGAATTTGAGGAGCGCCAGATGCTGTTGTACTTAAGTTAGTCGGCAATTATAACTAATATTTACTGGTAGCTTATTTAATATCAGACACGATTCTTGGGGACCACGAACTAGTACTCTCGCGATGAGGCCTACAGAGAATTGAAATTTTAAGAAGTAAAAGAAGAGGAAAAAAAAAAAAAAGAAGTAAAAGCCGAAGGGCCAGCCCGGCTTTTGGCCACTGCTCTCTGGAGCAGGTCTCTCAAGGACCGGCGAGGACGGTGCTGTCGCCATTCCCACTCTGCACACGAGGCGAGTGGGTCGAGGCGTGGTCAACGTCGCGCTCCCCGGAGCCGGCAGAGGTCTCAGACCTCGCTCTTCGATGTCTGTGCCGCACGAGTTTGCAGCATCAGCTCGATCAGCACCGATAATCAAGAAAATAGTCCGTTTTTATTCGTTTGACTGCACTTCACACTAGGATAAGCTGCCGTGGTTGCTTGCGTGGCTGTGTGTGTGTGCGTGTGGGCGCGCTGCCACGCATGCCAACCCGAGAGGGCCAGCGGACGCGCCAGGGGGACTCCACCCCATGACTCGGTCACAGACGCTCGCAGACTGGTGACGCTGTGAGGACGGGCCTGCGGCCTTCGCTTCGGTGTAACTGCGAGTGCGTTTAACTAGGCATCTGAGGGCGCGGAACCTGCTTCCTCACTGGACTAGGCCGTCAGTTCCAGTGCACTCTGCTCCGGGGAGGGGGGGGAGATCGGAATCCACGAAAAGGAAATCAGACGGGACAGGGACTCTTTAACTTGCAAGCAGAGGAACGTTGCTACTGCAATAATAAAAAAAATATAAACCATAACTGCAAATGTACATGCGAAGGGACTAGGGGTAAGTAAACCTGCACTAAACCAGGGGGGACGGGGTAGGTAAATGGCTGTTCGTGGGGACTGCGTTATTGTCATTTATTTTCAATGTTGGCTGGTGTTTCTGGGAGTGCCGGGTCTGGTGTCCGCGCCGATCACTGGCTTGCCTTGGCAACCTCTCTATAGGTCCCCAGGATGAAGAGCTGGGACTAGAGGGTTCTGACCCGTTTGAATGTTAAGTGGCCACTGGCGTGGACCGAGGTAAGGAAAAGGTAGAACGTGTTTGGGGCTTATCAGGTCGCTTACGTAAGACCAAATGATTCGTCTGTCTGTCACTTCCTCGTGGTGAGAGACGAATGTAGTCAGAACTGGGAGCCCTCGGATAGGCTGACTCCTGGGGCCATGAGAGGCCTGCGTGCGGGCGGGGACAGCAAGCAGGCCTCGAGACCCAGGGGAGAAGCAGGCCACTGAGGACGAGAAACACGCGAAGAGGGACGTCAGAGGCTCGAGAGGGGCAGCAGGAAGGAGAAGCGCGGGGCCCAGGCCCCGGGCCGTCCTCTCTGCTTTCCTTTCCTGCCCACCTAGACGGCCAGCAGCGTGGCGACCCTAGGGCTGAGCAGTGTGGGAGCCATTATGAGACGCTGAAGAAGTCGCGTAGCTGATGGCCATGGAGCAGCTGCTGAGGCTGCTAAACGATGGTTCTAGGAAGCAGGATGTGGAATTAAATGTCACTGACCCTGGAGGGGAGGTTTGCCTCCTGAAGAAATCCTCTGAAGATAGTGGAATGCTTGACAGCCCAGAAAAGGATGCTTGTACCCTGAGGGAAGGATATGTAGGAACTTATGTAAATGCCAGCATTCCTACGGTATTGTACCCTGTGCTTTGCTATTGTATCCAAAAACTTATCTAAAGGCCGATCAGCTCGGGCTGCAGCGGTGACCGTATGCCCCCCGAGGCGCTTTCCTGTCTTCTTCTTTGTTCGTAGGCTTCGCCCCGCCCTCTTTTAGGTGCTGTTCGATCTCTGGGGGGCTCCGGTCCGGCAGAGCGGACTTACTGCTTCTGGCTTTCCCGATCCGGGAAGGGCGCCTGTGACAGAAAGGCGGGATGAGCCGGCAGGCGGGTGGAGCAGCAAAGCGATCCCGGGCGGCACACGGGGCGTCCGCGCGGCCCGCGGCTCTTCTCACGCACCATTTAGTTCCCGCTGGCATCACACTCTGAGTCAAGGCCTAAGCCGGCGTGTAAGCGGGGCTTTCGCCAGCGCTGACGCGGGTTTCCCAGTGCAGTTTTGATGCTTAGAAAGATCCAAAGAAGAAATGCTAAGGACTGGTTTGGCCAAAGGCGAGAATAATATATCAGGATGACAAAAAAAAATTTACTTAGAAAGTCATCCATTTTTTAAAGAGTAAAACTTCATCACTTACCAAATAAATGTGTATCAGAATTAAAAAGAAAAAAAAACAGTTCATGTATTGTCAGGGTTGGGACCTAACACAGTATTGTGTGTGTGTGTGTGTGTGTGTGTGTGTGTGTGTGTGTTGTAATAAAGTTATTGTGAAAATGAAGCTTTCTTAAATAATGGCGACATGTAACTTTCTAAATTCAATCTTAATCATATTTGGTGGCTGTCTACCCTGACTTTCATAGGTCTCATGTACAATTACAATATGTGACAAGACATTATCACTATTCTAGCTTATATTAATAAAGATTTGGGGTACCCCAGTATTACCTGAATAACTGGACAACAATTTCAGCAGTCCCAGTTGCTTCCAAAGAATGTAGATAATTTCATAATTGAGGCACCCCAAATATTCCATTATTGTTAGGGCAATAAATGAATTTCTCTAATCATTATGCAAACATAAATAAATAGGAATGGAACCACGTCAAACATTTTAGAATTTCATTAGTCATCAGAGGAAAGGTAGAGATAAGTAACTCATTAACGTTTCAGATATTCTAGTAGTTTTAATAATTTTAGCTTCTAGTTGGGTTAAGACACAAATGTAGATTTCTAGGTCCAGCATGTAGATATAAAAAGTGAAAAGCCTTCTTGCAAGAAACATTATAAAATTATGGACAAAAGTATCAGAACATATTTAAATTACCTAAAATACTATGAAATGTATGTAGAAAAAAACACTGAGGCCTTTCCAGCCTGAGCTCTGGAAAAGAAAAAAAAAATGTTGGTAGAATTTGAAGCTATAAGCATGCACCTGCAATATGTTTTGAGAACATGTATTTATTCTACTTACGGGGTCCGAGAACCACCCAACGAAGATGTGAACTGAAGAATTAGTCCCAGGCCAGTTACTTGCCTGGGGCTCTGAGCAAAAGCAAATCAAAACCCTCTGTGAGAGACACTCGCAGCCCAGGCCGCAAGGGAGCTTCTTTGAGAAAGACAGGCTCCCATCTGCGAGTGACGAAACACAGCATCGGTGGGAGCCGGCGCGCGGCCAAAGCCAAGTCTTTACGCTCAACAATTTGAAATAATAAAATGGAAATTTGGAAAAGTATTTTAAAGTAATACGGTTAAAATGTTTCAAGTCATAAATATAATCAAAGCCCTAAGGGGAAAAAAATGACAATGCAATGAAAAAAGAAAAAGTGAACCCCCTTGAATTTAAAGAAATAATAAAATACCATCTTTACAATTAAAAATGAATGGACTTAAAAGCAGATATAATATAAAGAGAGACTTGGAAGAACATAGAATATAGAACACATCCTCTACTGCTGAGCGGCAACTGCTATCAACGCATCACACGACTGGCGAGAAGCGCGAGCTCCTCAAGACAGGGAAGCGGGGGACCCGAGCCGCTGCTCCGAGCGCCATCCGACCCGGTGGCCTGGCGCAGGCACGGGACAAGCATGCGGGCCGGAGACGGCCCGGGGCTTCTGCCAGGCGAGAAGAGGGCTCAGTACCCCTCCTCATCCCCCCAGGGCGAGTCCATCTGGGATACCGCAAGGGTGATGTGTATAGTGGGTAAACGGAACACGCGAAGACGGAGACTTCAGGGAAAGCCGCTTCTCCGGGTCTCGGCTCTTGGTGGCAGAGAGGAGGAACGGCCCATCAGCGCTAGCTGGTCCTCGGTAGTACGGGGAGCCAGAGAGAGTCCCCATGGTGTGTCAGGCTGAAAGGGGACTGTGGCTCCACGTGAAGTCGCCGGTGTGAAACCAAGAAGGGTGCAGGCGCCTGGGAGAAGCGCCGGCGAGCCCCCGGGGCGTTCCCTGAAGCTCTGTGAAAACGCACAGAGTGTCGGACTCCAAGCGATGAAAATACTTTAATTTTCCGACATAAATATATAAAAGAGATAAGTTTAAAAGGTATGAAAATATGGACATTAAAAAATATATGCAAAGCGTAAGAGACTGCTATGATAAAACTGATGAGAGAGAACGTAGAGAAATTTTACAAATACAAAAGTCACCAAGATTAAAAACTATGTGTAGTAATTAACTTCAAAACCAAGTACGTGTGTCAGTCTAAACAAACTCAGTGAACTGCTAAGCGATCTGGAAAAAAAAAAGAATTCTCTAAATATAGACCAGAAAAGTGAAAAAGATAATATTATAAGAAAGTGAAGGTTTAGAAAGATGGCTGCTGGATGGAGAACGTCTAATGTCCATCAAATTGGACTTGGGAGCGAGGACTGGCAACCAGGGGTGACGCGAGATTTTAGGAGACGACTGCTGATCGTGGTCTGAAATGCAAACCCGGGGAGCCCACTGAACTCCTGTCTGCAAACCTTGCAGGCAGACCATACAGCACCAACGGCGACGAAGATATCTTCTATTCCAGAAGAACAGAAAAGATGGTTATTACGGAAGAATGTCGATTAAATGGGTTGAATACTTCCAATTGATAACAGCGAATGACAGAACAAAGAGAGAAAATAACTGCCCACCTGGGACTTAGTACTCAGGAAACTCAAGAATGAGAACAGATAAATATATTTTCTTTGAAACAAAACCTGAGTTTATCGCCAACAAGCTCTCATTACAGAAGCGTTTAGAGAACACACTTTGGAAAAAAGCAACATGATTGCAGATGGACGCTGTGAATACAGGAGGTGTGGAGAACAGTGGCGTTTAAAAACATGTGGCTAGTGCGAGGCAATGACATAATGTCTCATCTGTGACATAAGAATAAGACCAAGCTATCTGAACATGGAGTATGTGAGTTGCCAACGCTGACCACGGTTAGAGTAATTTAAGGTTTCTGAATTACTTGAGAGTGTGGTGTTAATAGTGTTTAAATTTTGACTTCATTAAGTAAAATGCACATGTTAATTTTTCTGTGGTAATTTTAAGCAAATAGAAATTGAATTGATAAGTTTTAAAAGGGTAGAGAAAAAACAGGAAAAACAAATTCCTCAACCAATCCAATACAATGGCTGCATGAAGAAAAGTAAAACGTAGAAAAGGTAGAAATGAGATGGTAGGAATAAATCTAAACGCCATACATAAGAAGGAACTGATTCATCCAATTAAAAAAAAAAAAGTATCTGGCTTGATTAAAAATATCCAACCATATGCTCTTTACAAAAGACATACCCAAAATAAATTTGAAAAATTTCCATCATACAAAACACAAAAACAACCCAGTTAAAAAGTGATAAAAATATAAATAAGCAGACAAACAACTAGATAATTTAAAATCAGTCTGACAAAATGATCTCTCGAGAAGCAGTAAAAGCATAGATAATCCTGTATCGTTAAAGAAATTAACTCAGTAATTCGTAAGATCAAAGTTTTGTGAAACCTACCAAACATACAGAGAACATAATTCCTTTTACAGAAATCTTCCAGAAAACAGAAAAAGAGGAAATATTCTTTAAATACTATATGAGACAAATAATGCCATACTGTCACGATCATAAAAACACAATATAAGTAAGGAAAAATGGAGTCCAATCTCATAAGTACATCAAAAGCAACATAGGGTCACCCTGGCAAGGTTTTCAGCCAAAGAAAAGTAATTAATGTAATTTGCCACATGGATAAACAGACAGAAGCCAAATGATAAGCTTACTAATGTAGAAAATGTGAAAATACTGACCACTCACGATAAAAATGTTAGCAAGCTGAGAATAGCCTTCTTAGTTCAGTTAACATTATCTACCAAAAAAAAAAAAAACAAAAAAAAAAAACCCTGTAACTAACTCGTGTTTTCTGGTGAAATGTAAACATTCGCTTTAGAGTCAGGTACATAACACAAGGGTGTTTCATTCTCTTCTCTGCTGTCCATACACTACAGCATGATCAGAAACATCAAAATTATAAGGACTAAAAAAGACGGGATACACAGACCTTTATGTAGGAATGACATAAAGGTTTTAGCCCTAAACACGAAAATATAATTAGTATTAATCAGACACATTTGCAGTGTTTTAAGACATAAAAATAATAAAAGATGTTGGCAACAAACAATACACCATGAAACTTTTAAGGAAATGCTTTTTAGGAAAATTGAAATATATTAGATATCTAAAAGTGAATTATTTTTTAGACACGTGCAATAATTATGGAAAATACTATAAAATTATTTCAATATAAAATATCCTTGAAAATATCTAATACATCAAGTTTTGTCGTGATCTTATATAGGTCAATTACATAAAAATTTCAATTATCACCAAATAGTTTCATAGAATCAATGTAATTCTACCCAAATTCCAGCCACTGTTTCATGAATTGTTCCATCTGTTTGTTATTTTATATGAAAAGACAAAGACCCCAAAATACCCAATACATTTCTGAAGAACCTTCTCCCTTCGCTAGGCATCAAGACTTGATGGAAAGCAATAGTGATCGGAGAATTCAAGAACAGAAAAATATATCACAAAAAGAAAAGAGCCCAGAAATAGACGGAGGCGTGGAGAGGGACCCGGGTCAGGTGGTACCACGGCTCACAGGGAACCTGAGCTATTCGATAGCATGCTAATAATTGCTTATCTAAATGTGAAAAATATTAGATATCCATTTTACACCATGCCAAAAAAAATCTATTATAGATGTATTGGAGACAAGACCATGAAGAACAAACGTTTGAACTTTTGGGAAAAAAAATATGGAAAAAAGAGAAAATTATCTAAAAGAAAATATGTAAAAGACCAAATGAGGAATTTTACAAAACACACACATGTATATGCCGTATATTATATATACCAATGGACATCTTGCAAAGATGCTCATTAATCATCAGAGAAATGCAGATACGCTCCCAATGAAATAGAGCATTGCTTGGGAATTAAAACCACCTTACAACATCAAGCCTCGGTCACCGGTGGCAGTATAAACTGGCACAACTACTTTTAGGAAACAATTTGTATTTCCTGTTGAATTTAGAGCTTAGAGAAATGAGATTTATGTTTCTGTTACATGTCACAAAGATAAATTGCACATATGCACTAAGAGGCATCTAAGCTTTGTGACAAAAAAAAATTTTTTTTGAAAACAAACCAAACATCCATTGACAGGAAAAATGAACGAATAAATGATGTTATAACCCTACAGTGAACCATTATGGATATAAATGAACTGAGCACAGGCATCAATGAAGGTGACTCCCTCAAATATGATACCGAATTTTTTTAAAGTGAGTTACGAAAGGGAGAACACTGCATGAATTCATTTTTTAAATTTCAAATATATGCAAAACTAAATAATACATTGCGTTGGGATGCAGAGAGGTTAACCTTTAATCCAAACCTTCAACGTAAAAAATAATCACACACACGACCCTTGGGACACATTTGTTACCTCCAAAGAGGATGTTTAGGTTTGCCACCAGGGTTTCAAAGATCTTGGTAAGATTCTGTTTCTAAAGCTCGAAGGTGAACGCACAAGCATCTGGTCTAATTTTCTTCTTTCGACTATATCTTTGTTATGTATACTTTTTAATTGTGATATGTTTAAAATATATACGTATTCAGCAATTCATGAAGTATAATAAACAAAAAATCCTGAAAATTTTTCTTCCTAAAATTGTTGCAAAACGACATTTAAGAATTCAATGTTTAGGACTTTAAAACTATGTTTTAAATATATTCTGAATTGTGGGCTAACTGAAAAAAGTGTTTTGGTGCTATTATACAGTGTAGAATTAAAAGGCATACTGAATAGTATAATCCAGAGTGATATCTCAATTAGATATACATTTTTGTATCTCAAAAGCACGGCCCACCTTTCCTAACTCATGTTGGTCAACTAGAGAATGGAGTCTAGACCTTAATTTTTGAGAACTGTAACTCAGAGCTGAGTGGACTGGGTGCTGCTCGTGGTGGTCACTTGTTACAACACTAACACACAGGGCCAGGCCAGAGCAAGTGTGAGAGAACCCTCTGATCACGGCGGTCAGACAGGAAGGGGGCAGAGTCGGTCCCTAGCTGGGCTTCAGGGACCTGGCGTGGGCTGGTGTTAGTCGCTGCTTGTACAACAACCATGATCTGTGACAAAAACAACTGCGAAGACAATAAGGAATTTAAGATTCACCATCGCCCACTGCGTAGGAGGGATCTGAGATTCGCGAAGCTCCAGATCTGTTGCTGAATCATCCTCCTAACATTCTTTGAAGATGAGAACGTAGGTCACTTCTAAACTACGGAGGTGAGCGGGGGGAACCGCCTGGACGTTAGCAGTGGCGCGGCATCCACACACACACACTGGCACGCGCCCCGGCTGCGTGGCTGTGATTACGCCCCAGCTTGGAAGCTCACGCCCGGCCTGCTACGAACACCCTCTGCTCGTTCGAAGATGTGAAGGACCGGCCGGGTGAGAGCGTTAGGCTGCCGCACGGTGCTGCGCTAGTCGGGGCTTCTTGAAAGACAGCTGCACGTGACTGCCCGCAGCTCTCTGCGGGACGGACTTCGATGCAGACTGGAGGCTTGTCGCCCGCGGTGGGCAACTCGAGCTCTTTTCTATTTAGCTTTCAAAACACACCAGAGCGCCGCGTATCATGTCAGTCAACAAAATTACAGATGACATTACAAGTGACAATAATTTACGATGTAAAAAAAGAGTCATTTTTATGAAATTTTACAGTGTGCGGACGCGTCTGTCTTCAGCATGCGCCCCGCGCCACCGCGATCACTCATGACGGTTGTGTTTTCATGTCATGTGGAAAATAGACCTTTGAGATTATGCTGCCTGGGCTCTTGAGAACTAGTGGAGTCCTTTGAAAATAAAATAAACGGAAAGTGCTTTTAGGTATGCAATGCAAAGTGAATAAAATATTTAATAATTTGGGAACAAAATTATTTTAAGAAATACTTTTAAATTGCTTACCAGGTCAATATTTTTTAAGCGTGTAATGAGATTTGGATGCAAAGAAGGTACGTGATTGGTGGATTAAAAAAACAGCATTTCATGTACTGTTATTTAATAACAGCGAAGACGTTTTCACATAACTCGTGCTATTTTAAAAATAGACTTCATTGCTTGGAGCAACTTCAGGTCCACAGCAAGCAGAGGGACAGACTGCCCGCGTGCCTCTCCCCCCCACGCCATCAACATCCCACCAGGTGGGACATTTGTGACAATCAATAAACCTGCACTGAAACGTCACTGTCACTCAAAACCATAGTTTATTTTAGGGTTCGCTCTAGGTATTCACAAATATTTTTGTGAATCGTAGGTTTTCACAAACGTGTGGCGACAGGCACCCGGCGGTGTGGCATTGTACGCGCACTCTCACTGCCCCCAAAGCCTCCGTGTTCCAAACCGTCGTCCCTCTCTGTCCACCCCCCTCCCTGGCGACCGCTGGTTTTCTCACCGTCTCCATAGTTCGGTCCTTTCCACACAGCTGGAATAAGACGGTGTGTAGTGTTTACAGACTGGATTCTTTCACTCAGTAACGTGCGTTTAAGTCCCTGTCTTTTCATGGCTTGATGGCTCATTTCTTTTTAGTGCCGGATGATATTCAATTGTTATTCCATTGTGATGTATCATCATTTTGTGGGATATTGCTATCCGTCTGCCATCCTTGGTGAGGTGACTTTTATTATTTTTAAACCCCTCTATGATGCTTCAATGTCCACACTCCTTTCTACCAGCAATTATTCTCCATTCGCTGGAAGTAGGTACAAACTTATCTTTAAAACACCTAGCTGGTCTTGCACCCCAATGAAGCATGTACTAAAACCGTAAAATTATTTATGTTTAAATGTTTATTTAAAGCTCACACTTTCCCACTGAAGACGCGTCTGAAAGGGTAAGCATCTTTACACTATGACAACTTCTTTATTTGACCTTTTCATACGCATGGCAGCAGTTATGAAATGCGGATCACAAGTCAACACCAAGCTGACCGCCCAAGAAAATGATTAGATGCTGTGTTAAGACCAAATTCAATTGAAAGACTAAATTCTGTTTCAAAAAGAAAATGTGTATTGCCTTTTATTCGAGCATTATAACATATTACTGTGTTCAGGTTAGAATAGCATTTTAGACATCACTCATCTTAAAAATCGGAGGAAATAAAGGCTTCATTTCAAAAAGAAACAGACCCAAAATTATTTTATATATACATATATATTTTTATATGTATATATAAAACATTGGTCAGTTCTACACCAACTGCTGCATATAATACACCAAGGTGTAATATTAAAAACTAGAAGTTCCTTAGCATAATTTTGAAACAGAAGCATACCGTCGCTCACAGGTTCCTTGGAGAAATGACCTGGTCTGGGATTTTCACCAAAAAACAGGGGACTGGTGCCACGTAGGGCGGCTCGTACCTTAGACTGTCTGGCCTCCAGCCCCGGAGGTGTGATGTATGAGAGGCTCCCGTTGGAGACGCAGATTTTCAAGGAGGCTAGAAGGAAGGAGAGCTTTGGGTCGCACGGATGTGCACCCATGCGTCAACCCAGGTAGGCCCCTCCGGAAGCCCTGGGATGTCACGGGCACGCTGACTCACTGAGACGGCAAATCAAAACAGCAAGTGTCTACAAAACAGATACACCACAGTGGCGTGGGCTGCTAATATGAACTCAAACCTTCCAAGCGAGCGTAACGACTCTTCACAACTCAGGCATCCGCAGGACTTTCATGACATGACTGCGACGGCGACATCCGGGTGGCCCCGGAAGGCATGAGTTAATGCCAGGACGAGGCCTCGCAAGCAGGGCAGGCTGGTGACAGCGGGGGAGGGCGGCTGCTGGAAGCCCGGGAAGGAATGAGACAGGGCTCGGCAGCGCCCCCGGTGTCCCTTCTCGGGGAAGGGCGGCGGCGGGGCCCTGCACGGCCGCGGACTCTCGGGGGCCTCGCTGACCAGCGCTGGTGGCGGCCTTCTGCTCGTGCGTGTCCCCACGACAGGACAACGCGGCCCTCTGCGAGTGGAACTGGGTCGGTCCTCACGTGGCCGGGTCAATGCCAACGAAAGAACCGACTTACTTGCAAAAATCAGCTCCCCGTCCCGCCGTGGTCATTACAGCCCAGGCACTCGCCGCCCTTCTGGCGAGGTGGCGAGGTGGCGAGGTGGCAGGCAACACGGCACGGGTAGAGTAAGGCGCGCTTTATGTTTACGGGAGCGACAACCAGGCGACCTGAGAGACCCAGCGCATTCACGGTGCCCCAGCCGCTACCAGCCTCGCCAGCTCCTTCCATGCGAACGCTGCCCAACCCCGGCCGCGGCACTGCTAAGGCCACCGCGTGGAACCCGGCCGCCTCCCGGGGCGCACGAGTGGGTCGCGCCGGCCGGGAGCGCTGGGCCAGGGTCCTCCCCCTCGCACGTGTCTGCGCCCAGTGACACCCGCTCCGCTTCCTCCCGGACCCGCAGCTCGCCTCATTCCCCTGGAACCTTCGGGTCCCCTGAGTGCGAGTCCCCGTCCCAGAGATGCGGTTAGGGTCCCGGGTCCCTCAGGCCGCGGCTGCGTGTCGGCCCCTGCACCCCTCCCTTTCAGAAAGAAGAGCCTCAGGAACTGTCACCGCGGCGCCAGAGCACAGGGAAGCCATCCTCACGCTCAGTCCCACCTTCCTGGCCCCAAGGGGTCCGCCTGTGCCCGGACCGCTGGTGGCTGCAGCTCGTGCTCCAGACAAATCCTGGGTGCAGGTGCAGAGCGCACCCTCGCTCCCGGCCGCGCCTGCCAGGCCAGTGTCCCCGCTGTCTGTGACCCCCCCACCCCCCAGGATGCCGCAGCCACCCCGGAGCGCCACCCCCGTGGGCCGCTGGCAGAAACAGGGCAAGCTAGGCGCAGATGGCTCGCTCAGCAGCGGCCTCTGGGTCTGACAGGTTATGAATATTCATCTTCCCAGCTATGAAAATATCATCCCAGCCAGGCGTCCGGGGACCCAGAGAGCGGGTCACACGACAGTGCCGTGAGCCCGGGGAAACCGACCTCGCTGCGTGCTTTTCTTGCTCCGGTCGTGTGTGTGGGAACACGTAAAATCTGGCTTCCACGCCTTCAAATGTTATCTTAAGTTTTGCTTTGGATATCATAAAGACAAAATATCTGGACAATTGTCCAAAATGTTTCTTTTCATTCACACAAAAATACTACATATGATTGATCCAGTAGATACTAAACCACTGAATTCCTGCAAAATCATTCATAAAGTCACCAGGATGCAAAATGACTGACTGCACTTTCAACTTTTAAAAGCGATCGCTTGTCGTCTTCTTCCTGCAGCCCGTCTCCCTTGGTGAGGGAAGGGTGACGTCAGCGCTGGGGCGTGGGAGTCACGCAAAGAGAAGTGGACAAGTGACCGGATTGAAATAACTCACGAGTGTTTTCACAGGCACACAGATGATGAGTAACTCAACCAGATGTTAGGGGGTTACTAGCATCAAGAATCTTATGAAATAAAATAGAGTGGTGCTTTTGACAATATGCCAGATGATGGAAAATACAGATTTGGCCTCATCCCTAAACCCGGTGACGACCGAAGGGAAAGCAGGCGGCCGTAACCCATGCCGCGGCGCCCAGTGCCGGCAGCAGAAGGCAAAGCACCGTCCGCCCCGTCCCGACCACAGAGGGGGCGTGAGATGCAACACGCACGCCAGGCAGATGCACGCCAGGCCGCCGAAGGCCGTAAAGGCCACCGCCAGCGCCTTCCGTATGACTGGATCCCCAGCACGAGTAAGCAGACTTCACTCTACAGCTCAGAGTTAACCTCTTGCTTAGATTAGGTAACTGAATCAGACGGTTCTGAATTTTACAAGTTAATAAAAATGTATATTTCCATCAACACCTTTCTCCAGGAAAAAGACTTGATTAGTGTAGATTAGAGCCGATTTTTGTCTTCCTCTTTGTATCCTCTTCAGTATACAAGGGCTATTTAGCAGCAGAGGAACTGTGCTGTATGCATACAAAAACAAAACTACAAAAAGGAAAAAAGTAGAAATCGCTAAGCTAAAAAAAATTAAAATAGAAAGAAAAATGTTGCATACATAATAAAAATGGTAGAGAGTTCTTAATATAGCATTTTGGCAATTAAGTTTTAGTTCCTGGGAGGTTTTACATAAAAATTTTTTTGAATTATTTTTTATTAATCGCATGGTAGAATAATAATTCTCCTCCCAATCATAGATGTTTACAGAAAACTAGAGTTCAAAACAAAAGAACTAGTCAAAACAATTTCAAAATGTTCCACGATGCGTTTGTTAGGTTCGTTTGACCTTCTCTATCATATCACATGCATCGTCGTAGTCTAATGCGAAAGGCAATACCTTAAAAAGTCATTATTTTGAAAACTTGTAAGTTAAGGCCCACCAAATCATTTCAAAAATTAATTTGATAATGATAATAATTTTTTGATAAAATTTAACTCCTCACAGAATGCATAGGTTAAATACAGGCACACATTCCCCCACACATAGAAACACACTGTAATGCACAAGATATAATTTGTAGATCCATTATGTTCTTATTTTGGCTTAAAATTGCATTACCACCAGATTGACTAAAAACAAACAAACAAACAAAAAACAAAACAAAACAAAACAAAACCAAACCAGTGTCAACAAGGACGGAAGCCACTGGAACTCAAAAAATTTTGCAGTAGCAACTTAAACTGATGATATGTGTATCTTCTGATTCATTAATTTCAGTCCCAGACATGGACCCCATAGGTGGGAGAGCTTACGTCTGCCAAAAGACACAACACCAAAGCAGGCCACAATGGGATCAATCTAAACATCCATCCCAGGAGAAGGATAAACAGACTGCTATGCATTACCACTGGGAATACTCCACAGTCAGGAAAAGAGCTAATCACAGGCAACAGGACGGACCTGACTCAACTGAAGTTGGGATGATGGAGCCAGACACAAAAGCACACGTTCCATTTCTATAGAATTCCAAAACAGCCAGACTATTCTATTGTCTGCAAGTCAGAATAGTGTTTACCTGGAGGCGGGAGTTGCCGTGGGCTGGGGTAGCCTGCGGGGAGCCTGGGGGTGCCCTGTGCCAGCGTCGGCGTCATGGTTACAGGAGGGACCTGCCTGTAAAAGTCATCCAGAAAGACCTTAGATACACATGTAGTTATAAGTCACTTAAATATGCACATAGGAATATTAAAGCAAAATAATTACAGAGGTTACTTTCATGGTAGATCTGAGTCTGCGGTTCATTCCCTTCTCTGTACATGTTTTGCTTTTCTTGATTTCTGAACTGAACACATACTATTCTACTTTCATAATCAGAAACAACCAATGTTATAACAGAGAAGTTGCCATTATGACAGAAATGAAAGCAAGAATAAAATCTGCATTTTATAGTTTATAAAATGAATTCTTCCAGTTCAAAGTTGATTTCAACATGTTTTTATCATTTTGTTAAATTTTAATTTATAGAAAGGGTATTCGTAATGAATGGTTTACTATTTAGCCTACAAGAGTAGAATTTTTTTTCTAGTGCGATATGTTATCTTTTTGTTGGAGGTGTTTTGAATTTGCAGGACACCCACAAAAACTGTCTGGAGATTTACCTCTTACAGCTTCGGAGAGGGACGTCTTCCCTGAAGATAAGAAAGGCTGTGTTGTCTCTCTGACGTCACTGTGGTTTGTTAAAATTGAAAACAGCTGTGCAGAGGAAGTGGCTCTCTAATTAGAGCGATGCGGGGAGCAAACCAAGGGAGGTCGGAGGGTGATTGAATGGCGCTTGAACCAAGTTCTAAGACTTCAGGTTAAGTTCTGTGTTACAGGCTGCTGTTGGGTACACATCCGTTTCCATCCACTGTATATTTCTCGGGTTTAGAACAACTGATTCTCTTTCAGACACGCCTCCTGAAAATAATTTTGCCTTAGTCTGTTATGTTGTATTTTTTGATTGAGTTGTTTTACTGAGATAGTGGTGGATTCGCATGCAGTTGTTGGAAACACTTTCCCCAGTGTTAACATTTTGCAAAACAGCAGTACAGTACTACAACCAGGATATTGACGTGGATGCATCCCAACCATCTTATTCAGACTATCCCAGGTTTACTTGTACTTGAGTGTGTGCCCGTGCATGTGTGCGCGTTGAGATCTTTACAATTCTATTCCATGCGTAGGTTTGTGTATCCACCGCCACAATCAAGACTGAACACAAGGACCCCACGTGTTGCCTTTTTGTAACTACACCCACGCACCCCCATCCTTAACCCTTGCCAACCAATCATCTGTCCTTCATGTCTAAAATTTTGTCATTTCTAAATGTTATATAAATGAAATAATGTAGTATGTAATATTTTGGGAATGACTTTTGCCACTTACTTGGTATAATTCCCTGAAGATTCATGCAAGTTGTTACATGTATCAATAACTCATTACTTTGTACTACTGAGTAATAGCGGTCCATAAAACGTGTTGTAGTTTATATAGCCATCCATTTGATGAAATACATCTGAGTCATTTCCAGTCATTTAGCTGTTACAAATAAAATTGCTCTAAATCTCTGTATTCTGTTTTATCTGAGAAAAGAAGTTTTCATTTATCTGGGATATTGCCTACGCACATTTACTGGGTTTTATGATAATTGCATGTTTAGGTTTATATGAAATTGCCAAATGATTTCACATTGCCACCAGCCACGTATAAGTCATCCGGTTTCTGTACTTACTTACTAGCCTATGGTATTGTCTCTATTTTTTTTTTTTTTAATTTTAGGCTGTTCTAATAGATGTATAGTGATATCTCATTTGGTCTTAGCTGTATCTCATCCATTTGATATGTTGTTTTTTCATATTTGTCCAGATCCATATAGTTCTTTAATTTCTTTTGAGATTTCTACTTTGATCTATGATTACTTACGTGCATATTGTTTAACTTCCATGCATAGAGATTTTCTTGTTGTAGCCCTTTTAATGATTTCTAGTTTGATTCTACTATGGTCAGAGATCATATTTTGACTTCAGTTTTTAAAATATGTTGAGGTTTAGTTTATGATCCAGTCTATGGTCCACTTTGGTCAATGCCAGAGGTCCTTGAAAGAAGTTAACATCCTTCTGTTGAGTGGAGTGTTTATATATATATATATATATATATATATATATATATATATATATATATCAATTAGATCCTGTTAGATAGCGATGGTGTTCAGTTTTTTTGTATCCATGCTGATTTTCTCTAGTCATTTTATCAGTTGCTCACAGAGTGTGATTGAAGTCCCAATTATAATTGTGAAATTGTCTATTTCTCTTTTCGATTCCATAAGTCTTTGCTTCATGTATTTTGAGGTTCTGTCGCTTGGAGCACACGCATTTCGAATTGCCATGTCTTACTTAGGAATTGATCCTTTTATCATTATATAATGTCTCCCTTTGCCTCTAGTAATTTTCCTTTCTTTGAAGCCTACTTTTTCAGATGCTAATATAGCTACTTCTAATTTTGGTCAATAATGTTTACACGATACATTTTGTGCCTTCCTTTTGCTTTCATCCTACTTAAGTCATTGAATTTAAAGGGAGTTTCTTGTGAACAGCATACGGTTTGGTTATTCTTTTTAACCACTCTGCCAGTATCTGTTTTTTGGTTAGTGTATGTATATGATTTATATTTAAGGTAATTATTTAAAAAAATAGCATTCGTCTCTCATTTATTAATTATTCTCTATTAGTTTCTTGTTCACCTTCATTTTGTCTTTTGTTGCCTTCTTATAATTCACTTGAACATTATATTAGAAGTCCATCTTCTGTACGTATTTGAATGTATTTCTTGGTATTGTTTTTACAGTAATTTCTCTGGTTATAACAATATGCATATTTGATATATAACAGTCTTCCGATGTCGACTTTTGACCACCTCAAGTGAAATCTCTAGTTAGGGCTTTCCCTACTTTGGGATATCATTTCCTTGAGCATCAGATTGTGTTATAGTTTCTGTGTCAATCATCAAATATAATTTATAAAACTCATGAAAAGAGATATAGTCTATTGTACCTGCTGTATTTCTCTTCTTATCATCATTTTTCCTTCCTAATGCTGCGGGGTGCTTTGTTTTGCCACATTGTTTCTTATTTAAAAACATCTTTTAGACAACTTTTATGGGTAAGTTTGTGAGATAACATATCTTAGACTTTTTCTTCACCTGGAATGTCATTTCTCTTTCATTCTTGAATGATAGTTTCACTGGGTATGGATTTTTTGGTTGACAGGTCTTTTATTTCAGTACTTGAAAAATGTCGTGCCATTTCCTTCCCCAAAGTTTCCAATGAGATATTCACTGTCACTCAAACTAGTATTCCCCTATCGTTAACATGTCATTTCTATAGGTAGCTTTCTAGATTTTTATTTATTTTCTAGAAATTTAACTTTCATGTAAGCATATATTTCTTTGAGTTTATCCTGTTTAGAGCTAGTTCAGCTTCTTGAATCTACAGGTTTGTATCTTTTGCCAGATTTGGGGATTCTTCAGCCACTGTTTCGTTGAATGATCTTTCAGCCCTGCTCCCATTCTGTAACGATACAGTCATTGGATCTTTTGCTAGTGTCCTGCAGATCCCTGAGTCTCTGTTCTTTTTTTCCCAGCCTATTTTCTCTTTGTTGTTCAGACTGGGTAAATTCCTTTGATCGCTGTTCAAATTCAATGATCCTAGCCTCTGGCATCTCCACTCTACTATTAGACTTATCCGCAAGTTTTTCCCTGTTACTGTAATTTTCCGTTCTATAATTTCCATTTAGTTATTTTTTCATAGCTTCTATTTCTTTGCCGAAATTCTATTTTTCATCTTTTTCAAAAGAATTACTCATTGATTGTCCAAGCAATTTATGATGGCTGCTTTAAATCACTGTCAGCTAATGCCAACATCTAATTTATCTTGGTGTTGGAGTCAACTTCTTGTCTTTCTCATTCAAGTTGGATTTTTCTCGGTTCTTGGCATGATGGGATATTATCCATTGTACCTTGGACTTGCCATCTAATCTGTTAGGAGACTCTATAGGTTACCCTATTAAGGTTTAGCACACAGGTCTCTACTTACATTTGTGGGTTGTGGTTCCAATGACAGTTTCATTTTCAGAGCGTTTGTAGTGTGATTCTGGTAGCATCAGTTTATCTGATGTTGCTGTTGTATTTTTGACTCTGAGGTCCTGCATCAGTTTGCCTTCCGCTTACCACCTTTTAGATTTCCCTTTTGGTTGCCTCTTGCATAATTTCCAATTATAGTTATACTCACTGGCAATAAGCAAGGGGAAAGAAACAAGTCTATGTCATCTTGTCCAGGTTGAAAGCCCTAGTTGTTTGTTTTTAAAGGATAATTAACAGTTTATATAGCTTGAGTTAAGTCAAATAGCTACTGATATTATTTCATGCATATCAGAAGATGCTGAAAAATTCTGGTCTCAGGACTTAACAGGTATAATGAAGAAACCATGATGCACCTTTTCAGAATCCAAAAATCTTAACTTTTGAATTTTCTTCTTTGATTCTGAACAATTTATTTTTCACTTAATTGAGTCCTGGATGTGCTGCACATAAACTGCAACATAAGTGGAAATGAATTTAATTTGTTGTTGCTCCTTCTTTCCTATATATTTCTTCATATATTAAATATGACACTGAATCTTAAGTAAATGATGATGCCCTGCATTAGTGGTTCTTAAGGTTCTTAAGGTGTGCTTCCTGGATCAGCAGCATCTGTATCACCTGGACGTCTGTTAGAAATTGAGATTCTCAAGCCCTATCCCAACCTTACTGAATCAGAAATTCTGTGATGCACATCCCACCAATAAATGTTATAACAGGACATTTGGTTGATTTTCATGCTGCTAAAGTTTGAGAATCGCTGTCCTAGGTAATAAAAAAAACCTAATTTTCAAATTTATTTATATTTTATTGTATAAAAAGTCATCAAATAGGCGTATTATTTAGGCGAGGCTACCATTGTAACAGATTATTTCTAGAAATATCTACCGAGAAATGTGAAATATTATAGACTGGATGTTTAGTCCAGTAGCTCTGAGGAAATCATAGTTTTTATTCTACATATAAGTATTCACTTAACAAGTATTTATTGAGGATTATCATGGGACTATCATTGTTCTAGGCACTAACACTGTCAGAAAGTAGATGCAGCATCTGCCCTCGTCAAGTTTGTGTGGCTTGGTGTGCAGACTTATAAACTATTTTTATGTTTTAACAGATGTAACTGAGTTACGATTTACTACAAGTATTTCTACTGAGTTTTCAAAAGGACTTTGAAACCTAAGATGGATTCTTTATAAAAATACACAACTTTAAAAGACTATTAATACTTGAAAATTAGCATATTATGGTAGACAGAAGTCGTCTTGCATTTCATGTAATTATATTCCTGAATTTTGTTTAAACTCCATTTATTTGTTTTTAAAATTATTTTGTTTTCTAATTAAAGATGACATACAATAGTATATTAGTTTCAGGTGTACAGCATTGTGATTAGACATTTGGATGCCTTAAAAGTGATCGCCCTGATGAGTCTAGCTCCCGCCTGGCACCGCGCATAGTCAGTACAACATGATTGACCATGTTGCCTGTGCTGCACTTTACTTTCCCATGACTATTTTTATAACTGACAATTAATACTACTTAATCCCTTTTACCTTTTTTCACCCATCTCCCTAACACCCTCCCATCCACCTGGCATAATATGACACAGTTATTATCACAGCACACAGCTCCTTATGAGATACTATCCATAATTATATTGCTCACGAAACTTCAAATTAAGAAAATTATTAGACATGATATTATTAAAAAGATGACTTTTTAAAGGCTGTTTACATCTACTTACATAAAGGCAATATTTACATTGATAACACAAATTTAGTGTGTTCTATGAACAAAATTTGGATTTTTTTAGGGAATTGGTTACTGTGATGGAAAACTGTCACTCGTAACACGCCAACCGCACGGCGTGAGGCTTATGCTGTGCAGGCCTCTCACTCGCAATGGTTGCTTAAAGAATGGTGGACGGACTAAACGGAAGAGAATCTGCTGGAAGCTGAGACGACATCCGACTACTAATGCATTTCACGTACATCATATGTCGTCCCTCGATGAGGGATAAAACTCCACCGAAAGACCTATTAATAAACTTAAAAAAGAAACCTGAAGTACTTCTCGGCAGCGAGATGCCAGACAAGTGGACAACTGACGTTATAAAGTTAGGCCTTCCATATCACGGTTTGCTTTCTAATGTGATGAACTAAGAGAAAGAAAGACATTATTTGCATTTTTAAAAAACCTGTAATTATTTAAGACAAAGCATCAACAAACCTAGCATTTGAGTGGCCATGAGAATTAAGACGAGGGAGGGCAGGTTCGGGCCTGAGCGGAAGAGGGAACATTTCAGGAGCCCTGGGTGACAGTGAGCAAGGGCCAGTCTGGTGGAGATTTTCATAAATTCTACTTTCATCACGTTGCCTTTGAGGAGCCTGTGAGACATCCGAGTGGAGAGGTCAAGTAAGCATTTCCATCTGTGATGCGGCCCTCAGAAGAGAAGTCATAGCATGGAGCATGACATGCCGAGGGGACCCGAAACTGGAGCCGAAAAGAAATGTACGGGGAGAGAGTGTGGACAGACAAAAGAGGAGGGCTTGGAAAGCCTTAGAGAACTTCATCGTCTCTTAGTCAGGAGGATGGGAGGCAGCCAGAAAGGGATATAAATAGGGACCTGCAGTGGGATGCAAATCAGGAGAGTGTGAAATTACAGAAGCCGAGCACGGGAACTGCTGAAAAGAGACTGTAAAATAAGACGCTGTGTTGAATACTAATGAACGAGCTGGTTGAAAAAGCGCCTCCCCTCCCTCTGTCCTTTTTTTTAAAAAAATTCCCCACAGAGAGGCCAGATTAGAGTAGATGCAAGGTGACTGGAAAGAGAGGCGGTGGAAACAGAGAACAGACCGAGCTTCCAAGGGACGGGACTTAGGAGAGCAGAGGAGGAGGAGAACCGTATCTGGAGATACTGCGGGGCAGGAGAAGTGAACCTCTGTAAAAAGCAGAGCTGCTTCTTTGAGTTTGCTTATTTACAAGAAAGCAGATAACGGGAAAGCCCAGCAGACAGAGGACAGGACAGAAAGAACAGTGGTGGGGGGAGAGGGGGGAAGGTTGAGGGGGAGGGCTCTGATTCAGACATGAAAGTATACACCCGCCTCTTTCATGCAACAGGGAGAGAGTGAAGCCTAGACGCCAAGGCAAGCATTTTGTAGACTTCAAAGAAAGCAGTGAGGTTTGCTGGCGGATGCATTTTATACTTTCCTTTTCTGTGAAATTAGAGGTGAGATCATCTGTCGAGTTTGTGTTTCTGTGGGGGGATAGTTGAGAAAAAGTGTAGAAGGTATTAATGAGCACTCTGGGAGTTTGGGAAAGTAATCTGCCTGGAGAAATAGAGTACGAATACATGGCAGTGCGGTGAGTCCGGCTGGACCAAGATAAAGGCATGTTGCAAACTCACACGTGTAAGAACACACGCATTTATCTCTACACACACAGACACAGATATACGTTAGTACATATATCACATGATGTTGCCTAGATGGATAAAATCTATATATTTTTCTGTCAAACATACACAGAAAAATGTCTGGAAGCATCCGAATGTAAAGAATTGGTAAACGATGTCATACATTTATACATCTGACATTCACGCAAATAGAACCGCCTTCAATAATATATCAATGTACCTCCCTCTTTGCTAAAATTTAAGATGGTTTTCACTTTATTTCTTGTACTTTTATCTATTTTTGCACTTCATGAATGAACACTAAGGCAAAGAAACAGGAAAAATGTTCTATAAATTAAATTGACTATGTTATCTGTAAAATAATTGACTGCAATAACCTAACTACGTTTACCTCATGTAATTGCAACTCTATAAATAACTCAAAGCAGCAACATTTCAACAGGCTCCAATCTCATGTAGGAGCTACAAGAGCCCAGTGACGTAAGCTCCTATTTTATAAAAGTCTGCTTATCCGCAGTTTCCTCTTTATATTACTGACACCAGAAATTATTTAATGAATCAGATCTCCTCTTTATCCCAGCTGCTACAAAGAATAAGCTCAGTTAATTAATATCTATAAGATTCTCTGCCTTCACTTACCACAACAGGATGATAAAAAATAAAATCTGGGATATAACGTGAGGTTTTATTCACAAAAAAAAATTCTTTGGTGTATAATATTTTTGGGAGACCGTGGATGAAATGGAGTTGAATATCGGGTTTGGGTTTTCTGGCTTTCTATTTTTACTTCTGGAGTTTACGGGACCTTTAAGCGTTTTCCTAAGAGGTAGAGTTTGCAGTATTTGGCAGGTTCCCTTGTCTCAGAAAGTGCGTGTGCGTGTGTGTGTGACGCATCTTCACGGGAACTGCCTCATGGAATTTATTTTGCAAACTGGGGAGCGCTGGTTGATGCCACACCCTAGCTCATGCCTTTCCCTAAACTTTTAAATCCCTATTTCGGATAGTTCAAAATGATGTTATCTTTCTTACTCATCTGTAAGACAGCTTAATTTTTTTAAAACCTGGCGTGAACAACTTATTACATCATGATAGGATAGCGCCAATATTTTCTTACCATTCATCAGGATTTTCATAACAAGACTTCCAAAAGTGATACTGTCAAGTGATTTTCAATTTCCATGACAATATTGAATTATATGTAAAATATATAACTATATATAACTACATAAAATTGCATTATGATGTCTTAATTATTAGATAGGTCAAAATCCTCAAAGAAAATATTGGTAAACTGACTTCACGGAGATGTGAAATTCAAGGAATTTCTATCATTTTTAATTCATGACTATATCAGTTACTTAACAATAAGAATTAAAATATTCTAAGTTGCAGTACCTTGTTTAATCCTTTTCAATTAATTTAAGCATTGTAATATTAAATAATTAATAACTAATGACGTTCTTTTTCGTCATCGTTATATATTTTCAGATATTACACACACACACACACGCATATTATCTAAGCAGTACTTCACAAGGTCCAATGAATGTTGTGATTGTCAAACACGGAATTTGCCAAAACGAGACAAACTTCAGCAAATTAATTGTCCTTGGTTTTTATACTCAATTTTATTTGTAAGAAAACTCAGTCCATGTGTTTCTGATTCTTTAACATTTAACTCATCAAAAAATTTGTTTTGAAAATAATACTTATCGCCCAAAACTTTTTGAGGTTTTATAATGAGTCCCTTATCCATGAATTTTGGAATAGGTTTTACTCTGAGAAAATTCTTGAGAAAAAAGTGATTCAAGATATTGGTTTGGTCTCTCAAACCAATGAAATTTAAATAGTGAATTATTCTGGGCAAAATTTCTCCCAATATTTATAATTATAAATTATACACTGTATTAAGAAAATATGTTAGTTTTTCTTGTTCCTATAGATGATCTTTCAAATTTATTCACTGTATCTAAAAATATACTTTTTATAAACTTGGAGAATTTAATATGGAGATAACATACAACCAAAATTATAGTTTAACATTAGGAAGACACCCAGGAGAAAACAGTAGAAATTATATGCACAACAAACAGATTTTCATTACAGAGATATATTATTAATAAACCCAAGATAATTCTTAAGCAGTGCTGCTGCTTGAAACTTCTCATATCCAAATGTATTGGAGCTATATCCATGACAAAAAGTCTAATATTAAAAAATGTTTTCTTAGTAATTTTTAATTTAAAAAGAGTCATGCCCTAATATTTTATAAGCTAGAAGATGTAACTGCTTAATATCAAGCAAAAACTAATGTACTAAACTCTAAAAGAAAGAAAGAGATGAAGCATGTGAGAATGCAAGTACAGATTTAACGGTGTTTTAGGTTAAATTCTGGAGAGATCAAACTGATTTAAAAGATTTTTCAGGCAAATGAAATGTGCTAGGTTGAGGAAATTCAGGGTTACTATGATGAATCTAAAACCACTTATTTCTAGAGATTAACTACTTTAAAAATTAGAGTTTCTTAATATAGAAATGTTAAGTTTTATACAGTCTTAGATGATTCATATATAATCATGTATATAATACATAATTATATCTATGTATGTATACATGTACTTTTAATCTGACCTAACCATCTATCCATGTGTAATGAAAATATCAATATCTATGTTTATATCTGTATGTCTACATCTGTGCTTGTATGACACTATCTATGTATCTATCATCTGTCAACATATGTAGAATCCAGGTATATAATCCTTCTGTGTTAATGACTGCAGGATGGATATTTCAAAATTGTTTTACTAGTTTTTTCCTTTTTTAAATAAATACCATACAAAGGCCTGACTTGTCAATAATCTATAAGCACTTAACTCTCAGCACTTAGAAACTATAAATTCCATCATTATCATGTGGGACTCACTTCCCAGGTAATCATTTAGCTAGTGGTAAATGCCGCCCAGAGCCTGCCCTGGCCCTGATGTGAGTTGGGCCGGGGTCACAAAGGGGCACATAATGCCCGCATGGAGTAGACAACACAGGGCAGGTTTTACATGTCTGTTTTATACATGGGTTTCCATATTAACTGACAAGAGGTTATGCCGAGTCATCACAGGAATTATGAAGATTCGGGAAATTCAAGGACAGTTCCGTGGATAAAATAATAATTTGGCTGAGATTTGGAGGGTGGGTGGGGGTTAGCTGTGGAAGAGGACAAACAAGAACAGTTCAGGCGGGAGGGTGTGAGGGACCGGGGGAAGCCAGCAAGGCCGGAAGAGGTTGTGCTGCTGGGTGGGGTCTGAAGAAAGCTGGCCGGTGCCCCTGAAATGACCGCACAAGACCCTGCTTGTCATTTCAACTACTTCGGCGTTATCCTAAGATTACTGGGACATCGATGGACTGTTAAAATACATCAAATCTGTATTTCAAAAAGACACCTATTACTATAGAGTAGAGAATGGACTGTGAAAATGTGCTTCCCAATGGCCTCTGGGGAGACCGCTTTAGAAGGCTTTTTTTTTTTTAGTACTCCAGCAAGAATGTTTGTTAGTCAAATTATGCTGTAATGATGGAGACCGAGAGAAAAAAATGTTTTGTGGGAAAAAATTACACAATAATATCAACTGGACTTGGTTTATTTGAATGTAAATTTACTCTAAAATGGGATACAAGTTTTAGGCTACAAGTAATTAAGAAACTTGTTACACTAAGTACTTGAAAGGAGAACTTAAACAGAAATCTTTTTATTAAATTGTTATTTTTATTACTATGGAGCTGACGATTAACAAAAGCACTTAGTGTGTGAGAGTTCAGCTACTGGGTGAAGGATGTCTTCAAGGTGAATCCCAGATTCACCTTTTCACTCACTTTGTGATAAGTAGTGTAACCTCTCTGAAAACCTCTCTCTCTCTCTCTCTCTCTCTCTCTCTATATATATATATATATATATATACACACACACACACATATATGTTTTTTACCTGTAAAATGGAGCTGCCAACCTCAAATGGTGGTTGTGAGGATTAAAGTAATGAAAAAGAGTGCTTCATATGACATTTGGCACATTCTGCAGAGCTGACTAAATATTATTATAGAAACTACTCAATTTTTTATATAATTATCGTTATTAATTGGAAAAAGCAGTGTGATTAAAGTTGATTTAAAAATCTCAAATAGAGGGAAGAATTGCAGCTTCTATCAGTTCAGATGTTATTATTATCAGGGTTGGGAACCCTCTCTCCTTATACACAAACATTCAGTGTGATAGGGTCTTGGGTGCCAGTGTTTAGGAAAATCTGTTTATCTCTGACATTCTCCAGGGCTTCTGGACAGCTCTGAGCATCTCAACTGTGCATTTGCTTGCCTTTGCTCACTCAAGGAAGACAGAAATGATGAAAAAAAAAAACAAAACAAAACACTAGATCGATTGTCTTGGATTAATTCTGTATCATGAGTTGCATAATTATTATAGAGATGATCAGAACATAGATTTATTTCTAAAATGAATAAAAGAACATGGGTTTCCATATTAATTAGCAAAATTTACTAGAGATAACATGTTTTAGCATTCACTTCAGATATCATCCTATTATTTCATTAATCTAGAAAATAAACATTTCTTTCTTGCTGCTTTAACTCCTCAGGTTCGTCATTCTACTAATGTAAAATTGTAGAATGTCCGCACGTGTGTTGTAATTGGTTGCTACAGGGTACCAATCGCTATTTGGCCATGCAAAGTGAAAGCTATACCAAACACTAAATGCTAATATATGTGCTGTGTCCTAATTCATCTTTTTATTTTAGGATAAAAAGAAAGCAAGGAAAAAGCGTTTGCCAATAAACCTTGATAAATTTCTCCCTAGAGCAATGATAATAAGATTAAATTTCAAAGAAATACAAGGTATTTACACTGAGCAATTCAAGATATGTCAGTCCCTACTAATTGGTCAAAGTCAGAAATGTTTTAAAAAAGGAAAAATCAGTTTCTGTTGAGTTTCGTTTTATGGCTTATGTCAGAAATTTGTAAACGCTCTCTTGCTAGCTATGAGATAGTGAAATAACAAAGGATTTGGCTCCAGGCAAGCTGCTTTTCAGGCAGACCTGACAGGAGAAAGACAGATAGTTCAGGGTGATTCATTCTTGCCACTGAGCCCCAGGTGACTTGCGAAAGGATGTGGAATTTCTAAAATAGAAACAGCATTAACTTAAGGCAAGAACTAGGAAGAGTTATTCGGTTTACTGAGGCAAAAGATGCATAGTAAGCAACAGAAAGCTGTATGGGATTTAAAAATACAAAAAGGGGGATTTTTCCCGTGTTTAAGGACACACCTCAGTAAGGATTATCTACGGGAGTAATGGTTTCCAGCGCTCTACAAGTCTTTTATTCCTCAAGATGATTTTAGTATGCAAATAAGTCATATGCAAATGAGCTCTGGATGAAGATACAGAAATAAAATATACCAATGAAAATAAAATGAATGGAGAGAGCTAGAAATATCCAAAACAGGCTGAACGCTCTGGTGTTTTTGCTAATTATTCAGCATGCAACTTGCATTCCAGAAGCAGCAGAAAGCCTAAGCTCGTTCTCAAACTGTCAGTGAATCCCAAACCAGAACTGAAGCCTGGACGTTTCTCGTTAAGGTCGTGCCAGCAGAACCATGCAGTGACAGGACTCGCTGTGAGGGCGGCAATCTTCTCTGCTTGCAGAGTTCCCGTGTGGGAAAAAAGCCTGATACCACTTGACGGTGGCAAAGGTTATTACTCCAAGAATTCACCGCACAGAATTCATAAATCTTTGTTTGTATTTCAAACACTAGTATATTGAAGTACTCAGGAAAAATATGAGGAGGTATAAATGAAGGCAAGCCTCCAGGGAAGTTACTTCTTTTTTCCTTCTTTGTTTGCTATTAATTCACATGAGAACACGTCAGGGCTGCCTGTCCTGGACACCTTACGACTATTTCCCTTTGGGTCCCCTGGGCAGAGCCCACCAAGAGAAGCATGAAAACGTCCTGCAGATGTGAATTTGTCATCAGGACAGGTCAACAAGATGGAAAAGTAGGATGCCAAGTTCACACCCACACGTCTTGTGTCGAGGTAAGGAATGGCCTTGGTTTTGTCTCTGGATGTCTATGGCTTTACTCAACTCTTTCCTGCCAATGTCACATGAAGCATTTTTGGGTGACATCGCATTTCCGGTATCACTGGGAACTAAGACTCGGGCTGCCTGTGGGTGTTGGGGACATTTCTACACACTGAAATGTCCTTTATGGGACATTTACTCGAAGCTGGCCTTTTGCCCCTTTACAGTAACAGCTCTGTTAGAACTTGTCTATAAGCAAAAAAAGAAATGTCAGTCTTTTAAAACCACCGCCAAGGCCATTAAGGTTTTTTTTTGATTATAGGGAAAATCTTTCTCAACAACAGGGATTCTGTCCCAAACTCATACAATGAGTGTGAATCACTGCCTAAGTGTCCAGAAGAGTCGAAATACTTTGAGTTCTCAACTCCGCCTCAGATTTGCCGCATTATGCTGGGAAGCGCCTTTGCATTTCTCTTTTCTGGTTTCTTCATCACTAAAACGGTGTTAATAAAAGTCATCACCTGTCTGCCTTCCAGGGATATTGTGAAGATAAACTCATACTCTTAGCTGAGCGTGCTGCTAATAGAATTCCCAACAGTAGCTGTGATAATAACCATAACAGCGGCAAGGAGGCGTCATCCTGCTGTGGGTGTTGTAATTTATTGGCTTGGGAACTTGACTCGGGGCCCACGATTACAGAAATCTATGAAGAGGTGACACTCTCATTCGCACAGTCTTTGGAGATGACTGTTTCTTTAGCTTTTTCATAGATATTAGAAATATTTGTATTTGAAAAGGTGGGGAGAGATTTTAGTCTGGTAATATTAAATGTAATAATGAATGATGGTATGTTCTGCTTGCATTCATGCGTGATGCAGTTTTAAGAATCCGACAGGCTGGTCACTTTATTTTTCTTATTGTCTTTGAAAGCGCTGACAGGAAATGGAATGGAATGCACACAGGACTGACCCATCCAGATGTAAGTGGGTGAGCACCTGCGTGGCGGGATTGGCTGGGTGCTGAGATGCCCCTCTAACATCTCCTGCTGTGAAACTGTCAAAATTCATTCAGTCTTCGGGGATGGAGGCACTGTTATCTGTGAGAGGCTAATACACCGACGGGGTTTCAGTGACCTGATTAAAGTGAATCGTCAAATAGAAAGAGCAGGGTGGAAGCTCAGGAGAGGAGGTCGGGATGGACAGTTTTGCTCCACGCCCCGGATCTGTGTTAGCCGGGCTGGGCTAACCGCGCTGACAAAGGGCTCCCAGCTTCACGCAATACAGGTCTGCTTCCTGCGCATGGCGCTCTTGAGACACGCGACTCCGGGGCAACTCCTATGGTGTTTCAGACCCCAGATCCCTTCTACTGGATGGTGCTGCTCTCCTCTGTGACCTCCAAGCCCCTGACTCAGGCCTTGAATGGGGAGAGAGTGAGGATTTTGTGAGAAAGGTTTTAGAGGACAAGAATTCTTACCGCAAGGGGGACTGGGAAATATATCTTGCCTTGTGTCCAAAAGGCAAAGAGAATCTCATCGTCTCTTCCACGTGGCCCCGGATACATACCACGAGCGGTAAACAGCATAGGTCTTGGTGTCAGACAAACCACATGTTCATTTTGGCAAGTCTACCGGCCGCATGATCGTGGATGAATTCTCTAACGTGCCGCATGATAGTTGTAGGCTCTTTTGCAAGTTTTTCCTCTTCTCTTTGCCTTCTTTCTCTCTCTCTTTTACTTTATTTGTTAAAAATATCTCAGCCTTTTTTTTCCTTCTTGGGACCTTCCTCATAGGGTAGTGTTGAGAATCATCTGAGGTAATGCATATAAAAGTCATCACTATGTCTGGGACCAAACATGATCTCAAGGGGCATTAGTACCCGTTACTTTTTATATACCTTGAAAATATCTGAGGTGGCAGTAACGAGCAGGTTATACACACCTAAGTTTCCCTCACTTTGCCATCTGGCTAGCCATGAATTAAAAGTTTTTGGTCTTCGAGGCATCGGTAATGAGGATATTCACTCTCCGTGCGTGTGTTGATCCTACATCCATGTTCCTGACCGACAGAACATAGAGAAAATCAGAGGCTGCGAAATTCAACTGTATCACAGCATTCCTCAGATATGCAGTTTCCTTTCCAAATGTTTTGAAGAAAATGTATCAGTGCAAAGAAATGAGGCTTTTTAAAATAACAAACTGCAAGAGATCCTAGTATCTTTTGGGATTTGAGCCTTATATGTTTCTTCAGCCATTCTATCTACACTAATTAAATCCACTTAATTGAGCTACAAATCCATGAGGATGAGTTCTTAAGGGATTTTGCAAACGTCCTGTTTATAGATAAATCAAAATGATTACAGAGTAGTCCTTCTCACTGTGCTTGGCTGCGGGAGATGATGAAATGAAATATCTGAGAGGAAACGAGTCCATTCTAAAATATGGAAAAGAGCTGGTTCGGGTTCAGGATTAGCTGTGCGCAGATGTTGCTGTTGGCTCCTTCTTAAAATAAGTTTTCTCACTTCAAATCTGAGCGATGATCTTACGTCCCCTACAAATGGGACACAGATTGAGATATTTTTAATATCAACTGGCCTTCTTGCTGTATTGCTATAATGTTCAAAGCGTTCTGAACAAATAGTCATTAAAGAGGTGGTTCTTGACAGAGAAGTCTGAGAACCCTGAAGCTGATGCAATTTCTCAGCACACTTGTGTCCTCAGCATTCTGAGATCCACCCACAGTTAAAGTGCATGGAATGAAGCTTTCTGAATTTCAAAATGCCTATCATCCTATCAAATAAAAAAAAATGTTTAAAAACCAGGTGTTAGAGGCCAGCTGGGCTTGAAGTCTGGCTTTTTAAACACTATGAATAATGTAAATTCTTTTCCTGAAAACACTTCAAGAAAAGGAATTTGTGGTCTAACCTGTTCTTTACCAGCTACATCCTTTTTACTTTCAGCTATTGGCATACAAGAAATGGAAGTCAAGTATTTATCATTATAATGTGTCAGGCTGAAACTTGAAACTAATATAACCAATCCCACCATTACGTTAATTTGCATTTCCACACCTGAACAAATGACTATTTTTCCAGCTTCATTATTCTGGTTTGTAAACTTCCTTATATTTTAACATGCAACATAATGGTAAAAGAGATTGGTTTCTCTGTGAAATATTAATGTTGGTACATTTGAATGTTTCATTTTTAATAGAATATTTGATTTGAAAAATTAAACTCCAGTATCAAAATGGTCAACATCAGCAAAGGCTTTATAAAAACATAATCCACCCTTTTCCCAAACGCATGTGACCTATGAGAAAATAAAGAGGATTTTTAAACCAGCTTTTCAGATAATTATATTTTCACAGATTATTTTTTAAATTGGATCTTGAACCAGGTTGGGAAACTGATATCCGGCTCAAATGCAGCGTCCATGAGACTGAAAATATTCCAATGAAAAATAAGCCCCTGACACAGTCAAATCAAATTTCATAAAGTTCATCCACTAGCTTCTTAGCCTTTACCTCCAAATTCGTTTTATCATATGTACCATAAATGGAAAAGGTGCGCTGAGCAGCTGTCCTGCTATTATAAAGACTCTGGGAATAAAACTATGGTTCCTGATTCCATGTCAGCTCTGCTGATGAGGAAGCTACCTTACCAAGGAGATTTCTTTTGCTGCTTTTTACAAATATTCACGTTCTCTACACATGGAAGAGCAGGCAGAATAAGGCGTATAGATTCTAAAGACTCACCCAGAAAGGCACTAAAAGCTCAGTGTTCTAAAACAAGTTTTTCTCACAAATTCACATCAGTCCTTAAAACTGACACTATTATTTATGGCTTTGGCTCATACCATTTTAGGTCTTGCAAGATCTTTAGTTGAAAAAATATTACAGCTTGTGTTTGTGGTGAATTGCATATAATGAAGCAGTTTTACATATATTCTCTCCTATGATCCTCATATCTTAGTTTTATGGTGGGGGGAGGAGGTGGGGGAGAGTTTGATGGAGATGAAAGGACCTGTCAAAAGCACAAGCCTGAACCCATGGATTTTAATCCTGGCCAATTTTTCTTTATATGATGATGATAATATCTTCACTCACTATTTCATTGTACAGATGAATTTATCTTATCTGAATATGCTAGGGAAGTTTATTTTGATGGCATGCCAAAGAAAATGATGTGAAGTATTGATTCATGCCTAGGACAGGCGATTTAGATGGAATGCTCAGGAAAAAAGGGAAGAATCTCACCAAAAAAAAAAAAAATAATAACAATAATAAAGCAGAGAAGAAAGGATAGCTTTCAAATATCCTGAACAAAACCATTCCACTGAAAACATCTAAAAATGCTGGAAGAAAATTTAAACACATGTACACCCACCCACACACGCACAGATTGCATTTTCAGCTGTCAAGAAAATGAGGCATTCTGAAAACTGAAAACAAATGTAAAAATGGGAATCCAAGAGAAAAGCAAAACAGTGAATCTAGATTTTACTTAGATATCTGATCAAACCCGGTGAACATGAATTTTTGACTTAAAAACTGAAGATAAAGAGAGATGGCTAAGGCAAAAGGTCTAATAAGGCCCAGAAGTCTATATCTAAGTATTGGTGCCCTGGGGACAAGCAAACTCCATAGAATAAAATATAATAAAATATAAAGGGCCTTGGCCCAGGTGAGAAGAAAAATAAACTCTCTTTTTATAATTCATGATAAAAGCCAACCCGCATATGACATACAGGGCTGCATTTATACCACCTCTGTGGAAAATAAAACACTTCTAGAAGAGAAATTAATTTATCATGTCTCAGGTTTATAGAACACATAGAAAAAAATACAAACCCTTTCGGAGGAATGGCACATCGCCCACTGCAAAATATTCTCACATATAAACTTGTAAGAAAGGTGAGATTGCAGTTTCAAAAAATCACAAGATATGGAAGAAAGCAAGCCGAAGAGGTTATTAAAAATAAGATTAAACAGGAAGAGGATATAAAAATGATGACACATTTAAAAAACAACAAAATGGAAATCTAAACCTGGAAAACAAAATAACGGAAAGTTTTTAAAAAAAATCTAATAGGTACCCCAGCAGTTTAGACCTAAACAAAGTAAGAATTAAAGAGATACAATGTGTATCTGTAAATTATTTAAGATGGAAGGGACAAAAAGTTGAAAACATGGAAGATGAGTTAAGAGAAATAGACAATAGAGAAGCCTAACATTCAAATTGGAGTTTTTGAAGGAGAGAAAAGAGTGACTGCAGGAGAGAAAATGTTTAGAGAGAGAATGGCTGAGAAATTTCCGGAAAATCTAATAAGTACAAATACTCAGGTTTAACATCTCAGTGATTTCCGAATAGCATCTCTCTGTGGGAAATGTTAGATTGTCTCTTTAAGGAATTGATACTTTTCATTTAAGTTATAAAGTTTTAGGTCATAGAATTGTTCGTAACATTCTTTTATTATTCTTTTAGTGCCATGGGATCATTGGTGATAGCCTTGATTTCATTTTTAATATTAGTAATTTTTATCTTCTCATTTTTTTCTTATTCAGCTGAGCTAGATTACCATTTTGTAAATCTTTTCAAACAACCAGGATTTGATTTCATTGATTTAGTTTTCCTGTTTTTAACTTCATTCATTTTGCTTTAATTTTTATTTTTCTTCTACACTCTTTAGATTCATATTCTTCTTTTTCTATTTCATAAAGTGGAAGCTGAGGTTATTGGTTTTAGATCTATCTTCTTTCTGACATATGCACTCAATGCTATAAGTTTCCTTCCAAGTACTGTTTTTGCTGCATCCATCAATTTTGATATTTTACTTTCAAATTCAAAAATTCAAAAACTTTATTTAGTTTGAAACATTTTTAATTTCTCTTGAAACTTCTTTTTGGCCCATGTATTATTTAGAAGTGTTTTGTTTGATCTCCAAAACTTGGGGGTTTCCACCCATCTTTATATTAATTTCTAGCTTGAGAGCCTACTTTGTATGATTTCTATTCTTTTATATTTGTTAAAGTATCTTTTATGCCATAGACTATGGCCTATCTTTGTGAATGGTCCATGTGAATGTGAAAAAAAAAATAACATGTAATCTGCTGTTTTCGAAATTCAATCAATGGAACTGTTCAACTCTATCTTCACTGATTTTTGTGCTTGCATTATCTGTCAATTTCTGATAGTGAGTTGAAATCTCCAATTATAACAGTGGATTTATCTACTTCTCCTTACAGTTGTATCTGTTTTTTTCTTCATATATTATAATGTTCTTGGTAGACGCACATATATTATGGATTGTTATGTCTTCTTGAAGAGTTGACTGCTTTATTATTATATAATGTCCTTCCTTTTTTGTTGACAAATGATTTATTTGCATGACCAATAAGAACATTTCCAACAATGCATCAAGCATCTGAGAATAACATTATTTTCAGTAAAAGCAGAAAACCTCTAAGGGTACCCTCCCTCTCTCAGGTCAGGCAGCTCAAATGTCCACGATCTCCAGCAGTGCAGAGACATGGAGCTCAGAGGCAACCTCCTCTTCCCTTGAACTTGGGATCAGAGTTACCAGGCGCCGCAGATGCGATCAGAGCAACAGCTGCAGTTGCTTCCAGGTCTTTCTAGCAGGTGCAGCCGTTCTCGTCAGAGTTCAAGGGTCTGAGGAACGTGGAGAAGGGAAGTTGAATCCGTAAATGCTCCTGGGACTTTAGACAACCACCGCTAAAGCTGATCTTCAGACCGGTCTCTCTCCTGGAGACGGCTGGGCAGCGGAACAGACATTGGGCATCGGATCCTGCAAACTGGGACCCCGCCCCGCACTTCCACCATGTTCCGCACTTCTCTCCCCTCTATGGTGCCAGTATAGCAACAGATGGGGAAACTCAGCAGAGAGATGAAAAGACTCGATCCTCAAACTCCCCTGACTCAGCTGTTGCTCCTTCTGCATCTGCATTCCGGCTTGATCCCAAGACGAAGGAACATCCTTTTTTTTTTTTTTCATTTTTTTTTTGTAATATACATATATCTGACTGTCTTCACTCAGCGCACCCTACATGATGGGAAAGCCAGGTTGGGGCAAGGGGACCGGTGCCTCAGCTTGTGGCCGATGCACAAAGAAATGACATCGTCGTCCCACGGGATCCGGGCAACCAAGGGCTGATTCTCCACCTGGGACTGGAGGACCGGCGACGGCTGGCGCGTGCTGGGGGTGTGGGAGGCGGACTGGCGACCACAGAGCCCCCGGGGAGCCGGGGGCGGTCCGGGGCAGGAGAGGAAGCGGTGGGCTGCCCTGTGCGCGCGCACACACACGCACACACGCACACACACGCGGCCCCGCCTCCGCCCGTGCAAACCTGGCGCCAGCGGGGACAGGCAACAGAGCGGCTCGCGGGCACTCGCTGCACAGCGCGCCATGGCAGAGCGCGACGCCGCCGCCTCGCCAACGCCACGGACACAGCGGCCGCTCCGGGCCCCGCCAACCCCAGCTTCCGGGCAGAAGGTCAAGGGCACGGAGGCAGCGGGAGGCCGTGGGAGGCCAGGCGCTGCGAGCGACAGTGACGACGCCATCGGCCTCTCACGGGCCCGGCTCACCTGAGAGCGGCTCCCGGGGCAGCGAGGCGCCTTCTGCGTCCTCGTGCGGCCTTCCGCTGGGGCCGAAGGACGGGCGACTCGCCCGGGGGTGCTGGAACGCGGGGCGCCGCGGGCGACGCGAGCTCGTCGCGCGTGACGCGCTGTTCCCACCACGTGGAGAGCGGCTGAGCCGGGCGGTGCCCTCAGAGCCGCCACCGAGGGGCGGCGGCCGAGCGCGAGGCCGCGGCGCCCTGAGAGGCTTCGTGGGGTTCATCCTCTGAACCGCGCACTGTGGGGTCCCCGACGCTGCGGTCCACAGCCATGCCCCTCCTTCGACACCGCGGCGACCCGCGACGCTCCCGTCGAGCCGCGACGACCATCGCGCCGCAGCCACGCGACGCGCGCCCTCGGGCCGCATGCGCAGAGCGGCCCCAACGCAGGGCGCGCACGTGCCCGGAAGCCCCGCCCCGGAAACGCGCCGCGCCGACTTCCGGCCGCCCATCCCGGGGCCCCTGCGGGGCCGCCGTTCCCGCTCGGGGTGGGCTCTCCAGCCCGCGGGTGGGCGTGTGACAGCTGGCTGGGTCACCGATACTGAGTACAGGTTTAGCGTGAGGAAAATGCTTGTGCGATAATGGAGGCGGACAGGCCCCGAGAGCTGTGGGGCGTCAACGAGCGCCGCACCCTGAAGAGCCGAGGGTGCGCTTCCAGGCGAGGCGGCAGTCTGCGGACCCCAGGGAAGCCCATGGTGTCTGAAGTAAGTAAGACAGCCCGCGTCCCAGTTTGAAGGCCGTGGGGGGAGTCCTCTCTCACTGGGGAAGGGTCGGCCTTTTCCTTCTCTCCAGGCCTTCGAAGGATTGCATAAGGCGCCCCCAGCGGGGAGGGGACCTGCCTCACTCGGTCTCCTGATTCAAATGCTAATGTCCAAAAACACCCACGGACACACCCCAAATTATGTCTGACCAGATATCCGGGCACCCCTGGCCCAGTCAGGTTGACCGGAAAAATTAAGTGCTCCAACTTCTTTCTCGTAACCAAATTGAAAAAGGAAATACACGTGTAAGAGCAAAGGGGAAAATGCACATCGAGTTCGATATAAAATCGGTTTCTAGTCAACAGCGTCTCATTTATTTCTTACTTATACCTCGAGTCGTTCAACTATATTTAACCACGTTTTGCTGCTTTTCTGTTTTCGATCCCACTCGGTGTATTCAGGGACCAATGATGATGCGCAGGTATCATCAACGAATGTTTAAATTGTAATAGTATTGAAACGTGCTCTGATTTCTAATTGCTTTTTTTCCTAATCAAAATTAGTCTGTAAGGTAAAGGTCAGCAAATATAATGGATACACGTAAACTGCCAGGGTTATTCCATCAAAGTACCCTATATGTCTAGACATCACGTTATGTCGCCTTTCATATCTCAACAATCTATTACCATCATTAATGTCATTAATCACGCTTTGAAAAATATTACAGTTGGGGATAAAGTCTTACGGAAAACAATAGTTTACAAACCTAAGCTGTTCATAGAAATATTAATAAATATAAGTTTCAATTTTACTCGTGAAATCATGTTTTTATTCGTCCTTTGTAACATTTATTACTCTAACTTTTTGGTCATTAGTTCTACTTTTCAACTATTTATTTTCATTCTTTTTTCTTCATTTTTACAGAAAAAGATGTCTAAAAAGATAATTAAGGAGACAATGCAGACTGTAGGACATTTTAAAAATATATCTCAGGGTTGTGGACTTAATATAATTTTATTTATTTTAAGGTACAGTGAATAAAAGTGTATAAATTGGTTGCTATGATTTCATATGTTCATTCATAAAGGGAAGGGACTGAAGATTATTCTTCTGTTTTAATTTATAAAATGGAAACTATTTCAAGCATACTTAATGTGTAAAGTATATATACCAGAGGAAAGGAGTCTAATTACATGCTTGACTTGAGAAATTTAATTTAGTTGACTGGGAAAAGTAAATTTGATCAAAACATTTTTGTTGATGTCATTTGAACAGTCCAGCATACTTAGTACTTTCACTTAGAGACAGTAACAACTGATTTTTGATTCTTGTAGCTAATTTGAAGATATTTGAGTTAGTTCTAATCATAGGTAAAATTTTAAAATTCTGGGTCTATAGCTAGCATATACTCCAAATTTTTTTCCTACGTAGTCACTTAGGTACAGTGAACTTCATCTACTTGATTATGCGTACTGAAATTTTAAATATCAAATACCAAAGTGTTTTCCTGTTAAAAACTCTTTTTTTATTAAATTTATTAGGGTGACATTGGTTAATACAATTATATTGGTTTCAAGTGTACAATTTATTAATAGCATCATATGTATACTGCGTTGCGTGTTCACCACCCAAAGTTAAATTTCCTTTCGTCACCATATATTTGACCCTCTTTACCCTTATCTACCACCCACTTCCCCCATTTCCCTCTGGTAACCACTAAACTGTTGTCTGTGTCCATGAGTCTCTGTTTGTCTTGATCGCTTCTTGCTTTCAGTTTTATAGCCCACATATAAGTGATATCATGTGGTTTTCAATTTTTTTCTGTCTGGTTTATGTCATGATAATCTTAAGATTCATCCATGTTGTCACAATAGCCATGTCTTAGCCACCGTGAATAATGCTGCAGTGAACATTGGGGTGCATATATCTGTACAGATAAATTTTTTCAAATTTTTGAGGTAGGTATACCCAGAAAGATTGTTGAGTCATATGGTAGTTCTAGTCTTGATTTTTTGCAGAACTTCCATACTGTTTCCCATAGTGGCTGTACCAATTTACATTTCCGCCAGCAGTGTATGAAGGTTCCTCTTTCCTCACAACCTCTCCAATACTTGTTATTACTTGTCTTGTTGATCAGAGCCATTTTTACAGGTGTGAAGTGGTATCTCATTGTGGTTTGATTTGCATTTCACTAATAGCTAGTGAAGGTGAGCATCTTTTCATATGTGTTGGTTATTTGTAGGTCTTCTTGAAAGAAGTTCAGGTCCTCTGCCCTTTTTTTAATGGGGTGTGTTTTGTTATTGAGTTGTTTGAGTTCTTTATATATTTTGGATATTAGCCTCTTATTCAAGGCGCTGTTTTCTCCCATTCAGTTGGTTGGTTGCCTCTTTCTGATCAATAACTCACACCACATATAAAAATTAATTTGAGTTAATTGTAGTTCTAAATGAGAAAGTTAAAACACTGAGTTTTTTGGAAGAAAATATAAAAGAAAAGCTCAATGACCAAGATTAGGTAAATAGATGATAAGAAACAATATTCATAAAGTAAAAATAAAGTAAAAAATATTAATACATTGGTCTTCATTCAAATGAATAAATTCTGTTCATTAAATGATATCATGAGAGTAAAAATATAAGCTACAACATAAACGAATGTTTGCTTCCAAGTATGACAGACTAAGCCCTTGCCACGTAACCTTTGCAGGTAAAACCTTGGCCATAATACAAAAAGCAATTTCCCAAAGGTACAGAAGAGTGAACAGAAGCAGAATGACTGGTGAGTGTATACTTTCCGAGAGGATTGGGGACTAGGAGCTTTAAAGGTTCTTTTGTTTTTATCCTGGAGCCAAGTGCAGCCTCTGTGGCATGCACAGGGATTTTACAGCGGCAGGTGTGGAAAACACCCACGGTCTTCCTGGCCAGGGACACTTTGACAGCGACATTGGGAAACAGTAAATACTGAAGAGCCTAGAAGAATCCCACCTCTGACCCCTAAAACCGAATGTAAAGGGTGAAGACAGATGTTCTGAGCTAAGACTTGACCTGCCTTTCAAGAAATAGAGTTTGCAGCTACAAATGCAACAGATAAAGAAAATTATCTGCTAAAACATGAAACAATATTCACCAAAGAAATGTTACAGAATACATAATCCAAAAGTTAATATTTATTATACCCAAGATATAATTCAATGTTAACAGACATAGGAAGAATCCAGAAAATGGAATACATTCTCACAAGAAAAGAAAATCAATTGAATCTGATCCAGAGATGAGCCAGATGTCTCAAATAACAGGAAAAAAGTTTAAAGCAGCCAATATACGTATTTTTAGTAAAAAAAAAAAAAAACAAAAAAAACAAAAAAAAAAAACATGTTTTCATTGAATGAGAAATGATAATTATTAACAAGAAGTAAAAACAAAGTTTTTCTTTCCATTTCAAAAAGCAGTGCCGGAACTGAAAAATAGAATTTCTGGGAATAATATCCACACACAAATGAATGGCTAAAATTAAAAAGACCACACTAAGTGCTAATGAGGATGTGAAACAGAAAATCTCATTCGTCGCTAGTGGGAATGGAAAATGATTGGAAATTTCTCAAAAGTTAAACAGATGTTAAACAAGTGACTCGACAGTTCTACCCTTTGGTATTTACCAAAGAGAATTAAAAGCATGTCAATAAAGACTTATACATAATAGCTTTATACTTAATAAGCTGAACTGAAAACCCAAATGTCCACTAACAGAAGAATGGATCAACAAAGTGTGGTCTAGTTACCCTATAAAATAGTATTTGGCAATAAAAAGAATGTTATTCTCATTAATTACATGTATATCAAAAACACCTTAGTGAGTGAAGGAAGACAGACAAGAGGATATGTTATAATTTCATTAGTATAAGAGCCTGAAACTAGCAAAACCATTTTTGTACTTACGGCAAGCAAAGCATCGATTACCTGGGTTTGGGATACAGGAGGGGAATGATAGGTCAGGACACAAAGGGTCTTTGTGGGATGAAGGAAATGATCTGTATTTACTACAACAATGGCAAAATAATAGGCAATCAGGTACATTTGAGGTTCACGTCAGAACCTCCAACTTTTGAAGTGGCATAGGATATTAAATTGCTTACATTTTCTTGGTATAGTCTCGCTATGCTTATATGAATGGAAACTCTTTTCATCTCTCCTAAAACCCATTAACATTAGGAACCTGTATTGTGAAATGCTGCTTCAGGGAGTATAGAAAGACAGTGAAACAAGGATATGAACCACAAGCCCCTTGCGTTCTTGTAGATGAAATGACAAGAATACAGAGATCTCTGTCATGAGACATTTAGTGTTGAGTGTTATAAAAAGATCCAAAATGTGCTAGAAATTTTAATGTATGTCACCTCTTAAATGCAATTTAGTCATGAGAATGAGACCTTTTGAACTAAAATCCACCCCCCCCGGAGTCTCTTTTTAATATAACTTACATGTGCCAGAAATATTAATACTTTCTGAATTAATTTAGGTTGGAAGATAACCGTCTAGAGAAACAAGAATATATTATTGTATAGATGTAGAAATTCCAGAAAAACATGAAAAGGTTGCTGACTAGGTACAGAATTCCACTGGTATGTGGCGATGATGACACACGTGTCCAGTCTATGTAGTTCTGCAAAACGTCGTAGGAGCTCTTACCTTCTACTTCACTAATAACAGAGAAGCTAAAGATGAAACACATCATGCATTTTCATGTCCAGCAATCTACACTAAAACCTTAAGGAGAGGTTGATCTGCGCTTTATGTTTTTTCCCTGCCTTTCTTAAAGTTCCTGACCGAATCGATTTGTTTGAGCATCTGGTTTCTAAATGGATGGTTTCCAGCAAAGTGTGTGCCTGCAGTGACCTTTGGTGGCTTGCGATCTAAGAGGCACGGTGACCCTCGACCAGCAGCTTTCACAGCTGTTTATCTTTCTTTGAACTTCACGCACAGAGTCCAGTTTGCCAAGTAGGTGTGCCTTTCCCCATCCCTATTTTTAACACGTCTGGAAGCTGCTTTACTTCTTATGGTATGCTGAGTGCAGCCTTGGCAGTGATAAAACGACAGGTCCCCCAGACACATAGTTCATGCCGCGTCGTTCTGAGGCCTTTCTCCATCCCCGTCCTGGCCATGGGTCCTGCATGTGAGCCAAGTGGCCGAGCCGGCCTTGGGCAGGTCACCCAGTGACCGCTGCAGCGCTGGTCCATGGTCACGGGCCACCTGCAGGACTGGCTCAACCCCCTCAACAGCAGGCCTGCAAGCTCCTGAGTCTGCCCTGGACCCGACAGACACTGAGGCACTGGCCCCTTTCCAGGCCCATCATGATGTCCGAAATCTCATGCTGTCTGAGAAAGCTCAGTAAGGAAGCAGAATTCTGCACACTGGAAAGCTAACCAGCCCAGAGCTGTCCTGTTCCTGACCCCGGTTCTAGGGGAAGCTAGCCTCACCTCACCCTCCCTCGCTCGCACCCACCCTCTCCACTCCCAGTCTCCAGCAGCACATGGCCTTGGTCGTGGTCTTGGGGTGATCCAGTGCTGCCCACACAGGCTCCTGCAGCAGAACTTCCTGCTCGCTCGGCCCTCTCTCCTGCGGAACATTTAGTCCGTTCCTGACTGCACCATGCTGTTAAAGAGATTTCATCATATGACTTTCGGATAGCCTTTCAAATCAAAAACTCAGAAAAAAATATCCAAAAAAGATATTTGTGCTTACCTACAGAAAATTCAAATGTCTACTAGAATTTTAAAATATTTACATGGATATTTTCACCAAATGTGAACATAGATTATATATAGACATAGCCTGTATCATCAGAGCGAAATATCCTACTATGACAAGAGTTACTGAACTAATTTGTTGAATTAATTTTTTTACTTTTTGGTATTTTGAAGTTGGTGCTAATATGAGTCCTCGTAATAGGACTACCAGAATATCTGAGTAGTAAAACGATGCGAAAAAATTACTTCCCGTTCTATTAGGTGCAAAGATTTATTGAGATCCTAAAATACTATACTTGCCAAAGGGAAGAGCTGTCTTCCAAACTCATCTTTCTTTTCTAAATTTCCTTGTCCAAAATCACTACATTTACTGTAATTAATAAAATTCCCTGGCAAGGCATAAGAGTGTTCCCACTGAAAGCTGCAAGCACTCTCCCCTACAGACTTGGAATAACACTAAATTAATATGAGGGAGGAAAGGAAGAATTAATTAGTATTTGATAGCAGAGCATTAGATGTTGATTTATTAGTCAGTACCAACATTAGCTGAGTTTACTTTATAAACCTCAAACCATATCCTTTCCAGGTTCATTCTTATCACCACCATAAATTCTCTGTATAGTAACTGATAATTATTTTTCGGAAGCAAACATAAGGAGCTCTTAGATGGTGACACAAGTGTGGATGTGTAAATTTCCTCTTATGTAAATGACCAGAGGAGTGTAAATTGCATCAGCATAGGAAAATAAAATGTACTAACTACAAGCAAATGAACATAGAAACAAAGCAGGAGTAATATTATTGCCAGACACAATTGTGTTCGAGGCAGTAAACTTTTTTAAAAATAATGAAGACTGCTTCCTCTTGATAAATGTTATAATTCACATAAAAGATTTTTCTTTTTTTTTTTTGGTATAACTAGATTTTATTTTTTTATATCACTGATTTATCTGATTAAAGCTGACATGAATGTGTCTGATTAAAGCTGACATGAACGTGTCAGATTTATGTGTAATATTCCAGTGCTTTAATACCGTTTTTGGAGGAATGGGTAATATTATTTGTACAGATGCAAAAGAACTGGTAGTGAGTCAAAACCATTAAAATAAAGAAACTATGTACATGTTAGTAATTCATTGCACTTTTTATAACTTTTTGAAAATCTGTAGGTACAGAATAATGGCTTTTGTGAAACTCACATAAATACATGCAGAAATTTCATTGTTATTAGATTTTTTATTGGATCAATAAAATTGGAAAAACTGAAAAAAGCATAAAGAGCATGTAATAAAGAGACCAAGATATTTAGAAATTCAAGGAGAATGTGGGGCTACAAAATAATTACAGTAATGACGTAATCATAAAATAAAACAAAAATTCATGAATCTCTCCTGACATAAATAAATGGGAGAGAAAGGAATACTTAAAGGAATACTTTTTCTTACAGTATAGTTCCAATATAGACTATAAACATAGAAGGAATGATGAAAATAGAAAGTCACCACTTACAAAAACACCGCAATCAGTTTGTTTCAGGAAGATTTATCATAGATGCTAAGATTAATGGCCAGAAGTATGAAGAGAAACAGAGTATTTACATACTCCAAAAGTATCACCGTGCAAAATACCTATTGATGACAAAGGGAGAAATTAAAATTGTACTTTATCTAAGTGATCAATATGTAAGTGACTCGATCGGCAATGATACATGTCAACATCATATGCCTCCTGACCTGATGCACTGAGGAAGGCACAGATTCTGTGGTCTTGTAGTAAATGCCTAAGCTGGATTTAATCAGACAGAAACACTGGACAAACCTAACCTAAGGAGCATTCTAGAACAGAAGTGACCAGCAATTCTTTGTATAGTTTTTCCACTTTTTTTGTTAGCTATAATTATTTAAGATGAAAAGTTTTAAATATTTTTTAAAAGGTTGTATTGGCAGAAATACAATTCATTTTTTTCCTTTTAGTTGGGTGAGTCATACTCATTGGTGTATGACTTACTCCATCTTCTCCATGGGTGGCCCTCCTTTTTTATTTAGAAACTTTGCCATTTTATCTATAGTCTTGGACAAGTTGTTCAGATTTTACAAGTTTATGTCTCCACCTCCATATGTGGTCAACAATATAAATTTTTGTTTTCAATATCAAATGTATAAAAATAAGTGGCCATAAGTTGTTTTTATAGCAGTAGGCACTCAAAAATTATAGTAAGCTCTTTATTTTTTTTCCTCCTACTGTATCACAAACCCTTATGATACTTCATTTTCAACTACAGCCACCCATGAGATCTTCTCGAGAGTTAATTATTATTGGGAGACTGAACATACAAAACAGACAAGGGACAGAGCACACGTGACAGAAATCTGACCCAAAGTCTCTGCAGTGACCTTCTCAGACCTGTCAGGACCTGGCTAACTACTGCCATCTACCCCAACCCATGACCAACTGAAGAAAGCAATATGCCCAGTCAACTATCATATATTTCTCTTTCTCTCCTTTATTTTATTTTTATTTTCTACAATTAGAAATCTGCTAACAATTATATGCAGAACATCAAACAATATGCACAGTTTATAACTGTTTTTACATTGACCATTTTCAATCTTTCATTCGCCTGTAGTTGTTTTCCCCACTCAGGTTCTGCAGACAGATTTGTTGCGTAAAACTACACCTCTGAGAAATTTGACAATGCTGGCACAGTGTCCGGGACTCTAGTTGTGGCGTTGCTGCCAACAGTATGCTCCTTTATTAAAAAAAAAATGTAGAGGCTCACTTGCAGCCAATTTGATAGCAGGATGATCAAATGCAAGAAATTTTTATACACAGGTTTTATGAGACATTTATATTATAGAATTAAATTAAAACCAATATTAAGGAAATCACCATGGTGCTCTCTCTGAGCTTGATGTAGATTATCCTGGCACTGATCATGCCATTGTCGACTCAAAAATACCATCATCTGCGTGTGAAATAGATGCAATGGTCCGTGGTGGTACCATGGGTTAGGCATGCCAGTAATGACGCCTTTCCCGCACAAGATGTTACCTGGAAAGGTATATAGGGCAGAAGATGGGCCATTGGTAGAAATATATAGTAGAAGACCTCAGATATTCATTGACCCAAGATCACTAATGATTAATGACAGAGAGTTCTGAAGAACGTTGGTTTTGTTGATTTGGCTTTTACACTACTTGTGTAATCCAGATCGTGTGTCCCAAGGCAGGGGAAGGTGAAGACTGTATGAACATTTATGAAGACATAAATACATGCATTCTTGCAGGACTGCTTTTATTTACGTAGACTGGCATATGTAGATGTCCATCAACCGTCTAATCATCGGTCTAGTCTGTAACGTATCTTTCTTACGTAGGCAGCTAAACATATTTTCGTTCTGTCATCCTGTGAACATATTGCTTAATTCAAGATGTCTCAGGGTTGCATTGTCAGAATATTGTAAGACTCGTGTAATGTAAGAAACACATTTTCTGACATGCACTCAAGAGGAGCATGTGACAGCATAGATATTTATAATTTTTCCCCCTCCTAACTCTTCAGATAAAAATTTTCTCTCAGGGTTTTTAAGTAAAAATCCCTTAAGGCTCTGTTACAAAAACATCAGATCGGTTCTGCACAGGGCAAATGACCATTATTTATATTATGCTACCAACGATGGGTCACATTTTCTACTTTATTGATTTATTGATTTTTTTTTTTCATTTCTAAATAGATTGGAGTGAAATGGAAACTTGCTGATAATTTAAATGTTGTACGTGGTGAGCGTTCATTTAGGAAGATGGTAGTTTTTCAGTCAGAATGTTTTATATTAATTTGTGGTTTAGACACATCATTTGTTTTACAAGTATTTATCGAGTACCTGTTTTGTGGAAAGTACTGCAAAATTGTGGCCTTCGGAAATGAATAAAACATAAATCTGGCCCAAATGAGAGATCATAATTTTATTGGAAAAATTGAGAAATACAGAAAAACATGCACAGGATTGAGTAATGGTCTGGAGACTGGGGCACAAAAGGAAAATGTTTTGTTTACATGAAAGGGAGCTTCCCTGCCCACAGAGCTCCATGTTACAGCATCATTTAGTGAGCGGGGTGTGTGTGTGTGTTATTACATGTCATACATGTACCATATGTAGCCTAGATAAAATAAAAATCACCACAGTTACGCTATTCTAACAAAATAATTGTGTATATTTACTTCCAGTCTTCCTATGAATTTTAATTTTATGTAATTATAATTGAAGGCCAACTATAACTGTATATTTTAAAAACTATCATTATTGCAGCATAAGCATTTGCACAATGCTACATTTCTTCATAGCCATCATTTTGAATAAGAGCATAACATTTTTTTTCAGAGGATCTACTATACTGTTTCTAAGCTCCTTCTACTCATTTTGAATCTTTATACCATTTCATTCTCCTGCATAGCTTATTTTGAAAAACATAGTCATGAATATAGTTTTGTTGCCCCACATTTTCAAATATTTCCTTAGAAGAGGTTCCCAAATGAGGGACAAACATTATGCATATTATTGATGGAGTGTCACTTTTAAGCTGTATTTCGATATTGCGACCAAGGCTGTGGCATCCTCTCTTGTCTGAGGACAAAAAAAGAAGTATATTAAGTAGAGCATTTCGGATTGTGTCCCAACATCTTGAGATAACAAATATTGAGAGAAAAATGCTGTCCAAATGTCAGCGAACATTTCTCTTAACGACCTTTGAGAGCTTATTGACAAGAACAAGCATTTACTGAGAGTTCAAATTGTAAAACTGGAAAAAAATATACAACAAAATTAACTTTCTTTATTTTGAAAAAAATTCATGTTTGGGAGAAAAAATCGTATACTTGTAAAACTTTATTTTGCTTGTTTCTGCCCAATATTTCAACCTCTCATCTTTTAAAATCCCAATTATTTTATTGCCACAGTGATGTATAAACATCCTTGCCCCAAATCATATTGTACAGATTTTGTAGATTGGTCACCTATGTTCTTTTCTCATGCGCTTGAAAACTAGATAGCTCCGTAGATGAAAATGCGTATTGCATCACATGAGACTTCCATTAAGGTGACCATTAAGCCACCGTCTCAACTACCGGGACTTTCACTCCATCTCATCAATGAGGTTATGGATGACTTCATCAAACAGTTCAACAACATCTAAATAAACCGTACCTGAGTAATTCATTTCCTTTGCCTGAGTCTTTCATTTTTTCCTATCACCGGTGGGCTCTCATTAAATGCAAGTTTGATCGTGGTACTGCTCAACTGAAAACAAAACAAAGCAAAAACAAATGAAATCTGGAAGCGCAGACATCAGAGATGCTGCTACAGGTGCTCTCAGCTGCTTTATCCACAAATGTGTTATTCTCAGTATGACACCTGAAGCCGCTGGCCAAACCCCATGTCACCATCCAGAAACGCCCAGGATCTCGTTTATGGCTGGCAGTGAGAAACAGTGTCTCTTCCTTACGCTTTCTGTATCTCTTCTATCACTCGTGGAAAAGATCTATTATACTGGTGACAAGGAAATCTGGAAAATATGGTACCTTTTAAAGGATTTATAAGAATGGGGTTCATATTGAATATTAATAACAGCAAAATTCTGACCCCATGCTTCACAAGCTATTGTGTCGATTTCTCTTTTTCGACTTCATTTTCTTCTATTTTCTCACCTGCATCCTACTGCTAAGGTACCCTGAATTATTTCCAGGCTTCTCTGAGATGCCCCATTCAAATCACTGTCTCGAGATCCATGCCCACAATTCTGAGTACTAGATACCAGTCTTCATCTGACTTGTATAAGGACCTCAGATTCGCATATGCACAATCACACTCATCTGTCTTGTTACCCCTGTCGTTCTGACCTCTGTATCTCAGTGGTACTGCCATCCACATAATTCGTGGAGTCAGAAATTTCACCTTTATCTCTGACTCTTATTTTTTCCGTGTCCTTCACCTAATTCCTCTAGTCCTGCGAGCAGTAAGTCTTCCTTCTGGCTCCACCTTACTGTAGGGTAACATTATTTCCTGGATCATTCCAGAACCTAAATCCATACCCCACACTTCAAATGCATGTATCTGAAGTTCAGATCCCTTCAGTGGCTCCTCGTTGCTTTTAGAGTAAAGCTCAATTTCTTAACACGTCCTAAAAGTCCCTCCTTAGTGCTCTGCGTGCGCTGGCCTCTGCCGCCATTGCAGTCTCATCTTCTATCACGGCATGCCTTTCCCTCACCCCCCACCCCGTCATACAGAGCATTTTTACTTCCCAGGGCTTAATTCCAAGCCCTCTTTCCTTCACACCGTTTATATACCCTCTTCTCTTCTCCACACTCTTCTGCCCAAAACCTTATCCTGACCCACTTCCACTTCGAGTCTCAGTGTAGATGTCATTTCCTGACACATGGTCACCGTATCGAGCAACCGTAGGAGATGCTATTTAAATATAAAAATGAGAATGGCAGCCACTTCAGCAGAGCATGGTATTCTGCCCTGGGGTCTTCTGTGTTCTGTCTCATGCGCCCATAGCACTCCGATTTTCTATTGATTTGTGACCATAACACAGTATTTTCATTTATTTTACTTGTTCCTACATCCATCCCTTTTGGAATGTGGACCTTCAGGAGAAAAGAAGAGCCTCTGTCATGTTGAGCATTGTGTCATAGCCACATAGTAAGTACTGATCACATGAATAGGTAAATGAATGGAGTCAAAAGTCACTCCTCCACCTGTCACAAAGCCATTCCAAGCATGACTTGTCAAAGACAGCCTTGCACTGTTCATGTAGTCGCTGTTCATTTGTCACATTCGGCCAATAATATGCTCTATATCCTATATTCTCTCTATAAATGTGTATATACTCACAGGTAAACATTTATTGAATGAACAAAAGAATAATGAGAAAAATAAAGAAAAAATATGTATTAAGGCTAAAACAGTCCAGGTATTTTATGAATATTGTTTCATTTAATTCTCTTAGAAATATCTGTATGAGTAGGCCTGGTTATCCATATACATATGCAAGGCTTAGAGAAATTAGTTCACATGCCCCAAATCACTCGATATGTGACATAATTAGATTTAAGCCTGGTTTGTTATTTGTTGGCATTTTTCATCTTAGTCAATAGAGGAATCTTCTTTTTATCAATTTGTCCCAAATACAGAGGGAAACATTAATTTGTTCATTTCAGGGACAGTCGGATAGATGAACAAAATTTGACTAAGCAGGATGCAAATGAACATTTTCTGTTTAGATCCTTATGTCTTGTCCCAAGCCTTGTTGACACCACTCAAAGCTGTGACATTACTAAGGCTTTGATTAGAGGCTTTTATCTCCGCTGCATCCCACTGCAAGCTCTCCAACATTTACTGGTTGGGATATGACGTTTTAAACCTTTGATTTTGCTATGATATTAGTTGACTTAAATATGGTAGCCTCTGTTAGAATAATTTTATTAAGTAATTCTTAAGAACTGGAAAGTATACATCCCCTCTAGACATTCCGAAGTATTTCTGGAAGACGTGACATGATGGCCAGGGCTTGTGAGGAACAAACAGACTGGTTCATTATGTAGTCCTTTATATTTTTGTGTAGTTTAGAACATCTTCATAATAGAATTTTTAGAAAATCTACTGGCACCAAAAATATGTATTTCTGCTAGTGGAATTTCAGAGTAGTGGTCCAAGGCAGAGAAACTTATACTGTGACATCAGTTTACTCCTGAGAGAGTGCATTGCAAGTGAGCACTATACTTTAGGGTCATCTCATCATGCAGTTTTTTATATTTTTAATACGTAGAACGTTATATTTTTCTGTGGATATCAGCATTACATGAATTTAAAAGTTTTTGTGCTTTGAATTTTTAGAGTGAACATTTTAGTTCATGTATTAATCTTTTTTAATAAAGACCTTCTTAGAAGCTTTTCTACAGCTGAAAATAATTAAATTCTCTCATAAAATAGAAGCACACAAATTCCTTGGTAATAATACAAATAATTATTCTGCAGATGACAACGTGTAAAATCTTGTCTTCTTAAATTCCGTGTGCTTCTGATGTAAGCGTTACTTTAATCAGGTTAAATTCTTCATAATTTGGTCAAAGTTGCGTAGGTAAAGTGAGTGATTTCTCATTCAAAAACAAGCATGTAATAAACCCCTATTTCAAATTTATGTAAAGCTTTTGCCTTTTGGATAAGCTTCGGGGTCATAATATTATATTAACATCGGGGAATCTCATTTTCTGTACTTTTGTCCCTGGCACTGCGGCATAGGATGACCTTGTCATTCGGTGGCTTCCTGTAGAGAGTTGGCAGAGATACCTTTGAGGAGTGCGTTAAGGGTCTTAGAGCAAAAATGCACCATTTTTCCATGAATGGCATTGGGATGATCAAAGAATAGGATTTATTTCTTTCATTAAATACATTATTTTATGAATACTTTGATTAAATTTTTATCAGCTGATTTTAATCATTAAATGTAAACTATAAGCAAATCATTCTTTTAAAGGTCAGCTATTTAAATTTTCAGTAATCTGTCAATGCTGCTTTGCAGTTTCAAATATTGACCCTCGACATTCATGAACTAAGGGCAATTAATGTTTTCTTTAGAAGGGAACTAGTCGCACCGCCAATTTAGATTAATTTGTACTTCTATAAAGTATGTATTTTCTTATTGTCTCAGTTAATTAAAATCTTCATTTTAAGAATGGTATGAACAATTTCCAAATACTCTTCCATTGTGTTATCCTTTGAGAAATTTGTTACTTTCACATTTTATTTCAATTGTAATGGAAGAATGTGCTGATAGAGAATAAAGAAAGAGGTAGGTTTCGATTCGGTTATTCCATTCAACTTTCCATCCTTCAGGACAAATTTATTTCTTTAAATTGAAGTCACAGGTTTTCAACAAAATCTAAAAGTCTGACCAAATTTTTAGTTTTCTCAATATGAGTTAAAACATATCTCATTTTTAAATTTCGAAATTTCCCTTTTACACTAAAGTAATATTATTCTCTGCCTGCTCTTTTTGGGTTCCCCGGAATAGCATGCTGGTTCTGGCCATGGATGAAACCCCGGGACTCCAATTAAAATTCAGTCACTGACTTGTGAGACGGGAGGAAAAAGTCCAGCATTTGCTCGTGTTTCCAGTGACAAACTCTATCTTTAATTGTTCCAACTTTACTTAAAGCATGACTAAGTATTCAAGTTTTATCATATTTAAAATACCTTTATCATGAACTGAGTACAAGTTTTAAAAATCTGTATGATGTAGACAAAGTCACTGTCATGTTTTGACAAGAAGCTAATTAAATAATTTATTCAAAGTGTAGTGATTTTTTGAGAAAGTCGAGACACTGCAAAGCTTTTCAGAGCCAGTTAAATGCCACGACACAAAAATTTGTGAAATTGGACATAATTTCTAAAACTCAGTTTTAATGTATATCATCTATTATGAATTGAGAAAGTTTGTATATAGAGTTTGTATTTGTTTCTTTTTACAAATTCTATAAGAATTATGAATCAGTAGTGAGTATTTTTCCTAATAGTGCATCAAAATAGTAGATCATAAATATTCTTCATCTGTCTGTACATCAGATAAGAGTCAGGTGACAGGAAGTATCTTTAAGAAAGTATATTATCTGTTTGCTTTCAAATATGTGCAGAGCCTAATTAACCCATAAAGATAGTTATTTATTCTTTATGCTTGTGAAAAATATTTTTTCGAGTGTTTTGAACTAATAACTCAGCTTGGATGTATTTTCACATCAACCAATGTATTTTCCAGAAAATGAAACATGTTGCCCTGGTTTAGTTCTCAATGAACAGAAGAAAATACAATGTTTTGTATCATCCGAACAATTATTTTTAATGGTAAAATCTGCTGCTGGCGTCTTCAGATCGAAGTGTCATTTCACGTACCTCCTTCTCTTTCCTATCAGCCTTTCCCCCTCTGGCTTCCGCTTGAGGTTTCTCTATACTACTAGCATCGTCCAAAACCAGACGGTGTTCCCCAAATACCTTCCCTTAGAATAAACACCTTCAAGTACACGCTGACTGACTCTTTTGCACGGTATTACCTCAAGTACTCAGAAATCAAACACAAGCCTCATAATCCCCCTTAGTTTTGTTTATGGGCCTTAGAACTATATGGTATTAGGAAAATTTATGTTAGTCTTACAGACCCTGTTTTTTACAAAGCTGTACCAGCACATGCTTGCTGTACATAATAGACTCTAAATCCACTTACACTGGTTTTTGAGTTTTACTGAATGTAGAGTTCACATACACACTAGTTAAAACTCTGGTTTTTGTAGTGATCATCGGTTTATATGTGGCGAGAAGTTTTCAAATGCTGTCTTTCTAAGGGAGCACAATTATAGTATCCTTACATCATGCTCAGAACTGTGTCCTTTGAACTAGTGGCGGAATACAAGGTGTTTCTTGCTCTTGAATAGGACGCGTGCTGCTTTCGAAGGGGTCTGTGTCGGCGCTGTGCAGAGGCGAGGCAGGAGGCCTGGCGCAGAGCTAAACACACCGAGGCCGTTCGTCCTCACCCGCGGACGGCACTGTGGATGTGACCGACCACGGAGCTTTTATCTATCTTTGCTTTTTTGCAGTATTTTTATTTTTAGTGTTTGGATTATCCTTGATCCACTTTGACTAAATTGAAACAGATCTGGAGGAATGAACCATCCCAGTTAACCCCTTAGTGGCCAGCTTGGTACCTAGCAGCCAGTGGATATTCAATACCGGTTGTTTCATGAGTAAAATAGAATTTAAATACATTTTAAATGTTTTTTTTTTCCTAGAAGCATGATTAAGTTGCTTCAAATGTATTTTTAAATCTCACCTTTTTTTTTTTTTTGTAAAGCATGTCATATAAGCTGTGTGCATGATGAATGACTTTTATTTATGTATCTATAAGCATCGTAGTTTCGAAAGCTTGTTTCTGGATTTTCATAAAGTCTTCAGTCAGACTTCTTTCGGCACACAACCTCAGTGTCTGCATTTGGATGCGGTCACAGAATTTCTGTAGCACCTCAAATAGCAAGGCCATCGGCTAATCGCTGCTTCAGTCGGCCACCTGTACTCTAGAAGCTGAGCTGGCACAAATGGACACTGGCCAATAAAACACGAAATTGGCAAAAGAGCCGCAACGAACAGGAGACGTCTCTCCAGATCTCCCAAACCACGTGGGTCTCATCAGAGCATCGCGCGCAAACATGAAACAATGATGACCATGCAGCATTAGTGATGAAATCCAAATGCACTGCATACCTGCCAGGCAGTCATGTCATTTAACACAATAAGTACTGTGGTTAAATGCCCGTCAAGCAACCAGTAGGTTACGTGAGCAGATAGAAGCTCAAATAACAATATCAAAAACAATTTTTTTTGAAATATTAAATTCATGCTTAACGGATGTGTAAATGCAAACATGCATGAGATGTGAATAAAAAATGAGTCCTGTCGTGAGCATTTCATATCTACCCAGAATGTAAAATATTCTGGGTGTTATTATAGTATCTATTGCAAGGTGTTATTATAGTATCTCTTGATGCTTTCTATGACAAATCTGTTACCATGTATGAATTATACAGACAATATTAGAATAAAGTTTATCTTGCTGGCAAGAGGAAACAATTGCCTTTCATAACTACTCCTATACAAGACTCGGAATATTGTTTAAGAAATAACCCAAGCAAGTGTTTGTTGGCGAAAGCCACAAGAATCAAGTCAATTATTTTGAATAGTTTAATTTAAATTTTTTCAATTTATTTTATTTTAAAATATGCCTATTACAATGTCTACATGGTAATAAAATGAGTGATTGATTTTTTTAAATTTAATTTTGGAAAGTACACATTAGAACTTCCAAGTGTTTTCCCTGGAATTGCAGAATCGTAGCTCCCTTTGTGTGGTTTTTGCATAGTAATTAACCTTAAATAGTACGCAGTATATAGGTTATCCCTCATGAGCTGCATATTCGTTGGTTGCTTTATGTAGAAATGGGCCTAAAAACACCTGTATTACAGGAGGGGAGACTTACATAAGAAAAAAAAGGTAAAACTCCTAACCATTCTATGTTTAAAATTTTCCGTTTCTCAGCCCCTTACTTCTTGCAGATGGAGGCTGTCTGAGAGGTTGTGCAGGTTAACTCTTACCTGGAATAACACAACATGAAAAAAAAAACAAAACAGAAAACAAAAAGAGCTTCCTGCTGCTAACAAGTGTCAGTACAGTGTTTGTCACCCAGTCACCATTCCTGGTGTTTTACATTCAATAACCTTTTGGTCCCTGAAAGCGTTCCTGTGTTAATACTGTCCCGGATGAGAGAAGATGCAGAGATACCACGAGCTGGCGAGCGACGGGCGTGGGCTCCGCCCATGCCGTGCAGGAGGGCCAGATCCCAAGGCACCACGCCACGCTGCCTCCCTGTCCAGGACAAGGACAGGAATCCATTTGAAAATGTGGGGGGGGGGGGTCGTGAGAATCCAGGTCAGTGTTTCCTCCTCAGCGGGATAGCGGGCTCTAGTGTTCCAGCCCCCGGCCTTGCTGACAGCTGGTCCCGGGGGAGGGGGTAGTGTGTGTGTGATTAGGTGTTGTTCCTATACTGTGTTTTGGATGGGGTCTGAGAACCAGGATGAAATGATGTGTGCTCTGGTCCTCTGGCAGTCTTGAAGATGGTGAAGATGACTATTTAATATTTATCCTTTTGTAAATTTTCTCCTGTAAACTATGATATTATTTTCATTATGTAGGTAGAAATTTACTTTTAAAAATATAATCGTTTATTTCCTTTGATCCAATTTTTAATCGGCCAGGAGACTTTTCTCTGATTCTGTTTCCCTCAGAAGGTATCCTGCTTTTAGAACAAGTTCTCGGTATCGACCAGAATCTCAATTTTCAGACGACTTCTTATCGAGCGGAAGATGCAATCTTTCTTTCCTGTGTGATGATTTAAATTCAGCAGTGAATTTTCTACTATCGTTTTCTTTGCTTATATATACTCGCAAGGCTATAAAGTAGAAAAATAAGAAAGACAACTTCTTGCAAAAACATAAGTTAAAATAAAAAGTGTTAATTAGTCCCTACCCACAAAGCGATGCTAAAAGGGGATCACCTCTTCCCTGCACTACTGCGGGGAGCAGGGGAATCGGACTGTAAAGTAACCACGTGTCCTAGCGAGTCCCCCTGCCCTGTAAGCTGATGCGTTCTAGGTGACGCTGAACTATTCCGTGAACACCACGAATCTAAATTAACCTGAAATACAACAGACGTTTCAGGAGATACATCATGAGTCTGGAGGAGAGTTTGAAAATATCTCTGTTTCAGGAGCCTTATCTTAATTATTTTTCTTATCAGCGTAAGCATAACATTTTCAAACAATGTGCGATAAGCCTAAAACTTAAATACACATCAGCCTGCTGCCTCCGTCCATCCACCACCTACCTGCCCCTCAAACCTCTAGACACCCGGCCCACCACCCCGCCCCCCAGGACAGAAAGGTTTCTTTAACTAGCATCCTTTGAATGTCATTTAGTAATTCTACCACCATAAATCTACCATGAAATGATCAAAATTCTCACTTACAATGAAACACTGCGTTATGTAGGCTGGCCAAAATTATGGGTTGGAAAAAGTTAACAATTCAGCGCTCTTTTGGGCTCATTGGTGAAATACAAATGTTCGAATAGTTCTAACTGCCAAAACAAACAAACCAACAAATTTAAAAAAACAACAGCGAGTTCTGGCTTATGAGCTGCTTCGGGAAGGCAGTGCTATGCTAACACGAACGAGCTGAAGAAGAAGCAGGAGGTTATCTGATCATGTCAGGAAAAGGGGAACAGGTTAAGCGGATTGTTTACCTGAATCGACTGGTTAGCTCAATAAGCTAATTATTATCACTACGTTTAGACAGACTCTTAGTATTGTTAGGGATTCTTAACATTCCGTTCAGACTGAAGAGACAGCGACAGCATGGATGTTCTTCTCCTTCCTAGGGTTAGTGTGTTGCAAGCAAAGCAAAATATTAAACAGAACATTCTGTTTAATCTACGACCTCGACACTGTGCGACTCAAATGAAATGCCCCCTCAGCAGATCTAGTCTCTCAACTTAAAATAAAGGCAGCGAGACGCTCATCTTGTGCCATTTCTTTCTGCTAAATCAAAGAGGAGCAGGGACAGTATACCCAACGCCAAAGCCAAGAGTCGGGCAGACTGAATGTTAGTCAGTGTAGCAGATATTGATGACAGCAGAATGGATCGCCTATGACCTTGTGTCTGCAAGGTTAGTCTAATCACACAAGTGCAGAATTTTAAAAAATTCAGAAATGCACTTCAATTTTTAACTCATGTTAGCACAAGAAGCAAAAATACATACTTAAAAGATATCGGTAATACCATAAGATTAATGTTTATAGTCCTCGTCTTCCAAATGAGTGCTGAGTAGGCATAATATTCTAAATTTGATTACTTAAAAAAAAAAAAAAAAAAAAGAAACCAAAAAAGTCCTAGTAAGAAGGACTTTTCTCCCAAGCCACAAACTGGGAGAAAATATTTGCAATACAGTCTGATAAAGAACTATTAACCAAAAAATATAAAAGAACTCTTAAAACTCAGTGATAAGAAAGCAAAACAAACCAAAAAATTAAAAATGGGCAAAGACCTGAACAGACACCTCACCAAAGAGACACAGAGATGGAAAATAAGCACAGGAAAAGATACTGCACATCATACATCATTAGGGAACTGCAAATTAAAACGACAATGAGATAACACTACATAACATTGTTAAAATAACCAAAATCGAAAACACTAACAATAGCAAATGCTGGCAAAGATGTTGAGCAACAGAAATTCTCATTCACTGCTGATGGAGATGCAAAGTAGTACCGCCACTTTGGAGGATGGTTTGGTGGTACTGCTGGATTATGTAGTACTTTTGTTTTTAGATTTTTAAGAAATAGCATACTGTTTTCCAAAGTGACTGCACCATCTTACATTCCCGACAGTGGTGCAAGGATTCCAATTTCTCCTCTTCCTCACTAACATGTGGTATTTTGTTTCTTCTTTCTTTTTTTTTTTCATGCTAATTGTCCTAATGGATAGGAATTACTCAGTATTTTAAAGCAAATGCTAAACATCAGATTCTTTCTTAACTATCCTTGTCTTTTAAAAAGATTTTCATCTTTTAAAATGTAGAAACTTCATGTTAACTTTTGGTTTCCAGGTATTCAACATGGAATCTACTTATACCATTAATACTTTGTAAAACTTCCCAGTTAGATTTGAAAACATTTATAAAAGCCATAACATTATTAATAAGTTTCTATATATTTTTAAATGGTATACACAAAAATTTCTGCCAGTTATAAAAGTTGGAACCAATGAAATTAAAAGCAAAGTTTCCTTCTAAGGTCTGTTTAGGTGGTTCTGAGTCTCGTGACAATTTTGAGAGAGGATGAGAATAAGAATGTTCACTTATCTTTGCTGACAACTGAAGCAGATCATGTCTCCTTTTTAGTTTCATGTCAGTTTTGACAATGAAGGGAGGTCAAGGCCTGAGGTCCTTTGGTCATCAGGGAAATCAAGTGTATGTTTCTGCCCAGAATGAATTAAGGACAGACTGATTTCTCAAGAGTCTCAACTCCAGATGGCCATTTTACAAATGCATATTTTTATCATGCATCTATGTGTGAGTTTTCCTCATATATGGTAAACAATTGAGATAAAATTTAAATATTTTTACCTAGTATGTAATTTTTCATTTTGGAATCAGGAAAAGGAAAAAAGAGAAGGCAGTAAGGAAGAAGGCTGCCTTTTCCTTCATGATTCCATCAGAGACTCTCGTAGTTCAAGGAGGTTTGTGAAAATAATGGACCTGCAATTCTCAAGTTTCAAGGTCACAAAAGACAAGGACACCCTGAGGAGTTATTTCAGATTGAAGGGGACTAAAGAGATATGACAGTGTAATGCAACATGTCATCTGAATTGGGTCTTCTAGTTTTCCAGAGGATGTCACTGGGGCAATTGGCAAAACTTGAATGAGTGTCTCGTTCCGACAGTGATAATGCGTAGTGTTAATTTTCTGACTCTGGTGTTTGTATGTTGGTTATGCAGGAGGATGTCCTAGTTTGTAAGAATTACGCACTAACGTGTTCATGATGGGACATTGTATTGGCAGCCTTTTTCCAAATGGTTCAGGAAAAAAGATTCTTTGTTCTAGTCTTGCAAATATCTTTACATTTAAAAATATTTTTAAGTTATAAATCATCTAGACAAAACCTGAAGGAAAAATAAAGATATATTATTGGACAAAATATTTGTGAAAGCAGTTTTGTTTATCAAAATTTTTAAATAAAAAAAGCAAAGGTGATTTGTTTCATTCCAAGGCATCTAATATGAAGCAATTTAATTATATACCTTTATTTTAGATTTTGTGTTCCATACAGTCTGGATGAGAGCTGTATGATAAAGGCAAAGCAAGATTCAACCCACAGTTCATAGTATTTGCTGCATGTTGAGTGATGATAAAAAAGGTTAACTGTTCTTTTTAGAAGTTATTTAAGAGAATTCTTGTTTCTTTAGAACATCTCATTGCGTAAAAGCTTTAACATGCAAAGCTCAGGCGAACATTGGGAGAGAGATACAAAAAAGAATATTCAGACCTTTAAAACTGTTGTGAGCATCAGAGGTATGTTAAAGTCTGTCACAGGTAATAGGAAAAAATATGATGGCTTAAATAGATGAACCAGATTATAATAATTGAACAATCTTCAAGAGTTTGGGGCCGTGCGTGGCAACACCTTTCATGACAGATGCACACTTGCCTCCTTACCTACCACCAAATGGGAATTCGCAGTCAGGAAAAAATCACTTGATAAAGATGGTGCTTAGCCCACCAGAAATGTGTGACACACTCAATTTTCTAAAGCTATTAGTGCTTTGAGTGAAGAGAGAGAAACGTTTTCTGTATAAATCCCTTGAGACTTTTACAGCTCCTCCTCTTGCGTTAGTATATTTATGTCACATTTTAAATGACTTCTAAGCTATTCGGATGTCTTAGTCTCATAAAATTGCTTTCCTGAGTATTTGTTGCTGTGCTGTTCATTATGAGGTACATGAATTTTTCGAGGATAATTTAAAACGTGGCATTACTTACCGATTATTCTAATGGTAATTTGCATTCATGATTCTACAATAATTCCTTATGTCACAAAACCCTTTTGTTTTTTACTGTCAAGCTTTTTAAACATATTTATTTCTTTTCAGAATGAAACACTTGGAGGAGAGGGAAGGAAACCTGCAGAGCAGATGCTCTGTTATTTCAGAGGCCCGTCTGGAATGACAGGTCTTGGCAAATGACGGGCTCCGTACACTTGCTTCGCTCTTCTCTCTTCGCAACTGGCATCTCGTTTCCCTCGTCCACGTGGTAGGAATCGGGCTGCCGAAAGCTTCAAACGTGGTAAGGATCCAGCCCGTGGTAAAGAAATTGCATAAGTCTTTTTTTGTCCCGATTCTGAAGTCTTTGGGCATGAACTGTGAGTAGCATGGTCTAAGTCAGGCGAAGCCCTTCCTCGGTCGATTGTAGCCCAAGACAAGGCCACTCGAGGTGCTGAGAGGCACCCATGTGACAGGGTGAACTTGCGGAAGAGTCAGCTCTCGGAGGGTCAGGGGAAAGGAGCGGGCAAGTCACCTAACAATTGCTCACTGTAGTTACAATGGAAAACAACATTGATAATTATGAAAGCATGTCTGATTAATTAAAACACCTATTTACTAGAGTATCCAAACCTTTATTTAAATGTTAAAGGAAAACCTTCCAGGCCAAAAGTTGTCCTGAAAGGAAGGGTTTATTGGGCCACATGCCAGCCCCAAAAAGGACCAGGCCCTGGGGCGTGCAGCCTACAGCAGCCACAGCGGGGCCGAAGGGAGCGAGGAACGTGCCCACCGCCCTGGGCCGGCGGGGCTCTTGCATGGCGGGGTTTGGCAGAGGAAGATGCAAGTGGTTTGGAGAGCGTCTACACTGCCTGCAGGCGGAGGGGGCAGGCGAAGGGGAGGCTCGCTGCTTCCAGGGCAGGTGAGGAGGCCTCGAAGGGTGCTGCCTTAGGCATGGCTGCGGGCGGCGGTCCGGGATGGCCCCGCGTACGCAGGCTGCCCTGGGCTCCGGGGGGCGGCTCTTCCCTCCAGGTGAGAGCCGAGGAGCCACCTGGAGGCCGGGTCCGTGTCCGTTTCACGCTCGGGAATGCGGGCAGGCTTCTGCCGGTTTCGGCCGGCTCCGTTCACGGATGAACCTCCCTCGTCTCTCTCTCCCACTCGCCAGCCTGCCGTAACTGAATTTAGAACATCTTAAAATTGTTCTGCGGTCAGTATCAAAAGTAGAATCCCGTGGGGACGAAGCATTTCCAGTCCCACGGTTCTTCCAAGCCAGAGTTAGTTTCTGCGCTTATTCCGGGACATATGTGGTTGGTGCCCCCTCGAAATCTGTAAGAGACTGAATATTGGATTTGGTGACCTAGACGTTTATACCATAAAACCCAGCCAGCGCTGTCTTTCCGGTCTTCTCCACTCCAACAGAAGCAAAGTCTCAAAGGAGCTTCGTTTGCATAGAGGATTATTTATATATGCACGTGTGTGTGTGTGTGCGCGCGTGCACGTGTCCCACTGTATGTGTACAGTGGTGTAGGAAGAAGGATAGCCGTGTAGTGGGAGGCCCGGAAAGTAGTAAATACCAGAACTGGCCTAGGTTGACAGGCAAGGCTAGAGGTCTGAGCTCCCTAAAACCCCAGCGTGGGCCCCCAGGACAGCATCCGTGACTCAGGGCGGGCTCGGCACCCCCTCGCGAGGTGAGGCGGCTTCACCTCCTGCAGAGCTTTGTACAAGGGTCATTTGCCCAGTTGTGAGCGATGCTTGTGAATGCACATCGCGCCTTCAACAAGAAAATGCGTGTGGAGGATCCGGAGGAGCAGCGCTCCTCCTCTCAACGAGCAAGCGGTTCCTTCCAGCCCTTGGGCGGGAGCGCAGTGGGGCTGATCGGCGGCGCTGAGCAGGACGCGGCCTGGCGCCGCCGTGTGTGATGCGTCGCACGTGCCCGCTGACGGCGCCCTGAGCAGGACGGCAGCTCGGCGCGCTCGCGAGGCGTGTGCACTGCCGTCCGCGCCCGCGCCCTGGAGCCCTGCGGCCCTGCCGAGCCTGCCGCCGTGCCTTTTCTCCTGTGCTCGTGAAGCGGGGCGTGGGGTGCGCGGATCCAAGGTAGCAAAGTAAATCAGAAAAGAGGCTTCCTCTTAACATAATGCTGGCGATTTTTGCTAAAATTAATATTCTACATTTATTTCATGGAGATAGTTTAAGTCTTTCATTTCAGAATTGGAGCTCTTCATTATATTGGAATTTAAGTAATCTCTTTTACTTTAATTCATTATCTAGAAGCAATATTGGATTTCTGGAAGTGCCAAATTATTTTCAGGCTTGACTAAAAAGCTATTAAATAAGAAGAAATGTAAGGAAAATGACAAAATGTAGTACCTTTAGGTATTGAAATAGATATCTAAATCCTACAATTCTTAAGATCGTGGAGCCACCTGTCCTGAACCTTGACCTTAAACCTTGCATTTTGAGCTCTGTCTTCGAAGCAAGAGCTGCTTTTAGAAGCTTATCCACACGGAAGCACTTCTGGCAAAACTCTAGGCTTCCCAGTGGGGTGTGCTGGGGAGCAGAGAATTTCCCTTTGCCCTTCTGGACTCTTGGCTGAGACATCCTGTAATAAAAGAGAGGTTAGCAGGAGAAAAACAAAAGTTTCATGACGTGCGTACCTCCAGTGTACACAGCAGAGACCCAGGAATCTTGAGCGACTGCCCCAAACGGCCGAAGCCTCACCTTAAATGCCATTTTCAGCCAAAGACAGAAGAAGATACAGGGGGTGGGAGGAGTCGCTTTGGGGGGGTCGCCAGCACAAGCGCAGTAACCAGAGCTGAGGTTGTGAGGCAGGTTTAAGTCTGTGCCTTCCGCATGATGAGTCCCTGGGGATGAGGTCACCCCTCTTCCTGGTACAGGCCAGGAGGAGCACGGTTCCCCTCTCCCCCACCCACCGAGTTCTTAGGGCCAGCTTAAGCATTAAGTTAACATGAGACGGATGTACAGAGAAAATATCCAGATTAAATCACGTGTGTGCATAGAGAGTCTCTGTAAGAACTTGGGGGGCAGTGGTGGCTTAGCCGCCATTTGGAGCTGGGAGGGGGGGCGTATGGCCTGGAACTCAGAGGGGAGGGAAGCGGTTCACGTGGAGATGGGGAAGCGCATGCTTGGGGACCGAATGTTTGCTGGGCCATCTTTACTGCAGGACACGGAGAGGACTTTGATCCATGGGCCTGGCGGGGCTCCTCCCCGTCTGTCACGCTTGGTTCATATCAAACCCTAGGGGTCCGTGATGACAGCTCCCTTCCTGGAGCAGGTCCTCCATCTAAATTCTTTGAGGTAGTTCGGGGGAGGTTAGAGGTTCTTCCTGAATCTTTATTCCTTCAAAATAACCAGCTTAAAATAATCGCTATCCCAGAAAAGGCCACCTCAGGGTGGCAAGCAGCACTTCCTGTCACTTACGGAAGATCCTCTCACAAGTGGGCACATCTCCCACAGATGGGAACTCTGCTTGGCTTTCAGAGCTCCCTCAGGTCTACCGTTTCTGAAAATTAACCAGCCTAAGATAATCCTATGCCAAAGAGACGTATTTTGAGGTAACAGATTCTGTCTCCCCACACTAAGCATCAGCAGGGCATACCTCCCGTTATGTAGCTTATTTATTTATTTTTTATTACATCTAAAGTGAGGATAAAATAATAGCTTGTTACCGTATCCAGAGATAAACTTTCTGAAAGGGAACTCTGGTTACATTTTAATTTCCACGCTTATGTTCTTGTAGGCCCTGTATTCTATTTTTATATACCACTAATTTTGTTTATTTCAAGTATATTTTGAGGACCTTAAATGAGGACGATTTTAAAAAGTAGTTGGCAGTCGTCAGAGCAGTCGATGTCATGAGGACATTAGGACTTTTAAGGTCTTTTCAAAGTCTTGCGTAGATTCTAGATTACTAGTGTAATTAAACAACAGGACATATGGGGACAGATGTGATTCAGAGGCTGAGCTGCGATCTGCCCAGACTCTGCGCTGTCCCCCACGGCTCCTCCCCAGAGGCAGGGAGAGGTGATCGTGTTGGCATGGAGGATGGTCCAGAGTGTCCTCTGAGCTGGGGTGGAATAGGGCACCGTACAGCGTCGTAATGGGCTCCAGGGCTCAGCTTCCCGGGTCCGGCGGCCTGAGCCAGGTCCAGTTTCGTGTGAATCTACGGGGAGCGCTCGAGCAAGCGCTGGGCTTCTCTACCGCGGTTTCCTCATCTAGAAAGTGGACGTAATAATGGTGCTGACCTCACAGCGTCATCGCGAAATAATACTTAGAAATCACAGCGTTAGACACGTAACGCATGCTATGTAAGTGCTAACTGTCATAATTATTCCGAAAGTGCCAGCCTCATCTGGGCTGGCTCACACGACGCTGGGCAGCAGGCTCAGCCCCCTGGTCAAAACAGAGTGTTATTTTTCCATAAAATGGCCTTAAATTGGCAACGCAGGAGTCAGCTTCTACCAGTGAAACCAGGGAGCTTCCCACACTCTTCTCCCAAATCGCAGGCCTGTTGGGAAGGTGTGAAGAAAGGTAATGAAAGGAGATACAGACGCAAGGTCACTCTGCCAATCTCAGAGCGCGAGCCCAGCTCAGGCGGGACGTTAACACCCTGGCGCTTTTGAAAAGAGACACATCCTGGGAGGTAGATTTTGCTAGAATAACTGAAGTCAGAAGTCAGTCCCTCCTACCTCTGCCTTTCCGTAACCTTGCTGATTCCCCTTTAACAAAAGGATTTTGAATCTTGGTTGGGAGATGATTTTTTTTCCGGAACCCAGGACACAGCAGACGACCTGTCCAAAAGTCATATCCAATGTGACTTCGTCAAGGTACCTGCAAAACAGGTTTTCTCACTAAGGCTCCCTGTGGAAGGGAGCCAGGGAGGGGGTGGGCTAGGGAGGAGTGTGAGGGCTTGCCTTTGCTCGCTCCTCAGTGACACTTGGCCTTGGCCTTGGAAGGTAGGCATTCCGGGACCCTGTGTCAGATTCATGTGCTGTAGGCGCCCGCGGCTCCCGGCCATCTTGACTTCAGCTGCAGCTGAATGAAAGGAATGCGTGCTGCAGGTCTCAGAGGTGAAATGCGCTTCATCTTTTGATCAAGATATTTCGGTTCACTGAAGCCCCTGCCCACCTGCAGAGAGAAAGCAGCTCAGGCGGATCCTCATTCAAACCCCGGCATAATACACGCGGGTGTCTCCCTGGGACAATAAGCGAATCCTCATCAGTCAGCATCTGTTTGCCCTTTCCTCCTGAGAGCCTGTTTACCAGATTTCTCATTGAGAGACTTCCCCATGGAGTATACAATTCACTTCGTTTTTGCTCATTCATAAGATTTTTTTTTTTTTTTTTTTTTTTACATCTCCCAGCTGCAACTATTTTAAGCAAATTCTGAGGACTTATAATTGATTGTGACTCATTTGAGTAAAGTGGAACTCCGGTACAAAGCCGAGGCCGTCAGAGCTCTTTTGAAGTACAGCAGATTTACACAATATACATTTTCTGGTGTAAGTATATGATTCATTGGTGAAGAGGCTCGTCAATGGCTTCTCCGTGTCTATTTGAAAACGAAGTGGATTGTTTTTTAATATGCAAATGTCTGGAAAAGACTACTTCTTTTTTCCCCCAGAAGTTGCCAGCGCTAGGAAAATAATCTAGACAAAGTAAACTCACTTTCATACAACGCGAAATCAAATCACTCTTGCCAGGCGTTCCCATGGCAACTGCCTTCCTAAGCAAACTTCTCTACCAAATATACAGCTGTTATTGTATCTCGTTGCTAAGTTCCCTTGACAAAACCACACTATAATAACCACTCACATATGTGTGGTTAAAGGGGGTGCAGCTCCCATGGGCCTCGCATGGCTTATCTTTTAAATGATAACTCAAGAATGCAACCCTGCCTCTTCGGCCCCGTATGGATTTTTCTCTGCTTTGCCTTAAAACTGCCATATTAGGGAAAATGCATGCAAGTCCTTAATCCATATTACTGTTAGTCATGTGAGTGGCGCCCCCCAGGACAGTAGAGCTTGGTTCCGTTTCATCGTTAGAGCGCTATGTTTCTTCATTACCTTCTTTTAAAATAATGATTTTTTTCATCATTTTTGCCAAAGAAACAGTTTGTCAGTGACCCTTAGGATTATGCTAGAGCTTTCAGAAAGATTCATTTTTGGCAACGTTAGACTATAATATTTTATTTGCAAATGAGCATCAAAGATAGCTTATTTCTGCCTTTTTGAAATATAAGGAAAACACAAGGAAACTGCTTATCGGTATTCATTAGCCTCGCCAAGAGTGGGCATCGTGCCAGCCGAGACACGCCCACTCTGGAAATGGGGCGAGGGCGTTTTCCCTCGGGAGGCTGCTGTGGGGTCCACCAGACATCTTCATTTATGATGTTAACTTCAGTTTCCCTAAAAAAAATTAGCTTTGTCCTGGTCTCACAGGGATTAAGCTACATCATGGTTAATATGGAGGCTCAGCCCGCCTTCGAGTTCACACTCGCTTCAGTGTTTTCCAGAGTCTCATTATATACGTAATAATAACGTATGTTGTAAATAAATAATGTAACATTCTCTCACGCACCTCAGTGACATCAGTGCTTTGACAGGCGGAACCTGTCATTCAGGAAGAAGCAGAACAAGAAAGGTCGGGGGAAAAAGGGTTTTCAGATGCAGCCGTGATTATAGGAATACATATTCATTTTATGTCTGTATTTTTTTTTCTCACCCTGGGATACTCCTATTTTATTGCATGTGGGTTTTTTTTCTTTAACATTCATTAATTGTTTGGTCATATGGAAGGATCTTTATTAGTGAAACTGATTTTACTTATGAATCAAAAAGATTTTTAATAAAATTTTAAATTTAAAACATAAATATTAATATAAATAAATATAAATACTTTAAAACACTTTTTTTAATGTACATCTTGTGGGACATATCAGCCACCCCACCCCGATGCCTGGGCTGTCCCCCACCACCAACTTTTTATCTCACACGTTACATCGTCCAGAAATCTTGTCCTCATTCCCTGAATTCCAGTCCTCATTACATCATTCATGAGACGAGACTGTGAGCCTGCTACTCCATCTGTCATTCCCAAAGGCCAGGACAGAGCAGGACCTCTGCCTTGTTTGCCACCAGATTCCTCTGCAGGGCACAGTGCCTCGGCCTCAGCAGGTACTCAGTGAATGTTCATTGACTTCAAAAGACTGGGATAGCCCATCCCCAACTCAGATATAATATAGCATAGAAAAAACAATTCATCTTCCTTTACAAAAACCCTGTCTTGGTGAACAAAGCTACTATAGCACCTGTAGAACTCTACAGGGAAAATGTTAAGGAGATTTTTTTGAACTGTCTGTCCATCTCTATTGGTTCTAGAACGCAACCATTTCTAATTGTAGGGATTAGGGATTTCCATACTTACGGGAGAGTTATGATATTTCAGAGTATCTCATCAGTCTCTTTTCCACCACAATTTTATTATCAATGAAATCTAGAATTTATAATCAATTTTATATATAATTTGACCATTTATTTCCCAAAAGACTGCATAATACAATTTCTAAAAGTATAAACTGGCTCAGGGTTTTCTTGTACATTTCCAGTGCCTTAAATGATGTACTTTAACATACAAAGAATGTGAAATATTTTTCAAACATAAAATTTCTCACAACATGGCATGGAGGGACCAGAATTATTTCCTATTACAATTCGTAGGTCTTGAAATGGACCTACTGTGGTTAAGAATATCAATCATCAGGGTTGTGTGCCCTCCATGATTGTCAGTCACGATGCATTCTGTCATTCATTCATTCATTCATTCATTCATTGATACATTTATTCAACATTCAGTAGGAACATTGGGAAATGCAAATGAATAAGACACGGTCCTTGCCTAAAATTATAATTTAGTTGAGGAGGAATCCAGCAAAATACAGTGCAGAGAGAAAAATATTTTCGTGAAGCAATAAGCACAGTGCTGGGAAAGTGCCAGAGACGAGACTTTGCGAAGGCTCGCGCAGATGACACCTAACCTGGGGGGTGGCGGGTAAATCAGACTTCGATAGGCAGAGGCGGAAGATGGTGTCGGGGGGACAAGGGAGTGGGGCGAGCAGAAGCAAGGCGGCGCCGGATGGCGGGGTACTCAGGGAGGAGAGCGCGTCCCAGCGAGGCAGGACTCTGGGATGCTCTGCGTGATGGGGAGGACAGGGCAGAAATGAGAGTCCGGCTCCAAACCCGGAGCGATGAACGTCGAACAAATGACGTCTTTATTGTGTCCACGGCGGGGATCCTTTAAAGATTTTAGAAGCATAGAATTTCCTGGAATTTGAGAACATAAATACAGTATGAAAGGTGGACGAGAGAGACCAAAACGGAGCCCCGGACGTGGCGACGCACTGGTCAAAGCGGATGGAGTGATAAACCCGGAGCATCACCGGAACGAGTCAGGGGCGTAGACTAGAACGAACCGTCCAGTCAGAAACAAACCCTTGGGTTTGAACCCCACAGAGGTTTGCTACTCACGCTTTATGCACTGGAACAGAGAACGAGAGCCAGAAATGCAAAATATCCCTAATTTTAACATTTCTGAGCTGTCCTTCGCAGAGGTGGGAGCACTCCCACGGAAGCACAGCCGCCGAAACCAAACAAAACCCCGGACTGTGAGGCGCGAACATCTCGCGGGCCACAGGTGCCTTGCCCCCCGCACTTCTGGAAACGCAGTTTTATATCGTTTTCTTGGACTGCAGTTTACAGTTTATGGTTAATAGCTTTTTATGTGTGTGTATTCTGTTTCCCCAAATAAATTCTCCACGGCCGAAGAAAGATAAATGTCGTGACTGGGAATGATAACTTGGAATCATGATGCCACAGGATGAGTTTTAAGGAGCACATTAATGAGTTCAGAATTGGAAATACTGAGTTTTACCACATAAGCAGCAGAAACATATGGAAATAGTCATGAGAGAGTCAGATATCCGGGTCTGGATTCATCGAATGACTATCATTAAAAATATTGATCGTCATTTTTGATAGTTTTATGTATCACCTAACACAACGTCCCATAAATAGATCATCATTAAATGCTCTGATTGCTGATAACATCAAGAAAAACGAGGTAGTAGAGACGTTCTGTAATCTTAACTTCTCTAAGTCCGTTCTAAGCATGGTGTTTTACTGATTCAGAAAATCTCCACGTAAAACCTCCCTGTTCAGCACTAGAATGCTCAGGATGCAGATGCTTACACCCTCACAATAGCGCCCTGGAGACAGATTCGCCAAGGACTGATCATCGAGATGTCTTACAGTCAGCCAACTGTGGTCTCCATTTAGAGAGTAGGACCATGAACTCCGTTTTCCATTTTAGGAAATACAATAAAGAATTTTTTTAGAATTGTAATAGGAAACAATTCTGGCCCCTCCATACCATGTTGTGAGAAATTTTATGTTTGAAAAATATTTCACATTCTTTGTGTTTTAAAACACATCATTTAAGGCACTGGAAATGTACAAGGCAATAAAAACTAATACATTTCTTTTAACCATGCCGTTAATTTTTTCCTGAGGGAAGTTCAATAAATGTAGAAGAGGTAATGGGGAATCATACTTTCTATTCATATCATTAATTAAATTAGTTGAAGCTCAAATAAACGAAAGACTTTTCATGTTACAATATATTCATATATGTTTAAAATGCTTTTTTAAATGTGAGGAAATCATTCAAATGCAGTTGGTTATGGATAGAGAGAAAAGATTCGCAAAGCAGTGTAGAAAATGAGAAAGTAAGTTGGACACAAAACAGATTAAGGAATGTACAGACAATCCAGGTTCTAAAAATACGTTAATTTAGTAATAAACGTAGCCTGATGGGAAATGTGTCTATTTTTCTGCCCTCTCTGCAGCCCAGTCCCCCTACCCCGCACCCTGTTTCCCAGTTCACACTCTTCTTCGCTGTTTAGATAGGGAAAGCCGCGCCTGGATCCGTGAGAAGGTGTTCCTACCTGTTGTGCGAAGCTGGTCCGGCCCCGCCTCCCACTGTACGTCAGGCCAAATTCAGCCCCACAGTTTTGAGAGGCAGGGCGGCCTCCGAGGCACGCTACACGCCTCCGAGGCAACGGTATAAATGCAGTGTCCCCTTCGCTGTGTTCGTTTACGCCTGCTTGAGCCCCATCGAATTCCTACTCTTCTTCTTTTCCCGTGAACTTAATTCCCAAGACATATGTTAAAAATAGATTGTCAGTATATTCAAGTTTGGTGATGAGGAAGCGTGAGAGAGCATTATAGTTATAAAAAAAGTCAAAAAATAAGCAGCAGATCCTCATTGGCAAGTGATTCCTCCGTGGGCAGGTAGAAGACAATCGAAAGGTCCCAAGCAGCCCTTGTCATAATCAGTTAAACAAACAAAATGACTGTGCTCAATGAAATAAATGTCAAGAGAAAGAGTGTGAGCAGGCGGAAGTGAAGATGCCTGGGAGGCCCCCCACCCCCGCCTCCAGTACCTGGCTCAGCCAGTACCCGGGGCCCGCAGAGGGCCGCCGCCCGGCACCCCCAGCACTCTGTCCCTGCTCGGCGCTCAGCCACGCTCTTCCTCCTTTTCACCGCGGTGGGTCCTCATCCCCCGCAGGACAGAGCATCTCTCTGCACGGTGGGGAGGACATCCAGGACCCGATTCCTGGCATTCCCGCCTCGTGCACTCCCCAGTCTCATCGGCCTCGTCGCTTTGCGGGCCCTACCACAACCTCCCCTGCCGTCCCCTCCCGCTTACCCCAGACTCAGCTCGGCGGTCACCTCCTGAAGGATGTCCCCTCTGACTCATCCCCTGCCCTCTCTCCGTGCTCCTCTATCCTGAGCCCCTTGGGAAATCACATTTGTGCCATCTGCTCATTGGGGTACCACTTCCAATCAACTCGATGCACGTACGGTATGTCAGGCCTATCCAAGCCGGCACCGCTGCCCACCGCTGGTGATCACGGGGTTAAATTAGATGTAGGCCTTAAATGTAGTTCTAGGGTTTCGAGATGACTCTTATTTGAACTTGATTTATGATCCGGTTTTTTAAGCCTCTGGATCCACTTCAAACTATGTTATAGATTTAGAAATACTTTCCTGTGATGTTTTTACCCCTCTACATGATTATAATTTAGTACGTAGAAAGAATTTTTTTGAAAGACTATCCGAAAAAAATATATGAGTATCTGTTTCAGGATAACAAGACTGAATGGGATTGTTTTGTTTGTTTTTTTTCTTTTCATCTCTTATTATTACTTTGATTGAACATCAGTGGGGAGCGTGTTTAAACAATCTAAAATAAATTAACTTTTCGGACTAATTTGGAAAAAAGGGCAAGATTACATGAAAGATGAAAAAGTAGTAGATCAAAGCATTACATGGCCAAGAATACACAAACGAAACAAAGAAAATTGGTAGAATAGTCAGCAGGATTATCCAAAATATAGGGGAAAGACTAATATACTAGAAAAACTCAGACATATGAGGTATTTGATATGAGAAAATAACCCGAAATAAAAGCAAACAGTCTGATGACAAAACTTAGAACATAGAAAACGTCGTTAGCGCAGTGGTGACAAAATCGTGTTCTCCCTTGCAGGAGAGCATATAAGATATTTAGAAGATACTGTTTTCTAGTAAGAGAGTAAGGAATAGAACACGATTTTGTTCTGGTTTATTTTAGTGATTTTTTTTAGTAATTGACAACGTTCGTTCTTTTGTTTTCGAGACTACTTAGCATTTACAGTCAGTGATAAATCACAGTTTGTTTAAATCATTGTTGATTATAAATGTTCTGTAATTTATGTTTCCAAAACTATCTAAATTTCTTTTAATGTTCCTATGTATGAGCTGTGTGACCCAGTTTAACATCCATGATCACAAATACTTTTTACAGTCTTATTAATTGATAAATCTCTAGGGACAAAGAAAAATATGGCACAGGTTGTATGCTACAATAATATATTTTTATTGAGAAAATTTTATTTTATTGCCATGCTCATTTAATTTTTTTGAAATTACCAGTAGTAAAGACGGCTCCTAGAAAAAAAGTAATGAAACCACGCTTCTTTATTTAAAAGAAATAAGACGATTAAACGATGAATTTTATTTCTGCGCTTGCAAAGCGAAAACACGACTGTAAGCATGCTCGGAGGATTTTCCTGTCCTTGGCAGCTTACTGACATGGCATTGTCCCTTTAAGGTACTGGTAGTACCAGCTGCTCATCCGCACAGGGCCAGGCCGTACTGTGTGGCGGTCGCGCGGTTGTCCTGGGTGCCCTCACTGGCAGCGTGCGTCCTCAGGCTGCGCTTCCTGACGCACATACTCTGTCTTCCCTGAAGTGCAGTCGGTTGTCCTGTGTTTGTTTGTTTACGTGCATTTCCTCTCAGTCCAACCCAGACATGTTCCGTCCGTCACTCTGGATGCACGTAGCAGGTATGCACCCGCCGAGCCCGGGCACGAAGTGGGTTTAACGCAAGAACACACAGAGACCAAAACACTCCGTCTTACTCAGGCGTCTCCCAACAGAGACAAGTCCAACTCCGGAGCTACGTTTCTAATTTTCAGTTCTTGAAAAAATACGTTGTGGGCTGAGCGGCCTCATTCCTCTTCCCAGCTGCAGCCGGAGAACCCTGGCCGTCTGCATGGGCTCCCAGGGAGCTGGATGCCCACGGCTATCCCGGTCAGCTGGCCCCGGCGCGGGCTCAGTCCTGCTACATAAAACACAGCTGGGGACAACAAGAGACACTGCACAGGGGCCTTGCAGCGTGTCGGGTGCGGGAGATGGCGTCGCCACGCCACGGTTGAGACATACTCGTCTCGTCGGTCAGCTACTGCACGAGCGTTCCCCGAGACTGACCCTCCACGGGCACTGGGGGCCCTAGGGGTGCGCCCTGGCTTGGAAGCAGGCAAGTTGCCTGCTTCCCGTCCCTTACAGCGCTGAGAGGGGACAGGTGTTGATCAACTAACGCATGAACAAATAATTGCAGACGCTGACAAGCTATGTAAGGAAATAAACAGAACAACATCATAAAGCTATCAGAAGGAGGGTGAGACAGAAAATGTTATGGGCATCTCAACACATGCCGTCGCCGCGGCAGCCACGCAGCTCAGCCATGCAGGGCAGGCGCAGCCACGGGCAGCGCTGAAAACCACACGTGGCTGGCTGGCTTCCAGCCAAATTGTGCTCAGGACAAGTGGCGACAAGCATGACTTAGCCCTAGCGCCATGATGCGCTGGCCTGTGCTACGGAGAACAGCGACGGTGGCTGTGGAAGGTGGAATAGGAAGGGACCTCCCTGAAGAAGAAAAAGAAAGGCTCGGACTGAGACACCAAGGATGATGAGCAGGAGCCGGCGGCAGGCAGAACTGCAGGAGCCACTCGCCAGATGGAGCGGCGGGGCAGAGGCCTCGGAGGGCAGGGGCCTGGGATATTCAGCGAAGAACGAGGGGCCCGGGGACGCTGGAGCTTAATGAGGAATGGAGAAAACGCTGTGATTACATTTTGAGGGGTAGACAGATGTCACTTTGTGGAGCTCATCTAATTAAAGATGCACCCGAGTAACCTGGAGGAATCAGAACCAGGTCAAATGGGCCGGCTTCATGGGCCCTGAGAGCAACTGGTCAGCTAGTCAAGCTCGTCCTGTCCCGCCGAGGACTCAGACTGCTCAGACAGGACTCCGGCTGTCGACGACACCTGTGGAGTCACAGTCTACAAGATCGTGCAGACGGGAGGAAAGGACATTTCCCAAAGTGAGACTGAAGTCCTGTGACAAAAGGAAGAAGGACATGTGGTGGGCAGGCAGGAACACAAATGGGCTTCCAGAAGGGTCCGGAAAACTTGGACCTTCATTAAACTTACTTGCTATTGATTTAATCTGTATCGAAAAGCAGATGCAGTCAGAATGATGATATACTGAACCATTATTCGTTATCAAATGACTTTTTTTATCCCTGAGAATATTCTTGGCTTCGAAATCTATTTTGCTTGAAATTATAGCCATTTCAGCTTTTACTCAGTGGTAGCTTGATCACGAATAATTTTTCCTGTAAATATTCTTCAGCTTTGTTCTGAGATGCAGTTTCATTACTCGGTAATAGTCTTTAGGGTTCTTACTTGTGATCTTTGGTAGGTGGAACGAGGGTAGCATTTTTTCCCCTAGGGCTAATTTTCTTCCTCTACTTGAGGCAAAACCCCTATGAAGAGTCTCCCTGAAGCCCTGTGAATTATGAAAGTTTCCACTCTGGTCGTGGAAGCCAGGAAACATTCCGGCTCTGTGTGGTTTCTGAGGCCGCTTCTTCTAACCCTCAGGTGGTCCTGCCCCCAGCCACGAGCAGCTTCCTCATATACGTGCACTGACAGTTGCCCAGCGGAAGGTCAAGGTGGACCCTCCGTCCAGCTCTCTTGTGTGGCGCCCAGTCCCGTGCACTTTAGCTGCCTCGGCCTCTCCAGATTTTGTCTCCTCCCCTCAGGAAGTGGTCGATCCACCCGGATTCCTGTCTCTGAGCTTTGGTCTGGAGATGGTCTCTAGGCTATAAAGCACAGCAGTCTGGGGGCTTACTGCTTCTGTTTCTTTCTTCTCTAGGGTCTCTCTACTCTGACACTTGTGGTCCAATCTTTTAAAACTGTCGTTCCTATTATTTTGTCTATTTTTTAAAAGCCATTGGGGGGAGGGGTTGTAAATCTAGTCCCCATTACCCCATCTTGGCTGGAAGTGGAAGTCCTCATTTGCTATAATTTTTCAGCTGTGATTTTCCATATTATTTGTGCTATGGCACCCGTACCTGTACACGGTAGCTGCTAGGTGATCGCCTCTTACAACTTGCGATCTAAAGTTTGAAGAGTTTCCCAGAACACCTCAACAGTACTGAGACCAGCATTCAGGTTCCAAGAAGAATGAGCAAGCATGTTACTTTTTGGTGGGTGGGCAAAAAAATGTCACCTCTAGGTTAAGTATCCTTTTTATTCTAACAAAGACTCAAGTATCTCAAAAAATGCTGACGTCAGTAATTATTTCTGTGATACGTGTTTGAAAAATTTAATAACATTCTTTAAGATCTTTTATACGCATTTGTACAGATGCCAATTTTCTCCTAAAAACGGAAACTCCCTGGGCCACTGTTTGTAAAGAGATGGCACTTTTATTACGTGCTTTATGGTCAGATAATTCAAATTGATAGTGCAAGAGAAAAAGATAGACATCCTGTTCGCATCATCTCAGTGTTTCAAAGCTCTTCCCCTTGGGCCCACTCTGACCTCTCACGTGACGCGGATGGGTGTCCCCTGCACAGGAGAAGGGAGTCCGTTTCTCATGATCCATCTTAAAAAAAAAAAAAAAAGTATCTGCAATAGTTGAATAGATTTTAGACTCTTACAACTAGAAAACGTGTTGGAGAATCTGGCTGGATCGTGGATTATGACATAGTTTACATGGAGAACTTACAGACCACAATGCGGATCTCAGTAATTGGTCATCGGCCCCGCTTCACAGGCGAACGGGGTGAGTGAGACACGTGCAGCGGAGCCGTCACTCACGCAGAGCTCGACGACGGCGGCGTCTGGTTCTGAAGCTCGAGTCCTGCTCCGCTGGGCTGCGCTGCCTCCCGGAACAGCAAAGCTTCAGAGGCCTTGAATACCGAAAGCCCGTAGCGACGGGAGCAATGCACTCACGGGTCCTTCAAGGCCGCTTTTCGTTTTATTCTATGAAGGTTGCCTCCCCCCACGTATGTACTTGCTTGCGAGTCACTCAGACTTGAAGACGCTGGCTTAAATCGTTGTCAGAGGAAAGTGGATCTCAAAGGAGCAGAAGCCCTTCCTGACCTGTCCCGCTCAGCCCGCAGTAGACCGGACCGTGGAAACGGCTCACGCCGGCATCGCAGCTCCCCCGCTGTGTGCCCCCTGCGCGCATCCGTCTGGCCCTACGTGGATCACAGCAAACGCCTCAGGGAAGCTGGGGCGTGGGGAACCTGCAGTTTGGACATTCTGAAGCTTCCACTTTCCCCGAAGCCCAAAGAACCCACCTGCTATCTCTACCCACCATTTTCATGGCTCAGCTCCTGTTCGGAATTGTGCAATAAAACACAGTGCCGGCCTGTCATTCTGACGTTGATTCGCGTTTCCGGTCCTCGCTTTGGAAAGGTGCTTTGACAGAGAGCTCAAGTATTCCAGTTATAGAGATCTCTGCCTATAATTTCTCTTTAAAAAAATGACCTTGAATGCATCAGGCATTCTAATAATTTTGCAGCCTCGCCATGTGGGCCGTCGTTCAGCACAAAGAGCAGGTCTCTCTCATATCTGTAAGGTGAACCGTCCCTTTACATATCTGGTCAGAAACAGTGAGGGCCGTCTGAGAATCGAGACGGACATGCCTGTTTGGGCAAGTAGGGACAGTTTTTATACCAAATCCATCACTGCTAAAAATTAACGATCAATACGTGCATTAATTTTGCGATGAACCTCAGTCTTGCTTTGCTAACAAATGATCAATCCCTTTAGGTGTAATACAGACATGAAAAATAGATCACTACCCTGGCCATTGAAATTTCCGTTCTCGCTCTTGTATTTTATGATACAAGAGTATTTTCGTCCAGCCGTCATTTCAGAGTACCTTCTGGATTTTTTTACACATTTATTGTAGTGTTGTTTGTGAACTAGTTTACTAAGGAGGTTTTAAGTTGCGCTAGCTTTTTCTTTACGTTGGTTTAGACTCCAATAAAGAACTGTCCTTGTCAGGAGTGCGCGTGCTCCTGAGAGCAGCTCCCAAGATGCCAAGAGGACATCCTGGTGATACCCTCGGCCTCCTGGTCCCATCACAGCTGTGACGCTGTCATGTATCACTTCTGTGTTCAAGGCGGGAAGAAGGCGGAGAAGCTTCGCCAACCTCATCTCTACTGAATATCGGCAAAACGAGAGAGGCAGTCCTTTTCCCAGTAGATTTCTGTTCTTACGTATGACCACAACCAAGTCACTAAAACGTTTGGAAACCATGTGCACAAGGACAGTGAGAATAATTATTCGATCCATTCAAACACTGGGGTACTTAGGGCCTACCACGCGCCAGCTCAGGGATGTCACCAACCTTGGCCAGGTGCCCTGGGGCATGTTCCCCAGTGTGGGCTCTACGGAGACCTGCCTCCCCTGGTTCAGAGTGGTGATGCTGTGGGCTTGCAGGTGGAGAGCCTGAGGGTAACGTGGGAGAATGAGCCAGTCGTGATCACACAGCATTGTCTAGGAGGACAGAGGGAGTGTCGGCCGGAGAACTCGTGATGTGGTTTGAAGTACAAAGCAGGAGTGCCAGATGCAGGACTGAGCTCATGACCGGGTGACCCAGGGTTCCGGTCCAGTTTTCCTGCTCGAGAGCACACCCACACAGGAGGCAATTTCAGGTACAGACTTCAGACTTCCTCTCAGTTCCCCTGACTCTCTGATTAAACTTCACCTTCTTCACAAATGTTATACATGTTGCTTAAATATTTATAGACTAATGTAGAAAACTTATAACAAATTAACCAAGCTATCAGAAAACATGTTAAGGGAAACATTATTAGTTGTACTAGAGGCTAAATGTTTGTGTCACCCCAAAACTCATATGGTGAAGCCCTACCCCTTTACGTGATGGTGTTTGGAGATGGGGACTGCAGGAGGAGTTAGATGAGACCGGCGGGGGGGGGGGGGCGGTGGTCATGGTAGGATTAATGCCAACACCTTGACCTTGAGCTTCCACTGTGTCTTCTGGCTGTTCCCTCAGGGTGGGAGGGGCGAGGGAGCTGTGCGGGTCTCTTTTATAAGGGCGCTGACCCCATCATGGGGCTCCACCCTCATGACCTAGTCCCTCCAGAGACTCACCTTCAGATTCCATCGCCTCAGGGTATAGATTTCAATGTACAAATTTTGAGGGAACACAAACATTTGGTCTGTAGCAGGTGGGCGAAGGCCGTAAGTGGTGAGGTGCACGTCAAGATGAAAGAAACAGCATGTCAGCAGATGGCGAGAAAGGCGTTCCCTTTAGCCGCGACAGACTCTCGGCATTAGAATTATCCTGACTTCCGTGTAACTTTAAACTTTTTATTACAAATGTTACTGGCTCCAAAAAGTAATATAAAAACTCGTCATTTCCGTAATCTTTTGGTTCTATTAAATTTACCTAGATATTTTTAAATGATTCAATTTACCACAAAAGGACTAACGTCTATATTTTACATATCAAAATGAACTCGAGTTTAATAGAAATTGTCTCCAACAGAAATGTCTGCCATAATACCTGAGCCTTGGCTTATGTTGGAGCATCTTTATCTCTAAACTGGGAATAAAGGCTCTCGCCCGTCTAATCAGCCGTGAGACTGCAGGAATTAAAATTCTCGCACGTGGCAGCACTGTAGCTTCTTTTCAGGGAGTTCATGCAATTTAAAACTGCGACTGCAGGGCCATCACCCCGAGCAAGGAAAAACCAAGCAGCTTCCCGGCGAGTCTGGCACGCCTATAGATTAGAGTAGTTATCTGGCCTTTGGATTTCTAATCGTGCGTGCAAGACACGGGCAAAGCTGACAGGAGTTTAGGGGAACGCGATGAAAATGATTAAGGGGCCGTTTGCATTGATTTATGAAGACATGTTAAACGAACGCAATATGAATAACTCTCCTGAGCGACGGGCAGGGAAGACATAATAAACGTCTGCGGACACCTTTTGGGCGTGAACACCGGTCAAGGAGGTGGACAGGGCTGCAGGAGGGTGTCATAGGAGTGGCGAGAGGGGAGCGGGAGAGTCCGCGCGGAGCACAGTGGCGTCGGCGTGTTCCCCCAAGAAGCCCGTCCGCGAGGAAGCCGGGCGCCGTGACGGGAGGAGCTCCGACCGTGACGGTCAGGGCCGAGGGACTGTCGGTGTGAGTGTAGCCGAGAAGCCGCCGCCTTGGCGAGGCAGTGCGGCCGGGGCCATCACGCTCCGGGTGCGGTCCGTACTTTCTTATCTCCAGCGTGGGAAACAAGCAGGGCCTCAGAACCGGCCGGGCGTGGCTCCCCCGGCGTCTCGGCTCGCCTCGCCGAGCCCCGCATTCCTTCAGAGAAACACGGAGAACGGCTGCCAAGTCAGCTCCGCGTCGGGGCCGCTGCTTATAATGCTCACTCCCCGACCCCAGGGCGTGAGACCCGCGTCGAAGGGCCTGTGCGTGTGGGCGCATCATGTGCTTTTCCGTTTTGCACCCCATACCTGCCCCGTGGCTCCCTCTCTGAGGTTCGAGCAGAAGAAGTAGAAACCGGGGGAGCAGGGAGGGTGCCTGCGAAGGGCCTCTTCAGCCCCACGAATAAAGACTGTCTGCTCATAAATGGGGAGCGGTGTGGCCGATCGTCACCAGGCCGGGCCGAGGCAAATGAGAAGGCGCTTTTCACAAGGCCCGAACCGTTAGCATTTAAACCGTTGTCGCTCGGGAAGGAAACGTCAGGTCAGCTATGCCGGTCGGAAGCAATCAGCCGATGATTAATTATAATTGCCCTGTTTGCGTCTGCTGGGGATTTCAGCCGAGAGCCTCGGCCTGAGTCCACAGTGCAGCCGCAGAAGGCTAAGCGTCACTTGCTTAGAAACTGTAATCTTCAAAGAGCAGCTTCGAATTCAAATTAAAAATAAAAGCGTGGTGATGTAGACAGAAGCCGTGTTAGTGTCTCTCTGAACGTCTGTAGCTTAGGAGGCGTGGAGAGTGGCGGCCTCTCCATCAACCAGCCGGCTGTTTTGAGCCAAAACTTTTTGTAGATTCTAGATGAGGTCCTACTTCTGTGTCTTATTTTGCTATCAGTTATGACCACTACAAGGGAACTCCAGGCAAATAAGCAGCTGTTCTACATCAGTTACCAAGTGGTGCACACGAGCCACGCTTAGAAGTCATGGGGCAGGTATCCGCGCGTCGCACAGACGTCTCGAGTTTTGTATATTTTGTACTTGCCATTTGTGTCCTGTGTATTATTTCTATCATTTCGTCTTGCCGGCGGATCGCGGACTACATGGCGGTCCCCATTTCCTTCAAGGCTAACTCCCGCGGTTGTGAGTGTTTCCAAATAAGCTACAAGGAGTGACGATGAGTGAAATGCATGTATTTTTCAGAGAAAACAAATAAAAGTTATTTCAGAGTTTGTTGTAAAACGGAAGTCACTCTCCTGGAATTAATCCCAGGACAAAGCCTTTAAGAAACGTAAAGGGCACAGATTCTAACATGAATAATGTGAAGTAAAAATGCAAGAATACTGAACCATTTTTCACCTAATTATAATTTATCTTCAGTGGTCATCAGAATGGTTAAAGCCACTGGTTACCAATTGCTCTAAAGCCCATTTGACACTAATTTTTCCCTCGCAAGCCAAAAGAATTCTAATTTCATTTGGAAATCTTAGAAGAGCAAATGTGCTTATGCAGAAACTGTGCTCTAATTTCCAATGGCAATCTAATTAAACTGAGTGGCCCGCACTTAGATTGAGCTGTGCCTACCTGCCAGTGACGCAGTTCTGCTCAGAGCCCTTGAACTTTAATTCAGCGTCTGTCCTTACGTAGACCTCTGGTGTGATTCTTGTCGCGTGTGTACCTGTCTAAGCGTGTAACTAAAGGAGACTCTTGTTCCTATACCAATGAAAATGAAGAATTAATTTCTGAACGCCTTGAAAATGACAAGTCTAATGTTTTTCCGCCTTTATAATTATCTTTAAGTAGAGGAATAACCACCTCTTTGCTACTTCAGATTACAACATATTCGTAGCATAAACATATTGTTTATGGTCATGGTTCAGTGAAAATATAGTGATCACCCAAAACACAGCAGTGTTTACGGTGGAAGGAGGTGACATGCTAAAACTCCACGCTTTTTTTCCAAAACTCTCTCTGTTCCTGTTATCTGATTCTTTTTTTTCTGTTCTTATTCCTTCCATAGCGTTTGCCAGAAATCAAAGTGCTCACATTCATAAATGTGCACATGGAAGCATTTGCAGGTTACTGAAAGGTTAACGCGTGGGCTTCTGACTTTCAAATCTTATCAATAATGAATAATCTTATCTGTCTGACAAGTTTTTTGCTTTTCTTCCTACTGACGTTGCCGGGGTCCTTCGGAGGGAACAAGAGAGGGAAACGGATGCAGGTCCCGTGAAACGTGGCGCATACATGAGAGGTGAGCACACGCGCTTGTCAGCGATTCTGTTACCAGGAAAATCTCCGGCCCAGAGGCACTTCAGCCCGTGGGTCAGAACCCCCTGATGGCCCAGGTGGCATCTCCGCAAGAGGCACAGGGCTTGCTGGTGGCGCTTGGAGACCGCTTTCCCATGCGTTTGCAGAGTGAGGTCTAACTCTCACAGAACGGTCATCGAGAAGCAAGGCCGTCCGCCAGACCCGCAGGTGCATGCGAGGTTTCGTGTCCGTTCCCGGGAGGCTGGAAGGGTAAGGCTCCTGCATCGGAAGAGGGGACATCACTGAGGGGGGCCGAGGGTGGGTGCGTGGACGCCTCGGATGTCACACTGTGCCACCGCGCAGGCGCCTGGCCTTCTGCGTGGCCCACACCGTATCGGCGCCAGGCAAAGGGGTTCCGTTCTCTGTGGGAAATGGGGCACGGGTCGTGTGTGTATGGACGACTCCTTTTTGCGCCCTGTACACATGATACACTGAGAAGCAGAGGCCTGGAGGGCGGCGCGGAGGCGGTCGGGGCGAGATGCTTCAGGGCTCCAGGGGACGCGGCGCCGTGGGCGCTCGCGGGGTTTGCCTTCGTCTCTGCCCCGGGAGTTCGTCTGGTTTGCCTGAGCATCCTCGGCTTCAGGAGTTTTGAAAGGGTCGCGGTAGGAATGTGACACCCGCGGAGCAGCAGGCCTACCTCGAATCAACCGCCAGACCCTCTCGGAGCTGCCGTCACCGTGTGCTCTGTGTCAGCCATAGACGAGCCACGTCAGGTGGTCAGTTAGACAGCCACGGCCGAGGCAGTGAGACGAAGCAGCCAAAGGAGAACGGGGGCCCGATGGCCCCAGCGCCACGTGCTCCAGTAGCTGACCGCCTGGTCACCGGTTCCGACAGGGAGGGCGCAGAGGGGCGGAGGCCAGGCGCCGGCGCGCTGCCTCCGGGGCTGGCGGGCCTGACGTGGCGGTGACCGTGGCAGAGAGGGGCCGGCTGCCGGGCGCACGGCGCTGCTCTCCAAAGCCCTGCAGGCCGCGCGCGGTCTCCTTCATCCGGGCCGCCCCCTCCTGACCAGCTGTCCTCCGTGCCCGAAGAGCCTCCATTCTCCTCTCCCCGTTTGCTCGCCTCAGATTCGTTTTTATTTCCCGGACGACCCGTCCGCAGTAACGCTTGCTGCTTCTTCTGTATTCACTTCTGCAGTGACAGCTCTTGGGACCTGAACGGGCCCCCGTGTGGGTAAGGCTGAGGGACCCTTCTCGGACACACTGAGCCCGGAGGTCAGGGGGGTGGGCCTCCGAGACAGGCGGACACACAGATTGCTCCTGCTCTCCTTTGGGGGTCAGTGGCGGTCACCCGCTGCCCTCGTGCGGAGAGGAGCAAGCTCCCCGCCTTGGAATCAGTCTCACCACGTTGTGACAACTCAGACACACATTCTAAGCCAACGAGTGTTTTTTAGGAGGAACGTGGCTTCTGGGAGGTTGACCTCTTCAATTCCACGTGTAAGCATGCGGGGTTTGTCTTTCCGTGTCTGGACGACCTCACTCAGCGCGATGCCCCCAGGTTCGTCCACGTTGCCACAAACGGCGGGGTTTCCTTCTTTTTTAAGGCCGACTCGTGTTCTGCATACCACATAGGGGGATCCCTGCTGGGGCCCGGGGGACATGGGAACGTGTTGGTCAAAGCGTACGCGGTTTCAGTTACGAGATGGGCACGTTCCAGGGATGTAATGCGCGGGGCGCCGACTGCGTGTACTGACAGTGTGTGGTGTATTTGAAATTTACTAAGAGGATAGATCTTAACTGTTCTCACCACGAAAGGGTAGCGGGAACTCTCAGGTGTTAAATATGTTAATTAGCGTGATTGTAACAATCGTTTCACAGTATGTATATAGATTAGAACATAGGGCGAACACCTTAAAGAGATACAGTTTTTCCCCCACAAAGCTGGGAAAATAAATACTGCCACATAGGTATTTTTATGGAGCAAGGAGTCAGAAGGTTCTGGAAAGTGGACACGTCAGGACAGATTTTTACATTAAGCCAGAGAACTCACCAGCGACTGTGTCTCTGGAAGCCCAGAGGCAAACAAAGGGGCCGGAGACCATTTTTTATTGACCAGCTAAGTGTCAGCTGTCCTGTCGGCCAGCACGACAGCAGGGCACGTTGCTATTGGCTTGAGCCCCCCAGCATCCATGGGGGGCCCGGGGCTCTGACATGGCAGGTGCCAGGTGGCATCACGGGCAGCCAGGTGGCAGCCGGGGGTCTGCAGCCGGGGCCGACGGACAAGGGTCTCATGAGGCAGCCAGTCAGGCGCTGCTTGACCGATGCAGAAAAACAGCAGGTCAGGAGCGGGCGAACCCGACTCCGCCAGGTATCGCTAAGGACGATGGCGCGGGGCAGGCAAAATGCCTTCCCGGCCCGGGCAACTATGACGAGACAAAAGACAGGTGAACGAGGGAGAATCGGAGGTGTCTGTTAACGAACACGCGCCTCACACACACGCGGGAGCACTCGGAGAGGAGTAACTCACCGCGGCGGTGGGGGCCGGCCTTAGAGCGCGTCTGAGCAGGACGGGGCGCCTTTAGAGAAGCGACAAGGCAAAGCGGCCGGACTCTGTGTTTCTAGCGAATTGGGGGAAGTGAGCGGACGGGGAGGTCACGGGGGACGCAGGCCAGTTGGTGGGCTTCGTCGCGCAGGCTTCTCCGCGCCCTCTCCGGGCCGGTCGGGGTCCCGCCGTCTCGGTGACTCTCGCTGTCCTTCCTGGGAGGGAGGAGGGGCTCCCGGCAGATGCGTGTCCTGCTGCTGTGGATGGAGGAGGACAGAGGACTTTCCTCGTACCTGCTTATTCTCAGTCGTCTTCTGCTCAGAATAACCCTTTGGCTAAGGGGCACATTTTGGGCTGACGTCTTCTGTCGCCCTACGTGGGAAGTAAGTTCTATTAAGGACGAAGGCGCACTGGTCAGTGTGAGGCTTCAGGGGCCCAGTGCGCAGGCCCTGCTGTGACCCCCCCGGGAGGTGGGGAGCGCGAGCGCCCCTTCGCCCCCAGCCCAGGCCGCGAGCCCGCTGCTCCGGCAGAGCCCTTCGGGCTCAGAGTCAGTCTGTGGAGTCCGAACCCAGAAATACCTCACTCACCCGCCACCCGGGGCCCGGAAGGCCGCCTTTTTTTTTTTTTTTTTTAATGTTTTTTTATTATTTTTTGTTATTTTTCATTTTTCAATTGCAGTCGACATTCACTATTCATGTTAGGTTCAGGCGTACGGCACAGTGGTCAGACGCTCACATAACTTATGCAGCGGCCCCCACACGGCTGGCCCCCGCCTGGCACCGCGCGCAGTGATCACACTGTCGCTGACTACATTCCCGGCGCGGCACTGCGCACGCCGCGACTGTGTGTTCACTGCCAGTCCCCACTTCTTCATCCCTCCCCTGCTTCGCCCAGCCCCCCAGCCCCCCATCTGGCAGACTCACCCCCACCCTCATTCTCCACACAGAGGAACGAGCCTCCCAGAGAGACTAACTGTTGCCTCGAGCTCGCACGAGTGCGTGCGGTCTCAGCAGGGGAACCCACAGCACCCATTGCCCGGCCCGTGCCCACGCCCACCTCTGTAAACACGTGAACCCAAGCCACTGTTCTTCCTTCGTTTATTAACCTCTGGGGGCACGTTGAATGTGACCATAATGGAGCTCATCCCCCATGTCTGAAAATAATGCGGTCACGTTTTTCGGTGGCTACCAGATTCTTTATAGATTACTTGTACAAGATGATGAAAGACTTGAAAATTTTTTGTGGTAATGATAATTGGTCTAAGGCTACATCGAGGAGTTAATTAGAAGGGTTTATTAATTAGCATTTCTCCAGCGGAGCTGTTGTAACTGATTAATAACTTGATACACAAAGGGAACGGGAAGTTGAAAAATCAGTGACCCAGCCGATAGCAGTGTGTGTCTTCTGGATCGATCGCATTAATGCTTTATTAGTGAAACCTTAGATTATCAATCATCAGTGCGATTGCCCTACATAGAAGCTGACCGAAGTATAATGAACGTAGGAAAAAACAGCTAGAAACGCCCTAGGAAATTTCCTATGAATTTATTTATTTGAACATAAGTCTTCCTGTTCAAATTTAAATAGCTGTACTATTTAATTTCAGTTTTAAATAACAATAACAATTAGTTCACTAAAAACTAATTGCTTGCAAATTTTCATATTTAAACACAAAGCTATTTTTTAGATACATACTAAATAACACTTCAAAGTCAGGCAAACAGTGATTTTTAAAGTATTGAGTTACGCATAATTTCACAAGACTTTTCACTAATGATAAAACAGTAAAGCACTGGTTTCAAAAAATAAAGAAAAGAATAAACGCGATTATTACTTTTTAAATTATTTTTGTAAGTAAGAGTATATCACATCGTGTGGTCATAATCAATGCCTATTTTAAACGACACATTTCCCATTAACAACCATATCGTTCTAAGCTTATGTGCTAACGCACAGTATGCTCACAGGGAGGGGGCACATGTTACGCAGCGTACTCCTGGAGATCGCCATTGTTTTTAGAGCTGCAAAATGATAAACTAGTTTTCCCGTTCGAACCCACTTTACCGTCACCTCTCCTTTTGAAGATACCCCAGGCGTTCAAGTCACAGAAGGAGAACGGGCAAGCCTCCAAATTATTTGCTTTCCAACATTTCAGCTTCCCAAAACTTCAGAATTTTCAGCATTAAAATAATTTTGGGGGTGAAAAGCTGTTTTTAGAAGACCCTTCCTCCTTCTTCATTAGGTTTCAGACCTATGACCAAGAACTTTGGCGCCAGCCAGACTGGGTCGGATCTAGCTTGGCACTAAGTGAGGGTGACTGCAGGGAAATGACACACTCCTTTAATCATCAGGGCCATCGCCACACAAATGATCGAACAAGGTAATTCATCTCCTCTAGTTATTGTCGGGATTAACTGAGATAAGCATATCCAGTAATTACTCAAAAAAGTATGCTCAGTGTTTATATTACCGTCTCGTTATTATGCATAAAATCGGCATACATTATAGAAATTAGACTCAAGAAAGTCACTTTATGAACCTCTCCCTACCCCCCGATAACAGCAAACTGAGGTGACAAGGATGAAAAGCTGTTGACGAAAGGCGGTTAGGACAGGCCACTCGACCAGGCGAGCAGGCCCGCCGGCTGTCACAGCGCCCCCGAATTGCTTTGAAATGTTCTCGTCTTTGATGTCTGGATCCAAAAGGGGCAAAGCAGAAACACGAAGGAGGGAAAAATGGGCGTTGGCTCTTTAAACCTCCCGACAGTCACTCTGGCCGCTCGGAGAGGGGCTGTCGATGACCCGGACACTGTGGCAGCACAGCCCAGTGCGCGGTCACACGGAGACAGGCCGCTCCAGCAGAGATAAGAACTTATGAAAAGTAAAAACGTCTAACATGCCCAGAGACTAGAGCGCAGTGAGCAAACAGAGAAATTCAAAAAACGTGCAATGAGTATGGCTGGAAATGGGACTTTAAAGGTAGCGCAGAAGATGGAGTTGGGTAATGAAAGACCATCGTGTCTCATGCTAGGGAGGCTGGCTGCAGGCCCACGGCTTTCAAACTTCAGCGTGTGAAACAGTGCAGATGACTTGTCCTCACCCCAGAGCTTCTTATACAGCTCCATTCCAAGGTCTGAAAACAAATATTCCCTCGGACGAGAGGAAGTCAGCAGAGCTTTTAAAGCAGTGAAATGTGTAAAAAGTCTGTGAGCCAGAATGTAATAGTGCTAGATTAATCATAAGCTGTGAGAGAAAGTCCAAAAATTTACGTCACTAGAGCACAAAAAAAATTAGGTAGGTGACCTGGGAGGAAGTAACAGAAAGACATTTGAGCAGACCAGATTAAATTATAAGATCGATTATTAATAAATGATACGTTTCTAAGTAATATCAATAGTCGGTCCATAGTGAAAACTAGCAGAGTCCAAATAGAAATGGTCCGGCTACACAGAAAAGTTCTGGAAACTGAATTTTCCGCAGTATGTAGTCGCCTGAAGAAAACGGGGTGGAAGCCAGCTGACCCCACCCCCTCATGTCAGAAACACGAGAATTAGCTTTGCAAGTCTCGAAAATCAGCATTACTTTCTGGTTTTGAGCAACCAGCTTGCCAGAGGTATTTTCACCTCCCTGGATCACAGATTCAGGATGTAATGCAATGAGGATGTTCACCTCAGAGAGACAAATGGATTTGGAGAAAATGTGAACGAGAGAACCCTGCCCCAAGGTCAAGAGCTGCCATCACCTTACATGTCACCCTTATGATACGTTAATTGATTGATAAGACGCTGGACACGTGGAAACATTTAGTCAAGATTCCTGGTCACGTGCGGAAGAGCCAGAGAATGGACCAGTCTGGCAGTAGCCCTTCCGCCCGCCTTGAAGAGGAACCTGCCAGCTGCTTTTCATCAAGACAGGAGCGGCCGCCATTTTAATCTACAGAGAAGTCCGCGTGGGGCTGTGTTTCTCTGTATCTGAATCCGTTATGCTCCAGTGCGTACGTGCATGGGACTCAGACCCTGTGTCCATCAGTGTCTCAGTAAGCTCTTGCATTTATAAAAATAACTTTTCCCACTTTCTCGGACAGCGGCATCGACGTGTTTGCTTTTGTAGGAAGAGAATCCAGATACCAGTGTCACAGACCGAAGAGGCCAGAGTGGTAATATTCTGATAAAGGGAAAAGCAGAAACGAAAGAACAAGTTTGAATTTGTAGCGTTTGTGGATTTCCATGGTATACGTGCTCCTGTGATGGTTAATTTCAAGCTGGCCGTTGTTTGACAGCCAGCTCACAAAACTCGTAAACATTGATCGGTGTGCCCCCACGTGACAATCCAGGCTGGCTCCAGGACTCATCATGGGGAGGACGGCTTAGAAGCTATGAAACGGCCCAAGGTATTGAGGACTGGTAGCAAATGGCATTAGAATGGGAGAAAACCTTTCGATTTGATAGACGTTTGAAAGACCGGTAAATAACATTTGGTAATCGATTAAATTTTAGAGTAAGGAAAAAGACATCATGGGGCGATATCACAGGTTTGGGCTGGATGGTGGCTACTGTGACCGTGAAAATGGGGCAGAAAGTTTGGAAAATGGGGTTCGGTTTTGCCTTCGACATCTTACACTCACTAAGCACCATGCATGGCGGTCTAGGCTTGGGAGAGAGGGCCTGGCCATGAGATGCTTCACGTAGAAGCAGCATGCCGGTATTTTAATTACTCTGTAAACTAATCTACCTAGCAATTTTAATAAACACCTTTAAAAATACGTAGTCCAGGTAGAATGCATTTCCTCCTATGCATAAACGTTCTGATTTAAAATGGACGCTGTCACCCCCTGCTGACCTCCCAAAGTAACTCTCGAGGGCATCCTTGACTTTCATCTCCGCGATCTCATCCCATCAAAGTGACCATCACGTCCTTTGATTTCGTAAATCAAGTCCCATGATTCGCTCTCCCGTCCCCGGCACCGCGCCGGCTCATAACTGCTGGTTTCAGCCTAAGCCGTTAGTTGAGGTTCGCGTCCCTTCCCCTAGCAATCCATCGTTCATATTTCTGCCACAATTAACTTCTTTAAGAAGTCCCGATATCCTTGTAAAGACAGTGACGTCATTTGGAGCATAAGGAGTCTGGCCGGGATGACGAAGCAGTGTGGAATCAGAACTCCCGAGGACAGGTCAACGCGCCGACATTTTCAGCCTGGAGAAGGGAAGACTGGGGCGCGGGGGGCCGGGGAGCCGGGGAGGTAGGACACGCGGCGGATCCATCGGCAGAAATGAGCGCGTTATCCATCTGGCTGTCCAGAGCAGCAAGTCCGGAAGTCGTTGGGGAGGCCACGGCCACGAGGATTTGAGTTTTGTGCCAAGGACTATCCATCGCAGCTCGCGAAAGGCGGGTCACTGCGCCCCGGCAGGGGTGGTGTTCACAGGACTGGGTAGTCACCCGGGGAAGGTCACTCAGAAAGGCGTTCCAGCAGTCGAGTGTTGGGCTGGAAGCCCCTTACAGGCCCATTCAGATGGAGAGCTCCACGAGTCTCTGAAAGCAATTTTCTCTACGAGCTTGTTGTCCTTCCCTGGTGAATATATTCATGTTTTTTTCCCAAGCACTTTAAGGAGAGAGTGAGTTCCGCGAGCCAGCAACACTGAGTAAGGAACATTAATATTCTCTTTGGCAATAGATCTCTGTTGAATGAAAGCGCCTTGATGCGAGGGGAGAGAACATGCGCCTTGCAGCTCGGCGCACACAGAGAGCTCATTAGTTCTAAATTTAGACATAAGCTTTAGCGTTGGAGGGACTCCAAGTCTGACTAATGCATCTGAAGATGTCCTCGTTAGGAAAAAAAGTGATGGAGAATTCTATTTTTCTACTCCGCGGGGGGGGGGGGGGAAGCACATGCTCTCTCATATCAGCCAACTCCATCTGTTCATGATCATCGCGCAGGCGTGCCGATCTAACGGCGCTGAGTGCACAGTAGGTACGCAGCCTCTGCTCTCAGACCGGCAGAACAGCTCTTGCTTGGCAGGGGTGAACCCGTTGGCACGTTCTCACAGCATCCTAGTCCAATCAGCTGCCGTCCTTTTCTCCACAGCAGCGTCCCCAGCAATGCGGCAGCGAGCGGCCACTGACAAGGGCGGCTGGCACGAGGCGCCTGCCAGGTCCCAGTACGAGCAGACAGAGGTGCACGCGGTGCCGCGCGAAAGGCAAAATTCAGATTTCCACTCTCGAGGAACTCAGTCTGACAGAGAGACGAATTTCAGTAAGTAACCGACATGTCACTCTGCTCAAAAAGTCTGTTTTTAGCATGAATTCTCCTGGCGATATGAAAAAATAACTACATGGGTTATTTTTCAAAATTCTCTAAACTACATTAAGATAAAGTAAAATAAAATAAGATAAACTAAAATAAAATAGCTCGGCATAAAGTAGTACTTTCCCATATACTCCTTCTTCATTAATATCAGAATAAATTATAAAAAATAATTTGCTAGTTTTGTATTTTAACCAATAGTAAATAATATTAAATACAATTAAAAATCATTCCAAGACAGTTAACATATTTATTTTTAATTTGTATTTAAAAAAAACACACACACGTACTTGTTACCTACTGGGAATCCCCAAATCCGACAAAGTTCCCATCATGATCCTCCGCACAGGTCGGCCCGTCACTGCCGTCAGCAGCGGCACGGCGACCCCATCAGACCCACCAGTAGGAAGAGTGACAAAGCGAGAGGCGGACGACGCCTGCGAAACCTGCCCGAGCACCCCCAGATCAGGGGCATCGGGGGAATGATACAGTTGCCACTTAGTTACAAGCTAACAACTGATATTACACTTGGATTTCACTGTCAAAACGGTTTCGCTTTTTCCACCTTTCTCCCAGTATCTCCTTAATGACTTCACTGCAGAAGGAGTTGTCCTCATACTGAACTCTAATTCACAAAACCGCATTACAAAAACTTCCTCGCATTTCGCTCAGCCAAAAATGCACCGGTGATTGTGTTTTAGATAGCGTTAACTTTTTAGAAAGAAAGATGGTGATGGGCAAGGGATTAGGATCCCTGTAGTAAAGCAGGAACAAACAACATACCTAGAGATGGGCAAAAGCAAAAACTATTCGTGTATAATATTTTTCCTCAGAGAAATCCACTTGGAATTGAACTCAACAATGTCATCAATCAAGTAGATAAAATGGACATCTATAGACTGCTTCATCAAATGACATCAGAATTCACGTTCTCCTTAAGCTCACGTGGAATATTCAACCAAGATAGTTCACACTCTGGGCCACAATCACACCTTAAGAAATGCAAAAAAAATGGAACTCACACAATGCCTGCTCTCAGGATACAATTAATTTATTAATTAATGCAATTAAACTAGAAATCAACAACAAAGATATCCAGAAAATCCCCAAATATGTGGAGATTAAACAAACGATTCTCAATAATACATAGGTCAAAAAAGAAATCTCAAGAGAAAATTTTAAATATTTTAACTAAACAGCAATTAAAACCTAACTCATCAAAATTTGTAGGATGTGGTGAAAGCAATGATTCAAGGGAAATTTATACCACTGAATGCATATATCAAAAAAGAAGAAAATTATAAAATTAATAAACTAAGTTTCCACTTAGGAAACTGAGAAAAGAAAAACAAATTAAATCCAAAGTAAGCTAAGGAAAGTAAATAATAAGAATCAAGGTAGAAATCAAGGAAATTGAAACAAAATCAATAGAGACAATCAATGAAAATGAACAGTTGTTCTTTGAAAATACAATAAAATTGGTATGGATCCAACCAGGGTAACAAAGAAAGATAGAAGATACAAATTAATAATATCACAAATGAAAGCAAGAACATCACTATACATTCCACAGATGTTAAAAGTATATTAAGAGAATACTTCGAATAACTCTGTGCCCACAGATTTGATAACCTGAATGAAATGGACCAATTCTATGAAAGACATAATTCATCAGAACGCACGCAAAGGAGAAATAAACAATCTGAAAAGTCCTATCTATTAAATCTATGTTAATACAATTATATAGTAGATTAAATATCTTTTAAAGAAATTGAATCAATGATTAATAACCATCTAAAACAGAAAGTACCAAGCCCATATGTGAATTCGACCAAACATTTAAGGAAAAAAATATGCCAATTGTCTCCAATCTCCATAAGAGGGCAGAAGCAGAAGGAACACCGTGAACTCATTCCAAGAGGCCAGCATTGCCTTAATACCAAAATCAGACAAAGGGGTTACAAGAAAACTACAAACTAGTATCTCTCATGAACATCAATGTAAAGATCCACAACAAAATATTATCAAATCAAATCCAGCAGTGTATAAAAAGAATTATATACCGTGACCAAGTGGAATTTATCTAGATATTCAAGGCTGGTTCGATTATTAGAATGACCAAAATCCAGGCCACTGACACCAAATGCCGGCGAGGACGTGGAGCCACGGGAACGCTCACTCGCCGTAGGCGGGATGCAGATGGGGCAGCCACTCTGGAAGATAGTTTGACGGTTTCTCACAAAAACTAAACATGCTCTTACCATACAGTCCAGCAATTGTGTGCTTCGATATTTACCCAAAAGAGCTGAAAACTTATGTCCACACCAAAATCGGCACATGAATGTTGATAGCAGCTTTACTCATAATTGCCAAAACCTAGAAACAACCAAGAGAGCCTTCTGCAGGCAGATGGATGATAAATAGACAGACAATAGAACATTATTCAGCGCTAAAAGGAAATGAGCTCTCAGGCAACAAGACGCAGAGAAACCTTAAATGTGTAGCACAGGGTAAAAGCAACCAAAAGGCTACATACCACATGATTTCAGCCATTCCCCATGTCTATACACAACAGTTTATGTATTGTTGTCTCCCAAGGTTGTGCGTGTGTGTGTGTGTGTGTGTCTGTGTGTACATGCGTGCGTGCGTTTTGCTCAAACCACGTTTTTCTTAAACTCTTGTAGCTTCTTCAGGGTTGACGTAGAAAGAAGAACAAGTCTAGCCCGTCCGTTAATTCTCTATTTTGTTCTGGGTATTATCTTCTTGAAATATGGATTCAGTTGTTACTCTTTACTACCTAAAAATATGCAAATATAATCCTTTCCTGTTGAATCCAAAATCCAGCATGGAACGTGGGGACTTCCATTACCAGGCTCAACCAACTCTTGAGCTTTCTATCCTACTGCTCGTCCTCGTTGGCCATATAATCTCGTCACCCATGTTTTCTTGCCTTCTCCAATATGCCACAGATTGTCATATTGTTTTGCCTCTTTTTAGATTTGATTTATTGGGGCGACATTGGTTACTAAAATTCTATAGGCTTCAAGTGTATGATTCTGTAATACATCTTTGGTGTTTTGTGTTCACCACTCAAAGCCAGATCTCTTTCCACCCCCACATATTTGATCTCTTTTACCTTTCTACCTCCCCCGTCCCCAATTTCCCTCTGATAACCACCATACTCCAGTCTGTGTCTATGAGTTTTTGTTTGTCAGTCTTGTTTATTTGTTGCTTTTAGTTTTATATCCCACATATGAATGAAATAATATAATTCCCGACTTTTCCCATCTGACTTATTTCACTTAGCATCTTCGTGCCTTTTTAAGTGCTGTCAGTTCTTTGCAATATTCTCTCCTCTTTATTCGGCAATACTACATTCAGTTTTTAAGACCAAAGTCAAATTTTCATTCTGTGACGTATCGCCTCTTGGAGCAAAATTATCTATCTCTTCACATGGTCAGATGGTCAGATTGCAGAAAGAATACCACATGCAACTTTCCTGCTTATTTTTTAGGTATTCCTAAACCTGAACTAGAAATTTAGGTCTGCCCCCGCATAAGCACCAGGCAGGTTCGGCTCCCTGATTCAGAAGCGCTAGTCTCTAACGCTGCTCTCGCTCGAAACCTGATCGACTTATCAACACGTTTCTTAATATTAATCGACATGCCAAAACTAAATGCTGGATTTAGCCACTCTCATCTCTTACCTGTGTTCCATGAAATAGCTGCCAAACAATGTACCTGCTAAGACAGATTTTTTACAATTCATTTTTTACACAGCAGATGGTGTGAGCTTTCTGAAAGAAAAATGCGACTGCTCCATTTCCTTGCTTTATATTTTTCCATGGCCTCCATTGCTTTGAGAACAGACTTTTCAAGGACCCCGAATTACTTGACTCTAGACAAACTGGGTGACTACAGGCTAGACATACTGGTTTATGATCAGTTTCTCAAAACTGTTAGCAATTTTCTGCTTTGGGATCTTGGCGAGTTCTGTTCCTTCTGTCTAGAATGTTCTTTCTCCGGCTGTTCATGTGCCTGGTTTCTTGTCGTGGATCAAGTTTCAGTATGATTGGCAGCTTTTCCAAGAAGCCGCTCTGGAAGCGCCGCTGTATCTGGCCTGTCCTTTAGGACACTGGTAGCAATCTCATCACCTACTGGCCCCATCATTGGGTGACGGCACTATTACGCTTGCTTGTTTACGTCTTTGCCATCCAGGAGGGATAACCCAGGAGAGCAGAGAACTCGTCCGGCTTCTCCATCATTCTAAACCCAGCGATAGCCGCAGTCAATGGCACATATACAGTCTTAAAGTCTCACGAAAATGTTTTTGGCCAAATAAATATGTGATACTTCTTTGCTCAGAACTTTTGTGAAACTAGCTTTTTACTATCTTTTCAATATATTTAATGATGACTAGGTTTTTTCTTTTATGTTGTCTATTTTATTTTCTATAACAGCAAAAAAAAATTTCAGTATTTTCGGTATCCATGAAAAAAGTAGTGACAAACTAGTGAGAAATGAAATATGATGACTATCCTCCGGAGCGATTGATTTTCGAGTGCTTAGCACACTATCTGATACATGAGAGGCTATCAGAATGTTATGTGCATAAACATGAGATACATTATAAATTACTAAATATCACTTCTCTGATTTAATTTAGCATTCTTGATCAATAAACACTTCAAATTGTATTTGTTCAGAAGAACAACCATGGGTTTTAGAAACGTTTCTGTATCTCTTGTGAAGCTCTGTTCTTCCGATCGCCCGGCTTTCTTGTTTAATATTGTTTGTCCCATTCGTGAGCCCCTCATTTGCAATTAAATGAAGCAGCTTTGCTGGTGTATGTCAGTTAAAGCAGAAATGTGGCTGTGGGACTCTTTCTTCTTCTCTGTATTACGTAGGACCAAAAACTGCCAGGTGCATTATTGACTTGCTAACATTGGTTAAATTATCTACAAACCCAGGGCTGACAATTTTTATTCCTTCTGCAAAAGTTTTACTTCTTTCTAGACAAGGACTGAGGAGACAGAGAAATGCAACACAGGAAACAGGTCCTGTTTGTGCATGGTTATTACGGCATGACAGAGCCCAGTGGTTTTGATGGAGAAGACAGTTCTAGTACTTTCCTTCAAGGATTCAATAGAATGTTTAACATTTATAACTTGGTCTCCCTTTTTCTTTAACATACAAAATTCTTTATTGATGTACTTTGGACATAGCAAAGGCTGTTCATTTATCTTCAAGAAGTCTGTGATTTATTGGGAGGAATAAAATACTTATTAATCATTGGAGTTCAGGATATGAAATAATTTTTCACATTGTCCAGATGAGCCTGTCTGGTTAGATTGTTGGAGATGGTGGAAACTTGGCCTTGAATGTCAATCTGTCTTCAGACACAGTTTTAATTTCAGCCTCTACCAGTGCATCAGTGACTTGACAGTGAGTTATGAATTTCCACTCTCTCAGTTGGACAAATTGCTCACAGATTTTCTGATAACATGAGCCATACTCTGGAAAAATTTTCATAGATAAATGTGATTGTCTTAATGAAAATAAAAATCGCTCTTCTTCTGTACTATGTGGAAATCATGTATATAAAATGAGTCATATGACGTGTAAAGTAAGAATCGCAGTCAATGCCTCTCTCTTGTGAAAACCCCACGCCGCATACTAAACGTCCATTTTCATCAGTGGAGAAAGAAAATCCTTGTGGCAAAGTAATATCATCCTCCTGATAATCCCCAAAAGCCGGAGGCGAACTCCACTGCCAGTTTACTCTCCAAAGCGATAGTTTAAATGGCAGGAATACATTTAAATACACAATTTGCTGTGATCGCTGTAGAAGACAGAAAAGAAAATCAATGAAAAGTATTGTCCGATACCAATAAGAACACAGAAAAATAAGGTAAAATGGCAGGATTTATTTCAAAGGAGGAATTTAAGATAAATATCTTTTAAGGACTCCCCATTCTAATAAAAAAAAATTAAAAATAAAACAGATCAATCGATGCTGAATAAAATGAGGAAAATTTATTAGGCTGTTTCCTGGATACCTCCCATGACCTTCGAGGCAATGAAATTTGCAGTTCTTTGCTTGTTTGCACACCTCACTAGGTCTCTATCACCTCTAAAAGGCTTTCAGTGTTGTTTTAAGGATAAAATTAGATTATGTGTGTGCGGAATTTAGCATAGTGTGCTGTGCATAGTACTCAAGATAGATGAGCTATTACAGTAGTTACTATTAATAACTAATTACTTTGTATACGATTTAACACTCAGCTGTTCAAGTGACCCCCTCTGAGAATCTCCTTTCTGAACGCCACCTTTTCATTAAAAAGTGCTGGCTCCAAACTCGTGGTTCTCGAGCGAGGCGATTTCGACCACACAGACCGCGTTTGACAGTATCCGGAGACAGTTTTTTATTTTCATGAGGAGCAAGAAGATCGTCGCAGGCATCTAGTGGGCAGAGGCCGGGGACGCCGCTAAGCACTCTGCCACGCGCGGGACGGCCCCCACAGCAGGGAGCTGTCCAGCCCCAAGTGTCTAGCGCCGAGGACGAGAAGTCGTGCTGCAAACCGTGTGTGCGACCTCCCCGCTCTCCTCAGCGGCGCGACCCCTGAGGAAACAGCGATCGCGGAAACCGGAGCACAATAGCCGCGCGGGTCTCCCCGGCCCCGCGTCGGCGCTGTCGGGCAGGAGCGGCTCGAAGGGAAAAGCGAGGCCAACGAAGAAATGACTTGATTTACCAAGAAGATATGATTAATGTCTCTCCCCCCAGTTACCATTGTGGCAGAACGGGCTGAACGTGAACTTAGACCAACATTCAGAAATAATAATAAGACTCCACTCCGACATGAGACTCCGGCACTGGCCAGGATGGTCTAAGGGAACATGAGTTGCGCAGAACAGGACATATAAAATCTGGAAAATCCAGAAGTAGAAGTCCAGATCGGACCACAAAGACGACTGTTTTTGACCCACTGCTGCCTGCGTGAACTGACTTCGCCTGTGACAAAATACCGCCGACCGGCCGGTGAGTGGCCGAGCGCTTAGTCCGCACAGCTCTGGGCACTGAAAGCCCAGGAGCCTGCGGGAAGAAGCGAGCTCCTAGAAGTGTGCTGGGGACAGTCCCCTCCTGGGGGTCCCACCTGGCCGTTAGGGCTCTGCCCATCAGCCTGAGTGGAAATGCACTGGGCACAGCGCCCCGTGCGGAAAACTAAATGAGCGAGATCGTTCCAGGTCGGGTGTCCAGACAGCTCTCTGGGCTGGATTTTTCACTCATTCTTTAAACCGAGCGCTGTTAGCTGCAAACGGAAGACGTTCGTAATCAGTGCTGCTCACGAGGTAGACGACGGATGGACAAGACCCTGAGAAAAGCATCAAGTGCTCTGTGAAGGGTGCCCTCGTGCCGCCCTCGGCGGGGCGGAGGCCCTTCCCAGCATCTTACAGCTGAGTAGAGTGAGGCTTGGAGAAAGGAAGCATCTCATCCAAGGTCGCGCAGCCGGTACAGGGCAGATGGCATCGTAGGCCGGCCCAGCCGAAGCCACGTTCTGATTACCGGGCTCCCGCCAAGGACACAGATGTGCTTCTTTCTGAGACGCACAGAGAGAAAGGTGGGCGAGGTTCCCGGAGGGCAGATGCTCCAGGGAGAGGAATCAAAGGGACACTTCTGAAGTCATCGTGACTCAAAAAAGTGACGTGCGGTCATCTCGAAGGGTCGCAGTCGTAGCACAGGGATGCAAAGAAGGACTTGAGGGGAGTGACAAAGCCCAGGACAGACGCGGAGCTGAAAGCAGTCACAAGGCCCAGGGACTGTGCAGGGTAGTGGCAGGGCCCAGGCCAGGTGAGAGTGGCGCTACTGGTGACGGTCCCCACCAGCGAGCAGGTGATGGACCAGGTGGAACGACTTGAGTGTGCGGTAAAGTACGTGGGTCCTGCGGGTTCTGCGTGCTGGCCCGATCCCGCCGGGCCGCGCATAATGAAACGTCGCAGAGGCTGTCAGCATGCTTCAGTGAAAGAGAAAATAGTGAGTATTTTCCAAATGTAAACGTTAGAGATGGACTTTAGAGATTATTTTAACTTATGGACACACACACGTATATTTTTAAACTCGCCTCTTCCCCAAAAAATGGCACGTAGGGGAATAAGCGTCCACGCGATGGCATTCCTTCTCGCCAGCACGCTGGCGGGGTATTCGCAGGCCTGACAGGTGCCGGGAAGACTCGGCGATGCCGAGAGAAGCGTCGATGGGAGGGAGGCAGGAGCATGGCGGAAGCGGCCCGGCCCCCCTCTGCTTCGTACGGAGGTCAAAAACTCTATCACACTCGATTCAAATTTTAATTAACTATGTGTAACTTCCAGTTTAAAATGCAATTTCGCTGTCCGTTTCGCACTTTGAATTCTCCATAAAGATAATGAAACTCAGTTACCATATGTGATTAAAAGTAGGTTTTTGTTATCTAGCAAAACGCATTCTGTGGATTAGCGGTCAACCGCGTCGGATTTTCCGTTCGATGCAGCAGGAAGGAAGGACATTCGCATTTGCCGAGTCGCTGCGAACACCAATCAGTTACTTGTTTTTAGTCGTGATCTTGTTTACCTTTTTTTTTTTTTTTCTTTCGCCAACATTGCGAGTGAGTATCATCATCCATTTCGTATGTGAAGGCACTGGAACCCAGGCCACAGCGTCTGCACAACATCACGCAGCTGAGAACGTGGACGAGCCGAGGCCCGCGGCGTTAAAGGCTCTGAACTGGACACCACCGTCGGCTGCTCGTGCCTATAATTCCGACAGAAATGCGTGGCCGATTTTCTGAAATGGAACTGTCAAAATTTAAACATACTGTTTATTGAAGGTTGGAAGGACTCCACAGAGCAATAAAACCTACAAAAATATTTAAATGGATTTTAAAATATTAATCGGATTCGCTCAAGGAGCTCTGACTTTGTTGTAGACTTACTGGTAAATGTGACCTCATGGATCGACCATGCGTCTGGCCTCCAGCAAAGGGAGCGTCGGGAGGAAGGAGCCCTGGGAGCGCTGTTTCTGCTCGCCTGGCCAGAGGTGCCGTCGGTTCTCTCCTATAGCTCTGGGCAGTGACATCACTCCAATCAGAAATGGGAGAATGCCACGCCAAATTTAGAACATACTTGCACTTTGGGGATTCATACCTTAGAAATAAATTCCAGTCTTTAGACGTCAGTTCGTGAACTCTAAAATAAAGGAACATTACTTCCTTTTTCCAAGAAAAGTACCTCCCAACAGCTTTTTGGACATTGCATTTCCTCCACAAAACCAGACTTAAATGAGCTAAGCGCGAGTCAATTAGAAACACATGTACCAAGCCGTCCCTGATCTAGCAGTTACAGAGGACACACTCCAGTGTCCTCATGATAAATGCGCCAATCTGGGGATTAGGAGACACACGGAACACGACTTAAAGCTAGTAACACCTGTATGGGCGTGTCACCTGTACTCACCAGTTCTGATGCTTAATACTCGTGTGTTAGGGATTTTTTCTTTTAAACCAAGTCTAATTTAAGATAAAACATTCTCTTGTGGCAGGTGTTTCAAGCAGCAAAACCTCCTCATAGTGGGAAAAACAGAACGACTTAAAGATGAAAAAAAAAAATCAGGCTTATTATGTAGACACTTCCACATAGGCTTATCTGAGAGGTGAGATAGGCTGGGATAGTTTCATGTTAGAAATGGTTATTAGGATTTTATGTCTGTCTTACAGAAACCAAAATTGATTTACACTTGACAAACGGGGTACAACACGATACAAGCGCAGTAAGAACCCGCGACGCTGTAGTATTTCGACATCAGCACTTCACCAGCCCATCAACATGTCTCCCAAAGAGTCTGCACTCTGATTTCCTACCCAGTTATTGGGAACAGACTGTAATCGTTCTCATTTGTATTTGAGAACACATATAATCCCAAAAGATTTGCCCTAGAATCCATATTTTCAGAGGATTTGAGGTAACAGTAGCTATCCTTCTCTTGATTTTATTTTTACGTATAACTTTATCCATGATCAGTGGATCTGAAAAATATCTAAGAAGTTCTGGAACCGTGCCCTTATGGCCGTGAAGTCTCCATGCATTTCTCCACGTGTTTCTCCATCGGCACCCCGGATTGTATACGATATCTACGACGACGCCCAGGTTCCATCCACCTCCCAAGCTATCATTTCAGGAGAAAGGCAGCCAGCTCAGAGCACTCCGTCCCCCAGTGGAGATAGGTACAGTTCCAGAGGATGGTCACCATGTTCCTGCGACAGGCAGCGAAGCCTCAAGTGGGGGGAGGATTTAACATCCATCTAACCTCTCATAACAACACGTCTCCCTTTTCTTTTTCAAATGCCCGAATGCTAAAGGGGGGCATGGAACCGAATATACAGGCGCTAGCAGATTATTTCTCTAGTTGGAACTGTTTTCTTCTCAATTTTGCCACTAATGTTTGGGGTTTTTGGCTTGTTTTGTTTTGTTTCTTTTAAATAGGACTTTTCCTCGAGCAGGAGCCAGGGGAATGTGAGAGCTGCAACTTTTGCGCATTTCTGGGCATCTTGGCTTCGTAGAGACGGGACTGTATCACGTTTAGAGAGGGAAAAAACAAGCTGTTCTAAGCTGTGTCAGACTCACTTGTAATCTGTTTCTGAACCATGTACTGTAAGGATATCCTCGCCCACACAGAACTAGTGATTTACCCTCTGGTGGGTTCTACCCTCGCAGCTGCTTGGCAATAAATAAAGTCAGAGCAGAGAAGCTGTAATTAAAAATTAACTGCGCCCAACTGGCCCACGCTGCTTTCATTTTTGCATGCTTTCTTGATGGGGTGCTTCTCAAGTCTTTTTAATTGTAATAGAAAATAAGACCTCCGGTAATCAAAGTCTCTGAAAAAGCGGGAGGGGGGGCGTCCTCCCTGGTCGTCCTCAGATCTTCCCTCCTGGATTTTTATCTGCCAACCTTGCCGCAGTTTCAGAAGTCCCGGGGGATGCTGGGCCAGTGCAAAGCTGGTGGCACCATCTGCAGATGGAGAGCCCAGAAGCCCTGATTTTCCTGCGGATCCTTAACGTGCTGTGGAAACGGACCTGACGCTGCAGTTCAGGCAAGACGGGGTCAGACAGCTCTCAAAGTTGTGCTGTAACAACAGAGAGAGAGAGAGAGAGCGCGCGAGAGAGATGCGAAAAAGAGAAGCAATTTGCTCATACAAATTTCTAAAATAATTACTGGCTGTGAATTTACCTAGTTCCATTCGCCAAGGCTGGATTACTGCTTCTACCGAGTGCCCACTTTTAACAGCAAGACCGGTCCAGGCGCCTTTACCGTGCCATTCTGTGAAGGGCCGACCATCTACCCAGTGCCAAGCCGACCACATTGGACTCTGCATAGTGAAGAGAGAAACTTTATTTTGCAATACGGTAGCAATTTTCTTTCACTTGCTGCAACACTCCTTCCATAATAACCATTCGTGGACCACAGAAAGTCTTGTTAATCACTTCCAACAAACGCCTCATTTTACAACAAAGGAAGGAGGAAGGGGATCAAGCCCACGGCACCGACCGGCTTTGCCGGGCGCCTCGTGCCCCTAACACAGCTGGTATTAGGACGCAGCAGCCTGCCGAAGGCTTGGCAGAGCCCACAGCCCTTGAGTTCGGGTTGCAGTCCTAAGGAACTGTGTGTGACTCTCACATCCACAGCCAACGTGCAGTTGACGGCATAGTAAGAACTGGGAACCGGGGGGAGAAGTCAGGGCAGCCCCTCGCCGTCACGTGAAGACACCATGAAGAGTCTTTTGCTCCCTGTTTCCACAGCCTCGGCCCCGACATGATTTAAAGGACAATATTGACCAAGAGGACACTGTTTCTCCAGGGGACAGTCACAGTTCTGCCAAACTATAAACCAGGGTGGCCCCCGTGGTCAGTCTGGGCTCCTCGCCCTGTTGGAAAACAGACAGGAAATGTATCTGGACACGGTGCTTTTTATGAGCATATAATATGTGCGCATATGTGTAAACATAAAAACAGATGCAAATTTATAGAAACGTATATATAAAAAAACAATTTTATATATGCATACATACACACACACACACACACACACACACACACACACTTGAAAGAAGAATATAGAAATGCATCTGTATTTAGTCATCTGATTAAATAAATTTTAAGAACAAGACACAGCGTTCGGCAGCATATGATTTGCTTCCCAGTGGAGTCTGCCGTTGATTAATCGTCCGGCTGTGGACAACTTAGTCACTTCTCGACTTGACTTCCTTGACTGCAAAATGGGACGATAGTGGAAGTTACTTCAGATTAAGAAGACTAAACGTCATAATTTGTAGGAAGTCATAATCCACCTGAAGCGCTCAGTACCTCTTTCTAAGAAATTACTCAATAAAAATGATCTATTACCCTCATATATTTATAGCAAAATATTTAGGCATATGTATGCATATATGTGGCAAACACAGATGACAGAGAGTGCCCATTGATCACATCCTTTTTTGAATATTTTATTTCCAAGAAAATCATGGTGGAATGATAAACTTCTTTAATACTTTTAAATTTTAAATTTATAGTTTAAAAATCACAGGCACGGAAATAATGAATTGTTTTAGATGCGTGTGATTTATTCTCTGAGCAGTGTCGAGAGGAACAACCAAATATATTGATGTTCATGGAGCTGAAACTCTAAACCCGTAATATATGCTTAACTCGTTTACATCCCTGTATTATCCCCAGGATGATTTTTCATTCTGCTCTCTAGATTTTTCGGTACTGGGAATGATAATAAAATTATTATTCCTAAATGGTTCCTGAGGTTATACATTTTGTCAGCCTTCAGCTTTCCACCACATTTTTCTCATACTGTGGAATTTATAGAGTAGAATTTGCTAGGAACGCATCTAGGGCCACCTTTTTTTTTTTTTTTTTAATGGTTATCTGGCTTTATTTATTTATTTATTTATTTATTCATTCATTTATTTTTTACATGGAGGTTGAAATTGGTACAGATTTTGTTTTAGTAAATCACTCCCCTTGAATGTCATTACTGGGATGACAATTCTCTCGGCCCAGCCTCCTAACCCACAGGCCACCTTGATGTGGGAATCACAGGACTATAATTAATCCTGAAGCAAACTGAAATACCGTGATCATTTCATGGAATGTTTCTGAGCCGCATAATTCCTCCCACACTGGTGCTCAGGCTGTGCCTTCTCCAAATACAGTTTCCAGAGGAGAAACACCGATGAACATCAGCTTGAAATAGATGAGAGAAGGGGAAAGTAAACGAATCTAGAAGTTTCATGCGATCCAGAAGATTGCGATGGGGCCAGGGCTGCGTTGCCGGCTCTCGGCCCTTCGCAGCTCATCAAGCCAGCAGCTGTTAATACCGAGAAGGTGAAAGGTCTTGTCTCACGGATCTTTTCGGCCACATGAACACTGAAAACTCGGTAGGTGTTACAGACTATGAAAACTAAAAGAAAATGTGGATATTAAATGTCGGATCGATACAAATATTAACACTTTGAACTCTGAAGTGATTTGTCTCACACCCCCTACGCGTTATCAGTAAAATCAGGACTGAATGTAGGCTGAGTGTTCCATCCGCGGCCCACATCATTTACCGCACGCCAGATGTGTATCTACTGTCCCTTTTTAGCCATAGTAAGATTAATAATGCTGATGGCAATGTACATGATTAAATTAATGCCAAACAGTGGAGGGGAGGGAGGGAAGGCTCCGCTTCGGGCGGAGTACCAGCTCAGGACGGCAGCAGGAGCCACGGCGGGAGTAAAGTCGCTGTTTAGCAGCCATAACCGTAATGCTTAATCCAGGCAAGAGTGATTAATGACTGCTGAAACCATCTGGCAAAAGTTTGTTGGGAACAGGATATTTGATCAGCTTCAAGATACCGCCCAGAGACTGCTTTTTCACGACAAGGGGAAAAGATAACTTTGCAAGGGAGAAAGCTGGCGGAAGCCACCAGAGCCTAGTGAACGGAGCTGACATTCCACAGACGGACGGACGTCGTGTCACCCAGCATGCAGAGCTAAGACCGGCACGCCGAGGACCTCGCTGCCAACGAACGAACGACGGACACCCGGGTCCAGTCGAAACGAACGATCAGAAATCCGCTCCGCTTTCTGCGCTTGACCATCGTGCTGCGGATGTGTGAGGTGACGGCTCCGTTCTCAGGAGATGGCTGAGGAAGCCGTTAGGGACGGAGGCTCGGGATGTCTGCAGCTCGCTCGTTAGCGATTGGGCGGAAACAATCATGAGAACGGCCCTGTGCGGGAGGAGGGGACCGCGAGAGCTCCACGCGCTCGCTCGGAGGGAGGGGAATCGGAGCGAAGGGCGCACGCGTGTTCGGCGCGCAGGTTTTACAACCGGTCTGTAGGTGTGAAATTTCTTTCAAACGTGTAAAAGTGTTTTCATGATTATAATGAAACTTTAACTAGAAAGTGTCTAATCCTGTGACCGTGCATGGTAGGTAATAGAGAGATGCTTTCTGTTCCCTGCGTGCCGCACCCCGCTTGTCACCCTGTCCCGGGAAGAAAGCATTCTTAGACATAGGAGAAGGGAGGACACGGACATCGTTGGTCTGCATTGCATCGGAGTGGGATGCGATACTTTTGTCACAGACCCCACGGAATGACAGCACACGTGGGCATTTTAACCTAAATTTCTCATTAGCTATTGTGGCTGTTAATTTTACGCGTCAGCTTGGCTGGGCCTCGGTGGTCCAACATTACTCAGGACGTATCTATTTAATGGAGTGTTTTTCGATGAGATTTACATTGAAATTGGTGCACTTTGAGTAAAGCGGAGTAATATAATAATGTGGGTGGGCATCGCCCAATCAGCTGGAAAAAAGAGGGGAAGGCTGCCCCCCCCCTACTTCCCCAGGCAAGCGAGCTTCTCCCACGGGCAGCCTCCAAATTCATCTGCGATTCCAGCTCCTCCCGGTCCCCGGCCTGCTGGGCTCCCCCACCGGATTCTAGGCTTACCAAGCCTCACAGCCACACGAGCCACAAATTCCTTACCATAAATAAATCTCTCTCCACAAATACACACATCCTATTGGTTCTAATTGTCTGGAGACCCCTGACGAATATGGCTATCTGAGTCACCCGAGGCAGGGACAAATCATATATCATGATTAAATTTAAAAATGCCCAAAACCATTCAAAAGAAAGGACACAAAAAGAATGGAAGGATGACCAACAAAAGAGGAAGTGAAGCTCAGTGTTTATATAACGCCGTCAGCCTGCATCAGATCTCGCCGATACGCCATACGAATGAGTCACAACCTTTCCAAGCCTATCTGCTTCTTCAGTTCCTACTAAAACAGGTGTCCTAGCTTTCATTTCTTCAGAGAGTGCAATCTCGATCTCAAATAGGGAAAACGACTTATTTATTCAAGCGCCTTTTCCCAAGCACCGACTTTGCATCAAGAGATAAACTACATGCTGGTGTCCAAACCAGGCATGGCCACTGCTCTGAGCGAAAGTCCAGTCCGCTGCGAGACGGGGAGCTTGGACAGGCTCTTGTCTTCCCGTGGCTCTCACGCTGCCCTCGATCTCCCTCCGCGTCCCCTGCTTCCCTCCGGCCCTGGGCGCTGGCGCTGGCGCCTGTAACTCGTGAGGCTGTGGTTTCGTCCACTCCGTTTCTGGAGCATCGGCTCCGCCCGGAAGTCACAGCGCTCAGCTCCTCCTTCCAGCAGTTTCATTTGTCAGGTCTCAACTCCCCCAGTTTCTCTCTGCGTTTGGATATTTCCCAGCATTTTGGATATATATATATTTAAACTGATTCATTTTGTGCTTTTTTAACATGAGTACTTTACTTTTCTACCTGCCCAGAAGCCTGACACGGTTTCGAAAACAGATAATGCAAAATTTTTGTTAGATTTTCTAGTAGTCTTCTAATTTAAGTAAATTACACTAGAAATGAAGTTTAAAACTCTACAGCGATTTGTGCTATAGCATCTTTGAAAGATGAAGGTTAAGAAAGGGAAATGGGTTTTTACTGCACCCAATTTTGCCTGGAGTCATTTTCCAGAAAATAAATTGAGGCTGAATCAAGTAGCATTTAAAGGGTAAATTGTTATTGAACATCAGTGAGGGGATCGAGCAGGTTAAAAGTAAAATTGATCCTTTCCCATCAAGACCGAAAGAGTTTTCGTATTTTATACCTTGCGTCGCATTAGCAGGGGAATGACTGGCAGTCTCCTGTGTGCTTAATCCGTTGACATCGGGGTTTGTCAGATGCAGAAATCAGTGTTTTATGTTTACTGAGGCAGTCGGGTCAGGGGACGTCTTCCCGAAGGATCACGTTGTTCATCAAGCTACGCGAACGTTCCCGTGGAAAGGCTAGCTCTGCGTTTCATTGTCTTTTATGACCCGTTCTCCATTGTGTAGCTGTGAAGTATTACAGGTTGATGTATTGAGGATTGATGGAGAATGCATAATCCCCCAATAAAAGAAAATGAGCCACTTTCATGATTTCTTACTTTAGTCTGCGTATTTGGTCCAGTGTCTGAATTTCAGACGATATTTTCAGGCTGGATCATTTTAATTTTTCTTTATCATAACCAAGAGAAATAAGACTATTTTCTATAATTAAAAATAAAACCAGTTTAGTATATCTATTTTCTTCTAGACTAATCAGAGACATAATCACCCAAAATGATATGTCTGTTCAGGATTTCTTTGCTAACAAAATATTTCAAAATAATGGCCATTTAAAAAATGTTTATATCATGTTATTAAATGACTGTCACAGATTTTGAAAAAGCTGTTTAACTTGTTTGTGCTGGCAACAAATGTATCATTTCTAATTTCAGTATCTCACCCTATACGTCAAACAGCATTCCCAGCTATTGTCTTAGAATCAAGTGACTTAAAACTTTATATTCACCTGTTAATCATCTGCAGATCCTTTTCTAGGGGTTATTCGATCATGTATTTGGCTCATTTACATTGAGGTGTTCTTGGGAGCGAGGGCAGGTTAAAGCGTATTCTTTATTTCAATTACAGATTTCCCATCAATCGAATGTTTGAAGCCATGTATTAACCCACGGCCTCCAAACCTTGTTCTTGGGGAGAAATAAAAACATGGCTTATTCCTATTTCATTATCAGAGCAAAATTCTCTTATTTGATTGACTAAGTTTTGTTTTTGGATTATACTAAATTTTACACAAAATATTCCAGAGAATTTCAGTAAACACCGTATACACACTAAGCTTGTAAACAGAATCAATCCTTAATAGTATGAATTTTTAGTAATGTGTGTGTATGTATCTATAATATCCTTGGTCAAGTGTTTTACCGTCAAAAACATGGTGGTGCAAGTTCATGTCCTGTTCGTAGATCGTTCTGCGTTGTTTCAGATCGCTTTACTCTTCTCTTTCCCTTCCGGTCTCCATGCCTCGATCTCTGTTTCTTTTCATGAAATACAGGAATAACATCATTTACTACCGGTCGGAATGCAAACCATATTAGCAAAGAATAACTTTTTGCACGAAAGCGATACTTTTCCATGGCTACATAGAAAAAGTTCAGTGAAAGGGTAAATCGAAGCCATCTTATTTTCCCCACTTTTTATAAACCACGTCCCCATGGGTTCTAATTTCTACCAGGAAACGAATGGGAGCAAGAAAACGCAGAAATAAAAAGGACCGTTCAGGCCGAACGCCCCGTGCACATTGTCGCTGGCCGCACAAACTCAGGAGGTCTAGGTACATGTGTTAGCCAGCACCCCCCCTCCCCGGTCAAGCCCAGCAACCTGCCGAGCAAAACCCCTTCCGTTGAATTACCACGCCGCGCGCCCTTGCTGTGGTACGCAGCATCTCCTAATTATCATGAACTTCTTTACATCCTGCATCTGAAACTGCATCTAACAACAACGCGCAAAGGCAGCGAGCTCAGTCCGGAGGCAGCCGGCATCGCCAGCCGCGGGTGTTCGGTCGGAGCCGCGGCTCCCTCCACGACGCCCCTCCTCACAGAACGTCTTAATTTATTACTTCAATTTATTTGCTGGCCTATTTTATTTGTAGGCTTAGTCTAATTTTAACGCTGTCAAGAATAATTCAGAGAGTATCGGGTAAGTCTGCTTGGAAGAGAGAACCTACGTTAATCTTTTCTGACATTAATAGAATTAAGCCCTTACTAACTGTGACATGATTTATGTCATATTGTGTAAATACTAAGTTCGAGCATCATGTTCTCATCGAAACAAGTGTTTTACATGCTTCATATACTGCAATTTAAAATAGGAATTGAAAGTGAGCCTTGAAAACAATTTGAAATTACTTAAATCTTGTCAAACTCAGAAAGATTATTACTGCCAAATGGGAAATCCTGAATGCTGACAAACAGCGCTCATGGAAGTAATCGAGGAAAAAAATGAAGGTTGGGCCCTCCTATAAAGATAAAGCGGATGCTTGAAATTCTTGTTGGGCTCTGCGATGTTATTCAAGTAGATACTCTTTTCCAGTGAAGAAAATCTCTTCGATATAACCCGTTTTTAATGCATATTTCTGTTTCCTTTATATACCAACCCGTGTAAGTTCATGTCTGAGCTTGGTTTTGTTTTACTGTTTTTCAGCCACGGAGCGTAGTTTGGGGTATCATGGCTAAGTGAAGCAGACGGGGTGTGCTTGGGCGGGGGTAGGGTAAGAAAAGCCATGACGCAAGGACAAGAAGTTTACCTGCCTCACAGCCTTCACCTCTGTTTACCTGAGTCTCTGTGTCACTCACCCCGGCATACGTCCTGCTAACGAAAAAGGAACCGCGCTTAAGAGTGTTTGCCTAAATTTCCCATTGCTTAGAAAAACTTTAAAGAAATGACTGAGAACATGGTTGAGGGGGGTCTCCCCACGTGTCCTACTGGCCATTCAGCAGCCAAGTCTTATTGTTACTTCTCTTCCCAGTGACTTGGGCTGACGTCGTCAGCCGATTAGCCAAACAGTTGGTTGACAGTCCTGTGGAGAATTTTCAAAACACGAGAACTTTAGAATCACAGGGTACATCGACCTCTAAGCCGCAGACGTGCGGGAACCATCGGAATTGCTTTGTGAGCACGATAAGATGAAAAGGGAGCATGGATCCCGGCTTCCTTCAAACGCAAGTGACTTGATCTGCGACTTGAAAAACCCTTTCCGAAGTAAAAAGGGATACTTGGTCTTTGAAAAGAGAACAGAGAGAGCATTTCTCCTAAGCCTCAATTATTTATTTGCCAGAAACATATGGGGAGATTATTAGACAAAGATTTCATATTTCTAGAACAGTTTATTCTGTAGCTGTTAATTAGGGTGTGAATTACACAGCTTAATATAGTCCGTCCATGATGGAAAGCAAGTGAAGAGACTTGCTCCGTTTGTTGCAAAGACCCATCGTTAACTTGAATTAACACACCTTATCCAAAATCTTAAAGAACATACCAAATTAGAGCTTGTTCATTTTCGGGAACCATGCGGAACCACTGTAGAAAAGATTACGTACTCAGCACGGTCTTTAAAACGCTTGTCTTTAAACGGCCAGCTCATACGTCAGCGACGCCTCCAATGTCCCTTAATTTGGCGGGAGCGATGGTGTTATAATGGCGTGGCGACAACACCAGTGACAAGAACGTATCACTTCCTAGAATCTCGATATTCAGAATGGCGGGTTTTACAAATGAGAGTGCAGTTCATCGGAAAATCGGCGTTTCAGAGCTAGAAGACGGTCTAGGGCTCATAAGCCTAACATCCGACCGAGCGCCGGGGAGGCCGAGTGATGCCCCCAAGGTCACACGCCTGGACCTAAAGCCCAGACGTCATTTTGTCATCTAGTGCTTTCTCTACCGTAGCATATCCCCCCCCCCCCCATGAAAGGTATCCGAAAACTAACCTTGACATTTTAGGACTGCTGAGCGAAACAGCACTATGTGTTTAATAGATTTGTCTTAGAATTACTTTATTTGTCGGTGTGTTTGTTAGCGTATATCTTCCTCAAATTTATTTCCCAGTGCTGGGTAGCGTCTGTTAGGGGTTTTTTTTCCCCTCTGTTTTGAGATCACCTCTTTTCTTTACACCATAATTTCTAAGAGCCCTTGATTTCCACCACATTTTAGAAAACAACCTAGCGACGTGAAGAGGACTTCAATTTGTTCTGTGACAGAATTTGAAATGACCCTTCGAGGGACTGGTCTCTGTTACAAAGCTTCGATCACTCGACACATTAGCTTCTATAGATTGAACTTGGCTTATTTTCTTTTAACTTAAATTCTGGGCATCTTAGTATGGACCTATGCTTTCATTTCTCTCGGGGAAATGCTTAGGTGTATTCATGTGGAACTTCTAAGAAACTGCTAACTGTTTTTAAGGCAGATGAACCATCTTATATGCTCGCCAGCGGCAGAGGAGAGCTCCAAAAAAATTAAAACTAATCAACGGAATTGTTGAGTATTCACTAAGCAATATCGTTCTTCGGCTTTGTGAAAAAAATATAGTTCATAAGCCACAGTGACTGAACTCCGGGACCCTGCATCGATGGTGGGTGGTAATATGCAAAAGGAAATGCAGACCAACAAAGCATGTTATCCTTGAACAATTATGACTTCCTAGATGCGTGATCACAACAATTAAATGCCAAGTGTGACTATGACCTGGAGGGATTCTGGAGGCCTTCAAGGAGGAGGTGAGACCTGAGCGAGGCCTCGGCAGCTGGGCAGGATCCCATGAGACAGAGAGCAGAGTCTTTGCCATAGAACGCAGTGGGAAACAGGCATCCGATACTTCAGAAAGGAAGGCAGAGAACGCTGACGTTTAAATAAATGCTGTTTTGATTTCTGAGTGGCAGATGACATTACCTGGAGCTGACAGGATTTGAGACATCAGTGGGTTAACATTTTAACGTACATGTGAATCTTTTAAATTCCGAGTTCTCTGACTTGCAAATCAGAACCACGTTATATTTATATAGAGAGACAACAGTTTTCTCTCCTTGATTCTTGCCAACTGTATCCCAGGCATAGAACTAAAAGGTAAGAGCTTTAAAAAAAAAAAAAAATGGCCCAGCACGCAGGCCAAAACCAGGTTACATGTTACAGAATCGTTCTTCAAAATGGAAATTTCTTAGTTAAACTAACCGCTGTTACGTAAACAAATATCTTCACTGCTAAATGTAACCATATTACCTACTGCGTCACACGGGCTGGCCCGAGTCTGGAAGCGACGAAATCTATGCATCCTTGAAAATATCTTAACACTTTACTAAAGAAAGCACAGGAACAAGAAAAAAAAAAGCAGAAGACCCACAAATTATAATCGGGTGTTAGGAAGAGGCAGTGAAGACTCACCGTCCATTCTTTGGGCTGCTCTCCGGCTAACGGTGACCTGAGTCCTCCCCCCAGTGGGTGTTTTCACTCCAAAAAAGAAGAAAACGTCCGCTGGGCGACCTACTGTGGCTTTAGCAGATGTTTTGCCAGAAATATTATGACTCGTTTTGCCCCCAGCGAGGAGGCGGACGCACGTCTGGCAGGGACCCTTTCGTCCTAGGTGTCGGGCAGAGGAGCGAGGGTGCCAGCCGCGGCGGCTGCTGCTCGGCCGGGTCTAAGGGATGCTCGATCGACACGACAAAAACAAGCAAATTGCTCGTACACGACACGTCCCGTGGCCGTTATTGCGAAGGGGAAGGCCATGCGTCTTTATTTAAAACAAACAAACAAACAAACAAACAAAAAAAACCCTTAAAAGTCAAGTACGGCTACATGAAATATGAATGACAATAGAGCCAGTGGATAAAGGACAGCTCTGCGTGATTTCTTGCTCCCTCTGCCAGAGCTCACTTTTCCCTCCACGTTAGGACAAAAGCTGATGAAAGGAAATGGAACCTCTGAAGTCATTGCAGGGCACCAAACAATCCGAGCGCCTATTTCGTGTTGGCACCGAGAGTGGCCTCTGGTTCCGAGTGTGCTTCAGCGTCTCCTGAATCTTCTGGACTCGTAATTTCAGAGACAGAGAGCTGTGCGTAATGCGTAATATTTGGAATGGACACGTTCCTTTCACTGACTTTACGTCTGTGTAACATTAGTTGAGGCGACCTCGGAAAGCAACTTAATGTTTTAGAGATGCAAGGTTTGGCTTGGTAAAGAGAAATTCACCCAAATACTGATTTTCTCTACAGTTTTGTTCGTTGAAGGGTAGGTGAAAACAGGCCACATTATTGAAGATAAAATCAAAGAAACGCAAAGCACACATTTCATAAAACGCCCTCCCTACGGATTTCAGGGCCCGAGCGGCAGGGGACAAGGAAGGGCCCACAGCGACTTGGGAGCCGAGCCGCCTTGCCCTGGACCCTGCCTCGCGCCCCGCCCCGTCCTGCAGGCTCCCAGGAGCAGCAGTCCCATTTTCCTTTCCGAGAGTGATGTCGCTGCCCCCCAGCAGCTCCGGGAAGGGACCGTGGGCGTCATCCTCGTGTTCTCGGGCGCAGGAGCTGCACTCAGGAGGGGCGCGAGGCTGGCGCGGGGGGCGGCAGGAGTGCAGCCTGGTCTCCCGATGACTTACCTTGCTCCCTTCTCTCCTTCCCTAGCGGCCGCTGCACCGGAGGCCCACAGGCATCAGCGCCCGGAACCCGCGACGCACCGTAAGTCGGGGGCGCTGATCGTTCGGTGTAGCCCTCTTTGTCACACCTTGGCGGTCATTTTCGGTTGGGGTCCCCGGAGGTCAGCTCTGATAGGAGGATGTGAGTGCCAGCCACTGTGCATGTTACAGCTTGGGAAGCACTGTGGCAAGCCGGTCACGAGAACGCTGGGGCCGGTGACTGCGTGTGACAGCGCGGTGGCCGAGGGAAGGGAAGCCAACTTCCAGACAACTGATGTCTGTAACCACCCTGGCGCTCCGTGGAATCACACCCTTTCATTCTGCTCCTGGACTTGCGGTTGCTTTTTTCTCCATCATGATGGCAGTTCTAGAAAAAACCTAGTACGTAGTATTTTATGTAGTATAACTAGCTCTATACGTACACATATAAATAGCTCTATTGAAGCTCAGTGGAAAATGTACAGCATCACAGATGAAATTGATATAGTTAACAGTGATTTATGCGGAACCCTTTATGTTTCAATCTATTAAAATAAATTAGTTGATTGTAGGAAGTTAATTAATTTGAGATGTTTATGGTAAGGTATTGACTCAATAATGTTTCCTTTGTAGATTTTAATATTTATATAATTTAGAATTCGGTTTAAAAACGGGGAGTATTTTAAACTCTTATAATGGGATCTATTTCTATTAATTTATAGTCAAGAAGAGTACATTTATTTAAGATAGAGAAATACCATTTGCATTGCATTAACATTTTACTGAGAGAGACAAAATGTCAGTACTTATTAGTATAAAGGAGCTTATTAGGCTTTAAGTATGTGACTTTGAGTTGGATTTTGTTTAAGCAAACATTTCTTTTTTTTTTTTTTATGGCTCTTTGGATACTTAGCCACTTTTCTTGCGGTCTTCGTGGTTATTTTTCTTTAACTGTACTGTTTTTTGGCTTGCAGTTATTTTCCTTTTACTGTACTTTTTTTTCATAACTTAGTCATATTTTCCTCTGTCCTCATGACTTGGGGACAGTCCTGTAGCTCTCTTAGTCATACTTAATGACTAAAAATATCTAGATGCCTCACAGTTAGTGCCGTGCCTAGAACGCCCACATGCTACAGAAGCCTTGCCTAAACCCGGGCAGAAGCCCTGGCCTCCTGTGGGCCGGGCGGGGCCACGAATCCTTTTGGAAACAAGATGGGATATAAACAAGTAAGCACAGGACTATGTGGTGTCCAAGAAGACACGACAGACCGCGTTCTCCATGTGAAGTTACAGGCGTGGCTGTGTGACGTGCCCGCGCTGCAGAGGCATTCCTTAAAGAAGCCCGCATCCTCAGAACTGCGGATGCTCTCGAGAGGGGCACACCTCGTTTTTCTGAGTGACCTTCCTTAGATTTCAGGGAGTCTGAGAATAGGCATCACTGGGAGAAGACAAGGGGCCAGAGCCACGAGGTGCCCAACGCGAATTCTGCCTATCGATTACGTTTCCTAACTCAGCGATTTTTAAGTAAAAGACACATGAAGGCCTTTTATTAAGAGAAAAATGTGCCTTTTTAAATTTGCGTTTACATGGAGAGAAAAGCCTTCCGGGTTTGTTCGCTTTCAGATGAAAGAACTTTAAGAATCACTTAATGCTGAATTTGGGAAGAGACGAGAGCACTGGCCGGGCCGCAGGCCTTGATCTAGACCGGAAGAACTCGTGGTCCACCCTCCTCTGCCAAGTGTCTGTGTTATTTTGAGTGACTTCCGTATCCCTCTGGGCACGAGTTTGCTAATCTCTAACGTAAATTGGACTGAGTGATCCCTAATGTCCCTCACTGCCTTCGTTTTCTGAAGAACAATAACAAATAAAAACGAAAATCAGTAATTTCTTTAAAGTTTTACTAGTTTTTAAGATTACCACCTTAGGCTTACAGAGCTGCAGTTATTTTTTATGATTCAGTAAATTAAAAAATAAAATACAAAAAAAAAATCATTGGTGAAAAAAACTGATTCAGGTAAAGCAATAAAATTATTATTTAATGTGGAAGCTCCAGGCTTTGTGAGTTTTGAGTAGAATTTAAAGCTAGATGAGCATTTCGTTTCCTACCACTTCTTAACCCATTCTTCAAAAGAAGTAACTTCCCATCTTTCAAAACACCATGGTAATTTCTGACATCTTTCAGACATTGTACTAATTACATTATGAGCTACACATGACTCTCACTTTTAAAGGTAGGAAATGAAATAATTAAGTTCTTGCCTGAAGACTCAAGAACATCCTACATAAATTGATGAATCCCAGTAGAACGAACTTCTCTGTGAATGCACATGTGAATAATAATTATTGTTAGGAAAAAAAAAAAAAATGAATCCACCTAATTTAGAAGTGCCAAGTAGTAATAATGAGTGAGTACGGTTATACCTGAATGAAATTAGCTAGAAATAGCATTATGGATTATTTGTAAATGTAGTTATTGGAAGGAATTTAACATTTCAAATAATTTTCTCTGCATAGACCATGTTTCTTTAAACATCCCCAGAGTCAGCATTTTACCTGTTTAATGTCTAAGGCTCAAAGATGATCATGGCGCTGGCCTTTGGTCACGTGTAGAGTGAGTGAGTGAAAGCTGCTCTGTGAGATAAAAGCAAAATACGTAGGAGACGAGGTGATGAAGACGGTGCCCGCGCGTGCGGGAGCTGCCTGTGCGGTGCGCTCAGCAGGACGGTGTCCTGGCTCTGCTTAGCCAGGCAACGGTTCACGTCGTACTGCAATAATACTTTACGTGGATTTATGCAGCACCCGGGCTTAAAAGAATCCGGCAGTGTGATCCAGCCGAACGGGCAGACTCGCAGATCCGTCGGTTGAGAGTGTCCGCAGTAGGGCTTGTTTTTCAACAGGAGGATCCTGGAGTTTGGGTCTGATGTGGGGCCAAAGCGTAGAGATCGTAAGCGCCAGACGATTCCGGGGCAGGTTTTACAGTGCGGGCAAATCCGGTTACTGTCCCTGCCCGCCTCCCATCGCGCGGCTTACAAGCCTCTCGGCTTGTGGGCAGGTGTAGCTGGGGCAGAGACGGGGGTGCTCCCCGATTACTTCCCGGGGTACCTGGTTCTTTCCGCTTAGCTTCCCACTGTCCCTTTCCGAAGCCGCTTCCACAGGCACGTTCGCCTGCGGGCAGCCGTTGACAGCTGACACCCGTCAGCGGGCCTTTCCCGCCGAGGACCGAAGGCGGTCGCGGCAGCCCGCACGCGCTCTGGCAGAGGTGGGGACCGCGGCTGCGGACGGAGCCACGTGGGCCTGCGCGTTCTCAAGGGCGTTGCCGTTGGCAACTCAGAAACACGGCACCTCAGAGCAGCTCTGCCTAAACCTGTCAGTCACTGCCGTTAGCCGTCCGTGCTGGCTTCTCGCTGTCCCTCTATCCTTTCTAGACCCCAAGCTGGAAGTTCAAATTGCTTCTAAGTTATTTAGCAGTAATAGATCACGATTAGGTTGAAAATAGTTTCTCTAAAGTTACATAGCCATCTTCTACTTGCAAAATGCTTTCAACCCATTAGCTCCCTTATTTACCAAAGCGTGAAAGGTCCCGGTGATTGCATGGTGGAAATAATGCCGCTTGCTGCGTTTTAACACTGCCCGGCAGTTGTGGTACCCTTGTAAGCCCCCAAATTCATGCGAACGGTGTTGCTTTCTCAGAACTCGTGAAGACGTGGAGGAATGGTTAAGGGTCCATTACCGATGAATGATTACATAGCGACCTAATACAAAAGCATGGCATCTGTTTTTGACTGGAGACCAGTAAACCATGGCATCACATTATTAAAATATGTTACTTACTGCGCTCTGAAAAAAAAAGCCACTAAATGCACATACTTATACGGGTATTTGGCCTTTCCACCTGCCTTTGCGGCTTTGAAAAATGTTTTAAATGAAGAGGAAAGCATACTCAGAACAACGCTTTTCTCTGCCTGTTAAGTTTTTGTATACTTTAGAAATTAAGACATTTCTTATATTATAGCTCTACTAGTAAAACGACTCTTGAATTCATATTATATTTATATGATTTTATTCCGAATCATAAATTGTGGCTTGTTTTCAAACTGCTTAACTGTTGGGTTACTGTTTGAGCAAAAATATGGACAGGACGAAGTGCATAATATATGCTAACGTTCAGTCACATGAATGTCTCATTTCACGGTATAGAAAAGATGGACTTGTCTTCCATTCACAGACTAGAAAATAAAGCATAAAATGCTCTCAGTCGAATGCCCTTCGGCAACTCTGGCCCATTTACTCAAGCGAGTTAAACAAGCTGATTTTTTTTATACTTCATATTTTAGAAAACCTAATTCTTCTCTCACAACCTTCAAAATTTATTTTGCAGTTTCCCGTACTAAAAATTCCAGGAGCTATGACTAAAGCAAAATAAAATTTAGATTAAATAAAAATTCAAAAAAAAAGCTTCGACTGTGTTTCCTAGGCTCCTTGAAATCGGGCACCTTACCACGTTAGGGAAATGGAAATACCAACATTTTAACGGGACTTGTGTTTGCTGGTTCAAGAAGGAGACTGGGGGCTGGCGCGCTCGTGCCTTCACCCCCCCCCATGTGCTCGGCGTGCACGTGGGCAAGCTGTCGGGGAGGACGCTAACGGCGGGAGGAACGTTCCTGTCCCACCAGCGTAGTGCGCGACATTTGTCAACAGCCGGCCGGATGTCCTGCCCGATGCACCCAAAGGCGTGGGGGCGCGGCCGTTCCCGGCGGTGAGGCCGGTGTTCCCTCCCTGTCGCCCGCCCTCTGTCGTCCAATATCTCCTACGTGATCCAAGGACGTGGAAACCACATGGCTTCGTAATGATCGAAGAGTAGAGTCAGAAACCCCACCCTTTTAAAAGGAAAAAAGTCCCCACTGTGTATTTTAGCATCGAGTGCAGGTGGCACGCACTGACTGAAAGGATTTATGTGACAAAGTGCACCCACGAGGATAACGTGTGCTTCAGGGCAGGAAGGACAAGCCAGCATCCAGTGGGAAAGAGTTAGAAGATCGAGGGACAGAAATGAAAGAGACCGGATTAGAGACGAGCAAAAGGGGAGAAGTTAATAGCCGGCCTCTGGGGTCATTTTTGTGCTGAATCAGTTGTTTTAACGAGGCTTTACTACGAAAGACATGATTTCTTCATAGCTGAAAAGGGGCGTCCAATCACTGGACCCACGTATTCGTCCATCTTCAGTCAGTTTTCTTAAAGCTGGAGCATCGAATGGATTTGTCATACTCAGAATGAAACTGGTACAGATGAAATTCCGCTAAGGGACATTTACTGTTCTCTCAGTTACTGTAAAAGCCTTGTAAATACCAAGATTTGGGGTAGGCCGGCTTATTACCAACCACGGAGGGGGGGCGGAGCTTCCTGATGAGTTCCAAGCAAGTCATTTTTTTAGTTTATAGTCTAGGGCAATAAAAAAAATTCATTCTTCTCCTTAATTCGATACTACTGCTCTTCTGCTGTTATAACTTACTCGCTTTCTCAATCCCACTGTGCAGTTCCGCTAAGGGACATATTTTTTATTGGGTGTCTTTATCTTATGTCGCCCCAATTTTCTAATCATTACCATCCATGTCCTAATCGAACAATTTTATAACACATTCCGTAAAAATCTGTAGAACCCCTACAGAATTAAAGGGATATAATTATGTTCAGGTCATAAACATTATATTCTTGAACATTTCGTAGATCATTCGAGTAAAGAAACAAAAGCCGAAATAGTAAATATTATTCTATGTAAATAAAGGGACTATTTAAAAATTATGGAAACATTAAAACTCACATTCGTTGCTGTTACATCTTTTCATTGTTCATGATAAAGCGAGTCGTGAGCCATTTTAAGTGATGTATTTTAACAGTTGTCCAATATTAGTCCCTTAGATTCTGACCCGTAAGTAGTCTTTTCTTTATTATTTAATGTGATCATTCAACATTATTGATACTTAAACTCAGGTTAGAGACTAGGAGTTCACACACCAGCAGCTGGACGAGGTGAATGCTTGGGGGTGACGACCCCCACAGGGGTCCTGTGGTCGTCTCCCCGAAGCAGAATTCCCCTTGAGTCAGAGACCAGAGCGCTGTCTGCACCGTCTCAGCCATGCTCGTTTTTAAACGTGGCTTCTGTCGCCAGCCACCCACAGCTGAGCAGTGGGCCATCTACAGCACCCCCAAACCGTGCTCTGACTTAGCTCGCGGACATCAGCACCTGCCCTGTTTCCTGAATTTTTCTGACGTTCACCTCGGTCTCTTTCCCGGTTTCTTCTCCCTCGGCCCCCTGTTTCCCAGGGTTCTTCTGTGGCCTTCTGTTCTTATCGCGCAGCTCTCATGTCCTCTGGTGGCTTCAGGCCGGACTTCGGGCCGCGCATCTCCAGCCTGCGTCTCCTGCCGGCCTCCGTGCTGCCATCCAGATGCCAGCCGGCCGTCCCCACTCGTAGTTCCGTCTCAGGCATCTTAGACTCGTCGTGTTCAAAACAAAACTCATCGACCCTTTGTCTCCCTTTGGGTCTCCCGTGTTCGTGAAAAACACCATCGCTCACTAAGTTGCCAGGGACGCCTCTCCTGTCCTGCCCTGTCTCTGCGGGAACATGAACCGTCACAAGGGAAAGTGGAGCAAACGCTCTGGGAACAGTTCGTTGGGTTCTCAGAAACCAAATATGCAGCTGCCGTGCGAACTTCCGCACTGCGCTCCTAGATAGTTACGAAGTGAAAACTTATGTCCGTAGAAAAACATTTGCACAAATATTTATGGAAGCTTTAAACTGGAGACAAACGCGTGTCCCCCAGTGGGCGAGTGGCTGAACTGCGGCAAATCACATGATGGGCCGTTAGTCAGCAAGCAAAAAGGAGAACTACAAATCCATGCACTGGCTTGGAATAATCGTCATTAAAGGATGCCGAATGGAAAAAAAGCCAATCCCCAAAAGATATTTACCATACGATTCCATTTACATAATGTTCTCGAAACGACAGAAGTACAGAAAAGGCGAAGAGATTAGTGTTTGCTGGGGGGACAGGGACCGGTGTGCCCATCAAAGGGGACATGAGGCTTCCTCAGGATGGAAATGGTCTGTACCTTGACAGAATCTGAGTAAACATCCTGGCCGTGTTCTTTTGCTATAGTTTAGAATAGTTTACCACCGTGGGAAACTAGGTCGAGGACACATGGGCTCTCTTTGTATTATTTATTATAACTGAAGGTGAATCTATCATCATCTCAAAATAAAAATTAATTTAAAAATTAAAAAATAAAAGGTTTTTGCCAAACTACCTCATGAGTCGGGAGCCATCCCAAGGACGATGGAAATGTGTAGTAAACATTTTTCTCTTTTTATTTGCTTTGAGACTTACAAAGCGTTAGACTTTCTGTGGATTTTAAAACCAACTTACAGCACAGCTGGGATACCCAGCTCTGACTTTGTCACGTGAAAACCAGGGTGCGTCTGAAGTCTTCATTCAGAAAATGTGCAAAATTGTTTTCATCCGCGTCAGAAGACATAACTTTGTGCCATAAATGTTGACAGTGAAGTTCACGTCTTTGGAAACAAGTTTAATACAACTGCAAGTAAATCCAATGTGCAAACAATTACTTCGTGCCGTCCCCGGGACCCTAGCCACACAAGGTGGCAGCCCACGTCCCAGGGGCTAAGGGCGCATCTTCATTTTGTAGATGATTTCGGTATCCCAACCTGGGCGTGCCTGACACAGCGTTAGCCAACCAGAGTTTCTGTAAAGCTGATAAAACGACAACGCTAGGGAGTGAAAAAGCTCCTGCCGGGTGGTTATAGGACAGATGTTGACAAGGCGGGCGCATCCCGCTGTGGGAAAAGCCGCCTCGTGTCGCCCCAAACAAGGACGCCCTGCGGCGCGGCCACCACCACGCTCCTCCACGCCCCGTCTGCGAGCTCCGGCTCCGGCCCCCTGCTGCCTGAGGTTTTCTGCTGGTCCAGGGTGATTCTGCTGGCTTTGGAACTGGCCGTCACAGTGCAGCATGCGACAGCCCTCGTGGACGCGGGTCGGCAGCACTGACCGACCTCGGGCACCTTAGGAGAGCGAGGGAGCCCGGGATGGCGCCGCAGACTGGTTTCTAGACCCACGACCCCGAGTCGGCGTCTCCTCGGCGCCCGGGCGGCGAGAGCATCTTCACCTCCACGTGTCCTCCCGGGTTACGTGTTAGCGCTGGGCCCAAGATCTGGCGTTTACCTGGCCCTTCTTGCACAAGTACGATGTGCCATCAAACGCAGAAATGTGGCCGGCTTCTTGGCAGCCACTTTTGGAATGGTCCCAGCCAAAACGGTGACTTGCAAGCAGCCCCCAGTGGGGGACATAAGGCTTACAATGCCTCGTTCTGAGAAATAAACCACTCGCCCATTGGAATCTGCGTGAGGGGCGCCGCCTGGGAATGAGAAACCACAGGCAGGAGATGACAGGCGCTGTCCAAATGCCTCGGCACTGAGAGGACGCAGGTGGCCGAGAGAGCGGGCGGGGTGGCCCACGGAGCGCCGCACGACAGGCAGCTGCGGTCCTGCTGTGCGCCCCGAGCCAGACAGGCAGATGGGGACCCGAAGAAGCAGCCGAGGGAGAGACGGCAGCTGGAAAACAACTGGGAAAACATCGGCGGCAGGAAGGGCGGCGGGAGCCTTCGCCCGGGACGCAGACACGCGGCGTGTGCGCGCAGCGAGCCACCGGACGGCGCAGACCCGTGTCCTCCGCTGTCCCCCGGCGCGTGCGCAGCACCGTGCGCCACCGTTACGCTCATCTACAGCTTTAGCCGTTTACACGAGGTTTTTAGTAGGGCAAGAAACCATGAAATAAGCAAGAACCACAAGTGGCCTCCAAGGAGGCCGACTGAAAACTGCACAAACCATGGCCGCGGGTTAAAGAACGCCAGGTGCCGATCCCCCCGACACACCTGGACAGCCTCGGCAGTTCAATAAAATTCACCGCCGCTTTAGCAGCAGCCGACAAACCGTGTCTGACGTGGAAATCTAAAGAACCCACAATAGCCAAAGTGATCTTCTTGCAGAAGAAAGGCGGAGGGTTTCCCAGGGTGACTTCAGGATTTGCTCTAAAGCCACAGTAAGCGACACCACACGATATGGGTGAGGAGATAGATCTAGGGAACTTAAAAGAAAGCCTGGAAAATGGTTTCTCAGCTTTGGCGCTGTTGACATTTGGGGACAGATAACTCTGTGGTGAGGCTGCTGTGTGCATCGCAGGATGGTCAGAAGCGTCCCTGTCTCTGTACGCTATGAGCCAGTAAGAACCCCAAATCGGGACAGCCGAGAGTGTCTCCAGATATTGCCAGATCTTCCCCAGGGGATAAAATCATCCTCTAATTCAGAACAAACCGTTTGGAAGTTGACCTACGTGAGTATGATAAATTTATGTTTGACGAAGATACCAAGGCAATTCAATGACAAGCGGAAAGTCATCTGAACAAATGCTATCAGAAAATCAGGCATTGACCTTTTACTCATAGTACACATTTAAAAAAAAGTGATTCATAGATATTCACATAAAACCTAAAATTAAAATATCGAGGAGAAAATGAAAAAATATATTTTCAAATCAATCTTGGGTAAATACACATACACACACCTAAATCCTAAAAGAAAAAATAATCGTTAACTTGAATTCCTTTAAAATTAAAACTATTAAATGACCTAATAAAATGGGCAAAATAAGATACACAAATTCTACCTCCCTACAAAAAAGAAAAAAAAAAATACACAAACGGATGCTCGAATCAGCCACCGGCAGAGTAATACACATTTGGAGCACAGCGAGATGCCAGCACTAGAAAGGCGGGCGAGAGGGTTCAGAACCTTGGACTTCCCCTACTCGGCGGGCGAGGAGGACGTCACCGCTTCGGAACAGCTGGACCATGTTTTTAATCAAGTTAAACACTCACTGACCGCACGACGCAGCCCTTCCGCTGCTGGGCATTTATCAAGAGAGGACGAAATACATGTCCGCGAAAGATGCAGACAGGTGCTCGCGGCAGCCTTGTCGTGAGAGCCGGACACAGCGGACACCCGCGCATGCCCGTTAATCGGCTCATAGGTCAACAAAACGCAGTCTGCTCGGTCCATGGACAACGACTCCGCAGTGAAAAGCAGCGGCCTCGCGACACGGGCGGCGCGGCGGAGGGAGCACACGGTGACCCCGCAGAGCGGGGACGGGCGGGCAGGACGCCCGCGCCGCCCGGGTCCCGCCCGCACGCGCTCCTGGCGCCGCGTCTGCCCCCTCACGGCGGGGCCGGCCAGGGTCGCCGGGCAGGCCGGGAGCGGCGGGGGCCGCCCTGGGGCGTGGAGACACTTTCTGGGGAGACGGAACTGTTCAGTATCCTGATCACAGTGATGGTTTCACAGCGCACACGGACGTCAGAATTCTTCACGTTGTGCAATTTAAATACGTGTTGTTTACAGTAAATGAATTACATGTCAATGTAGCAGAAAAAAAAACCTTAACTAGACATACACTTTAACCTACTGAAGTACGTTATAGTTTTAGTCTGTAGCTTTATTTTCAGTTTTTAACAAAGTCCAGATCACAACGTTATCTCCAGAGTAAGATAATTCCCGAACGTCACACATTTCCACCGATAACTCCGAAAGTCTTGCCCCTGACATAGGGCCGTTTAGGATCCAGCGGAGTCAGTGGCCACCGGGAGGGGTCAGGCCAGGTGGTCTTCCAAAATTCCTAACACAGGTTCTGGCGTCAAAATACCTGGTTAGAAAAATAGCATTTGGAATGTTGCTGGCAGGCTTTAAAAATAAATGCTAAAGGAGAAAGAAACAGGAATAGACGCATCTTCCATTTTAAACATTCAGAGTAAGCGCTAGATGCAGACACCGAGCTCGGAGCTCACTGCTTGCCGTTTGGCATCTGACATCGCTCTCCACCCCACATTGAGAGACGTCTTTACGGCTCGAGATAATCTGCTCTCGTAAGACATTACTTAAGCCAATTAGTATTAAAATCAACGAAATGCCGATTATTTTCGTTGAAAGTGTAGTAACATTTTTTGGACATGAATCGAAACATGAAAAATGGAAATTATTTCTCAGAGCCCTTTTTCTTTTTTTTGTTTGCAAAAACTCGAGAGGCAATAAATGTACGGATTCCATATTTCAAAGCAAAAGTCTTGACTGTGACGAATGCATATGAGAAATGCCACCTCATGGACACTCTTCTGTAAGATAAATATCATAGCCGTTGCGTAAACCGGAGGCGATTTGATAAGAAATCTGGAATGCGGTGGGAAAAACAAATCGTGCTAACATCTAGAAAATTTTACCGGGATCCGATTATTTATACGAAAAATTGCATGCGAGTCACAGCTGATATCTGGGATCTTGGCAGCATTAGCATCATCACTAGAAAAATTGACTGCTGAGCTATCAAAGGGGAAAAAAAAAACCATCATAGGAATTACCAAGCTTTCCAACCATCTAACACACACTCTTCAACAACACTAAAAACGTCTTAAAATAGATGAGACATTTTGCGATAGATCAATTGTAAGTACATCATCATCAGCTGCAGAACGATGCCGCATTAACGAGCCCCCTGTCGCAGTGAGCTCTCACTCCGCTCCCAGCTCACGGCGCGCGGCTCTGTGTTTGGCGTGGCCTCGCCGAGCTGTCTCCTCGGAGGGGCTCACTCCGCGGCCGAGACAGGGCACGGGGTGTCAGGCCCTGCGTCCTTCCTCCTCTCTCGGGCCGGCGTGGGCGTGGTCCTTGGTCATGGCAGAAGCACACCCTCACTCCAACGCCCCGGGGAACCGAGTGTTACGACGGCCCCAGTCCAGTCTCGGATGAGGCCGCGGCTCCCGCCGAAGCCCGGATTGCGGTCCCGAGAGAACCGCGAGCCGATGGGCCAGCCCGCCGCGCTGAGAGGGGACACCTGGACCACGCTGGCTGGTCGCTGGCAGGTTGTCTCTAACAACAAGACCCTCCCATCCGTGCCCAGAGGCGCCCCGCAGCTCGTGGCCCCTTCCGTTGTCTCGAAAGAAGAGAACACACCATTTTTAGCGCTTTACCTTTTTCCTGCTTTTTTCCCCAAGGCTTCCTTTGCATAAGCGGATGGATCTCCTGACCCGATTAGGTGTCTTTCGCCATCGCTTCTGCTGCGCCCGCCCTTGGCATTCGTCTCCGCCCGTGGCCCATGTGTGTTGCTCGCGCCCCTGGCCCCGCGGCGGTTTTTGTCACACGTACACGTGTATGTCCTTCCTTACCAGGCTTTCGAGAAGTGGTCTGGATCTTTCGATTCTTCTGAACCCCTACTGCAGATCTAGGTTCGAGCATAACCCCTGGACACTGTGACACGTAAAGCATCCCGTTTTACTCGGAGTTTAAAAACGATAGCAAAATGGTAGCCCAAAGGAACGCTACTGTTTGCGTTTTCCACTTTGCAATTTCCAGGAAGCTTAGAGCATCGCCTTGGGGAACAGAGCAGACGCGCCTCTTTTTTCTAAAAATTTCAGTCCTGATATGACCAGCCCTTAGTAATAGTACCAAGACTTTAACTCACCGTTTCTCTCGAGACGAAAGACTCCCTAAATAATAAAATAATAGTAATTATTTTAATGTGGGCTTTGAGGGGCCGGCCACAGTGCGCCAAAATGTTTAAGTGGGCTGAGAGTCGTTTATACCCCACACTTTTGTGGCACACGAAATAAGATTAACTTTTGGCATAGAATTCGAGATTCCATTACTTTTATAAATATGAGGATATTTACTGAATTATCGAACAGTATCTTTTACAGCAAACGTTTCATCAAAAAAAAAAAAAAAAACAGTCTGACAACAGTTTGGCCACCTTTCGCTTCTGCGTTCCTAAGCCCCACTCTCCTGAAACACGGGGCGCGGGGCGAGGGGGCAGGGCGCGGGGCCAGCGGCGTTTATTCACCGCAGCGCCAGCTGTCATCGCAGTGGCAGCAGGCATGGCCGATGGCCCGCCCTCGGCACAGCGCCTCTGATCATCGCTCCCCGGTCATCGCCGAGGGGGGCGTTGGCCTCCGTGTTACATGGCATGCCTCTCGAAGGTCACAATATTAGACTCTGCAGCCTGTTTCTCGAGGTTTTCGCAGGAGGCGTTTCGTGCCCCCACACGAGCCCAGCTCCTTAATTCGTCGCGACAGGGATCCTCTCTCTCTCGCATCGGCGGGCGCAGGCAGAGGTGCCAAAAAGGAGCTCTGCGGACTCTCAAAAGCGAATCCCAGCTCTGGCAGAGACGACGCGGAGCCGGCCCTTCGCGAAAACGGGTGATGCTCACGGGACACTGTCCTTGCCACTGCGGCGTCCAAGAATGACTCGAATCGATCTTCTCTTACCGTTTCTGTGATTGATTTTACCCTCCTTTCCTCCTCAGTTACTTTTATAGGTTGTTTCCCTTGTTAACCTAATGACGGTTTAATGTAGCAGAGCCAGTACAGTGAGAGTCAGCCCGTGTCAACCAATGTCTGCTGGAAACGTGCGGGAGGGAATGTCACCACGAGCTCCAGGGGTTTGGAGAACGGAGCAGTTGAGAAAATTTGATAACAATAAAACGGAAGAGGTGCCTCCGATCAGAATCGTTACACGAAAAAGTCTGACGGACCTGTCGTATCCGTTACGGAGGTGCCGTGGAGGATGTGGTTCGTTACGTCGCCACGTGTCCGCCTACGAGTAACGCCCCCCCCCCCCCAACAAGAAAAGTCTGCCCGGATTCAGGACCACAGTGTCACGCTTGTCCCCAGCTCGCCTGGGTTTGAGCCCTGCGGACATTGTTAAGTGGCCCGATCTGGCCGGAAGCTGAGAGACGAATCTGTGGGCCGACGAAGCGGTGCTGCTCCTTTTCTGTCTGTGGATTAGAGTTTAAATGTAAAAAACTTAGCATCGCAAGGTCCTCACCTCAGGCAACCAGTCGAAGCAGGCCGCAAGGGTGAGGCGGTCGGGGAATCCGTGTTTTTCACCCGCCTGACGCCTTCCGACCTGCAGCCGCAGCTGCGACGCAGACAGCGACTAAGTACATTCCTCGCCAGGAACGCGTTTGGGTCACGTACTCACACCCCTCATACGTCTCTATGTCTGTTTTATCGTCGACTTGGACACGTTATCCTGTTGTAGTGCACACAGACTTGCAAGTTGCATTACGTAATTTCAGAATCCAATAAAGAGTGGGCATGATCGGGATGCACAGGGCACTTCATACTCGAGAAGAAATTTGGCTTTGGATCTTGAATCAGGAATACAGAACATGAAATTCTCTATGCACCTTATCTGTTGATAAATTAATTTAGAAGGCAAATAATAATACGGTTATTTAAATTTTGTCTTTTTTTTATGCTGGATAATACTTATCAAAACCTAAAATATGAATAAGAAAATGTCATCAGGTGCTTCCTAATTAAGACTCTACTTTTTGTTTATAACAAAATGGAATTGATTGAGAAAAAAAATGTCTTGTACCTAATAATTGATTAAAAGGAAGCAATAGAGCTCAGAAAAAAATAATGTCAATTATCTATTTTGATACTGCATAAAGCTACGAATGTGCTTAATCACTTTATCCCCAAATAGTAATGATAAATCAAGAATGCTATAACCAACGGAGTATAAAATTCGTGAGGGCAGAATTTTGGTTTATGTTTTACTGAAATATCCCCAAAATCTAGAAGAGCATTTGACAAAGTAGGTGCTCAAAAAACATTTGTTAAATGTGCAAATGCATAAAAGCATATATAAACGCAATAAGGGACTCATTTTTTTAGCCATATATTTATAGGTGTATGCATATGATTATTTATGCTTAGATGTAACATAAGTATAAGCATTTAAGTATGCTCAGATATACATGTAAATATTAAAATCTAAAGTATGTTAAACAAAAAATAAAATATGTAAACTCTGAGCATGTAAATATTTATGCTTAGATGTAATTTCGATATAAAATATGAGTACCTACATGTATATATATACACATAGACACAGAATTTAAAATAATATTTATCTAAATTAGAAAGAAATGTAATATATTTAAAGGTGATTAATTCTACAGCTTGGAGAAAAAGGGGAAAATGTGTTTCTATCATTTCATAGGTTTCAAAGTTGCCATTGTACTTTCAAATAATAGAAAAAAAATTCTGTATGACAGAATAAGAATTAAGCTGCATAATAACTTACAGTGTCACCATGAAAAAGTATAAAGGTCAACTTAAAATAGTCGAGAATTATATCCATCATCCATCCATGGTGTTTTTAAAACAATATTTGCATGAATGGGGGTAGAGAAATATGAGATTCTACTTCAGGCTAAAAGCCTACTTTCTCTTCAGCTGCCACTCCATAGAGGGGCTTCGCATCAATAAAGCAAAGACACTGGCAGTTGGTCACATTTCACTCCCTAATGGACCTGGACGCCCAGCATTCTTCACTCTGTACTTGGGAGAGCTCCAACAGGATGATTTAGGCCAGTCTGCCCTCACTGCCCTCTGCTCAGCAAGCTTTAAAGAACAGGCTTCTCAAGCAGAAAAGGAAAAGAAAAGAAAAAAATGGAAATGATTTTCTTTTCGTAGTTTTTAATTAACGGCTCCTTTATGGAAAACGTTGGTGTTTTAATGTGCGTATTTGACGGAGAATCTAGAACGTGCCATCTAAAACCAGGAAACCTCACTCGGGTTTGTCAGCAACCCAGACACGTCAGCCTCACCACAGTGTGTCTGTCACCTGAAGGTCCCATGCATGTCCTCAGATCATGGGGAATGCGTAGGACAGCGGGTAATGAACAGTGCAGCGCATTGTTGGGATAAAGCGCCAACTCTGCTTTTTGTCCTAAAAAACGAGCTGAGCAAACCAAACCCCCTTTTCTTCTTAGTCTAATTGAGTCAGTCTATGCACTAGCCACTTCGGAGCACCTCCACAGCCCACGCGAGAAAAACGGGGGGCCAGACATGGGGTTTCTGGGCCAATAATCACACAACTAGCTACAGAGTCTACCGTTTTCCTCAGGCCGTCCCAGGCACCGAGGCCCTGTTGGAGTGGCAAAGATGGTCTTCGTTGTGGCATGTGAGGCTCTGAATTTATCTCCCCATTCTAGGCGATAATAGCTAACTCAGTAACTAACGCAATTTGTTATTGAGTCTGTTCAGGAAAAAAAGAAAAAATAATAAATAAAGCTGATCTAGCCAGACATGAGGAGGAATCCACCTGTGATTAGAATTTATATTTCCACAAAAGATTTCTCTCCAGGACAAACTCAGGATAACACTATATATTCATTGATATGAATATATGCTTGATAAAATGCTTACAGAAAGTAAGAGATGTTGAAACCTTCGATTGGGTCTCTTTGTGAATACGTTATATGTTCAGTTTTTTTGGCCAGAGGTAGAAAAGTCCAGATACGGGGATGATTTACACAGATCCTAAATTCGTTTCTGACGGAGCCAGGACTAGAACTCAGATCATTGCTGGGTCTGCTTTGCCAGCGTTCTGTTAAGAGTGCATTTGGGTTCATGAAGGATGTTAGCCTGTGATTTCTTCTTTCAACGTCTTTGTCAGGGTGGGAGGTCAGACTTGTACGAGCCCCGATACGTGAGTGGGGACTGTTCTCTGTTCCTCTGTTATCTTAAAGAGCATGAGTAGGATTTTTTTTTTTAATGTTTGAAAAAATTTACCAGTAAAATCACTCGAATATAAAGTTTTCTTCGTGGGAAGGTTTTTACTTGAGAATTGAATTATTTTATAAACACAGTGCTTGTCAATGCAGTCACTTGCCTCTGAGGCTCAACCGCACTAATTTCGACCACTTCAACAGCTTCCAATTCCAGGTTCTGCCTCCAAGTTTAATAAAAATGCTAAGTCTCCCTGGGCTCCGTCCCCTTGGACGTGTCAGTTTCAAAGTCACCTCCTTCGGAAATGCCTGCTACCATCCCCCAAGAATATTTTAAGTGCCCCAGCCCGGTGATTTCATATCCATCGCGAATAAGTTTATCAGTTGCCTGTTTCTTCTCTAGACAAACTCCTTAAATGAAAGACTGTCTACTCACCACGGCACGTGAGAATTTAGCTTTGAGTGTAGTACTTAGTTCCTCAGTAAACATTCGTAGACATAAAGACAGGCAGAGAAATAGAGAAGAAAGGAGGGAGAGAAAGTGAGGAGACAAAGGGGGAAGGAAGACAGATTTCGATGGGGAGGAGGCAAAAATATTTACCAATATGATGAGAAGAATAAAATCGTTTGTAGTCGCTGAATATCCGAGACATTAGTGAAGATGTACTCTTTCGAAAAGTGTAATTCGTTTACATTCCGGGAAAATTGTGTAAGCAATTCGGTCTCAGTTTTGCTCTCCATGAACACATTGATGGGGCTTCAATAATGATATCGCCATAACAAATTTTATTTTACGATTTGTCCACTTGCGTTTTTTTCTATAGTTTCTTCCAGTTTAAAATTAATTAGTTTCAATGATTTTAACTTGCTGATATTTGATCACTGTTGGTCTACAAAAAGAGTAATTTTATGTGGTTCAACTTGATACATTAATTCTAAGATTTTATTTTGGGAAATCTCTTTCTGGACAACTGAAGATAATTTTATGAGTGTTTTTGTTTGTTTGTTTGTTTTTTTATCCGAGCCAGAGTAAAACTGGTGTGTAACTTGTGCATGTTACATTATAAGGGTCAGGTGTTTTGTCTATAAAATGTGACTAGATAGAGTATCTGCTTCGTGGGAGGTTTTGGGAATGTGAAATGCTTGGCACAGCGCCTTAAACATACACTCACAGCGAATGCTCATTGTCACCGACATTGTCGCTGTTATTATGAAGCGATTTTGTCCTTTAAAACCTCCTTCAGGAGATGGTTAAAAATGGGTGGCATGTTCATTTTTCAAGTATATTTCAAGGACAAGGACTTTTTTTTTTTCCAAATAAAAGAATCTTTACATTTTTATCCCACTTACTCGCAAATGGACTCTATCAGCTAGCTAGCTCCTGACCTTTAGGATACATAATTCATCCTTGAATTAACGCTCACGGCGTGAGCACAGGTTAATCCAAAAGAAGCCGATATTATTTATTTAACTTCCATAAAGTCAGTGAGAACAATGTCTGGGCAGAGTACGAACACACGATACATATAAGAAAAGGCACATAAAAATATTCTATTGTTTGAGTAATAACGAATGCAGATTAAAACGGCAGTAAAGCGTGATGTTCTCTGCCAAATCAACGTGATTAAGAAGAGTGATGCCCCGCGTTAGCGAGAGCGCAGGGAAATGGGCGGCCATAGACCGACGGCAGAGCTGTGTGTTATTATTACTTTTTAACGGATGGCAGTTGTCAATATATATTGAAGCAATAAATAGTCAGCCCTTTTGACCCAGAAATATTATTGGGAATACAGCCTAGGGCAGTGCCGAGTCAATGAGAAAAATGTATAAAGAAATACGTATAAAGATTTATATCGAAAGAGGTTTATCACCACATTTTATAACATAAATAAAAAATATGCAATAACCTTAATGTTTAAGAGTGGAAAACTTATATAAATGACGAGAATTACGTAAGAAAATTATGTAAATTATGGAAGAAAACATAAATTATAAGGAAAACTATATAAATTATGATAAAGCCAGAAAATTGAGACTTTGGAGGACTTTATAATATGCATTAACAAGGACGAGCGTTCGAGTGACGGTAACAGAGTGCGGCACAGGGTCCCAGTTTTGTTTGCACGCGGCGTTCATTTCATTCCTGCTGCATCTCTGGATGTGCGATCACAGGATGCCCTCCCCTCCCTCGCTCCTGTTTCAATAACAGAGGAACTCGTGCACATGTATTCTGAGAAGTGAGTCTCCATAGTAAGAATTCTGGAGACTTGACTTCTCTTTCAAGCCTAACAATTTATTTTATCACTAAATCATGACGAAACGTCTATAGCATTAAATACTTATCAGGGAAGACGTCTGTGAAGACCAGCATCCCGGGCTTTCATCTAACTGAGAGGGAGTAAACGGTGTCCCCGAAGCTCAGTGTAATGTGTAGCAACAGAAAGCACTTTGCTGGCCAGAGAGAGTGGTTCTTCACTGCTATACCATTAGTTAGACCGACGGTTTCCACTGGCGAGTCATAGAATCGCACGCAGAGGGACACACAGCATCCCCACAAATGGCCGTTTAGTGCTTTCATTTCATGAGGTAACCGTTTAACCCAGTTCTACGAACGCTCTTATAGTGCCCGTAAAGTTCATCTCTTGGCACTGAGTGTCCGTCACAGAGAAAGACCCGTGTCCCCAGCACGTTCCCAGTCTGTGCTGTTCTGCTTTGACATTGACTTCCTCGGTGCATCGCCAATGGCAGAGGGCGAGACAGGGATGACAAGGAGCACACACCTTTGAACTACGTTCTTCTTCCGAGACACGATGCGAACGAGCACTTCATGTACGTTCATGCCTGTTTTGTATATTTATGTGTATTAGTTGCTTTTTCTAAAGCTACTCAGATTTTCCGGAAAAAATGCATACCTTTGTGAAATCAGACAGTGCCTTTTTGGCAAGTAATAGATATTAGAACACAACCTCTTAATTTCCTTATGCATAAAATAAGGATCACTGTGCTCACATTATAGAACAGTTGTAAGCATCAGATACAATTATATCTAACTGTTAGTATAATTTATCTCAACCAATTTTACAAGAACCTTCAACTCTTTGAAGTCATCGAATTGGCATTTTATAACATTAAATTATGCTTTCTAGTCTTTAAAATTGCCCAATGAAATATACTAAAAATTATCAATATGCAAAATTTGAGTCTCAATCTTACAATGTTGGTAAAAGAATAGATTTTCATAAGCTAAAAGGTGACTCCATAAAGGAGAGGCATCTCTCTCTCTATTGTTCTCTCTCCACCCCCCCCCCTCACACACACACACACACACACACACACACACACACACAATGGGCAGTAACACCCTCTACCTGCCCCGATATCATAAAGTCTGTGCAAATTCTCTTGTCATCATGATGGAATGGCGCACGGCCTACACTGCGATTCATACCGCACGGATCTTCATTTGCATAAGCTGATGTCTGGAATTCTTTGTACCTCCTGGAGATCGAAATATCACGTAAATTGATTATTCTGTGTTCAGATTTCGGTCTTAGATGTGAATGCTTAAGAGAAAAGCATCCATTTATATCATTTTATCTCATATAGTTTCTAATTTCGTCATGCTTAAGTAATCATACCAAAAACTTTTAAATTCAGTCAAGCAGAAAGCATTAATTCAACATCTATTGCAGATGTTTTTAAACTTTGGCAAGTACTATATTTATGAGGCGAGTTTGTTCAAGACACAAAAGCCGACATGCTTTAGAAACCTGCCACTGCGGTTGCTACAGACGATTGTTTGAATATCATCCGCCGTATCACGTGGCATCCCCACTATAATATATAAGAAGGATCTGCTTCAGAATCAAATGCCAAAAAAACTTTCTATTCCTTCTCGAGAATGAGTAACTTCTCCCCATGTGGGCTGTGATCTGTGAGGATCGCCAGAGGATTGCCAGGGAGAAAATCAGCAATACCATATCCATAGCTTGCAACTTCGATAGAGCGCCGTCCCAGAGTACCAGGGACCTAGACAGTGGTTCAGGCGAGGGGACAGGAAGCAAGGGCCTTGCGTCGTTTTTGGTCATACTTTTTGCCCAAGTGTAGAGGGACGCGGGAGCTGAGGGAAGAGGGGATCCGAGGACCAGGGTGCACATTCGAGGACCAGCTTTCATTAGCACAAAGGAAGCGAGCCCCCTGTGGAATGATGTCTCGTAGATCATATGGCGACACACTTGAATGAGACCTTCTAGTCCGCAAAACATCATAGTTCTCCCTACTACGTAGCAAAATGCAAAGTTTCATTTAATAAATAAGGCATGAAGTAGGATCATTGCTTTAAGAAATTTATGGTGCATTTTTTAAATTATTACTTTCGCAGCCTACCAGTGCTCTTTGATTCATGAGGCAATGGCAAAAATAGGAAAGAAATTTGCTGTGGTTTCCAGTTGCAGTGGATGGTATTATATCTAACAAATAGTAGATCCAAGTGTCGTAATCAAGGGAATAGTTATGATCAGTTCCCAAGTTTTTGTCTATTTGCCATCATGAGCAAACAGTTGAGATAAGTATAATCTTACCACCAAGCCACTGCCAAGTAGGTAAGGGCTACACCTTTAAAACTGCCGTGTTGTATGCACAGGCTTACACACGATAAATGAAACTTTGGTGCTTGAATAGAAGATTACTGTTTTAGTTGAGCTGTTTCTATTTTGACCAAGCAGCATTTATTCTAAATATATAGTCATGTAATTATAATTCGTTAATGGTATATTTTAGAGTGGAGTATATTTTATTCCAGTGGAATGCCATGCCTCTCAAAACAAGTAGAGTAATACGGTGAATAATTATCTGTAAGACATTACATCCAACCCAATGCACTAGTTTTTATTCGCAGCATAAATAACCTCACAAAATCTCCTTGGCAATCCAGGCCAAGTGATTTAGATAGCATCCCTCTAATCCTCGTCAGGCTTTGCCATTTCTTCCTAAAAACATCAGTGACATGAAATAAGGCCCGCAGTCTATGTCTTTAAAACAGTTTGATACAAATATGATATGTTACAAATTCTGAAAACTAGGTCTTTTTGCCCCTCTACATATGTCACCTTATAGAGGAAGCGTGTGTGTGTGTGTGTGTGTGTGTGTGTGAGAAGTGGGAGGAGAAATCATTGGCCTCAGATATGGCCTTTAACTTGAAAAATTATGAACTCAATACATATTCGATTCATTTCTCCATCCACACATTCTTTAAAGCAAATTTAAGAGTTTGCTGCCGCCCATGACTTGATCTTGAGTCTTCATTCACACTTCTCTAACACGCTGGCACCTTCGTTCCTTTCATTCTCGACCTTGTTGGTAATTCACTGGTGAATTATCTGAAACACAGAACCAAACAATTCCTACACAGTGGACACAGGAAAGAAAGCACATGCAATAGCAATGCATCTTATCTTTTCTTTCTCTTTCTTTAATTCTCTCTCCCTCCCTTCCTTCCTTTATTTTTTTCCTGCTATCCTATGAAAACGCTTGCTACCTTAAGCAAAGCAACACTTTTCAACAAATACACCTTTTGGAGTCTTGAGAAAATACAGTGGTTTAAAACCTTACTGAATATGCGTCAGGTTGAGTAACCATTCATGGCTGTTCATTGAAAAAAATTAGTCCCCCTCCCTCTGCCACCCCACAGTAACACAGGTTCGATATTATTTAACTTGGTTTTATTTCAGCATAACACAGGACATTTCAGTAGGCCTAGCAAGTTGCTTTGCTGTCTTCTTATTTAGCTATGTTGTTTATATTGAAGAGACTGCTCTTCCTAAGTAAATGTCCAAAGACAGATAAGAAACCAAAAACCCGCCTACAATTAAAATATTCTGTAGCAATTTTAAATAGTTCTTCCTCGTTTTTATTTCGCGAATATTCTTCTCACAGTTAGGGGTTAGAAGATGGACTGTGTGTGCATTTCCAGGCCTAAATAAAGTTTCATCCTCAAAGTTGAAAGTAAAAACAAACAACCCAGATGTAAATTCTTGAAGCTATAAATTCCCAAGAGCATGTTTACTCTCGAGCCCCGAGCTGATGCCTGTCCTTTGCCTTGGATGCTTTTCATTCCGCACTCACTTTAAATGCTCGATTATACATTCGCTCCTTCGCCAAATTCATCATCATTGTCAGTGCTAGCATTTCAATGAGTATTCTTTAATATTGAATATCTCTGGATATGATTCACAAAAGAATTTGCCAGATTTAAAGAGTTGATGTAAATTATTATAGCAATAGTAAGAAAAATATTTCAATTAGAAAAAAATATTCTAAAGCACTTTTAAATGTAATAATACTGGGGAGATGAAAAGGGGGAGTTAAATAAGCATGTTTTCTCCATGTTTGGAGAAAGTCAGTGAAAGAGATTGAATCTTTTTCAAACTCACATAGAGGGTATCCCATGAGAGATAATTTGACATTTGAAGTGATCGATACGCTTATCTTAAAAAGTTGAAGGGAAGGATAGTTTTAGATAGCACAGTGGAATTGCAGTGGACTGTGGAGTGTACCTGGTTCTCGGACAGACTCGGGTCCCTATCGGGGTATTCAAAGGGTTTCGCAGCCTTTACGTGATCGAAAATGCGGACGAGCAGATCCTGAGGCGTTCAGAGCAGGACTCAGGGGAGTGAGAGAAACACACGCGTGACCTTACGCCGAAACGCGAGGCCCACGCGGCAGGTTGTCTCAGACGCTCCGAGACGCCCGAGGTCCGTCCCTCCGGCTGCAGAACGTGTACGTTATAACAATCCGAATAAAACATTTCATGAAGACGAAATAGAGAAAATAGGAAGTACCCAGACTGGGAAAGGAGGACGAAGCTGGAGGGCTCGCCTTCTGACCTCGAACGAACAGTAGCCATCAGGACAGCGTGGCCCCGGCATACAGCGGTCCATGTGCACCGACGAACGGGTTCGAGCGTCCACGGATAAATGCTGACATTTACGGTTAATTGATTTCGACAAGGGCGTCAAGACAATCCACAGGGAAAACAGTGGTCTTTCCAGCAAACGGTGATGCACAAATGGACATCCACATGTAAAATAGGGAAGTTGGACCTCTGCCTCACACCATATTGAAAAATTAACTCGAAATGGATCAAAGACTGAACACAGGAGCTAAACTACAAAACTTCTAAAAGAAAACATGGAGGTAAGTTTTCGTGGCTTTGGATCCGTCAGCGGTCTCTCAGATCCCTCTCCGAAGAGACCAGCCCGGCCAACACCTGGGTCTCAGACTCCCGGGCTCTGGACCCCTGTGAGAGTAAATTTGTTGTTTAAGCCCCGCCCACATCTGTGGGTGTATCTATGGTAACTCATTACGGAAGCAGGAGTATGCCGATACGATAGGCATTCCTTATATACTACGAATAATAAACTTTAATGGAGAAATGCCAAAGGTAACTTCTTATCTGTTGCTTCTTTTAACTTGATAAAACCATTTGAATTGTATATTTTTAGTCTTTTAAAATAACTCCTTTTCACCCTTCTCTGCCACAAAACTGTCAGGATCCTATATATTTTTACTCTAATAGATTGAATGTATTTTTTTACTTATAGGTTTTTAGTTCTCAGTGACTGTTAGAGGCTTAAGCTTAGTTCATGGCTGTCCACCTTCCTATTTATCATCAGGTCCCTGCTAAAAATTAGCTTTATGAGAGTAATGAATAAGATATAATAATTATATTATTATTAGAATAATAATAATTATTAAAAAGCTTACAAGCCCCACAATTAAGTAATCGTCCTCCCCCAACCCGTGGCTTTGTTTCGCATTTTTGTTCTGTTCAGAGCAAGCAACTGGATTTATTTGGGTGCATATTCATCTTACATTGAATCCTATATTCAATAAATATGTTAGGGAAATTGTTGTCTTACTAGTTCATTAAAAAAATGTATAATTGGATTTCTAATTCATTTCTTATATGAAAATAAAAATCAAGGGTATCAAACATGTAAACTTTAAAAAATAAACCCACAAAAGTTTTAGAAGAAAACATGAAAATATTTATCTGTAAACACTGAGTGGGGAAGCTATTTCTAAGCAGGACATAAATATACATGCCATAAACCAAATATGCAACTTTAATTATACACATATTTTAACTTGAAAATGCCACAGTCATAAGAGAAATGCAAATGGGGGGAGCAACATAATTTTTAGGCAAATAGCTAATGCTCTTATTTAAAAATTAAATAAGAAAGAACAAACAAACCATTCAAAAAATGGGCCATGGGCAAGATCAAGAATTCACGGAAAAATCTGTAGTTGGATCTCACAGAAAGTCTTGAAATTTTCTCTCTTCATTATGCTCAAAGCAGCAGGATAGGACGACGAAGCTTTTCAAATGACAGAAGAAATTGTTTCATGGCCCTTTTCCCGTTCTCCGCACAGCCAGGGCGCGGTGGGGTTCGGAGGGCCCCACGTGGAGCTATTTCCCTCTCGCTTCTTCGTTTTCACCGCAAAGGTGTCCGCCAGCTTCCTGTGGCCCGAGGCCTTCGGCGGGGGTGGCCGAGCTGGGCGGCGCCCTCACCTGCCCCGCGCCTGAGCGCTCAGCCCCAGAGACGCACCTGCGGCCACACCTGCTGCAAGACGGCAGCCGTGAGCAGGACCAGTGTGGCTGTGGCCGCGGCCAGGACAGGCGCCTGCCCCAGGGGTGAGAGCTTCGGGGCAGTCCTGAACCCCTCCACGCCGGCCGGAGGGTCTCCCGCCCATCTCCCTCCAGACCCACGGGACCCCCCACCCCAGGAATAGAGGAGGAAAACGACGTCTCGCCTCCCGGTGGCCGTCGCGCTTTGCTCTTCGCAGGCCTTGTCTTTGCGGATGGAAGAGTGTGCCGCTAGAGCATGAAGCCACAATCACCGGGGCCACTGCAAGACGCCACCCGCGGCCACTGATGCTCCGCCCTGGCCTGGGTTAGCACTTCCTCGTGGCCACGACCGCCACTCAAGGCTCTTTCGTTACCTCAGCACGTTCCAAATGAGAAGTCCGAGCACGGAAGCCAGCCGGAAGCGTGGCTTCAGCTCCGGCTGGTCCCTCGGCCGCATGTGATGTGGCGAAACTAACGAAGAGTCGAAGAAAACCATGGTTGTCTTCTGCAGGAAGCGTCACGGTGCCCTTGCAGACATCTCGTAGACCCTTCATGTCCTCGAGTGGCTGGGCCGATAAGCACTAGGGTTATAGGGAGAATCCTGAGTATTAACTCCCTATTCCTGTTGTATGCTCCCGAGTCCGTCCCCAGAAAGCACTGAAACAGTTTTCACATTTTTCAGCCCTTGATTTGACAGTGTTGCTCACTGCTCTGTGAAAACACGGCACTTTGTGACATTCGTAGAAATAGCAATTACCCACAGTCAGCAACACGAAAAGACCCAGTCAGCCTGTCGTACTTTAACTGTGTCCAATGACACGATCAGAATTGCTTCAGAAACACAAGTTACTCAGCTGAATAACTATTAAAGTAATAAACCCGAGGAGGAAAATCCATCTTTGCTGAACCCAGTCAGAGCGAAACACTAGGCCAGCATCGTCGCAACTAAGCACAGCGTGTGTTTCCCCCAAAACGCGACCAAACAAACAAAGACGAGGCTTTCAGCATTTTATCTCACTCGTCCACAGTGTCCCTTCCCGAGACGTAAAATAGGACGTCTCTGGGGAAACAAATGCGCGTCTGTGATCACTAGGCCCAGCTTGAGGCCGGGCGCGGGGCGCGCCCCAGTCCCCGTGGACGCTTCGGCCCAGAGCCCAGCACTCGCGCGTCAAGCCGCCGACTGGGCCTACGGCTCCCGGTCTGCTGCGGCCTGCTGGGCGGTTCTGGCCAGTTCTCTGACCCGCTCTCTAAGCCGCTCTTCCAACCCGCAGAAGGGGTCAAACTGGCTCTGTCTGGTACGTTCTTCTAATCTGAAAAAGGGATTAAAATCTTTCTCAAGTCTACAGGCATATTGCTGAAAAATATCATGCAACTTTAATAAAAGCAAAAGAAATTCAGATAAAAATCACTGCTGTACCGACACTTTGGCTGTTATCATTTTTAAGTCTCCTGCAGTTTTAAAAACAGATCGAATTGGGCATTTTAAGGGCTTCGGAGTGTAGCAGCGATGCTGTGTACCTAATCCGATGACCTTCGCTCCCTCTCTGGCTCTCTCTCTTAGCAAATTGCTATTCAGAAGGGGGAGGGGCGCACATTTTTATTGCCACTCGTCATCCTGAGTGTGTCAGGCATTTCCTCGCCCATCTTGTAGCTCAGAGCTGGACGTCCACCCATCTCTACACAAGGAGCACGGGACCCCGTTCGATGAGAATCTCCCGCCACTGTGGCAAGTGCCGTCACACGGCAAGGATCGGCCGTAGGTGCCAGGACCTCGACGCCCGTCACGTTCAGGACCTCTCAGCACAGCGGGCTCATCGGAGCACCCAGCCTTCTACACGAGTCCCAGAGGATCCGGTAGGGACAGGGCTCTGCCTCGCGTCTGTTTGTTGGGGAGCAGCCCGGCCTCACACAGGATTTACCCCCCAGGAGGTGATAAAGCCGCTTCCCGTGACCTGTAGCTTCTTAAGCAAAATCGGTATTTTGCCAGCCAAGAAGAATGGAAATGAACTTGGGGAAAACAGTGTCCAAACATGTCCTGCAAACTAACCGGCTTTATCCCTAATATAGTTGAGCCTGCAGCCCTAAAAAAAAAAACAAATTTCAACCTCAATGTTAAAGACATTTAATGAGTGAGCACCAAGCCTTGGGAGACCATTATACCAGAGGTCAGCTCTGGAGACCTTGCAGAGTTTTAGCATTACTTAGTCCTAATCAACCTTACAAAGCTGGAAATGGGAAATGTAACCCCGTTTTTGACAGATGGAATAACAAAGGAACCATGTTTGCGTGATTTGTCTAGGGACGCAGGTAGGATCACGTGGCGTCAACGGCACAGGTCAGCCTGGAGTTGCTGTCCTGCGACCCCGTACTGCATAAGAAGGTGGCCACTAGCCATATGGGGTGGCGAGCTCAAGAAACGTGTCTGGTCCACGCCGAGATGCGTAAGGGTGAAATACGCATCGGGTTTTGAAGACCTGGTGCAAAAATTAAAAAGCAAAATGTCTCGATAGGTATTTTGCTCCTGGTGGCAGCTTGCTTGCTTTCTGTAATGAGATTTACCTCCCGTGCAACATACAAGCGCACACACACGCACGACTCTTCGGAATTAGTTTGTCAAAAGAATATTATACATATTGCGTTTCTTCTTCTGGCTGAAATTTCAAGTCGCAGATCCCTGGTGTATTTAATCTGTCTACAATTAGAGTTGAAATGTTCCTGTTAGTCGCAACTGAAAAGACATCTTTGTAATCAGTCGCTCCCATTCCCATTGGATAATCTTAGGATAATGTAATTTGGTGTAATCAGATAAAATTAAGGTTTAGTATCTTCAAGTTTTTTTTTCCCCTTGAAAGAAATAAATGCAAGGAACAAATCAAATAACTCTCAAATTTTACATTTAACAAAAAGTCCAAACCCACTATTTTTCCCCACTATCAAATGTCTGCAGCGACAGTACCAGGATAGATAAAACAGGAATTCGGGTGTGAGATATCATTTGTTTAACTGATGGACGCAGGTACCAGATTCGTGTAAAGCGATATCCTCTTAACAGATGACAATAGTATTGAACAGAAATAAAATGGAACAAAATGAAGTAAGTTATGAAACGTGCCAAAAGGAATTCAAATTGCCTTAAACTCTAACGGTCAAGTAGGTGGGACCTCGAGTGACTGCCCGATTATATTTAAGGACTTAAACCTGATTCCGAATGCTCAGGGAACACGTTTTCCGGCCATCTCCCAGGTAACCGGCGTTCCGAGAGCTAAGCCGGCCATGTGTCGGGCACATCGCCTGGCTTAATGATGGCCCGATCCATCTGAGAAGACAGCTCCCTCGCCCCCGGGGTTGATTTAATTAGGCTCCCTAAATCACTCCCCACTGCGACTCTCCGTGGGCCACCCAGACCAGCGTTCTTTCTAGTGATGCTTTTTGTCTAGAAGTCATGGCGGCCATTGCATTTCGGGGTATTTGCTCTTCACTTTTCGTTCTCAGGGGTACTGAATTTATGCCCAGTTAAAATCGCGTGACAGTCTCGGCCATGTGACCAAATTTGGAAAGAATAAGCATAAGCCACTTAATTAAGATAAATAAGACCTTTCGTTAATTAACGGCACGTATTAAGGTCCTGTGCCGTGTGATTCCCAAATTGCACTTTATTTTCCTTTTACATGTTTAATTTATTATTAAGGAAATTAAACACACACGAACACACACATAATTCTTTTTTATTGGGAACTCACAATCTGTGGTTTATGGACACTAAAAAATTCGTGTGATTGTTATGACAATGCAATTTAATAGTCGCAGCGTTCCCTTCGCTTATAAAAATATAATTCCATGTAGTTTCGAAACACATACTTTATTTGTTCTTAACAATTACAGTTGGTTTTCTGTTATTCCAAACCCCCAGAACCTTCCGGGCACCCCCAAGAGCGTAGTCACTGGTGGGGGCAGGGGGCGGGCAGGGGACACATCGCCGTCACTTGCATAAATTCTGCCTCAACTGCCTGTCTAGCCTTTGAATTTTTAAATTCTTATGTGGTCAGAAGAAAATTAAAATCTTATTTTTTATTTGTTTATAATTAAATTAGCCCAATGTATTTTGATGAGAGCTGTTTGATGTTCAGAAAACCTCACAAGCCCCTTACAGATATTTTTCTTTGAAAAAGCAAGCTGTCGTCTTTCGCCAAGGAAAACAAAATTTAAACCCCAGTAGCTTTTAAGTTCAGTTTGAAACCGATCACATTATAATGCACTCTCCTTTGAAAATGTATGTGTTTACCCTTCATATGAAGGTGACTCTGAAGTACAGAATTTGGGCATTTTCTTGCAAACGGAGAAAATGTCATCTGCATCCTCTGTGATTATTTTTCAGAAAGCCGTGAGGTTCAGAAAAATGGCTGGCAGAGAGACGGAGCAAGCCGTGGTATTTTTAAACATCAAAATTCAGACTCTCCATCCTTTCACCGTGCACAATGCCGGGGTCGTCTTTGTTGGCCCTTTCCTCTTTTTCTCCGCATTCTGAGTCTGCCGGGTCCAAATCCAGAAGATTCCTGGGTGAGAGCAAGGAGCGGGAAGAGCCCTCCCCACAGCCTGGTCTCCACCCTGCCTAGCCGGCCTCCAGGACCTGTGCGACACCGAGGCCTCCGCAGGGAATTTTATAATAGTTTTCGGTTAGTTTTACTCAACCAAAACTAAATTCATGGATCGAAATGTTCACCCTTTCAAGCATACAAGTCAGTGGATTTTAATACGTTTACAGAGCTGTGCCATCCCCACCACCATCTAATTCCAGAACGTTCCCATCGCCTGGAGAAAAGACTCTCTGCCCCTTGGCAGCTCGTCACGCCCCGTCGCCTCTGCTCCCCGCGCCTGGCAGTCGAGCGCCTGCTCTCTGTCTCTGCGGGTTTGCCTCGTCGGGGTATGTCATACACAGGGAATCGTGCAGTGTGTAACATTCGTGGCTGGATTCCGTCACTCGGCATCATGGTTTCAAGGCTCACGCACGTTGTAGCAGGTTTCAGTACTTTGTTCTTTTTTTGTAGCCGTACGATATCCTGTTACGAGGACACAGACCACAGCCTGTTCTTCCGATCACCTATTGGTCGTCTTTATTTTTGGCCGTTGTGAATAACGCTGCGGTGAACGGGCAGGGACCAGGTTTTCTGCAGACATAGGTTTTCAGCTCTCTGGGTACGCACCTGGGTCATAATGACTCCGTGTCGAACATCTCATTTAACTGCCAAAATGCTTTTCAGTACGGCTTCCATTCAAGGTTATTATCTACCGTAGCAATTTTATGTTCTTCTAGACAGACCAATGCCGTATTTTGTCCATATATCCTATAGGCAAGTTTTTCATATGAAGTATTTTGGAGCCTTCCTTCTACTTTTTTAAAATATCATTGATCTCAGCAGTTTTAAAAAGTAAGAATATTCTCGAATTAGATTAGACTGCAAAAAATATCTTTATTTTCTGAGACAGTAGTCGAGGGAGCTTCAGCGAATATGGTGACTGTTAGTTGTATTCATTCTGTATCAAACACTAGAAAATTTTCTTCCCTCCAAACTATTTTAGAAATATACACCCTTTTGCAAAAGTCTCTTCTTGACAACAATTGCATAGTGGATTATTTCAACATAATCATTCATTCAGGATAAACCAATAAAAAGCTCAGTCCATTTTCCATAATGAGCACAATTCACGGGGACCGTAAAAAAGTGCACGTCAAAGATTAGCGATGTGTCATTGACACCAGTACGAAGTAGCACATAACTAATGAAACAAGTGACATGAAACTAATGAAAAATCAAGGAGAATTAATATGATGCCCTTCTTATTTCTAAAAGCATTTAGGAAAAAAGGCCCAAACACTAATGGATTGTGCAGGGCGATTATCTCCGGCTCGTGATTTTAAAACAATCATCGATCATGTGTGAGAGATTTGCTAAAAGCCATACCTTTACTGAAGTTTAGAACCTCTCCACCAGAAGTGACTTTGAAATATGTGACATGTCAGCTGCTAGCGAGGCTAATTTCGGAGCAGAAACCAACCAACGGGGACGACCGAATCCAGTGTTAGTTCCCGTCGCCTTGATTCCTCAGCCTTTGTTCCGATTTCTTGTTTAATGCCAAACATTACGCCTCTTTCTCTCCCTCTCTCTCTGCACACCCCCTCTGTTGCCCTCTCGCGAACCCTCTCCATATGTGTTATTAGGAACTTAATGTAGTAACCTCTCAAAAGAAAGAGCTATTCCTGACGATTTTGTAACTCTTCTTTTATAAGAACTATCTTTATATTATGATTGTATGAGAATGAATACATCCGATAAGTGAGTTTGTAGGTTAAAATAAGTAGAATCCGCTTTAGGAATCAAAACTAGCATCTGAATTGTGAAAAGAATATCTTTGTCCCCTTGATTATGATATGAAGACCAAACTGATTTTCCTGCTTCTATAATTTTTAATAAAAATTTGCATCCCTTTCCTTATAAACTTTTCTAATGAAAAACAATTGTATTTATCTTCAAGTTGAGAGTTTATCTACCACTTATTTATTATTTTAACCTTTTTTTAATTTTTACATATTTTTTGTTCTGCACAGAAATACCTATATTGTTGCTTTATGTCTGAGAAGTGTGTCTGTGACCAGTTTGCTAGATAAAAGTTGAGTTCTTTTTCCCTTTTCGGTTTCTGTATCACTTCTGGCTTCTCGCTACTCCTAAATCAGGGTAGATTTAGACCGTAACCCAGTAATCCAGATTATGAAACAATTATCACTTGGTTAATAACCTTGCATTGCCACAAGAGATATCTAGCAACTTTCTAGAAGCGAGGTAAACGAGATGATTCTCCTTTACAGTTGAGGAGACAGTGGCTCGTGGAAGCCGACACGACCCAGGCGCTTTGACTCCCTGGCCGTTGCCCTCTGTGTGGCATTAGAGGTCAAACGCAAACTCTGGAAGCTTACAGGAACATTTGGCAAGAGAATATCGGTTTCACTTTTTCTAGAATAGTGTACATATGACCATGATGAGACTATAAAAATGCATTATCCCTCAAAGCCGCAACTCGTTACTGCTAGGGAGAGAGAAAATGCAGGAACATATCAAAGAAAAGAGATGTAATATTGAATTTTGGGGAGCCCCTGAAAGAAAACCAGAAATGATCCCTGGGTGGGTGAAGGGCAGCAAAAACGAGAGAGGGCAAATAACAGGACATAGAAGCTTAAGAATGAACTTCAGTGTAACGAAGGTGGCCATATAAAACCAAGGGAGTCATGTCTCTCGTCATTACGAACGTAACTGTGCGTGAGTGTAAACATGAGGCCGCAGTGAGACGGCCCCGACGGAAGCCCGATGCCGCCTAAGGGTGCCCGTATTGGTTCACTGCTCATCTTTAGGCGTTATCTGCAAAGGGATAACGGGTGTGGCACACCGTTTAACCGATTTAATTTAGTATGTTAGTCATAAAGGGTCTTTTGCGTTAATCGAACGTGCGTGGATTGCTGTTCGTCGAGGGGACGAAGGCAGACAGCAGCAGCGTTCCACGAGGGCGGCTCCCTCGGGGGCGTGGGCCTCGGGCGTCACTGCCGAGTGCCGCCGCCGGGGGTGGCGACGGAGCTCGGAGCCAAACATCGCGAACCCTCCCCCCGCCGCCCGCGGCCTCGCAGGCGAGGAACTTCGAGGGGCCGTTGGCACTGTGGCCCCGGGCGCTGGCGTCACTCCTCGCAAGGCGAGGCAGCCGTTTCAAGTTGAGCAGTCTGGAGCCGTGACCGTGCGGGTCGCGGACTGTGTCCTCGCGTCCTCATCAAACGCACGCGTCACCCGGGCAAAGCCAGGGCCCCCGGGGGTCGGCCTCGGGCCAGCGTCGCGTTCAGAAGTCATGCTCTGAAGCCGGCGTCCTTGAAAAGTGAGCAGCCTGCTGTAGGCCTCCCGGACTGGCGCCTCGGGGGCGACACAGGCCCGCACGCGTCCCGAGTCGGCTCCCACGGCCCCCGCGCCCCCCAGCTGTTAAATCTTCTCCCTCTACTTCTGGCTTCTTTGCCTTAAAAAAGAAAAAAAAAGCCTATGTTTCCTGGGGCTCGCCGCACAGCCCTGCCCCCACATCGATCACAGCGGCTGCTGCTCTGACGAGCGACGTCCCCTCTCCCCGGCGTCTGGGAACTGCCTCCTGCTCTCGCGCAGATGGATCTTCTCACGGGCACAGCTGCGCTGGGAATTCGCGAACCCGCGGACACATCGGCTTTCCCTGGAGGGGACGATAGAACTCTCTCAGAAAGTTGGGCAAGAAGAAAAAGACAAGGTTGTTTGTGATCCTTGGGGCGCCCGTGGCTCAGCGGCCCCCGCGTCCTTTTTTTCCTTCTCCTGTCGCTTGGGCCCCAGGCCGGCCGACACCCCGGGGACGGGAAGGTGCGACTCCGCCTTCCTGCCGCACCCGTGCCGCGACCGTCCTGGGCGCAGGCCTCCGGCGGCCCCCGTCCCCTCCACGTCTCGTCCCGTCCCTGCGCCTCTGCGGCCGACGCGGTGCTTGTCTCCTCTCGCTTCCTGATCGCTGCGTGGCACACCCTGCAAGTCAGATCCTTGAACACGCGGGCAGCGCCCGGGACCGGGGGACTGGCCGAGCCGGGCACGGTCTGCCCCCTGCCTCCCTCTGACCAGGAAGAACGCGAACTTAGGTAAAGTAGCCAGGCGGCTCTGGCTTTTGTATTTTAAAACGATTTTCCCGATCGCGACTTCGTGAAATAACCCGCGAGGCGTGCTCAGCGCGGGGAGGTGACGGACGCCCGTGTCGTGGCCGAGCGTGCTCCCCGGGGGTGTCCCCGTCGCCGCGTCACGGAGGCCTCGCGACCTCCTCCTTCCTGGGACGGTGTCTCGGGAATCGTACGACACGTGGCCAAACCACTCGCCCCCCCTGTACGGTTACCAGCGGACCCCCCAGTCCCGCTGACACCTCATCTGCGCAGGGCGAGGCCTGTTCACTTGACGCTTCGTTGCTGAGCCGCTGAGGTTGCTCGAAGCCTGTCATTACCGAACGAGCACGTCGCTAGCGTTCACAGACGATTTCGCCGCGCAATTCTTCTAGAAAGTCCGGCCACTGATCCCACCGGTGGGCGCGGGATCCTGCGCCTCCTGCTCAGAGCCTGGAGGGCCGCGATGAGGAAGCGTTTGCTCGTCGACGTCTCGGGGCGAAGTTCAAAACGGCAGCGCTCGCCCCCTCTTTTAAATGATAAACAACGCGCGTCCATCATTTTCGACTTCGCGGTGGTGACCCGGCAAATCCGTAACCTCGCGTATTTTCATCGCGTTTACGGGTTTCCGTTACATGCTCCCGAAACTCGCGCGCGTCGTGGGGACGTTAGGCGGCGTCCTCATCGCGTCCTTAAGGCGTCTCAGCGTTCGCTCTCCCGGAGCGTCTTGGGACGTGACCTTCCCTGGTGTCACGCCGGCGACTCTGTCCGAGGGAAGCGGGGAGAGCAGGTTTCCGTGTGGGAACGCCTGTCCCTCCTTGGCATGGAGTCGCCGTTTTGGAAAGTGGCGCCGCGACAGTGTGAGAAGGTAAACTGAGGCATATTAAATCATTAGGAGTTGCATGAGTCGACTTGGGCTGCTCCGACGCAGAGGCGATGAGGAGTGTTCCCTGGACGGGAGCCAAGGGCAAGGTTTTCGCCCAGAAGACGCCGGCGCAATGCGAAGAAGTTACCTGCCGGGCCGGAGCCTAAGCAGCTGCCATGTCCGGGGAAGCCTCGCCGGCTGCTCGGGCCGCGTGTCCTCGACGCGACCAGGCACCTCGACCTCTTACGCGCTGCAGCGATTGTGCATTTTGGGGCTCGGATCCGGCTGGGGAGGTGTCAGTGAGGGATCTACCCCAAAGCTCCATGCTGTCTCTCCCGGCCTGTTCTTGGGTCACTGGAAACGGGGAGCGTCCTGGGAGTTTGTTTTCCTACGGGCATTCATTCAGACTAGGAGCGGGTAGCGGGCGGGGGTTCGCCGCCAGCCCAACGGTGGCAGCTCACTGTCGGGGGCAAGGAAAGCAGGTGGCCAGCTCGAAATCAGCGTCACCCCCCGCCGCTCCATCTCCGTGCCATCCTCTCAGCAGGGCTGGGAGCAGCAGGCTGTCCTTCCCCGGCCCGCGGCGGAAGGGCCCTGCCCGGGGGTCCCCCCTCTCTGCCCGGCCGCTCCAATGTGTCCCCCGGGTTCTCTGCCGTGTGAAAGTAGCTGCGTCGTCCAGACACTCAGCGAATGTCATGGCTATTTCTTAAGCCCAGCGCACAACCTCGAGCTGGATTAATCTTCAGAATATTTCCACGAGCGAGACCTTTCTCCCCGTCCCCACGGCCAGAAGCCCGGGCCGGTTCGCCGTGCCCCCTGCCCCCCGTGACTGCGGCGGCCTGCGCGCTCCCGCCCTGCCTCCGCGACACCGGCGCTGGAATCGCTGGCCTGAAACGCGAACCCCCTACCATGGCGACGAGCGCCCTGCCCCGCAGGATGTCCCTGGCCGCGCGCTCCACCTGGCCAGGCCCAGCCCGGCCCATGGCTCGGGGTGCGCGGGCGGGTCTCCCTGCCTCCCAGCTCGAGGCCCGCGCTCGCCTGTCCCTGCTCCACCTGCCTCCCCACCCCTCCCGCGGCTGCCCCGGTGTGGCCGGCCTGGCGAAGCCTTCGACAAGCATCCCTCACAGAGCACACCGCCTGCCTCGGCCTCGCGACTGTCACGTCCTGCTTCCTACGTCCTCTGCAACTCTTTCTCCTCCAGGAAAGTTTGAATTCGTGAACGACCCGTTTCCTGCGAACATGTAAGCCCCGGCGGGGCTTGGAGCAGCTTCTCCCTCCTTAGGGCCCCCTCCTCTCTTCGGGATCCAGAATGCTTGCTGTCTCATAATGACCCTCGAATCCTCAATAACCTTGCAAAGCCTGTAATACTGTTCACTCCGGAAGCCTCACTCGGCCCACACGCTACACCTGGAGCTGGGGGTTCTGTCGCGGACCCCGGAACCCCGCCTGGCTCCGACGGCTTTTCAGGGCCAGTTAGGGTCCCGCAGGGGCGTCCTAGTGAGACGTGGGAGATGAAGAGGCCGCCGCCCTGCTGAGGAGACGGTTCAGTCAGTGAGCGTTCATGCGCTTCTTCCCAGGCCTCCGGAAATAAAAACGTCGCCATCGAGAGAGGAGCAGATGTGTAGAGGGGGCCTTGGCGTCGCCGCAGCCACATGGGCACCAGCTAAATAAAACTAACCTGCGGGCCCACGGCCACGCCACCCTGACCAAGCCCGATCCCATCTGATCTCGGATGCTAAGCAGGGTCAGGCCTGGTCAGTACTTGGATGGGAGACCACCTAGGAAGACTGGGTGCTATATGCATAAAAAATTTTTTAAAAATTTTTAAAATTAGAAGCGGCGAAAGGACCATGCTAGGAAGAGTCTAGATATGGGGCTGCTGCGTGACCCAGCCACGGCTGCTTCTAAATCAGGTCGCTGGCCAGAGGGGGCTTTGCATTTCGTGTGCATGCGTGCGTGCGTGCGTGTGTGTGTGTCTGTGCACGTGTATCTGTGTGTGTGTGCGTGCGTGCGTGTGTGTGTGTGATTGTCTGTGTTGGGAGCAGAGGGTGCAGGAGGTAAACTTTCTGTCGGACCCTCTCTTGGAGGGGTCAGTCCACGGCCTTCTTGCTGTACCTCGAAAATACCGGCCACACCCCCCGCTCCCCGACCTTGTCGTTTGGGTCCACCGTTGCATCTCCAGTGTCTAGAACAGCGCCTGGCACAGACACTTAATCAATATTTGTTAAAGGGGAAAACTAAAGTATGAATGAATGCCCTCAGTTTTCTAAACATCAATCTCTCATTCTTTTCAAACTCTCAATATAAATGCAAAACACCACTTAGTAAGGGCAAACGCATTAGGCAGTCTGTCGATTTCACACATTCCCTCTCGGGAGGGGATGAAGATAAACGGAAATGTGACCACTCCCAGGCTCACCCAGCAGGCCTGTCTCCATCGCTGTTTCAGCTCCGGTTGATGCGTTATTCTATGGAGAAGATATAAAAACAAGGGAGTGAGGACAGGTGTAAACGACAGTCTGAAAGGTCCTCTTGCGGTCTGTGTACGTCTGCTGGAGAGTATTCGTGGCGCGTGAGTATCTTACCCCCACGCCAGGGACACCTCATACCATAATCACAACCTTCAGCCGCCCCATGCGCCGTATGGGGATTATGGTGGTTCTCAGAAATATTAATGAGCATGTTTTCTGTCACTTCATATCACATTACTGTTTCTTGATTTTTGACTATCTGTTTTGCCCATTCCATTTAGAAAGTATTTTATGTACGTTACAGGGTCTCTAATTAGGTATGCCACCTCGGCAATATATTCACACTATCTGGGTCTCGATTTCCCGTCCCTGCAATGGAAAGGTTTGAACCAGGGCAGCCTGAATTCTTTTCCGTGTATGGGAATCACAGATTCCATATCATTCCGTTTTCACAACGACCCCGTGAGTTAACGCAACAGATGCTCTTTAGTGTCAACTTAAACAGTGACTTATCCGAGCTTCAATGTTAGAGGTCACAAGGCTATGTGAAAGGCTATGTTTAGAGCCCAGGCCTTCTAGGTAACCAGTTCTGTTTCAAAACAAAAATAAACAATAATAAATTTTGGGAAAGTGGCTTTCTCACACTTAAACCTTTGAATTATTTCCTTTTAATAAGCAGATAGTTTATGTTCAAATGGAGGAAAGGTTGTACAACAAAATTATGAAAAGATTACTTAGAATTAGGGAAATACATAAACATCACGAATAGGAGAGCTCAGCCACTGGACCTGCACCTTGCTGATTGGCTCGGTCTGGCTACAAGGCCAAGGTGCAGGTGGCATTTGCATAACCAGCCGGGGCTTCTTGTATAATGAGTACAGAAGGAAGTCAGCAAGGTCAGCGTACACAGCAGGTAGAATAATGAGTATTTATCTAGGACATAAGTTCAGGCCTCCAGACCCCAAAATCATCACCGGGAATATACGGTTATGCATAATGATGACGTCTAAGTAAACAAAAAACGTATTAGATGTTCTAGATCGACTTTCCTCTTTCGAATTCTTGTATAGTATAAAGTATGTATCAAGTTTTGGGCTGTTGGTTCTTTGCGTAGGCTTGTAGTATGGGGACGTGTTAGGGAGTGCTTTAGCAAAGCCGGGTTATAAGCGTACAACATGATAGTTGTATAAGGTATAAAAATAGTGCACAGAGCTGACACAGTATGCTCAGATAAGAACAGACTTCTCGTTTATCACTGTCAGCCTCCCAGACGGATATAGCATCGTCCGGCTAAGGTTCTGAGCTTGGAATTGCGCGATTGGAATTAGAGTCTGTCTATAGAACTCTTCGAAACCATGCCGGTAGGCTCCGGCCCAACTATAGGGCCTGCCCTGTTAGGGTTCTCTGCTGGCAGGACATATAAGGAAACAGAGTTAACAAGGAAAAACGGACTGTGTTCGAAATACTTGATGTATCTCAAGTAAATGAGAAAAAGTCCCATAGACCTCAGAAAGGAAGGCAAACAAAATAGCTTTGAAAATTACTGGCTGACCCAAAGGAGATGAAAATATCCACACAAAAATCTGCACACAGATGTTTACAGCAGCTTCGTTCATAATCTCCAAACCTCAGAAGTGACCGAGACATCCTTTGGTGGGTGATGGATAAATAAACTGTGGTCCATCCAGACGGTAGAATATAATCCAGCACTGAAAAGAAATGAGCCATCAAGTCACGAAAGACGTAGAGGAAACTTAAATTCATATGACCAAGTGAAAGAAGTCAATCTGAAAAAGGCCACGCACTGTGCAATTCCAACTGTGTGACGTTCTGGAAAAGGCAAAACTATCGAGACGATGAAAAGGCCGGCGGTGGCCAGAGATGGCCGGGGAGAGGGGACGAACAGGCAGAGCCCGAGGGGTGTTTGGGGCAGTGAAAATATTCTGAATTATGTTATGATGGATGCACATCATTGTACATGCGTTTGAACCCATGGAATGTGCACCGCCGAGAGTGAACCCTGATTCCCACTACAGACTAGGGCGATAAGGATGCGCCAATGTGGGTTCATCCGCCTGGTGGGAGGTTCATCATGGCGGAGGTTGTGTGTGTCAGGGAGCAGGGGTGTACAGGGAACATCTGTACCTGCCTCTCAGTTTTACTGTAAACCTAAAACTACTCTAAAAAAAGTATTTTTGTAAATGCACATAATTATAAATACTAAGCACGGAATAATTTAAAGAGCGAACGCATCTTCTCCTTGGGTAAATTAGAGCTTTTATATCATTTAAGGACCGATGTCACTCAGTGAGGGCACAGAAAGATTCTTTCTGTGCCCTCACTGAGTGACATCGGTACAGTGGAGCGGCCCGCGGCCCTCGCACGCTGAAACTCCGTGCCGAAGGTGCCGAATGCCCGAGAGCCCCAGACGTGTGACCCCGTGAAGAGCGGGCCTTACAGAGGAAGGGAGAAAACGTCCGAAGGGTGTTCGTATGTACGAGAAGTGTCAGGGTAGCCGTCACGTCTCCAAGTGGTTCAGTGAGATTTCTATGTCTCAGTGGGAACCCCTGTTTTAAACCCCGCCGTCTCACAGACAGTCACCCCGCCGAGGTCCGTGAGTGGCCGGCACAGGAAATTAGAGGCAGCAACTTTGGATTCCGAGTTCACCCCATGACAACGACTTTGCTTTCATTTCCTGTGTCGTCTGTCCCTGGATATCGCTACCAATCGTTGCCGAGACGTTACGGAAGCTGCGCCGGCACTGCGGCGGAGCGCGGCTTTGCCTCAAGTTTCTGCGCTTTGCCTTTAGCGCCATTTAACTATCTGTGATCAAATTCGGCTTAATTAAACAAAAAAGAAAACACGAAAATAGATACTTGGTGCTCTCTGAAAAAATGAATATTCAGAATGAGCCTCTATTTTGCACGTGATCCGTTTGAGTCCAGTAAGTGGAGAACGACCCAGTCTGGCCAGGCCAGTGTATTTCCAAATTAGAGCACTGCAAGCGATTTTATGACATTAAGGGTGTGCTGCTTAAGGTAATGGCAGAACACAGACACGGCCTGGGCAGCTCAGTTTGTAGTAGAGCCCCGGCAAGCCCCGACGAAACCGACTGTAGAAGGGGAAATTATTTAGCTGATGCAAACGAGGAAAATTTAAATAGGAAGAAATACCCGTACATACACACGTCAGGCTTTTGGACCTTTATTAGTATAATTCTCATAAACATCGGCTTAGAATTAGAGAGGAGAACCAGCCTTACGGCAAAGCCTCGGCAAGCGCTGGATACCAGGAGTAAACAATGCGCGATCCCACTTTCGAGGTGTTTGATAGAGCAAATAAGTACGAAAACTGTTACAATTAAGTTGAGATGAAGGCAAATTTTAAGAGACACAGGGAAACAAAAGTTGCCAGGTGAAGACAACGAAGGCTTGCAGGCGTAGCGGGCGGGCTGGGGAGGGGGCGGCCTCGGGGGAGAAGGGGCCGGGCGTGGGGCACCATGGTCTCTCCCCTCTCTCGGTACCTGGGGCTCTTTTTACCTAGGGTTCTTCGAAATGATTTTTTTTTTCCTACAGCTTCCCTCAGCATCTCTCTTTTATGCTCATACGCTAGGCTCGTTTTATCGGAAGAGCTGCATCCCCTCTAAAATTCAAATTTAGAACCTTTGACCGCGCCCTGCACATCTCGCCAACGCTGCTCCTCATTCCGGCAACATCCGCCATCCTTTGGCCCCGGTGTTAGTTTTCTGTTGCTGTGTAAACAAATTATTACATTTTCAAAACAGCTTTATTGCGATTACTTTGAGATATATATATATATATATAAATGTATATAGAAGAAGAGAGGACTCCGCCGAGCCCCCTGAGGAATGAGGACACTCGGATAAACAGGAGGGTGCGCGAAAGGAAATTGAGAAGGAGCGGGACGCAGAGAGATGGAGAGCCGGCTTCCCTGCAGCAGCAGGGAGTCCAGTACGAGAGGGCTGCTGGACGCGGCCGCCTGGAGCCCGCAGTGTGACTGACAAGAAGCGGGTCGTGGGGGGCGGGGGGGTGATTGGGGATCGCGTTAAGGAAAGAGGGGGGAAGGGAAAAGGTCACTCCAGCCGGAGGCTTTGCTCTGAAGGGGGTGCGGAGGCGCGGGCTGCGGCTGGAGGGGAGCCGGAGGCCTCCCTCCGTCTTGAATCTCGGATGATGAGATTCTTGGGGGGCGTTCCGCCCCCCCCAAGTGAGCGCTCCCCTCGCACCCCCCGAGGCCGTTGGCTTAACTCGGAAACCACAAGCGTTCACTGCTTACCGAGACTTCTCAATCCGTTTTTTGCTAAAACATATTTAAAATTGTTTTTTGATTCACGTGCCTTAATTTTTATGATTCTTCTTAAATCGTCCTCCTACAGAAATGTCAAGAAAAGACGGCCCGCCTTCGCCGCCGTCTCCGCGTCAGCACGCAGGGATTTGGGGCGCGCCGTCCCCCCTCGCCCCTTAATCGAACCCATCTCGGTCTTCTTCGCCTGGACTGTATCTTTCTCGATCTCGTCCCCATCAGGCTTTTTTTTTTTTTAATTTTAATTTGCGGGCACTGCGTTCTATTAGACATCCAGATTTAAAACCCCGCAGTTATTTTTAACCTCTCGGAACGGACATAAGTTTTTCTCCAAATTATCTTAATTGCACCTGCCCGCGCCGCCCGCGCCCGCCCCGCAGAACGGACTGGAGGCTCCTCCCGCGTCCGCGCCGCGCTCGCGGGCTGGGGCCATGGCCGGGCGGTGCCCCCCTCGCGCCCCGTCCGGCAGCGGCCGACTCAGGCCGTGGCCGCCAGAGCACACGCGCCCCGTGGGCTCCGGACGCACGCGGCGCGACCTTCCAGCGCCGCCGTCGGGGGCTGCTCTTCCACTTGCTTGGCGACATCAGCCAAAGCTTCATTGGCGCAGGCTCGGGCGTTTCGTGGGGACAGAGACTGAGGAGAAGAGAGGGGGTGACGCTTCCGCGCCACCTCCCGTGACGAGGTGCTAAAGCGACGCCCCGGTTCAACCCCGAAGATGACACCTGTTTTAGAGACGCCCGCTCCGGGCCGTGACGCGGGGGCTGCGCCCCGGGCTCCGTCTTCGCAGCGGCGCGGCCGGCCCGATCGGTAGCACCGCGAGCCCGGAATGTCCCTGCACCCGTCCCCGGCGGCGACAGGGCGGCCCAGCCCGTCGGCCTTCTCACCCTCGACTTAGATTACGGAAAGATGGGAAACCTGCCCCACGTGTAATTCATCTTCTGTCGAGATGTAGAAATGAAAAGAAAATATAGAAAGAAAAATAGGCTCGTGCAGAAAAATCGATTTCCTCGACGGCCGGGAGTGCCCGGCGTTTCCCCGGCACACGTGCGGAGTCGTCCCTCCGGCTCAGAGAATCAAAGGGCGCGGCCGCGTGACCCCGGCGGGAACAAAGCTCAGATTTTCGACTCTGGCTTCTTCTCTAATTTTCATTCCTCCCTCGACATTCCCGTATGTTTTCCTTTAAAGTCTAATGCTGAAGGGCTAAGGCGCGCGGGCCGCCACGTGGGCTTGCCGGTCGCTTATTCAGGGGCCCAGATGGACGGGAACACGGCCATCTCCCGGCTGCGCCCCGTGGGGCGGCACCCCCCCCCCCCCGCCCCTTACGTGCCGCAGGAAGGACGAGAAACGGGGTCGCATCCAGGGAGGACACACAGCCGCCCCACCCGCGCTTCGCGGCCAGGCGTAATCGCGCCGCGGCGATGGGAGCAGGGAGCACACCCCTGTTCTTGGCCCGTCCGCGCGGCTGCCTGGGAGGGGGAGGCAGAGGGAGAGAGGAGGGGGAGGGTAGGGGACAGAGGGGGACGCAGACCACGCCCCCCGGGAGCCGGCTGCGGAAGTCAGCAGCGTCTCCTCCTTTTCACCCCTAAGGCAGGACCGCGTTCACAAGATAAGATCTACGTCCTAAGGGGAAGGTGGCCCAGGATCGGTGGCCTCCGTGGCCGTTTTAGATCCAGCACGAGAGGTGAAGAGTCGCTGGAAAACAGGGAGCACGCGGGGAAATGGGACAGGATCCAAACGCAGGTGTCATCGCCACGCGACACGGGGCGGCCTTTTGTGTCACCAAAGGTCGATTCCTGGAGTTTCTTAGGTGGTCGTCATGACCCTGTGAGACTCGCTAGGGTGAATATTTTTATCTGTTTTTAAACCTTCCAATTCTAGTATATCTTAGTCAAAATAACCGACCCAGGCAGCTGTCCCCGAAAGAAAGTGACCCCCCCCCGGGGGCGAATGACAGCAGGCCTCTCCCCCCTTGATTCTGCACCCCAAGAAGGACACAGCGAGCCAGAGGGCAGACCAGGGAGGATCCAGAGCCACTCACCCACCCTTTTAAATCTAGAAAGAACTCTACAGATCTAGATCTCTTACAGCAGATCTGAGGGCGGTACAGCCTGTTTCTTAAATATGGAAACTCAAACCCACCAAGCCGGTCCCTGCCGTGAAATCAGGCAGGAGCAGACTCTTTCTTCGGAGGGGACTCTCATAACCACTCCTCTGTCCTCCGCCACGGCTCACCTCCCTCCGCCTCCGCGCCGGCGGCTCTGACCCGGGGAGATGCTCCCACAGCTCCGTCCCTTAAGCTTCCCCGCCACGCGCCCAGCGGTGCAAGCCCGACAATGTACGTAAACCGTCCCCCCGAATGCCTCTAGCTATTCGTGGGGTTTCGAATGCAGGGTTTAAAGCAGTATGTTGGATTTTATCAAAATGACCTACGGTTTTGCTTATGACAACTAATGATACTTTTGAAATATTTTATGTTTATAGAAAAACCATATAGAAGTAAAACAAATAATAATACTGGAAGTTAAGAAGTAAATTAAAAATAATTATTGGAGGTATGAGAGGAGAATCTAATATAAAAATTATTATGATTTATCTATCTATCCTGGAACGTAACTTTAGTAGGTGTTTTAGGTAACTGACCACAGTTTTGCGATTCAAAATGCAGTAAATGTATATGGCTGCCCCGTGTCACCAGACACAGCGACAGTGTCAAAATGGACTACAATGAGAGCGTTAAGAAATCTATGACTCAAAAAATGATGACACGAGCATTTATATCCTCTAAATCTCTCAAACCGCGGTGCAGGCCCTGGTACCGCAGGCATTTCCCCAGGTTTGTGATCAGACACACAGCCATTTTACGGTGGAAGCCTCTTGTTGGGAGTGGAGCTGCGGAGTGGCTCGCGGGCCAGCGTTTTGAGAAACGGGAACCGCCCCGGAGCCATCTTCACTGATTCCGGAAACACCGAGACCAACGGCCATCGGGACTGAGGCCGCCAGGTAACACTCAGAATGCGGGTACCAGTTAGCACTCAGCACGTTTGCAAGGAAAGAGTTCGGTGGCTTCACCCGTGTTATCCACACCCTTGGTCTTAAACAACAACAACAACGAACTTAACCTGATTTCATGCGGCTGTGCGCACGTATTCACTCAGTCCAGGCGGACTTGCCGGGCGCCGCTGGACGCCAAACCCAGGCCCACCCTTCAGGGATCTCACGGCCTCACGACGAGGCCGAGCGACTGGGTGATTCTAGGACAACATGCCGACGGGGCGACACCGTGTGCGGCCTGTGGGCCGGGGAGCTCAGTGTCTGCGATCACAGTGCGGACGACCAGAAGGGACGGCACAGCCCGCGCCGGGGACGGCCGGGGACGGCCGGGGATGGCGTGCGGAGCCCGCACGCTCGCGCCGCGTGGGGAGGCCCGCCCGTGCGGTCGGGCGCCCGCCCTCCGCGGCGGCATCGCTTGCTTTGACCGTTGTCTGCCCTGTGCTTCGGCTCCTGGAATGACAGGGGCGTTGACAACTGCAAATTGCTCACCTTACCCTCTGCAAAACCACATGAAGGCGCGCTGGGTTCGCCGTGAAACACACGTGCTGTGTTCTTTATGCAGAAAATGCGTGGATCCCGAAATGCAGAAAGAGCTAGGACGCGCGGGTTGCTTGGTTGGTTCTTGACATCTAATTCGAAGCTCGAGAAGGTGCACGTTTTGCTTAAACGCACAACTCAGAAGCTCCGTTTTCTTCCCGCCAGAACGTCTGCTTCCCTTTTTGTCCCTTTGTTCCCTTACTTCCGGAGTGAGATTGACTCCTAGGTTTCAACTCAAGCCATCTTTTGATTGTAACTGTAGTGTTTGAGTCTGTGAGCGGGACACAGATGAATAACCAGCCCCGGGATTGAGCGACATTTAATAAAAAATACCATTTGTTTAACCTGACATGATGTTTCCCGAATCATAAAAACACCAAGCGTCATGGTGGCTGCCGGGCTGTATTATCTCCTACTTGATTTTAAGTGACATCTGTGGGATTTTTATTGTAAATTGATGTTTTCTTTTTTCTTGTGTAACGAAAGGTAAAAGGATTCAGGTTTCTGACATCATAGAGTAGTAAATGACTTTGGGGAGAGATGCGGCTTTTATACGGGGAAGCATGACGCGTTATGAACCTCTCCGTCACTGTAATCAGTCGCCTGACATGAAAATGATAGCGCCACACATAGGACGCCTCTGCCCCTCCTGGGCGTGATGCTGCAGGTGGAAACACAGTGCCGGTCAGTCGCGGGGGAAAAGGAACCGTGTGCGTCCTGGAAGGGTGTTTGTTTCAATATTTACGTTTGCTTCGCGAGGCTCTGCACCCTTTGGCTAATCTCAAGGAAGTTTTGGAGAGTCTGTCACCTAAAGCGTGTGGCTAATCCAGAGTCTGACTCAGGAGGTGGAGGAGGGTTAACCTGCTCACGAAATGCGCATTTCATGGGCGAAGCGCTCCCGGGACCACAGTCGCTTCTACTTCCTGGCGCCCCGCACGCATGGCTCGATCCAGGAGCTCTGTTTCAGTCTAAGTTTCCATCTTATTTTCTTTTTTATTTTTCTCTTATTTCCCAGGTCTCTAGTCATTCTTTTCTTATACCTGGAGCGATCGTATGGACCCTAAGGAGTTGCAAACGCGCCCACACAAAAACCTGCACAGGGGTGTTGATGGCGATTTTATTCATAATCGCCAGAGCGCGGGAGCAGCCCCTTGGCTGTCCTCGAGTAGGTGAATGGATAAATAAATCTGGAACATCCAAATAATAGCATAGTATTCAGCGCCGAAAAGAAACGAGCTCTCAAACCATGAAAAGACACGATGAAACTTTAAATACGTGTTACTGAGTGAAAGAAGCCAGTCTGAAAAGGCCGCACACGTACGTATGAGTCTAACTCTCTGACATTCTGAAAAAAGCCAAACGATGGGGACAGGAAGCGGACTAGCGGCTGCCGGGGGGTCATGGGGAGGGAGGGACCACCAGGTGGCGCACAGAGGGTTTTCAGGTGGAGACGTGTCCTGGCACGTTTGTCCGGACCCGTTTGTCCAGACCCGTAGGGTGTACGGCACAAGAGTGAGCCTCAGGGCGGACTTCGGACCGGGCCATGAGGACGTGTCAGGGCAGGTTCGCCGGCTGTAACAAACGTCCCATCGGGGGGGGGGGGGGGTGCTGGTGGCGGGGAAGCTGTGCGTGGGGGGGAGGAGGGGGGTACCGGGAATCTCTGCACCTGCCCCTCGGTGTGGCTGTGAACAGAAAACTGCTCTAAAGATGAAAAATTCATTTTAAAAATCTCCAGCGGCTGGGAAAACTGACTGAAGTCTCCATATGATACGAATATCGGCGTTCTTTTAAGCCTGGGAATGTCGTGCCGTGCTTCGGCGTGTTGCGGTGACAGCTCAGACGTCTAGGTTTCACATGCGACGTTACTGGTGACTCCCGACCGCCGTGCGCTGCCCGCTGCCCCGAACGCCCCCGACGCTGCGTCGCCGCCCACGGGTCGGGCTCCCCGTGCAGTGAGGAGATTGTGTTGGATGTAAAAAGTAAAGGCTCCGGTCAGCACTGAGACAGTCACGCACAGAGCCGTTGGTGAGATGCGTGCGTGTGGATACTGCGGGACGGAAACCAGCCGCGGCCACGCTCCGCCGTCTCGCGGGCGGAGGCTCCCACTCGAGTCAAGCCCCAGCCCGCCCGTGTCCCTGTCCCGCGAGGCCACCCTCACCCCGCCGTGCTGGCCTCGGCCTCTCCCTGCGTCCTTAGGCTCATCTCCCTCCAAACCGTCAGCTATTGCCGCTTTACATGGCCGGGACCCATCCTCCCAGCCTCCCTCGTCACTCTTCTGTCTCTGTGATGAGGTCGGTGGGGGCGCGGCATAATCGGCCGGGCTCGGGGGGCCGAGGGGCTCTCCTACAGGTGAACGCGACACTCGAGCCCCGTCTTTGTGGCATAACAGGGGCTGGCTACTCCCCGTGGCTGTTTTATGTTACACGTAACAGAATCAAAGTATCGCTCTCATCAGCTTTTATTGGCTGATTTCCTGTCACTATATAAAAATCTGTATCTAAAAATGCGGTTTAAGAGTTCTTAATAAAAACTGTATTAGACTCGCCTCAATAAATTGAATTTCTAAATCTAAACAAGGAAAATGAAAAAGACATTTACAGCTAGATAGTAGAGAAACCTGCTCACGCCATGTTTAGCAGATGCACATACGTTTTCAAACAGGTTTGATAGATTGTACTCCCGAGTTTGGCACAGTGTCTGGGCAGTGCCTCACTCATGACCACTTCATGGCGACGAGGTCGATAAGATGTTCCATTTTTCATATTATTTGCCGGTCACATAAAAACATTTAAATGGAACACGACTGGCCACTAAATGGCTCCAAATAACCCTTTTCATGTGGTGAGTGTTATAGAAACAAGTGAATAAATAAACTTTACAAAATAATCTCAGAAAGCAATCTCAACAAATTCAGTAACACCAACAGAAAATCTGTAAAGCTGCCCTGGTGGAAAGCTAAATCAGGAAGGGCGGGGGGAGGGGGGGGGAGGCGGGGGGGAGGGCCGGGGCTGGCTCTCCTTACAACCGATTTGTTTCACAACCAATCATTAAACTGTTAGGGCATTCCACATATTGTCACTGTGTAGGATGCTTTGCTGGCCCCACCCTGAGGTGCCAGGCTTTGCGGAAGGCTGAGTCATCTCACGGACGGGATCCGAGACCCCCGCCTTCTGCATGAATTTGGAGGCATTAAAAGATGAACCCGCGCGTTAACTGCAAGGGCTTAGGCTACGTGTCAGCTAGACCTTGCAGCAGCTGGCGCATCTGCCCATTCCACGCCTGGGGTACCTGCAGCGGCATGAGCAGTGTCCTGAGATGAGGCGAGGGACACTCAGGAGCCACCAGGCTTCCGGGAGTGCCGCGGAGGTGTCGCAGTCCTACCGAACGGGCTCCTGGGAGAGGCTGGAGCCAGACATAGGAAATCGGGAGACAGCGGAATCTGCTAAATGGGAGCGGGGTCGGGTCCACACCTGTGAGGCCAGCGCATCACCGGGCCGTGCTTCTTCCGTGCTCCGGCCCGCCCGCTCCCGCCCTCCTCCCTCCGCTTCCGCCGCCCGGAGCCCTCAAACCTGACCGCCCGGCTGAGCTCCTGAGCGGGGCGGCGAGAGCACTTGGCCCGCTCGATCCGGCTCATGTTCTGGGTTCCAGGAATCGTTCTCCTTCGGATCTTGATACTCCAGGGACTCTCCGCTCCTCTCTGAGATCGCTTTGTACTTAAAATCAAATTTATAATTAGAAAGCAACTTTTTTTCTGTTTAGACCGCTCTTAGACAGAGATACCTAAGATTTCAGGTGCATCAAGATATTTAGTAAAAGCAGCCGTTTTCCTTTATATCGAGTTAGGTCATTTAGTTCAGTTCTTATGTTTAAAAAAAAACAGCGTTTAAGAAGATATACACGAAATTATATTTAATCCGCTCACCCCGTCGGCATATAAACTGTAACTTTCATGAATGGCACCAGTTCCTGTTAGTGACTCATTAGAATCGTTGAAAAGAGACTAAGAATATTTTAATAAACAATTTCAGAAATATAAACATCCAGGGAATATTATATTCTACTATACAACTACCCAAAAATATGCCCTCCTCTTCTGCAATGGACCCCGAGTTCATTTCCTTTTTTTTTCCCACTGTTTTAACAACTCTGCGTATCTTTATTGACCATTAAAATTTTATCTTCCATGAATTGCTTCTTCTCATCCTTCGCTGCTTCTTTCTTTGTGTGGAGGGGAGTCTTTTTCTTGGTGATTTGTTAGAGAACGTTCAATAGTGCGATTACTAAGTTTTTATAGATCATATGCTCCGTCAGTCCATTCTTCCCATCTGTGGTTGGTTTGTTATCTCTGCTATGGAGCATTTGGTCAAATATTTAATATGTTAAATTTTATTTGTGTGTAGATGTGTTTATTTAATTACTGGTTTTTGTTTTCCCTTGTGATTTGGTTCAAGTAATTCATTTCTTGTGTATGACATAGATTTTTAAAAATATTTTTATCTACCTTAAAGTTTTGCTTTTCACATTTAGTTCCACATCAGGTAAAATATAGTTTTTCTTATCATCTGCTTTTTCCACGTGGATATTCAAGTTCCAGTAACACTTACTGAAATAGAAGCAAATATTTTCTTAATCCACGGGAAGCTCGAACAAATTCTGTAGCATAACCCGATATTAAGTGAATTAAGTTGATCTTGATTAAGTTAATTGGCCCACACATGAATGGGAAGGCCTTACAAGTCGTTGGTGGACCTGGGGACTGCAAGGCCCGCACTCAGGCGTGGTGGCCCTGGGGCTAACTGCGTTCCTGGTCTCGCTGCGGGGCTGCAGATCCTCTTGGGTTTGCGTGCCTGGCTTGGTAACGCTCCAAGCTCTTAATGCACATTAAAGTTATAGAGAAAAACATCGCTTTATAGCCAGCATTTTCAAAGAGTGACATTTTAGGCAGAAGATGGGAAGCTGGCAGAGTCCATCTTGTTTACCATTTTTCCATGAAATACATCATAGTAGGACCTCATAAAATAACTATTAGGAGAAGGAGCAAACTTAGCTGATTTAATTTCTGACGTTTAGTTCCTGGTAGTCTGAAAGATTATATTAGTTGAGCTCTCGAGTTCCACAATAGAGAATTAAAATGATTACAAGTAAATACTACGGAAAACCTGTCTGAATAAGGCTAAAAAATCTCATGATGGACATTTCTAAGGCATAAAATATATACCATTTACATGTATATAATGTATAAATGTATAAATATGATGTATAAACAGACATGTATAAGATAATCCATGCACCGTATAATGTATAAAATGAGAGGTACGGGCAATGGAGAGAGGCTGAGACTTGAAAACGTGCTTTGACATTCCCAAACGGGTTAGAGCTCTTTGCAACAAAACTCGACAGTGACAGAATATGGTCAAATGTGAGTCTGTAATGAACTCGGCCTTGGTCTCTGTGACTCACATGCGCAGAAGAGAGTGAGAGACACCCTCCTCTGTTACAAAGCCCCCAGTCAGTGCAGTACTTAATCCCTTTGTAAAGTGCCTAAACCTGGTAGATTTTGTAATGAATCTTATCTGTTTGCTACCAAAAGTCAGAAAAACATAATTTAAGTGAAAAAAAAGGAGTTCATCATTGAGATATTTCAGAGTGATCTGAATTTTTGAAAATTATACATGCATGAGTGAATACGACATATACAATATGATCTATATGACTATATATACACAAGTTAATTTATTATTGTATGTATCGTATACATTCTGTATTATAATAAAATTGTTTTATATATGCGTATGTATGCACAAAAAAGTATGCAGAAAAATAAGACAAAGTATTAGCAAAATATTTATTCCTAGATGGTGGGAATTTGAGTGATTCATTTTTAATCCAGTTTCTGTTGGTATACCTTTGGTATTTTCCAAATTTTGTCCAAGGAATTTGTATGACCTCCACAATAATACAAAGTTATTTGTTTGGAGGCTTGACAGTGAGGAAACAGGCAAGAAATCTTCATGCAAGAAAGTTCTAACTGTAGGAAATGCCTGATACCCAAAGGTCTCAGACCCCAGGCAGGCGGAAGCAGAGCCTCCACATCAGAGAAACGTGGACGCCTCTGCCCCCTGCTGTCCGCCTCCGGTAAGTGGTCCTCCACCTGCGGGGGGCGGCGCTGGCCAAGCAGGAGGTCCCAGCTCCCTCCCAGGCAGCCTGAGACCGCCCCCCACCCCCACCCTCGACCTCGCGCCCAGAAGCCGCGGACTCTTCCCGGCTTATTTCACTGATCACAGGCAGTGAAATAAACCAGGGCCAATGCGGACGCCACACGCAGGACACAGAGAGAAAGGACACTAGATTTCCTTCCGTTTTAAAAACTACATTAGCACATCCTACGGTACGTGTAAGATAGCACGGATTAAAATAATGCATGTTAATATAGCACATAGTGCTGCAGTGTGTGCGAAAGCGCGTGTTACAGGGATTTAGCATATACTGTTAAAATACATTAATATTAATATATTACACATGCTTTTTAGTATATATACACCTTTATATACTTTTATACACTTTTATATATTTTATATTCTTTGTACATATATACTTTTTGTATATAGACCTTTAATGTATGTGTATTTATACACATGGAGTTTTCTGTATGTCTACTATGCAGTGTAGCATGTATATATACTACACGGCACGCATATGTAGACTGTATGCAGTGTTTATACAGTACACACACATCTGCTTTTACAAATGATTTTGCACTCGTCAGGGTTTTTTATAAAGAGCCTAAACTATGACTAACATCTATCTGCATTTTAACTCTACAGCTGGTAAAAGCTTTTCCTCATTGTGAAGTTATTTGAAGTTCCGGTTCGCTTTAGAAGGTGACAGATCCAAGGGGTTTTTTGTGATTGCTGATGAAACTGATCTAAAGAAATTAAGTCAAGAAAAATGTTCACCTGACTCAGTCTTTTCCAGAAAAAGCTTGAATGAAATCATTCGGTGTCGCGTAGAAGCCTCCGAGGACAGCACGCAAACGGGTGCACACTGCATCGGGGTGGACGCCCCACGCGCCGCCCTGGCCGGGCGGCCTCGATTCGCCCTCCTCCACACATGTGGCTCCGTCCTTGTCTCCCGGTTCCCGAGTCCCCCGAGTAGCCCGGGAAAGCTATGCGTGATTCTCCAAAGATCCTGCTTTTTCAGAGAAAGGGCAAATCCTTTGCCGCTTTTCTCTTTCTTCCGTTCTCTGCTCCCTCCCTCCTTTCCTTCCTTCCTTCCTTCCTTCCTTCCTTCCTTCCTTCCTTCCTTCCGTCCTTCCTTTTTTCCTCCCTCCCTTCCTTCCTCCCTTAAGTCTGAATCAAAATTGCTCCAGAGTGGCGAGGCGAAGCCCCAGGGACGAGCACCCCGGAGGCGGGAGCAGCCGCGTGAGTCATGCCACGCGGCCTCTGGCTCCGGGTGGCGTCCGCCGCCCGCCGGGCTCTGCTCCGCGGGCCACGTGGCCCGTCCGTTTACAGGAGGCAGCGCTGGGACGAAGCCGTGCTCACTCGGTTCTTAGTCAGAGATCCCCACGGCCCCGCCGAGCAAAGCCGGGCGGCGCAGAACACTGACTGAGGACAGGAGCTGCCGAGAGCCCAGATAGGCCCCCGGCGTCCCCGTTCCCCAGACAATGTGCTCTCCGTCCCTCTAGGATGCAGTGTCACTTCACCGGGCGAGAGTCCACAGGCGTCTTCGGTCCCCTCGTTGATTTTTGAATGCCACTGTTCACGAACCCGCGTCTGTGGTGACCTCGCCACCTGTCATGGTGGCTTCTGTAAACCAGGATTCGTGTCCCGCCTGTAACGAACTGTGATCCGCGAACTGCCCCCGGGGAAACATCACGCTGTGGACGTTCGTATGTGTCGCAGAGGAGAACTGGTGGCTGCTCAGGGTCCTCCGAAGCATCCGAGGAAGCACAGTGTAATAAAGCTGTTGGCTTGCACTGTTTCAAGCCAGTAAGAAAACGTTCTCAGCAAATGTTTCGAGCGGACACTTTCCTCTGTGTGCGTCCTCCTCCTGTGCGTTTCGGAGATAACTTAAAAACGGGTGTCAGGCTAGTACCGCCTTCATCACTGATTTATTATGAAGTCTTGAGTATAATCCTTAAATGCTCTGTTCCGTGGACTCCTCATCCATACAATGAGAACAAAAGTGCCTGACTAGAACTAAAAAGGTTGTCGAAAGGATAAAATGAGGATGTGGAAAATGTATGAAGAATCGCCCGAATATGTCAAATCCCATTACGCTTAAGGCCACGTCTTTCGGTGAGATTTCGTGACTGCGGCACACACAAAAGTGTAAAAGACTCATCAGCATCATTAAATCAGCATCTTTCAAACAAACAGTTGCATAATATATGTCCCTGTGGGTCTTATTATAGAGTTAGGGTTATTAGAAATATAGGAAATTAATGCTTGTAGTCCTCTAGATATGTTGATTTTTAGTCATAAGCTACATATGTATATATATGTACATGCACATGCTTCGGTGGTTTTCAGATATTTATAAAGTTGTACATTCATGACTACTGTGTAATTCCCCAGTATTTTCATACAAAAAAAAAAAAAAGAAACCCTATCCCTACTAGCATAACTGCCTTTTCCCCCTTCCCCTCAATCCTCTGCCCTGGCAAATCCCGATGTGGTTTCTATCTCTGTGAATTTGCCTTTTGTAGACATTTTATATTAATATTTCTGGCTTCCTTCTCTTAGCATACTGTTTTCAATGTGCATCCATTTTTTGGATGAAATATGATAAAAATATCAAAATATGTATTTTTATGGCTGAATAATATCCTATTACATAGGTAGCTATAAAATGTTTGTTTGTCCAGTCACTAATTGGTGGATGTTTCTGGAGGGTTTCTTTCTACTTTGGGGCTATTATTTTAGGATGCCGCTATGAATATTCATGGACAAGTTTTTGTTTCAACATACGTTTTCATTTCTCCAGTGCGTATCTAGGAGTGGAATTGCCGGGTCAGACACTAACTCTGCTGTAGTCGTTTGGCCAACTGCCAGACTGTTTTCCCAAGTGGCCGCGACCTTGCACGTTGTCACCAACAGCGTGTGAGGGTTCCGATTTCTTCACCTCATAACCACTCGCTGCAAGCCTTCTATTAGGGCCAGCCTAATGGGCGTGGAGTGGTAGCTCATTGAGATTTCAATAGAATTCGCCTAATGACTAATGACCTTGAGCATCTTTTCATGCACTCTGTTGACTGCTTATATGTATCCGCCACAGAGAAGTGTTTATTAAAATCATTTGTCCATTTTTATTATTTGTCTTTTTATTGTCGAGTTGCAGGTTTCCATATCCAGCATGCAAATTCTTTTATAAGATAGATGATATCCAAATATTTTCTCACATCCTATGATTTGTCTTTTCAGTGTCTTAATAATATCCTTTTCTGCATAAACATTTCTAATTTTGATGAATTTCATTTTGTCTGTTTTTGTTGTTGCTTGTGCTTCTGTTATTATATCTAAAGAAACTGCTTATACCAAGGTCATGAAAGTTTAATCTTTTAAGAGTTTTATTACTTTAGCATTTGCGTTTCGAGTTAGTTTTTGGACATGGTGCAAGGCGGGAGTCCAGTTTAATTCTTCCGCATCCTGGTGTGTCCATTAGTGCCGTTCGGAAATGCTTTTCTGAGCACGTGCACGCGCTCAGCTCTGCGCACACGTGTGGCCTTCTGGAGTCCCAGGCCTGCGTCAGAGCTTCACAAGGCCCCTCAGGACAGTTGGCCCTCCAGCTTTTTGCTTTTAACCTTTGTGGTTTGGCTATTCCTTGGCCTAGTTTGTTGGTCACCGTTGGGATGATACAAGATGGCCACCGACTGATTTCAACAGACGCCCTACAAAAGGGCCGTTGTTCAGGGCGGGTGCTGAGTCAGGTCAAAAGAAGACGAGGCTGATGCGTGGGTCTTCAGGGAGCCACACGCAATTAGAGTAATGACAGTTCTCTGGGAGCCAGGCCTGTCCTGTGGGCGGCCACCGGGCTGCTGGTTTTCCCCAAGATGGCATTTCGTTTCCAAGGCGACCACAGAGCCGGGAGGACCGGAGGGGAGATGGGAAAAGGCAAGTGAAGACTCCACGAAACTGGCCATCCTGCCCAAGATTAAGCAGTTTGTCTTGAATAAACACTCCCCGGATTGTTGTCTTTGGTGAAGTTCCTGAGATCCGAAAATGTCTACTCGGATCGTTTTTGCCAGTGTTCTCGTTGCTTTTATAAAGCAGAGGGTTTGCGCAAGTCCTTACTCTATCCCCCTCCCCACTCACACCCCATGGTCATCATTTTTCAGACTGATGAATAATTTCCTTGTTTTGAATTGATCACAACCAGAGAAAACAGCCTTGCGTGCGCAGTCTTTAATCAAGAAGCACAGGCATCATTTTGCAGATACACTAAGAAGCGTGCTCCGCTCTTGACCCCGGGGAGGCTGTTTCAGGCGGTTGTTCCCGTGGCTCTGTCCACGGCAGGCAGAGCGAGGCGCCCCTGGTGTCACGGTCACAGGTGCAGCCCGCCCCCCACCTCCCAGCATAAACCGTTTGCCGGGCGCGAGAGAGTGGCCTTGTCTCCTCTGCTTCCGGGTACCACCTAAACCAAAATGACTAGGATGAGTTATTTCTCACGACAGATTTATCTTTACATCTTTGAGTTCCTGGCCAGTCAGTGCATTTCCCCACGAGGCTGCAAATTCGCATTTTGTCGGCCTTTTATTCCAGTCCATCTCAATAGACTGCCTTGCTCAAACAACCTTGAGTTAAGATCTATTTAAAGGGGAATCGAATGTGTTATAAAACCCCATGGTTTACTTTGGAAAAACAACATATTTAAAATTTACAAACCGTGACTACAGAGAAGAAGGTTAAACAACAACTCTAACGTTTTTGGAACACCTGCCACCACGTTCCAGACCCGTGCCCAGCATTTTCACACTTCAGATGTGATGTGCAGCTCCCAGCAATCTTTGGAAGAGGTTAATAGAAAGGATTCCTACACTGCGGATCCCAAAAGGTAGCTCTCGCATTAAGGTGTCCTAAGTTACACACTTAGTGATTGAGAGAGCCAGGTTTCAGAAGGCAGTCTGGCCATTTTCTTTTTTGTTAGGTTTTGGTTTTGAAAATAGCATCAGCGATAAATACATCTGGTGATCTGAACTTCCGTGACATTTCCGGTAGTTTAAGGGGTTTCTCCAATTAAGAGCCTATAGATAATATTTCTTTACTTGCCTTAACTACTTATTATTGAATGTTTTTCTTCTAGCCATTTTAATTACATATTTGGATTTTCAAAAATATCACGAAACCAATAATAAAACTAATGTCCCAAACCACGGAGATCGTCTTGGAGCATAAGCAGATGGCACTTAGCACTCTCGTGTGAGTCATCGTCTTAGAATAACTTTCTTCGTCATGTTGCAATACTTGCTTGCAGGGATTTTGATTTGCAAACAACTTGACATCAACTGATGTTTCCAGAAGTTGTTCCTTAGTCCATAAAAATGATATTTCAGTTCTCTTTAAACAAAATCAAAATACGCAGGAAGTAATGCGACCGCTTGCTCGTGAACTGGTCATACGACACCCAAGGTCGCATTCGGCTTCTCCTTTTGATCTCAGAGAGTCTCTTACATGCAGTAGGGTGGTGATCCTGCCGTTATAAATGCCCCATGATTTTTAGCAAGATCCATTAACCGTGCGTGATCGAGGCTTGTCCGTCTGGTGGATCCAGAAGCTTTCGTGCTCTGTTCCTTCAGAAGACAAGTCACTGCCTCCCCTGCTAAGTGGCTTCATCCAGCTGGAGCTGTCTTTCCTGCTCGCTTCTCAAGAAGTCTCTTCTGTAAGGCAGTTACCCTGATAACTAGTATAACCCTTTGCTATTTCTCTCGGTCTGGTAAAGACCGTGACTGTCTAGCGAGTGCAAGATAACTTCCTTGGCGTGAATAGCCAGTATCTTGCACTTATGCAAGATTGGGGGCTTCAGATAGGTACTTGCGAGACGTTGGGACGCGTCAAGGAACACGATGACTAACAGGAATCCCAGAAACACGGCCAAGGCGGGGCCGAAAATAAAGCAAGAGAACTAGCCATTGGCATGGGGCGTTGATTTGGGAGAGAAAATACTTCTTGCGAAAAATTAAATCCCAGTTTGACCTACGCACTAGTCCAAACTAATATTATCGAAGGGTTGCGCAAATCCCAAGCTGATAAATTAAGAGAAAGAATACTTCGGGAAGATGAAATATTGGAGGCTCCAGCCAAAGAAAACGCAAAATCACTGTTTATGTGTTGCGCTCCGGGCACGGCCAAGGAAGCTCCTGCCAGACCAATTTTCTCACAAATAACAGCTATAAACTTGGATTAAAAAATGTTTTAAACCGCCTGGAGGTAGCACAGAGTGAAGAAAAACAGAAAGATTATAGTAGAGAATCAATTTAGAAGAAAGAATGGCATGGGGCAATCGTCCTGTTTTTTTTTAATGGCTTAAGCCTGACAGCAGGAAGGAGTCAGAGCCGACAAGGTGAGACATCGGTGGAAAATCCTTACTTTTTTTGGCCTAAAGAACAGGAGGACAGAGTTTGGAGTAGTCATGGCCCCCAGAAAGTGAGGGACATAGTCCTAAAGGTGGAGAGCCAGAGGAGGTGACCCCAAACCCTCGCTGAGGAAATCATCGCCCTCCTGGCTGGTTTTGGACCGGGCGTGCACAGGCCCTGTAATCGGGGTCCCACAAGCGAAGGAGAGAGGAAATGGGACAGAAAAAAAAAATTCTTTAAAAGAACGGCTGAAAAATCCTCAGCTTGGCGAAAGATATAATTTACAGAATCAAGAGACGCGGTGAATCCCAGGAGTTGCGTAAAATGAACAACATCATCGTCGAAACACTGAAAGCCAAAGAACAAATGTGTTTAAAAGCCAGAGGAAAGTGACACATTACCCACACGCAAAAAAATAAATAAAATAAAATTTATTTAAATATCTTACGATTTCCTGCCGGAAATGATGGCGATGAGAAGACCGTGGCGCAACCCAGTGAAGTGCCGACGGACAGACGGACGCGTCGAAGCCCTGTCCACGGGCAGCCAGCGCACCCCTCAAAGCGAAGGTCAAACCAAGAAAACCGCAGGTAAATCACAGCAGAGACGTGTTGCGATGGACCCTCGCCCGAGGACGACTAGGACAGCAGAGTCTTCGAACCGAGGGGAAGCGGGTCTTCAGGAGGGGGAAACGCCGTCCTTCGCACCAAGGAGCCCAGGAAATTTGCAGAGCAACTTCCAGAATTCAAGGTTTAATTTTAAAAGATTGCACATCAATCGTGCCATTGTGTATAATGAGCGAACAGTGGGAAATATTACACAACAAAGCGTCGCACAGATACAAAAGGCCGGAGCATGTGATGATTCCACAGCACGGGCACTGAACAGTCTCAGCTGAAGACCGACTTCAAAGTTACCGCATCAGACAGCACGACCAGGAGATAGGAACGACGGACAGAGCAGAGGCCTCCGGCAAAGATGGGGTTACCGGGCCCGGGAAGAAAGGCCGCCTTGCTATCGAGTGGCAGAAAACGTGGCCAGACAGCGTTCTCCCGCTGGGCGAAAGGCAGGGCTTGTAATCACTGCACTTGGCTGTTGAGCCGAGATTTCCAAGCAAAACTACAAGGTGTGACCTCATTCTTCCTTGCTGTTTGCTAGAAGAAAGAGGTAGATTGAGCAATGAACCATCAGGCGAAAGGAACCAGGTCACGATGATCTGGAAGATGCTCAGTCTGTCCAGATAGCATGTTCTGGAAACAAGGCCACGGGCGTGACTGTTTGCCAAAGAGACCAGATGTGTGACTCACGGCCCCAGTCCACCATCTCAGCGCAAGTCAGGGGGAGAGGCGGGGTTACCCTGGAAGGACCCGCATGGAACGCTTGTGTTTAAAGGGGTGGAGCCCTCGACACCCATGGGAGACTCACAGATTTTTGAGAACTTTATACCAGCAGAAACCCTGCCAGCCCGGACCGAAGTGACAGTGATAAGATGAAATGAAGGCAACAGAACTCAAGAGTTTCTTTTCCAGTTTGAATTTTAAAGAGACAAGGCAAATAAATGTATGGCGTGAATGTAAGCGGTTTCTAAACCGCTTTGTTTTATATGATTTTCCTTTAGAAATCTAATTCTCTCTCTCCCCCTTCGGTTTTGCTGAAAAGCCCACGGGCCACTCGAATTAATTTCACAAAAATTTCAGGATGTGTGTCATGACCACATGTCCTTGTTAACGGAGAGATGATGAAGTCCGTCCCTGGTGACTTGCGTTTCCCCGCTGAGTAATTTATTCGCGGGATGACGCAGGTGCTGTGGGCCACCAGAGGGTCTCACGGGAGGAGAGTTTCTGAGTCGGCGTCTCAGGATGGATTCTTTCTTTATGGGCTCGAGAGCAAGACAATTGAAGAATGTCATAATTAAGCTTCCAATTTGAATTTTATGTTCGTTAATTCATTCAGAGCCCAGCACGTAGTTTTTATGAAAGAAAAAATGTTTCAAACCAACCTATTGACATACTTAGTATTTATTGACTATATACTATGCTCCTTGTGATGGAAGATCCCAACTGAGTCCAACGTTGACCCTCCTCTCAAGAAACGCTATGAAAGTATGCCCGTAAAATTAACCACGTGATAAGGTAGAAAGTAGGGAACAGCCTTGGACAGGGATGCATCGTTCTGGGAGTTTGGCAGACGTACAGAGAGGCCTATGATATTTGTTACTCCTGCATTTCATGTCCAGAATTTTAAAAAATCAATACATTATATTTTAGAGATAAGAGAACCAAGCATATTATGAGAACAAGGAGGAATAGAAAGACATGGTGAGTATATGACTAATCCAGGCCAAAAACATGTCTCACCTGTTTTTTTAAACGATGGGTGTAATCATGGGAAATGGCATTAGTCTGATTCTGACTCATTTCTCTTCAGATCTGACAAGCTGATCCCAAGGATGTGCATAAGGTGAGCAAGTTTCCAAGTGCTCTCATTTTACTGGGTGAAATAACGTTTCCGAAGCCAGCTGGAAAGCCGTGAGGGGAGGAGCGTGCGGCCCGACATGCGGTGCGTTTCCCTCCGCCGTCTCTGTCTCCTCTGTGCGCTCACTGCCTTCACGTTGCTCGTACTGCGCACTACTGAGAACCTGGAGACACGTGCCCCCACGGAGCCACCCGCCGGAACACCCACACGCGACCGCCAGACGAGCTGCGGCCCCCCCCACCCCACCAAGCCGTGTTCCCCATGGGGAGGAAACAGATACCGCGAACCAGGCTCCTTCAGCGTCAGTGTCTAAGGGGTGATCTCCTTATTGTAGTCATTTAGGTCGCGATTATAACATGGGTATCCGGAAGCTACTAAACTTTCTGTTCTAGGAAGGATGCGCGGACGACCGAGGTGCTCGGGTAGCTCCGGCCTGGCCGTGGGGGCGTCTGAGTGCCAAGCCTCGGCGTCCGCGTCCTCCCCGCCGCGCCGGCGGCAGGTGCGGGCGGCTTTCGCGTGAGCGGGCAGGCTGCGCCCGAGCCGGCAGGTCACGCACATTCACCTGCCTGCCCTCCGTGCAAGTAACTAAGATGTTTTTAAAGCCAATAAGAAACACGCAAATAACAAGTTCCACTGGACACTGTTCTTCTCTGATAACCACAGAAACATGGAAATAGTAACCTAAGAACTTTCTGCGTCCCCCACAGGTAATAGACAGACTCATTCCACCAAGGCTTGCTTCGATGTTTGCAGGAGCCGGTCTCGAGCATCGGCTCTAATGTGTCACTAAACTTGTATCAGATCACGGCCAGAACGCATGAAGATTAAAACTCGGTTTAACTGAACAACGTGCGCCAAAACGCGTATCGTCTGTGCCGAGATCGTGACCGTCCCCCGGCTAATGTACTCCGGCGGACCGACGGGCATCGGTGCACCCATCTGGACCGATATCTCGGCGACACAAGAGGGATGTCCTACGTCGGACGCGGGCCATCCCGGCTTCCGCCTCTCCGTGTGGGCGCGGGCCCGTCGCTCAGACGAGCCAGGTGCGTCCGAAGCGACTTCTCCGAGCGCCCTCTGCCTTCCCTGCGTGTTCCTCACCGCTACCGTCTTAGGTCCTCTTTGACCGGGGAGCAGACTTCTCTCCAACGACGGGGCCCGTATCCTCGGTCTTCAGTGTTACCGTAATAAAAATATGTAAACAAACAAACAAATGAACAGGAGAGTAAGGTGAGAAAAAGTTTTGAATCAGCTCTTTGGTTCACACCGAAGTGTGTGAGCGACTTTCCCGCGCTGGCCCCCCGCCCCCGGCCCTCGCCTGGCTATTCCGCTTGCGGTAGAGTCCGCTGCGCTGTCCCCTCAGGGGCGGGCTTTCCTCGGCACCGTGAAGGGAGGGGACAACCTCAGTGTGGGTGACACGGGGGTGTGGACAGGAAGTGTCGCTAAGAATCACCATGAGGAACAAAACACCCTTTGCCTCACGTTCTCAGCGAGAAAATGATTCTTTGGTTCATAAGAGAGAGGACCGCACGCAGGCCGGGGCCTCCCTCGTCTGAAATGATCGCATATGGCAGCCTTCCGGGGGCCCCCACGACTCCGGGACTGCGCGCGGGGCTCGGCACAGCGCCGTGGGGTCCGCGGTGACAGCCGAAGCCATGGGGGTGACAGAAGCACTTTTGAGCGGCATCCACGAGCGCGTCCCTGAATCGCTCTGCACCTTAACAGGCGGCCGAAAGGAGGGGTCTGGGGCGTTTAAAGGCGTGCGGGTCAGTAATGACCAGGGCAAAAAAAAGGACAAAAGTCCAGAGTCGCAGCGTGGGAGACGTAATTACTTGGCAGGGGGCTCTCGGGAAGAGGAGGGGAGGCAGGCTTCGCCACGGCCCGGCCCGCGGGGCGTCTGCCAGGCCCGGCCCAGGCCGCGTCTCCCCTGCCGTTGAGCATCGGCCCTGCCTCGGTGCGCGCTCGGGCCAGAGGCACGGGAAGTGTCTGTTGCGCGAACGGACAAATACGCAAGCACGATGCTTATCATTTTGGTTTCAGGATCTCCCGCCATCCCATAAAGACATTTTATGTTCTTCTAATGTAAGCGTCAACACCTCGAGAGGTGCTGGATCCTTTTTTTTTTTTTTTTTTTTTGCAGTTCCATAAAAAACGTTTTCTAAAAAATGAGCAGGAACCAGAAGTCGAAGCCGGTCGTGACTCTTTTTAGTGCGCTGAGAACTAGTTCACAGAAATCCCTGTCGATGAGTTTTTCGCATTGGGAAAATAACGTCCGATGGTCAGGACGACTGAAGGGAAGGAGCAGAAAAGAGAAGCCAGGGCGCGAGGCGTAGACGTGTCGAGGGGAACCAGAGCGGAGCCGGGGAGCGGGGGGCGATCGCGGAACGACGGGTTTTGACATGAACGCTGGGCGCGTCCGGGTCAGAAGCCGCCTCTGTGGGCCTCGCGGCAGCGGCCCAACCCCGTGCGCGGGGCGGCCTGGCTGGTGCTGAGGACGCGCGGCCCGGCCCGCCTGAGTGTCGCCGGTGCGAGCGCCCACGGGGCGGGCCGCGCTGCCTCTTCCGTCCTCACGGCGGATCCCGCCGGGCACCTCGCCGTGAGGAAGGCGAATGGCCGCAGCTTCCTGGTGCCGAGCGCCGAAACGCTTTGGGAAGATGCACGGCCCCCCCCCGGGCGTCCTTCGGGATCCCCACGCGGCCGCCGCTCGCTCTCAGCAGAGGCGGTCGGGAGCCCAGTGTGTGCCAGGTGACAGCGAGGTGCCACGGAGAGAGCAGCGGGGACCCGGGAGCTCCGGCCCCCAAGGCTCCGTGCGCGTTTGGGGGCGGGGGTGGCCGTGGAAGAAGCTCACGCTCGTTAGACGTGGAGACACCGCCAGGTCTCACGGAGGGCGGCGAGCTAAAATCGAGCGGGGAGCGTTCACGCGGCCAGAGGGGGCGCAGAGGGGCCGCGCTCTTGGGAGAGGGCGGCCAAGCCAGGGGCGTCCGTGGAGGTGGCGTCCCTGGGTTATTATAAAGGACCCAATGAGGATACCGATGATGGTGACCAGGCGAAGCCCAAGAGGGTCCAGACTGCAGAAGCTCCTGGTCCCGTGGAGCTGGGGTGGCCCACCCTCCCACGTTAGGGTGCATTTGCCGGCCTGAAGCTCCCCTGACCCCCAGTCGAGGGGTTTTAATGGATCAGTAACTCGGTCTCCAGCCCTTAGAGGATGGGGGCTGGGCCAGACGTTCCAAGCTTCTAATCATGGCTGGTCTTTTAGTGACCAGACCCCATCCCAGAGGCCACCAAGTGTCCCCTCATTAGGACAAAAGATGCTCCCATCACTCAGGAAACTCCAAGAGTTGTAGGAGCTCTGTGTACGATGCCGCCCTCACCCCCAGCAGCCGGGAATTACGAGGGTTTGGGGAGCTAGCTCTGCGTCAGGAATGGGGCAGAGACCAAATCAGCATTTATGATGTCACACTCGTCCTTGCAAAGCCTCACGAGCTAGGGTTCTGCAGCCAACGGTCTCGGCTCGGCCTTCTCGCCTTAAGTAAATAGTGAAGTTTATAGGGTCATACAGAAGAGCACAGAGTCGTCACACTAAAACTGATCGGTTGCACAGAACTAGAAGCCAACCGTTACGTATCAGGTCACCTTTCCGAAACCAGCCACTCTAGAACAATGCCCTAGAAACGTAAATGCCAGCGGCGTCCGGCGCCGATAGAGACGGCAGAGTGACATCAGCGTGTACCTCCCAGACGGCCCCCCACGTTCCACGAGGCTTAGCTCATGTCTGGCTCCTCACATGAATTAATTTGAGTATCACAGCTCTGAGGTGGCAGCATACCAGTTACCTCCGTCATTGGTTTGGTGTTTACAGAGCGCACGTGGCGTCACGTGAGCTCGCGATTGTGCCGTGAGTGGTCCGCGCACGGACGTTCACAGACCTGCCGCAGGCACACCTGGGGGCGGCCCTGTACCTTCCTCCCTCATTCGTAAAATCCGTGAGGACGGGACCGCCGTACACCTCTCTGCATCTCCTCTGTGGAGGAGCACCGTGCATGTCACAGAGCAGAGGTGACACAGCAGTGGCTTCCCGGGAGGAGGCGGAAAATGTGTATGTGAACGGGATGGCGGGTAACGAACTTGCAGGTTACGTCCAGCAGGGGCGCGACCTCTGGTTCCCGGTTCAGTGCTGGGTTCTCGACGCCGTTCCGGGCTCACGTGCCCCTGACTGTGTGCGCGGCGAATCACACCTAGGGCGGAGACCCCGGGGGCGGTCCCCTCCTCCCTCACGCCTGACCCTGTGTGTGTGTGCGCGCAGGTGGCCGTGGCCTTCCACAGAAGCCCCAGCCTGGTGAGCTCTCACTCTGCCCCTGGGAACTCAGGCAAACGACAAGTAACATCGAGCTGTTTGGGGTTTTATTCTTGTTTAAAGAGTGGCAAGAGTTCATCAAAGCTTTTACTCTGAAGGTTGCTAGGGACTTGGGTGAGATACGGAGAAACCATATGTTTATGCCTTTACTGCGAATCTGAAGTAGCTAAAATAACAATGTGTAAAGTTTATTTGGCGTTTATACCAAAAGGAAAAACTGAGGGAGAAACGTTTCTCTGCATATCGGGTTTTACCCTACAGAAAGAGTAGGAACTTCCATCAGCCGCATTAATTTTTCATAAATCCATCAGGCCAAAATTAGAGATATAGTTTCTATAGCACTTAGTTCATTTGTGTAACATGTAACTTTCTAGTTATTCAGAAACAGTGTAATATCTTCTGCTGAGAGAAAAGTGTTACCAAAAAAAATAGATTCGGGCCTACCAATAAGTAGTGTAGAGACATCTGTCACTCGGAGTGACATGCTTTCAAACGGCATCATATTTGTCATTAAACATATCTAGACAATTTTGAAATTGGATTCCTTCCTCAAAACGTCCAAAGCACATATTAAACAGGAAGCGAATGGCGGTGTGAAAACCCTGACACACCCTTAATGAGGACATAAATCGCTGTCATAACGACTGCCACCTCTGTCCAGTTAATGCTCTGATGTGCGTGGAACCCTCCCTACCTGGCCACTGTCAGCCCGGCAGATGTCACAGGCTCCACCGAGTCGCGGAAACATCGCAGTTTGCTGTCTGCTGCTGCATTTCCCACAGAGAAGAAGCAGCCGGGATAGAGAGCATGTTTACACCTCTGCCGCGTGCGTATGTAAACATCCACGTGCGTGCAAATGCGCGTGTATTACATATGTGCACGTGTTTACGCCCACATGTATTACTTTATCGAGTTTAAAAACTGGGGGTTTCAAAGTCATGGCAGTGAATTCGGACGGTGCCGTTGTGGTGTTAGAATTTTCCTCTGACGTCCGGAAGAGGTTCTGCACTGGAAGTCTCCGTGTGTCTGTGTCCACACAGGTAAGATGCCGTCGCGTGTCTTGGAATGTGATTTTTCTCTTCATTTGGGGTCTGGAATTGAAAAGATCGGGGCTTGCTCTGTGAAAACGTTCAGGTATTCAAAACACTCGGGGCTTATTTCTTCAGAGTTTAGTACGATGAACGTGTCTCTGTATGCACTCAGTGAATTCAGTGACCAGGGGCTCGCAGAGGCAGGGGACCAGAGGCCAGCCTCCATCGAGCCCCGAGGCCGAAGGATTGGATCTGGAGCGGATAACCGGAAATTCTGCATGTGCCAACTCCCAGAAAGTGATGTCGACAAGGAAAGTGATCCGTTTGCTGGCAAGGGCAATTAGTTTCAATTTCTCTGTGAAAAGTCTACCACGTGCTTTATCTACGACCGTGTTCAGCAAACGACTCACCGTACAGAGCCTTCTGTCTACATGTACACACGTGCATAGTACATCCGTGTGCACGCACACCTGTATACAGACAGAGACGGGCAGATGTGGGGGTCGACCCGGGTCGGCTGGGGCCGAGCCAAACGCGGGAGGCGGGGAGAGGCACCGCGCGGAGAGACAGAGCTACACACCGGACGGCTGATTAGCGCGGCGTCTCTACTCTCAGAGAGGTCGCGGGGCTTTAGAAGGAGCAGCAGGGGAAGGACGCTTGCCCTCCTGGGTCGCCGTTCACAGAGCGGCCGAAGTCGAGGGATGTCCCGGGCGTCTCGGGTTTCTCCTCTGCGAAACCAGCCGGCCGGGCCCGTCCGCCGGTGTTCTGCCCCCGCGATGCAGTCCGGGGCTCCGCTTTGCCTGGCGCCTCTTCCCGCCGTGTCCCTCGCTGAGCTCGCGCAGCCCAGGCCCTCACACGGAGGGCGCGACGCACACCGATGGCCGGTTTGGTCTTCCATGGTCCAGGCATGAGAGCTGATTTTAGAAAACCCGAGTTCCCGGGAGAGAGTCAGCCTCCTTCTGCGGGGTCGGCGCCGGGAAGCGTGGAGCTGGGGGGACGTCTTCGCCATGACCGGAGCAGAGCCGAGGGGAGAAGGAGGTGGGCCGAGCAGCCGGCTTTGCGGCCACCTCGCTGTGGCTGCCCCTCTGAGCCCAGGGCGTCCGGATTTGAGCCAAAGCGTTGTCTTTGCTGTTCCAACCTTTGAGTGATGTTTCTGTGACTTGAATTTAAGAAACAATGGGGAAGAGCTTCATGTTCTTTTTCTTGTTCCCATTAGTCTAAGAAAGCTTGCAAGTTTTAAATGTCTTTAAGTTCAAGGAAAACTATAAGTCTGTTGATTTCAATATTTACACTGTGAAAGTTTATTTTGAAGCTAATACATTTTATGGTGCGCATGGTGCCAAGAAATCAAGACAAGGAAAGTCATAAAAGAAATACATGAAGGAAGAGTTGAGGAATCAGTATTTATTTGACATATTTACTAAAACAGTGAAGATTCATTATCTCTAAATATTGTACAACTTCCAAGATAATGTACTCTTTTATACTGAAGTAGTTCAAATAGATCGAAGCCCTTGTGCGCATTAAGATATGAACGTCAAAGCTCTGTGTATATTTTCTCCTATTAATCTAGCTTTTTAGCTTAATTTGCAGCACCCCAGATCCAGAACCTAAGAGGGTCATAGAAAATATTCCCTCCCCTGCTCTGCATGCAGACGGTTGTGGGAGGGTTGGCTTATGCGCCAGAAGCACCCCTGGGTGCTGCATGAGAACAGTGTGAGAGGGTGAGCTTAGAAGCCGTGAGACCGGTCATCGTGACTTTGCTATATCCTGTGAGGTGTCTTACGCCCGACCGGCTAAACCCCAGGACACTGTAACAATAATCAGAAAGTCCTGAGAATACGTGTGCTTAAGGTGTCCTTACATCGAGAACAGAGACGAGATGAACCTCACATTTTTAATGCTTTCATATAATTTGAGTATATAATGGCATCGAACTTTTCTAGCACTTATCCTAAAAATTCTCTCACCTATTATTTCACTTATTCCCATGCAATCGGTAAATGATTATAGCTGTTGGTGCCAGAGGCATGAACATAGGCTCAAAATCATTTTTTTGCTGGCATTTTAATAATTACATTATTTTATTTCTAATCTATGTGGTTTAAGAATTAATTATACGATTTAGGGGTTACAAGTTTGGCATCTGGCATCCTGTAACATGAGTCCGAATTCCAGTTTTACTCTTTTTTTAAATTTTGTTCTGCATCTTGTGGGTGATTCTCTACTTGTGTGTCTTCTGGTGGCAGGACAGACTGGGAGGAGGCGCAGACCCCCCTGGAGTCTGAAGGCAGCGTTTGAGCAGCGGGGAGGGGGACATGGGGAGGGGGAGGCAAGGGGGTGGGTAAGAGGGGTTCGCAATGAGCGCGAGCACCGGGGTTTCCGAAAACAGATGAGGACGCGAACGAAATCCTGGTGCGGGAGACTTTACGAAGAAAACCTAGAGTTGGCGGACCAAGTTTTCATGGGACAGACCGTGTATCGCTTCTTATGTTTACAAATATAAAAATAACCCACCAGACTGGAGTGTGTCCAGGACCCCGGACCCTTCTACACAGCACACGACCCAGCGCTGTCTGCCAGGTCCGGAATCCGCGGTCTTCGGGTCCGTTTCCCGCGCGGCGGGCAGACGTGCGCCTTTGTGTGCCCGTGGGCCCCGCGGGACTCCCCGCGGGCGAAGGGCCTGGGGGGGAGGCTGGGGAGGAGGGCGGGGGCAGGTCCCGGGCCGCGCCGGGCTCTCACTCCTGCCTTTTGTCGTGTGTGGTTTTTTCTTGGTATTTTTACAGCTTGAGTAATTTCATATTTTAATTTCTCTATTTCCTCATTTTTTAAGTGCAGGTAGTAGTGACACGTCCTGAATTAGGCATCTGTACCAAGCCAAAAAAAGAAAAAAAAATCATGTTGAATGAACGAGCATGAAATGGATGATCTTCGTCTCACGCCGGATGAAACATCTGGGATGTCGACCTTAAACCATCGTGGTGCTGACGTGACCTTGCAATGAATCCTGTCGTGACCGAGGAGGGCTGTGATGGCCGAGCACTCGTCACTCGGGGCCCTCGCGAGAGGCAGCGTCGCATCACGCAGAGCGCGCTGGCCCGAGAGGCGGCCTAAGCTTGCGGCAATGCGTGACTTTCGCCAAGGTCAGGTTCTCCATTTACAGAATTGAACTAAGTCATAGCAGCCTGCCTTCCAGATGCAGAAAGTCAGGGTCCCCGAAGCCACACTCAAAGCTTGTGAGCTTGTGTATTGGGCTGAGGCTCGGGGTCTGGGGACAAAGCCTGGGCTGGGGACAACCACCTAAAGCTTCAGATACGACATGCACCGCAGAGGCGCCGTTCCAAGAGGAGGCGGGCATGGGAACGTCTTGTTTCACACGCTGGCCACAGGACGCTTTAGCAGACGACCGCGTAGTCCCGTGAAACTGATTTCATATTTTCAGGGTGTGGGCGATCTCTCCCGAATCAGCCTGTTAACCGATTTCGTTTTCCAGTTCACGGCCCCTTTGCAGCCCCGATGTTCGATTGGGCACTCGGGAAGTTCCGGGAAGCACACGGAAACCTGGACTCTGTCCCCACCACGAGGTGTGACCTTACCACAGCTCCAGCCTCGCAGAGCTCTCGATTACATGATTTCGTATTTGTAATAAATAGCATAAAGCATCCAACTCCTTTACAAGGGCGCAGCTGGGGCATCGAATTCTCAACTCTGGTTTGTTGGCTTAAAATTTTTCTAAAATCTCTCATTTCATCTCTGTGGGTTAAAGGAGATCAATACATCCACGTCGGGGGATTGTCGAAAGCGATACAGCCAAGAATGAGACACTGAGTGGACGTGTGTGTGTGTGTGTGTGTGTGTGTGTGTGTGTAAGAGTGTGACTCAGAAGGAGAAAGCAGAAGAGAAGGCAACACATCTGGGGAGAATTAAGGAGAAAATGAGAGGAAAGTTGGCCCGAATAAACTTTTATCTGACTCACAGTGAGTCACCTATCTGTGCCCTGGGGACTTCAGGTCCCCCTCCCAATCCTTTTAACTTTATTTGTGAGCTCTTGGTCCCTGGTAGGCCAATGCTAGAGTTCCTCCTTTGAGTCTATGGTGAATCTTTTGATCAGAGACCCGCCTTCTCTTCGTTCTGCTCCCCTGTGGGCAACCGTAAGCACCCCCGGAAGAACCGGGGGGCCCGACACGCAATGTCCTTGACCAGATGAGCCGCATATTGGCACGAGGTAAAGGTCCAGGCGATTATAGACCTAAACGTTCAGAAAACTACCCTCCAACCAAAGCGAGATCAAAGACGTCGTAGACTTTTTCTTTATTTAATAACATGAACGGATAATTTTCAGGCGATTTTGTTTTTAGAAAATATTAAAACAAGAAAACATCTGCGAGTGCCTCTTAAGAGATATTCGTTTAAAGATTCCGATGTCGGGCGTTGCATGGACAGCCTCGCCGATGGCTGAGGCGTGTTTCAGCAGCGGCGACTTAATATATATTGCGCTTTGTTATCTAACACATACATTTTTTTTATGTTGCAGAATTGAGATTACAGAATATGACAAGAGTTTTTTCTCTCTGAAATGTGTCACATATGTCTGATTTCTGCTCTTTCACTGTGACTTTAAAAATGGATAACGACTCATTACCCTAAGGAGGAAAGCCCATGCCACGTAAGAATATGTTATATAATAATATTATGAGCATGAATGAGATCAGGAAAGAAGATTTCCAATATCAAAAGAAATTTATCATTGAATAGCTCCTTTTTTCTTGATTTAACTACAGAATATCTATTGATTGTCAATCGGGTAAAGGGAAAACCCTAACTACCAGAGGAAAAACGCAATAAAATAAAGATACAGCTTCTGTATCGAGAGAGCTCGGAGCTTATTAGAGTGTGTAAAACATGTAAATGGACAAAATAATTAGACTAAAAACTAAGATCCGCTCATCGCCATAAATGAGGTGTACTTGCATCACTGGTAAACTCTGGAGGAAAGACAAGATTTTCAACTCGAAGAACATTGTGATCTTAGATGTGTACATTTTAATCCCGCGACCGACCACTTAAAAATAATGAAATGAGCTGTTGCCAAAAAATAAAAAGAAAAGATGTTAAATTATTTAAAAATATTCAAATGAGCAAAAAGCACAAAGCAGGCGAAGGTGTGACTCTGCCGTGACAGGGGCCAGCAGGCCGGACCGGGACGGGGCCTCGAGGCCCTCGTTTGCTCCCAGTCTGAGGCCGGGGCGCCAGGGAACTCTCTCGATCCCCGATCCCCGGAGAGAGTCCCTCCTGGCCCTCCTATCGTGTGCTGTGTGCTCCCGAGACTGTTCCCTGTGCGCCCCGAGCCGCAGGGGGCGCGAAGTCTGCCGTCTCCTCCGGTCATGACAGCAGCTCCGCCAGATCGGGACCCCATTCTACGACCTCGACCAACGTTAGCTCGCACGTCATTCTGCAAAAGACGGAACTAGAGGGGCAAACGGGCCAAGGTTTTGATGACGAATGTCACCACTAGGTTTTTCTGGGGCACAAGGAACACTTCCATGTCTTTATTATGTTGATGATTACACACCTGTGCCTTTGCCAAAAATGTTAAAACCGTACGCCAAAGAAGAGTGATCTTACTGTCTTTAACTAAAAATTACATTAAAAAGAATATAAAATACTAAAAAGAAAAAAAAAATTCTAGCCTTTCCCTTAGATAACACGAAAAATAATAATAATAATCTGACTTTCAGTGTGACAGAATTCTTGATTTCCTTTTCAAATGTTATTTGCCACAATTATCTTTTATGTGCTTTCTCAAGGGGAAGAAAAGATTCACGCACTTTGAAATGTTTTTTTAAAGATAAATAATATTTTTAAATGACTAAATCCGTTCGTGTCTGAAAAAGTCCGACCCATTTATGCACTCCGTATGTTTTATAATATTTTCAGTCATTTACATATTCAGGTTTCCATTCGGGGAAGTCGGAATCACTAGACGTGCAGAGTTACCGCCCGTGCCAACTGTGGGTTTGAATAAGTAACTGAGTCCTGGGTTTTGAAGCACCTCCCAGGGCGGTGATGCTAATTGCCCGCTCTCGATGATCTCTGGGACCAACTCCATCTTCTGTTAATGGGTTTCACATTAATATTTTATGTGTATGGCCATTTGAAATGATTGCTTGTTGCCCAAATGCCTGTGAAGTGCTTCCTGCCTTTAAATGAGGACCGAGCCCACCCACCCTCGAGCGCTGGAGGCGGCGACGGGCAGGAGGACAAGGGCGCCTCGCACCGTGACAGCCGTTTCCCACGCGAGCTGCTCCTTCCCCCCGGCCTAGACCCCAGCACATCCGAGAAGGAGCAGAGGCCCGTGGCATCCTGAACGTTTCTCTGCCTTCCTCGTGAATGGCTTCGGTAACTGCCCTGAATTCATATTCGCCCATCGCCTTGTCTGTCCGGATTGCAGGAGTATTTCCTGTCTGTCACAGCGCGTCAAAGGCCGCGGCCATCGTGTCCGAAGCGTGACTCGCCTCAGGCTCACTCGCACGTCAGCGTCGATTTCAAAATGTCATAAACTGTTGTTGTTGTTGTTGTTACTTTTATACTGGAATCTCTAGTAAAACCAGAAGATTTTAGAATGTTAAGGTTAATCATTAGCACAAGGACAATGTGCTAATGAATGTTATTCTGAGAGCTCAGCCAGAGGGCTGCTCTGTTTCCTTGTCCCTGCTGAATCACAAACTCATCCTGTGACTCAGGTCCGGGCAGACTTGTTCGGCACGGCTCTGGTTAACTCAGTGACCAGTGCGTGGTTGGAGAGTCAGAGGTCCCAAAGAGGGGACGGGCAAGGCCGGCCTTTCTCTCCCTGGTCACTCCCCTGATCATCGGAACCTTAGGAAAATGCACTCGAAACCGTCCTCTGCCAGCCCGCAGGCCTGCGACTCGGCAGTCGAGGATGTTTCATCGGCATTGCTGAGCGCTCATCACGATCGTCTGTGATTTCACGAGCAAAGTACCCCGGGTCCACGAAGACTTTCTGACAGCTGTAGAGTTGGTGTGACAGCCGACCCTTTCGCGCACATTTGCCAAGTGAAGGCCGTGCAGGGGGCGTAACAGAAGACGACAATACCTAGTCTAAAAGGTAGTTTTGGCGCTTTTAGTGTCAGGTCAGGCTTTTTCCATAAAAGAGCGTTTCTAAACAAACAGATACCTATTTTTGAAGCATTGTTGTCAGTGTTAGTCTTAGTCCCTTAGGGAAAAATGTGAGAACGTAAGCAGATCTATGTGTAAAAGTTCTCTGTTCTGTTCCAAAAACGTATGTATAGAGGTTCTCTTCCAAGCCAACCTGCATGCCAAGGGCAGGTTCTTAGAAAGTGGGCGAGATACTGCTCCCGCCCTGGAGACCTTCCGGGCGTGGGGAGGGACAGGAACAGACCGTCCCAAGGTGTGGCGGGCGGCGACGTCCTGGCCCTAGCACCCTTCCTCCAGGCCAGGCGGACAGGGGGTCCCAAGGGGCCCAGAAGCGCCCCACAGTGACAAGGTGGGGGTGGCAGATGGAAACGAGGTGAAAACGTGTCTACGACACAATATCGCTGTGAAGACAGCGTAAATATTGGACACGGAAAGTCTTCGGAGGAACGTACCCATTACTAAGAATCAGTACTAAACGCGAATACGATTCACGAGCATCCCGCACCGGCAGTAGCAAATGGCACTTACGAACGCTTGCGGCGGACCCGAGAGCGGCAGGTCACAGACGCGCTCAGGGCGAGGGGGCACAGTACGCTTCGTGGACGTGAGCGCCCGGCTGCCCTGCGTGCCGAGGCCCCGCACACTCAGCACCGCGTCGGTGGCAGTTAATATCTGCTGAAACAAACGAGAAACTGGCCGTCCGAAGAGGCCTATTATTTTCTCAACCCCGTAAGTAACGACACATTTCTCAGGAAACAGAATGACCTGCCGAAGGGTCACGGAATACCAGAAAAAAGAAAAAAATGATTTTACTTCCTCACTACCTTGGGAGTAACAGTCTATATTTAAAAGGATTTTTGTTAAGTAACCATATTTACACACCACACATCACCCCTAGGTCGGCGCCGCTGTGGTAGTATCGGAAATCTTTCAGGGATAAAGAATTCCAATTAGGGTGTAGTTAGTATATAACTGTGTAGCCGGTATGTTTGTGTCCTTGGTATGTGACAACGTGAGAAAACACCGTTTAAAAGTTTGGGTTAAGAGTGAACTGGAAACATTTAATTAGAAGTGGATTCTCAAGGGAAAACGTACCACTGAGGCGTGATATTCAATATTCTTAGGCTCACATATAACAGATCTTTGCCATTTGGAAAGATAAAGTGAAAGAAAAATCAAGTGAAAACCGGCCATGTATTCCTGTATAATGTGCCTCCCAGGGGATCGATCACAAAGAATAGTGAAAAAGCGAGAAAAGAGAAATACCGCACGCGTTAGCCGCGCGCGAAGTTCTTTTTCTTTTTCATCTTTACGTTTAAGGCGGAGCCATCAGCCGCCGGCCCGCCTGTGTTATATGCAGCCGTCACCCCTCGAAGTCTTCATTCCGGCCACGACATTAACAGTCACAGGGTGGTTGTCACACTCGGCCACCAGTCAGCTTACTGATGGTTTTTAGAGTCGATGAGCCTTTTCGGGCCGCTATCAATATTCACTAATGGACGGCGTAAGTAAACATTTCATATTAAGTATTAGAGAGGAACCTGCTTTTCTATTAAAATAAAGCTATGTCCACCTAATTACAGGACTTGACAACTCCTACCCCAATCATTTTGAAAACGATAAGGCTTTCACACAAATACTGTGACTTCTTCTATTTGGGTTGCAGGAACGAAGTCAGCAAGCTATTCCAGACTGAAAATGATGAGCCTGGATTTCAAATAATTTATTCCTCCGAAAAAAGACAAATAGCCCCAAAGATGGATTGAGTCACTACATATCAGGCAGACAGTTTATTCCTATATTTTATAACAGTGATTCTGAGACTTACTGGACTCAGGATGCTTTTTCCATTTCAAAATCGTTAGAGAATCCCAAAGAGCTTTGGATTATGTAGGTTATATCTACAGATCTTGAGCTGCTCAAAATTAAAACAGAAAAATTGTAATAACGATTTATCAATTCATTTTAAAATACTAATACTAAACCCATAGCCTATTGATATATTTTTGAAAAAGAGGAACTCTATGTCCTTCTAAAAAAAGTGAGAAAAGGGGCATTGCTTTACCTTTTTGAAAATTTCTGACTATCCGAATATCTGCTTTTGCATTTATTCTGTCGAAATATGTTGCATTGGGTGAAGAAATTTAAAAATTCAGCCTCATATAAGATATGCATTTGGAAAAGGGAGGAATATTATAGTAGCCTCTTCAGATCATTGTTACATTGTTTGATGCCACACTAAAACTTGACAGGTGGCAGTTTCTTTTAAGTTTCAATGTGAAAACTGTAATGTAGACTCGAAAGTCAAACAACAGATTTCTTGCACTCTTACATTAAAACCCATGGGTCTATCTCACACGTTCGAATGGCTCTTTGATCTATGAGTAATGTCATAACATCATGCATTCGTCATCTGGAAAACATCTGATTTAGTTACTCAGTTTTTTTCAAATATCGACATATCGTAATATACGATAATAAATTCACTATCGCTGCTGAGTTCATTAGGAAAGTCATAAGTCAACTAAAAAGTTGCAAGATCACCATGATAAATACAAGTTTTCCAGATTGTATCACTTGAAAGCTCAACATTAATTGGCGGCAAATCGTGTCAGCTGTTGTTGAAATGACAGACGAGTTTATCCCATTTGAGGAAGTATTTCCTAGAGACCCAAGGATGGATAACGGGGGACTTTGCGTCAGTCATTCTTTGGCGACGAAGTGGGCTCGTTCAGCTCGCAGCTTAAATGATGAGGCTCGTGCTTTTCCTCAAGGTAACCGTGCTGCTTTGGCGTCCAGAACAATAAGGCGTATCTCCCATTTCATTACGCAAAAGTCTTAGCAGTCGTGTACTACAGAGTCGAGATCTAGTGAAATCGATGCCTTTCACTGCCACAGCAGGAATGTCTCGAGCCGGCGCTGGTTTTCGTCTTCCGCGCCGATGGGGAGAAACACCGGTGACTGGCGCCGTTGGTCCCGTGCCACCGTTCCGATTCACGCAGAGTCGTCCGCGCGGCAAGCCCGGCTGCTTCTGCATCTTCGGTGCCAATGGCAACGCAAAAGGCGTTACTGTCTCAGCATAATTATACACATGGTTTTGATGGTCACAAAGCTCTCACGCGCTCTCAGAGATAACACACGTGGGGGGGGCACGCTCTCTCATTCCACAGAAACCCCCTCCCCAGGAAACCCTCCCCACTCTGGCCTCGTGGGGACACGCCCAATGCCTAAGGCATGTGAATAGCCCAGAGAATATTTTCCTGCTCTTGAAAAAATAAAACTCCACTCTCTAGGCTTTATCATTTGTTCATTATTTGGGAAAGCACACATTTTCCAGAGTGGAAGTTCATTTTTTTAATTTGGAGTAGAGCGAAGGCCACTTCTCCCAGGAGAATCTTCTCTGTGTCCTTTTAATGGCCCCTCCTCCCTCGTCCACACCCCCTCATTTCCGTTCTGCTCCCCACCAAATCACAGGTCCTGAGACTGTAATTTCTTTTAAACCAAAGCATATGAGAAAATATCCAAATTCTACTCAAGCTTCCTAATATTCATGTAAAAAGACATGAAAATATCAAACATACTCTGAGATGAGTGTATATGAGTTGTTAAGGAAAATGTTTCATATTAAAATTATTTTTCTTGAGTTACATAGAATCTTTCTTCAAAATGAGTTAAAGATGTTGAAATCCACTATTGTTTATTAAATGTTTGCATAAATCTGCCTTTTACTGACAGTAAGTTACTCTGAGAAGATAAATATAACACGAATTATTGAACTGTTATTTGTATTCAATAAATTATATACTTTATCTTAAACATAACCATATTTTTGAACTTTAAGCTTATAGTACAAAGCTACTGGGTAAAAAAAAATGATATCTAAACTAAGGGGCATTTTCCAGCTGGTACTTAAAAATGAAACAATAACATGTTAAAATGGTAAAAAAAAAATCTGTATCAGAATAATAATTACATAAAATTTCTTAGAAGGAAACAGGAATACCAATGGAGATAATTTTTTTTTAATATTTAAGCATGAATAAAACAGTCACACAATTTACTTCTAAATCCTACATATCAGTGTAGAATTTTTATTTTTAGCAAGAATTGCAAAACTCAACTGGACCTGACATTTCTCACTTAAAAAGTGCAGAATAAAGAAATGGAAAGCATGAAGTACTATTTTCTAAACGTGTGAAACTCTAATTTATCATTTCTGTATTTTAAGAAATAAAGTTAATCTGCTTCCTAAATTTTATTATACATATTTATTATATAATTATATATTATATATATTATAAAATATATAAGTTATATTTTATTATATATTGAGTTTATTTTGGTATTCTAATTTTGAAAAAAAAAATTTAAAATAAAGACAGCATTTAAAACGCAACTATGTTCCTTTTCAAAAAAAAAAAATTGTAATAAAAACTAGTCCACATCCTCCTCTCCTGAAATCATTCCAGGCCCTTTTAACGGATGAAGAGGATGCAGACAGTCTTACTGACCTGTTCACAGACATTCACATCTTATGTGCTGGACCGGGTTTCCCTGGATAGTTCCTTGAACTGGCGTCATTGATCTTTCCCAAAGCCTCACGGGGAGGCTTCCAGGTTCCGGGTTTCGGATCAGGCGGCTGAAGTGAGCAAAGACAGCCTCCTCCGTCCACCGTCTTCGCCTTCCTCCACTACGGGCCGTGCTGGCATCGTACGGGGACGTCCCGTTGCGGGGGGCCGGAGTACCGCATCCCCGCCGTCTCCCCCTCCACGGGGCACTGCAGTGTGGCGGAATGCAGAGAGCGTACCCGCCCCCTGACGTGAAATGTTGCCGTGCGGACCTTTTCCGCAGCGCGATGGAGTGAACAAAAACCCTTCAAGCTCGCGTGCGTGTCTACCCGGCCACCTTGTGTCCACATAACCTGCCACGGAAAGAGATGATCCACGTAACCAGTGGTCCCCAGAGGTCGAGGGGACACGTGGAGGGGCCTGGGAGTGACCCAGCGCACTGGAGCCTCTCGCCCGCCTTCTGGAGGTCGGCTCAGCCGGGTGAGTTGCAACTGGCCCGCAGCCCCACGAGGAATAGACGCTCATCGTTTCACGCCACTGCGACTTTTCCCAGTGAAATACTGCAGCCGAAGACTGTCTCCGCCCTAGGACACACAGTCGTCCTGACAAACAATGGAGAAAAGCCCTCCCAGGCCCACGTGCCTGGATGCAGAGCCCGGCGGCAGAGAGCGGGACCGAGCTCCGCAGGGCAGCGGTTGACGGGCGGGTCACACCTGCTTGCGAATGTCGGTGTTCACGTTAGAGTTCGACACGCGCCATTATTTTAACAGGAGACCGAGTAGCAAGGGAATGTTTATAATATACGTTGTCACCGTACACGGGCCTTCTATTTTGTTTGAAGTAGTGAGAACCCATCCACAAGAAGCAAAGTCAGTCTCTGATGTTTAATTAACGTGTTTGCCCGTAGCGGGCACTGAAGGACGGCATTTGATGCGAATTGGGGGGGCGGGGGGGGCGTGGCATTGGCCCGTGTTGTGAGTGTCCCTCGTGACTCCCGTGGACCCGGGCAGTCTGGCCGACGTGTCTGTCCCCCGTCCCCCTCTAGCCACCGAGGCTAACCGAAATAATCCAACTGTCGCTGAGTGGTTTGGATCATTCTGGAAAAGGAGAATGTAGATTTTTGTCACTTATTCGAAATTACGCGCCCCCACTTGTCATTTCTTTGGCCCAACTCATAAAATTATAGGTCCGATGTCGTACTTCACACAGATTTAAGTAACAAAGCGGAGCGAGGCAGACCAAACGCCCTGGGGAGCTGCTTCTTTCATTTTGCTGACAGCGGAAGTGACCTGCTCGCCGCCTTGCCCGAGGTGCGACCACGGGCTCACCAGCCCCACGACCCGGCACCGCGCCCCTGCAGGCGTAGGGAGCCCCCGCCCCCGCCCCTGGCCACGAGGTCGGGGGGCCCGAGGAAGCGCCTTTTGGGACCCCGTCGGCGCTCCAGGTGCTGGGCGGAGGCCAGGAGGCAGGGCTGGTCACACCCAAGGGCGCGCCGGAAACACGCCAGGTGTGTCTGAGCTGGGGGAAGGCCAACGCTTTCATCTATAGAGGGTCTCATAGCCACTTGCATATAAGAGACAGTCGGGTAGTGAGAGAGATTTTCCCAGGGGGGGTGGCGCGTATGCAGTTTCTGCCGATCGAAATCAGGGCAGCGGAAAGGGTCGAATGCAGCCGAGAGGCGGGAAACCCAGCCGCTTACGAGAAGGGGCCGGGTCTATATGGCGGAGCGGATGAGCTGCTGCTGGTTCGATGATTGTTGAAACCGATGTGGAGAATGCTGCAGGGGACGGGCACGTAGACGCCGAGCCCCCGAAGGGCGCCGGCTCGCAGCGGAAGGCAATGCCTGGAAACGCGCCTTCGGGGCTCCTGCCCGGGTTCTCCCAGATTCGCTGGTCAGGAGGCGAGCCTCTTCAGTTCAGCACCCCGGTTTGTTAGCGAAGTCTACCCCCTGGCCAAGGCAGAGTCTGCATCCGGATGAGGTGACGTCAGCACACGGGTGGGAAAATGTGATAGAGGCCAAGTGGACGAGAGGCCGGATGCACGCAGCCCGAGATGCTCCGAGGTGCAGATTTGAAGCCGGTATCGGTCCCCAAGACTCACGGGAATGGTGACAGGCACAGACCTCTGACCTTCCCCTCGGATCCCGTCTCTACCCTGATGAGCCATGAATACAACATTTTCGTAGACGAGTGTTCTGCTTCTTATTTTATTACGAGATGATCGCAAAGGTCAAACTTTAGCACTGGTCGGCAGAATCTAATTTTCCCCACTAATACGTCGTATCCTTATCCATGGTCTGAGTCAGATCTTTTTAGTTTATTTCTGTCTTACTGACTTCCTCAGGCATTCCTAAATTGCCCACGGAAGACTCCCCTTCGAAGAATGTGAATAACCTGGTAATTAGATGTGATAAACTCAACTTGCCATGCAAATAGCTATGAAAAACTTATATATTTGAAAATATATCTCAGGAATCTTAGTCTTAAAAAGGAAGGAAATCTGACACAGGCTACCGCATGGGTGAACCTTGAAGATTTTATGCTGAGCGAAATCTACGGGTCACAAAAGGACAGCTACTCTGCGATTCCACTTATATGAGGACGGTCAATCCAGAAAGACCAAAAGTAGAGCAGCGTTTAGTTGGCCTGAGGAGTCACTGTTTAACGAGGCCAGAGTTTCCTCGGGCGAAGTTCAAGGTCGTTCTGAAGACGGGCGGTAGGGACGGCTTACGACGTTGTGACCGTGCCTAAATGCCCTTGAACCGTAAGCCTGAAAACGGCGAACGTGTTAAATTTTATGTTGCACATGTTTTACCACGGTATTAAAAAAGGGAAAGAAAACTCATGTATATACTTACCGTAAACCTCTTAACACTGCGTGTAAAGCGAAGATTAAACAGCTGAGTTTACGAGCATGCTTTGGGTTTACTCGCCCGCTGCCTTAACTCCCTCCGCCCCAAGGAGACCACGAAAGGATCCTTACGTTAAAGTGGCTTCCCTGGAGCACCCCGTGATCTGCAGGGCGTTTCTGCTCCTCCCTAAGGCGGGCGCGGAGAGCAGGGCAGACTAACTGGAAACGCTGGTCTGCTCCTACCTCCCTGAGTCGTCGCCATAGCTGTGGCTTTTTTGTTTTATTTAAAGCAGCGAGGATCCACCCAATACAAAACAGTTATTTCCAGGTGTTCGGCATGCGTTCGGTGAGGGCTTCCGCACGCTGAGAGCCTTTCGCGGGGAGCGTGGCTGTCCGCCTGATGCGCACGCCTGCTCTGTCACATCGCCCCTAATGGGCCCCGAGGACCCCGGAAGTCAGAGGGCCAGGAACCAGGGCGTTCTCGAGGCCGAGCGTGTGTGAGCGTCCAGGGGCATCCATTCCTCAACGTCGCCGGCTTCACGGACCACATTCAAGTCATAGAGTGTCCCAGCGCAAACCGGGAGTCGCCAACGAGGGTGAAAGAAAGGAAGGGGGGAGGATGCTTTGCTGTGTCCGGAATTAAGACGTGGACAAAATAGGAGAGGCGGGGCGAGGCGGGGACAGCAGGAGATGGGGCCGGAGACGCGGGCGCGCGGGCCGGGAGGGGCTCAGAGCGGGGCGCGCAGGCCCCCCGCGGCACGGACGAGGACTCGGCCGCGTTGGATGATGACCGCCACCAGCAGCCAGGGCGAGGTGGCCACGCTGCGGACCAGCCTCCCTCCAAAAGCCCGTGGGGACACGGAGCGCAAAACACCCGTCTGTGCTCAGATGCGCACTAAGGTTGAAAGACCGGCGGACACCCCGCTGTCCTCTGCTCGTCTCGGAACGCACCCTTTCAGCGCCGACATGGTTGGGGGTGCGGCTGAAGGCGCTCGGTCCCCGGGGGGCCGAAGCCCACGCCCGCCTGTCGGAGTAGCTGAAGAACAGGCAGGAGTGTCTCAAACCTCTGCATCTCTGCCGGACACTGTCAGCAGCCTCTGCCCTGTCTGACCCCACGGAAGCCCAAGTTCAACGGCCGGGGTGAGCGGAGCTCTCGGTCGGCAGGAGCACAGGCTCTGTCGGTGACGCCTCTACGCCGGGTTCTTCTAAGCGACGTGCTGAGTGACAGAGACCCCGGTGGTCTGACCCGATCCTCTGGTTTCCCAGGGGCCGACTCGGACCCAGGGACGCACCAGGTGGGAGGGGTCTCAGCCGCCCATGTCACGGGGGTAGCAACGTCCCTCATCTCTGACCTGGGGGTCTCGTGTCTCTGGGAGTGTGCCGGTGGCAAGTCGGGCAAAATCCGTGGCCTTCGCAGCTCCCGACGGTTGACAGACAGTGACCCGCGGCCTCGGGAGCCTCTGCGGGGCGTCCTTATGAAAATGTGCAGCCATAATGTGCATTCAGGGGCCGGCTATATTAGAAATCCTTCATTCTGAAAGTATCTTCACGTTCTAAATGAAAAATCACTCTAATCACCCGAAAAGCACTTTGGGGAGTGTTCAAAATATGGGAGTAATATTCACATCATCACGTCGCTTTATCGTGATGTGTGGGCTGAGCCGGTGGCCGCATGAATATTAACACTCCGCGGATGGGAGAGGGAGGGAGGCGGGGGGCGCACAGCCGGAAAGCAGGCGGCGGGCTCGGCGCTCCGGGCCCCGCGGAGGTCTCCTGTCCTTACAGCGGCCTCCGACTCGGCGTCGTCACCGTGGTTCTGAGAGGCCCGTTCGTCTCGTAAATCGATCCGTTTGATGAACGGCTAATTTTCAGGGTTAGTATTTGAGTTTGTACAAGTGGCACGGCTGTCTGTCGCCTCCCCCGACCCTCCCCCCGGGGCGCCGTCTTCTGGGCGACGCGCTTCCTGGGGACAGAAGCTCGCGCAGGCCGGGAAATGCCACGCTTAAGCCTGGAAGCTTCTGTGCATTCTCGGAGGCCTTTGCCGTCCATGCACCGTAAGACCATCGACGTCAGCTCCGGGGCAGTGGCGCGAGTCCGGCGCGGAGCTGCGGAAAACGCCGGGGGCCTCGGCGGCCTCGCGGAGCCCCGCACGTCCCCTCGAAGCCGCTGCAGGCAGACGGGCGACCTGGGGACAGCGGCAGTCCCCTGGGCTTCTGGAACTCCGCCACCGGGGAGACCGCATACGGGCCCGGACGACGGCGGGACCCTCCGTGACAGCAGAGCTGTTATGTGTTTTCTTTCTAAAATCCAAAAGAAAAAAACCCTGAAATTTGAACACGTCAGACCCAGCGAGTTTTGCGCAAGGCCCTGGGGCGAGATAAGGCCCTATTTCCGATCATCCACCTGGCCGTTATCGACAGATAACCTGGGAAAGGAACCCAGCTCTCATTCAGCCCAGCCCCTTCTGAATGGGGAAACTGAGGCCCAGGGCGGCTCGCATAACTAGGCCTCACACATTTTTACATGGCACAATTCATAGATTTGAAATTTCGGCAACCTTTTCAGCAAAGGGAGACGAGAACCAAAAAATAAAATAAGTCATAACCAGTAAGCGATATTTTATTATTATCACTAGGTTCAAGTTATTTTCTTGGTTCCTATTAGGAAAGTCGTCAGTAGATTTTCTGCTTGGTCGAGCTTCTATTCATTTAAAAACGACAGGGGCTGAGGGGAGTATTAACCAGAGAACACACGCAGTGTGCAGAATGGTTCAGATATGGATAGGAAGATGAGTTGTCAGGCCTTTTAGATAACGTAGAATGGCTCCCAAGAGACTGTCCGGCCACGCTTTCGGGTCGGGGTATTTTCTAATGAAGGAAGCCTCGGCGAAGTCACGTCCCCTAAGAGATCATTTTCAATTCAAATGAGTATCACAAATCAAATTTCTTGTACCACGTTTTCCTATAATATGTCAAATCGCTACCCACAGTCGTTATGCAGAGGGCTCACGATAAAATCAGAGAGACTTCTTCGCGTCTTTATTTGGAATAAGATGGTAAAATCAGTAAACGTTAAACCTCAGAAGTCTCCAGAAGAACATCCGATTAGGCCATTTACGTTGTTTTGTTTTGTTTTTTTTTCTTGTTTTTTTTTTTTTTTCTCATTTGTTTCAAGTCTGCAGTACATTGGTTAGACATTTCTATAGTTTATGAAACAATCCCCCTGATTACTCCATCTTCCCTCTGGCCCTACACACAGCCACGACCTTACTGCTGACCGCCTGCCCTGAGCCATGCTCCCCATCCCCGTGACCCTCCAGCAGCTACTAATTGGTACTTCTTTAACCTTTCACCCCTTGCTCTCAGCTCCTGCATCCGCCTCAGGCCATTTACTTGTATGAGTAAACCAGCCCTGGGCATTCCGGTCTTTGATCCAGGTTCTTCAAGGTTATAATAATAATAATAACAAGTTATCTGAGCCAGGCAATGGGCAAAGAGCTTCATCTGAATTCACTCGCTTAATCGTGCTTCTCGTAAACTATACAGACCTTTGTCAAGCTGAAACTTAGTGAAACGTGTAATGATCTGGGCAATTTGATTTCCAAACACGTTCAAAAGGAAACTGTGTTTTAAGATAATATTTGAAGAATTCTGTAAAGTCACTCCTTTTTTTTCAGTCAGATCTTAGATTGAAGTTGTATTTACCTTGCATTCTCTAATTCTAACACATCAGAAGATATTAATTGTTGAACTGCTATCCCCGTTGTCAGTGGCTGAGAGAGAGTATCACCTGTAGGTACAAGGAAGCGAATATGGATGGGCCTTGTAGGATATCTTGGTTTTCCAGAAATTTTACCTTTCCTCATGTTTTTGACCAAAACTTCCAATGTGTTATTTTTAGTGTAAATTATTTAAGGTCTTTCTGGCACTCTTCAAGCCATCGGACAACATGAACAAAAGAAAAATAGTGAACAAGGGAAAAAAAGTTAAAAAAATAAATTTTCAGTGTTTTGGAAGTCCATGAGCGTCTAATCAATGTTCCGTCCTCTCTGTTTTTACATAAGGAGATTATTTGGGGTGCACTGTGTTCTTTTTGAACTCGGGTGTTTGTGACTTTCTTTTCTATAATTTAATAATGCAGCTTTACGCCACCGATACTTTCGTAATAGTGGCAAACATTCCCATCAGCATCCTGGAGACAGGACGGGAGCTCGGTCCCCTCGGTCATTCCTGTCACGTAGTCATCGACTCTCTCAGAAACATCCTCCTAGCGTAAACCAAGTGCGTGAGGAGTCCGTTCCCTTCCATCGCAGACGCAGCCGGAGGCTGGGGAGGAGGCGGCATGGGCGAAACGGCATTTCCAGGGCACGGCTGGGAAGAGACGCTTCGGGAAACGGTCAGGAGGCAGCGGGGGAGCCTGTTCTCCCCGAACACGCATCTGTCTGCAAAGAAGGGTCTCTCCAGGTAACGCCAGCCGAAAATATTCACTGACTTCACCCTCCCCGCAAAATTGCGATTATTGAGCTAAAAATGGCATTTGGCAGAGCGGCCCTGTCGCCGGATGGCTGAGGGCTGGCCTCAGCGACGTGACCAGGACCAGGATCCTCTCCCCAGGACCAGGATCCTCTCCCCTCTCGGGGCTTAAGTTCAAGGTTAAGGACCTCGGTCTCCTGGCTCCAAGGTGCCTTTTGCGTAAACCGTCAGGGGTCACAGTCCTGCCGTTACTTAACGCAGTCACGGCAGCTTCCGTGGTTACAGTTTTAAACGTGGCTGTGAATAAAGTCGTTCCGTTTCTAGTGCATGACGAATTAACAAGCAAAAGAGAGAGAGATGCCCTTGTGGGTGATTCTCTGACGGCGGAGGGCTTCCCGCTGGCCGTGGGGCGGGCTGCGGCGCCATCTGCTGGCGGGCCCGGGGCGTGCACTCGGTGGCCGCCCTGTCCTCGCGGCGTCCGGGCACACACTCCCTTTCTCTGCGTGTTTCCCGGTCTCCTCGTAAGGCAAACGTGAACGCCGGGGTCGAAAGACAGCAGGAGCCGTGAGCGTTTATTCACACGTTTTGCCCCACGTTCCTCCAAAGAGCTGCCGGCCGGCGCCTACGTTTTTTAAAAATGAGATGTCTAGACCGGATTTGTTGACATACATAAGTGGCGTATTTGCACTTTGACAAGTAGCATTTGAAATGGAGCCGCCTCCCCATGTCCAGCCCCGCCCCCCGCCAGGAAGCCGAAGTCTGCAAAATAAAGGGGCTCCGTGGCCACCCGTTCCGACCATTTCCTCCCACGGGGCTGGGAGTGCGACCCTTCTTGTCTCGGGCACAGGTGCGACTCCATTGTGCCGAGGAACGGGAAAGGCCGTGAGTGGCTTTGTGAAAGGGACAATTCGATTCCACGTTATGAGTAAAGATTTGTTCGTGAACAATGAACAATGAAAATGTCTTCTTAAGGGGAAAAAAAAATGCACCTCGGGTAGAATGATCAGAGGAATACATAAAGGAATTCCCACCATTCATCACTTCAAAAGCTCTCAAAATTACGTCTCCTTCAGCAACGTGTGTCCCTTTCAGAGGAAACAGGAAGGCTGATTCGATTTCAATGACTTTTTACGGCTCTAGTACTGAAAAAAGTAACTGAATTCTCCCAGCAGCCTCATGTGGGGCGGGCTTGCAGGACGGTCCCCGCTTCAGGTGAATCGTGATCACTGCTCAAGCGCCACCTGGGGACAGGCTGGCTGAGCACACTCAAGGTGGTCACCAGGAAAACGCCTCGAAATTCTGAAATCTGTCTTTGAATGAAGGACGTGATGGATCCCAAGTCTACAAATGCTGCACAGTCGCACTGGAAGTAACGGGGGCCGGCTAAACTCCGGAGCTGCGGAGAAACGGGACGGTACTAGGCGCGCCGTCTACAAAAGAGACGTGTCGTAGACGCGAATCTACTTTCAGCGTAGCTCACGAAGGGCTGGTGACGTCGTCCCTGCCCATGGCTGAGTTTCGCCAGCCTTACTGGCTTGGAAGCCTTTCGGGCTCATGTCAGGTGGGTTCGATCGCAGCACGGGTGAGGGAGGATCTGCTCAGAAAATGCAGACTAATTGTTTCAGATGCTTGTGCTATGTCGCCGACGCCAGCAAGGTCACGCGAGTCGGACTGCGGCACCGTGACCTGCCGTGATCTTCCTTCTCCCTTCCTCGTTCCCTTCCACCTCCCCCTCCACCTGAGGACAGTAGGCTACAGAACCGACGACAGATAAAGACTGGAGAGGAAGTAAGGGCCCAGAAGCTCAAGGCGGCTCCCTTCCTAGAGCTGCGTGCCAAGCCCCCTCAATTCATGAAAGTCGCTTTTGTGCCGGAGCCATCTGACGAGACCTCCATTCCCGTGTTCCCGCCCACACCGGAGGCAGCGGGTTTGAATGTGTGCCTTTCTGGATCATTTCGGGTCTTTCACAAATTTTACGGGGAAATATTTAACTGACTTAGATCTAGACAGGATGCTGGGGGGGGGGGGAGGGAATATTTCAATCCGATGAGCACCGACGCCTTGAAAGAAAAATCTTCCTGGCTCCAGACTTCATCTCGCCTAACATGTTTGGCCTGAGAAATCGAATGAATGAAAATGTCAGGAAGGGACGTAATCGAATCCGGCCGGTGACCGCACCAGCAGCGCCTTATTAGATAAGGCCGCAGCCAAGGGCGCTGGAAACTGTCGCCCTCACCCCGTTCCCTCGGCTCCCAGGGAGTCCCGGGCCAGGGGGCGGTAAGAAATGACAGCTCTGAGCATGGTCGACTCACAAACGCCTAGCCCTTAAGAAGACTGCATTACATTTTTCTTTTTTTTTAAAGAAATTATCTTTTACGTCCAGCTTTATTGCGACATAATTGATATATAACATTGTGCAAGTCCAGGGTCGTGTGTTGCAAATGACCACCTCCACAGCGTCAGCGGACACCGCCGTCGAGTCTTGTAATTACCATTTCTTTTAGCAGCGAGAACCTTTAAGATCTAGTCTCTTAGCAATTTCCGAGTGTGTAATACAGCGTTGCTAACCATGACCGCCATGCTACGCGCTACATCCCTAGAAACCACTCGCCTTCTAACGGGGCGTCCGCACCCCCCGACGGCCGCTTCCCCATCTTTCCCACCCCCCAGGCCATTATTTTCGTGACCGTCCCATGCACACCCACGCAAACATTATGTCTTCAGTGACTTTTGCCAGTCCCCACCAGCGGGCATGCTTACGCGTCCGGAATCTTCTTGCAAGCTTTACAGCATGTAAATCGGTGTAAATTTCTCCATCACACTGGGTATCAGCTCTGATTTCTTAGTTGTATCTTCGAGACAGTGGCTGACAGCATTCTCACGGGAAAACGGAGCTGTAGTCGCCAGTGGTTGGGTTTTTATGTAAAAACAATAATATAACTCCAGTTTAACATTATTTTTTCTTTCTTTAAATATGTAACAAATCATATGCTTCTCCATGCCCAAGCCGAGTGAGCAGGCAAGCATGTATTGTACCCACAGTACAGTGCTTAATGCTGGATGCTCAAAACCTTCCTAAACACATGGAATTTAGATAATTACAAAAGGTTTTTGTCACGAAGTCTCTTTTGCAATTCAGTGTAAAATTGCTAGCTGACCTGGAAAAGGGCACGGACCGGAAATCCATTGGTTTTAATGGAGTCTTAAGATCAATGCATGAAAAAAGACTGTGCCTCAATGTCTTCTTAGTAAATCAAAATAAAGGATTGTTTGTATAACAGTAAGCGTAACTTTGAGAAAATCTCATTTTGTTGCTTAAAAAAGAATAATCCCGGATGTTGTCTTGAGAACTGCACATTTCATAATTTACCTCTTTAATAGCAATATTTCTTTCTGTTAATCTTCTAAACTCTACAAACCGATGGTATAAATGATCTGAATGCCAACCAGTCCATGAACTTGGGTATTTCAGTGTTTTGAGAATTATTTGAAATATAAATTTAAAACCGACAGTAATTAAATTAACCCAGTGCACAAATCCACATATTAATGGAAAAAGAGAGAGATTTCATCATCAAAACTGTCATAGCTTTAGAGAATCAAAATGTGCATTAAAATGTAACAGCATGCCAAAGGTTCTGATACAGGAGCTTTAAAATGTGGAGTGTGCGATCCACGTTGGTGCGGGCATCCCTCGTTTCCTGAGCTTCAAAATGGTTATGATGTCTGAGGCGCAAGATTCCATTTCGGGTTATGCGTAACATCATTGCTGCTTTTTTATTTTGACAGCAGTGCACTCGCTACGAAACTGGATGCTAATAGGAAAGAATTTTTAAAATCTTAAAAACTTTTGAAGGGGGGGACCTCTTCTCTTACTTCAGGAGAATAAACTGTATACTCAGTGCCCTGTCAGATAAGTTAAGAAGCATCAAAGACATGGGGAAATTCACTTAATAAAAATATATTCTACATTAATATTGATATTTAAAGTCCTTTCTATATCATTTGGCTTTTTCTTTTCTTTGTGAGGTATGGAATACGTGTTCCTGGTTTCGGAATCCGTAAACAGATACAGAGCTGTGAGCAACTTGGTAGAGACACAATGAGTCTTTAAAATAGTCTTTTCTGTGTCTTTCTTTAAGTTTCCTGTTGCCTGTCGCGTTGTGTTCTCACATCCTTTAGAAGCCATGTGGGGCAGTAATAGGTAGGCAGTGTTTACTAACGACAGAGACACCGAGGGCTCGCCGGGTTCTGTTACATTTGGTCACTCGGTCACACAGAGCAAGGGGCGAGGCCAGTGCACAGGAAACACCGCGAGAAAGGACAATGGAGAATGGGCAGTTTAGCAGTTAGGTTTTTTATTAAGAACAAAAACAAAAAACAAAAACATAAAGAAGTCAGACACAACCTCAGACAAAATACAAAATAGTAGCAACATTTTTTAGCAATTGCAATTCAAAAACAGATACAGGACCGGTGTCTCGAAATGTATTTTTCTTTAGCACCGAATTTTGCACCTTTTGTAAAAGCACTAATTATAGTAAAAAAAAAAAAAAAAAAAGGAAAGAAAAGGAAAAAAAGAAAGAAAAAAAGAAATTGAAAGAAAGAAGAAAGAAAAGAAAGAAAGAAAGAAAGAAAGAAAGAAAGAAAGAAAGAAAGAAAGAAAGAAAGAAAGAAAGAGAAAGAAATTAAGAGCCTTCCTTCAGCAGCAGACAGTAATTTTGTCTTTCAAAATCTAATTCCCAGGAATTTCCAAGATGTGTAAACATGCTTAAGGATTTAGCTCCATCTACAGGAAGCAGGAAATAAAGCAAATTCCTTGTGAACAAAGTTCCTATCTGCACACACCCTAATATTAAGATTGAAAAAAAAAAAAAGACAAAATTGTTTTTGCTTTTTATAAATGATGCGTTTCGATGAGAAAGTTCCAGAGAAAAAAGTGAGCGGACTGGCCGGGCAACAAGCATGTGGTTCGTTCCTTACGAAGGCTTTGAGTCAACGTTAGATTTTTTTCTCTTCTTTGTAAAAAAAAAAAAAAAAGTATCAATGTAGGTTCACCCTCAGTAAACAAAAGTACCACCCCGTGGGAGAGGCTGATGATAAGGAAGGCTGTGTCCGCGTGGGGCCATGGGGAGTAGGGAATCTCTGTCCCTTCCTCTCAGTTTTGTTGTAAACCTAAAACCACTCAAAAAATATTAGTCTTCAGAAAATAAGCCTCGCATAGAGTCCACCAGAGCACGAAGTACCCATCCGACTTAGGGACACAGGGTGACCCTGGTTGCCCGGTCCCCTCTTTCTTCTGGATCCTCCTGTGCCCGGCTGTCCTCTCTGGCAGGGGTTCGCACCCCGCGTCTCCCCAAACCTCTGCCCTCCCAGGTCGCTGGGCTCGGAGGCCCCCAGGGCTGCAGCAGCGTAAACACACAGTTCTTTACTTCACCCGCAAGCCCTGCACCCCTGGAGGACGGGGCGGGGGAGCCCTGCGAGGCCTCAGCTGTGTTCTCACCCCAGAATCAGTTCTCCATGCTGACATCTAAGGTCCGGGAGCCGGGACAGGTGACCGGGCCAAACGTCCCTTTTTCGCTAGCTCTCCCTTCCTTCGAGGCCTCCCCTCACCCCTCCTCATAAGGCACCTCAGTCACCCCAGCTCCGCAGACATGCCCGAATGTTCTCGAACCTCAAAGGCGACAGCTCTGAGCAAGGGGGACCCAGGCTTCGTGAGCCGTGGAGTGGATGGAACATGGGGGACCCTCTTTAAGAAAAAGAACGTAAAAATAGGTATGAAAGTTGACTATTGGAAATGAGAATAAACATCTCCGTAAATTGCAAGTTTTTACAAGAATGATAAATGCCTCCAGCATCACATGTGGGAAGAATTTTTTTTAGTAATTAGCTTCCCCACATACCTCTGTAATGCCTTTCCCTGCGGTTTTCACTACCTTCTCTTTGATTACCTTTGTAAGATGATAATTTTGTAACAAAACATTTTATATTAAGAAACAGAACGAGAATTTAGTCTCTTTCTTCGGCGGAACCCACGAGGCTTCTCTTCCACGCTCTGGAACACTGGGGGATCCGGGAAAGGGAAGGAATTCCGTCTGAAGTCGCGCGTGCACGGAAGCAAACCGCAGGCCGGGTCGCTTTCCTGTCGCGGTGTCCCTGGGGCACCTGTCCGTCCAGGACACGTGTGGGGGTGCCGTGCTGAGCGCCGAGTCCCCCCGAGGCCTCTGCTGAATCCTCCACGTGGTGGAGTCAGGAGGTGGGGCTGGGGGGCTGCTGAGGTCCCGGGGGTGGAGCCCGCGATGGGTTGGCGCCCTCATAACCAGCGACAGAGGAGGTTGTCGCACGCCGGAGGTGCAAGACGACGGCCCCCTGTGCCCGGTGACCGGGGGCGGCCCCGCCGGGCGCATGGCCGGCCGAGCCGGCCCGCTGACCTCGGACTTCGTGTTCACCGTTTAAGCCGCTGGCTTGTGGCACCTGTGTCACCGCGGCCTGGCGTCGCGAGGCCGTGAAGACGAGGCGCCCGGTACGAGGCGTTGGGGCTCTCGCGGATGTGCCAAGTGGACACCGACTCAAGGCCAAGGACGACGGAACCAGGAGGTCCGGCCCGAGCCGAACTCGATTGCCCCGGCTGAGGCTCAGGGTGAGCCAGAAGGTTCCCGTGGTAGAGGGCCCAGGAAAGCCACCGTGCGCAGGGCGGGGGGGATGGAGGCGAAGCCAGCGCTTCCCCGGCGGGGGGCTGCGGCTCGGGAGAGGGGGCCCCGCTGGCCTAGCGCGGCTGGGGGGCGAGTCCCCCGCCCTGCCCCCTCTCCCTGCGCGTCTCCCTCGAGGGGGAAAATGGAAACAGGGCCAGAGTCAGGTCGGAGCTCCCAGGAAATGGGTGGGGAGCTCCGCAGCCAAGAAAGGAGGGGCCGCTCGGAGAGAAGCGCTCCTGAGGTCCAGCCCTACCCCCGGGCGGTCCCCCCAAACACAGGGCTCCCCTCATGTAACAGTGCATCATCCCAGAAGGCGTGGGTGGCCGTAGACTGTCTCCGAGGACGACTTAGGGAACCTCACAGTCAGAGGGGAGACAAAACAAGGAGCTGGAGCATCTGGGTCCTCGGGCACATTCGGCCCTCCCCCGGGCCGCCCTAAACCCTCCGACGAAAAGCCAGTTTGCTCCAGGATGTGTCACCCGACCGTGTCCGGCTTTCAACAAAGAATCGCAAAGCGCCGAAAGACGAGGAAAACAGAAGCCAGCCTCGGGGTCAGGCAGATGTGGCACAGATGTGGGGTTATCACATAGGGAATTTAAAATAACAGCGGTGAATACGTTCGGAGCACGCGAGGACACACGGGCAATGCGGACGGAGCGCGAGCAGCCCTGCGGGCCGAACTGGAAACGCCGGGGATCAGGAACACATGAGGGCCGCGCGGGGTGCGTCGGGAGGCCGGGCCCCGCGGACGTACAGACGGGGACCGCTCCGACTGGAACGAAGTGCCCGCGGGCGCCCGAGGACGGCGGGGCCGTATGTGAATGTGCAGCGCGCGGGTAATCGGGCCGTCGGGGGAATAAACCTAAGCGCAGCATCCACCACGCCTTACTGTCGTCTGCCCGGTCGGGCCTCACACGACCCGTCCTTAAAACCGGCTGCCGAAGGGGCCCCCGTCCTCGTGCTACGCTCGCCTTAGCTGGCCGCAAGGTCGCGGATATCTCAGGAATTTTGGCCCCTATTTGCCATTCCATAAATAAGGATAACGACAGGGTTGGTGCGTAAACATTTTTCTTCTGACAGATCTATGAAAGAGAGATTCGCTAAGAACCTTCAAAAAATACATTAATTTGCACTTTTGCTGTAAGAGTGCTGGTTTCGAAACAATCATTTTGAGTCCAGGACCTGGGGGGAAGGTCAGGGCACCAGGAACAATGTTCTGTCGCTGGGAAAATAAAGTGCTGAGATAACATCTGAGCATTTAGCTTTCTAAATGTCTTGGCATTTGAGTTTGAGTTTTAACCTGTCATGAGCATGAATGTCACAACAATAGGTACTTGTTCTGTCGAGCATCTTATTTGATGCCTAAAGTAAGAAAAATGGTTAGTAAATAAGTCGTAACATTCCAAAATCCTTACTTTAGGTCTTCTTTGATAAATATAAATTGTCATAGCCTCTTCCATGCAACGAAGCAGAATAAAAAAGAATTACCCGCAGTAATTTTATGATTATGCTTTTCTTCTTAACTTACATTTTGACATTATTTTTCTCTTTTCTTTTTTATCTGCGATAATAGCTTTCATTTAGGAATCCCTTCTGTGTCAAGTGGAGATGATGTGCCAGGGATTAAGCCAGTGCGGGGAATTCAGAGAAAACAGGGAGCAGGCAAAGGACTCGAATGTGGCCAATGCACCCTATTCCGTGAAATGACAGGTACCACAATTACCTGCCTCGGCACACCTGTATTTTCTAAAATTGGAATTGGACCTTCAAACAAAATTAAAATATGCTGTTTACGCATGCGTACGCTACACCTTGGTCATCAAAATGCGCTGTTGCAAACGCAGAGCCTCACCCCTCACCTGAGCGCTTCCGAATCGGAACCCGCGTTTATCGAGATCACAGGCGATGTGCACGCACCTTGAAGCTCTGCGTAGCTACCAACTTCGGGAACAGTGTTTTCACCAGAACGTGCCACATGAAAGTCAAGCCAAGGTTTGTTTCCTAATGCGCTGCTTTTGCTGTTCTCGCTTCGCGGCCCCCTCCCGACAGAGAGTGTAGTATAGGTGCTCACTTAACAGCTGAGAGCGACTGCGTCCCCCACCGTGAGGGCTCATTCTTGCCTTTCATCTCCACATGAAAGAGCTTCAAAGAAGCAACAGCCCCCCATGCCGTCTGAACCCTGGAGTCCGCCCGCCCCTACTCGCATTTCAAAGGTCGGCATCTACTAATCCAGGTGACAGAAAGGGATGGACTCACATCTGCTCCCAAGTGATTCTGCAACACACGATGCAGATGCAGGTCGTTCTTACGCTGTGGTGATAACCGGAGTGAACGGCTGGGATGGCGAGTTATCGCTCACCCTCTCCCTCCCTCCCTGTCTCTCTCCATCTCCCTCTCTATGTGCGTGTGTGTGTGTGCGTGTGTGTGTGTGCGTGTGATGCCAATTTTTTCTTTAATGGATCGTGCTTTTGGTGCTATGTGTAAACATTCATCACCAAACTGACGGTCACGCAGATTTTTTTTTTTTTCTGTCAAAATTATTATCTTACAGCTTTGCAGGTCAAAAGTCCAAAAGAAGTACCCCAAGCTAAAATCAGGTCAGCGGGGCCGTGTTCTTTCCGGCGGCTTCTAGAAGGAGTGCCCTGGCCTGTCCCGGCTTCCGGAGGCTGCCGCACGCCTTGGCTCGTGGCCCCGTCCTCTGTCTTCACAGCCAGCAGCCGAGCGACTTCGGCTTTGTCCCTGACTCTCATCAGGGACTTCAAAGTGGAGCAGAGAGACAGAAGGGAAGATCAAATATGAGTGATTGCCCCGAGCCCACCCAGGAGAATCTCCTTTCGCAGGGTCCAGCTGATTAGCGATCTGACCCTCATCTGCAATCTTAATGCCCCCTTCGCCATGTGACCGGCGACACAACGGCATTCGCAGATTCTGCACTTTGGGATGTGGCTGTCTTGGGGTGGGGGTGGGGGGACATTCTTCCGCCCACACCCCCATTATGAAAAAGAATGCAGCGTTCTAAGGCCTGAGAGTCGAGTCATCGGTATATCACAGAAGACAGACCGTGCTCCATCGTCCCAGAGATTAATTTTTCTAACAGTGTTTCCAATACATCTAAAAAAATGCAATTCTTTCCAACTGTCTTGAGACATAGAAATCAACTAATAAGTAGATTTTTAGACCGACATTTCTCTAATCGAGCTAGTCATTAAAGCCCCCGAGGTGCTTGTTAAAGATAACGATTCTGAGATGCCACGTCCTAGGACTCGGGGTGGGGGGGGAGTCAGGAATCCCCACGTGCAGCCCGTGTCCCAGGAGGCCCCGCCGATGAGTCAAGTTGGGAGGACAGGGCTCTGCGAAAGACGCGGCAAGGCATCGGGACCCAGCTCTGCGTCACGGGGCGGCACGTCGCACGCCACTCCGCGGGACACCGCCGCGCTCGCCGGCACCACAGACACTTGTCCGTCTTCTAGAAAACAGTTTTGCCAAATCCAGCGGTTGGCTCCGGCCGCACTCCTGTGTAGCCCCGGGGGGCGGTGTGATCTCTGCGAGCAAAGGACGTTTTCGAGTCACAGCAGACGCTCCCTGAGCACTGCCCTGCTCTCTCTTCTGAACGATTTGCGTGCGTTAACGCCTCTCATCCCCAGGAGAATGAAGGAAGGAGGCCCTGGAGTTATCTCCATTTTACACAGGAAAATACCGAGTTAGCTCCCCACAGCCACAGCCTCCAGGGCACAGAGACAGAGCCTCACCCCGAAAGCCTAGTTCAGGGCCTGCGACCTCACACCCTTCGCCACCTCTCGGCAAAGGCCACGCGGTGTCGGAGCGTTTCAAGCCAAACCAAACATCCTTTGCCATCGAACCTCAGTCACGAGTGTGTCTTTTACAGCTCATTGCGTGTGCACAAACCGATTTAGGGTGACCCAAATATAGTCAAGGCTAACGTCAGGAAATAGATAAAAAAGATTCCATGTAAAACTTCAGTCATCGTAAGACCAAACCGACGGATCTTCACGTAAGCTCGGCCATCGAACGGGGCCCTGCAGGGAAGGATCACGGAAAGCACGAGGCATCGAGCTTATGTAAATCGGACATGAGCTCGTGAAAGGCACAATATTCGTTACTGAAAACACAGCAACTTTGAAATTATCGTGCGTTTCTCATAGATAGAGCACATACTCAAGTGAGACTTTATTTTAAAATCTGTGAAAATACTGGAAGACCGAAATGGAGAAAAAAATGGGTCTGAGAACAATTTACGGTCTGCTTTGTCACGGTCGCCGATCTGCACAGTGCTGTGACCGTTAGGAGCAGCGGAAGGCTCCGGGCGTCCTGCCCGCGCAGACGGAGGGTGGGGAAACCGGGAGGGCGGAGTCGGTGATGTTGGCCTGCACCGAATGCCCCCTCAGCCCGAGGGGACGGGGTGGGGGCCAGCGAGGGGGGACGATCCGCACCGGGAGGAAGCGTCCCTCACGCAAACTCCGCCGAAATGCGCCTCTGCGAGCGCAAACCGCCCGGGCTCTGACGGCCGCGGCGCCCTGGGCGTCTGCGCATCTGTTACACAGTCTGAGATTACGGGATCCTGACTGGACCTTTGTCCTTAATTCTTCACCCAATCCTCAATTTACCACGGATGTAATACAGTCCAGATACGGCATATTTTCCCTTCCCTCCCTCCCTCCCTCCTTCCTTCCTTCTTTCCTTCCTTCCCTCCTTCCTTCCTTCCTCCTTTCCTTTTTTCCCACTCTTTTTTCTCTTTCTGCTTTAGTTTTGTGCAAACGTTTTCGGCCTCTTCCCGTACATTGTCTGTTTTTCCCATTAGAGCCCTTCACACAAGTCGTCGATACTTTAAACAATCGCAGAATCCGTGTCACATCGGAGTGCGTTTCTGATGCTCGTTTCGCGTTTCCAGACCACGCGCCTCGCGATCTTCTGTGGAAAGCCAACGCGACGTGCTGGGCGGCGGGGACGGGGGCGAGCAGGCTTGGCGCGTGAGGCGTGGCCGTTGCACGTCCGCTGTCGCCGTGTGCGCCGGAGGCCTCCCGTGCCCCCGGTTCCCGCGTGTTCGTGGCCCCGGTGTCTCGGGCCTGCCCGCGAGTCCGGGGGTTGCAGGGCTCTCAGTGACAGTCCTTGTCAACGTGGCGGTGGCGTGCGTGGGAGGGGACAGCGCCGGGCCATCTCGGGGTTCTGTGATTCGCTCTGTGTCCCTGGGCTGGGCCCCTCCCCCGGGCCACTCAGGCCCAGGGAGCCTCGCGGGGGCTGGTGTGGGGGAGCGGCCTTCTCCCCCCGGGGTTTTGTTAGGAGGCTTGGCTGTGTGTCACGATGACCACTCTCCTGCTCCCCTGCTAGAGCCCCCAGGGGACCCCCTTTGGCTCCCCACAGAGTTCTCGGAGGTGAAATGCTCTTTCTAGGGTCCCCGCTGATTTCTCCCTGTCTCGCGGGTCCCTGCTCTGCGCCTGGCAGTTTGTCAGAATTGCTGTGTAAGTGTCTCTGGAGTTTGCGGCCCGCTCGACGTCCGTTCCGGGTTGGCAGGCCCTGGCCGTGACGCCCCAGGGGCCCCTCCCTCCCGGGATTGTGGAGCAGGGCCTGGACCTGAGACCTTACTGATCACTTTGTGAGTTCAGCTTTTGTCTTGTTGTGGGGACAGCAGTGACAACTTCCAAGCTCTTCTCTTGTCAGAATCGAAGCCACGAACGTCCACCTGCTTTCCAGTGCGTCCGACCACATTCTGCCCATCCCGAGAGCCGCCTTTGCCCTCCCCAGTGCTGGCAGGTAGGACCCACCGCTGCAAGGGGCCTCTGACTTCGCGACCTTACACCCGAGCCCAAGACGCCGCTGTCCTTGGGGAGAGGAAGGAGACAGAGACAGACACCGTGGGTGTCTGTTATTTACGATGATTGCTGTGTGGTTCGAAAAAACAAGCCATTATCCAGCTAGATTTCCAAAACAATTATTTTATAAGTAAGTAAAAGGTATTCAAGTGAAAGGAAATGAAAAGATCTGGAAGCGCTTTTAAAACCTCACAATTTCTGAAATACAAAGCAACATAATTTGTATTTTGACACTGAGCGCCAATAAAGGAGATTATGCATGTAAATATGCATGTGTATCTTAGAAACCCTTATTAAGATTTTAATTGGCTGTCAAGGGCAACTTGTCACATGAAGAGGAAACTACTTTATGATTCATTTGCCGAGTGTGACTGTGACAGCTGAGATTAATTTAATCTGGGCTTTTAGGCATCGGTATTCAAAAGCAATCTGACGCAGAGGAAAGCACTTGGCTTCGTTTTATCTCTGTGATGAGGGAAATGGTTTCTGTCTTCTCCGTTTGGATGGTTATGACGAGCTGGCGGGTTAAATGGTTTTGTAGTTAAACACGAATACGGATTAGGGATGAAAGCTGCTTTCAAGACGCACTTCCGCCCTTCGAGCAAGTGCTAGAATGACACGCGGTCCTGAGCAGCGGAGAGCGTGCAGCCTTCGCCCTGGAGAATGAGCGTTTACCTCCAGCCGCGCTGACGTTTCTAGCCGACGGCGAGAATGCCAAGCGCTGTTTAAATCACCTTCCCGCACCATCCTCGCACCTGGGCCTGGGGCCTCGGCCACTGTCACTGGCACACCTCGGCTGGCGAGGCGCCGTCACGCCCCAGGAATTCACGCGCATGTCGGGAGCAAGACCACCGAGTCAGGAGCTGGGGGCGGCCGCGCGCACGCGGGGGCTGTTCGGTGAGTTTGAACCGCTCTGCTGAAGCCAGGAGACCCCTGGTCCCCCGGTACCCCGACCAGGCGCTCGCTCGTCCAAGTCTCCACCTTCGCCGCTGACCTCTGACCCCTGAGCAAGCACCATGTCTCTACTGTGCACTGTGGTATCGCCGCCCCCTGGGAGGCCTGTTCCCGCAGCGCGGCTCCGGGTCGGAGCCAGGCGGCCGCCCGGTGCCCTCGCCTTGGCCAAGCTCCTGCCGGCGTGGCCGCCTGCACCAGGCGCTCACGGCGCAGGGAGAAAACGGAGCTGCTCCACGCTGGGAGAAGTGATTTCTGGGCCGAGGACACCTGACTTTTGAGCTTAACTAGGTTGTTAACCAAGTCTATGAAGTTGGACAATTCCAGTTATTTCCGATGGCCTCGGCTTCGCGTCGATGAGACGAGGGCTTGAACGCCGTGGGTTTAGGGGTTCCAACGGCGCGCAGTTCTCACATGAAGTTGCCCAGGCTTCCTTGCACAGTTGGAAGTACCTGGAGCTAATGCAGGAGCCAATCATCATGTGCGATCTGTAAATTCAAGGTCATGGATCAGTTATATTAGCAAACGCATCAGTGCAACAAAAATGCGACTTGCAGAAGTCAAGTGGCATTAGCTAAAGCTATAAAGGGGAGTAAGGGGCATGCGTAACTCGGAGGAGTTCGGGGACTTTCAGGCTTCGAAAGCAGCCTCATGGGAGGCCTGTCATCGGCCCTGCCTCTCAGATTCAGGCCGACTTCCCTTTGGGTTGCAACCTGCTCGCCAACGTCCCGAACCTCCGGCCCCGTTTCCTCTCCAGTCATTAAATAGAGCCATGGGCATCACTCCGACTGGGTCCCCGACACGGCCCGCGGGGATCAGGACAGGGGACAGGGCAGGACTGCACCGTGAGCTCAGAACCCAGCCCAGGCCGCGGGGCGTCTTAGCTGCTCCTGGAAGGAGCTGATTTTGAGGGCGGAGAAAGCCTGGAGCAAAAAGCGAGAGGCCTTCGCTGAGAAAGGGGGAGCGGAGAGGAAGCCGGCCCCATGGGCAGGGCCGTCACAGGCCGGGCTTGGAACGCCGTTTCTTTAAAAGTGCAGAAAGACGTGTGCATGGGGACCGGCGACAGCGCGTCCTAACCTTTAGCATCCGTCTTCGAATGCACGCAGATCTCAAACCGAGCGCCACGGTTCCCCACGCAGCTGTCCCCTCGCTCCCTGAGGTTTGTCTGCAGGAGAGCACGCACACGTCTCTCGGCCACGCTGGCCTGAAGAACACCCTCTTTATCTGGACCAGCGGAGGACGGTGGTTTCTAAAATCAGAACTTACCTAACGACTTGGCAACCTGAAGCTCAAATAAACGGGAAAGAAGATAAAACGGGTAACGAGGGCAGAGAAGCAATACTCTCGGCATCGACGGGAGATTTTCGATTCGAGCTAATAATGCACTTGGGCCGGATTGTAAAAACACAACCGAGGGCGACCCAGATGCGTTCTTTATACCGTATGATAAAATGGTAGGATTGGAAGAAAGACACCGACGTGCCTGGTTGACTGAAACAGTAGAGAAAAATGTGCAACTGCGCATAATTGTATTCAAGGGTGAAATTCCAGAACTGTGTGCTTGTCGCCAGGGCCCACGCTGAGTGTATTGGCGCCTCTCCCTCTCGTGTTGGTCAGTCTCGTCATCTCGAGAATATTCTAGCATGCCGCTGCTGTGGGAATGCTTGCCCGGCCGAGCGCCCACACCACCTGAAACTCGTGGAAGGCGGTCGCGTGTTGTCGGTGGCCCACGGACCGTCACCAGCGGTGAACGTCAGGTTCCACGTTCAGATGATAAAATCGCGGTTCGAACGAGGACTCGTGACTTGGCCGGAATCACTAGGGCTGAGAGGCTTCAAAGCCTTGATTCCAGTCGTTTTTTGGCACTAAGTTCTGTGGGTTTGTCATCGTATCAGTAACAATGTCGCTGCCACACAGCGAGCCTCGTCTTCTGACGGCTTCTGCGGTAGTGAGTATTTCACCCCGCCTGCCCGATGCGCCCGTCTCTCTCTCTGTTGACTGAAGATGCAGGAGGGAAACGGGGCAAACACCGCGTCCGGGCGGCCACACAGAGTGGGCCCCGGGCGGCCGCTCGAACCCAGGACGGCCGAGGACGAGCTGACGGCTTGGGCGTCACGCAGACATCGATTTCCGAGACATTCAGACGCCCTGCAGACTTGTCACCTTCCTGACGTACAGAAATCTTAATGGTATTTTGGACTTCGTACTGTTTCGGGAGGTACAGTCACAGCTTTACATACGTTATCATTTTATTTAAATTTTACAACGACCCCCTGATGTCGGCAGGGCAGGTGAGGGGGTGAAGCGAGTCTCAGCACAGTCGCTCCCGCTAGGCTAGGGGCGGTCAGAGCACAGACTTGACCATCCGTTGAGTTGCCACTGCTTGTGGGTTCTGCCGGGGAGGTTCGTGTGCCCTCGGCCTGCTCCGTGCTCCCATGCGGTGCTCCCGCTAAACGCGACTTCCAATTTCTTTGCTTCCCCTTCCAGGGTCAGGGTGAACCCTCCGTGTTCACAGCGCTCAGAGCCTCCTCCTGTGTCCAGTCTTTCTTGCGTGACACTTTTAGAATAAATTTTCCATGGCTGGGATCAAAGACGAGGCGACCTGTCGTCCTCAGAACAGCACAGTGACCGAGAACCCAAAGCCCAGTCCTGCGGCCCGTGACCCACCTCTCCGTTCTCACGCCCCGCTTCCGCCCCAGGTGACACCGGTTCCGTTTCAGGGCACCGGGGCGCGCCCGTGCCCCCACCCATCTTCCTTGCCTGGGCAGACGCAGGTCGCCTCGTCCTCCTCTTCATGCAAACGATGGTTCGGTGTGGTTGTTTTCTCGTAAATCAAGTCTGTGTGGTGCCGGCTCCTTTGGTACCATCGAATCATTTAGAGTTTTAGTTTTATAAAAGAAAAATCCAATTTCGATCTTGACATAATATACGTAACATAATGTGCTGAACGTAAGAACCCTGTGTCGCACCGCTCTGCGGATCGATGCCGCTTTGACCTGATTTCTGAGAGGATGGCAGCGCGTCCGACAGGCGGGAGCGTCTCCCGCCACCTACGAAGAGGGAGTGCAGATGGGCTAACCAGAGTGGTTGTCTGCTGGCTGAATTTTAACAAAACCCATCGCCCTAAGCCTCTTCGGCGCCCCCAGCAGAATGGGGGCGTTGCTTCGCTGAGGCCTCACTTTAATCACATTCACCAAAATGACGCTTTATCTGTAAGTAGGAGTGATATTCGAAACCTCGGTGCGGCTTCTCCAATGTCACTAGTGCAACTTGGAAGGTAATTTAGACAGAAAAAAGAAAACGCCAGCCTAGCCAGCGAACCCAGCCACGCGCGAGTCTCCGCTCCGTGAAACGGTTTACGCAAGTGTCATCTGGCATCGCACGCTCCAGGCTCACCCGCTGCTGCTGCAGAGGACAGGCTTCCCGTCTGGCTACCTTTTTTGTCTTGTTGTTACACTACTGTGGAGTTTAAATGAGATGTAGAGGTAAATACAACTGTAAAAGAATCAACTGGCATTTGCTCTCAAGGACCCCCGGGAGGAGCTGCTCGCCCAGGGAGCCGGGTGTGGTCATCTCCAGGCTGAATCCTCGATGCACGGCAAAGGCAGAGCTTACGTTAAAAAGCACAATTTTGCCCTAAGAAAATCATCGAATATAGTTTTGGGTGTTCACAGTGTTCTGACTAAGCATCTGACGTGACCATGACTTGTCCGCCCATGTTTCTGAATCATTCTGACTGAAGAAAAATTCTTTGGCTAGAGATAATCCTGAAACACGTGATTGAGAATTTGATATTTTGCAGTCAGAAAGACTTTTCCTGCTTAGAAAATGTTTTCTCTGTGACACAGATGTGCTTTCCAAAGCCTCGGAATTTCCTCTTTTGAAAATATGTTGAGCCAACTGAATTTTTAAAGGAAATAATTATATCCTCAATTTAGCTCCGCTGAAAGAGCATGCAAGGATGTCGGCCATGCTCTTCATAAACATTTTAAGTTTTCCTAGAGTTTGTCACGTGAGGAGGAAATGAAGGGACTGGGGTCCTAGGATGACTGTGGACTTTAATTTTTAAAAGAATGAGGAAGTTCAAGGTAAAAAAAAAAAAAAGAAAATAGTGCCAACAATTTGAAAAACCTCCCTCTGTAATATGCAAAATCCTTATTGGTCGTTATTTGTAATACGTTTAGCATCGAAAGATCTCTAGTAAAGTAAGAGAGTGGGTAAATGTGTCTTCACGTGTTTCCAGTGTTTGGGGGTGGCGATCACATAGACGGCCGCTGTGAAGCTTGCCTTCCGAGGGGCTGTGCCGCGTGTACCTCGCCAGCAGCGGGCGAGGGCCCCAGTTGCTCAGAGCTCACACGGCGGGGATTTGTTTGTCCTTGTTTATTCCCACAGATATGCAGTGGCATCTCATTGTGGTTTCATCTGAATCTCTCTAACGACTGAAGATGTTGTGCATTTTTCATGCGCTTATTTGCTATTTATGTATCCTGTTTGGGGAAACGTCTGTTCAAATCATTTGGCCAGTTTTTTTTTATTGCTGCTGCCCTTTTGCCACTGAAATTTGAGAGTGCATTGTCTATTCTGAACGTTACTTATTTATTCAATATGCTTTGCTAATATTTTCTCTCAGTACATAGCCTGTCCTTTTGTTTTCTTAATAGTGTCTTTTAAAACTCTCGAGTTCTTAATTTCAGTTAATTCCATGTTTTACGTGCAGTGCTGCCGGTGTTATCCCAAAGAACCCACTGCTGGATTCGAGGTCATGTAGTTTTTCTCCTGTGCTTCCTTCTAGAAACCTGATATGTTTTAACATTAAGTCCATAATCCATTCTGAGATAACTTTTGTCTGCATGGCAAGGTGTGGGGCCAAGTTCAATATTTTTACCTATAGACGCCCCCAGCACCCTTCGTTGAAAAGACTATTCCTCCTCAGTGGAATGACCTTTGCAATTTGGAGAAAATCACTCCACGGTATTTAGCGGGTCTCTTTCTGCTTCCCGTCTCTACCTTTTTGCCAACGCCACGCTAATGCCTCTACCGCAGCTCTAGACGAAGCCGTGAGGGCAGCTGGTGGCAGCCTAGGGACCAAGCTCGTTCTCCCTTTTTCTAAATGCATTGGGCTCTTCTGTTCTTTTGAATGGTCATTAAAATTTTAGAAATAGTTTGCCAGTTCTTATTAACAAATGCTGTGTGGTTTTCGACTCAAATCATAGTTTTAAACGTATTCGTTCATTAGGGGAGGATGGGGAGTCTCGCCTCGGGGAGGCTCCCAGCTCACGAGCAGGGCCCGCCGCCACGTTTCCTGACGTGCCCTTTCCTAAGGGTCGGAGGCTTGGCGTGCGGCGCTGCACACGCGCTGTTAGACTGATACACAATTATTTCAAGTTTTCTGGTGCCAATGAAAATGGTATATTTAAACTTTTCAATTTCTAATTAATCATTGCTCGCTTATAGATATGCAATTGGTTTTAAAGTATTTATTTGCTAATCTCACTTATCTGTTTTAGTAGCTTTCTGGTAGGTTCCTTTGGATTTTTTACTTAAACAATTGAGTTATCTGTGAATAGACAGTTTTGTTTTTTATTTATGAGCTATTTGCCTTTTTTCTTTTTTCTTCCATTATCGCACTACCTAGAATGACCAGCAGTGGTCTTACGGGGCATTCCTGTCTTGATCCCGATTTTAGGAAGTGTTCAGTCTTTCACCAGTAAATACATGTTAGCTGTAGGTATTTTGTAGGTCTATTTTATTGGCTTGAGGACAGTTTCTTTTATTGAATGAATTAATACTGAATTACAACAAATGTTTTCTTCTGCATGTAGTGAAATGACATGCTTTTCGTTCTTTAATCTATTAATATGATTATATTGATTTCTGAATATTGAACGAGCCTTTCATTTCCAGAATAAAAACCGCATTTTGCCATTTTTACATACAGCTGGGCTCACTTTGCTAATGTGTTTAAAGGACTTTTGTGTTTGTGTTCGTGAAGGATATCGGTCTGTAGTTTTATTTTCTTGTCTTTGGTTTGGATTTTTGGGTAATGTTAGCCTGATAAATTGAGTTGAGAAGTATCCCCCGAACTTCTTTACGGTAGAAGAAATTCTGCAAATATTTTATTATTTCTGACTTAAATTAGGATTCACCAGCGAAACTTTCTTAAATTGGGATTCACCAGCGAAACTTTCTAGGTCTGGGGTTTTCTTTGAGGGATTTCAACTGCACATTTAATTACTTCGGTTATATATTTCTTCCTACGTGAGCTGCAGTTTGTTACCATTTCTTCTTTCTCGTGAGTTTTTCTCCATCGCCCTGGCAGCACAGACCAGGGTTTAACACGTGTGTGTGAGGGGCTGTGACAGACACGGGAGGCCGTGCCGTCTCCCTTGCCTGCTGCTCCGGGGCGGCGGGAGAAGGGAGCCTGTGCACGGCGGAGGCCGCCCGGGGCGTTTTCCTCCTTCGGCCCCAGCCACACCCCCTCCGGGCACGCGCCTAAGTGTCCAGAAAGACCCTGGGCTCAGGGCACTCTGCTTTTGCCCTCAGCACGTTCCATCACCTCTAAACCCCAAACTGCTCTTCCCCACGGGACAAAGCACGATGGTGATGTGGGCACCTGTGCCCAAGAGAGCAGGAGGAGTTGGAGCTCCTCCCAGAATGAGCCCCTCACACCCATGCGCCCAGGGTCCCAGGAACCACCTCAATCCCAGTAAATTCGGTGGCTCGTCGCTGCAGCCCCTACCCCACTGAACCCCGCAATCCTTCAGCTTTGTTCTAAAGCAGCTGAGCAGGAGTCGAGGGGGAGGGGCCTCGGGGGCCTGCGGGGAGAGTGAGGCTTCTCAACAGAAGCCGGGCCTGACGCTGACTTTCGGTTTCCTGTTCCTCTCAATAAGTCGGTGGATAGCACCGGATTCAGCGGCAGAGACCCTGTGACCCAGCAGTCACAGCTCTGTCACCTTTCAGCAAGGGAGCAGGTGAACCAAGAAGGGAAGCCAGGTCGGGCGTGAGCCTGGGTGGGGAGCCCTGAAAGAAGGCTTGGGAGAGACCCCGAGGGCCCCGTCACCTCTTGGTGGGGACAGTTGGTGAGGATTGGTAAAAGAACCATAGGGCTGCTTACCTTGACTGTCTCCCTCGGTGTTTGTCAGAGTCCTTGGCGCTCCGGAGTCTTGTCACAAGAAGCTCAGAGGTCCTCCACGTGGCCAGACTTAACGGTGTTGACCGGCATGGAGAATTATTAGGGACAAAAGCCCTAATCCTCTGAGGAAAAGATAGTGTTCTGATGAGAAGTGTTTCAGAGTTATCACAGGTGAAAGGAGAGGAGTCAAATGTGGAGATTCGTGAGGACGGAAGGCCAGTCCTCCCACCGCTCCGTTTCGGAGCCATTCCTTCCTACCTCCCTGTCCCCGCTGACACTCCCATCGAGTACCCTCTCTTAGAGAATCCTTCCCCTCCATGTATAAAAATACTCAGAAGTCTCAACAAACATCCAACAACAAAACAATAAAATTAACAGCAAAATAACCTAAACTCCAAAATGTCTTGACTATATCCTTCCTCGAGCTTTGGCCCATTATCTTTTCTTCACAACCAAAATTCTGTATGGAAAAACACAAACTCCCATGACCTAACTCCACTTCACCCATAAATCTACACAATCGATCCTGAATTTTGAAATCACGCTGAAACTGCTCGTGCAAGAGTCACACTCAACTTTAATTTGACCCATGTTATCTTACTTTAAGTAATTTTGCGGTTGTCTATGCCATTCTATAAAAATTGGGATACCTCTGACTTTAAATTTCGGAAACCTCAAGTAAAAACAAAGTAATCTCTAAGGAAATTTTATTCTCACATAACTTAGCTACATTCTTTAATAAGACATCGCGATATAGGGACTGTGCTTGATTAATCATCAGTTCCTAAATCATTAAACGCAGCGTGTGTGTGTGTGTGTGTGTGTGTGTTTTGGAAAATCACATGCCAATGCTCACAGCAGGGAAACTGTTTCTCCCGTGTACCTTTCTTTACGAGCCATCAAACCTTTTTGGAAATCTGTTAGTGGCCCCTCCTAACACAGGTCACATACCCACCTGTAAATAAAAGATTCAAAACCAAGGGTGAAAAGAGACCCGTTTTCCTAGGAGAAATTTCCTAACTAAAGATCCTACTTGGCTTTAGGCCCCAGGCCAACCTATAAATGAGTCCGTCTCACAGGGAAATACAGCGCCACGTGGGCCTACTCAGCATTTACCTGGTTCACGGGGAGGGAGTTCCACCAGCAAGGAGGATGGGCTGATTGCTGGGTGGACAACCAGTGATGCTGGCCGTGTACTTCCACTGGATTTTCTGCGTCTGGGACAGTCATTCAAGCTCCCCATCTTCTGCTCATCCCATAACTGTTCATATTAACAGCTGTTCGGGGCACCCTCTGGTTCTTTTCTTCCTCCCAACGTTTCACTCACAACTGCAGGTCTGTCTACCGACTGTACGCTCCTGTGAAACCTATGTTTCCACGAGAGATAACTTACCTGTGTTTGAACTGATACCGGCTCGGCCAGACGAGACAGCAGATCTCAACTAGTTACCCCTCTGCCAACACGCACGCGCAGGCGCACGCACGCACACAGACGCGCACACAATGACAGACACACGGACATATGGCCTCATTCCAAATCTTTACTTTTCTTTTTTTTTTTTTTTTTTTTTAGCATCCCTTGCATTCACTCAGCGTAACCACGGAGGTATCGTCTCCACGCCGCCGCACAAACACACACAAAGCCACCGCACGATGTCCACATCGGCGCGGGCGCACTCCTCCCGAGGCTCATTTATACGTCTTCATGTGCCACAGCCCGTCGTTCAGATAATGGATGTTTTCGATGCCGATCCCCTTGTTGACCTTCTCGATGTCTTCCGCGGACATCTTCATGACCCCGACACACAGGGCGTGCTGTTTTCCTTCCGCCATGATGGCCACCACCGTATCCGCCGCGGCCGGGTACAGCTTGGCCCCGGGAGACGTCAGGCCTGGACACATGACGTTCGCGCCACTGAGGACGAACTTGATGGCTCCTTTGTCCACCTGCTGGCGCGGCAGGATGAACGGGTACTTGTGGAGCAGCCTCAGGGTCGGATAGAAAGGCCCTTCTCGTTGTCTGAAAAACAGCAGCTCCCCGTTGACCGTGAGGATCTCTATGTGCTCGTGGCACCGCACTATTTTGACGGGGTCTTTCTTGGGCATGATCTGGTTGAGCCACGGCTCGATGCCTGGAAACTGCTCCGTCAGCTGGTTCTTAATGCCCTTGATAACGGACGTTTTCAGCTGGATGCAGTTGGACACGTTTTCCTTCTCATCGAATTTCTTGAACATGATCCAAGGGGACGGGGGCGACAGGACGGAAACGCCCGCAACCAGGGCAAAGCGGAGCCCGCGAGGCTCGGGCAGGAGCGCTTACCGCGGAGCGGCGGCGAGACGGTCGCAGCGGCTGTCGTGAACCGGAAGAGGACGTGCTTTACGGCTCTGCGTCCGGGCCGCTTCCGGCGCGGCGGCGCGGGGCGGGGCTTGCGGAGGGAGGGGCGTCAGAGCCGCTCCTGGCTGCGGGCTGCGGAGCGTCGGGGCTCCTGGCTATTGTTTTTGCCACGTCGTCACCCGCTTACTCAGGCCAGGAGCGGGGGGACGGCCGCTGGCGGGTAGGCCGCGCGTGCCCGCCACGGTCACTGCCAGGGGTCGCGTCGCGCTGCCCGGTGCCCGCCGCCCGCAGCCCTCCGCCGCCCGCGCGCGCTCTGACGCCGCCGGCGTCCGTGTGACTGGGAAGTTGTCGCCCGTCGCTCCTCAGCGCCACCTCGTCGCGTCCGCGGGGCGGCTTTGCGGCCGAGAGGGATGCAGAGGTGGATTTCAGTTCTTTTAAATGTGTCTCCGAAATCACTTTCCGGCTCCGAACACGGTCTGTCTTGACGAGTGTTCCGGGCGCCCCTGAAACGAAAGTGCGTTCCGCTCCGTTTGGGTTCAGGGTTCGGGTACGTCCGATGTCTCCTTGGTGGAAAGAATTGTTCCGGTCTCCGCTGTCCTTACCGATTTTCTGTCCGCTCCTCAGTATTACTGATCAGCATATTGAAATCGCAGCAAATTGAAACGATGATTATGGATCTATTTCCCTTTTCGGTTCTATCAGCTTCGGATTCATATGCTTTGAAGCTCCATTTTAGGGGCTTCAAAGGGTATGGACCTATTTAAGATATGGAAGTCACTCCGTTAAATAGGACTTTATTCGTTTAGATTTTACTTGTCATTCTAAGAAGTGCGAGATCCACGAGGGCAGGATTTGTGTGTTTTATCTGTGTTCTTTCACCTAGTGCAAAAGCCGTTTCATGCTGCCCATGCAATGAATGACTGATAAATGAATGAAAGAAACTTCCCTCTTCGCCAAGGTCTGGTTCCTTCCCCCTCCCCCGTCCCCTTCGCCGCCCCACACCCCTCCCCGCTCCCCCTCCCCCCGCCCTGCCGCCAGTGCTACGTGAAAAAAAATAAGGGCAAATTCTTGCTCTCTGGACACTTCTCTCCAGTAAACACAAGCTTAATGTGGGAAGCCTACGCTGCAGCAGGAGTTAGAACAGGCGCTGGGTGACATACATCTCCCCGCTGTCAGGAGCTTACAGTAGGTGAGTGCGTCGTGGGTAACCTCCCCAATCTCAGGACAAAAATCTGTGTTGGTCTGGGTTCTCCCAGACTATCTACCTATATGTATGTATTTGTATGTGTTTAATTATAAGGAATTGGCTCACACGATTTTGGAGTCTAAGAGGTTCCCACATCAATAGTCAACAAGCAGGAGACCCAAGAGAGCCGATGAAGTAAATTTTAGTCTGGGTCCAAGTCCAAAGTCAGAAGAAGACCAGCGTCCCAGCCCAAAAGCCACGAGGCAGGAGGAATGCCCTCTCACTCAGGGGTAAGTCAGCTTTTTTTTGTTCTGTTCAAGCTGTCAACTGGTTGGATGACACCCGTCCACATGAGGGGGGGCAGTCTGCTTTATTCTAATTGTGTTCATCTCACAGAAACACCCAGAATAGTTGACCAAATATCTGGGTACCCCGTAGACCAATCACAAGGGTAGACCATCTTAAATGAGGCGGTATAGGTGGGGTGCTCGCATGTGCTGACCCTAGGTCCCAGGAAAGACCGCTCCATCACTTACCAGAAATCCCGGAAGTTCCTGAACTTGTCTGTGTCCGTTTATTCATCATGAACGTGTGGTTAACAAGAATGCCCATCTCCTGGGAGTGGGGGTGAGAATTGTTTGAACGCATTCTTAAAACAATTGGGTTTTAAGTATTTCACATAGCTGTTATTAAATTAACATCAAAAAAAGTTACATGAATATTTTAATACGCTTCATACAGAATATAGCACAACTGGCCCAAGACTTGAACTTTCCTATTTATGGCGGAGCCTCTGATCTGCCTTCCTGAGGGTTCACTCCAGCCACTGTGATCCTGTGAAGAGTCGCATGTTTCCAGATGTGTCTCTGGTTGTTTTAGGAACAGCTAACCGAGCTCGTACATGCAAGTTTCATGTGCTTAACGCTGTAAAATGATTCTTTTTCTTTAGTCCTTGGGAATTGTCCTGTCGACTCTGTGTGTGAAGTTGGCGCTGTGTGAGCAGCATAGACCAGATGTCATAGACATTCACGGGAGAAAAAGTCACTACTGGCTGGAATGACCAGGGTGACCTGTCTGTTAGATGACTAATAGCTTCATCAGAAGTGATCCGATCTGGCTATCAGAGAAATTCCCAAAGTATTTTTTTAATGAAGCTATTTTAGACTAAGGGCTCTGAGAAAGTTAAGTCTGGAGTTCGTAACAATAAAAAACCTTTTTGAAGCTAATAATCACTTTTATCTAAAATCATACTCAGTTCTGTACAATGTAACTCTTCCTGGGTCAACTTTTTCTTAGCCCACAAGCATCTATTTGCTATCTACAATGAAAAGGACACTAAATGCTAGTTTCTGCATCTAAATTCTTCAGTGAAAAAAATGAAAACTTTTTTTTTTTTTTTTTGTCTTTCTAAAAGCTCACCTTCCCTAATGGGGCTTGGTTCTTATAAGAGATTCTAAGTCTTTAAGGTTGACCTACATTAGCATTTGAAAAAATGTGATACATAAGTATTGCTTTAGGCAATGTGTTAAAACATTAGAACACACTACCAACTTATTCAGGTTAAATAATTCTAAATCAATTCAAAATTAACTATATGGATTTTTAAGAGAAGAAGGAAAATTAGGGCACCAAACTCAGTGTCTCAAGCCTGGGGCGTAGCACTTCCTAAGTTTTATTAGCCTTCTTCAGGATCATTTTATTTCCTTGTGAAATCTCAATAATACTGTATATACTTCACAATGTATGTGGATGGTTATGAGAAATAAACACAGCATATAAAGGACTTTGTTAATAGTAATAAACAGTACATTTAAAAGAGTTTCATTTATTTGCAAAATACTCCTAGTGTGGTAGTTGTAAGATCTAAGATTATACTATCAATGTAAAAATTTTACAGAAAATTATTGTAGCTTTGGACATTTACTAAGCCAAATGGTCAAGAGATGCCAGAATTCAATTTAATGTCAGTAATCTCAAGAAAGTATGTAATCGAGACACGTTGAGTATATTGCAAAATTAATATGAGGAAACTGAGTTTCAAACATTTCACCTTCATACAGCTTGTCTGCATTTTGAGACGTGACCACTGGAGGGCAGGAGAACCAAGCAGGTCCACCTGCGGCCGCCAAGGCGGAAGCCCTGCGCTGTCTGGGAAGGGATGTCCTCGGCAGGCACCGCGCTTATCAGGCAGCCGCGCTCCCCCGGCGGCTCGTCCTAAATAAGTAAATCCCTCTCCGTAGGGTCACAGGGCATTCCCAAGCTCAGATGAAGCACGTTCTAAGCAGTAATCTACGTAATTTACAGGTTGCCAATCATTCCTGACTATAAATAATCAACAATAAAATAATGATTCCTGAAATGATGTCTATAAAAAATACATGTTACCTTTACTTTTTGGCCTGCTTAAAGAAATAGAGAATTTTTTTCTCACGTTGCTTCAATGTGAACTATTTTTGAAAAAAATATTAATTACATATGTTATAAAAATAACCTCACAAGATCCAAAATGTTTTAAACTCTGTCTTCCACCTCATTGCTCCGTGCCCCGGGTGACGCTGCTAAGTTTCCCATACTTCAGACGTGCTCTCTTCATACTGAGCGTGGAAAAGGTTAGTTGGAGCGAGGGGTGTGGGCGCGTGCGCGTGCCAACCCCCCACATGGGAGGGGGTGCTCAGCGCCTCGGGGCTCTCATTCCCAAGGCAGCCCGCGGGAGGCTTGAGCCCTGGCCTGGGAGGCCAGACCCCCTTCTCCCCGGCCCCCGCCCACCTCCCGGCCTGGCCTCAGTTTCAGGAAAGCCCAGGAGGGCCGGCCGGGCAACTGCAGGAGCCCAGGTCGCCATGGCCCCGGCCCCCGGGTGAGGGTGGCGGGCCATGCACGGGGCGGGGGCAGCACGTGCACAGGACGCCACCTCTCCGGGTGCACGGCGCGCCCAGGGCTCCCAGCCAGGCGGGTCCCGCTCGTCCTCGGGGACAGCCGCTCTGAGACTCCCCGCCCCATGGAACCCCCGCGCCGTCCCACTCCAGCCAGGCGGGCCGGAGACCAGGGAACAGAGTTGCGGAATGCCCCCTGTCCCGCTGACCTTGTCCCCACACTGCCGGGAGCCCGCCCAGTGCGTGGCGGGGGCTGGGTTCGCAGAGGCGGCCGGCCACACTGCGGCAGGCCGGAAAAGCCGCGCCTTCCTCTCCCCCTCTGCCCGCTCCCTCTCCCCCCCCAGCCCCGGCCAGGAGATCCGGGCTAGCGTGGGAGGGGGCCCCGGGAGAGGGGGTCGGGAGACGGGGCCCCGCGTGCTCAGGGAGCTCAGCTCGTTTGGAGGTGAGCAGTGGCGCCGCTGCTCAAGGCCCCTCGGCTCCGCGTGCCCAAGGCCGGCTGAACCCAGGCCCTGCGGTCAGGGTAGGAGCTCGCCGGCCACGGGGCTGTGACCCAGCTTCCGGTCAGGCCGCCCCACGGCTGCGCTGTGTGGCCGCTGACACCGCCTGGGGGGTGCTTCGGTCGCGGATGGGAGGCTGTGGGAGAGGCCGTGCTGACAGGCGGCTAGGGGCGGGGGAGAGGAAGGCTGGGGGGCGGGAGTAGCGGTGAGGGGTGCACTCTGCGGGGCGTCAGGGCATTGGACGTGTATGGCTGTCACAGCCTGAGCAGGGGAGCCCAGCGTGCCGAGGACGCTTCGGCACACAGAAAACAGTCGGTGCGATACCTGACAACAGAGTGAAGGAAAAACGACGTGGTCATCTGCGCTGATGCAAAAAAAAGTGACAAGATACATCCCACTTTCGTGATAAACAGCTCAGTAAACTCAGACTAAAAGGAAACAAACAACTTACTGGAGACGGTAATGAAAAGCCCACATCTGAACAGCACCCTCGCTGGTCACAGCCCAAGCTCTTGCTGCGAGGCCAGGAACCAGAGGGTGCCCAGAGCCTGCTCCCACGTGGGCGCAAGCCTGCTGTCCGGGGCTGCGGGCTGGCACAGGGCCGTTCCAGTGCAGCTCGGAGGGGCTGGAGCACTTTTTGCATCTCTAAACCCCCAGCCCAGGGCTCCGACACCCCAGCAGCTTCCCCGAGCCCCGTTTTGTAAAGGGCTCCGCTCACACAGGCTCAAGTGGGCCCTGCTCTTGCAACCAAGAGCTTGGCCTGGGTGGAGCATGTTCAGGGCTGTCCCCCGCTCACTGAGCTGCCCTAGACCTGCTTTTCTGAGGAAGGGGCTCCGGGCCTGGAGTTGGGGGTGGGGGGGAGCAGGCAGGCGCCAGGCCATACCTTCCTGCCCCGCATGCGGCCAGCCGCTCGGCCCAGAAGCTGGGCCACGGCCCTGCGGCGAAGTCTGTGGACGTAACGAGTGGCTGTTCGGCTTGGACAGAGCGTGCGAGGACGTCCGTGGATCCAGGCCCCGGCTCAGCACTGCCGGGTCCAGGTGTGCCCTGGGGGACCTCAGTGGTCCCGGGAGTGCCCTTTCCATGCCCTCCACAGGACCCGGCGGGGCCTCTGCTCCCTCACTTTGCCCTCGGGGCTACTTGTCACCAGACATAAAACCTGCCCATGATGGTGACCGGTGTGCCCTGCGTGGTGCATCCTCAGCAGGGGGCCGAGCGCCCATGACCTGGAGGCCACGCTCGCTGCTGCCCGCCCGCACTGCGTGTCCGTTCCTGGCCCTTTTGAGTTCCTGACGGCGCAGGGATGTTAAGCCTCGCTCTGGCCTTGGATCCTGAGGGATGCTGTTCTAGTTTGTTTGTCTCCCCACTGGTGACATTTTCCCTGTGTTCGGTTGGCCACGGAGAGCCAGCTGTCTATGGCTTCTGGCTCTCAGTGACACTTAGAACATATCTACACAGGGACTTCAGTTTTCACATATTTTTTTACCTGGAGTTTCCCTCTTAAATACAAGACTGCTATTTTAAATTTTAAAAAAATTAACTAGTCCTTAAAATGTGGGCAGACACAAAAAGCCGCATATTCTAGGGTCCCATCACTAACCGGCCGGGCGGGGGCGGGGGCGGGGCGGGCCGGGGGCCGGGGGCGGGGCGGGGGGCGGGGCCGGGGGCGGGGCGGGGCGGGGGCGGGACTGCCGTGGGCGCTGCCGTTAGAGCAGGCTGGTGCTCAGCATGGGCAGTACTTCATGCCTCGGAATTGCACAATTTAGAATGATCAGGTTACATTTTGTTGAATCTAAATTTTAACACACAAAATGTTTATAAAATTTTAAAAGAGGAAAGAGAAAAATGGAAAAGAAACAAAAATTGCTACCAGCAGAGGGGAGAGGTGCTGGATGGGCCTCAGGAGCTGGCACTGGGGGCGGTGCCGGCGGGGGGGGGGGCGGTGGGCGTGGCAGGGTGCCAGGGGGTGCCAGGTGCGCTCCGGCTCCGGCTCCGGCTTTGGCTCTGGCTGTGCTGCTGGAGGAGGCGCCAGGCCCCGTGACCGACACCTCAGGCGCCAGCGCTGCAGGCGTGCAGCTGCATCTAGCTCGTGAGACGGTGCAGAAGCTGGTGTGGGGCCAGCACCGCTCCAGGGACACACGGGGACTGCAGGAGGAGAGCGCTGCACGCCCGCCTTCCCACAGACCTCTCCAAAGGCAGATTCTGGCCCAAGCCTACTGGAGAGGGACGTCTTCCCAGGCGGAATCCGCCTGATGGTCTGAGCCACCCAGCGCTGCTCCTCCCCATCCACACCTACCCGCAGTCACCCTAGGGCTCAGCCCCAGTGGGCTCCTGCTCACCCGCCTGGGGCAAAAGGCAGGCAGGTGCTCCAGGCCTGGGCTGGGCATACCAGGCTACATGTTAGTCACAAACTGCTCAGGCCGTAAAGTCCGCATCCTCCAGATGCTGGCCCCCACCTCAGCCCATGTCCCCCGCCATGGAGACAGGAGCCCTTTCTCTTGACCCAGAGCCCACGCACTCCTCTGGTTGTCCCTGGGGTCTGTCGTCCTGACAGTGAGGGCAGAGGAACCCACGTCTAGGCGAGGCCGGGAGGCTCGCATCCAGTGTCCCACGTCCTCTACCCGCTCTGATGTCTGCTGGGACAGGACTGGACTGGAAGCCCGGGGGTGGGGACTTCGGATGTTGCATTTGGTGAGCTACACCGAGCACCTAGAAAGGGCCTGCGCACAGTAGACACTTAACACGTGCGTGGCTGTCAGAGTGAACCTCGATTCCCCGGTGCACCCGAGGCAGGGGACCCCAGACAGAATGTGAAACCTCCTTTACAAACGGGGAGTGAGGCCTGAGGCAGAAAGCTTCTTCACCTGGGAGAGAAAACCATAAACAAGAACGACCACAGACCTGAGCAGCCCTCCCCCTGGGCCAGGCCCGGGGTCAGAGGTCAGGCCCAGGGTCAGCGCTCCCCACGGCTCACATTAGTCCAGACGACAGCCCTGGGTTTGGCTCTCGTAGCACTCCAGGGTTCACAGGAGCCAACTGAGGCTCAGAGAGGTGGAGTAACATTCCCAAGACACACAGCTAGGTGGCCGTGGCGTCACCAGTGTGCTGCCGCGGGCAGCAGCGGCACCCGCTCGTGCAGCAGGCTGTGTCCCCTGTTGTGTGCTGGAGTCCGGCTTCTCCGGCCTGCCTGCTTCACAGTCCCCACCCTGCAAGTCTCATCCAGGTTCAGAGACAACTTATTCTCACGCTGGGGTGGGACAAAAGAGGGATGCGTCAAACAAAATGGCCAGTAGCAAAATGCAAAACTATTTGTGGCCATAGCGTGAAGCGAAAGTATATAAAGAATTTTCTCAGCCCCACAAATAAAAAGTAATTTCGCTTTTTTCGCAGTAGCTGAATGAATCGGTGAGGTTCTCGGAGGCCCCCCTCGCCCCAGAACAGCTCGCACCGTGGCCTGGAGGCCAGGAATAAAAGATGCAGGCTGGGACGCGGGCAGAGGGAGGCACGGCCGGAACGACCCGGTCCCTTCCCTGCTCCAGGTGCCCGCCCCTGGTGGTCAGCCCCAGCGCTGGAAACCAGAAAAGGGCACGTTTTTGTTTGGCGTCTGCAAAGCAGTGGGGCTCCCAGGCCCCAGGGGGCAAAAGAGCAGGACCTGCAAGCTCCAGGGGGTGATGAGAGGGCCTGGAGGGCTCCGAGTCCCCCGGCTTCCGCGCACAGTCCCGGGCGGCCCAGCTCCCTCGTGAAGCCGCCTCTCCTAACCCCGGCCAGGTCCACCTGAGGCCCGGGAGGCTCCAGCAATGTGGGTCCGGCCCCCGGTCTCCGGCGGGGCAGTCCGGTGCCGCCCCTCGTCCCAGGGACCTCGGGGTCAAAAGCATGTCCTGGTCTCAGCGCGGCTGGCCGTCCAAGGATAACCGGACAAAACACTCCTGCGAGCCTGGCCCGAGCTCAGGTCGCGGAGGGAGGATCGGGCCTTCCCTCCCTCCCCGTGGGGCGCGGGGCGGGGTCTACCCTGGTCCTGGGCGCCCGGGGCCGAGGACACAGCGCCCCGGACCCGGGGGACCCGGGGGACCCGGGGGACCCCGGCCCATCAGCCCTGCATCGCTCCCCTCTGGATGCGGTGCGCATCGGGGGCGCTCCGGGGAGACTGGGCCCGGACCGGGTCGTGCCGGGACCTCAACAGCCGGCGCGCGCCCGCGGCCCAACGTCCCGCCCCGCAGAGGCGTGGGCGTGCCTGCTAACTGCTCTCCAATCGCGGCGCCCGCCGCCGGCCTCGCCCACCAATCGGGGCGCCCGCCGCCGGCGCCGCCCGCCAATCGCGGCGCCCGCCGCCGGCGCCACCCGCCAATCGGGGCGCCCGCTCCCGGAGCCGCCCGCCAATCGCGGCGCCCGCCGCCGGCGCCGCCCGCCAATCGGGGCGTCCGGGGCCCGCGCCTCTAGCCTGTCTTCCCAGTGCTGGCTTCGCTCTTCAGTCTGGCAGCCGCGGACGTCTCCCGAAGCATGAAGAGGATACCTGTTGTGGGCCTGGGCACCTGGAAGGTGAGGCGGCTTCGCGGGGCAGGGGGGGGGGGGCTGGGGGGGCGGGGTGCGGCGCCTGTCCTCTCCGCGATTCGCCCTGATGTGGAGGAGCCACCCGCGGGGACACCCTTGGGGACACCCGCGGCAGCATAGGGCAATCGGCTGGTCGCCTGTACGTCCTTGGGAGGCTCGCCGTGTTTGAAAAAATGGGTGGAATTTTTAGATCGCAAGTTTTCTAAGAACGGAGGTCGTCCCCGTGGCATTTTTTTTTTCCAATTAGAGTTGACATCCAATATTATTTAATACTTGTTTTGGGTGTGCAACATGGTGCTTAGAGGCTTATGTAACTTACGGAGGAATGTCCCGCCCCCGCATTGGCCTCGTGCCCGCCTGGCACCATCCATAGTGATTACTTTGTATTGGGGCCAAATCGTAATTATTCAGAACTAATGTTTGGGAAGGCCTGGAGGAAAAAGTCAAGGCTGGGTAAGGGCAGAAAGAGTGGCAGCCACCTAACTAGATCAAACAGCCACTGTCGTTGGAATACATTATCTGTGTCAAAAAGAAGGAAATGGCTCCGTTAGCCGCTGGGCGGAGTTTACTCCCTGCGTTAAGAACCTGATGGTACAAGTGCGATGGGCTTCACCTGGGGCTTCTAATTCCTGTCGGTGCTTTGAGACACACACTGACTAAAAGGCCTTTCATGTTTGCTTTTTTTTTTTTTTTTAATTGAGTCTTAGATAAAAAGCTGTTCCTTTAAAAAAAAATCACAGGAAGTTATTGTATTGGAAGAGCAGGAATTAGAATGACCAATCTCTGCTCGTCTAAATATCATTTAAATGATTTATTTCATCCCTATCGGCTCTTGGAGGCCAAGGGTACAGTTTTACAGGTCTCCACATCATCTTGTGAGCATCTAGCCAAGGCCGTGCATTTGGCAGCCATTCAATAAGCACTCGATGGCTTTAATGGCCTTGACTTTCTCGCCTGACTGACTCTGTCTTCTACGTCTTCTGTCCTCTGCACATGGCGGGGTATAGAAGTCCACATGGCCTTGCACACAGGGTGGGCTGTGAAAACCGTGCTCCAGAGGCCAAAACCTTCCTTTGCTGCGGTAGGCCTTCAGGGGCATAGAATCGCACTAATCATAATCGCCCTTCCCCGATCCACGCAAAGGCTCCTTTCCATCCAGTTATTTTTAATGGGGCATCATCACAGACTTACCATCAACAATCTGCCGCCTAGAACGCCGCATCGCAACCCGCAGAAGCTCGGCAGCTTAGAAGTACATGCTTCGTTCCTGCTGCAGGTCCCGTTGGCAGCCGAACAGCTCTGGCCTGGCTCACTCATGTCCAAAGGCCGCAGGTCTCACTTGGGACCTGTGGGCTGCTCCGCTTAACTTTCACCTTCAAGCAGGCTAGCCGGGGGATCTTGGGGCCACGGCGACAAGACCTGCCAGGCTGCCAAGGCCGAGGCTTGGAACTGGCACCTCTGACGCATTCAGTCAGCCAGAGTGAAACACAAGAACAGCTCCGGTTCTGGGGGAGACGAGCCCGGCTCTGTCTGGGCCTGTGGAATCACGTTAGATCAGTCTGGGGGCATTGGCATCTTTGTGATATAGATTCTGGCCCTCTACAAGCGTGGTGTATTTCGTTAGTAAACTGTCCTAAACATATCTCCTCTCCAGATGTCCCTTCATGTGGTCATATAGCCATCCCTATAGAGAACACACACTTCTTTGTTGGAATTCTTCCTGGACATTCGGTAGTCTGTGACACAGCCGAAATAATGCTCATCTGAAATTATGTTCTCAACTTGTTTGCTTTCGGTGCTTAGAAAAACAGGTGTCTTTGGTTCATTTACCGCAGTGCCAGTCACTTTGCGGAACTGTGCTCTTATTTCTGTGAACTTGCCTGTAGTTTCTCTTGGGTTTTCTACGTAAACGATTGTATTGTTTGCAGATGATGAGCATTTCCTTTGCTTATTCTCTGTTTTTGTGCTCCTGGTTTTTTGTTGTTTTAAACATGGATATTTTCTATTGGGTTAAAGAGTTTCCTCTCTTCTATTTTATTAAGAGTTTAAATCACGAGTGGGTGTTGAATTTTATCCAACATCGATTGAGAGCGGGGTTTTTTTTTCTATTTATCTGTGAATCATTATGAATTCTCTATTATCAAGCCATCCTTGGGTATCTGAGCTAACCCCGGGATGGGTGTGCTACATCATTTTTCTTATTGTATCTCACTTGTTTTACTGAGAATTTTTGCAACTATATTCATAAGTGAGATAAATGTGTAACTTTTAACATTTTGTCTGCTTTTGATGTCAGGATTGTGCTGGTTTGGTAGAATGACTTGGGAGTGATTTTCTCTTTTTCTCTTGTCCAAAAGATTTTGTGTAAATTGAGATTTCTGTTCTGAAAATCTAGTGGAACTCTGTACATGTGTATATCTTAAACTAATTGCTTCATTTTTTGAAAAATCATAAGACAATTCAGTGTATATTGCTTCTTAAGTTGTTCTAGGAATTTTTCCATTTCGTTTCATTTTTTCAAATTGCCAGGTTGTGGTTACTGATAACATTTTCATAGGTTTTGAATCTCTACGTTATCTGTATGTGCTCTCATTCACGCCATTTAAAAAAGTTGGTCTTCTCAGTCTTGTCGGGAGTTTGGCGACTTCATTAAGGTTTTTCAAAGAACCGACCTCTGGCCTTATTGATCTTCTGTCGTATCTTTGATGTTTATTCTTATTGTCGTTTCCTCTTCTAATTTCTCGATGGTTCCTTTTCTGACTTAAGATGGATCCTTGGTTCATTAGCTTGCAGCCACCCCGAATCCACTGCTTGCTGAACGAAGATCCTGCTCTCCCTCGTCGGCTCACGTGAGGTTGACATGAGGACGGCTCTGTGAGCCCCGAAGCCCACTGGGAATGTTGGGGTGGGAGGGACGGAGCCTTCCCAGCCCGGGCTCTGTGCTGGCAGGCTGCCCGGGGCGCACTGAGCCTCTCGCTCGGTTACTCGCAGGCACTAGAGACACCTAGAGAGTTTCGCTCAAGTAAGGGGAGAGCTGAACCGAGGCAGCGTGTCCCCCCTTTCTGGCTTCAACTCCCTGCGCTTAGGGCCCACGGAGAACGGCACCGACTCGGCAACGCGCGTCTCCCCGGTGTTCCGGGCGCGGGCTCTGCGTTCTGCGGGGTCGGCCCCTCCCGAGTGGGGGTGGCTGACCGGGGCTGCTCCCCTCCGCAGGCGGCTCCCGGGGAGGTGACGGCGGCGGTGAAGATGGCCATCGATGCGGGGTACCGGCACTTCGACTGCGCGTACCTGTACCACAACGAGAGCGAGATCGGCGCCGGCCTCCAGTGCAAGGTCGCCGAGGGCGCCGTGCGGCGGGAGGACCTGTTCATCACCAGTAAGGTAGGGCGCCCCAGGACTGAGGCGACCGACAGGTGTTGTGGCCACCAGCCCCCTAAAGACACATGGACCACCAGAACTCAGTGAGTGAGTTATAGGAAACACTCTTTATTCAGCCAGCTGGGTCTGCCAGGGGTACGCAGACCCCAAATTAAGCGGCCCCGAAAAGTAGAGGTCCAGGGTTTTAAGCTCCAAATCCTCTTCTTCATTCTGTGTAAACACAAAGGGCTATGTTTCTTCTATTCATTACCTGTCAACTCACAGGTCAGGCGCGTAAGCGGGGGTACAGAAGCAGAAAGCTTGCTGTTAGGATGCTATGTTCCTATGGGTGACAGCCTGCGTTCCCATGGACATAGCCAAGCAGTAATTTTCTGGCCAGCATAAGAGTTCCTGTCACTCAGCAGTGCTGTGGCAGAACAGGCCACATGTGCCCTTGGCCGGGGGACCACAGTCTCTCCTGACCGCCAGGGTGTGGCGATGGGTACCTGGGGGAGTTCCATCTGAGGCTGGTCCTGCAATCTGGGGACAGGTCACCCCCTAAAGGCTGCGCACCCACTACTCTGGAAATTTAGAAAAGCCTTAGAAATACAATTTTTAAAAAACAAATCAGCGATATACCCACCACCTAGAAAGTACTATTGTTAACAGTGTGACGTACGTACTTCCGGTTGCTTTTTTGTTAATACCCTGTGCTCGTGCTTTATTTTTGCATTTTTTGATCTTTTTTTTTTTCACCTATTCATTTTTGTTTTTCCTGTTGCTGTGATGGCGCCTTCAGCTTAGCTTCTGTCACAGTTCATCCTAAGTAGCATAATGAAGCAAACAATGAGGGAGAACAAGCCACGAAGTCACTGTGGCACGGAGGGCGCGCGCGGCCGTGGCCGAGGGTCCACCTGCTCTGACCGCGGGATGACGAGGCCGCAGTCACAGAACCTTCCACGGGGGGTCTGTTGAAGTGGGAAACTCAGCACAGGAGTTCTTCGGGGTTTTCCTCATGTCTTTTCTGCCTGCAGGCACCTGTTTCTGGTCCCAGCGGATCCAAATGTCGCATGCTTCCCCGACCGCCATGGGGGGAGCGAGGCAGAGCGAGCTGGCTTTGCAGACATGTGGCCCCGGGGGCCGTGCCACTCCCCGCTGCATTTACGGCCGTCTGCTCAGGGGTGCTGTGTGGGAGCCAGGGCCGGACGTGACAGGGACCTGTCCCCCTCCCCTCGCAGCTCTGGTGCACCTGCCACAAGAAGACCCTGGTGCAAGCAGCCTGCCGCAAGACCCTGAAGGACTTGAAGCTGGACTACTTGGACCTCTACCTCATGCACTGGCCCACGGGCCTCAAGGTACTGCTTGGGTGAGCAGGGCCGGCAGCCGGGGCACGGGGGTCCTCGGGCGGCAGCAGCCACACACGCAGTCTCCTGTCCCCGGGCCTCGGCTCAGGACAGGCTTGGGCTCAAGGCCCTCCAGTCTACTTGGTCCTTTCTTCTCCGGCCAAGAGGGCAGCCATCATTTCCACAGGTCTTCGGGGGGAAAGCAGGTCTCAGAAGACACGCTGCTGCTCACGTCATTTCCCAGGGCCCAGGGACATCCAGGTTCTGGGGTGCGACAGTGCTCCGGCAGCAGGCCCGGCGGGGTCTGGGGGAGCTCATTTCTCCATCTGGTTCTGTGCCCTCCACTGGACTGCACCGCACGCCACGTCCCCATCACTCCAGCCCGCCCCTCGCCCCGCCTCAGCCGGGCTGGCCCTGGTGTGGGTGGCACCTGCCCCTCCACGATGCAGCCTGCCCGTCCCAGGGCTCAGCCCCACGGTGGCGCGGGGGAGCAGAGACGGCCTCGGAAGGGCGCTGTCCTCCGTCGGCGTGGGCGCTGTGCACGAGCTTCCCCCGCGTGTGCGAGGAGCTCGTGCAAGGCGTGTGCCAGGCGCGGTTTCTTTCTAGATTAAACCGCAGAAACCGCTCCGTGCCGCGTGCGGCTTTGCCTCCCGCCCGGCGCCCTCGGGGAGGAGGCGGCAGCTTGTCAGCCGCGGGGGCGGGGCAGTTCGTTGCTTCGTATGAAAAACGCCTCGGACACGTGGATCCGGCTGCAGTTTCAGGCGTCCTCCCCATGTGGCTCATGAGGACGAGTGGGTGTCACCGAGCATGCGTGCGTCGCACGCGCCCCGTCTGCCCGTGGGAGGCGGCAGCGCTGAGGGTGCACGGCGGAGCCCGCGGCCGCCTGTGCTCTGGGCCCTGCGCCCTGATCCCCACGCCGCTGCCCCGCCGGGGCGGGGGGCCAGGAAAAGCGGGGCGGAGCCCGGCAGCGTGCTGGGGGTGGGGGGGACGTCGACCCGGCTCCTCCCTCAAAGATGCACAACCGTGTTTGGCCACGGGCCAGCCTCCGGCTCTTCCCGTCCTGCCCTGCAAGGCGTGGGCAGTGGCCGTCCAGGCCGGTGGGGACTTTGCTGGTCACCCAGTCTGACCAGCACGAGGTCTTGCAAAGGGGTGGGTGGGGCCTGGGAAACGGAGGCCGCAGGGCTCTGCGCCACCTGCACCCAGTCCCCTATTGGGGGTGCCAGCCCCCCCTCAGCAAGCTGCCCCCCTCTTGTCCTCGCAGCCCGGGGAGGAGGACCTGCCCGTGGACCACAACGGCATGGCAATCCCGAGTGACACCGACTACCTGGACACGTGGGAGGTAGGCTGAGCCCCGGCGGCACTCCGTCCCGGCCGCCTCCCGCGGGGGCCTCGCCTGCTCAGAGAAACCGGCCTGTGTGCCCTTGCACACGTGTGCCGCACGCACACCCACAGGGAGCGGGCGCCGGCTGCGGGACTCGGAGCCGGTGTCGTCCGGCTCGTCCGAAACCTGTTTTAGGGATAGCCGATCCGGACCACCTCCACCCTAAAATGCTTATTTGTTCTTTGGCTTAAAAGTACCACGGGGTCTTTATCGAAACTACAGAAGAATGAGAAAAAAGAAATCTCATCGTCCAGGCCCCGTCGGCCGGCGTCGCCCTCCCTGGTGACCTGCAGCCCCTGCGGCGCCTTCGTAGGCGTCTTGGGAGGGAAACTGTGGCTGTGGGCGAAGCCGGGTGGGGCTGGGGGGGGGCCACGTTCACCTGCTGCCAGGGTCCAGGTGAGAAGAGGTGAGGCCAGCAGTGAGGCGGGAGTCGGGAGGTGATGGGTGCGGAGCACGTGGCCGTGGATCCGGGGTGCGGGAGGCTGGCAGGCCGGCCTGAGGGCGAGTGTGAGTGAGGGGACAGTGCGGGTCCCCCGGAACCGGCCGGCCTCAGCCTCCCGCTCTCCCGACGGCCGAATCGCCGGACGGGGCGACCCCGGCGTCTGAGCTGTCGGCCGCCCGGGGTCTGGGTGACGTCTGCGGTGCACAGCGACTCTGGCCGCCGGCCGCTCAGCACCATGCCGCCCGCTCGCCCCGGCGCGGGCCACGCTGTTTCTGAGCCCAGGGCCAGCCCAGCCTGCCGCTCGGGCAAGAGCGCAGGGCTGCCGGGCGCTCCGCCCTCGGCCCCGTCAGGCGGGCGCGGTGCTGGGTCAGGGTGGCCCGCGTGGTCGTGCTGAGGGGGGTGGTGACCTGGGCAGTCGGTGGGCGTTCCCGTGGGCACCAGGGCAGTTGGAACCATCACGGCCACAGGGCCGAGTGTTAGCTGAGTGCCATGTGCATGATTTGATGTGTCCTTAACCTTGTGACATGGACGAGGTCGTCCCCTTTCGGCAGATGAGGAAATCAAGGCTTGGCGAGGTCATATCATGTGCCCGAGACCCCCGGCCACTAACCGCCGGAAATGGACACCTTGGGCTCATGACACGTCAAGATGAACGTCCTCAAACGTTGGGCAGAGCCAGCTGCGGAGCGCCGTGCGAGGGAGCGCGCGCCGCCGGTGGTCAGTGGTGTGGACGGCCACGCCACAAGTCGTTCTTGTCCCTGCTAGGCCATGGAGGACCTGGTGGACGCGGGGCTGGTGAAGGCCATCGGTGTGTCCAACTTCAACCACGAGCAGCTGGACAGGCTTCTGAGTAAACCCAACTTGCGGTTCAAGCCACTGAACAACCAGGTGAGCCGTGGACGCCAGGCGGCTGTAGCCACCGCAGCCGGCTTGGAAGGTGGCACGGGGCGTGGACGTGGCGGCGGGCGGCGGGGCCTTGTTGAAGGCGTGTCTGTGGGCGGTGTCGCTGGGTGGGTGGCGAGAGCGTCTCCCGCGTGCAGCCACGCGCACGGGGGCCGGCGGGGGTCTGGGAAGTGGCGGCAGGCCTGGCAGGCCCTCGTCCCTCCCTGGCGGTGGTCAGAGGCTGCCGGCCTCCCGGGGCGAGCCGAGGGCCCCACCCCCTCTGCCCAGCCGAGCAGGCTGCAGCGGAGAACAGCGGGATGGCCAAACGGCCCGCAGACGCCGCAGGGTGACTCGTGCGGAGGAGGGGTTAGTTTCGTAGACGGGCTGGCTTTGTAAGGCGAAGGACATTTATTTTACTTAAACTTATTAGCGTCTTGCATATGTGCAAAAAGTGCACGTGTGAGAACGGGGTTTGGTCCCTGCCCGTGACGGCCCTCACTCCGGGGAGACGCCCCACGGCTGGCGTCCCAGGAGCCCCCTCCCGCCGAGGGCCGCTCCCGCCCGGGCGTGATGGCGCAGGCTGGGCCGCGGGCCGGGCCCGGACGTGCGGCAGGTGCTCCTCTGGTCTGGCTCCCCACACGCAGCACGTGGTCAGGTCCTCCCATGTTCACGTGGGGCCGTCTGCCCTGTCCCCATGCAAGGGTCCCGTCTGCTGTTGAGGGGGCCCCTCGGGCTGGCCCACTTGGGGGACACTCCAGACAGAGCATCGCGTTCTGCACCTTGGCGTAGACGGCATTCCAGACCGCGGCGCAGCAGACGCAGGGATCCACGTGGGTGGGCCTCACGGGCAGCTCGGTGAGCACACGTGTGTGCAGTGACCAGGGCCAGGGCCGGCCCAGCCTCCCCGAGGCTCTGGCCACAGCACGGGAGAAGCCCGCCTCCAGCCCGCTGCCCCCGACCTCGTGCACACAGGCCGTTTCTGTGCAGAGCTGCTCCCGCCGGGTGTCAGGTGGGTGGTACTTTAAATCAGGGGTGCATTGCCGCCCAGGCGGCCGGGTGGGGAGGCTCTGCCACCCGGTGGGTGGTGAAGCCCAGCAGCGCCCCTTCGAGGGGCTTCTGGGGAGCCAGCGGCCTCTCCCTCAGGTCCCTGGCTGTGCCCTGAGGCCTGCGGGCACTGTCCTTGGTTCTGAACCCGCTCTCCAGAGTGTTTAAGCCCCTCCAGGCTGGAAGCAGGTGGGGACGCAGGACGTGCAGGAGGCGGGAGGCTGATCGCGAGTTTCCTGAGCCGCCCCTGGGGGTCGGCCACAGCGTGTTGGTCACGCGTGCCCCCCGTGCCTCAGCCGTCCACTGGACAGTCGCCGAGCACCTGCCGTCCGCCTAGAGGTTGGGGCGCCAGGTGTCCGCGAGCGGAACCCAGTCCCCGCCCCTCGCGGCACATGCCAGTGGCCGAGCAGCTGGCCGCAGAGCGTCGCCCCCTGCGACGCCCACCCGTGGCCTGACGCCCTCCCTCCAGCCCGTCCGGGCCGGCGCCTCTGAGCCCCGCAGCCCGGCCCTTCACCGCGCAGGCGCGGCCGCGGGCTGGGGGTGGCCGCGGGGCTCGTGGGGGGCGGGGCTGGGGTGCCGAAGGGAATCCGGGTGGCCTCGGTCAGCGGCGCTTGTCCTCGCAGATCGAGTGCCACCCGTACCTCACTCAGGAGAACCTGATCGGCTTCTGCAAGTCCAGAGGCGTGTCCGTGACTGCGTACCGGCCCCTCGGCGGCTCCAGGTAGGGGCGCGGGGTCGGCGCCGGGGCTCACGAGGCCTCGGGGGGCTCCTCGGGAAGGCGCGGCGCCCAGGGGCACGACGCGCCGGAAGCGCGCGCTCCCGCCTCGTGCGCGCGGCCGTCTGCCGGCCCCCTGCTGGCCCCCCGCCAGGGCACGCCAGCGGCTCCACCTCTGTGGAAAGGTCCCCCGGAACCTGCACTCGGCCCTGAGCCCAGGACATCTGCGGACGAGCCGCCGCCCGCGGCCCCGGGCCCGAGCGTGGGCTCGCCCTCCCTGCCCCCCCCCCCCCGCCCCCCGGCTCCTCTTCTGTGCCATGGCACCGCCCCCGTCACAGCAGTCCCCGACTCCTCCCAGGGCCACCAGGTTCCCAGCCCCTGTCCGCGCAGCCGGGCCACCCCCCTGCCGACGGCCCCGTGCGCCCCCGGCACGGCCTAGCAGCCCGGAGAGGCCTGGCCGCCTGCACCTCGCCCCGCCTGCGCCCCCAGCCGCAGCGCGCCCTTCGCGCGTCTGCGCGTCTGCGCTGCCCTCTACCTGGAACGCTTGCTGCCGTCTTTGTTTTAAGCTGCTAACTCTGACATCTGATGTAAGGCTTAATTCAGGGCCACCTCCTCCAGGAGGCCCTCCTGACTTCCCTCTGTCCGTGTTTGATCCACAGCCCTTGTCACACTATCTTGTCAAAACTTTCTTCTCAGTCCCCCCACTGGTGTGCAGGACGACATCTAAGTCGTGACTCTCACCCCAGCCCCTGGCTCAGTGCCCGGAACAGGATAGCAGCGTAGCAACGGCCGAAACTATTTGCTTTAGCCTGTGTGTCCCCGGTGAGATAGGGCACATGTGTGTGAACTCGGGAGAGGCTGAGTTGTTCCCGCAGCTGAGCCTGGGGTGGCGGAACCCAGCGGGACCAAGGGTGGAGGGCGGTGGCCGGCGCCCTGGACGCACGGCCCGACGGAGCAGGCTCCGGTCCCCACAGTGGATGCTGAGGGCTGGTCCTTGCCCAGTGCTCGACACGTTGAGTGACTGCTAATAAACGTTTGCTGGAAGGTGGCTCCGCAGGGTGCTTCAGGCCTGGCCGCGGCTGGGCAGATGCCTAGGGGCAAGTCTGGGGTCAGCCTTTGTGGCTGCAGGAGGCTTGCGCGTCCACCGCACGGGCTTCCTCGTGGCAGTCGAGGGTGGCTCGTCTGGGGCCGCCATCCGCGGCCGTCTGTTCTTAGCGGCAGCGCTGCAGGCCCCCAGGAAGAGCCCGGAAACCGTGGCAGGGCCAGAGGCCTGCGTGCCCCAAGCTGCCTCCTGCAGACAGACGGGGCACCAAGCAGGCATGGGCAGTGCGTCTGGCCGTATCCCCCAGGTGTGAACCGCAGCGTCCCTAGACAGCAGGTGTGGTGACGAGCCTTCCTGCACCACCTAGACGTGCCATAGGTGTGGGCGCCAGACAGGAGGAGCGCAGGGCTCCCGCTGTGGAGGGGGCCTCGCCTTCCTGAGGGGCGGCGTGGAGTCTCAGCCCTGCCCTGTCCCCTGCAGTGAGGGGGTGGACCTGATGGACGACCCTGTGATCCAGAGCATCGCACGGAAGCATCAGAAGTCTCCGGCCCAGGCAGGTGGGGCGCCCGCCGGGCAGGGGGTGCCACCCGGCTTGCTCCAGGAGCCCCGGACCGAGCGGGGAGGACCCTTCTGGCCAAGCTGGTGCCTGACCAGAGCTGTCTGGTGTTTCCCGGGGCCATGTCCCTCAGCCCCTCCGCTGAGAGACTGGAAGGGGCATCTAGTACTCTCACGGCCTGTCGTCTGAGGACTGGACACGGTTGCGAAGTCTCGCTGAGGCGCTGGCAGGTCCCCCGCGCCATGCTGGCGGCACAGTGCACAGAGTGACGTTTGTCCCCGAGGCTCCGGAAGGGAGAGCACGTGGTCACAGCATCTGTGGCCCTGACGCTGGGCTTCGTGCACAGAAAACGCGACCCTCGGGGAAGCAGCTGGACCCTGTCCCCACGTGACCCCGTCTCACATTAGGCTTTTTTCCTGCAGATTCTGATCCGGTTTCAGATCCAGAGAAATGTGATTGTCATTCCCAAGTCCGTCAACCCAAAGCGGATTCTTGAGAACATCCAGGCAAGTGTCTTCCTAGGTGTCCGAGAGTTGGGGCCCCCGGTGAGCGGGGGCTGCTCGCCAGGCCACAGCGTGGGGACCGGAGCGAGGCCCTAGCCCAGGCTGTAGACGGGGTGGGACGGGGAGGGAGGCGTGGCGGCCCAGGGTGCCAGCCCGCTCGGTGACACTGCTCGCTGGTCCCCAGCTGCCGGGTCCTGCGTCTCTGCCGCACCACGCGGAGGGCTCCTGTGGCCGGGGCCTGAACCCTCCGGGCGCAGGGGGCCTCGCGCTGTGCGCCGTCTCTCCTGGCCCGTGGGCGGCTGGGGCTGGCTGGCCCGCGTGAAGCTGTGACTGCAAGAACAGGTCACCGGTGCCAGACGGGGCGGGCAGCTGAGCTCACGGGCCGGCAGGACACCTGCGGGTCACGGGGTCACGGCCACAGCGGAGTCACGGGGCCTCCCTGGCTGCTCGGGGGTGTCGGGACATTCTGGGGTGTTTCTGCAGCGGTGGGGAACTTTTTTGCTGGACCTTTGAACTGCTCTTTGTACCCCTCACTCCTGGGGGACAGACAGCATGCACCCCATCTTGCCAAGGGCTCCTCCTGCTGCCAGCACCCCAGACAGCCACGTGCCGGTGCGTCTGGGGGCCGGGGGCGGCGACGGGTGTCGTGGGACGTGTCCCCCACACGCCCGGCACAGCGCCCCGCGGGGCACGCGCTCCGCAGTGTCCCCGCGTGACCCGTGCACATTGCGCTTGGGCTCCAGGTGTTCGACTTCGAGTTGACAGAACAGGAAATGAATGACATCCTGGGCCTGGACAGGAACCTGCGGCTCTGCGCCTTCGACATGTGAGTGGACTCCGCCGCCGCCGGCCACGGGCACCGTCACGCCCCACGGCCGGTGCCCAGCGGCCGCTGGTGACACTTGAGGCGGATTGGGGCTTGGTCCCAGAATCGTCGCTGTTCGGGGAAGGTCGAGGGTCGCATGCCACGGCACGGGACACGCAGCTCCGTCACTCACGCCGTTCTTCGCACACTGAGGGTCTCTGTCTCGTTGCCCTTTGTCTTCCGGTCTCCAGGACCAAAAACCACAAGGACTACCCCTTCCACGCGGCGTTCTGAGGCGCGGACGGGACAGCGCCAGGGGCCCCAGCCTGACGCCACCCGAGGGGACAGCGTCCAGACCACAGGCTTCCGGGTCCGGACGGGGCCAGCCATGCGGACACCAGTGGCCGACCTTCACGACGAACCACCGCTCCGGACTGGCTGACGGCGTGCCCTGAGCCTGAGCCGCCCGCCTCCGCCCTGCGTCCCCCGTCCCCCCGTCCCCACGTCCCGCAGGGCCCCCTGGTGCTGGAAGGGAAGCGAGGTGAGCTGGGAGCTGCCTTCCCTCCTCCAACCCCGAATTCTGTCGTCAAAATGCCCCGGCTCAATAAAGCCTTCGGAGCCTCCGCACCTGGCCTCCCGGCCTGTCTGGGCAGCTGCACATGCCGGACCCTGCCCTGCTGTCCCCTGCGCGCGGGCGTGGCTTCCCGCCGGCCCAGCTGCCGCTGCTGTCCACGGGGAGTCAGTGGCTCCCGGGCAGCTGCCTGGTGCCCCATCTCGGGCCGCGTCCGAGCCCCACAGGCGCCGGGGAGGAGGAGAAGCCCAGAAGCGCTTTCGTCGCCCACCGGTGACGGAGTCTGCGGTCTCGGCCTCTTTCCGGCCGGTGCCCCGCCCGCCTTCAGTGTGGGAGGCCGGCTGTCCTGCTGTCGTGCTCGGGTCACTGCCCCGAGTCCTTCATCTTCTACGCTCGTGTGCCCTCTCGGGGGGCGGGGGCGGGAGTGCTGGCGGCGGCAGCAGCGGGACGGGCCCCTGAGGCCAGCAGGCGGGCGGCGAGGGGCCGGGCGGAGTGCAGGCCTCCCCCAGCACGTGGCGGGGGATCAGCACACTCTCCCTGATGCCACGGGTGGCCCGGAGCACTTGCCCCGGGCTCTGGTGGGAAAGAGACCCCCAGCTGTCCCTGAGCAAGCCGGCGGCAGAGACCGGGGGCCCATAGCTGCAGCCCGCGTGGCTGAGGGTCTGTGCAGACCGCCGAGCCTGGGGCGTGGGGTCCCCTGCCCCTGCTCTGCTGCCTGCTCGCTGAGCTCACAGGACAGGGGCACCCGGCCAGGCCCCTCGCCTCCCCCGGGCCCTGAGGACACTGTCTGAAGGTCTCCCCTTTTATGTAGTCAGCTGTCTGGTTTAGAGGTTGTAAAAGCCCTCAAGGACGTGGACACAGGCCTCTGCCTGAGTGTCACGACCCACGGCCTCCCTGCGCTGGTTCCCCCCGACCCCCGCGTGACAGCCGAGGCAGGGGCTGGTCTCCCCTCCCCTCGTCAGCCTGGCTCTCGCCACCACACACCGCAGGTCCTGGCCACCCACGCTGGTTCTGTCCTCTAAATCGGGGGTCTCTAAACGCCCAGTCCACAGACCAGCACCGAAGCGTGGCCCGTTAGGAACCAGCCGCACGGCAGGAGGCGAGCAGCAGCGAGAGAAGCTGCATCTGCATCTGCAGCCGCTCCCGGCGCGAGCCTCGCCGCCTCAGCTCCGCCTCAGGTCCTCAGGCATCACATTCTCACAGGAGCCGTGGTCCCTGATGCCACCACGGTTGGGGACCGCTGCTAAAGTCACCGCGAACAGAGAACTAGCGGGTGCGCAGAGGAAGTGCAGGCTTAGGGCCCGTCGAGCCTCCCGTCACGGCGTTTTCATGAGCCGGCCGTCCATGAGCTCGCCCTGTGTGCTTCCGTGTAAAGACACCTAGTTCGCAATGGTGTTGTCAACGGCACTGTCACTCGCCCCCGGGCAAAGCTGGCCTGACACGTCTCCGCGAGGCACAGCGCCACCACTCGCGCTTAGGGGCAGTCGACGGCATTCCGCCCTGCTCCGGGGACTGCCGTTCGAAGCTGCCGTCGACTGCTTTACATGCTTATCACCTTCAAGGATGGACCGCCGGACGTCCCCTGGGCACGTTAACTGTACGGAAAAAATCCTGCACGACTGGCTAATAGAGATTCGTATTACTGAGTGTTTTTCTGTTTAATGAAGTCATTCTGCTCGATTCAGAAGGCAAAGAAAATTGAGAAAAGCTCAATGCAAGAAAGTAAAAGTGGCCGTCGTTTCCTTTATAAAAATACGAACGTGCCGGGTGCACAGCTCATTCAGCCGTTCGCTTAGTGTTTTCATGATTCCATCTGGCCGCACTCTCCTCCTCTCTGACCCAGTGACTCCCGCGTGGTGCGCGGTCTCCTCAGCGCCGTAAGCACGTCACACCTGCGTTCCGGAGCGAGGCTGCGGCTGCCGCTCACACACGGAAGCCTGGAGGGACTGCGGCGCCCGCGGGACCCTGGTCCAAAAGCTGCTGCCGTTTTTATATATCACTTCCTATTCTATAAAAACGTTTCTACCAATTTTTAAACAGCTTTTTTACCAGGATCGTTTTGAATAGCAAAATCACCAAGAGTCACACGAACGAGAAGCCCTGGCACTGAACACACCGTGTAGGGGACGTGTGCACGCAGTGAGGACTGACGGGGGCACGGCGTCGCCCCCTTCCGCCCCCCGTGGGGACCGGCGCAGGCGGCCCCAACTTCTGGTGCTCTAGCGAGCGGCACCATCAGGGAAGCTGTTGGCCAGACTCGCCACCAGGGGGCGCCAGAGACCAGCCAGTGTTCTGATTCACCGCGGCTCTGAAGGCCAAGGTCACGAACGCAGCGTGACTCCCTTTTGAGGGTAGGCGGCTTGGTTTGCACTTCCTTCCCACACCCCACCCCGCCTGCAGACACGCTCCACGACGGAGGGCAGGTCCTTCCAGTTTGTGTCCCCGGTGACTCGGGGACAGGGCATGCTCCAGTCCCAGCGGACATCGGCTTTCACCTGAATGGAGACCCGAGGGCAGTGGGACATTAAGGCACACAGAGCTGGGAAGGAGACAGCCTGCGTGTTTCAGGTCCGGAGAGGGGGCTGGTGGCCGGCGGGCATCAGGGCCACGGGCAGCCAGCGGAGGGGCGGGCGGAGGCGGGCGGCGAGACGGGCCTGTTTAATGACAGCCTAGATGCCCACGGCAGGGGTGAAGGGTCCCCTGGGCCTCGACTGACTGCATCCTTCTCTGAAGCGAAGTGAGACCGCCTGGCGTACGGCGTCACCGCCTGGCGTACGGCGTCACCGCCTGGCGTACGGCGTCACCGCCTGGAGTACGGTGTCACCGCCTGGCGTACGGTGTCACCGCCTGGTGTACGGTGTCACCGCCTGGTGTATGGTGTCACTGTCTGCTGCATGTCAGAGCCTGGCACTGGTGTCATCACCTGGCGTACAGCGTCATCGCCTGGCATACGATGTCGCCGCCTGGCACACAGTGTCACTGCCTGGTGTATGGTGTCACTGTCTGCTGCATGTCAGAGCCTGGCACTGGTGTCATCACCTGCCGTACGGTGTCACCGCCTGGCGTACGGTGTCACCGCCTGGCGTACGGTGCCACCGCCTGGCGTACGGTGCCACCGCCTGGTGTATGACGTCAGCACCCGGCACTGGTGTCACCACCTTGGTCTGGTGGCACCACCTGGCATGTGACGTCAGTGCCTGGCAGCGGTGCCTCCCGTGACTCTCCCCATCCTCTGTTATTTCTCCCTCCAAATGGGATCCGCCACGCAATATTATTTTTCCTTGAAATGCTCGGTTTTCTCTTAAAGAACGTAAGCCGCCGGGAGCATCTCGTGCAGGCCCCCGGCTCCCCGCGCCTCGCCGCCCACTGCATCTCCTGTGCCCCGTTCCGCCTGAAGAAATTCCTGTGAACGTCCTCTGTTGAAACTTTGTTTTCATTGGTTCCAGCCACGTTTGTCATTGCTTGTTGAAACGAGGTTTTCCATGGCTGCTGTAAAACCTTCGTCAGATGATTCTGATTCCGGGGTCACCGTGCTGTAGGCATGTTGCTTGTCTTTCATTCAGCTTGGTACCTTCCTGTTCTTGGTATTATAATTCTTTATTGAAATTTGGACATTTCGAGTATTTTGTATTAAGTTTCAGATCCCTTTAAAAGGTCCGATAAGATTTATAGTGTGGTAAATGCATAGAACGAAAAGGGGAAAAATGTAAGAACTACAGACAAGTGAAAAGGTGGACTTTGAAAATTTTTAGTGTAGTCAGTGGTTACCTGTTCGGAGAGATCACATCTCCCGTGATCACTGCCTGGGATGTCAGCATTTCGACCCCAGTGACACAGGGGGAAAAGCAAAAGAAGCGAACGAAAAAGCCAAAGCAGCGGTAGGTTAGGTTGTTTGAATAAATCTTTGTTTACTTCGTGGGGAAAAGACCGGGTTTAGAAGCTTTTACTTCTTGACCCTGGGACTCCAGCCGTACTGCGACCAGCTGGGCACGGAGTGAGCCAGATGCCTTCTCATCCTTGCGATGTTCCCCAATAATCAGCCGAAACAAAAAAAAAACTGGAGTGCCCACAGACGCTGTTGTTAATATTCATCAAAATACGGATAATTCGGACTATCCCTAAAGCTGAAAGAGAGGGAGTCTCAGTCAAGTGACTATTTACGGGCTGGGTAAAGGGTTTCTTTGAAAGTGGCTTAAGTATGAAAATTAATGTGATTTTCTTTTAGTACAAACTGAACCAGTCACTGTGGCATTACGCTGTAATACGTTGTAAAAAATAAATATGCTTACAAGCACTTGGGCACCTACATGAAAATAAACTGATATAGTCTAATTTTGCAGCTTACGGAGATACACTATTCTGGTATTTTAAACTCCCAAGGGGGCAGAAATGAATTCTGTCTCTTTTAAACCCCAATGCCAATCTGGTTTAATATATAAAGTTAATAAATATCTCAAAGTGATGATGAGGAAGGTGATAAAAATGTCACCGCTACTCATTTTTTTCAGGTACCTAGAAATCATTTATCTGTGCCTTTACTGAGTGACATATGATATATTAGACCTGGAGATGGATGACTGATTATAAGATAAGTCACTTTGACAGATCCTTTTTAGCGAGGAACGTAAACTCCAATATAATCGTATTTGAGACAGAAAATGCTAACTCGCCGAATGATTATTATTAATTAAGATTACTGATATTAGTTATTAAGGATTACCACCCGCGCCTCTACTCTCCCTCCTTTGTTCCCAGCTATTATTTTGTTATTCATTCAACCAGTAGTTATTGATTACTCAGGGAAAGAGTCACTTTTTTAAAACTCTGCCCTAGAAATCTAACATTCTGTGGTAAATGGAAAATACACCAAAGGTTAGTGAGCTCTGTGGCGTGTTGATTAGGAACGTGAACCAAGAGGAAGACGAGTCAGGCAGAGGAAAAGGGCACGCTGGGCATTTCCAGACGGCGTGACCAGGACGGGAGCGTTGCAGCAGAGCGCCTGGCTTTGCGAGGGACAGCGGGGCCTTTGGAGTCACAGGGGCAGCAGTGGGACGTGGCGGGGACCAGCGCCTGCGCCGTGGCAGGTTCTGGAAGAACGTGGCCTTGACGACAAGCCACCAGATATCAAGAGGCAAAGTCCAAGACTGGGTTTACTTTTAAACCCACTGGTCGAAGCACAGAGGCCGGTAGCCCGGGGGACACTGTGAGCCTACTTGGGGTGGGGGGGCCGGGCCAGGGGCTGCAGACACTATGGCTGGCGAGGTGTTCGAGATGCTGCTTGGGCATCCTGGCGGGGCTGAAGAGTGTGTGGGGCCCCAGGGGGGTGCAGGAGGGGGGAGTCTGTGTGTAGATGGCGTTGCAAGCGTGAGACTAGATGAAGTCACCCAGGACGTGAGTGTGGATAGAGGAGTCCCTGATGGAGGGCATCCCAAAGCTAAGACGCCGCGTCGAGGAAGAGGACCCTGCAGAGGACGGGAAGGGGTGGCGAGGAAGGCGCGAGAGACCAGAGCGGCGGGACGAAGCTCAGGGACGCCTCGGGGGCGACCACGGGGGCGCGCGAAGGGGGTCGCTCTGTCCATGGACCCTGGAATCTAAGCCGGGGGCGAAGAGAGGCGACCCCGGAGTGACTCCGAAGAGCAAACCGTGTCCAGCAACTTTCCCCGAAGAAGAGGCAGAGGCGGCCGCCCACCCAGACTGGAGGCCGAGCCCCTCCCGCCGCCGCCCGCGGGGCCCCCGAGGGACAGGGACGAGGGACGGGCCACTCGCCTCGTCTCCGGGAAGTAGCGCCAGTTCCTGTTGAGGCCCTCGAGACTTTGCATGTCCTCTGACGTCAACTGGAAATCAAACGCCTGTCGGAAACGAGAAGGCGAGGACTCACCCTCCAGACACGGCGGGGAGGGGGGATTTTCGCGGGCTTCGCGAGGCAGCGCGGGGCCCGGGGTCCCGCCCAGCAATCGCCCTGGGAGGCCGCGACTCCCACCACGGTCGTGGTGCTGGCCGAGGATCCCTAGGGGCGGCCGAGCCCACACCTCACTCGAGTCCGTCCTTCATCCTGCAGCTGAAGGAATCAAGGGGCGACTCACAGAGCCACCGAGAGCGCCGCGGGCCCGGGGTGGGCGAGTTAAACGCCGGCTGGGTTCGGCTCGCGTGCACAGAGCCCGCGAGGGGACAGGCTTCGCCCCCACGCGCACGGCGGCCGCCCTGGCCCCGCACCTGCAGGTTCTCCCGCATCCTCTGCTCGTTGAAGCTCTTGGCCAAGACCACCAGCCCCCGCTGCAGCTGGAACCGCAGCGCCACCTGGGCCGGGGTCCGCCCGCGCTTGTCCGCGATGGCCTTGATCACGGGGTCCTGCAGGAGAACCGGGAGGTCCTTGCTTACCCTGGCGGGGGGGGGGAGGGGGGTACAGAGACGCTGCGTGTCTGAGGCTGCACATCCATTCTCGTGGGGCCGCCGGCCCAGGCTGAGGGTTGGGGGGCTAATTCTCTAGAATCTTCCTTATAACCCTCTGGCTGTCTCAAGGTCCGGTTTTGCTTCTTTTGGTAAATGCAAAGGGCAAGAGAAAGGCAGACAGGGAAACTCGAGCACTGCTTCGTTTTGAAACATTTCTAAGAAATTCAGTAAAAGATTGAACGAGAAGACAAAATTGCTGCCTAAACTAAGACCCAGTAATAACTCCCACCGTACTCCCCGAAGAGCTGCGGTATAGGGATTCGCTGTCTGAAAAATGCTTTCGATCGGCCCTCCGCCCTGCCCCCGATGCTCAGAGCTCGCACGTCTCTCTTCCTCCTGACGAGGAAAGAACCGAAAGCTTCGAAGGCGGCTGCTCGTCTCGCGTCACTCAGCCGTCGAGCGTCAGAACCGCGGCCGCGGCTTCCTCCGTCACCCCTCGGGGCCGAAGCCTCTGGTCCATGAGCATTTCGATCAGTGACGTTACGGCTCAGCAATGAGTGTCCGCGATGCGGGCCAGGGAGGGGCTGACGAAGATGGACTATTCCTGGTCCCTGTCCGCACGCCCCCTGGACAGCCAAGGAGAGAGCCTGGCGGGCGCCGCGCGGACGGCCAGAGTGACCCGCAGAGCCCATTACCACGTCTTCCCCGAGTCGGAGCCCAGGGCGCCGTAGGCGACCAGGACGATGTCCTTGGACCTGCAGAAGCTCAGCAGCTGGCTCTGGTTGAGGTATGGGTGACACTCCACCTGCGGAGTGCCGAGCAGAGCAGACGTGTGGGACTGTGGGGCAGCAAGGCCCAGTCTCCCAAGAGCGCGAGGCGCTGCATGGCACTGCTGTCAGGCGCACTTGGGGGGTGGGGAGGAAAGGGGGAGGGGAGGGGAGGAGGAGGAAAGGGGGAGGGGAGGGAGGGGGCGTCCGGGCCGGGCCAGGTGTCGCGCTCACCTGGTTGCAGACGGGCTTGTACTGGAGCCCGGGCTTGTTCAGGATCAGCTCCAGCTGCCTGCAGTTGAAGTTGGACACCCCGATGGACCTGGCGAGACCCGCCTTCTTGCACGCCTCCATGGCCTGAGGAGGAGGTGGCTGTGAGGGGTCACGAGTGGGGGCGCGGGGAGCCTGGGGGCTGGGGGTGGGAGATGCTGTGAGACAGCAGGGAGAGGAAGTCTCGAGAGGCACAGGTGGCCATGAACGGGGCAGGGGTCGACCAGGTAGGAGGGGAATGAAGAGTAAAGGATGGATGGAAAGGTGGGTAAGAGATGAGAATGGAGCGGCCAGGCCAGAGCGCGCGGAGCCGGCGCGGCCCTGGGCCCGAGCGCCAACCCCCCCCCCCCAGCACCCTCAGTTCCTCGCGGGGCCGACCCTCCCGGGGGGAGAGACCGCGGCTCCACCGATGTCACCTCGCTGTGCGGAGTCCTCAGCGCGCAGGTGGATGGGCTGGGACCCGCCTCCGCCCCGCGCCGCCCCCACCCCCGGGGGCCCCTCTCACCTCCCACGTGGCACGCAGGTCCACCTGCTCGGAAACGACTCTGCCCTGTGCGTCCTTCGGAACCATCTCCTCCCCAGGCTGAAACGCAGAGGAGAAGTCGCTTGGGGCCCGCGGACCGTGAGGCAGTCCTCACTCTTGGAAAAGAAGCGTGTGTGGCAAATACACGGTCTAGAAATGTTTTTTTAGCTCTGAAGCTTCGATAAATACTGTCTGTGCCGAGGACAACCCGGGACACCCGGGACACCACCCCAGGGGAGCTCGGGGGGCAGCCAGGGCTTTGTAAGCTCCTCGGTCCTGGACTCCTGGATGAGGTCACACGAGGGAGTGACATGTCGGCAGCTCGGGGCTGTCTTCCCCTCTTTAAATGTCCTCCACCTCAATGAGCCACGTGGGGACGGTCCCCAGACACGAGCGGCCACGGGGTTGAGGTCCAGGAGCACGGGGCCTTGGAGATACAGGAGTGAGGTCGAGACCGGGGAACTCTCGCCACCATGGGGCTGGAACAGCAAACTCAGATGGGGGTGGTCACAAAAAAAAGGTGGGGGTTCCTCAAAGCATCATGTATGTTTCTTCTCGTTTCCACAGACTACATCCCCTCTGTTTTCAGCTTCAATTCTTAAATCGATAACCAGAGTAAAACAATTTCTGCTGACCTTCAAAGCTACTGGAAAATGAATAAGGTAAAGATCTACGTAGCTCAGCTGAAGTTTCTTCAGGGACATTTCCAGGGAGGTTCGGACCAATTCTGGACGAAGAAAAGTGCTCCACACCTGCAGCGATCGAAAGTGGGATTATTTCTTTACGGCTCCTCAGGAGAGATTTAATTAAAATAGCAAATAACCATCCAGAACCAGAACCCACTTAGAGTTGATGGCCAGCAACAAACCACCCCGTGAAGCTCGCGAGCTCTTTACCAATTTTGCGAGATTACTATCTCTCCTTCATGGGAAGGAGAAATCAATATTTATTGACCAGGTAATAGGTTGAGATATGACGGCTAAAGTTCAGAGAGGTTAAAAAACTTTTTTCTGTTAAGAAATTTCACAACATCAAATCTATAGACTATTAAGGAACTAAAACTGGTTATTAGTTTCCAAAAACTAAATGGCATTACCTCATACCTCAGGTTAGAAAAGATTAAGTCACTGAGTCCAAACCCATTCCCAAATTTTAAAGAATATGATAATGACAGCTGTCTAATAACAGCATTTAAAATATATTAATTTGTTTAGCATTTAAAATATATTAAATGCCTTTTTAAGAGTTTTATATGTACTTTTTATGTGACACTCCTGAAAATCCTATGATGTAGACACTATCTTCATTTCACGGCCTGGGAAAAGGGGGTGCGGAGGCGCGGTGGGCCTGAGTCCGAGGTCGCCACGTAGCAGGATTCGGACGCGGGAAGTCTGGCCGCGGGAGCCGCGTCCCGGCCGGCAGGCCCCCAACCAGCCCCCCGGCTCGGGGTCTGCCAGCCGACGCGCGTGGGCCGAGAGGGGGCAGGTGCCGCGGCCGCACGCGGAGCACCTTCGTCGTGCAGAAGAGGTCGTCCCTCGTCACCGCGCCGTCGGCCATCTTCTTCTGGAGGGCCCGGCCGATCGCCTTCTCGTTCTGGTATATGTAGGCCGTGTCGATGTGGCGGTAGCCGGCGCTGATGGCTCTCTCGGTGGCCTCTTCCACGTCGCTCTCCGTCACCTAGGACGATGTGGAAAGGTGAGGGCCCGCTCGATTCAGGGAGGGCTGTCGAGGGAGCCTGCGGCTCGTCTGGGGCGAGGCGGCTGGAGGTGCCAGCGCTAGAGGCGGCTTCCAGCCAGCGGTGGACGCTGACAGCTGACGCTACAGGGGAGAAGTCCCGCTCGGGCGTGGCTGCCAGCGTCCGAGGGGCGGACGCGCGCCGGCGTGGGGGAGAGGGGCCACCGAGTCCCGCGAGCCGCCGGCGGGGGCCCGCCCTCTGCCGCCTCGTCTGCAGGCCTAGGCCGTCTGGAGGCTGTTTAAGTCCCTGCGATCGCTTCCCTCCCCCTCGCCCCCTCGACCTCGCTCCGTGATTAAAAGGTCTCGGATGTCTTTTCACGTTTTTCAACTCCGGGTGGAGATTCGCTGGCTGTCCGCAGGTTGAGGGGCCAGATCAAAGGAAAAGCAACACTCACACCACCGTCCTCCACAGCCACGCCGCGTGGCGCGCGTGAGGGGCCCGACCCCACGACCTCCCTCGAACAACCGGGAACTTCACCGAGAGCCTCCGAGCCCCTGCTGCTGGGACCGGGCCACGCGTGACGTCCAGCGCCCCGCGCCCACAGAGACTCGCCCAGCGCACGGTCCGAGCCACCTGGCCTGCAAGAGGCCATCCCCATCCCTACGCCCGGGCCACCGGAACCCTCTCAGGCGCGACTCATGTCTCTCTCTCTCCAGGTCCTCTTGCCACTGAGACGTCCCTGCGTGTCCCGCGCATGCGGCGCACAGGGACAGCTGGACGTCGGAAGTCACAGGAAAACGTCACCACGGGCAAACTGGCTGCGGTGATCCTGACCACGGGTTTCATTCCCTCCACTCTGTGTGAAATGGCAGGGGAGAGTGACGGGCACGGACCTGCTCGTCCTTGGACTGCTGAGTGGGGACCCCCGAGTGGGGACCCCCTTCCCTGTCCCTTGATCTGGCCACTCCAGGTGTGGTGCTCGGAGCAGCAGCAGGCCCCTCGGGAGCTCACTGGGACTTGGGCGTTGGTGCCTTCTCCTGGACTTACAGGGTCAGAACCTCTGTGGGTGGGGCCCCCAAATTTGCATTTCTAACAAGACCCCAGGGTATTTACGCCTATTCAGATTGAAAAGCACTGACTTACTGCACAGAAATCACCTAACCCGGGGAGAAATCCTACAGATTTTAACGCATCTTACAAATGAGGAAAGGGAGGCCCGTGTGGACCTTCCAGATTCACAGGGTGACGGGCTCTGATCGGGACCCTGCCTGTCCCCTGCGTCCCCAGTGCCGCCGTAATCACCTTAGGTGGAGCAGAGGTGCCAAATCCCAGGACGGGAATGACGTGTCCGTCGGCCAGCCTCTTGGAAAGGTGTTTTCCTAGACTCATCTTCGGGCACCCTTCTGGCTAAACAAACTGATTTTCTTTATTGAGAGAAATCTGCAGAGGGAAGAAAACGGTGCGACTGCTACTTTTAGCAGCTTTAATGAGATATGAGTCAGATAGCATAAAATCACCTCTTTTAAATTATAAGATTCAGTGGCTTTTCATATATTCACAGAATCATTTCCACTAGACCACCGTAGAGCATTCTCATCGTCCCTACAGAAACATCGTCAGCGTTAGAAACGGCTCGCACTGCCCCCTCCCTCCAGACACTGGCGACTACTTTGTGTCTCTGTAGCTCTGCCTGTTGTGGGGATTTTACGTGGACACGCTCACGCCCGGGGTGGCACTTGGTGACTGCCTGCTTTCGCCTAGCGTGGTGCTTTCGAGGTCCACCCGTGCTGGAGCGTTCCTCGAACGCAAGTACTTCATTCGTTCTTATGGCTCAACATCATCCCTTTGCAGACAGGCGATCTACCAGATGCGGAGTTCAAAACGCTAGTAGTTTATAAGGATGCTCGACGAACTCAGAAAAGAACGGATGAACTCAGTGAGGACTTTAACAAAGAGCCAGAAAACACCTCAGAGGGAACCAGTCAGAAACGCAGATTGCCACCGAAATCGAGAGCACACATCGGGGAACCAACAGCCTAGATGGAGCAGAGGATCGAATCAGTGACTTAGAAGACAAGGTAGAAGAAAACACCCCGTCAGAACAGCGACGAGACAAAGGCATCCAAAAGGAGTATGAAGATGGTTTGGGGGGCCTCCGAGACGACGTCACGTGCACCACCATTCGCATCACGGGGACAGCAGAAGAGAGAGAGCAAGAACTGAAAACTTATTTGAAGAAATAAGGATGGAAACCTTCCCTCACCTGGGGAAGGAAACAGACGCACGAGCCCGAGAAGCGCAGAGGGTCCCACACAAGACGAACCCGCAGGCGCCCACGCCGGGGCACCTCCTCCCGAAAACGCCGAAGGTCAGAGACAGAGAGAACCTTCGAAACAAGAGAAAGGCAGGCAGTTACCTGCAGGGCGTCCCCTCCCCGAAGGCCGTCAGCTGACTTCTGCGCAGACACTCTGCAGGCCCGAGGGGCTGGCGCGAGGCGGTCAGTGATGAAGAGCAAGGACCTGCGCCCAGGTGACCCCACCTGGCCAGGCTATGGCTTAGAACTGAAGGAGAGATGGAGAGTTTCCCAGACGGGAAAATGCTGAGAGCGAGAGAAGCCCTCGTTAAATCATTAATCAAATGTTACGAAAGAAAAAATAAACATGTTCGACTCTATAAAAATTAGCTTGAGAGTTAAAAAAAGTTAAGACTTAAAACTATATTAAGCTTCAAAGTCCATATTAAAACTTTTGCATGCAAATATTTAACAGAGTTAATAGGCAAATGATAAATTTGGAGGTTGCTTAAAAACCAGATGAGAAGGAGCCGATATTTATATCCTCGAAGAGCTCGTAAAAATTGAAAAGGAAAAAACAAATTAGTTGTAAAAAGTTGACTACGGTTTCGAGGAGACTTTAGACAGAAGAAAAACCCTAACGGCCACGAGCGCCGTACGAGGTGCCGAGATGCACCCGACGTCGCTAGGAAAAAACGAATCAGAGTAACAAAGAGATTTCAGTTTATAGCACTCCGATGGGCAAAAATAAATATAAACGAGTCACATTCTGTACTGTGGGTAGGAAAATATTCTCACAGATTGCAGCTAGGTCCGTGCAACCGAATTTGCAACGCAATCCGGCGACAACTCTGGAAATGAAAAGTTCGTAAACTCTTTAACCTCCAAGTCTTGAGCTCACAGAAATTAGAGCTCCCACAACGTGGCGCACATCGGGTTATTTAAACGGTGCTGGGAACCGAGTAAACGCAGGGGCATCACGGGACGATCGCGGCGCGTTCGCTCCAGGCGGCATTGGCCACGCTAGTGCACTTGGGCTGTCCATGCGCCAAACAGGAAGGAGCGTACAGCTGTCCCCCACTCCGCGGAGACACATTCGGAGACCCCCAGTGGATGCCTGAGGTCGCGGGTGGCATGGGACCCTGGACATACTGTGAGTTTGTCCCCTACGCATGAGCCTACGATGAAGTTTCGTTCATAAGCTAGGACAGTGAGGGCTTAACGACAATGCCCAACGATTAAACAGAACAGTTGTAACGACAGACCGGAACGGAAGTTATGGGACGTGGTGTCTCTGTGTCTCAGTCCCTTGCTGTCCTGAGCTCCCCCTCCTTGTGAGGACTGAGAGATGGAGCACCTACATGGTGAGGGGGAGACGCTGGTCGGGGGGGTCCACGGCCGGCGCGGGCCGGAGCAGGGCGGCCCGGGTCTCAGCGCGCTGCTCAGGCGGCGTGCGAGGGGCAACTTACCCGCTGCTCAGACCACGTGCGAGGGGAAGCTTGCGGGCCATCACCTCTGGGATTTCCCCGTGGTGCTCCCAGACCGCGGCTGGCCGTGGGTAACCGAAACCACGGCCAGCAAAGCCGTGGATGAGGGGGGCTGCTGTGTCGGGGTCCGGGTTTGCTAGCCATGACCACACCTTCCACAGGTCACATAGGTCTAAGACGAGCATGAAGAAAATTTCGGAGGCGCTTGCTAAGCTGTCAACATTCACCCCTTATGATGAGGGTTGCGGAAAAGGGTCTAGTGGAGAAGAAAAAAGAAAATCTCAGCGAAAGACATGATAATTTATGTGTTCATTTAAAATTACACATTTATGATTTTTCTTTATATGCAGCAAAATTAAATCAATGCAGTACGTGAACCGAATTTCAGAGGCAACGGCTGATAACGCGCTCAGTATGAGGGAGGAGTGCGTGAGCTCGCGGCTGGTCCCCCGTCCCCGGAACCGGCCCCGCAGCGCCGCAGGGGGACGGCCTGCCGTCGGGGTGCGGGCTCGGTGCGAGCGCTCCGGACGCTCACGTCGCCGAGGGTGTGCGGACACGCCCGGCCGTGGCCGTGGAAATAGACGCACGGCTCAGAGCAGAGACGGCCGCCCAGGAGGCCGGGGGTGGCGCATCATGCTCGCTGGCCTTTCGCTGTCTGCTCTGGGAGACCGGCCGGCTCGAGGGGGCCGCCAGCGCGGCCTGCTGGCCTCTCCCCTCAGCCGCGGTTGAAGTCGCAGACCTCGGATGAGAGGGAGCGTCCGAGCACAGTTGTAAGTATCTGAGAGGAAGGACACGCTCACCTCTCAAGCTCCTTGGCGAACGCGGACCCTTCTCGAGATGTGACGCCGGGCCACGCACCTGCTCCCCAGGCACGCGTCTGAGTCTGACCTGCAGATTCAGGACCGATCCAGGCGATACGTCCAGCGGCGGAACGCTGACCGTCCTGAGGCGGATACGGAAAGGCCGCCGCTCACCGGATGGCAGCCGTGGACACCGCGGTGGACGCCGGGCCGCGTCGAGCGCAGCAAGGGCGAGGAAAACGCGTCCCCTCGACGGCCGTAGCTCGTGCCGACGCGTGCGGAGCCCCCTCGCCTGCCTCCCCTTTCCCCCCCTCCCCTCCGAGTCTGCGACGATGGGCTGTGGTCCCCGAGGCGTCACGGGACAGTGCTGGGGACTCAGCAGAGGTCCCAGGGGTCCGCCGTGCCACACTCGCCCTGCCCGCGGTCACGAGGAGCGCAGGCAGGAGCTGCCCTTCCCGGCCGACCCCCGCTGGCGCGTCACGCCCGGGTTCTGAGGCTGGCTCAGGCAGCAGAGTGCCTACAGGTGCCGAGCGTCCCGGTGTTCTAGCTGAAATGTCCCCGTGTGCCCCGAGCCCGACAGCATCGGGCCGGAGCGTCAGCCCGAGGGGGCCCCGCTGGGTTCCTGACGCCTGACGGGCTTCAGACTGCTCCTTGGCTGTGGCTCTCCCACGGGGTCCGTGGTTTTACTGAGGGGACCCCTGCGCGATTCCCTCCGGCTCTCCGAGGGGGCTCGCCTGCCTCCAGCCGCCGCCCGCCATGCCTCGGGCCTCCCACCGGTCCCTTCTCCCTGCTGCTCAGAGGAGGCACCTGGGCTTTGAGGTCGCTCGGGCTGCGTGCAGCTCCCAGGCTTCAACCACGTTCCTGCGGCGAGCCCAGCCGCCACGGACTGTCTGTACTCACACGTTCCCGGGGACAACACTACGGCCACCAGGGCTGGTCAAGGGCGAGTGTTCTCAGGCCGGTTTCCAGGGGAAGGACGAGATGCGGGTCGGGGGCCCAGGGCCCGCTGGCTCCAGGCGAGAGCAACGCCCCCCAACCCCACCCCCCGCCTCCCGAGGTTTAGTGGAGAAACCCGCTGACAGAGAGGACTTTGGGTTCTGCCTGAGGATTCAGACATCCCCCAGGGACACAGTCGGCTGAGCAGGAGAGGGCGAAGGGAGGCTGGAGGAAGTCCTGAACACAGAAGGGTCAGGTGTCACGAGGGCAGGGGAGCAGAGGGCGCCCTGAGGCAATCGCGTAAAACATGCTGAGAGCCACAAATAAGTAACCGCTTTCACCCGGCTCCTCTGGCGCCAGCCGGACCCTCGGAGTGCAGAGGGCAGCAGACACGTGCTCGGCACGGGGCACGTGGACCCGCAGCCAGCCGCACTATCCCTACTAGACAGTGACCCGCGTCCTGCAAAGAGTTCTCCCGCGTGAGCGTGGGTGATCGCGGGCTCCGTGTGAACGCTGGAGAGTGGGGGGCTGAGGGCCGTGCGGGTCGAGGGTCAGAACCACGTGGCTTTGGACGGCGCGGAACGTTGGGGGGGGCGGGGAGGGGCGCAGGGCAGGAGATCCAGGTGCTTTGGGGTCCTGGGAGGAACGTGGGGAGGGACACACACCTTTAGGGGGACAGTTCTGCAGTTTCGATGGCAGCATCTGACGACATCCATAGCCCGCCGAGCTAAGTGGAACCCGCTACCGAGTCGCGGCGCAGACTGGCTTCTGTCTCATCGGCAGAACGTGTCCCCAAGGCAGCCGGAGCACGCGGCAAGCAGGAAGCGAGGCCCTCGGGGCTCACTGCCTCTGCCGAGCCATCTCCGTTCCAATGTCGCCTGATGCCACCCACAGCCGACCCCTTAGTGCCCATCAGGCAGTCGACCCGCAGTGGCCACAGACTCCGAGCGGCCTGGCCAGGTGTGGGGCGCGGGGGAGCCGTGAAGGGGGAACCGTGGCCTCTGGTGGCTGCTCCGCTTAGGGCGCAGCCAGTCAGGAAGAGCCGGCTCACGCTGGCTCTAGGCCCGCAGAGGGTGTTACCTCCACGCGCAGGAGTCCCGAGGGAGGGCCCGCTCCGGGGGCCGCTCGCCCCTCCCCTGCGCGGCTTTGGCTCTCCCCGCCCCCCCCCCCCCCCGTGTCAGCATCGCCCGTGGGCGGGTGAGGATGGGGCGGGCGGCGGTTCATTGTCTCATCACGGTGGGACACAGGCCGCTGAGCGGAGCGGCCGCCTGTGTTTAAAATGCCCTTTTCAGAAGGAAGTTAGAGGCGAGGGGCGCTCTCCCCGCAGCCCCCCGCCCCCGACCTCGCCCCCGACGCCGGTCCTCACCGGCCAGATGGGGCACGAGTCCTCTGCCCGAGGCCGCCCACGTCCGGGGCGGGAGAACCGCCGGGAGTGACCTCCGCAGCCTTCCGCGGAAAGACGAGTGTCCAGACGGCGAGCGCCTGGGCCTCCGGCAGCACCGGGACGCCGCCGCGACGGTCTCGGGGTGTCCCCAGCCTCGGCCGCGCCCGGGACCCACCGCGGGAGCCGCGTGGGCGGCGGCGGGGGCCTCGGCGTCCTGCTGAGCGGGCCGCGATCGTCTGGCCTGTAGACACCTGTCCCGGTGACAGGTGCGAGGACAGGCTCCTAGGGGCGGAAAAGCCTGGAGGCCGCCCCCCCACCCCGCCCCGCAGCAACTCTGGTTAAAGGGGAAACGCAGAGACGATGACTGGAGCCCGACCGACTTCCGGGCCTTCCTCATTCACCCCGACTTGAGTATGTGAACGTCCCGGGACTCGAAGGGCGTGCGGGGGGCGGGGGTCTCCCTGGCTCGTTCTGAACGCGAGCCTCACGTCCGCGGGGGGTGCGGACGTCCACCCTGCGCGGCGGGAGCGGCCGCGGGCAGCGACGTGACGGGGCGAAACAGGCCAGCCGCGAGCGGCCCGTGCGTCCCAGCGGCCGAGCCCCTCCGGACCCTGCGGGCGGCCGCCCGGTACCCGACCTCATCTCCTCCCGAGCCCGCAGCAGCCCACTCGTGGGGGCTCCCGCGTCACAGGAACACGCCCCGCGTCTGCGCGCGGCCAGCGTGTGACTCTAAGTGCGCTGCGGCCACCCAGGGGAAGCGTGAATAACGCGTCCCGTCGGAAGCGCAGTTCTGTCCCCGCTGTCACTCGTGCCCCCGCGGCCGCCCTTCCTAGATGCCTAACGCTGGGCGCGGTGGTGGCTTCGTGCCGGTCGGAGGCCTCGGTGACAGCAGGTCTCCCGCAAGCCTTCCAGCCTCACAGCGTCACTGCCGGGGGCCGTCGGGTTTGCGTCCTGCCGTCCTTGCCCGCCGCCCATCAGGACTTGGGACGGCGGGCAAAGTGGCCCTGACGGAGGAGCAGGGCCTGAGGATGGGGGCAGGGAATGAGGACTGTCCCCGCCCCGCAGGAGGAAGGCGGGTCCCAGGCCGCAGCCAGCGTGGGGGCACAGGCGGGGCTGTTTTGAAGCATTTGTGCTGGAAGGGAAGGGGAAGAATGACCGTCACAAAACAAAGACGGTGGACGGCGCCCACGTCACTCTGGGCGGAGATGACAACCGAGAGGGGACCAAGTTCAGTGTGGCCCCTGACTCCGACAGGAAGTGTGACCCGGGCACTGAGTAGAGCGTACTCACATCCAGAGGGAAAAGTGTCACCCCCTGCACCATCCTCCCGAAACAGGTGGGGCCCCCGTGAAGTGGCAAAGAGAGACTCTGCCCAGCGGGCTACGGGCCCATCTCGCCCCCACCCACCACCCACTGAGGGGCCCACAGGGCTGGGCTCCAACTCCTGGGGAATCGAGAGGGCCGGGAGGCAGCGGGGGCTCCCGCTTCCCGGGGGGCCTCGCACACGCTGCCTGCGGCCAGAGCCGCGGGGACGAGGCCAAGTTCTCAACCAGCAGAGCGTCTGATCACACAGGACGTGCACCCCCAGCCGAGGCTCCCCACGATCACACAGGACGTGCGCCCCCAGCCGAGGCACCCCACGATCACACAGGACGTGCGCCCCCAGCCGAGGCTCCCCAGGGAGTACACCTCCCTGTCCCCCATGGCCTCCCTCCATCTCACATCTCTAGTTTTAAATTCTCCAGAACAACTGCCACTCTCCGAGATGGTCTTATCTGCTCGTTTCTTTGTGGTGTGTTTTCAGCACATTGTGTTATTGGGAGCTGTGACGCTCCACCCCCACCCCCGCACCCAGAAACGAGGTGTGAAGTTCCACAAAGCCACACACAGAAGATGAGGGGGCCATTAGCTGGCCAGGTCCCAGAGGCGATGAGGAGCTCGGACACATCGGGTTCCAGCCAGAGTGGAGGGTCCGTCTCGGACACACATGGACTTCAGTACAGACCTTAGAAGATGAATATTGTAAATTCTAGAGAAACCACAAAAAAAAGGTCGAAAGAGACCTAAACTAATAAGACACGAGTGAAGCTAAATATGCCACTAATAGAGTGTTAACGAAAAGGAGAGCAGAAGAGAAAAAAGAAACAAGGAGCAGGAGACAAATGGGACGTGAACAGCAAGGCGGCAGGTTTGAGCCTAAGCGTGTTAACGACGGCGTTAGCTAGAGATGGCTTGAATCCTTCATTTAAAAGGCAGAGATATTCAGACGGGATAAAAAGCAAAAGCTCTTACATGCTGTCTACAAAAAGCACACGGGCGGTGCCGTCTCTGTGCACAGGAGGCGTGGTTAGCAATACGGAAAATCCTCAGAACGACCTTCAAACCTACGGAACTACCACGCGGGTTGAGTAAGGACGTGGAATGCAAAGTCGGTATTTACAAGATCGGTGGCTGCTATATACTGGCGGTAAAGTCAGAAACCGAAAAATTCAAAACAGTGTCGTTTACTATTATATCGAGAGACAAAATATTTTTGAACAAATCTAAAAATGTGCACTATCCATATGCTAAACTATGTAAAATATTGATGAGATAAATTAAGAGTACCGAAATAAATGGAGCGATATATTTAGCATTGCTAAGACGTCGACTCTTCCCAGAACGTTTCTTTAGATTCATTGCTTCATTGTGATCCTGCTAAAACCCCAGGACCTTTTTTTTTTTTTTAAGAAACTGACACACAAAAAATTGGATAAGCAAAGGAGTTGGAATCGAGAAAATAATTTTGAAAAAGAACCAGTTTAGATGATTCGAACCCCCTTATTTCGAGACCATCAAGGCACAGGAATGGAGGCAGTGAGGTGGCATGAAGAGACGGCCACGCAGACCAGCAGGGCGCGCGGGGCCGGGAGCGGGCGGGACCCGGGAGCAGGTGCGCCCGGCGCATGCGCACGGCCAGCGACGTGCCACAGAGGGGCCGGTAGATGCGAGGAGAAGGTGCGGTCTCAGCAAACGCGGCTGCACCCACGGGCACCTTTCCAGCCAACCGCAGGGGCCTCCAGTCCCGCCCCCCATCTGCACCCACACAGCGGCCTCCTCCCCAGACGGGGTACCCCCTATCAGCCCCTCACTGGCCCCCGCTGCTCCCAAGCGGGGCCCGTTCTCCTTGGGGCGCAGCCTCTTCACGACACCTCCGGAGCTTGGCCCGTGGCTTCCTTCTCCCGTGCTCTGCTCCGCCCCCATCGGGCCACTCGCTCCCTGGTCCCCACCTGTCTACGCCCCGCCCCCCCCCGGGTGCCCCTAGAAAGTTCCTCTGGCTCGCGACTCTTCGCCTGTCCTTCAGTGTGATGCTGCGGCGCCACCTCCTCCCGGAAGCCCCCGCGGCACTCCGCGACTAGGCAGGGAGCCCTCTGATGGGTCCTCTCAGCCGCATGCTCGCCCCTACCTTTATCACTCGTCACCGTTATTGAAAAGGCCCGTTCGCTTGCTGTCTCTGAGTCCCTGCGTCTTGCCGATCGCGGTGGCCCCAGCCCCCAGCGCAGGGCTCGACAAGTCGTAGGGCCCCACGGCTGTGCGCTGAAGGTTGTCCCTGTCATCGTCCACAGTGCAGGGGACAGCTGTTTCCGGAACCCTGAGCTCCCCGACGGATGTGGACAGCTGTGGCCCAGCGCCAGAGTCCCCACGAGCGAGTTCCAGTCCCCCAGCCACGGGCAGGACTCACAGAGGACCCCGTGGGGACAGACGAGTTGGAGGGAACCGAAAAGTTTCCGCCTAAAGCAAACAAAGATGAAATAGCGACGCTTAATCGTTTCCAACACCGGGGGTCGTCCCCTGCGGCCGCACCAGGCCGCCCGCCCTCGCTTAGGACAGAATGAGGGGGGCTTGTCTCGCTCGGCCAGAAGGGTTTCGGGTGGAGTGGACACAAGGAAGTGGTCCTGGCCCAAGAGCTGTGACGACGAGGTCAGTGCCCCCCGTCAGGTGAGGGATGGCTCCCGGTCCCCTCTAGGAGAGGCACGCAGGGCCTTCTCGTCTAGAGAAGCAAAGGCGTTAAACAGCCCCGATGCCCGGGGTGCGGGGCGCCCCACCGCATTCACTCCGCCACGATCTTCATCCCCAATATCTGCTGAAACAAAGAGAAGTCGTCTTCCAAGCAAGGGCCTGGCAGGCAGGGACTTCGCCGCACATTTTAGTCAACACTGCCCCCTGGTGTGTGGCCGCGACATTACATTGGCCCAGGGGTCTGATCGCAGAGGGACAGAAAAGTGTTTGGGGGACCTGGGGGTCCGTTCCCCAGGCTGGCTGGCTCCCCGTTAGGCTTTTGAAATTTAACTAGCCGTAGAGCACAGCACCTGCCCTCTGGGAATTTCGTTCAGCCAGGGTCCCTGGGGGAGAAATTCTGCAGGGCGAACCGGCACCCTGGGGAGAGCCAGCACCCCAGGGAGCCAGCACAGCAGTGACGTGGGCTTCGTGCCGAGCTAAGGGTCCCTGGCTGGATCCCGACAAGACGGGACGGCTGCCGAAGGGTCCGCCAAGCAGAGGAGAACGTGCGGAGCCACGCCGGCCGAGGCGAGGGAGAGGCCGGGGCTGGGGACAGGCGGCCCGGCCGGCGTCACTGGGGAGATGCGGGCCCGGCGTGCAGGGCCCCGGGAGCAAAGCCTCCTCGCTCCCCAGCTTAAAGAACGAGGGGTCGACAGTGATGTGGAGCTTCGGAGAGGACACGGGAGAAGGAGCCAGAAGGTCCGTGAGGTCGGAGGAGTGATCATCTCCATCCCAGACAGAGTTTCAAGGCCCCACAGGACATCGAGATGCAAAACCCCAGCAGGCAACTGGACGGGCAAGCTGGGACTCCGGAGCCAAGGGCGAGTTTGAGTTGTAAGGTTCGCCGAGCCTTGGGGACGCACGGGGCTGCCGGGGGATCGTGTGGCACAGGAAGACGAGGGGCCCTGAGCGAGCCCCCACACTGCAGGGCTGAGCAGAGTCCCCGTGCGAGGGGACGGTGAGGGCAGCGGGAGTGTCTCGAACCCCGGAAGAAGGGCGAGCGATTTCAAGAAAAAATGTGCTGAACACCGTCTCACACTTTCCCGTGCCGCCGGGTCAGGGACGGACCATGGGTTTGATGACATGGAGGCTGCTGGTGTCCTCGAGGAGACGAATTTCGTGAGGTGGGGGAGGAGAGCCCGTGGGGCTCGGCCAGGACGGGCGGGCGGGGCAGGGTTACGGGATGTGGACATCGTCAAGCACTTCGACCCGGTCCGCCCGTCCCGGGAGGGCGGCTGCTCTCCTGTAGCCGTTTCCTCATGAAGGAGCGGGCGGTCCCACACCTACCGGGGTGACCCACGAGCCCCAGCTTAGTCTGTGACTCTCCCCGTGAAGAATTTACCTTTTACGAGGGAGGACGGGGTTAGGGCAAAGACGTCAGTCCTTCTTGTCTGGGCCACGGGCCAGCCCGAGACAGACGTCCCCGTATCACGCGGCGGAGTCACATGGCCGCCGTGGTGGCTGAGCCACACTGCACGGCCAGCAAGCTGAGGCCCTGCGACCTTCCCGGTTTTTACTGTCCCTTAAAGGGGATTTTAAGCACAGCACCGGGATGCCGGTGGCCGATGCTACTTAGTTCGTATTACCAGACGCTGCGCTGAAGTAGCGACGGCGGACTGCCTGCCTTGACCCTGGAGAGTATGTCAAACGACATCGGGCGCCTGTTACCTCCAACGGCTCGCGAGAGGACCATGTCTACGGACCCGCCTTGCTGACACGGGCCAGCGTGACCGTGAGGCGCGTATTCCAGGACCCGGCGCCCGTCGTGAGGCAGCGGCCGCCCCCCCCCCCCCCCCCGCTCTCGGAAGAGCAGGAGGTTCTGAGGGTTTCTTGGCACCGGGAAATTCTCTCTGCCCCCAGACACCGCCAGCGGCCCGCGTGGAGAGGGCAGGGGCGGGGCGGGAGGGGAGGGTCGACTAGTCGAGGGGAGAGCAGAGGGCTTCTGGAACCGTCCAGCCGGCACTCGCCTCGGAGGCCGCCCCGGCTGCCTCTCGTCTCGGCAAGGCCGGCGGGCGGGGGCGGGTCCCCTGGGCTCGCCCAGAAACTCGGCGGCAGGTGTCTGGTGCTTCCTGCGAGACGCCGTCTAGCGGCGCGCCAGAGCCAGACGTGGGCCGGCGGCCACGTGCTCACTCATGACGGGACTCGCCTTGAAACTTCGATTTCCTGATTTCCGCTCCAGGGTCCCACCCGCGTCCCCAAGGAAATGGGGGAAAGGGGGGAAAGTGGGCGGCGAAGCAGGTGGAGAGGGCGACGCGGGCGTAACAGGAGGAGGACGAGGGAGGGGCCGGGCCGGGCCGAGGCCGGCGCAGCGACGAGCCACCCTCGTGACGCTCGGGCGCGGGCACAGCGCCGACTCCCGCCCTCGGGCGAAGCCGGCGAGCACACCGCATGTCACCCCTGTAGTAAGGGGGTCGCTCGGACCAAAGAGGAGAGACCCGCAGCCGCCGGGCGCGGGGCAGGGGAGACCTTCGCTCCCGGCCACAGCTGGCCCACAGGCGGAGTCGGGGGGCGGGGCGTTGGCTGGTCCCGGGGAGGCCAGCCAGAGGGTCCTCATCGCACTCTTCTTCGCAGAGTCCAGTGCCACCGCCGCGTCCGGCTGTCCCAGACCGCGAATGCGGCTTCTCTCATTTTCCCAACCAGCGATGAATCTATTTCGGGTCGGCAAGTGAAGCAATTAAACTCTTGGTGGCAGGTCACTGAGTGCTGAGTGAAAAACGTGGCTTTGCCAGAAGAGAGAGACCATGTCATCACGCACCTCGGGGTCCCCAAGGCCCACCGTGACGCCCCTCATCGACCCCCTTCCTGGAGCCGACTCGTTTCCAGAAAAGGGTTCCGTGGCAGGGAGAGTCGCTCACGCATCGGCCACCCAGGAAACCGAAAACCTGCCAGGGACACGGGTTCACGGCGCGAACTCACAGAAGGGCGGGGAGAGGCGGAGGGCAGGGCGGGCCTTCGGGAGGGTGGGGGGCTCGAGGGCCTGGTCGCCTGTGTCCACCCCTCCGGGTCCAGCAGCAGCGACCGACATCTCCTGAACAGCGCCAAGCACGAAGCATGGGTCCTCTCGCCGAATGGGCTCCGGCTCTCCGGCCTCAGTGGCAACAAACCCCGAGGCCTGCCTCCTCCAGGCGGCGGGGGCTGGTGCCCCACCTCGCCCAGGGCCTGTGCCCAGCACCTCCAGAGGTCCCCTCTCAAGAGACACGTTCCAGGAACCTCTGAAAGAGAACCTGTGCCGGGGGTCCCCAGACGGCGGGAAGGACGGGTCCAGGGTAAGAGCTGCCGTCTGGGCTCTGGGGGCGCCCTGGCTCTGACCGACCCCATCGCACAGGGAAGACACTACCCTCCTCCCCCCGCCACGGAGCCCCCGCAGCGGCCCCCACGCAGGTCCCCACTGTGTCTGGACCCCCTCCCACACGCGTCATGCGGTTTTGTAAAAACCGACGGGGGGTTGAGTATTGGTTCAGATAACCTGCATCTTGTCTGTCTCAGACTGTGCCCAGGACTCCTTCGGCAGAGACTCTCTGGGTCCCCAGGAGAAGTTTTGAGCACGCCGCGCCCATCACTCGAAAGGTCTTCAACATAAAGATGCTAATGACAACCAGAAATAGCTCTGCTCTGCTCCCGGACTTCGTGGCGATAGGAGACGGCCCGTGAGTCAGCTCATCCAAAGGGCGAAGCAGAAGCGTGTGGGGACCGACCCCGACAACAGCGCCCACCCGACCGGTCTCTTTAATTAAGCATCGGGTAGGAAAAGCAATTTAAAAACTAATACCAACAGCGGGGCGGTGATGCCGGGGCGGACGTGTGGGAGGCGGGGGGTGCGGCCCTCGACCTCGTCCGTCCACAGGGAGAGCGGGGAAGGCTCCCCGAGTGTGCAGGCCGCTCATAACGCCCACTGCCGCCCCAGGCGCATAAACAGAGGCAAAGGCCGGACGGTAAAGCAGAGGGGTCCAGAGCGCCCAAGGATCTCAAACCAGACGCGTCTGAAGCCAGGTCCCAGTTTCTCCACCTCCTGCCCACGTGGTCCCAGGGAGACACAGCCTCTTCGGCCCCGCGTGGGAAGAGCCAGCGCGCCCACGGCCAGACCGCTCGGCTTCCTGCGAAACGTGAAACCGATACGCGTCAGACACGCAGCTCGGTGCCCGGCCCCGCGTGACCGCTCAGCAGATGGCCGGCGAGGAGGACGGTGACCAGGCGTCCCCTGCGGACCTCCGCCTCTGACCCCTCGACGCATGAGGCGGGGGCCGCGCTGCTCAGAGCCTCAAAAACGGGAGTCATGACCTCTGACCTTGATCCCGCTTAAGTCTGTGTTTTCCCAAAGGGTCAGGATGTGTAGAACAACATCCAGGGAAAACACCATCATTTTCAGCTTTGAAAAAGGAGATCCCGCCATTTGCGGCAACGTGGAGGATGCTGTGCGGAGCGAACTAGGCCTGGCACGGAGAGGCATCTGGAAGCTGGACTGGGTGAGCTCCCAGCGACAGAGGGGGGGCCGGTGGCTGCCGGGCTGGGCTGGGGCATGAAGAGATGTTGGTCAAGGGGCTACAGCAGGTGAGTGCGTCCGGTGACCTAACGCACGGCGTGGGGACAATACGTAAAAACTATCAGAGACTTCAAATTTGCTAAGAGGGTCAATCTTTCGTTCTCACCACACACACGAAAGGAGCTAGTGACTTACGAGGTGAGAGGTACGTGAGTGAGCCTGGCCGTGGTGACCATTTCACAACAAATATGTCCATCAAATCATCGAATTGTGCACCTTACATATTTACTATCCGATTCAGTAAAACGACGACGACAAAACATGACGATGCGGCGTGAGACGGTTTCGGCGTTCTGACCTCCGCGTGAACGCCGGCGGGGAGCTGGGACTCCCGGGGGGCCGACCGACGCGGCGAGAACCCCAGCACGCCTGAAGGTGAAGGACCAGGAGCCGGAGAGAGGCGTGCCGCAACAGGAGCGCGTGCCCGGTAAGACACTGTCGTCGGGGAGGGAGACGCCTCGGTGAAGGGTAAGAAGCGTGCGAAGGAAGCCGGAGAAACGCACAGAAAGACTTCCCGGGGCTTCCCCCGGACCGCGCCTTTGCATTTTTAAATTTAGCGCATGAATTAAAGAAGAGGATGGTCATTCCCTATTGAGACCAAGTGTCCCAAATGTGGCGAAATAGAGAGAACAAAATATAAAATACAAAATGAAAATCAGTGAGAAAGAAGATAATGTCAGGGAGGAAAGATTTTCCTCTACCCTTCTGGGTTCTCCTGGCCTGTCAAAGAAGCAAATTGACGGGAGAAAATCAAATAATCGGACCTAAGTTTGTACGTTCGGGTGCCCCACAAGAACATGAGGCCCCCGGGAAGTCAGTCAGTTGAGGCTCGGATGCCCCTCGGAGCTAAGGAGAAGCAGGTAGGGATCTGGAACTTGGAAGGGAAAGGAGGCCACTTGAGGGGCTTTGGGAAGAGCAAATGTTTGGTGAGCCGACGTTTGCCGCGCCCCACAGAGACAAAGGGACCCAGAGAAGAGTGTGAGCAGGCAGGTCTTGCGGAGTCCCCCCACCTGCTGGCTCCTACCCACCGTGGACACCGCAGGTGATAGCTCTGTTCAGGAGGCAGGCTCTTCATCTAAATTCTTTCAGGCACTTGGGGGTGGGGTAGACATAAAACCGCCCTGAATCTTCTGTCTTAAAAACGAACAGCCTCGAGCACTCCTCACGCCAGAGGGACGCATTTGAGGCTGGCAAACTCTGGCCCCCTACAACGCTTACAGGACAGGCTGGGACATCTAACAGCTGACAAAGAAAAGGATTCCAGAGGACTCACAGGAGCCGCGTTTACCCTCCCGCCGTAAGCAGCTGGGAAACCAGGCACAATGCACGACGTGTGTTATGGACGGTGGCCAACAGACGGCCCGGACGGCCAGTTCCCCCCGGGGGTCCTCGGCGAGGCTGCAGGCTACTCATCCAGACAATAGAAGAGGACACATTCCTACTCATTCTATGAGTCTATTATGCTGACATCAAAGCCAGACGAAGATCTCGGAAGGAAAAAAAGGAAATTACAGAATAACATCCCTCGTGAAGACAGATACAAAAACCCTCAGCAAAATATTAGCTAATTAAGTCCCATGATATTATAAAAGATGATACATCATGATCAAACGGCATATCCCAGAAACAGAGAAAAGACAAAGTTCTAAAAATACTATCGATTCTCATTAATGTTGGTTTTATGTTCGATAAAGTTGCCGTAAACACTGAATTAGCAAATAACGAACCCTTTTCCCAGGGGAAATAAAGGTTAGGTTCCTGCAAGCCTCTGGTCACAATATTCTCATCCACTGGTCAATACATGGCCAGGTTTTGTGTATTTCTGCGTGAGGAGGCCTCATTTACCACATTATCGATTCATTATTATGGAACTCGCGGCCAACAGCCCTGTGTCATGCCTGAAGGAAACTCTGACACGTGTATTTTCCCTATAAGACACACGGTCATCCATTTTACACCTAAGATCGCTAGTCAGCACTTCGGCACTGTGCTTAGGGGGGCGTTTTAAACAGTATAATTACCAAGAAAAAGAACAAAAAAGCTAAAATGCGGCACTGAATGGAGAGTGAAAAGGACAGTGACTACAGGACGAGCCAAAATGCGAATGCTCGGCCGAGCACACGATGCGAACACCTGACAGGACGCGCGTCTGCGAAGGACCACAAACACAACGAGCAAACGACTGCACACGTGTTGATCCCGGGGTTAAAAATAAATGGCAGCAAGTAGGAAAACTTGCAGATACGGAATCAGTGAACGATGAGGACGGATTACGACGATCGAAGAAAAATGTCAGTGATTTGAAGAAACACACCCAAGGCTACGATTTAACAGGCTCACTGAATCCTAGTGAAGGAGAAAAGACACATAGGCGAGCCTATCCTAATAAAGTTCTTAAATTATCATGATCGAGAGAGAAATTTGCAAACTTCCTGGGAAGGAACAAGCCCCCCCATCGAGGCGGTGGCGGGACGGGGCTCCGACCTGCCTCGGGCTGCTCGCCCACTGCCCAGTAAGCTGGGGGCACTCAAGCGAGGCCACCCACTGGGGGCAGCGGCATCGCCGGGTGTCAGAAGTGCAGATTCCCAGGCATTGTCGTCACAAGACCCCCCAGTGATCAGGAGGCACGTCGAAGAAGAAGACAGGAAGAGAGCATCTCAGGCCTGCTGAGAAAGAGGCTGCTGCCCACGTGCCCTTTAAGAAACCAAAATGCCATTTGCCTATCCCTGTAAAAGAGAGATGTTTAATGACATAACTCAAAGAGAGAGAGCATAGCACCTCTGGGTCCCCTCTGAGAAAAATAAGGTGAGGAAAAAATAGTTAAACGACACGCAAAATAAAGAGAAAGATTTCACGATGGGGGAGGGTGAGGAGCAGAGAAACACAGGTCGACACATAATTGAATGTTACTGGTAAGAATAGATCCTCCGAGGACGTGTAGATGAGAACCTTTGCACCGGGAGAAATGTGTCATCAGAGATTCTAACAACGCGAAATACGGGAAGTGTTTATGTTCTGCCCGATTTGTCTGCGAACTAAAAATTGCTCTAAAAAAAATAAGTGTATTTAAAAAAAAGAAAAAGTTTTCAGGAGGGAAAAAAAAAGTGATTAAAAAAAAAATCGGTTTCTACGCATTCCAGAATCCTCGTCACGTCCAATCGAATCAACGATCGGGTAGAACAACGATGAACTTGACATCTTCTCACTGGTTTTGATTTGCGGTTTGACTCTAAACAAACAAGGGGGAAAAAAAAACTGTGGCCATATTTTTAAAGGAGGTTCGCTGACTTTCAAGCCACTTAGGAGTCATATAACCCTCTCTCCTGAATTGAGATGAAGCATCTTTCGGGGGACGGCGGGGGGAGGGAGGACATAGATGAAAAACAGCATCTCCTTCTAGAGAGGAGTGTAAAATTCTAAAACGGGTGAAAGAGGAGAATGGGAACTCTGCTACTCTCTGTTTTATTCTTATTTTTTTGAAAGTTTAACGTGAATTTAATTATTGGAACGCGTAGCCTCTCTCCTGTTTGGGAGGCTCGTGAAGCAGGAGTTTGTGGCAGAGGGAGCGGGAGCTGAAGGGTGAGGGCTGTCACCTCCCCACCCCAGGCACTGCCCTGGGACGCTGGGGCCTTCGGGCCGCCCGGGGTGACCGGAGGGAGGGCTGCCCACCACCAACCAGCCGCGGACTAAAGTTCGAAGTAAACTTGCATTTGATCAAGCAGTTTCATTGCTTTTCTAAAAAGGAAAAAAAAAAAAACAAAAAAAAAAAAAACAGGGAAGGAAGAAACTGAAAACTACTTATAATCCAATCACCTATTCCTTTGAACTCGAAATACCAACTTCTTTTTCTAAGACGTGCTCCCGTGCCCGGCGGGCGGCCAGCCTCCGTCTCCCTGGAGAGGTTACAGGCTGCGACAGGCAGGGGCTGGCATACCTGGCTCGCTCACTTACTGAGCATCTCATCTGCCAGTGTCACAGTGCCCGTCAGGACATGTGTGATCCCCGCTGCATGCAGCTTCCGTTTCTGAACAGAGGTCCACGATGGGCAGGGAAGAGGCCCTCTTCCCACAGAACATCTGAATCTTAGGGCGCGAGCTCCACGGACCAGAGCCCCCGAGAGCCCAGCTCACTCTTTTTACTGCCCAGAACATCAGCTGAGACCACAGCAAGCCAGCAGCGTCTGTCACTGGAGCCATCCCTGGTCAAAACTGTGACCCGGCTGGTCTCAGGTTGACTCCTAGCCCCTCTTCCCGCCCCCAGCTGCGCCTGGCCCCGCGTCCTCCCGGCTCGGCTATCTGGGGCCCCCGCTGCTGGTAGCTGAATCACCCTTTCCGTGGCATTGGGAGCTTAGTCTGGGTTTCTGCAGACTAACAAGTCTCAAGGCTCAGGAAAGCAAACCTCCGACGCCCTGATCTCGGCCACCACGACCGTCCAGTGGGAGGAGCGGCTCTGTGCCCCTCAAGTTACACGCACAGTGCGTGCCGCCTGCTCTCCAGCCTCCTGCAGCGGGGCCGCAGGGCAGAGGCACAGTCCTCACGGGGACAAACACACCAGACGTTCCGGAAGCGCGGGTGTGATAAGCGACAGCCGCCCCGGGACTCCTCCCTCGCTGCATTTTAAGCTTTATTACACGCCCTTCCTGGAAGGCCGCGGCCCGCCGCGTGCTCGCTGAACCGGCAGCACTTCCTGGCCCTGCGGAGTGATGGAAACGGCCCGCGAAGCCCGCGGCGTAAATGGGTTTCTCTGTTCCTCGGTGATCGGATTTGACTCTGATTTTATTTCCAGGTGCAGAGAACACAGATCGATCATGGTGCTGGGCTTAACACAATCGAAGTCGCGGTCTCCCGCCCACGTTCTGTGGGCAGGAGCGGCGGGGGGTGGGGGTGGGGGTTGGACCAGAACCGGCGAGGTGGAGAAAACTTTAAATGTAAGTCTGTCCAGTCGTCCCGGGAGGGGGAACAAGACATGTGTCAGGAGGCGCTTCCCTACCTGCCCTCATCAGAAACCACAGCCCCACCTGGAGATCGGTGCCCACCCTCCCCGAGACGTGAGGATGCGAAGACGCCGAGGCGGGTGTATTTGTGGTCAGCGCCCCCACTCACGGCTCCCTGCGTGGACGGGGCTCCGCCCGCCACCCCACTCAGCCTGACCTCTGCCACCCCTCTGACAGCGGTGCCAGCCGCCTCTCCCTGCTGTCCGATACCTTTCTGGTTTCGCTACTGAACCCCCGTTTTTTCCCGCCTGTTAATTCCTTCCACCCCGACTGTAAGTGGCCTGAGAGACTCTGGGGCGCTGCTCACTCTGACGGCCACCGGGCCCTCGGCGGTCTTTCCTCTGCGTTCCAGACGCTGTCACCACCTCCTTTTGCCCCGGTCTGTCCGTTCACATGGTGGCTCAGCCCCACGGCTCAAGCAGGCTCTCACGTGAGGATTCACAGGGGCCGAGCTGGGCTGCCAACAGCCAGCTGCCCGCACTGGTGACTGAGCCCAGTCGGGACCAGGACCGACAGCCTGAATCACTGAGCCACAGAACCGTGAGCTGAAGACGAGGTTACGGTTTAAGCCAGTTGAGTTTGGGGTGTTACCAACCACTACCTGTGCGGTCGGCAACTGCTAATATTTACCGATATTATAATATTCACCGATATTCTTGTATTAGGAATGGAAATATGTACTTAACTGCGTGAAACAAAGTATGCACTCACCCGCATGAACCACAGTGTCGTTCAGTACAGGACCCGAGTCCTGGGCGTGGCTGTGCGTCCTGACTGTGAGAGACAGGTAAGCGGCGCCCTCCTCCTCATCACTGCCGCCCTTGTCAACGGCCCGACACATTCCTGAGACACCTGACAAGGCGAGACGCCCCGGGCTGCGCCCCCGAGCGGCCGCTCCAGCGATGAGTTTGGAGGCGCCGGTCCCAAACTTCCACTTCTTCTCCCTTCTCGTTCGTTCCCAGAGTTAAATTCGGGGCCTTTCCTCGGATTAGACCTTGCCACTAAAGGGACTTGGGTAAGTCTATAATTTTGCGCCCACGATACAGACCCATCAACACAAGGGCTAACAAATTCACTTAACAAAGATGCATTCGATAACAGGTACCCTGCGCTGAGCTCTAAGCCTGTGATTCCCTCACGGCAGGGTCTGGATCCACGTAACTCACAGCCCACCGAAGTAACCCATCCTCTCCACTGCCCCGGGGCTGGGTTCGGGGTGGGGGGGCTGCCGAACACGCCACCACCCTGGAGGAACAAGTCCAGGACAGAGTGAGTTAGGGGGTGCGCCGGCGTGCCTGTGCGGCCCCACGCCCACACCGCTCTGCACCCCGGAGGTCGTATGTACGGCCTCCATCCACGGGCTTCGGCCCTGACTGCCGGTGGGATCTGGCCAAGGCAGGGCACGGGGTCTGTGACAGTGGGCGCATCGCTTAGCTCTCTGAGACCCCTCCGTGCGTCCTGCCTGCGGGTCGCCGAGAGGATGAGAGCAGGCCGCGCACCCACTCGCTCGGTGTCCTGTGCCTGCTGAGTGTGCTCCACGCGGGGCCCTGCGCCATCTGCGCCACCGCGGGCAGGCCCGTGCTCGAAGGGGCCCCGCGCCGGGTCTCACGTCCTACTCTCCTACCCCGAACGCCGCTGGTGTTTCTTTTTGTTTTATTTTAGCGAGGAGCCCGTCTTCACGGTGCGACCACGCAGCTGGTTCTGAGCCGGAGGGGAGAGCCGAGCACGCTTCCCCTCTGCAGCGTCGTTTGCCACATGCTCTGGGAGGAGCGCCACTCACAGGAGAGAACTCCGCAAGCCGCCAGCCTAGGCGCAAAGAGCAAAGAAGTTTGCGTGTGAAAGGGGAGGAAGGCAGTGTGAGGCGGCTCCCTTTTTTCCCCTTTTTGTCTCCTGACGCTGACTAGGACCTCCCACACGACATGGATTAGAAGTGGTGATAATGATCGTTCTTGTCTTCTTCCTTACGGTAAAGCGAACGCTTCTCATATTTCTCAGTTTAGGCCGGTGATTTTTCTAGACTTTATACCCTTTATTTAGTTAAAGAAATTCCTTTCTATGGCCAATTTGATAAGTTTTTTTTAATCAGAATTCATGTTCGTATTATTAAATGTAAGTTGAAGTTAAAGTTTCTTTAAGAAAGGCCTCGGCTTCGGAAGTTCTGCTTTTGAAGTCTTCCTAAGGTCCCAGTGAGTCTCAGGAGAAGGGATGGTCTGTCTTCGGGCGGCCGAAGGCGCTGGTATTTACCGAGTGGGTTGGCCTATGGCAATGGAGCTCTCCTTGTTAATATATTACTTAATACGTTACTCGCACTCAACCATGTAGAATCTGAGCCAACAACGTCTTCCCATGCTGGAGGTCCTTAGATCTAAATGTGCGGCATGAGGCTGAAGGCTGGAGGTGACCTTCAAAGCTCAGCCAGTCACTATAGTCCACTCATTATCCAGCCTCTAAAAGCAGCTCGTCTCAACCACTGGACCAGCAGACCCTGCCCTGTGGATCCAAACTTACCCGCCATTCCTATCATCACGCAGATAAGGAACCCGGGGTCATCAAAGTTGTCAGGGATTAATGACCTTCGTCAACGGGAAGCAGGGTCATCGCCTCGATTCATTCACGGTCGCTTGACAGTGCTGCCTACGACATTGCGCTGCCCCCTTGCCCCAAACTCGGCAAACTCACTGCTTCCCTGATGAGGTTACCCCGACTCCTACGTCCTCCCCCTGCTCAGCCCAGCCCTGACTGACGTGTGACCTTTCGGGACTGAATTATTGAAATCCGTTAATGGCTTTATTGCTTCTGATTGCCGGCATCTGCCTGATGTACTGTAGCATTTATCAAGCTCTTGTTGGCCTGGACGAGGATCACTTCCGGCCTTGATTTAAGCTCCTCCAACTAATTTTCCTTAACCAGCATCAGCTCAGCTCCAACAGTCCTGGCTAACAAGCCGCTAATGAGTTTGCCACGGAGTTTGTAAGAGAAGAAACTCAGAATTACTGGGTGTTTAGCGATGTGAAAAGGTGCTGAACTTTCAGGAAAGAGGTCATTTCTCTAGAGCCCCAACAAGGCTTGGTATGATAAACCCCACTGGGAGTCCAGGGCACTGTTCTGTGTAGTAACTTCCTATGGAAGGGGCGGGGGTGGGCAGGACGTCATGTTACGCCTGGGGGTCTCGTAAGGCCCCCCCCTTCCTTAACTCTAGCTACCTGCTCTGTCTGCGTCTGAGATGACTTCTAATAAATCCACAGCCGGAAAGAAGAAAGGCATCTGCGTCAGTGTGAAACTGACTCACTCCTCCCAGAAACCTCCGCTGTCTTCTCGTTAGCTTCACAGATCAAGAAGAGTCGTGCTGCAGAAGTCAGATCTAGGCTCTTCCAAGCTGTCGGACGAGCCACCCGACCTCTTACCTCAGGTCCAGTCACGTGCCAGAGAAACGCGTCGGTCGGATGTCAGACGCCCAGCATCTCCTCCGTGATCGAAAGCTGGGGCCCACCTCACTCTGCCCTAACTCCCACGCTCCTCCCTCAGTATCAGGCCTAAAGCCAGAGGAGTTTGGCCGCGCCACGTGCAAAGCGTGGTTCCCAGGCACCACCAGCCAAACTCCTCCGGGCTGGAGAGGGACGCGGCCCCTGTGCTCGCAGACACACCCGAACCCCAAACCCTCCCACGCGCGAAGGAAGCATGGCGGGCGGAGCTGCAGCGAGGGTGGGCCGGATGGGCAAGTGGTCCTTGGCGCTTTCTTCCCACGCTCCGCCCTCCGCCATAAGGCGTCTCTCGCTCCATCCCTGTCGCCCTCATCAAAGCCGGCCCCCGAAGATAACGCACTCCTAACGGTCACCCATCTCGCTTCTGAGAGCGCCCACCTCCCAAGTGCTGGCCTCTGAAATCGAGGTCCTCGGGCGCAGAGGGCGCAGTCCCCGCCCTGGGCAAACTCACAAGGCAGCAGAGGAGGACGCCGGGCAGAGGTAACCATGGCACAACGCGACGTCTGGCAGCACCTGCCTTGAGATGCCAAGGCCAGCCCTGCGGAAAAGTTCCCTGGAGGAAGCCGCGTTCCCGCCGCGTCCTGAAGCGGCGGCAGGGGGCCCACGCGCAGGGGTCAGCCCGGCTGAGGGTCTGGAGAGCGACCGAGGGCCGGGCGTGGGGACAGCGTCGTGCAGCTCACAGGGCCGTGGCTCCCACCAGGCGGTCTGGCCGTCTGCCCGGCTCGGCCCGCGCCCGCCTCACTGTGGAAGCCGAGTGCCCTTCCCATGCCGGCTCCCAGCCGAGGAAGCCGGCTCTCGACCGGGCAAGAAGTGGACAGACGCACTGTCGTGGGGGCTCCAAAGCCACGTGACCCCTGCGCGAGGAGGTCCCCTGGGGTACAAGGCCCCTTTATTCACCCTCGTATCCCGCATATTTCTTAGTTCTATCGATGACCAACCAGAGATTTCTTTTCTTCTGTAAAATTCTGTGAGTTTTGTAAAACCCCCTCTTCTTTCTTCGGGGAGCTTCCTTGGTGTGTAAGGGAGCCAGAGATCCCAGTTCCCTTTCCAAAGTCGCGCGGCCAGCCAGATGGGAACCGGCATCCAGGTCTGTCCGGCTGCGCAGTCTCTGCACCTCACCTGTCTGCCACCCTCACGCCCTGCTTAGTTTTGGTGGCACTCTGACCCAAGTGTGACTCTTTTCCCCCGATCTCACTCATCACTTCGGCCCCCTGTCTGGCTGATGTCTCTAAAGGGCCTTCACGTGACCGGGCACGGCCCCTGTGGTCAGAGCCTTGAGTAACGCAGCCACCGGGAGGTACGGCATCGGCCACAGGCCGCCGGCTGCAGCCCATGAGTACGCCGCCCAGCCGCCCCGGGTGTGCGTCGGCGGGATCACAGGACCAGGGCTGGGGTTGGCGCCGCCCCCCGAGCTTTGCCTTAGCATCGGCATGTGGCCACAGGAGCTACTTTTGAACAACGATGTCTGGAAAGTCTTGGTTTATATAATTTTTTAGATGATTGCTAGCACCATATTGTCAACCAAAGTCTTCACAGGATGGGTTTACTTGGTGGAAATAGGCACGCTTCTTCCTTGGGAATCCCGAAACGGAACACCCCCATGGTGCTCGTCTTTGAAGACAGAACGCCGTCCCCTCCTGAAGCCGCTGCCCTAGTTAGGACCCATCGCCTCTGGCGAATTCCGGCGGTGATCCCATAACGGGTCTCCCTGCTCGCTGTGCTCCGGCTCTGCAGCATCAACCCCGAGAGCAGCTTCCCGAAGCCACGCCCGCGCCACAGGGCCGAAGCCACGCCCACGCCACAGGGCCGAAGCCACGCCCACGCCACAGAACCCACGCTTCTGCCACTAACTTCTCAGCCGTCATTCAAAAAACGGCATCCAAAACACGATTCTGCCTTTCCAGCCTATCATCTGTTATCACGCCCCTACGCACCCCAACACACCGGCCAAAACACACCGTGCTGCGCCCTGGCCTCCCTGAGCTGTGGCTCATCTTCTTCCCTCTGCCAAGATTATTGCCCACATCCCACAGCCACAATCGTCACCTTTCCACACTGCCCAGATGGCAAGGCCTTCGAACATCCCCTCCACTGGGAAACTTTAGATGTCTTCTCGTTCAAATGTGGTAGTCCCTCCTTTGAGCCCACATCACTTCGTTTCTTGTTCTCCCGTGATCCTTGTCTTAATAACTTTGTGACCCTAGAAAAGTCGCTTGACCATAAAGCAAGAATAATACCTACTTTCCAAGGTCGTTGAGAGGTCAGATGAGACTTAAACAACTTTGAGTGGTGCCCGCCGTAGAGGAAGCGCCCCATCCACGGCAGCGTTTTCGTCCCTGACATCACACACACACGCCCTCGAGGTCAGCACTGAGCCCTGTTCGTCTCTGTATCCTTTGCCGAACCCGCCACAGGGGCAGTCCTCGAAACACACTGGTTGAATTGCAAACGCCAGCGCCCCACGTGGAGACAGCAGTTCTCAGCGTTGGAGAACTGTTAGGAGGAGGAGGACTCGCTACCTCGCCAACACGACCAGCCTCGGCAAACATTTCCGTTTACCCTCTTGAGTAGTTCGCTGGGCACGGCAGAGCTGCCATGTTCCCCAGCAAAGACGGCGGCACGCACCCACCTGACAGAGTAATTGCTCCAATTTTTATAGCATTTAAAAAACTTAATGGTATTTTTTATGGACCAAAGTACATTATTTTTATTTTCTCCTTTTGTCTGTGAGGCGTGGGGGACAGTGGAGTGGGCCTACTGTACCTGCTTCGGTTTCTGGACCCCAAAACAGAACCTGGTACTAAACTGTTCCAGAAAACGCTTTGGGGACCTCGCCGAACCGGGTTCTCACTCGCATTCCTCGGTGACATTCCAAAGAGGAAGCTGCAGGTCGATCTCGGCGCCGTCTGACGGCTCGGCCGGGCCTCACAGTGTCCCTCCCACCTCTTAGGACAATTTGCTCAGGCTTCTTTCTGCACAGGCAAACTAGGGCAAAGGGCTGGGATGTCCTGGAGACGTCGGGCTGGGTTAGGGTTTGTCTCTAAGGCTTGACGGAGCTCTGCTCTGCTAGTCAAGGCATCGGCGCGGACGTGGACCGTCTGCCAAGGGTCTTTGCTCGAGGAAAACCCAACCACGATACATGTATTTGTTAACAGTGCTTTTTTCTAGTGCATGATCAAGAAACAGGGGGGGAAAAACAATCTCTCCACTTATGCGGACAGACAGAAAATCTCATTTTTGTCTGGGATCTGGGTAAAAAAAAAAGGAAGTCTTCCAGGAGGATTTACAGCCATGAGCCCACACTAAGTGCGAGGCTCGATGTCTAAGAACCTTCCGGTGGCCCCCAAGCTGGGACAGGGGCTCCCGAGGGGGCCTCGCGGCTTCCCCGGTTTCCCCTCCTGTGGCAGTCGGTCGCCTCACTGCCCCTCCACTGCCTCCTCATCCATCTCCAGCCCACGCCAGCTCCCCAAGCAGGGGACCCTAACTGCGTTCTCATGTACTGCTGTTAAGGGTATAAATGGGGTAAATCACTAGTGAAGAGCAATTGGCAATATTTTTCAAATACTGTATCTTTTAAAATGATAAAAGTACAGATTCTTGATCCCTCAGCTCTCAGACAGCTAACCCAATAGTCTGAGAACGGATGAGTCAATAGGAGTTACCTATTCTCAACAGGAAATGAGGTCGCCGTTTATTCTGACAAATGCTGCTTTGAGAGACGCTGCTCTAAGACCAAGAATCATGACTGTCCCCTCCATTTTCAATCTCCGGCAGTCAAGACGGGCCCTCACATTCAGAGGCAGTCGACAAACATTTAAGATAGCGAGATTTTCTCCGTGATGTGAAGTCTACTTCTGAAACCCAGCACGTCCCTCTTTCCAAGTGGGACAATTAACCAGTCCATAGTCTTGAAATGGCAAAGCGGGGCGTCTCCGAAGCACTTCCTTTGTTGAAAACCAAAACATACTTATTACTGACATTTAAGGTTCTCTGCAACCTACTCCCCCCTTGCTAATATTTCTGAAGAAAATCCATTTCTGGACAGATTTATCCTCATTTACATCTAATTCTCCTCGGAGTACTCAGCGGAGGCGTGTCACGAAAGGTTAGGGCACCGGAGAAATGTGACAACCAAAGAATCAAGCACACGCCGGGCCTTAATCGACAATTAGTCAGAAGGAAGAGAGAGGCGAAGGAGCCAGACCCTTGTCGCAGCGCGTGGCCAGGAACTAGCCGCTGCGACTGCGAGTTGCAAAGAACACAGAGAAGGGGTTTCTTGTATGGGACGGAGCCAGAGAAAAAGCCCGAGGGTAACACCTGGACAGGTGAGCACCGCAGAATGACGCTCACTGATATGGGCGGAACCAGAGCATTCCCGCCTCATCTGGGAAAATGCATCTGGTGCTGACTACGAATCTAATGAGTAACCACAGTGAGAAACGGGCGTGTAGGGGCCACCTGAGAGCCCGCGTCCACCAAATGAGACCAAACCGACCTGAAAACCACCTTCCCGTCACCTGCACGAGAGACTTACCACACAGGACTCCTGGCTGACGCAACCACAGCAAAGGCCGGCACCGAACTCCTGTAATACCCACTGTCTGTAACACACATTTCAAACTCCGTGGGCTCAGGGCCCCTTGACACTCCAAGGAGAATGACTAAGTGCTTTTGTCTATGTGAGTTATACACCTATGATCAATACTTACCATAATCGACATTTAAACGGGCACGTTTTAAAAATGTATATTAAGTCATTTAAAAACAACAATAAGAAACCTATCACCTGTTAACATAAATGAAAACGTCTTATGGAAAATAATAATCCAAAATCAGAGCTAAGTTTAGTGAGAAGAGTGTCATTGTGTTACAGTTTTGTAAATCTTTTTAATATCTGAGGTTCTTTATATAGATACTGGATCCAAGTTCTCTGTCAGAAATGTGATTTGTAAATACTTTCTCCTACTCTGTCTTGTCTTTTCATTCTCTCATCAGTGATCTTTGAAGAGTAGAAAGTCTTGACTCTGATAATATCCAATTTACATTTTTTTCTCAATGGAGCGTGCTTCCGGTATTGTATCTTAGAAATCTTTTCCTATCCCAAAGCATCAGAAGTTCTTTCCTATATTTTTGTCTGGAACTTTTATAGTCGTTGAGGCCTGTGATTAATCTTGAGCTCACTTTAAATGCGCAATCATGTACGGATCGAGAGTGACTTTGTCGCACGTGGATAGCCAATTGTTTCAGCACCATTTGTTGAAGACTATCCATTCTCCATTGAACTGCCTTTGCTCTTTTATTGAAAATCAACTGATCATGCATGTATGGTTAAATTTCTGGTCTCAGTTCTCTTCCATTAATCTACATGTGTATCTTTTCTCTAAAGTCATGTTCTCTTGATTACTGTAGCCTTACAGTCACCCTTGACATTAAGTTAAAGCGAGTCCTCTAACTTCTCCGTTTTCAAAGTTGCTTTGGAAATTCTAGCTTCTTAACATTCCATATACATTAAAAGTGGCTCATCAATTAAAAAAAAAAGTCCTGCTGTAATATTCATGGGAATTTTGTTCCTTGGAATTTTGTCAGTATGGTGAGAATTACTATCTTTACTATATAGTATTCTAGTCCATGAACATGGTATATCTTTACATTTATTTAGGTATTCTTTCAGTTCTTAAAGTGTCTTAAGATATCGGCAGACAGACCTCACACCCGATTTGTTAGTTTTATGCCTCAGTAGTTTTTTTTTTTTTTTTTGGTGCTACTGTAAATGGTATGTGGGTGGAGTGTCATTTTCATTTCTGTTTCTAATCGTTCATTGCTAACACACAGAAATACAATTAATTTTATATGTTGACCTTGTATCTTGTGATTTTGCTAAACTAACTTATTGGTTTTAGTTGTTTTTATGTAGATTCTTTGGGATTTTTAACGCAGAAATCATGTCATGTGTGAATATGGTTTTATTTCTTCCTTTACAATCTGCATGTTTTTGCTTTTTCCTTGCTTTACTGCAGTGGTCGAGACTTCCAGGATATTGCACAGGAAGAGTGGCAGCAGACTCCCTTGCTTTGTTTCCAGTCCTGAGGGGAAAGCATTTAGCTTTTCGTCATGAAATATGTTCGTGTAAGTGGCATTTATTATGTCGAAGAGTTTCTCTCCTATTACTAGTTTGCTGAGAGTTTTTCTTTATGAATGGATGCCAAATTTTGCCAAAGGCTTCTGCAACTATTGAGATGATCGTATGATTTTTCTCCTTTAGTCCGTTGATATGGTTAATTAACGTTATTGATGTTCAAATGTTGAACCAGCTTTGCATTCATTCCTAGGGTAAATTCTATTTGGTCACATATGCATAGATTCTTAGATTCGATTTGTCGGTATCGATTCGAGGATTTTTGCATCTGTGCTCATGAGGGATGTTGTCTGTAGTCGTCTTTTCTCGTGGGACTTACGGGATGAGTTGGGAGGTGTCCCCCCTCCTCTACACTGGGCTGGGACCAGGCGCCCGAGGTGCACAGGCAGCCACGGCACGTGACGCGCAGGCTGTCTGGCAGCTGCCCCTCGCCGGTGCCAGCCCCGCCCTCGCACGAGTCTCCCCGTGCCTCGCCCAAGTCCCAGCCCTGCGTCTGTGTTCCGGAACAGTTTGTCCACGACTAGCATTATTTATTTTCTCAGTGTTCGATAGCATTTTCCTGTGAAGCCATCTAGGCTAGGAGAGTTTTCTATGTTGGGAGTGCTTTAACTACAAATTCAGTTTCCTTAATAGATATAGAACTATGCCAGGTACCTCCTTCCTCTTGAGTGAACTACGGGAGTTTGTGTCACTCAAGAAATATTTCCATTTCATCTAAATTCCTGGATTTATGGACACACGGTCATTTCTAATATTCATTTATTACACTGAAGGGTCAGTAATAATGTCCCTTTTTCGTTCCTGACATTGGTAATTTGTGTCTTCTCTCTTTTGTCAGGATCAGTTTGGCTCGAGGTTCATCAACTGTGTTGATGTTTTAAAAATATCAGCTTTAATTTTCATTGATTCTCTCCTTTTCTATTCTCAATTGCATGTATATATGTTCTTATATTTACTGTCAACAATTGGTTAATTTAGGTAAAGAGTACAGAAGAGTTCATCACACTTTCATTTCTACTTTTCTAGAGATCAGAAAATTTTCCGAATCGAAAGTTGGGGGTGACAGACGCACGCACGGGGAGCCGTTCTGACGAGTGGCCCGCCCGTCAATAACAAAGTTTGGATGCTTGGAAATAGCCTAGAGCAGAAGGATCAGCGGGTCGGAAATGGACAATGAATCATTGTTCGGGGAAATCTCATTTTCACCTCTCGAGAGCAGAGGCGTTCTCATCAGCAGCTCGAGCTCAGCTCAGTCTTCTCTGCCTTCTATGTGTGTGATGTTAGCAATATTTCCTGCCAGCAGCAGGACCCGGGTGACTGTTCAAACCTCCCTCTCCCAGGGCAGCGTGCAGCTCAGTGGGCCAGCCTCCCGGTGCAGGTGTGAAATGGGAACAGAAACATCATCAGCCAGGACGCAGCGCGGGGAAGTCAGTCTTTGCCGAGCAGAAACACGGAGGACTTCTGAAACGTTCGAAAATGCCGAGGGAGTTGGGGGAAAGGCAGAATATAAAATAATATTGATGCTATGGCCACAGATACACGCGACCCAAGACCTCCCAGGCTGCAAACCCGCGCTCGCGCCCTCGCGGTTAACGGGGGGCATCCTCCCCACAGCCCCGGACCCTGACGGGACCGAAGCGGCGTCATTCCCCTCGGCCTTCGCTGCAGTGAAGCCCCCCGGGTTCCACCAAGGGTCAGAGAGCCGGTCGCTTTTCACCTGGGGAGGCTCCCTGCCCATTCGATCACCCGATTCCTCAAACTCATCTACGGAAATATTCCCATCAGAGCGCCATTTGTTAGTGCGGAGCCCTGCTTAAAATGCAGACTGTAGTTCCCTCGGTCTGGGAGCTGAGATCCTGCATCGCTAACAAGCTCCCAGGGGTGCTGATGCTGCCGGCCCATGGACCATACTTTGAGCAGCAAGCTCCTAGAGTACTTAACACCAAGTACTGTGGTACTTAACACAAAGCAATATAGTACTTAACGCCAAGTGCTACATCCTTATCACCTATGTTCTCGTACTTAGCAGGGAGCCAATAACATATTTTGGAGGGATGACTGAATTTATCGACTGTCTCTACAACAGCAGAATGAAGAAAAAAGCTTTATCGAGATATCTGCTTTTCATCCTACTCATGTTCTTTTTTTTCCTCGGAGTAAAGAGGCTGGGGCCTTGCTAGGTGGCAACAGAACCGGCAAGGAAGGTGTTTATCTTTTGGCTCGTGAAGCAAAACAGGAAACAGCATCAGTAGTTGAGGGCCTTCCCGACCCATTCCGCCCAGAGATCTGGCCTCGGAGAGTGAGTCTCTTTGTCCTGCTTAGAGCAGCTTCATTCCGCGCCCTCATCATAATCACTGGCCCAAACCACAAACGTATTTGTTGTTTACTCTCCACTACCTTCCCTATCTCCAACACACACACACACACACACACACACACACACACACACACACACACACACAAAGCATCCTCCTTTTAATTTAAATTGCTCCTTCTGCTTCTATAATGGGAATTAATTACATGATCTCACACTATCGAAAGCAAACTATTGGTGGCATTACTGCCTTCTCGGTCTGCAGAGAAAAAACACACATCCTTCTTCGTCCTTTCATTACTAGAGATAAAATGCAATCTCAATGTTGTCTGACTCCCTACACTTGTCTTTTTGAATAAATGCCTAATAACCTCTTGTTTTTATTTCATTTCAATAATATTATCTTCAATTACGGGCTCCATGTCTACCACACTCCCTCTCGAGGCGCAGAGAAGTGTCCTCCTTGTGGGCAGACGTGCGGCACACCCAGCTTTGTGAAAATGACGCCCTCGGGAGTATCGTGTCGGGAGGGCTGAGCTTCAACGATAACCAGTGTGCGACCCCACCGAAATACTTAACACGTCTGCACCTCAGTTTCCTCTTCTGAAAAATGGGGAGATAGGATTAGATGGCGAGGTCTCTTTTAGGTCAAACATTCTATGATTCTAGAACAGTTCCCGGGAACAAAAACATTTAAAATACCTAAAAAACATCTCTTTAGGTGTGTGTGATTGATTGCAACTAGAACATACATATATATAATTATGTGTATATATATATATGTATATATGTATATACACAAAATTTCGCTATTTCTACCTTGTTCTAGATTTTCAGATTAAAATACATTCCACACAGGTCTAGGAATCAAACGGCTTGCACTTCTTCCTCAGTCTGCCATGGAGTCTCACTGTGTGATCGTCAGTGAGAGTTCACACACACGCGCGTGCACACACGTGCATGCACACACACATGCGCACACGCGCACACCACATTTCTGCTTCCACCGACCCAATCCTCTCTTTAGCGATGACAGTTACAGGCTTGTTGCCTGGAAGAGTTGTTTGGTTTGGGTTCGAATCTATTTCATTTTATTTATTATCATAATAAAAGCCTTGTTCCAAATGAAATTTTGTTCAGAAACCCGGTATGTAAGACAAATAAAACTAGACATTCTGGTTAAAGCATGCAAGGCAACCTGAAAATCCATACCCTGTCTCTCCTGTCTCCCCTGCTCCCCAAAGTCCCCACATCCCATCGACGGTCATGTCATCGCCGCTCACTTCCAGTAACAGGACACTTTTCTTTTTGGTCAGATGGGGGAAATCTAATAGCTTCGAGACTAGGAAAATTCTGTCCCTTCATAATCTTATTCGTTAAACCTATTTCACCAACTAGAATCTCATTTTCACAAAAATCTGCTCCCTCCTCCACACAGAGTCCTTCCAGCGTGAGCTGACATTTCTCTCCTCGCTCTTCTCTTCCTCAGATGAAATTTCACCCATTTATTTGGCTCTCGTGGCTTATTTTCAGGTTCTTTGTCGTACTCAGCCTTATCGAGTCAAACTCCAGCTCATCACATCACTTTAAATGCGTAACACAAACAACCAACCGTGTTCTCAATCCATACATGCCCTCAACAGCAGTCTCAAATAAAATGGGTCTTGCATTTTTTTAGCATCCTATTAGCCAGAGCTTTTGTCTCCTCTCTTAACGTGGATGCCAAAACGTGAGCGTTTGTGGTAGTAAAAGTTCAAGAACAGAACTATCACATCTACTGACCTGTCGAGTCACATCTACTGACCTGTCGAGGACGCCTTTGCGAAGGTAAACACCTGTCTGCTCTGCGCCGTGGGTCCTCGGCTCCAGCTCTCAGAGGGGAAACGGAGACCCCACTGTGCTCCCCCACGCGCCGCAGAAGCAGGTCCATAGCCTTGGATTTAGGTGGCCGTCTGCAGTCGGCACTCAGCCGAGAGTCCTGTCCGCGAAGGCCGCCGCGCGTGCTCTTTTTAGAGGATGAAAATTAGGGTATTTCACAGAACGATTCTGCTTTCGTCACAAAGAACTTCCTCCGTATTATTTCCCCCCTATTATTCAAGCAATCACTACGCCTCGTGTGGATTACAGTGGGTGTTCTTTACCCCGATTAGGAAATTAATTACTCTGCAAACAAATGGGATTTCTAGGGCAACGAGAGCAAAGGTTTCCTGAGCAAAGGTTTTATTCTCATGTAGCAGCGTAAGATACGTAGGGGGATATTAGTTTGATGTATTAAAGTCTTTTTTTTTTTCCCCTCGTGAGGGCACATTTCTCTTTCCCCATCTCCCGCTTCATCAGTTAGGCGAGCCTCTCATCAGGTACTCAAGGGAGGGACGGGACAGGCAGGTAAACTGGAAATCTTCTTGGCTTTGGTTCCCAAAGACCTAAGCATAAGAGAGAGCGGAAGGCACCCCTGGCCTTTAAAAAGAAGAAGACCACCAACGTTTGGGAGAATCACAGAGTCAAAGCAAGGGTCTCCCCTGCGGAAAGTTCACAGGTCACAAGCAGGTGGTGGGGGGCGGGGGGAGCGGGGTATGGAAGGAAGGGGACCCAACACAAGCACAGACAATATGGGGAAGAACCTCAGCTCGAGAGGGCGCCAGCAGCTCCCGCCCAGAGGCCTCTCCCAGGCTCGTCTCCTGCCTGGTAGGAATCGCATTCCAAGTTGAGAGGCTCAATTTCACTCTTTTAACCTGACCTTAAACACGAAGCTTCCTGGGCCTATCCTCGATTCTTAAACATGTATCTTGGTCCTTTTCTGTGACTTCTTTCTAAAAAGATTTGGAGAAATTATTGAATAAAAGGATCAGTAACCTTTGTAAGAGCTTCTTGATGAAATCATTTCAGAAAACTTTTATACTCCCATCGACGGTGCCCAAAAGGTGTCTGGCCTCATTAGTGCAGCAAAAAGGGCGAATGGAAACAAAAAACACTCGTAATGTTAATATTCAGGGTTGGCAAAGGTACGAGGAGCTAGGTTCTCCCACGTTGTGACATTATTGGCTTAAGTTAATGGAAGTTTTATTTCGGTTGCCAGGAAGAAAGAGAGTTTACGTCTCACGGGTACTTCTCTTAGGCTCCATCCTGTGCTGGGTGATAGCACACGGGCTCTCACCTGATTCTAACAACGGCCCGACATAGTGTGCTGCTGATGAAAAATTTCAGACCCGGAGAGTCGAAAACTCTGGCCAAAGTCCGTCCCCATTAAATGCGGCAGAACCAGGCTGTAAACACACACTCGTCTGATTTCAGTGGACCAGATCCTTGCAGGGCACCGTTTTGACCGCCTCCGATATGATGTGATTTATCTAGCAGAACAACAGCCAACAGAAATATGATGTGATAACGTTATATGCGATTCTACCTCGTTCAGTAGCCAAATTCTTTAAAAGCAAAAAAAAGAAAAAAGTGAGTGAAATTAATCTGAATAATGTATTTTACTTAACCTGACATATCCAAAATATTATCATTTCGACCTATAAGGATTTTTAAAAATTAGTAATTAGATATTTCCTTTTTTTTTTTTTTTTTTGGCACTAAGTCTTTGAAATCCAGTGTGTGTCTTACACTCGAAACCATCTGAGTTTAGATCGGTCACATTTCGTGCGGCTGGTGGCCACCAGCCAGGACGTCACAGAGCTGCCGCACCGGAGCAGACTTCTCTTAGCCAGGCCGTGACGAAGAACCCCCCACGTACATCCCCCGGGGCGCTGGCCAGTCTGCACGGCCTCCCGAGTCACGGAGAAGAAGGCTCTCCCATTCCCACCCGACATCTTCCTGTCATTTAATGCCTTCGTCACTGTACCGAACCCCAGGAAAACTGTGGCCGAGGCTCCCCCGCCGCGCCCGCTCGCATGTCCGCCTGCCGACGAGCCCGGGGCGCCCCGGGTGGCCCCGCGTGCTGGCGCGCCTCCCGTCACTGGCACCGCGTGTCGCAAGCCATCAGTCCCCGAGCCCCTTCTGTTTCGCCCTGTGTCGCACCTGGCCGACCACCTCACGAATGAACACAAAATGCTCGCTTCTTACGATTTATCTGTAACTCCGACACTGTGCTTTTTGTTGCTGATCGCATTGTTGGAAGCGGCCCCGGAGCGCCGTGCTTGAGCGCTGTCTACTGTCCCTGAGTTCAGAAGACCGTGATGTAACTTACAGAGAGAACGTCGGATGAGCTTCATGCGCGTTGTAGAACTGTCGGCCACGGTTCGATGTTAATGGATCCGTCGTACATATTAAGCAGGTGCCTCTGAACAGAAAACATTTCTGAAAACGTGGCCAGAGGCGCACGAGCAACCCGATTCCTCGGGAATGATGCGGCATTTGCAGTTCCCTGCTCCTGGCAACTTTACGGACCATGACCGCCCTGACCAAAGGGACTCGACTTCATCTGTCGAGTCCCCGGTAATGCCTGGCCACTGTGTTCGTGGCACCCGTCCCTCGGGACTCTGTGGTGGGAAAGTCTCAGCCTCGAGCCACTCGCGGACAAATGGGCACACGTAGGAATGGACCACAGCCAGCTCCCAAGCATAGGTTGGCCAAGGGACACTTAGGAAAACTCAGCAGCAGACAGGGTATGCTGCTTTGACTTGAACTGACTGAGCATCGTGCCTGGTTAACCTGCAGACAGGTACCCACAGGCCCCAAAACACACTTAATGGTAGGGAGGTGGCTAGGAGAGATGGAGGGGCGAAGGCGAGTTGATGGCACCTGGAAGAACCGGGGGCGCCTTGGCCACCGTGAAGCCCGACTGCGTCTCCACGGAGAATCGTGGGAGAGCCCAGACGCCGGGCCCTCCGTCTGGGAGCACACCGCCCAGTCTGCTGCGCTGTGCAGAAGTTTTCAAGAGTTTCCGTTTCTCTGTCTCTAGAGAAAACTTACATCCTGTAAGTGGACCTGCTGGTATTGGTCGTTTTATCTGCACACGGAGCGGGCCCGAGTTTGGGACAGTGGTAGTGGGAACGCCACGCGAGGCCGGCCAAGAAGGCGCGCGTCCTCCTCTTCTCCGGAGAGGGACAGAAAGCTTTCGATTCTGTTTCGTGTGGCCCTGATGGACACAGCTGCATCCTGCCCGTGGCCCCCAGGATCTTTGCTCTATGAATCAATCAGCTGCCAAAAGCCCATTTAGAGAGGACCATAAAGTGTCTGATGAGTCACCGGTGCACCTGGACGCACAGACGGCCCGGAACTTCCTCCGCTTGTTCCCATGGCTGCTGGTCTCAAGGTGGCTGCCAAGTCCAGTGCCAACGATTTCCGAGAGGTCTGCGGAGGAAGTGCTGAGAGCCCCTATCAGAAGGGACCGGAACGGTCCGCAGCGTCACCGGACGCTCTTTTCGCAGCAGGAGTGGGTACGGGCCATCGAGTTGGCCCTGCGTGTTGGGGAAAACGTGAGTCGAGCGAAGGGTCTTCCCTGCCCGACAGACCAGGGCAGTTTCTCCAGGTCCCAAGAGGACGCTGCTCATTTCACAGGATGCAGCTAAAGCAGTGTTTAGCGGGAGAAGGGTAGCTTTACGTGCTTATGTTATAAACTAAGAGAGAATAACGCGAAAATGAAGAATCAGTCAATCCGGAGAAATACAGAAGAGGAAAAACAAGAATAAATGAGGGGGGGGAGGGGGCGCAAATAGGAAGCGCCACGTAACGGCAGAAATAACCCCAACACGCCGGGAATCACGATTAGCGTAAATGCGTTAAAGGCCTTATTCAAACAGGTTAGAGGTGGTTAGATTCGATTTTTTACATTTACGAATGAATGCTGACAGAGAAAAGACTGGGAAAATGCACCAAGTAAATGCTAGCCGACAGAAAACCTGAACAGCGTATCAGGCAAAGCACAACTTTAAGACGAAAAGCACTATTTGGCATTCAGGGGTTCACAGCAAAGCGACGAAAGGAACCCCTTCTTTGTATCAACACTTGAAATACACAAAGTCAAAACGAACAGACCTGCACACCCACAAACGCAGGGAGAGACTAACATGCGGCCTCCAGCAACTCGGGAGCCACGGGAACCAGAAGCAGCGAGGACAACCAGACGGGACTCGGAAAACGAGGGTGACCACGACATTCCGCATCCACGCGAACCTTCGCCGTGTTCCTACAAACACCATCTGCACGTGGCGTGCTCAGGGGAAGCGCCACCCGGAGCCGGCTGCCCGCTGGCCGCCCGCGCCCTGCCCGGGACTCCCCGCCCTCCGCCCAGTGCGGCTGGAAGAGGCTCATGCCGCACAGCAGACGGGCCACTACCTGAGGTCTCCGTGCAGGTGCGTTCATGGCGGCGCCCTCCCGGCCACCAGGTCTGCGAGGGCGGGGTGGGGGGAGCCTGCCTACTCTGTGCGGAAGCTTCTGGAAGTATCGGCCAATCCCAAGGCAACCCAGAATGGGCCAGTGGGAGTCCCCCTATCTGGAGGAGGGGACGGCGGGCCCGGAGGACAGCCGCCGGCCACCGACGCCGACACGCAGTCCTGTGGCGCCGTGGCCTGGGTGTGGCGCTAAGTCTCCCAGCAAGCCGGGAGGAGATGGGCGGGCTGGCAAGAAAAGAAGCCCATGTTTCCTGTCTCTCTTTCTAAATCCCACGTTCGAGGGCCGTGGTTCTCAGTTGGAGGCGATGTTGCCCCCAGCAGACATGTCTGGGGACAGTTTTCAGTGTCACAGCTGGGCAGAGGAGGGAGCGTCAGCGGCATCTAGTAGGTGGAGGAATGCGCCCTGCAGGGCTCAGGATGGCCCCCATGGCCCTGCCCCCAGCCGTCAGTCAGCAGCGCGGGCTCAGGACGCCAGCCCCGGGGCCCAGCCCTGGCGTCTCCGCAGGACTGCCTCCTGGAACCCCAGGGCTCAGGCAGGCAGCAAAGGGGGTCACCTCAGCTCAACAGCTATCTCCCCCTCAGCCACGCGAACTCCCTTACTGCCTAATCATCTGAAATGAAAAAAAACTCCTCCCCAAAACTAGAATATACGAACGAGTGGGTGAATGAATGAATGAAAGAATGAATTCGGATCAGGCCCGCAGATGGCTCTGGAAGCAGGAGCAGGATGAGGACCGGCCCTCCCTCCCTCCACGAGGAAGGCGGGAATGCGGGGCTCCGGGCCACTCTCCACGGAGACTCCCGTTTGTCCTACAAAATGCCGTGAGCCTTCGGGAGTTTCATAACCAAGAGGTCCACTTACCCTTCACCCGGAGGGACTTCGGGAGCGTGGAGGGCCCATCCAGGACGGGGGTCTGGCCTGGGGCGGGGGCCTGGAGAGGGCGTGGGTCTGGCATGGCCCGAGGTTCCAGGCGGCCGTAAAAAGCTCGGTGCCCACGTGGGATCTGGATCCTCACCCTGGCTGTCACCCACTTCCTGTGCGGCCCCCGGCGAGTCACTTCCCTCATGGCCTCGGTGTCCTCGTCTGTGAAATGAGGGGTCACCTGGCTAAATTATGTGGAGAATAAAACCCAACCCCCGCCCGAGATCGGAGCACCTGCCGGTGTGAACTGGCCACCCCCGTCTGCCACCCGGCTTCCGGCCAGCAGCCCTTGCCGTCAGGTCTCCCCCCCAAACCCCCTTTCTGTCTGACACCCTCTGCTCTCCTCTCCCAGCACAGGTGCCTGTTTCGAGTCTCCAGGACAGGGACGCTCCCTTCCGTACCGTGGCGTCGGCCACGCTGAAAGTCGCCTCTGTTTCTACAGTTCTTTCTAAACTGCAAACGGCTTGTAAGAGCAGAGGTGGCAACTGGCTCCTTGGACTCCTCAGGGCTCTGCGATGCCTGGCACTCGGCGGGTGCACCAAAATATCGGATGGATGGATGGATGGATAGACAGACAGATGGATGGAAGGGCAGGTGTGCGGGCGGGTGGGCGGATGGATGGGTGAGTGGGTAGATGGATGTGCAAAATTCAAGCGCTTTCCCATCAAAAGCTCTAGGCTCCTTGTCCCTGCCCCTTCGCGAGCCCTCTGATAGGACAACTATACCGAGCTTTGTAAGAAAATACTGCGGGTCAGAATCCCCAGGAACTAAAAAGACAACAGGTGAATGTCACATTGCCCTGTCTACCTTCCAAGCCGGCCCTGGCTCTAGATTTCCAAAAGGCGGGGTAGGGTGACAGAGATGCAGGAAGGATGAAGTCAGTAAGAACCAAGGCCAGCAATAAAACTCTTCAGAGAAACTGCCTCTCGGTTTAACAGTGTTTTGTTTTGTTTCTTTTTATCAATGAAGCGAGCGGCCAGGGCAGGAGGGGTGGGGTTGGGGAGGGCTGGGAGGGAGGCAGGTAGGAGGGGTCAGGGACACAGAGAGCCTGTCGTCTCCGTGACGCGGACAGCTGGTTCTGGTTGTATTTTAAACAAATCTGCATCCCAGTGTAGACGCAACGTCTAGAATTACGAGCCGCCCTGTGATCTGTCATTTCCACACGCACGGAGGGGGGGAGCGGTCTCCACAGAGAGGGGACGTACGAGGAGAGGAGCTGGAGAGCCAGGAGAGACCGGCGTCCGGGGGATGCTCCCAGGGCAGACCTCTCGGTCCTGAAGCCGTGCCCGCCTCACTGAGCAACTCCACTCCACAGGGAGGGCTGCTCTCGGGTAAGATTTTGCCTGGGGGCTTCTTTACGAAGGGCTAAGTGATCTGCCCTAAGCGCTGGGGACTGGACAGGGGTGAGAGGTGAGAGCTGACAGGCGGTGTCGAACACCACGGTGTTTTAAAGAGAGAGAGATGGCCCCAAAGAGACCATGGAGAAGTTTCTCAGGAGGAAAAACAATCTTCTCTCTGTTGGTGAAGAAACACCTGGTTTGCAAAAGGTAGTAGATGGGAAGCAGGGTGGGTTCTTGCTGCGAAGCTCTTTTTCTCAACAGGATTCAGCTGTGACCCTAAAAAGCAGCCCATGGGAACAGCTCACAAATGGGGAGCGGGGACGGGGGACAAAAACCACAGGACGCCCCCCGCGCCTGCACCCCTCGCCTCTGTGTGCCCCCTTCACTCTCTGGATGCACCTGTGAGGCGGGTGCTCTCTCTTCTTTGGGATGCGGGGACCGAGAGGTGAAGTGACTCACCAAGGCAGGAGAGAGGGTGAGGGAGGTTCCGAACCCGGGTCCTCAAAGCCCAGAGGCCTTTCCCCCTGCCGCAGTGGCGACGCCGGAGGCAGGAGACGGATGTCTGCGGGGACCAGGTGCCACCGGAGAAGGGAGGGGCCATGAAGATGCTGGATGTCTCTATCCGATACCCCAGTTTTCTGAGAAATCCTGTTAGCAGTTTCCTCCTCAGACACAGCCATCTAGCAAACACACACACACACACACACACACACACACACACACACACACGTTCCGAGAGCGAATTAAATAATACAGCAGTAACGCAAATACTGCCAGGTACCAGTGTCATCTGTAACAGGTCGACCGTCTCCTGGCAGTTCCTCCGTCTTCCGGGACACACGCTCACGGCTCGCCTCGAGGGCGAGCTGCTTCCAGGCGCGCGTGTGGCGCACACACTTCCACAGTCTGCCACGGAAAACGGCTCACCCGGATTCCCTGCCGCCCGTCCGAGGCGCTTTCGTGTCCCCGGCTTCCGCATCACAGTTGCACGAAATGTTTTTACACCCCTCGTTTCTTCATTCAACTTCTTCCTGGGGTTTGCAGACAAACTGGGCAAAACGGGGAATGCCGCTGCCTTCCCCGCCGCTGGGGAGCGGGGCCGGCCCCCGGGCAGGGCTGCGGACTCAGGGGCCTGTGGCTCCCCGGCCGTCTCCCCCCTCCAGGACGTGCTCCCAGCGACGGGCGCTCCGAGTTTCACCCGCCCAGGTTCCTGGGCTGAGTCCCTGTCGCAGCTCTCAGAAGTGAGGGCGCATCTCTAAAGTAGTGGGGTGAAGGCGCCTCTGTGACCCTAAAGACCAGGTGACCAAACGAGAACAGTGCAGACGCGGAGCCTTCCTCGGTGGCACCCGCAGCGTGGGGGGGGGGCGGGGGGGGGGTCGTGCCCGGCTGGGGCTTAGGCTGCACTGAGGAGCGAAGGGTGTCCTGTTTTCGTAGGGAGCTTCTTTTCAGAGGTGACCGGGAGACAGACAGACTGACAGACATGGAGACGGAGGGGGGAGCAGGAGGTGGGGGGAAAGTCAATCCCCAGGGCCACCTGTGTCCTGACACACTCCTGGGGGCTGCTGCGGTCCGGGCCGCACCTGGGGAAGGCTGCATTAGGACGCCGACAGACCCCGCGGGACTGAAACCCATGTCCTCTGAGCCCTGAGCCTTCACGCTGCCCTCTGCCCCCGCAGGGAGAGATGCTCCTGCCGGCCCACGTCCTGCTGCTGCTGCTCCTCGGGGCCCCCAGGACGGGCCTCGCCCAGAAGTCCTCCAGAGCCGAGGCCATGTCCCGCTGCTGCCTGGGCACAGCCCCCACTGAGGCCGGGAGGCGCCGGCTGGAGGAGCCACCCCTGCTGAGCGAGAGAGGCCCATCCTACCTGCCCGGCCAAGGCGCGGCCTCCGGAGAGGCCGAGCAGAGGAGCCAGGCAGAGGACAAGGACAAGAGGACCTCCCCCGCGGGCCCGCGGTCCAGGCCCCCGCCCCAGGCGCAGCCCCGGGGGCGGCCGCAGCAGGGCGGCGCGCAGCCCGCGGGCCGCGCCAAGCTCACCCTGTCCCTGGACGTGCCCACCAACATCATGAACATCCTCTTCAACATCGCCAAGGCCAAGCACCTGCGCGCCCAGGCGGCGGCCAACGCTCACCTGATGGCGCAGGTGGGGCGGAAGTAGCCGCGAGGGTCGGTCCCGGCCCGCGTGTCTGGGGGGTCCAGGCGCGCGGGCTGCTTCACCGCCCCCTCACCCCCCCCCCCCGCCCCGGCCTCTTCCCCAGCCCCCCAGCCCCCGCCCCTCCGGACATGCGCAGACCGCAGCCTTGTCCCGCCTTCGCCATCGAGGCCACCACGGTCTCGCCCTGTGCTCCGTGCCTCTGTGCCCCTGCCCCAGGCTCCCCGCCAAGGGCCCCGGCCTGCGAGGAGGCGCTCGGGCTCCTCCCCAACCCCGGCCGGGCGGGGAGGCAGCAGCCGCCCTTCGCCACCCCGCCGGCTCCCTCGCAGACCTCCGCCCCCATTAAAACCAGTGGCTTCCTGAACCCCTGCTGCCTCTTCCTCCTCCTGCGGCCAGCTGCCTCCAACCTCCGAGCTCAGAAAGGGGAGGCGAGGGAGGGGGGCTCGGGCGAGCCCGCTCCCATCTCTCCCAGATGCACATGGTTAAGCTGTCGCTAGATCCAAAGCCATCTGCATGGCCTGGTCCCACCCAAGGGGTACAGCCTGGGGTCTCGGCTAGACAAAAGAGGGAGCTTTCCGTTCCCCCGGCGGGACACCCCAGTCCTCCGCGCCCTGCGAGGGAACGGGGTCGCAAGCCCTAAATAGGCGCCCCCTGGACCGGGAGTAACTTCCCGGCCCGTGCCGGGCACAAGGGGTCACGGATGGGGGCGGAGGCCAGGCCTCTGCTCTCAGGAGCCGGCACCTAGGGGAACAGACAGAACCCAGTCTGGAGACAAGCAAAGGCCATGGGGAGCACACAGGGACACACTGCTAAGCGACAGCAATTAGCGCGAAGCGTCCGCGAGGAACTCGGAGACGAGCGCGTGTCCCGTGAATCACGGGCCGCTGACAACGGGCACGGGCGGGGCCTCGCTGGCCTCTGGCAGCGAAGCCCAGGGGCCAGATTCCCGGTGAGGGGCCATGGTCCCCTCGCTCCCCACGGCAATGCGTCAGGAACACGAACTCCGGCATGGCGACATGCTCGCCGTCCCCACGCGCCAGCAGCGGCGAAGTCACACCACAGGCAAATGACAGCTGTGGGAAAATGTGTGCCAGCCACCTAAGACAAACGGCTTGTGACCCGAATGTGCAAAGAGCTACTGAAAACTGGGGCGGGGAGAAAAAACCCAAAAGGAAAAGCAAGGATCTGAATAAGGTACTTGGGAAAATGTGTCAAAGTCCTGAAAAGAAAAGAAAATGTACCAAATTTATGGAGGCAATATAAAATTTTTAGGAGCATTTATCGAAGATTACAAAGAGAATGAAAAAATCCATGTATATTCCCTTTAAAAGTGATTTTTTTTGGAATTGGCTAGACTTAGAAATAGTAAGATTCACAAGCTGAAATTAGAAGTTTAAGAAATAATTTTTATCTTAATTTTAGATTATTAATTTTTAAAACAAAGGAAAACCTGCAAATGGCATTCCTGGGTGTGCGAATGCACACAAATGCACACACTCACACTCTCACACTCACACACACTCACACTCACACCCTCCAGCACAGTGAAACTCGCATGAACAAGTGAGCAGTTACTTAAGCATCTCACCAGTGCCCTCCAGTGTCTGAAGAGAGAAACAAGACATGCGCATTAGAGAAAATTTTTAAATACTTAGTAAAATGTTAGAAAGTTACAAGCACCATGTAGGCCATGCAACGTGAAAACAATGTTCATCGCTGCGTGTTGACTACCATGCTTTCAACACGGTGATCTTACGGTGCACCCCAGCCTCCCCCCCGAATCCCGGGGCGCAAGGACGCGGGCGGCGGTCCACCTTGCTGTGGCGGCTCCGCGAGGCGCACGGGAGAGGCGTCCCCGGAGGCGGCCTGGAGCGGGTGACATCTGCGCTGGGCTTGCAATGGGGGCGACGTGCCGTGGTCGCGGGGCAGAGGAGAGAAGCCCGCGCTGGGGTCTGGTCTCAGGGGCCTGCGAGCCGCGGAGCGAGGGCCGGTCAGCCGTTCACGCCGCGCGGGTGGGGACTAGCGGGGGCGCAGCTCCGCGCCACGGGGAGTCCGCGAAGCTTCGCATGGGGCGCGGGGTGACCCAGGCCGTGCTCCGGGACACGTGGTCGCAGAGCCGCGAGCAGGACGGACTAGGAAGACAACGTGGAAGGCGGGGGAGGCTCTGGACAGCGGCGCACTGGGGCCGGGGAGGGGACCTGAGGGCCTGAGCTGGGATGGAGACATTTCGTCCGGAGGAAGCGATGCTGGGAACGTTACAGGCCCAGAGATGACAGACGCAATTCAGGCAGAGGGCGGAGCAGAGAGGGCAGGGGACGAAGTCAGTGTGCGCTGCTCAGAATCTGCTCGGGTGGGGACTCAGGGTGCACACGAACGAGCCAGCGTGCCGAAGGAGGCGCAGAGCTCCAGGAGAGTGGCGCTTCTCGGAAGAAGCCACAGGTCAGTGCAGGCGGCACGTCCGGAGGACGGGTCCAGCCCGCAGGTGGGAACTCCAGCACGAACTCCGGCGAGAAGGGAGGTGCAGAGGTCCACAGTCACCCACGGGGAGCGCCGTGGCCGTGAACAAGGTAAACGGGGCGGGGGGGGGGGCAGGGACGAGGACAAACAGAGGCGAGGAATCCGGGGAGGTGCCCCACTAGGAGGACCACCACGTGGTGCCTCAGGAGGCAAGGGAAAGTTTCCAGGAAAAGGAATCACAAAAAGCGTAAGGTCAAATATCCGAGGGCGGAGAAAGCCATCGTTGAGAAGTCTGGGATCCCCGATAATCCTCGGGACAGCAGTTTCAGCAGAAGGGTGGGGAGGACGCCAAGGCGCGGGCGGAAGGCAAGGGGTGGCCGTGGGACCGACGCGCTTCTGAAAAGTGCCACGGGGTGAAAAGACGCCACGGTGCTTTGCGAAGGAACAGAGCCCAGAAAGCGTGCTGAGTTTTCGAATGAGGGGACCTCGGCATGCACGTGGGGAGAAGCAAGAAAAAGGCAATGGAGAAAGGGAGACGAGCAGCACAAGGGAGGCGGAAGGAGCGCGGTCTCCGGAAGGTCAGGGTCCAGGGGAGAAGGTGGGGCGTGACACGTGGCCTCGAGAGGAGAGGACTGTCCTCTGAGAGCAGAGGGTAGGCGAAGGGTCAAGATGACTTTAAAGAGAGATCTAAGGGGAACAGAAGAAGTTCAAGTGGGACGGATGTGACTTAAATAAAGCAGGGAATCTGCGGGTGCTTTTGGATCTAATAAATACCGGGGACCCGCTGGGCGCCTGACACGGAGTGGCTCTCGGACGGTCAAGGCAGTCCCCACCTCGGGGGCACAATTAATCAGCACTTATCCTCGGAGTGAGAGCCATTGTTAGCTCAGGTGGTCTCACTCTTTGAGGAAGAAAAGGCAATTATGCCCTCTCCGACCCCAGATCCACATTATGAAATCAAACAGGAAAGGGAGTTGTTTTGTCAGGAAGATGTGAAGAGAAGTGAACAGTAAGTTCGAGGGGAAATCGAAGCAAACGTTCGCTGTTTAAAGCAACGACAATAGCGTCTTGTGGGGTTTAAGAGCCGCATGGCGTCAAAACGCAAAACGCTCAAACAGCGGGAGGACAGCAAGCGAAGGGGACGTGTCCTGTGGCCTTCGCATCGTCCAGGAACCGGGAAAACCCTGAGGCACGGTGGACGCCACCAAGTCGGGTCTGAGTGCTGCAGTTTCTAGGGCATCCGCTGAAACGATCCTTTAAATGAATATTTAACAAGCTAATAGAGGGGAAACGTAAGTAACAAAGAAAAGTACCTGGCGAATCTAACGCCGGCGTGCGGCACGTGGAGGCGGGCGGCATCGCAAGCTAAGCGATCCTGAGACTCGCAACAGCGTGGAACTGGAAAGGGCTTAGAAACAGCCTTGTCCCAGACGAGGATTTTACGATACAGAGAAGCTAAGTACATGCTTCACGGTCACCTGATTGTAACAGTGCCGAGTGTGGACCCGCCTTTCCTAAAACCTAGCTAAATGCGTCTCTTCCAGTCCACGGTGATAGACCTGGTTTAAAGACACAGCCTAGGGAAAAGTATTTGCATCTTGATGCCTGCTCTCTAGGAGACCCAGTCCCGAGGCTCGCAGCACAGCACTTGGCTGTCAAGTGGCTTTACTCACGACTGAATCCGACAGGGATGATTTCAAAATGCAAACGTGAGAGACACGGATTAACCGAAAAAGAGAGCCTCCTAGTAACCCGGGCATGAGTGTAGGCTTCTTCTAGTATCGGAGGGTTTCTTCCACACTTAAGCAAAGGGCCAGGCAGTCCACTGCTGGTCTAGGCTTGATTTGCTGAAAGTAACGGTGAGGTTCACCAAATCGCTCCTTTTATTTGGAGGAAAAAGAAATGTTTTTACCTTTTCTCCAAACACTCGATCACAGCAGGTCAGAGACATGCGAGGAAGAATCACGTTTCTCTCCCTGCTACGATACTGGGAGTCGTGACATGTCTGAGGGATCGCAGGCCACGGTGGCAGAGGGCGCTCCGGTGCCACAGTGCTTGGGCGTGGGCGTGGCCCAGGCCCGCGGCAGAGGGCCTCGGAAGTCGGGTCCCAAAGGAGAGCCGGCCAGACCCCTGGAGACTTGAGGACTGAGCGAAGACCCACTGACAGTCGCCCGGGCTGGGAGACCATCCCTCACAGGCCCCGAAGAGTGTCTCACTATCCTGTCCATCCAACTGTGGTCACCGGCCCCCATGGTGACGACGGTTTGAGCTGAAAACGGGCAAAGCGGTACTCTGTCTGATGGAGCTCTCGGAGGCCACGTCTCGGGGCAGCGACTTAGTCTGTCGTGGGTCCAGGGACACAGGTAGGAAGGTAAGTCTCACAATGAGACACGCCGCTTCACACCTCCAGTCACGGCTGTAGGGCCTGCTGGACCAAAAGCTCGGGCCGTGTCGAGGCCACGAGGGAGCACAGCCGAAGGCCGACGGCTGGGAGGCAAACCCCACGGGTGACTGGGGCGCCCAAAAACCAGCTGCCATCAACTCCAGAGCAAAGCTAGCCCCGGGGCCACCGCCGCAGCACCTCGTTCACCTTAATTCCAACGACGAGACGAAAATCGTGGGTTTCAAAGCTCTGGCTGGTGGTGTTAATGCATTTATAGCTACTTCATCCATATTAAATTATAACTCATTTGAAAATGGGGCGGTCTAATACCAAAATTCAGTGCCATTAAGTGTTTTTTAAACTTCGCATGCTTGGGTCACACCCCCTGCGGTCCCCGGGGCTCCCCGTCAAGCACGGCCACGGCCACAGCGGAATTCAGAAACCGCATTTTCTCCAAACCTCCGCAGCGGGTCTGAAGTGGGGCGCTGCGGGCCACCCTGCGAGGACACCTCTTCGAGGAAGGGATGGCTTTTACCCTCTGTCCTGCGGGGCACGCGGGGTCCAACCTGCGCAGGACCCGGGAATATGCTCGTTGGCTGTGCGTCTGTGTGAAAAGCGAGCGGGACCGCGAGGCGCACACCCGGGAGGAGGAGGGCCCCGGCGAGAACGCGCGCGATGCGGCGGCCGAGGAGAGACGCGGGAGAGCGCGTCGCCGATGGTGTCGTGCCGCTTTCCGCCTCAGGCCCCGGCGGGGCAAGGCAGCGCCTCGAGGGGTTGGAAAGGCTCCTGCGGACGCAGGGCCTCGCGGGAGAACTGACGGTCCGTCAGCAGAGTCGCCGGGCCCCGGGAGGACGCGCCTCCTGCGAACGCCGCGAGTAGCGGCTGCCGTGGGAAAGGACGCGCCAGAGAGCGGCCGGAAGCCTTGGACCGCGAGTGGGCGGCGGGCTCGAAGGCCACCAACGGTGCGTCGGCGCGTCGCCTGCCGGAAGCGTCACCTGCCGGAAGCGTCACCTGCCGGAAGCGGCCGCGAGGAAGTCTCGGCGGCCGTGACCGTGACCGCGGAATCAAACAAGGCAACGATTTGAGGGGCTGGACGTGTCAGCCAACCCTACCGTGGGAATCATTTCTCAACACACACACGCGTGTATCCAATCGTCAGGTTGTGCCCCGGAAATTCGCACAATGTTACTTGTCAGTTACATCTCAATAAGGCAGGGTAAAGCATTTCCCTATAAATGAGAAAAAGAAAGACCGGCAGGGAGCCGTGCAGACCCCGCGAGCGCCTCTGCCGCCCTCCGGACGCATCGAGGTGCAGCAAGGCCCCCGTGGGGACGCGGCCCAGCCCTGAGCATCGCGGGGAGCGCCAGGGGCACGGGGGTGGCGGTGGCGACGACGTGGCAGGCAGAAAGGCGGGGGGCGTGGGAGGTCCCGGCAGGGTCCCCCGAGGAGGACGTGGGGCCACCTGCCCGCTTTCGGACCCTCTCTAGCACAAGGTCTATGACCTCCGACTGGAGAGCGACGCCCTCCCTCCTGCTGACAGCTGCTCCGGGCGGAAGGGTGAGCGGACTCGCCCGGTCCATCCCGCCTGCAGATAGGAAAGCCGGTCGGCTGGTCGGCCACGCCGCGCCCCGGCTGCTGGCCCCGGCTCGTTCTCACGCGGCCCTGGCCCGGGCCCGTCTCTTCCCCCACCGTGAGGGAGCAGCGGGCCTAACCTGCTGGCCTGGCCTCCCTGGATCTAGGAGAGGTATAACCACCCACACGAATCAGAATTCCAGCAATCTCAGCGGCTCCAAACAGGAGAGATTTATCCCCCCGCAGCTCCCGAGGCCAGCGGTCCAAACTCAGGGTGCCCGCCGCGCTGGTGCCTCCCGAAGCCCAGAGAGGGAACGCGGCCCCCGGCTCCCTCCCAACAGGCGGCAGCTGACGGCCCCTGGGGCTCCCTGGCCCGCAGCAGCATCGCCGGTCTCGGCCTCCACCACGCAGCCCCCTTCCCCTCCCCCGCCCGGAATGCCCCAAATGAAGAATGGCGCGGCACAGCGGGTGAGGGCCTGTGTGCAGAATCGGGCTCCTGCGTTCGCACTCGGCCCCCCTCACTTTGCCACGGAGCACGTACGGGGGGCTCTCTGAGCCGCAGTTACTTCAGCTCACCGGCGAGGATGGCGACAGGACCTGCCCTGCTGTCGCGGTGAGGGTTAAATGAGGTCACAGGGGAGCGAGAATCATGAGCAAAAACGGCAGAGCTGGCTCCCCAGCATGCAGCCGACGCCCCTCTCCAGACGCTCGTGGCCTTGGTGCCCTTGGCGCCGCGGTCACCTGCAGTCGGCCCCGGAAGCTCGCTGACTAGGAGGAAAAGCACTAATATTTTCAGAGCAAGATGGTTCTCTCAACCAACTGGCTCTCCTGTATGTGACCATGAATTTCTCAACGACAATCTTGTACACTCCCAAACGTTTATATTTACTAAAATCAAGTTTAAGTGACTTTTGACTAACATACACAGCCCCTTACCGCTCCCCCCGCCTAATAAAGACTGTGAAGTCGGGATTTTTAAAAGATTTGCTTATAAACAAGGTATAAGGGGGGGTATAATTCTGGGCAGACTCTTTGCTTCTCACCTGAAACTCTAAGGCTGAGTTTGGCCTCGAGGGAATTTACGAAATCTATGGAAGCCTGCTTCTCCACGCCAGCCAGCGGCCACTTGAGCGCTTGAGGGTAATTAGTTCCATAAATTCTTCCAGTGACATCCTCTTTCTCAGAGGTCAGTGATTACAGTGCCACTCAAACTGTCCCCGCTCACTTCCTGGCACTCTTCCCCGTAGGCCGTTGACCTGAGCCCCTGGCCCAGCGCCCTTACCCAGCACCCTTACCCAGCACCCTCAGAGACTCCCATGACTATCTGATGGTTCCTCAGCTTCCTTCTCCCCAATGTCATTCAGCGCCACGCTACTTGAATCGTCACCTCTTAAAACTGTCCCCAGAAGCTTAAACTCACGAAACCCTTTCTCTGACCACACTCCCTTACCTCCCCGTACCCAGGCCCAGGACCATCCCCAAGCATCCCTCGTTGGCTTCCACTCTCCTCCACCCTTTTAAATTACCATTCAGGTTTTAAAAAAGGCAAATGACTTTTTCCTTACTTTGTAATTTAAACAGACATAGATATCTACTCCTCTACGAGGGCTGAGTTTCGATTGCCAGTGGTCATGGAACAAGTCCACGCAGGGGTCTTATCAGGATGAGAAGACTGTTCTCTGCATCAGAAGGGCCCTGCAGGCTCTTCGCCTGCCTGATGCACTGGCTGGCAACCCAGCCCTCCTCCAGGGCTGCAGGTTCCCAAGGCTTGACATTTAACTGCAAGAAAATCTCTAGTGGGAAGAAGCCCCGGCTGGCCACACCCCTGCAATGTGGCCTGGACTCCGCACCTGCTCAGGGCACCAAACCCTTGCCCTTTGCCTCCTCGAGTCACGAGGCACGACACGGCTTGAATTACGAGGAATTCAAGCTCGCCACTTGCATATTTCCCTCTTGTTCCTTCTCTGTGCGGCCATCAGTCTCTCACGACAAAGGCTGTGTAGAAAGCACTTCCCTTAGCATCAAGCAATATCCCGACCTCTCCGGCACGTAAAAATCAAAACAACATGTTCTGCCGTAACAGCCTTCTCACACCCCTGTCGGACTTAAAACAATCTCAGTACATTAGCCACCAAAATTTTAAAGGGGGATTTATTGTTTCTGCATCATGAAAATCACTTACAGGCAGATTTCTCTCACAGTCCACGTGGTACGTGCTCAAACAGTCACAATAAAAATAAACCGCCAACAACCACAAAATTGCAGTGGTTCAGACACGGGAGTGACACAGTCCTTTTTGAACTGGGGCAGGAGAACAGGCCCCGCAAGGGCCAATCTTGCTCCTACTGGCTTGAGAAGCAGCTGAGTGTATAACATATCCATGCCCCGGGGTACAGAAGGCTGTTTTCACCTTATTCTTCTCTAAGCCTTTCCCTGCTCTCCAAACTATCTGTTAAAATAGCAATCAAAATATAAAATAACAAAAGATTGTAAAATGCCCACTGAACATATGGATAAGTCACGGAGCATTCATACAGAAGACCTCTTGTACCCCTTACCCATTTTCCGCAATGGAAAAACCTTGCAAAACTATAGTGAATTTCACACCCAGAATACCTAATTGATAGTCGAGACACAGAACGTTTCCATTGCCACAAGGATCTCGCGTGGAGGAAGGCATAATGTTTAAGAGCAAAACTATTTAAACATCCTTAAAACGTTGGAATGTCCAGTGGGGTGAGAAGCTCAAGGATGAACTGGGATTCGAAAGCTTGCTTCTGTTTAAGAATCAAGGATTCTGAGACGCTAACATTCACTACGACTGGCACTTAAGAGATGAAAGGAGAAGTGGGTCTTCCAAGGGGGTCCCCAAACAGAAGGATTTAAGTAACTATATTCATTATCATCCCCAAAGGGCCAAATTCAAGAGAGGACAAAGATGTCCGCACGCTTTTCCTGTCACACCTCTATTGACCTCGCCATAGTTACCTGGGTCTGAGGTCCCCGGGAACTCCAAGAGTATAAATGAAAGCGAAGCAATTGATCTCTATGGAAAGAGCAGCATGCCGGGTCTCAAACAAAGGCGAAAACTAACCGCTCCAGCACTTCGATTAAAGGCGGCGATGGACTGCAAATCAACTAAGCTTTTCCAGAAAGATTCAAAACCACAGCTGAATAGGTAAGGGCTTATGCAAATCCGCGTCAAATGCGGAAAAAAAGGAACAGTTCTTTAGAAATTTCTTCTCTTGTATTAAGAATTAATTGGTGGAGAAGGAGGCCAAATGCGATGAGCAAAATTTGCTACCACACCAAAGCAAGTTTGTCAACAATATAGAAGTCCCAGAGCCACCTGCCAGGCTGATTTAAAGGTGCCCCCTGGTAATGACTGACTAGTGGGCCAGGTAAGCCTTATCACAGGGCAGGCAGTGACTCCAACCGAGGGCCGAGCCGCTGGTTTCACTTAAAGCAGCACAACCTTTTTTCAGTTTTCAGCTCCCTCTTTTCAAGGTAGCTGTGGTGACCTGAGCACCCTGAGGTAAAGCTGTGATTCACTGAGATTTGTCAAGGAATTAGAAGAAAATAAGAGAAAAAAAATCTCTTTTGTAATATTCTTTAAAAAATAAACTTAAAAAAAATTTTTAGAAAAAGTAATTTTTTTTTTCTTTGAAAAGCTAAGTCTTAAAAGAAAAAAGTTTCTTCAATAATCATTGGAATTTCAAGTCTGGCGAAGTCTTATAGTGTGACACTTTTATGTGTCGAGCTGGCTTGCCTATAGTGCTCAGTTATTCAATCAAACACTAACGTAGGTACTGCTGGGAAGCCGTTCTGTAGATGTGAACACCGACAATCGGGTGACCTTAAGTAAAGACTACCCTTGAGAATATGGGTGGGCCTCGTCTTATCAGTCGAAAGGAACGGAGAGGGGCGGGACTCGTGTTTCCTAGCAACCGCCCGCGGCGTCCTGATTGGCTGGCCGTAGCGCGGCCGCCATTTTCAAACCCCGGAAGATGGCGGCGGCGGTGGCGACGCCGCGTTCCTGACAGAAACTTCGCTCGCGGCCGAAGCCGTCGGGCGCGGTGCCCGTCCCTTGGGGACTCCGGGCACCCGGCCACCGCACCGCCCCCTCCGCGCCATGGAGCCCGAGCCGGCGGTCCAAAAGCAGCCCCAGCCGCGGAGGCGAAGCCGCCGAGCGTCCGAGCTCTGCGCTGGCGGGGCCGCGGGGCCTTCGCCCGACACCCCCGGGCCGGAGGCGGACGGCAGGTGGGCGCGGGGAATGGCAGCTAGTGAGGGCCCTGGCGGGGGCGGGGACACGGCCGGTCGCTCACCTGGTCCCCTCCCCCGGCGGCGGCGGCGGCGGGGGGCGGCGCGGGGCCGGTACCGGCCGGCCTGGGGGCGGCTCCGAAATGCAAATGAGGAGCCCGGAACCGTCCGGGGGCGCGGGGAGGCCGTGACCCCGAGCGCCGTGACCTCTGACCGACGGCCGGCCTGCCGCCGGCGCCCCTGGCCCCGTCGCCGCTACCCCGAGGCCTGGACCGCGGGAGGGGCGCGGGGCCGGCGTCTGCGTGGCGGGGCGGCGCGGCGAGGACCGCGGGGCGACGCGAAGCCCGCGGATGCCGCGGGCGCCGGGGCACGCGTTCCGCGAGCCATGTCGCTGCTGCCCCGCGACAGCGTCGACCCGTCCATCGGAGTGCTGGAGCGGGTGCCGCTTCCCCGCGATGGCAGGCTGCTCGGCGCGGGGAGGTCGCGGCCCGTCGGCCGTGCTCCCCCCCCTGAATGCCTGTAAAGACCAGTTGGTGACGGTGACCCGTGGAACAAGGGCTTTCACTCGCAGCCACAATCGAGGAGCCCTTCTTTGCGAATACTGTAAATATCGGGTGTAAATGACATTTGAATCATTCTGTTTCCGCGCTGCGAGGCCTTGGGAGAATCCATTGAACATTACGGATCACGCGTTTGGTGGGAATATAAACACATACTCATCCTTTCAAGGGTTTTATAGTATTTTAACAGATTTGAAGTAACGCGCTCCATTGGTAGAAAAGATAATAAATACGTGATCTATGATCTGCCAGTAGTGATGGCAGACCTTTGAATTTTGTTTTCCCAGTAAAATTGCAGAATTTGTAGAATGGAGATCCAGGGTTAAAGGTACAGTCTCAGGCTAGGCTCGTTATTTCTCCTGAGTTTATTTCTTCTGTGTAAACTCAGATCTGAGGATTCCTGTTCTATTTAAGGGAATTTAACTTTTCTGGTGGGCTGTTTGTCACAATATTTAATACTAAATCAGGGCATATAAACACAAATAATCGAGCCAGTTCTCGATAACCCAGGACTGTTATTATTACTATTTCTAATAGTTGCTAAAAATAAAAGGATGCCCACATTAGCTCCTAAGACTGTTTGCTCGTACATCAAATGACTGTACTTTTTGAAGTTTTATTGAGATGCAACTTGTATATTATAACATTCACCCATTGTAGCGTGCAGCTTTATGATTATTAATAAATTTATAGAGTTGTGCAACCGTCACCACAATCCACTGTTAGAACATTTCATCACCCCAAAGATTACCTCGGGTTTTGGGCAGGCATTCCCCACTCCCACCCCAAAACCTGGACAGCCATTGATCTACTTTCCATCTCTGTAAACTCTGTTTCTGGACATTTCATATAGATCGAATCAGCCAATATAAAATCTTTTGCATCTGCATGTGTTTGTAGTTCATCCATATTGGGCATGTATCAGTATTTCATTCCTTTTTATTGCTAAATAATATTCCATTATATAAAATGAATAGTCCGCATTTTATCCTTCTTACTGGTTTTTGGAAAGTTGAATCGTTTTCGGTTTGGCTATTGTGGATAAAGCTGCTATGAACATTTACAAGTCTTTCTGTGGACGTATGTTTTCATTTCTCCTGGGTGGGTTTCCTAGGAGTGGAATTACTGGGTTATATGACAAAATTAAGTTTAACTTTTGAAGGAGTTGCCACACTGTTTCTCAAAGGCTACTTATTTTTAGTAATGTGTGCTTTTAGATATTTTTCTCTTCCCTCACTGTTACTTACTGTTTTTATCCCCTGCACCCTCACTTCTGAATTTGATGCTGTGGGTAAGGCAACCTGAGAAGTGTATTAGAATTGCATAACACAGGTGCTGATGTGGTGCTTGGAACGTGTGTGATGGTTTCTAGATGCTCGACTGTGTTCCGGACTAGAGGTGTTCTAAGACGTGTCTGTTGTTTGGGACTCTCAGGTCCAGGTGAGAAGCCCCGCATGCTGTAGAGGGTAGAATCTGCGTGATTATCAGCCCCTCCAGAATCTTTAAGAGGTAGGAGTCAAAAGGGTCAGAGAGGTTTATTACATCTGATGTTTGACCCAAATAAATGAACTGTTTCTATGATAATTGTATGTGTGTGTGTCTCAATCTCTCTTTCTCTCTCTCTCACCTAATTTGCAAAGAAATCAAGAGCCTGAATATTTGAGCACCCCCAAAATCAACCAATTTTAACTCTAGAGTATAGTTTACATCATTCTTTCTACGTTCCTGGTACTCTTGGCATTTGCAGGTTATGTCTGGTAGCTTGTAATTAGGCGGAGGCATTTATTGGAGTTGCGCTTGCTGGTGCGTGGGAGCGACTTCCTTAGCCGAGCTGCTCCCTTTCAGCACTACTGTGTTCTTGTTTTCACACGGGAAGTCATCCTTCTTAACAGACGCGGAGGCATCCTAAACACTTTTCAATTACACTTTGTCATATTTCAGGTGTTCCTGTGCCTCAAGTCTTCTTGCTGATTTTAGTGACCTCTGCTGTATCCCTATCATTGATCCTTCTATTTTGCTCACTTTTTGAAAACTTTCTTCGCTAACTCATTTTGGTTTTTTTACATTGTAAACCCTTAAATACCTTCCTTATTTTAAGCCAGTATCTTTATGCTTTTGTAGTTTATTTTCCTTTTTATATTGTCTGGTACAGTTTATGAAAATGTTCGTTGAGCTACCTTTCTGCCATTTATAATTCCAATTCGGCCCTTTAATTATCTGCCATGATAGGAGAGGGCAGTGACAGAAATCATAGTCTCCGAAAATGTAAATTGGCTTAAGAATGAATGAACAGAATGGTTCTTTCTGAACGTCAACTTACCATTGTAATTATGCTTCGTTTAGATTAAATCTAGTTTACTGTAAAAATAATGCACATTGTTCAAAAACATACCAAATAATGTGAAAGGAAGTATGTTGGAGGCAAGGAATAATCACAGTTTTATATACCTAGCTAGTTCCTTCTATATTAGTTTATTTTATGCTTTATGTTATGATTATTTAGATGTATAAAAAGGGAGATTGGACAAAAATTCTTGAAAAGATGAGGGGCAGTCATTTCTTCTTTCAACCTTTAAACTCCTCTATAAATGAACTGTATTTGGTATATTCTAGAAAGGGTAGTTATAATATTAATAATGCTTTGTGAAATCAAAAAATTTTTCCCACAAGGATTTAAAATAGCTATCACATTTTGAGTCTGACCTCTGTGAAAAATGACTATGTCTTTCCAAGAGTTTTGAAGTTGGCACTGCCTCGCATGCTTTCTGGGCACAATTTGTTTTTCGGGTTACTTTTTTCCGTGGGTATTCAAAATAAATAGGTACTTGTTATTGAAATGGGAAAAAATAGCATTCCTGTGAAGCCGATTCCAGCTGGTGCTGGAAAGAATCTTGCCCTCCAATTGGGGATATTTTTCCAGTTTGTTAACCTGTTTAAAATTCCTAAGAGCTATTTTTCTTTCCAGCTTTTAGACATAGAATTCATTCTGAGGTCAGTATGGTCGATTCTAGGAAATAAAGAAATGAATAACTTCAGTTTTATGTTCTCCCGAACACTTGTGTTTATTGAATATTATAAGCGCCACTATGATTACTACTTTGTAGTAAACATTTGTATTAGATTTAAAATAACCCAAGAAATCAATTGCTGCTTTGCAACCCAGGCCCCATGGATGGCTCTTTTTAACCACGTGATTAATGTAACACTTACCCAAAGCAGTGTTTTTAAAGAGTGGTCTATGGACTTACGGTGCAAGGTTCTGCTCTTCATATAATCTTATAGCATTTGTTTATAACATATCTGTCGTGTAGTCATGTGCGTTATGTATTTCAGATGTTTAACTTACACACCTTTTTACAGTGTTTTATCAAAAAGCATGCCGTTTTCTTCATCGCTGCTTACCTTTTCTATAGCTGCAAAACCATTTCCTTCATTTACCTTGCTCCACTGAAGAGGCCCTCAAAGTTTTTTGATCCCTAAGAGTAATCAAAGGCTTACTGTGTTTTAATTTGTTAAAAAGAAACCGCAGGCCCCAAATGGAGTCTCTTGTGCCCACACAGCAGCAAGCCAAGATTTCCGGCCTGACCGACCTGCAGTCCCAGCCTCCCAGGGTGGTAGAGGTTGGCCAGCCAGGCCAGGTGGGGTTTCCTGGTCAGCGCACCTGGGTCCCTGCCCCTCAGGAGGGTGACCTTGCCTGAAACTATGTAGTCTTTTCCCGCCCCCTCTCTGCCTTTAAAAACAGACGGGGGCTCCCGTCTGTGCTGGATGGGATGCTGCCCAGGTCGTGAATCGTTCATTAAAGCCAATTTGATCTTTAAAGTTTACTTGGTTGAATTTTTGTCATTTAACAAATATTTCCCAAGTAATTTTTTAGGAATTATTTGCTTTAAATACCTTAAGATCTTTCTGCACCGATTTCTAATTATTATTAGTGGCATCGTATTTCACTGTGCCAGAAGCCTTGGTAGTAACTGAACAGGAGAAACCCACGTATGTTGTGGTGGAGGCCTCTTTCTGCCCTGCCGCCCCAGGCCCTCGCCGCCCACGGCGGGCAGCGCGGAGCTGCCTCCTACCTGCCGGCCCCGCCTTCTTCCCAGCCAGCCTCCGCCTCACGTACATTCAAGCCCAGGGCTGCCCCATGTATCCAAGATGAAGTCTGTGCTCTTGAAGGGTTGTGTAAGGCCTTTCATCATGACCTAGCTCTTCATTATTTCTTTTGATTCTCAACATAAGCAACTGCTTGCAGTTTCCTGAATGTAGTTCATTTCACTCCTCCTTGAACATGGCTATGCCCTATGCCCAGAGCGCCTTCCTGGCTCTCTTCTATGCTGTGCTAATTTCTGTTTCTCGTTGATTCAGCTTTAGTAATTCTTCTGTGAAGCTGTTTTGACATCCTCTTTCTCCTGCAGCCCTTTTCCCTTGTGTTTCTTTTAAAATATAAATAAACTTCTGCTTTATATTTGGCTTTGATAACTACAGGAGCCCTTGTATTTGATTTAAGCTTGCAAGTTATTGTAGGAAAAAGCAGCCATTTGTGGTGTTTCTGGAACTTACGGTGAACAAAGACCATGAGGATCAAGGATGAGAGACGGAATGCACAAACGGACAATGGCCTGACAGCTCAGGAAGCCAAGCACCACCTTGTGTAACAGTTGGCCCCGATATCCAGGACCGGATCAGTAACCGCCAGCTTCCCTAAAATTTGTGCCCCCTTCTAACTTAGAACCAACCAGAGCAAGACGAATTGCGCCCCAATCCATCACATAGGATGCCCTGCTCCCGGTTAGCCCGCCTGCAGCTCCCCGCTGCGAGCAGCCTCCCATCGGGCCACATCCGAAGCCATCGCTTGTTCCTGCTATAAAGTCATTCCTCCGCGGCCTGCTCCTTAGTCTGCCTTAGCGCAAGTGGCGGGGGCCTTGCTGCAGCAGCTCCGAGTGAATGGCACGTGCTGCTCTCGCTCACTTGGTTCACCTTCATTTATTTCCACAAGGGAGAAAACTACGTTTATGTACATCTGAAGCGATTAACATAAGTATAGTTTATAAACTGTCTTTATTTCCTGTGCTAGTTATGTTTGGGTTTTTTTTACATATTTTATAAACAGGTTTATATTTTATAAAGTCGAAGACAGATTTTTGTCATAAGAATTCTCTCTATTTCTTCACATTGAATGGAAAGATGACACAAAAAAATCTGTCACTTAATAAAGAACAAAATTCAGTCAAATTTTAATCTTACTTGAGACCTTTGTCTCAGATGTAATTCAAAGCTACTTGGTATATTGTAATTTTTTTAAAAAATCAGTACATGGAAGAAATTTAATGTGAAATGCAAATTAAATGTATTTAGGTGTTATTTATTATAACAGTACCCTTTTATTCTTGTTTTTAAAATATTCAGCATGAATGTTAAATTTTATCCAACAATTTTTTGCATCATTTACTGTTTTTTACCTCTTAAGGCAATAATAACGAGATTTCATATAATTGAATCATGTATATATTCCTACAATAAATTCTGCTTGGTTTGGTGAATTATTTTTTTATATACTCTTAATCTAGTCACTAATTTTATAAAGATCTGTCACCTTTGCAAAGATTCTGACTGTAAAAAAAAAATGACTGAGAGTGACCGGAACCTGTACCCTGATTTTTTTTTTTTTTTTTTTTTTTGCGGACCCTCCCACTTATTTCTATGATTGAATGATTGAAAGGCTACTTTAAATGATTTTGAAACTATGAAAACGTTTTTTAACTGTCTGGTGCTTTATTGTAATGAAGTTGCTCTCAGTTCATCTACTGTTTTAATTTCCTGTTAACAGACACTCCCTTCGGAGAGGTAGCTCCTTCACATTTTTAACACCTGGCCCCCACTGGGACTTCACTTTGGTGAGTAGACGCCTGGGTTTTTTATTTAAGACATGAGATAGGATTAATTCCTGGGTCGTCCTTCAGTCTGGTGCACAGTTCAGTAGTGTGTATTTCTCTGAATATCCTGAGATACAGTGTTTTTGGCAGCCTAATTTAATTATTTTCTTTCTGCTAACAAACTGAAGGAAAATTTTATTTCAATTAAATATAAAACAAACTTTGAAAACTACCAGACCTATTCATCTTTATATAATCCTTCCTCTTATTCCTAATACTGTTAAAATTAAGTCTATATTATGAAGTTTTTTATGCACATACTCTTAATACCTTTTTTCTTGATTGAAAAACACAACAATATATATGATGAATGAATTATTTTGCTATTAATCATTTTAGTATAGAGGGACTGCTTCATTATTTTTAAAATGAGACTTTACAGAGGCATTATCTAACTTTGTCCAAAGTGGCACCAGAAAATTGATTTTTTTTTTTAATTAAAAACACATTCATTACCTCATAATACTCATATAAATAAAGTATGTGCAAATAGAGCATGATTCTTACACTTTTCTTGTTTGGGAGAAATAGCAAAAATGATTCTGTTTCTAGTTTGCCAGACTTCTCTTGTGTGCATGTACTGGTGATGTGCTGATGTGATTAGCAATACACATTTAATTTATATTCTGGTTTTTTTGTTTTTAATTTATATTACGATTGGGAACTCCTGTTCAAGATTTCTGTACTCTTATAATGATCACATATATTAATTGGTCAGTAAAACATTCATCAAAAGTGTCTCCTGATTTTAATGCAATTTTGTATTTTCCTTTGAAACTTTTATCATCTTGATCCCTTTCCCTTACTAGCTGACGAGACTAAACTTAAACAGAAAAAGTTTAGAAGTGTCTCCAAACTTGATTTTGCAAGCCTGTCAGCAAAAATATTTTGAACATGTAGCCTTGATATATTTACTTATAATTTTTATGCATGTACCACCATTATTAGCTAATCTCACAAAGCACAATACTCATTTAGAGTGAGAGATAATAGTACACATAAATATATATTTCAAATAACCATGATAATTTCAGTTTTGGACTGACTTCTTATTGGGTCTGATTAGGTTGCCATCGTCTTTAACCTTATAATGTGAGTGATGATGAGCTTATCATCTGTAACTTAAATATTAATTAAGCTTATTTTTACGAGTTAAGAAATGCATTTTTAAAAAGTTCTGACATTTTCCTCCTGCACTCTAGGGAAGATATCTTGCATATACTCAGGATGGGTGTGTGCCACTTGGGAAAACACTTGTAGATGCCTCCCATGACAAAAGAAATTTCTTGTGGTTCATGTATTAAAACTCTCAGAATGCAATTAAGGAGTTTTAAGAGAGATTTATAATTTTTAAATACGTAGGTTAAGAAAAGAATAAAAATTAAGCCTCTAAACCAAGAGGTTAGGAAAAGAATAAGAAGTAAACCAAAGGAAATAGAAAGAAAAGTAAGAGTGGAAAAAAAATAAATTCAGCAACCGATCATGATAAAATTCTTGGCAAACCAGAAATAGAATAAAAAACTTCCTTAGTCTGAGACCTACCACAAACAACAACACGTGATAAAATGTGTAGGCTGTTCCTTTCAAATGTAGAAAAAGCCGACTGGCACCACATCTGTTCAGCAGTTACTAGCCTAGTGTTCTTAGCTAGCATAGTGAGACAGGAGGGCAAATCGGGAAGGCAAGGTCAGTATGAGTTTATTACTCAGAAAAAATGTGACTGTCTACATAGAACATCCAAGAGGATGTTAATAGCAGCTATTAGAACTAATAAGAGTTCAAGCAAGGTTACTAGCTATAAAAGTGATAAAAAAGAAATCAATAGAATGTATATATACTAGCAATAAACCATTAAATATAATTTTTAAAGATGCTTTTAATGAAAAAACAATTTTGAAAGCTAGGAATAAATCTATGAAAAGATCTCAGAGTTTGGTGGGAAATATTGGAAGCATTAATAAAGAACATAGGATACCTAATTAGGTCGAAATATACCATTCTCATGCAAGGGAAGACTCAGCATAAAAATGTCAGTTCTCCCCAAATTAATTCATAAATTCAGTGTAGTTCTAATAGAAACCCCATGAGAGTATAATAAATCTCATTCTACAATTTCTGTGGATAAGTAGAACGCCCAGACAGCAAAAGTAGTGTACAAGTTGGGGAGCGTAAAACTTACTGTATTAGCTATTGAGTCTTACTCCAAAGGTATAGTAATTACACAGCACGATATGGGTGCAGGGATGGATAAATAGACTCGATGGGACAAAATAGAGACCCCAGAAGCTTCCCCACATGCATGTGAGACCTTCCTGTGTCATAATCATTAGGAAGGAATGGTGCTGTCAGGAAATGGTGTTTGGGGGTGCTACGTCACCTCATGCCACGTACATACAAAATAAACTCCAGATGGATTGAACATATAAACATGAAAAAGCAAAACTTTAAAATGTTTAAAAGAAAATATAGCAGAATCTATAAAATTGTTAAATTTCTTTATACACATGTCCACATATGTACAATTTTATGTAAATGCGTCAGTGTGATCATGTACGTGCATTTTGCCCTTGGCTCAGTCTTTTTGCTTGGCAGTTTCTTCCCACATTTCCCCCGACCCGCTCCACGTAAGTCCGCCGGTCCCCCAGCCTCTGCTCTAGCCCGTGTCAGCCATACCGTGTGTATCCCTCTGTGTTTTGCTCATGTAGTTATTCATGAATGTACACACAGCCTCACAGGCAAGGTGCACAGATGCAGGGATTTTACTTAGTTTGCTTTGCAGAGTTTGCATCATATTATTCATACTTTTCTGCATCGTCTGGATATGACCTTAGGATCAATAAAGATTTCTTGAGTTCTGTCGCCTCATTTTTTAAAATTTTTTCCTAATTCTGATTTATATTCTTCCATGTCTTGTATCATTTTCTTAATGTCTTTTAGCTAAATTTGAAATAGCATGTTACAGCTTTTCTCTGCTTCTTAAGCATTTTATTCATTCCCTACAGGGATGTTATTCTTCCCCTTGTTCTTTTTCTCTCTTGGAGTTATTTTCTATAGGATTTGACTTGGAGAATTTTCTGTTCATTTCAGTGAGCTTAGTTTTCCTGAACTCTTCACAAGGAGGCTTGGTTCAGATAGCTCGTCTAACTCCATAGAGTTCCCCCTTTTGTTGTTTTCGGGGTGGCTTGCTTCTGAGACCTCCAGGCTCCCTGTTTTTCCCTCCACTTCCACCTGGACTTTATCTTTCCCATCCTCCGTTGTCCCTGTCCTGCTCGATTTTGATTCTACTCCTGCCATTTTCTCTTCAAGGCTGGGTCAGGTCCTGGAAGGGAGCTTTGTCTGGTCAGTTTTGAGAGTTCACAAAAGCTAAGCTCTATCACACATAATCTGAAAAGATATTTTGAGATGCGGAAGAATGAAGTGTTACTTAAAGAGTCTTCAGTATTGATTAAGAGCCCGGAATTAAAGACATGTACACAGTTTTGCCACTAATGGTGCCCGTAGGACTGAATGAAGGTGATGAATGACTAGAAAGTCCTTTAGGGATGCGTATGTCATCCTCCAGCTGATAAATCCTGCTTCAGGCAACAAATCTTACTTTGGACCATGAGAAAAGGATTTATTTTTTCTAGTGAAGACCCCTCCCTCCTATAGAATAAATAATTTGTGTTCCTTTCTTTAAAAAATTTGTTGCCTAAAAACTTGACAGCCTTTGACTTATATAAGAGTTCTATTCTGAAAAAAACTTTTTCCTAAGTAAATTTTTTAACAGGATGGCATCACTTCACAACAAGAGATGATTTAGTTGGGTGCACTATTTAGACAATACATATGGTAGAGATAATTTATGAGCATCCCTCGTAAAAATATTCTTATGAACACAGCCAAAGGCTTCACTTTTTAAAGTGATTTTTCCAGTTGTATGGAGTCTTGGTTTAGTGGAGTTTCATGCATTCCTTCTGTATAATAATGAAATCTTTTTTTTTTCTTATAGAAAAGAAAACGAAGAGCAAAAGATGATGATGTTGTAAGCCTTAGCAGCCTTGATCTGAAGGTAAGCCTTACTGCTGTCAGAGCAAAGCATTTAAAAATATGGAGATAGCATTTATTTCTGTGCTAAAAGAAAAATGGATCCTGGGATTTTTTTTTGCATTTTTAAGTGGAAAAAAGTTTTTTTAAGTGTTTATAACCTTTTTAATAGTATTTAATTGATCTGAATCCATCTTTTCCCAGACCAAATTCTTAGTAAGGCTTGGAGACATTTAAATTTTTAATCCAAATGCATTTTAAAAGCTCAGACCCACATACAACTTTATCACTAACTTCTTTCATACTTGTCTGGTCCAAATGCAATTACTTTTTTCATCATTTTTTTTTTTCACTCATTACCAGATAGTTTGGAATTCTGGTTTCTCCGAAGTTCTGTTTTATTGATATTTCGATCGGTGCTTCTTTTTTTTAGTAAAACTTGAAATTCTGTTTTTAACTAACCTATATTTAGTGAGATACATAGTAGTTATTTGTAATCTTGAACTCTAGGGTTTTAAAGTAGAACATGCTTTTCTTATATTTAGAAAAAGTCCTTATTGTGAATTCTGGAATCTTTTTATACACTTAATGATTTTTAAATATATGTTTAATTTAATGGTAAAAAACATGAGAGCTATACAAGGGCTGAAAATACGAATGTTTCTCTATAGACTAAAAGATTTTTAATGCATCCCTCTTTATAACAAGGTCATAATAAACCTAATTACAAAGTTAGAAAAAAGCAGGTTAGCAATTGCGCTTCACAGTATCCCCTGTTGAGGGCAGCAAAGAGCTTGGACTTAGTTCTCTCTTTACCCATTGCCATGAACTGAACCGGGATCTCTTCTAAAACTTAAAACAGTTAGATCTTCTATCTTTTTACTTAACTGCCTTGATAGAAAAAGGCTGGAAGGCAGATAATCTCTAGACTTTCTTTGTGGTTCCTTCTCTGAAATACTGGCAGCTCTTCAGCAAACACCGGCCCGGGCCGGGAGACTGAGGTTTTGGACCCAGCTCTGTGCCTGGCTGCCAGCCTGAGCATGCACCGGACATGCGCTGGAGGTGCTCCGCCGAGGGCCTTCTCTGCACGGCGTGTTCCGGTGGGAGCTGAGCAGGCCCGATGCGGCCTCCCAGCCCTTGATGACCATGCGACTTGGGGCGAGGCTCTTCAACTCTCTGAGTCCAGATTCCTTCATCCGCAAATGAAAGTAATGATGCATACTTCGGAAAGCTGGCTAAATAAGAGCATGCGTAAAGCTCCTAGTGCAGAGTAAGGACCGACAGCCCCCTTTTCCTTTGTGCGGCTGTCTTTCCATGTCCTCCTAAGAACACTGAGGAGGACAAGTTGATGATCTCAAAGGACCCCTCCAGCCCTTGATTTTATGAAGTGTCGCTGGAGCCAGGACGCTCAGGCTCGTCGCTTAGATTGATAATCGAGCACCCCGTATTCGTTACTGCTTTTTTAGGTGCTATCTGCATTTGTCAGTTACATCTGGACCACACACCCGAACATTCCAAATGAAACTAAGATTTGAGGGTTGGCGAGCTGGGATTTTTGTGCTTTGACTGTCGCCGTGAGGCTCTGTTTAGCTCCTGTAGGCTTTTTATTGTTACATATAAAGACTTCCACCTTTACCTCAGGGGTCCTCAGCTGAAGGGGAGAAACAAGATCTACCCCTTCCCCTCATTATCTTGGCCTTACCTGTATCAGAACTGAATAGAAAAACCTAGTTTGGAGAAAGACATCAGGTAAGAGGCCCATGAGATTGCCCTAGAAGCTTCTTTCCTCTCACTATGCATAGGTCCGTTGTTCCCTTATGAAACTAAGTAGCTGTACTGCTAAAACTAACTGAACCAGACACCTGGCTTCTAGCCTAGCCTCTTACTATCTCGGAGGGCTTAGGCAGATGTGTTCTTACCTGTGACATTTAGGGAACTGGATTCCATAATCTCTAAGGTGCCTCCACTGGAATGCCGTATAGAGCTGTCTTCTGTAAACAGCCCCCCCGAAGGCCAGCTGCATCGTGTGTATTGATGCACGCATATCGATGACTGGGTGATAAAGGATAGATGGTGAAATATAACCAATCTCCATTGCTAAAAAAAGTCTCGGTGCAGAAAGACGAGTTATTAACATCATCTTGAATACAAAACACATTGGCGTTTACAGAAGGACAGCATTGGGCCTTCCTCCAAGAAGAAACACTGCCCTGCAAAGCTTAATAAATTATTTTTAATAGGTTATTTGTCATTGTAAATAGTCTGTGCCCACTATTTATTTGTTCTACTCACTCTCGAGCCTCTATAATAGGTCTTCCTTAAACTTGTAATCGCTAAATCGTGAGTCTTTTCTTAACCTTTTTGCTGTAATTGACACCTTTTCTTCCCTTGGCATCTTGCTCTCTTGCCTTTTGACTGTTCCGTCTGCAAAACTTTCTCCCTTAGCATTGGACCTGTCTTGCTTGGTCCAGATTTCCTTTCCCAGGCATCTCACTCCCTCCCCAAGCTTGGGCGCTGATGCCCGCGTGTCCGACTCCGGTCAGATCTCCCTGCTGCCTCCCCCGGTTGTGTGCAGCACCCACACGCTAGCGCTGGATTTTCATTTCCACATTCTTCCCCCGCCTCAGACTCGGTGTATGTAAAATGAAACTCAGAATTTTCTTTCAAAGCTTCTTCCTCCTCGTTTCTCGGTCTGCATTAACAGTTACCCTCCTAACTAAAATCACAGGCGTCTTTGACTCCTTGCATATATCCTTTTCCTGACACACGGTGCTTGAGACCCGCTGGTGATTTTTGCGTTGCTTCCAGTCGTCTTCCAAACCATTTTAAAGACCACCTTACCACATAACTTTCATTTACCTGTTGCATCTGCCCCTCTCCCCTTACCCACAGCCCGTGATCTCACTGTGCGTTCACAAATGCTCCCCCACACACACACACGTTTTTTGGGAACGCCATGCACATCTCCCCTGCTCAGACCTATGAGAGCATACCGTGGCCTCCAAGGCACCACTCAGCTCGGAACCTGCCAGAGTGGTTTCTCCCAAACTCCGGTAGCACTGACTAGCTGTACAGCTTGTTTTAGAATCTGCAGAAGCTGCTCTGTATTAGTCACCTCTCCATGTGGCCTTACACAAAGGCCTGGTAGCACTTTAGGACCAGGGATGAAACTTACTGTTTTGTATCACCCACTGTGTCTAGAATAGTGCCTTCTGCATGGTAGAGTTTTCAAGCTTCTCTGCTTCTCATAAATCCTAAGAATAGAAATGTTTTTGCAGATTACCAGCATTATATCATTTATAGTAATATATACAGTTAGAGTCAAAATCTTACCTTTCAAAATAGAATATAGCACTTTCTGTTAAAGAAGAAAATCTGCTTTGTAGCAGGCCCACCAAACCAACTAGTAGTGTGCTTTCATAGAGGAAAAGATTCAAACAAGAAATTCAGAGACTGTCCTTTGTATGTGGCTTTGGGCAGGTCCCTCTACCTCTGGGAACTTCATTTCTTCATCAGTAAAATGCAAGACTTTATAAGTAGGCCTTTTTACCCTATTGGGGCTGTATCAAGATCAGGTAATTCACAGTGGAGAACGGCCCTATTATACATTTTTAGAGCAGAAATCACCTTTTATGTATTTATGTTCTAAAACATCTATTACACAGATATCAAATTTTTAAAGCAGAAGAAAAACTCTTTGCTTTAAAGACTAGGCAGGTCCGCGCTTTAAAACCTGAGGGAGCCGGACCGCTCTTTGCCCACAGCCCTGGGGAGACGTGCTTTAGGGAAGAGTGACCTGAGGGTGTACACTGCTCTTACTCTGCTGGTCTTAAGAAAAAATGGTAGGAACCGGTTTGCCGAGACTTAGGTAATCTTACAACTAGATAATTTTAGACTTAGATAATTTTACACAAGTATTTGTGTAAAATAAAGGCAAGGTCCCTGGATCATTGGGCATCTCTTTAGCATATACACATTTTAGCTCTGAATCATGATTTCCTTACTTAAAGTTGCCAAGTTGTCCTCTAAATGCCCTTCTAGGTGATAGAGTTTTACAGACAAAGGGCCGCGCCTGTGAGCAGGCGCTGGGGCAGGTGACGGGGTGAGCAGTTGGTTTCCCTTTGGGAGTGCTTCGGGACCAGGAAAGGCCTAACCATCGGCCCGGTTTTCTTCCCTGCTCGTCTTCCTGTACACATTCCAGACCTCTTGAAAAAGAGCTTTTTCTTGCACTGCGAAAACTGAGAAGCCTAGGTGTGCCCGGCTGTCAGTTAACCGGAGTCACGTGCTCCTGGGCTCCCGCCCCCGAGCCCGCTGGCCCCGCCCACAGCCCTGGGGTCTGCGTGCGCCGCCGCTGCTCGCAGAGGCAGAGGCAGGCGCAGGCGGCTCCGCGGGAGGCGGCGGGGGCGGATGGCTGCGGCGGGAGGCTGAGCGCGCCGAGAGCGGGAGCTGTGCCTGCGCGGGGACGGGGCCCGGGGACGGGGCCGGCCCGGAGGGGCGCCGATTCCGAGAGTTCCGAGCGGCACCCGGTAAAGCATGGTGGCGCATGATGAGATCGGAGGGCTCCTACCTATCAAGAGGACCATACGAGTCCTGGACGTGAATAACCAGTCCTTCAGAGAACAAGAGGTAGGACTTGGAGAAGAGTTCAGCCAAAGGAGTGCTTTCTGACTCCTCGGAGCTCTTAAGGTTGTTAACCGTGTGTTAACAGTACGGTTCTGAGCTTAACTTCTGGCCCGAGCGTTCCAGTGGGGCGGATTCAGTGGCTCGGTGGGAGCCGGGTCTGGAGCTGCGGCGTGAGCCCCTGAGCCTGGTCTGTGCACAGCGTAGCGCGAGCGTTCGCGGACTTGTACACGGAAAGATTTTAAATGGACATGCTACCCAGTTCGGTTAAATTGGTGTCGTTTCTGATGCTTAATACAGTTACTTTTTAGAAAATAACTTGTATTTATATTACCCAGTCTGAGGAACTGCTTTATGGAGTCGAGAAGACTCCCCTGTAAGATAATACTAGTGAACAAATTGCAATTAAAACGCTGTCTGACCTAGTGCTCAGTTTTCTTTTCACATCTAATAAGTTCATTGTGTGTGACTTTTTTTCTTGAGAAAGAAACATATGTTAAAATATTTAATCCAATGAATCAGTTTTTAGATACTGCTACCCTCCCTGCTTTAATTTTCTGAAGCTGTTGTGGTTTTTAAAAGTCTTTGTGAATAGTTATCATAAGTCAAGTGATTTTATGCCATTTTATTTAGTTTTGACAGTTGGTTTAGCACTGCATGGGTGGGCATTCCGTTTATACTGCATGCTACAGTATACCTACTTTAGCATTTCCGTGTTCAGTTAACTCCGTACTACTTATCTTGACTGTGGTGATGGTTTTGTGGCCATATACATATATCCAAACTTACCTAATTATGTATTTTTAAATAAGTTCAGTTTCTCGTGGACCTCAGTGAGGTTGTGTGTCTCACACACACACACCTTCCAGTGGTTAAATGGCTGCCTTAGGAGGTATGCTTCCATTTGGTGTGGTTTAGTTTTGTGTTTGGTTTTGTTTGCTTTTGGTTTTTGCTTATATGTTTCAGTTTTCTCGAAATGTCTCAGCAGTCCCATTGATTAGAGCAAGTTGTATGTGGTCATAATGTAAATACTAAAACTGATCATCTTTTTTGTTTGGTATCAGACACTAACTGTGTTTCTGGCATACCTTTATCCTAAAGGTTAAAACCACCAGGAATGTTGTCAGGTTTTAGAACTAGCAACACAGCCTTAAATAAATAACTAAATTTAACTATTTTGTATTACTGTGTAGAAAGGGAAGAAGTCACATGTGATCAGAACTCAGTTTTATCTTTTTATAAATACCTTTTTTTCATTCTTATTTTAAAGTTCTTGCCAGATGGAGATCATTTACCGAGTAACCCAAACAAATAAACCCAGACTGTTTTTTATTTAAGGGTCTTGATTTGGTTAACTATAAAAGAGGCCCTTCTGAAATATACCCTCTTACATGACACCATTGGTAGAAAAAACCCTTTTACAAAAAAAACTGAATTTACAACAGAATTTTTCCATGTTGTTGCTTCTATGTGTACGGTACAGTCCAATAAAAGACTTTAAATTGATCTTACCAATTTTCTGTTTATAGATATCCAGAAAATACTGTAAGACCTAAAAATCTGACTACATGTAGATTAGTAAATAATTGAATTTATTAAAAACTCAGTCTAAAAACAGATTCCCCATAGAAATGCTTGCGATTGCCAAACTAAACTAGATAGTCTGGTTAAAAGCTAAGCTAAATAAACAACATAAATTTATGTTAGAGGGTGTTGGGTGTTTTTCCCGTCTAAGTGAACTTTAGCCCTGGTGAAAGGTTGCCTGTGGTAGAAAGTTCCTCGAACATGTAAAACTTGTTGGTATTTTTTGTTGATTCTTGCGAATATTGTAGATTTTCAGATTGTCTTTCGAGGGGACCATATAGTCTCAATATCTTTACCTGTTCTTCAGGCTTCTCGTACTCACCATAGCGCTGTTAACAGCATTCCAGAACGAAAATAAGTAACAGCAACGAAAGCAATATGTAAGCCTTATCTTGGGAGCCGGAGAGATAGACTCCTGCCCCCTCTCCACTCCTCACCTCCAGCGCTGTACCCGCACCCGTGTGGCAGAGCGCCAGTGGGAGGCGTGATACCAGTTCCCGGAAGCCTCCGTCTTCAAAATATATTTTATGACGGTGCAAGTGTTTAGGTTCTTAAAGACCAAACCGAGATCATTAAAGTCATGCGTCTGGATCTCTAAGGAAAAACTACTTCTGGGTGTATCTCACACAGGCCAAATCCCAACCTGCATTTTAAAAGGCAGACTTTTGTCCCAATCTTATGGGTGACTCATGAATGCCTAATCGGTCCATGTCACTTTTCCACAAGTTTTCCGTATGTCAGTTTTCTCAAATAGTGTGTGTCCTGAAATTAGTGAACCATGTTCAGCATTATGCCTTCACATTTAAATCACATTTTTTAAGGTACCCGTTAAAATTTTTCATATTTTTGAAATATATGTGCTTGAAGTTTGTGTTGCGTCTGCCAAGCATTCTTCACATATGTCCTTTTAGGAAGGCGGGAAAGTTACTGTTGGATCCCCAGGAGCATGTGCGAAAAGTACAAAGGTGCCCCCCACCCACCCCCCGCACCACCGCCCGCGTCCTGACGGAGCGCTATGCTTCCTTCCCAAGGCTTTTTCAGAGTCTCCTGCTCCGCTGCCCGAGCCAGCCAGGCGCTCTTACCAAGGCCTTTGAGATTAGAGAAACTCCTAAAACTAGCATTCTTTGTGAGGAAGCGAGATTGTAGATGGGTTTCTAAAGGACTGAGGAACATTATTTAACCACCAAATACTGCTTCGCATAATATCCTGCCGCCCTGAAAGACTGCATAAGCCAAATCCACAGTTGTTTCAGAAAGATGCTGTAGATGTGTTTACATTTAACTACCTAAATCTAAATTCTGTAGTTTTAATTTTCAATATCACATAATTTGGAGTTATTAGGAAAATAGTTGTACAGTATCTGATCTTATAAGGAATTTTTTATTAATTTGATTTTATGTATTAAAAATAGATATCAAAAATTACTTTCCTCCCAGCTAAGCTAACTCTTCCTTTCAAACTCATGGGAAGAGTACCTTTCCATAGACTTTTCAATTGAAATTAAAGATTTTGTGATTACTTAGAAGCCAGATTTGTTATGCTTTGACCTAGGAAGAGGAAACAACCTCTTTCCAAAATGTGAAACAGAACTTTCTGGTGACTTCTTTGTTTCGGGTTCGCATTGGCACATCTTACTGTGTGAGGTAACTCTATCTCCATTCGAACAGAAGACTCTTTGTACCGTCTTTACTAAACAGAAAGGAATGCCTCGTGCCAGACTCCTGCCCAGGCATGGGTCGCTTCAGTCTTGCACACTTGTGTATCGTAAAGGCATTCACACGTGTCCTTGGCCCCACAGTGTGCCATTTTGCTACATATCTGAAAAGGTTTCTTTTTCAGTTCATTTAACATTTTCACTTGAGTGGTTTTATGTTCAGTTTTACTTTTGGAGTTAATCATTGGCGGGGCGGGGGGAAGGGCTGGTCCACAGCTCCACCTCTTAAGGCCTTCGAGGGCTTGAGTGGGTTATGCCTTAGTGGGTCTCGCATGTCTCTGATTTGTGGTCTGCCCTTGAGAACTTTAGTTAAGTCCAGTTGCTTCTTTGACTTTTCAGATCATTTACATTTCTCTGCAGAGAATTTCGACTCTGCCATTGTATTCTTAAATTACTCTAAATGGATTATTTTTACGCAGTTTCTATACCTTTTTTTCATATGACTTCAGTCATATCAAAGAATTTTTGGAAAAACATTTCATCTATTACTTTTAAATGGTAATTTTTAAGTGCTAATTTTAATATAAAATTTTAATTATAAATCTTTCTGAATTCTCATCTCCATTATTTTGTGAAGTATGCCACAACTGTCAAAGGCATCAAATACAAACAAATAACTCTACTCCATAGGTATTATAAAGGATAGGCCTGAGTTTTGGTCTGGCCTTCTTTGCTTCAGTATCTGTGTGAGTCATCTAATGGTATGCCTCCATGTTCCCAGCAGGAAAATAGGAAAATGCAGTTTGTAAAGTTTTGAGATCCTTAAATAAGAAGTGATATATTTACTATGCTATTATTATTATTATTTTTAAAACAATACATGTACAATGATAACTATTTCTCATGAATTTGTAATTAATTTCCCCTTAAGTTAATAAAGTAAATATATGAGAGAGGATCTAATTATTTATAAATCCTAACATTTCCATGGTAAGTGGAAATATTTCTAAGAAAAATATTAGTAATAGCTAAAACAATAAGATGTCGCAAGCACCGGTCTGAGACCTTTAAACATATCATATTTAATCTTTATAACAACTTTAAAAGAGAAGTTCTACTAACTTCATTTTGCAAATGAGGAAACTGAGGCCCAGGATGTTCCCTGGCGAGCACCTCTGCTGGAGCACTTCCCAACACGGAGGGGCCTCACTGGCTTCAGAGCCAGCCCGTTCCAGCCCCAGACACGTTCACTGAAAGCTGCTGTCTCACACTGAAGTGTGTGAGGATGAAACGGTGCAAAGCCTAGGGTTTGCTTTCAAGTACCCCAGTAGGGGCAGACACAAAACATCGTCACACCAAAACTGTCGAAGCTGAGCGATGAGTACTCGGGGTTCATTATGCTGTTCTCCACCTTGGTGTATGTTTGAAATTTTTCATAAAAATATGGTTTCTTAAAAGTCGACCTCTATATTATACTAAAAAGTTTTATAGGATTTTAGAATCTAATTTGCTTGTCGATTTTAGTTTTTCTTGTGTTTAATAATAATACTATGTTCTCGATGATATTCAGGTATCTGGCCTTATACCATCTATTTTTTTAATAAATTACTCCTGCTCATTAGTGTTCTCAGTATTTTAACATAATCTATGTTTGTTTTTACAGGAGCCAAGCAATAAAAGAGTTCGCTCTCTAGCTCGAGTCACATCCTTGGCAAATTTAATCTCTCCTGTAAGAAATGGAGCAGTCAGACGCTTCGGTCAGACAATACAGGTGAGTGGGGCCGGCCGGGGAGCGAGCAATGTAGCGAGGGGCGTTTTCTAGAGGCCCGAAGCTCGTGGTTTTCTTTGCGCTGTACGGACAGGTTTACCTTGATGTACTTAAACACAAATTTTCTTTTTGCAATATACTGGTAAGAAATGCTGTTACCAGAACATATTTAACTTGATTATACGCACATCTTATATCAAAGCATGGTCTTGGATAGCTTTTATTCCCTAAAAGGAATATTGGCTGATAAATATTTTAGAATGATAAAGTTTAGATAAATGAATGTTTTATGCATTGAGAAATTCTCAGAACTTTGTTTTTAATTTGTCTGATTTTTTAAGAAGAAGGAATAATTACCGTATCTTCCAAATCTTTTCTCTTTTGTTTACCTGTCTTCTTTCTCTTTTAAGTCATTTACCCTTCGTGGTGACAGCAGATCCCCAGCTTCTGCCCAGAAGTTATCGAGCAGATCAACAGTCCCCACACCCGCCAAAAGGAGGAGCAGTGTCCTGTGGTCAGAGATGTTAGACGTCACTATGAAGGAGTCTTTAACTGCCAAGGAGATCCGGCGTCAGGAGGTGGGTTGGCGTCCAGGAGCAAGGCCATACATGTCAGCTTTCACACAAAAAAATAGTCCCTGTGCTTTGAACATATGTTTTGACAGAACACTGGCAAATTAATGCCCATGGCAGAATCAACTTACATTTTTGTATTTGAGTGGCAACTGCTAACATGTGTTGAGCAGCACTTTGTGACAGGTGGCAGTCAGCAAACTTAACTCTAATGAAAGGGCAAAATCATGAAGCATGGCAGCCTCGTACTTGAGAGTCCATTCTGAATTATAGATTTCAGACCGAGTCACTTTAAAAGGCACAGTTCAAAACATTAGTTAAATAATGGTAAGTATCCGTTGTATATAATGACCTGTGGTGTTTGCTGGATTTTTTTAGGCAATATATGAAATGTCCCGAGGCGAACAGGATTTAATTGAGGATCTCAAGCTTGCAAGAAAGGTAAGTAACTTTCGATCATATGCCCTAGTTTTTAAAAATCACATTTCACAAGTTCTAAAGGATAGTGTTTTTTTACCTTTAAAAGAAGAAAATTAGAAACTGTCTACTGGCGAATACTTTTTTTAGATGAGGTTTGTTAGACACATCTCTTCAGATGTGAGTATCCGTAGGAGAGTCTATTTGGGAACTAACATACACTTTAATTTTATGTGTGACATAGAATCCACGCTAGCTTTATATAGTTAGTCATGCTTGCCTTCAAGTACAGATCTCTCATCGTGTTTTATTTGCTTGATCTCTTTGTGTGACACATTTCTCCCCCCCTCCCCGCCCCCCCGATAGGCCTACCATGACCCCATGTTAAAGTTGTCTATTATGTCAGAAGAGGAACTAACACAAATATTTGGTGATTTGGACGCTTACATACCTCTGCATGAAGGTAAGCTATGCTACTTAATTTTTATTAGTATCTGAACAGCAGTAATACAAGTACTTTTAAGTCTAAACTACTAACTTAGTGCTGAATTATTTAAAAAGTAAACCAATAATTGGTATTCCTGCTTTTTTTTTACACTTCAGATCTGTTGGCAAGAATAGGAGAAGCTACCAAGCCTGATGGAACAGTAGAGCAAATTGGTCACATTCTTGTGAACTGGGTACGTCGCGACTTGTTTAGATAGTGTTTATAGATCTGCCATACTTGTCATCTTTGATGAGTATCAGATCGATTTGCTGTAGTAGCTGGATTCTAAAGACAGATAAACAAGGCATTACAATTGAACAGATTTATGTACCTACAAGGAGTTACCATCTCTGTTTAAAATACTTCGTGAGTGATGCAGTTGTATTTGTTTTAAAACTGTGTTCCCCCTTGGACATCATTCAGACAGCATTAGTTATGTTCATTCCTTCTGTCAGCATCCGAGTGCCTGCCAGATGCTGCGCCTTGCTCCAGGAGGCGTTGCTGCAGGGTCAGTGATCAAAGACAGTATCCGGGTCCGCGATCTGGCGAGAGGACAGCCAAGTATATGAAGGCTCAGTGTTGGTGACAGATGTGACAGGTGTCCCGGGAATACAGAAGACTAGCATCTAACAAAGCTGGGGGAAGTAGAAGTCGCAAGTCATTGGTTAGATTTAGCCAAATTAGGGAAATGGGGAAAGGGGGTTCTGATGTCAGCCCAGAACCCTACCCTTCCCCCACAGTTAACTCCAGGAAAACGTCGGCTCGTTAAAACTGTCGAGAATAGCTGCGAGTTTTGTTTCACGTTCACAGGCTCACTGAGGGGCTAAATCGTGACAGGAACTCACAGCTTGCGTTCTGTTCTGACTCTCCAGTTGCCAGGCCTGAACGCCTACAAAGGCTACTGCAGCAAGCAGCTGGCAGCCAAAGCCCTTCTGGATCAGAAGAAGCAGGACCCCCGCGTCCAGGACTTCCTGCAGCGCTGCCTCGAGTCTCCCTTCAGTCGGAAACTAGATCTGTGGAGCTTTCTGGATATTCCTCGAAGTCGCCTAGTCAAGTACCCTTTACTGTTAAAGGAGATTCTTAGACACACTCCGAAAGACCACGCTGATACTCAGCTTCTGGAGGAAGCCGTAAGTAGGCCCACAAATGATTCCTACCCTGCAAGTTTATACCTTCGCTTGCTGCAGAAACGTGCACAATGACATGCTCAGATTTGTTGCAGATTGAATCAGCGCAGCGAAGCGCTCTGTACATTGGTGAACTGTGCGCTGAGCAATAAGGATGCGACACGTACTTACGTTGCAATCAGAAGACCGGATTCCAGTCCGGTCTCCCACTGGCTAGCTGTATGACTCTGTATGACTGATGCTGATTCTCCATCTGTGGAATGAAAGGACTGACTGAATTAACTGATTTCTAGAATCCCTTCAAGCTTTACAATAATTCTATCATTTTAGTGAAATGTTTTAGCCCTGTAGGATAAAATAATGTACTGAAAATGCTTCATCAATTTTTTGATCGTTTTTAGGTATTGATAATACAAGGAGTTCTCTCTGATATCAACTTGAAGAAAGGCGAATCCGAATGCCAATATTACATCGATAAACTGGAGTACCTGGATGAAAAGCAGAAGGATCCTCGAATCGAAGGAAGCAAAGTATTGCTTTGCCATGGGGAGCTGAAGAATAAAAATGGACACGTAAGTGTATTTGCGTGCTAACGTGAAGGGAGGTGTTGCTTTCCTTCTCCACCTCTGTCTAATCTTTCAGCACAAAGTATGAAGCAGGTCTGTAAAATAAATCCATCCCTTAATGAAGGAAGGTTACTAGTTTTTATTTTATGTTATCGGCTTCGATAAAGCAAACATTTGGATTCTCATTACAGAATGACTTAAATGTCTCAGAGGACGATCAGTAATACTTGTTTTTTAGTTTTGAAGCATACGTCTTGTTTGTCTAGGGGTTCCTTTCTAAGTAAATTGTTTTATAATTTTAATAAAACATTGACAAATTTTTTTGCAATTTGCTATGTAGTGATGGAAGTTGTTTTTAGCACTACTAAACAAATTCGATAGCAGATTGAATGAAAGCAAACTTATTTTTAAAATCTTAATTACAAAAGTGCGTGCTGGAACTAAGTGTAAGAGTGGATGGCAGTTTCGTTTCGTGATGTGCTTTCCAGAAGCCCAATTTATAAGTCGAGGTTCTTTTTGGGAGAAGTTGAAATCTGACATCTCTGATTTCCTCCGTGAGGCCTGATTGTTTTAAATGGTTTAAATCTCTGTGAGACGACACACTGACAGATGTTAACCCGTTAACATTTTGCCAGCTTGCATTTTCTGCTCCTTGTCGGGGAGCTGGTAGGCAGTCCTGGTGTTGCCAGTGACGTCACCCCGACGGCCAAGGCTCTAGGGAGCAGCGTTTACAGAGCGGCTGCTTCGTCCGGGGTCACACGTCGGTGCGGTCTGGGGTTAGCCTCACTCTCCGAGTGGAGCCTGCCCTGCGGTGGTGTCGCCGTCCCTGTGGGGTCACTTGTCAGGGGCTCTCAGCAAACGTGTGAAATTAGTCACGTCAGAGCAGGTTACTTTAGCAATGGATTTCAGTCCCCTAAAGTCACGAAGTTCCATACTTAGGAAGCTTTGTTTCCCGTTTCTCCAGAAACTTTACATTTTCCTGTTTCAAGACATCTTGGTTCTGACCCGGCCTGTTACACGAAGCGAGCGCCACTCCTACCAGGTGTACCGGCAGCCGATCCCGGTCCGGGAGCTGGTCCTGGAAGACGTGCAGGACGGGGACGTGAGGATGGGCGGGTCCTTCCGCGGGGCTTTCAGCAACGCAGATAAAGGTGAGGCCACGAGCTTCAGAGCGGTTTAAATAGACGTGAGCTCGGACCCCGAGTGCATTTCATTGTAGTCTGAGAATTCTGTCCCAACACGGAGAGTTAACAGTGATGCGGGTCCCCCGGCCCCGTGCCTGTCGCTCTCACGGGGCTGCCAGGCGCTTCTCCGCTCCGACAGCAGCAGGTGTTTGACAAGGCACGCGTAGGCTTCGTTTCCAGTCTCTGCCCAGTAGATGTGCGTGCCACGTAAATCCCAGCACCCTGTCAAGAGGCAGGACCTCTCAGCCTACGGCGAGCCTTTTTTAAGTTAGCTTCCCTCGTCTCTCCTTTTCTGTTTCTCCAGCTAAGAACGTCTTCAGAGTCCGCTTCCAAGACCCGGCTCCGGGCCAGTCGCACACGCTGCAGGCCAACGACGCGTTCCACAAGCAGCAGTGGTGCAACTGCCTTCGCGCCGCCATCGCGCCCTTCCAGCCGGCCGCGGGCCCCGCCGGGCTGCAGGGTCTGCCCGAGCTGCACGAGGAGTGGGAGGGCGGCAGCCCCTCGGCGGGGGGCGCGGGGCCCCAGAGGAGGGCGTCCGCCACGCCCGGTGGGGACGCTTCAGAGCGCGGCGCCCCGGCGCCCGCCCCAGACGGCGTGAAGACAGCCAGAGCGCCCCGGACGCAGCCGGGCGCCCGCAAGGCGCGGGGCCACGCCGAGCCCGGCGACCGGCGGAAGGAGACCGTGGTGTGACCGCCCGCGGCTCGCCGCGCAGCCGCCGTCCGCAGATGTGCACAGCGTGCGTTCCCGCGTGGGCGCGCCGCAGGCCCGCTCAGTGCCGGTCCTACCGCTGCCCGTGTGTGTGGTTGGTTTGGGTGGTTTTTCCTTTTTTTTCTTTTTTTTTTTTTTTTTATGGCAGCTAAAGGTATATATACAGGTTACTGTTAAAATGCAATTTTTTTTTTTTTTTAAGATATTTCCTCAGATTTAGAACATTCAAGCCTGGTGTTTTTAATCAAATGAAATATTTATGAAATAGGTTTTCTCTTCATTCTACATTCATGACTTTTCAATACCAGCCAACTGCAATATTTACAATATTTGCCAAAACTTAATTTTGCAAATACTGGGATTTTGCCGGTGTTTCTTTGATAAACTTTGCAGAATTTGAAATTTGAACATTGGCACCTAAAATATGGAATACTTGTAATATTTCAAAATTTATATCAAAGCATAAGTTCCTTGGAAAACAAAGCAAAACCAAATAGGTTTCCTGTTTTATCAACTGGAACGCTTTATATGTGTTTTTTCACTGCTCAGTGCTCATTTCTCAGTCATTTAACCTGCCAGTTATTTAATTTTTTTTTTACAGTTTTTAGTATTTGCTTTTATTTTTTTACTTTGATGCCTTTTCAGATTGGCACATCTTTAAAGTATTTTTCTTCTTTGATTAAAAATGGGTGTGCGTTTGTATGTATATATATATAAATATGTTTTTTAAATCATATTAACTTTACCAAGTGAAACCAAGCCATACTGTTTTTGAGCCAATTTAGAAAATTGCCATTTTTAAAGTGTAGCATTTCAGAGCAGTAAACACACATGAAATGACCCGGCATCTCTGGACTACTGAAAGAAAACCACGTTAAGGATTTTATTGAAAGTTTTAGTGTTCGACAAGCAAGAGGGAAAGCAGTTGACTGGTGATAAGTAAAAAAAAAAAAAAAAAAAAAAAATAGGAAAAAGAGAGTAGTTTTGTTTTAAAGTAAAACTGTCTGGTTGTACCAGAATGTGGAAGAAAATAGTAAAAGCTAAGCTCGAGGGTGTGCAGTAAGTTGTAGAAGGCTGGGGGAAGCGGACCTTATTTGCCTTGGTTTACACTACCTGCAGATAATGGGTTTGAAAAGCAACGAGGCAGGTTGAAAATTTGACGGTATCAGATTCATAACAGGGAAAAAAGACTGACGAGTCTTTTACTGTACAGTGTTTCTGTTCACACGAGGTCGTCGTCTTCAAGGGGTGAGGAGGAAAAGCCCTGTGTCCTGGCAGATTATAGTGGTTATCAGTTCAAGTAAATGTTGACGATTACATGAACTATATATTTTGCCAGCGGAATGAAAATTGAAAAAGACTGTAAATAGCTCGATCCAAATGATTTCTCTGTATAAATGAATTATACAATTAAAAAAAAAAAAAGCACACACATAATCACCCTTAAAGCTTTCTTGGCTGATGCATGTTTGGGGGATGTTCGCCAGAATGTGCTGGAACAACAAAGGAGGTGATGGCAAGCCTCACAGAAGTTTTAAAAAGTCAAACATACTTAAACCTTTGAAATTCATTGATGAATAAGAGAGATTCGCTTAGGTCGCTTTCTGCATCTTATTCAACCATTGAGAAGTCGGTATAATCAGAAGCAGCGGTCGGCTTCAAGACAACTGAACATCTGGCCGCTATTTACGATAGGCTAACAGCAAAGCATCGTGATTAATTTGATTAATTTCGGATTTTAATTTAGGTGTCTCAGCTTCCTAACCTAGACTGAAGAGACATGTCAAGCACTTGCATTGTGTGGACTTAATTGGATTCTAAATTGAGTAAACTTTTAATAAGACGATCGCAAATAGCCCATGTCAGCTGGCCATTTGAAGTCCAATCATTATTATGTTTTTACATTTAACAGTAGTACTATCATTACAGCCCCTTTAAAGACACATGCTGACACATTTATCGATCAAATCGTATGACGTGTGTGACATCTGGGATTTCCTTCAAAGTTACGGAGCAGGAAAATGAGGATGAAAATGTGACAAGGCTGACCGTAAGCTGCGAATGACTGAAGCTGGATGAGAAATACTGAGAATCTGTTTCACTCTTTGCGTATCTTCGTGTATATGTTTGAAATTTTTCACTTAAAAGGAAAAGACTTCAAGAATTCCTGGCATCTAGTAAGTCTCCAACTCAACCTGTCAGCCCCTCCGAGCCCCCAGCCCTCACTTTTCAAAGAAGAGGCGGAACGTTATCAAGCAGCCGCCTCCGCCGCCGTGTCACAGAAACGCAAACCTCCGGCCCAAGTTCCACGCTCATGTCCCCTCCGTTACGGCCGTGGTACCAGACCAGTCTGGGCTCCGGTTTGGTTCACGTGGCCTTCCCCCCTCCCCACCTTCCGTGTCCCTGCGTCCCTCCCCGTCCAGCCCATGCTCTCCCGCGCAAACGTGGACGCACACTCGGTGTCAGCCGAGGCAGTGAGAGGTGAGTGTCCAGCCTTCCGCGTGCAGCTCGGGCCCGGGGACCCCGGCAAGGTCCAGCTCATTAGCCGCATTCCTTCCTCCCGAGCAAGGAGCCAGCACTGTAGTGTCCGATACGGTTTGTGGTGTCGAGCAGACCAGAAAGGAAGGCACAGTTGGCTCTGTGCGAAGAATCCTGAGGTGCCCGCGAATTCCGACCTCTCCGGAGCTGCCATCGGGGCGGGGAGAGGGTTTCCTTTGCCCTCCCACTCGCAGCCAGGCCCGCGGAGACGGGCGTCAGGTGCGCCGGGCTCTTAGGCTGACGGCCTCCTCCCCAGACGAGGCTTGGGAAAGTGGCACACATCAAGTGACTCGCCCAAGAGCATCGCCTGCTGCGTTGCAAAACCCACGTGGAGGGCAGCAGCTGCCAGTCCTGTATGTGTGTGTCCAGTGCCCCAGGAGCCCCCAGACCCCAGCCCAGGCCGCCACCATCCGGGAGTCTGCCTCCGGAGGAAGACCTGTGGCCTTCACCGTGGCCCAGGCGTCTCGAGCCCTGGCTCGTTCTGCACTGTAACTCGTCAGCTTCCTCCAAAAAGAGCGACCACTGTGCCCCCCACGTCCGGGGGCCCACGCCTGCCAGGACCCACGCTTCCATCCCCCAGCAGCCGTCACTGTCACCTGCAGCTCCTGTGCCAGCGGCCTCCTTGTTCCCAGCCTTCCGAGCTGCTTCTCGAGGCCTCCCCGACCGCGCTACACGTTGGAAAGTTTCAGGGCTGCGTCCCCAGACCTCCTCTGTGCTCCGGGGACATCTTCCTCACCGCGACTCAAACACTAACACCCAACGACTCCCGGACTCACTCTCCTGCCTCCCCGTCCCTGAGCGCCAGACTCTCCACCCAGCGGCCTCCCCGACACCCCCACTGGGAAGCCTGGCGTATCCACACTCCACTCGAGAGCGCTCTGGCTTCTCCGTCCCTGATCCTCTCCTCCCTAATCTCCCCATCTCAGTAAACGCGTGACCACCCATCCAGCCCAATCCCTCTGACTCGCTCCTCCCACGACTGCGCCGGCTGTAAATCAGAATCTTACCGCTGCCCGCCACCTTCATCGTTCCAAGTTAGTGTTAGCGGCAGTAGCGCCAAAAAAACATCAGTGGTCCCCCACACCCCACTCTCCACTCCCCAGTCTGCCCCCCACGGGGCGGTCTTCCTAATGCAGAAATTAGGCCGTGGTGAGATAGCATGTTAGAGCTTTCGAGAGAACTTTCTGATGCTGAAAACCATTTTCATCATGGAAAATTTGGAAAGTTAAGAAAAGTATTTTTAAAATTATCTGAAGCGAATAGGAAGACCCAGACTCTATAGACTAGAAAATATTTGTAAAAGACACATCCGATAAAGGATTAGTATCTAAAATAGGCAAAGAAAAACCTTAAAACTCAATGAGAAAATGAACCAACTAATTTATGGGTAAAAGTCTTGACCAGATAAGATACCTCACCAAAGAAGGCATGCAGATGGCAAATTAAGCATGTGAAAAGATGCTCCACATCACACGTCCTTAGCGAAATGCAAATGAAAGCAACAATGAGACACGGATTAGAAGGTCCAAATCCAGAACACTGGGGGACAGAGGCCAGCGAAGCCCCGGAGCAGCGGAGACTCGTTCTTTGCTGGCGGGAACGCGGAACGGCACGGTGACCCGGAGGACGGCTGGGCGGTCGCTCCCCAGACTACGAATCTACGGCGTGACCCAGCAGTCACGCGCGCTGATGATGTTTACCCGAAAGAGCTGAAAACGTGTCCACACGAAAACCCGTCCACAGGTGTGTATGGCGGCCTCGTACGTGATTGCCAAAACTTGGGAGCAGCCGAGACGTCCTTGGTAAGTGGAAGAAACGAGCCGGCCAGCCCTGCGAAGGTGCCGGGGCGCCTTGAGCGCGTGCCCCTGAGAGAGGCCCGTCTGGTTCTAACTGGGGGACATTCTGGAAAAGACGAAACTGCGGAGCCAGGGACAGGTCAGTGTCGGGAGGTGGGGGGGGGGCCGACAGGTGGGGCACGGAGGGTTCGTAGGGCGGCGAAACGACTCGATGTGACAATGGCGGACGCGTGTCGCGTGGCGTGTGTCCACGCCTGCGGAATGCAGTGCACTTGGAGCGAACCCCTCGGGAAAATGGGCCTCTGGGCGACGGATCCATGGCGGGCCATCGGTGGCAGCGTCTGATCCGGGATGTGGAGGGGGGGGCATGCGTGGGGGGTGCGGGAATGCAGGAGCCCAGCCCGTCCACCCAATTCAGCTGCAAACCTAAAGAGGCTCTAAAAATAAGGCTTTTTTTTTTTAAAAAAAGGAAAGTACCCAGAGCAGAAAAAAGAAAAAAAAAGTGCCATTAGGAGTACACGTCCTTCAAGTCACATGAACAGAGACCAAATTTTGAATAATTCTGTACGTGTTCTACAGACAAACACTGAATGTACGCGCTTAGCGAGGTGACGTGGGCCCACGTGGACGTCTGGGCCACAAGCCCTCCCTCTCAGACCGCAGTTGCTCGGGACAGCTGTGCATCCAGGGGTCAGGAGCTCAGGCTCGACCCCCAGGCCCGGTGGCCCAGACCCCCACGCGCTCCGGCCCCTGAAGGGTCAGACTCCATGTGCGGGTGTGGCCGTGGGCCCGCTCTTCACCGGGGTGGAGGGTCACGGTGTCACCCTCATCATGGGGCAGCAGCAACACCCCGTATGGGGGGCCAGGGGAGCCCTAACCTTTTGTCCTCCCCGGCTGAGTCTGGAACGAACCAGACTCCGGGGTGGTCCAGGCCGGGGCTGGGCCCACCGCCCGCATCTCTCCCTTCTCTCCCCCGGGCCGGCGGGAGGAGATGGCGCCGTGGGAGCCAGAGGCAGGCCCTGTGCCCCGACCACCACGCGGCCTCCCCGGCGGGGCCCAGCGTGAGATCTGAAGGCTCAGGCGGCTGCATTCTCCGCGGCTCCAGCTGCAAGTGCCTGTGGGACGTGACTCGTGACTCGGGAGGCTGGCGGCAGGCCCCCTGCCACTGCTCAAACTGCCCCGGGGCTGGAAGAGTCAGCCTCCTGAGTGACATCACTCACCTGCTCGAGGCCTTCCCGGCAGGGCCCCTCCAGCCCCAAGCCCGGCCCGCCCCGCCCCGGGCGGTCTCAACGCGTGGGTTCAGCCCTCAGCTCCCTGCCCTGCTGTCCAGAGAGGCGCGTGCAGTCCGAGGCGTCTGGGGGCCAGGAGAGGGAGAAACGGGGAAAGGCGGGGGGCGGGAGGTGCCCCGGACAGCTCTGCGGATACGGGGGCCCGGCCGTACCGTGGAGCTGCGGGCCGCGCTTTCTACCGTGCGTCAGATGCCCGCGTGCCGTGTCCACACGCGGGGCAGGAGGAAGGGCTCAGCACCGTCCTGCCCCGAAGGAACGTGTCGTCTCGGACAGCGCGGCCGCCCGCAGGCCACACCTCAGCAGCTAGCACGTTCCTCTCCCCGAGCATCCGGGCTGTAGACAGTGCACTTTACAGGGGGCGGATGGGGCTCGAAACGCAGCGCCCGCGGGCTCGGGCCACACGTGAGCCACACGTGTTCCCTCGGGCCGCTGTGTGCCTGCCGACCCGGGGGAGCACACTTGTCCAAAACAGGAAAAGCACACAGGCGTATAAACACGGCCCCGCGCACTCCTGCCGTCCGAGCAGCCGGGGAGGGGCCCCCGACGCGGCCAGCGTTCCCACAGTGGGAACGATTGCTTCTGTCCCCCACTGTCCCGACTTGCAGCCGGGTCCCCAGGGCTAACGCCCCCAGGAACTTTCCACCGAGCGTCTCTGTCGCAGTAACTGACAAGCCGTGCGGGCGGCCGTCGGCACCTGCCTGCCTAACGGTACATGGACAAAGGGTGTGGAACTTTCCACTGGTTCTGCGAGGTCCTGAAATCAGAGCATGGGAGGGAAGCGGCATCCTGACCCAGCAGGGCCCAGCGCCTCGGCTCCCTGCGCGTGGCAAGCCGGGCCGGGTCCGCTCCGCGCCCTTTGCCCGCATGGCACCCCGCCTGGGAGGCTATCCCTCCTGCCTCGCGACCTCCTACGCACCCCGCGGGACCCAGCCGGGCCTCGCCCTTTCCAGGCAGCCTTCCCTGACTCCCTCGTCCACCGCCCCCCGCCCCCCGCGGGGGCCCCACCCGCCCCACCCGGGGACCTAGCGCTGCCTGTTTCTTACCACTTTCCAGGGTGGGTGTCAGTCCACTACTCCGTGAGTTTATTGCTCTCGACGTCCCCAGTACCTGCCACTCCCCCTGACACGAATGCGCTCAGTCGTGTTTGCAGAATGAGGTAGAAAGGCTCGATGATCCCGGCTCTGCCATAGCGGGACCCAGTGCCACAGGGACGCGGCCGTCAGAGCCGCAGAGCGGCAGGCCCGCAGGGCCCGCAGGCGGCCTCCGTGGTCCCCTCCTGGGAGTCACACCCCCCCCAGTCCCTTGCCGCCCCCGTCAGGGCCGGTCTGCGGGACCCACAGGGCAAGTCGTGACAAGGCGTGCCTTCCTCTGCCTCGCTCTGCCTGAGCTCGCTCTGCAGAGGAAGCCAGACGCCGTGTCGAGGGCACCCGAGCTTGCCGTGGACGGGTCTGCGGGGAGAGGCCGGCGCCCGCCCGCCCGCTGCAAGGGGACCCCGTGGGAAGCAGACCCTGCAGCCCCAGGCGGGGCCTGCGGGTGACGCGGCCTCATCCGGTGGCTTCTTTACCTCCGGGGAGAAGCCGCGCCAGGACCGCCGGCCGAGCCGCTCCCAGAGAAATGGTGAGATGATGTGCGGCTGGTACTGTTTTGAGCCACGAGGGTTTTATGTCATTTTTAGTGCAGCAGTGGGTAACCGATGCGGGTCCTACAAGCTCAGCTGGGTCGTGGCTGTGGGGACAATCGCAGGGAGCCCGGCCCCCTGGGGTTTGGACCAAACAGAGGGAACAAATAATAAGTAAATTTCAGTAAGAGAAACCAAGGCCCGTCTCCAGGGCCCAAAGCAGAGAGGCAGGGCATGCCCACACTGACCAGGCGGCCTGAGGCCTGCTGCCCTCTGTCCCTGAACCCCGCATCCAGGGCACGAGCGGAGAGGCTGCCCTGAACGCCCCAGTCTTACTCAACCCTTCCTGGTCTCCCAGCGGGGAGCCGACCGGCCAGGGCCCCGTGGCCGCTGCGTGGAGGCGGAGCTGGGTCCAGGCCGGCTCCTGGCCTGCAGATCCGTCCGTTTCTGGCTGCGCTGCCCCTCGCGAGCGGGGCAACGGGAGCTCCCGTCTCCTCCCTCCTCCCGCCCTCCTCCCCGCCCCTGGCCTCCCTCTCCACACGGAACATTCCCGATCGATCGTCTTAACACTGGAGGCGTGACAGCCACCCAAGATTTGTCAGACATGTGAGATCGTGATGAGCAACACGGCCAGCGAGAACTGCCGTTCACTACGGCTTTGCCATCTGCACACAGCCGCCCCTACCACTGGGGATAAAAGCTACGCACCGAGGCCCGCGGCCCCGTCCGTCTGCTCTCCTTCCCGCCCCGGCTCTGGCCTGCAGTGAGAGGGGCCCGGCACGCGCCCGGCCCACACGGCCACGCTCTGCCCGCAGCTCCCCCAAACACGATCCCCCCAAACAGCCAGACCCCGGGCCGAGATGTGCCTCCACGGGCCAAGACACCCCCCCTCCCGTGGGCAAGGGACGCGGAGCCCGGCGACTCCGGAAGGCCACCGCGGCGAGGGTCCGTGACGGCGGCCACGGGCGTCCGGTCCAGACGCCGGGATGTGGCCGGCGGGGGCCTGCGATCGCCCCGCATCGCTCTCAGTTTTCACGCGTGCGGCCCCCACTCAGTAACCATGACCTTCATTTTCTGGGGGCGGCTCAGCTACTTCCGGCCCCGCGCCACCAGAAGGAGGCCAGAGGGTCGCTTTCGCTGGCCTTCGGCGTGCGGGGCGGGAACGGCCGGGCCCCGACCCGCAGGCTCAGTGGTCCTGAAATCTGCTCCGGCAGGAGCGGCAGGCGAGCCACAGACGTCTCAGAGGCTGACGGTGACCCCCGGCCGCTGAGCCCCCACCCCAGACAGCCCGAGACGGGGACGCGTGTGCCGTGCACGGCCACGTCCAGACGCCGTCCACTGAGACAGCAGATGGCGGGTCCTAACGTTAGCCGAGAATCAGCAGCCTCGCCACCGATGCCCGGCCCCGCGTGGCGGGCGCAGGCCTGTCCTCCTCACGGGCCAACTCCACGTCCAGCCTGGGCCGCATCACCCTCACAGCCTGGGCAGCTCTGCGGTCTTCCCCAGGGGACCCCTTCCCACCCCGCCCTGGAAGGCCTGGCCAGGACTCCCAGCACCCGGTCCCTTTTTCCTGCTCGAGGGCCCAGAGAGACGGCTTCGTCAGACCCAGCGATGGCTGCCGGCCTCTGGCCTCCGTGGGCACCTGAGGACCGCAGAGGACGTGAGAAAAGCCCCGCCCCCCCGCCGCACCCCCTCGCTCGCCTTCTGTCTACACTGCAGCACACGCTAGAAGCTTCCAGAAGTGACTCGGCCCGAGCCTGGCCTCAGAGCCCACGCTTTCCCAGGTGCCCCGGGCGCGGTCATCTGTGCATGTCCAGGGCACTCCCCGGCTGTCCACCCCGAACGTGACCTTCGCGCCCCAGCCTCCCTGGGCCCGGGGGAGGAGAGGGCCAGTCTCCTCGCCTCGCTTCAGGACGGACGCTGCCAGTCCTGGCTCCCCGCCTCCCTGGGCGTTGGTGGGAATCTACAGGTCACAAGACAAAAAAAAAAGTGGCCCCGGTACTTTTCTTGATGAGCAAAAACAGAAGTGTTGAGGCCCCGTGGAATTTTTGAGAAACTCTGCGAAATAAATCAAAAGACGTGGAAGCTGCATCTTTCGAAAGTCCCCTCTGCGGCGGCAGCTCGATGTTGGTCCTGCGCTCCCCTGGGCTTGAGGGGGGAACGGGGTGACCAGTGCCGTGTCCCTGCCTGAGGTCCGAGACCCCAGCGCTCCGTCCTCTGCCCGCGCCCGCGCCCGCTGCCCGCGCCCCCTGTCCTCTCCCCGCCTCACGGCCCGTCCCCAGCACCCCGTCCTCCTCGCCTGGGACTCTGGCCACGCCCGTCCCTCTGCGGCCGCAGTGCAGTGGGGGGCTGCATCACATCTCTGTCTCCAGAGGGCCAGTCACTCAAAAGCCACCGCCACCATTTCGCACAGCTTCTTTGGACCAGCCCCTGCGTGGTGGCTTGCGGTCTACACGGGCCGCGCCTAGTGGCTGCCGTCTACGTGAGCTCTTTACGTCGGCTCCGTAAGTGGAGCACCAGCTGCTCTCCCTGCAGGTCAGAGGAAACGGTGACGGCGTCCGGCTGACGAGTGTCACCGGTCAGTCGGGCCCGGGGCCCCGCGCCTCAGGGAGGGTGCCCTGCTCCCCTCCTCGCGACCTCGGCCAGCTCGAGGCCTAAAAGCGCCTCGCGCCCCGCTGGTCTGACCACGAATGCAAAGGTCCCTGGGGCCCCTTTCAGAGCGACCAGGCCCCTGGCCACTGTCGTCTGGTTCGCTCCCCCTCTGCCTCCCAGCTGCAGGGCACAGCCCACAAAACAGTCAGAACACCCGGGTACAAACCTCGGCCTCACAGTGCGCGCTGAAAAGACCGTTTTGTTTTGTTTTGTTTTTTTTATTTTCCAGCGCCAGCCCACAGGGCAAGGGACCAGCATTGTTTTGTGAGAGATAACGAGCTGTTTCCAGCCTCCGTCCGGCTGGCCCGGGCAGATACCACGGGGCTCCTGACCCACGGGAAACCCCCTCGGCCTCATGGAAACCCGAGAGAGGGGAGCAGCCCCCGGGGGGCCGCTCAGGCCCCGCCCGAAGTCAGAGGAGCAAAAAAACATGCATCGGCCCAGGCCGAGGGCGGCGCCCTGGGCTGGACCAGCACTCGCAGGAACACAGACGCCTGCGGGCGGACCACGCGCCACGGCGTCCCCCACGGGCGCGTCCGCGCCATGCTGACCAGGTCCCCAGGGGCGCAGTCTGCAGAGCACGAGGCCCTGCCAACGAGAGAACCGAGCGGCTCGGCCCGAGAGCTCACTCAGGGCCAGCGCCAAGGTCGGCTGTGCTCCCCTGGGCTCCCCGCCCACACCCGGCACCAATAAGACCTCACCGAATTTATCGCCCGGTTCCTTCTAGAACTCATAAAGCCGAGCACCCCTCCGCCCCCACCCCCGGCCGCCAGTGGGGCTGGGAGAGCCCCCGGAGTGGGAGAGAGGGGCTCGGGGGTCTGTCTTGCGTCCCGCGCGCGTGAACGAGCTGTTCTGGGCACGACTCCGCACGCCACCCATGTCCCTCGCGAGGGCCTCCCCGCGGCGTCCGGGGGCTGCCATTATTATTTCCCCCAGCTCCACGAACGAGGAAACCGAGCGTACCGGTGACTCGCCCAGGGCCACCCAGCCGTACCCGGCGCAGCCGGGACGTGACGGCCGGGCCTGCGTAAGGGCTCCGCCGTCTGCCTGGCCTCCCGGGCAGTGTGGGCACTCCCAGGCTTTACTCTCGGTTCCTTCTGCCAAGAGCATCCTCTCACTTGCTGAGAGCCTCGTCCACGTCCAGTACCGGGCCCGGCTCCACCACCTCAGAGTCTCTGCCCGGCACCGTGCATGCTGGTGACGCTGGGACCCACCAACGGGTCACCTGTTCTGCAGATGGTCACTTACACCTGCACCTCATCTCTCTTAGAAGCCAGAGGCTGGGGTGACACCTCACTTGTGTTCGCACAGACCCATAAGGTGGGCGGCTCAAGAGATCACTTATAGAATGCATGAATGAATGAATGAATGAATGAATGAATGAGTCACCACCATCAGCACCTCCCCCGTGCTGTTGTGACCACCAGGCTCTGGGCTGGAGAAAATACAATGTTCTCAAAAGCACTCACATTCCCTTCCCCAAGATTTGACTCCATCTGGGTCATAGGTCAACCGGGCCGAAACGGGGGGACTTCCCGGGCTGGCGAAGCTCCTGGCACCTCGTGCCTGGGCAGCAGAGTGGGTCCTGGGGCTGGCGGGTCACCAAGCAGAGCACTAGCTGTTCCCAAACAGAGTGACTCAGCCTCGACTTGTGCAACCTGCAGCCTCGCACCTGGGATCCGCGTGGCTGGGCGCGCCCTCCCGCCCCCCCCACCCCCGACGGCACCCCCCTTCCACATTGTGGTCTCCAGGGACCAGGGACAGGCCACAGCAGCGCCTCCACTCTCGGCTTCTCAGCCTCGCCCCTCAAGCCCCCGGGAGCGTAAAGCAGATACCAAGGCTGAGCTTCCCCCTAACTGGGGGCCAGAAAATCGGGGGCCCCAGACTACCCAAGGGGTCAGGACACACGAGGCCCCCACGTGGCCTGTTCCAGGGGTGCTCTGGGGCCTCTGATTGTGCAGCCAGAGTGAGACTCTCCGGGTTCCAGCAAAGGGTGGGCGCAGGCTGGGAAGGCAGCGTGAAATGGAAAGTGGGAGCCAGCGCCCTGGGGGTGAGAGGGTAGAGCACCCCCAGACAGGGAAGGACTGCAGATGAGCAGAAGGGGGCGTGGGCTGTTCCCAGAGTATAGCAGAGCCAGAGAGAGGAGGGCGGGCGAGGCCATCTGCGGGCTGGGCGCAGCTGCAGGTGCGGGCAGGCCCCGCCCTCACAGGTGCCGGCTGCGGACCCGCCCTGGCTCCCTCTGGAGGACATGCCAGCAGGTGAGGAGGGGCTGGCCATATTTATTGGCCCCCAAACTCAGAACCTGGGCTAGTTTACAGAGAAAAAGAGACAGGATCCCTGATTCGGAGTGTTCCTGGGACGAGAGCTACATGCAGTTGAGAATCTGCTCTTGGGACTTTTGGGGGCGGGGGTGGAAGGTCGTTGGTGCCCTGGGAAGAGAGAAGCCTTCATCCGACACCCTATTAGCTGGTCAGAGGGACTCGATGTCTAAATCCCGTCTGTCCTATGGGCGCCCGCGCTGGGACCTCCGTCTTTCTAGACCGGGAGGGAGCGGACTCGAGGTGGCTCGTTCTTTGCGTCCACCTGATGGGGCCCCGCGGCCCGCGGCACCGGGCAGTGGGCGTATGTCATCTGTGGGGTGTCCACGGGCGTTTCCGGAGGAGGCAGGCGTTTGGACCCGTGAACTCGGCGGAGCCCGGGGCCTCACCCGTGACCCAGCCGGCGTCAGGATGTGCCAAGCCAGAGGCGCGGACGGACATCCATCTCCCTGCGTCAGGACACCGGCCCCCGGCCCCCCGCCCCCGCCAGCCCCCGACGCCCGGCCCGGGATGGCACCGACCCCCGGTCTGCCTGGCAGGCGGCAGCCGTGGGACCCCTCAGCCTCCGGAACCACGGAGCCAACCGCTCAGACGTCTCTGCCTCCTGTCGATTCGGGGGACCCTGACGCATCCTGGCCCAGCGGGGTATATGATCACACATGGGCGGAGATGACGGGGTGCAATGGGGTCACCGTCCGTCCAGCATGTAGCCAGGGTCTACGAAGCACCCGGCCCTGTTCTGGAGAGCTTCCTGGAGGAGGAGGCATTTGATGTGGCCCTTAAAAGAGGGATGGGTTTTTCAGGCCGGTCGGGAACAGGCAGAAGTAGGATCCAAAAGATCCGGGGTGATCCCGTAAAGAAAAGGTACTGTTTAGTCTATGGAATCGGACCCGTCGGGGGCGATTTTGCTTTAGTCTAGATCGGTGGTGTCCTTGCCTCGACCAGTCCCGGCAGGAGTGCGGGTTCCGTCCTGCTCAGCGGAACGTCGGCTTTGCGTGTGGTTCATATGTCAGACACCAAGCGCTTACCACATACTTAACGCACATATCCAAGGGCCGAGCCCGCTGACCGCTCTGCAAATTCAAAGGAGCACTAAGGCCACGACCAGTCTGGATGGATCTGTTGGGAGAGAGAACTCGGCCCCGCCCACGATTCGCGGCCCCTCCCAGGCCTGCAAAGGACCAGGTCTTCCCTGAGCTTATAGGCCCCGTGGGCTGAGAAGAAGAGCAGAGAACTCCGTCTTCGTCAGATTGGGGTGCGATGTTTAGGGGAACGACGGCAAATGACCTACGTTGCCGAGCCGCGGGTGAAAAACTGCAGGGAACTCAGGTATTCAACCGGACGAAGAATGCTTCAGAGAGGTCTCCGAATCCTGTTCGCACGTCCCGTCCACAATGACTCTCATCCCTGCCATTCGCACGAAGGCAGCTGGGGGCTTCGGAAAGCTGTTTAGAATGTGAGGGGGCCCCACCCCGCCCTCCAAGCCTTCAAGGAAGTTCCGCGTGGACCCAAAGCGTTTTCTCCCGCAGAGTCAGGAATGAGAGAGTCAATGAAACTCAGGATTCCAGCTTCCAGAAGACGTCCTGCCCTGCGCATCCCAGCCGGCCCCCTCCCAGGGCCAGATCCTCTGGGCAGGTGACGAGGCTCTGCTGGAGGGCAGGGCCTTGGAGCCCTCAGGCCTGTCCAGGCCCCTCTGCCCTGCGGCGCCTGAGATGAGTCCGTCCTGTCCCAGACCCTCGGATCCTCTCTGTTCTCTCGGGGCAGTAGATAAAGAGAAGTCCCTGCTCGCTTCTAGCCTTGAGGCCCCATCGAGCCCTTTTGGGGACCAAGATCACCAGTGAGAAGCCCCCGAGGTCCTGGCTCCAACGCCAGCCAGACCCACGGCCCTGAGCAGCGGGCGGCTTCATTTCCTCCGTCCTTATCCTCCGTGCAGGGAGCGTTGTTTTTAGTGTAACGTAGTTCAGACGTACAACAAAACGGAGACCGTGGCTGTCGCCGGCTGGAAAACGATGCAGGAGGCCCCAGCTGGGGGCCGTGTGCCCCCCCTCCTGAGCTTGGGGTTCACTGTCCCCGTGTGTGAGCCGCGTGTTTCTGCCACGTCGGGGGGTAAAAAAAGCATTTTTCTCAAAGAAAAGAAAATCGGTTTTACACCCCGCAGACTTGAACAGGGAGTTGTTTTCAGACCTCGAACCTCGTAGGCCAGTAAAATGTCAAAATTAGTTTGGGGCACTCGTAGGAGGACTCGGAGTAAGACCATGGAAAAAGAAAAACCCACAAAACTGTCATCCGCAGTTACGACAGCTTCGTGAAGGGAGGAACATCTAACGTGAAAAATGTAAAAAGAACATGTTCTCGGAATTCAAGAACCCGAATGCATCAAGTCAGTCCAAAGCGTCTTCATGCTCCTCATTTTCACGCTGAGACTGGGAAGCTTCATCGTGGACTGCTTGGCATTTAGGAATCACTAACGCAGGAACTCAGGCCGCTGTGACCTGTGTTCCTTAGAGAACGGGCTGCGTGGAGGGAGCACCCCCGCCCCGGGCACGGGCTGCGTGGAGGGAGCACCCCCGCCCCGGGCACGGGCTGCGTGGAGGGAGCACCCCCGCCCCGGGCACGGGCTGCGTGGAGGGAGCACCCCCGCCCCGGCCACGGGCTGCGTGGCCGCCCGCCCCTCCCCCGATCGCACACCGGGTCTGCGATCGCACGCCTCTGCCCGTTTCCTTGTCTTCCTGTCTTTATCTCTCCAGATAACTCCTTCCTCGTCTTCCGCCCCCCCCCCCCTCGGAGCCCTGCCCTTCTCCCCTGCAGTCCCCCCAGCCCGCTGGCCACCACCCCGCCCGCCCTCAAACCCAGGACCTCCCCTCGCCCTGTCCGGCCACAGGCCACACACTGGAAGGACTTTGGCCGGACTCCAAGGACAGGGCTGGGATGAACCAGGCTGCAGTGTGTGAGGGTCACAGGAGACCGGAGTGGTCCCCTGGTAACGTCACAAAGGGGAGACTTAAAGGAAAACGTCAGCACTAAGGCAGCCCCCCACACCCCCTCAATCCCCCCCCCACTCCCCCGTGGCCCGCTGGGGATTAACTGGACGAACTGGACAGGCTGCCACGCACCTAGCACAGGTGCGGGGGCGGCTGGGACAGGGCCAGTGCTCTGCAGCGACCCCCCAGGTGAGCCGACTCCGCCCGCCCCACCCTGAGCCACAGAAATGGGACGAGATAAAGTCAGTCCTCACTGAGCGTCTGGGCTTCGCCTGCACTCAGACGACGCGAGCAGGAAGGGGGCCCGGGGCTGAGCGGCTCCCGAGGTCGAGGTCGCAGAGCCGGTCGCAGACGCTGCCGGCCGGCGCCTTCGCCGCCCCGGGCCTCGGTTTCCCCACGTGCGAGAGGAGCTCGGATCGGGCTGCCCCTGAGAGCCGGGAGAGGGGCCCTCAGAGACTCGGAGCTGTGACAAGCAGCCGCTTTCCAAACGCCACGCAGGGACACCAAAAGCCCAAATTCGAATGACGCCTTCTGGCATGGGGTGGGCGGGGCAGCCGAGGACCGGCTCCGGCTCCTCCCAGCTCCTCCCGGTGCCGCCCCCGCCCCCTGCAAATCCTGGGGAGCAGCTGGGGAGCCCCAGCTCACAGGGGGGCTGCAAGCAGCAGCGGAGGAAGCACACAGCTGAAGGGTGACTGGCCCTCTGCTCACATCTGACCGCCAAGTGGCCCCGGCTCAAGGCCACCGACTCCACGGCCATCACGGCACCTCCGCCCTTCCCACCGCCCGCCGCGAGGCCGGGCTGGTCCTCCAGTGCCTCGGCAGTATGTAAACCTGCGCGCCCCTGCATCTCAAATGCAAGACGCACGCACCCACATACACACACACACACACACACACACACACACACACACAGTCTAAAAACTGACGTGAGCCCAAAGAACTGTGTTCGCAGGGTGGCAAGCTTTATTGTGTGTGCGCTACATGGTGTCCCAATCCTGGGGTTCGGCCCCTGACCCAGCAATCGGGCCAAGAACCGTGCCTGCTCCACTCCCCCCTCGCACCCCCAGACCACGCCCACGCCCCTCGACCCCCTCAGGACCAGAGAGGAGGCAAGGCTGGCCGTCTGGCCTACTCGGGGCCAGGGAAGAGGGTGGAGGCTCCAAGCGCCCCAGATGCCACTGCGTGGGGCCCTTCGACCTCCCGGCCGGACGCTCAGCACAGCACGCCGCCCTCGGAGCTCACTTCTCTTTTATTCGGGCCACCATGTGGCTTCGGGGGCCCTCACAACAGCCCTGTGAGGTGGGGAGCATGCCCGTTCACCGCAGAGAGGCGCAGGGGCAGCCCAGGTCCCCTGGCCGGAACTCAGGCCAGGAGGGGTGAGGGGCCCCATCCCCCAGGTCCCCGTCCCGTCCGCAGCCCCCGGGCCGGGCCGCAGAGGTGGCAATGGGCGGGGGACCCGGCCGGGCCGGCCGCACTAGCGGGCGAGGATGCGGGTGAACTCCTCGTAGTTCACCTGCCCGTCCTGGTCCACGTCCGCCTCGCGGATCATGGCCTCTACGTCCTCCTGGGACAGCTTCTCGCCCACCTGGGCCATGGCCTGCTTGAGCTCGTCCACGCTGATGTAGCCGTCGCCGTCCATATCGAAGGCGCGGAAGACTGCCCGCATGTCCCCCTCGCTGAGGCCGGCCTTCACCTTCCTGGCCATCTCGGCCAGGAACTCCTGCAGGCTGATGGCGCCGTCGCCGTCCGCGTCCACCCGGGCGATGATCTCCTTCAGCTCGGCCTCCGTGGGGTCCTGGCCCAGTGCCCGCATGGCGTCGCCCAGCTCCTGCAGGTCGATGGCGCCGTCGCCGTCTGTGTCGAACCTGGTGAAGACCGACTTGAACTCAGCCTCCTGCGCCTTGGACAGCTTCCCCGCCATGGTGCCGCCGCGGGCCGGCGCAGAGTGCTCCCGGCAGAGCTGGGACGAGGCTGCGACTGACGGGGCCAGAGCGCCGGGGCCGGCCTTGCCACGGGGTGGGGACCCCTCCTTTTCTGCAGTCGGAGCACAGGGAGGAGGCCGGCTCCCCACCCACCCCATGCCCTCGGGCGAAATCCTCCTCCAGGGAGGGACAGGCCAGCTGCAGACAAGAAAGGCAGGAATTGGAGCGGCAGGACCCGCCCTGAGAGGCTGCAGGGGACATCCCGGGGACCGACCGTTGGGCTGCCAGCCTCTCCTGGTCCCAAGAGACCACGCTGACCTGGAAGCTTTTGGCCAGGTGACAGACACTCACAGATAACCCAGGCAGGCTGCCCCAACCCACAGAGCCTGAGGCTGGGAGAGGAAGGGACCCAGCAGGCCCCGGAGTTGTGGGACACCTGTGTCCAGAGCTCCTGTTCCCCTCTCAGGGCAGGGCTGGTGGGGGCAGAAGGTGGCGGAATCGAGCGGACTTCTAGCAGGGTGGACCCGTGGGGGGCATCAGACTCTCTGTCCTCTATGGCTGGAGGAGGCCGCCTGCCGCCTGGGGCTTCGGGACCACGAGGAGCCGGGCGGCGTGCAGAGCCTGGCTCGCAGGGGGTGCCGAGGACTGTCGGCGACGCGGAAGTCCGCAGGTGACTTCAGCGGCGAGGAGAAGGCCTCCCATCCGACAGGTCCTTCTCTACCTCAGTGCCCCTGACTCCCCTCTGCCGGCGAGTCCACTCCCGGGAGGAAGCGCCGTTCGCTCACCCTCCAGGGCTGCGGGGAGACCCCGAGCAGGCCCGCCCCAGGAGGTGCTCGGGCGCAGAAGGACAGAAGGACACAGAAGGGCAGCCCAACCTGCGCACGTGGCCGAGCTCCCTCGGCCCAGAACCCCGGGCCGGGGACCTCCCCGGCACGGTCCCGTCTGTCCTCTGCAAGATCCTCGCTGCCCCCGCTCTGAGGAGCGGAGCTTAGACCAAGAGCTAGGGCCCTGGGGACTGTCCCCAACGCCTTAGCTAGTAAGACCCAAGGCTGCAGGGGGACATTTGCCTTGGAGTCCCCACGGTGCCTTTCTCAAGCGAACCTGCGCTCAGTTCCTGTGTGCCCCCACGCCGGCCCCACCCCTGCCCGGGCGGCAGGGACGACCCCGTCCCCTTCTCCCGAACAACATGGGGACGTCCATCTCCGCCGGCTCAGCCCCTCGGACAGACTCCGCAGTCTGTCCTCCCCTGCAGGGCAGCTGGGCGGCCGCCCCGCCCCCCGCCCCATGTCCAGGGGACCCAGACAGAGAGGGAGACAGAGACAAAGAGCACTCGTGGCTTCGTCCGTCCGGCGCCCCAAGCCCAGCCGCCGCCGCCTCCCCCACGCACTGGGGACGCGCGGAGACCTCGATGCGTGTTGAGCAACTGATTCCTCACCGAAACCCACGCGCAGTATCGCCGGGGCGTGTGGGTCTATCTGGGGCACAGGCGGGGCCCCGCGTCCGGGGCAACCCAGCTCCTCCGCCGTTTTTTTTAAAAGCGACTTGAAGATCTAAATCTGTATGCTGCAATTCTCTTTTCTTTGCGTCTTACTTGCAGGACCCGTGGTCAAAACTCCAAGATGCCTGCGATTTCCTTATTTCCTCTTACGTGCATCGTAAACACAAAGGCTTGTCAGGCGCCGTTGAGGGAGCGGGGCCCCCCCGTCCAGCCCGGTCGCCGACATGCGCACTTAATTCCCGTCCAAGTGTCCCCATCTGTAGACTAGGACAATGCGTCCGCTGGATCTGATCGACGTTCTCAGGGTCGAAGGCCGAAGGCCTGCGATCGATGGGAGGTGCTGTTATCCAACGACGAGTCTCGCTTCGCTCACAAGCTGGCTCGTGTTTGATGTGACCCAACGCTCCGGAAAATGTCCCCCCGAAAGGGGACCTCGCTTTCAATTTTGTCATCACACCTTCCTTGATGGAACGAATACTTTACACTTGTCTGCTTGGAGGCCGGAGTCACGGCGCACGGCCCGCAGCTCTGGACGCTGGTCGGCTCGGGGTGGCGGCCCCCACACACGCAGAGGCGCCTCTCCGGAAAGAGCAGCCAGCTAAGCGTCCCCAAGGGACGGACGACGGTCATTATCCACGGGACTCTCATTCTCCAGGGAGAGAGGGGGGCTCTGGAGGCCAAGGCCTATGCCCGAGGCCACCCGGAATTTGGGGAGACAGCCAGACTGTGGCTGGGCACGGCGCGTCCTCGGCCGCCCCTTGGGGTCCTGCTTCCTCCCGACACGGTGCCTTCGCTCCAGAGTGGGAGCCAGCACTGACGTGGCTCTGCCTCCGCCTGCCCAGGGGGGCCCGCGCCGGCTCGGGGGACCGGCAGCACGGGGCTCCGGACGGCCAGACTCGAGGCCGGGGAAAGGGGAGCAGCGCGGCACTGGCCGTCGAACCCCAACCGAGCTTGACGGGGGCCCCGTCTCTGCCCACTGGGTGCAGCCCCGCCCAGCACCTCGGAGGGCCGACCTCCTGCGAGGCCCCCCGCATGTGATGGGAGCAGGGGCCCGGGCTGGCGCGGCCCCTCGCTCCAGGGGCCACGGAAGAAGCAGGAACGGGGCGCAGAGTCACCACACGTCATGGGAGTCACGTTTGCTGAGGACGGAGAACCCGGAACCCACAAGGAGGGGGCTGTGGCTGGGTGGGCAGGGTTCGGGGTGGGGGGGCTCTCTGCAGGGAGCCTGAGCCTTCTCGGTGCCTCCAGTCGGAGGTCAAGTCCTTCTCCTGCCCCCTCCCAGAGCATCCCCCGGCGCTGACACCGTCGCCTGGGAAACCCAGCTTTTCCCAGAGAGAATGGCCAAGGTCCCGGAGGAGAAGAGGGTCCCCCTCACTGAGGGGGGCCGAGACCTCCACAGAGGTCACAGGGAGGAGCGGCGGGCACTCCGGGCGTTCGCGCAGGCCCCTGCTGCTGGTCACCGTCACCGGCCAGGCGCGGTGGCCCGTGTGCTGGGAGGGGGCGGGGATGCACCCCGGCTTTCCCGGGAGCAGAGGACTCCCCAGCACCCCCACTGCTGTGTGGCTCTGTGGGCGAAACGCTGGTGAGAAACCGGTCAGACGGGCCTGGGAGAGCCCCGGCTCCTCCTCGGGCTCCTTGGACTTGCTGGAACCTGCCCGCCCCTGCTCCTGAGCCAGCGTCTGGCGCTGGCGCCTCCCCGACCCTGCTGAGGGGGCCCCACCCCTGGAAACAAGGACGGAGCCGGGAGGGAAGCCTGTCCACGTGAGGCCACCCACCAGCGCCCCTGTCTTAGGGAGAGCGCGGCGGACAGTGGGCTCCGACCTCGCTGCGCCTCTCCCTCCCTTAAACACAGCTCATGTGCCCCCCGCGCCCTCCCGAGATGGTCCCGCGTGCGGCTGCACCACGGGCTGTGCGGGGCTGGCCCTGGCCCCCCCAGGCGGCCGTGTGGCCTGGGGCAGGCGACTTCACCTGCTCAGCATCAGCTGCCTGCACCGTGATGCAGGTGATACCAGTACCCGCTTCACAAGGTGCTGAGAGGACTCGGTGAGCTGCCGGGGGCGCTGGCTCGGAGCCCAGCCTCGGCACCTGCTGCGGAAAGGGAGCATCGCTGTCACTCACGGGCCCACTCGCCCGAGCGCCGCTGCCTCCGGGGTCCCCTGCCAGGCCGAGGGCCCGGCATCCTCAGAGCAGGCCCTGGTGGCTGGTCTACGTCCTCAGGACGTCTCCAGCCGAGTTAAGCACCTGCTCCCCCCCCCAGAGGCCACGGGCAGGTGCTGATTCAGCAGAGGACCCCCGTTCTGCAGGGAGTGGTCACACCTGGAGGACGAAGACACCGGGGAGCCCGTCCAGCCACAGGTGTGATTCACAGGTGTGATTTTCGAGCTCCCGGGGCAACCACTCTCGTGAGATGGCGCTCAAAGAGAGTCTCACATGTCCGTGCCCTGGGGGCCACGAGCGACACTGCCCCTCAGAACTGTCTGGCGGGCCGGGCCGCTGGGGGTGCTGGGCCCCCCGCCCGCCGGGCCTCGTGGGGCTGCTGGGCCCGAGCAGGCGTGGCCCCTGTTTTGCTCGGCAACACACCTGGGAACTCGCAGGACCACACGGCTCTCTGCTCGCACGCCTGCCGCCCCCAGCGACGAGAACCCAGTGATCTAGCACATTCCACGAGGAGCGCTGAGTCGGGTGTTTTTCCAGGTCACTGGAATCGTAACCTCAACCGTCTTGGGTGGAAATCTTTCGAAGCTGGGCTTTCTGTCTCACGTCCCATGATTTTAAACAGACTGGGGGGTCAGGCTGGAGCCCCAGCGGGCAGAGACGCCCAGGGCGGCAGGCAGGCCTCTCCTGCGGGCCGGGCCTGCGGGGCCCTACGCGGCCCACGACCCAGCTCGCCGCTGGTCCCCCAGCGGACCCCCCGCCCCGCCCCTACCGCCAGCCGGGGCCTGACCACACCGCCTCGGACCTCAGCGCCCTCCTCCCAAACACCGAGCCCCGGGTCCTGCTCTCGGGCCTCTCCTTGGGCGGCCTGCTGCTGGACAGGTGTTTCCCTGCACGAGGTGAGTACGCGTTTGCGGCTTTTATCCACCGGGGAGCTGTCCACGCCCGCCGCCCCGGCCCCTCTCGCCTCCTCCGAGTCCCGTCCTTCTCCCGCTGGGCCGGCTCCTCCCGCACCCCCTTCCCTGACCTCTCACTCTGCACAGCTTCCTGCGTCCACCAGCCCAGAGAGCCGAAGTCCCACGGACGGGATTCTCCGCCCCCCTCGTGAGGGGCCCCGGACCCCCTTTCTGGGCCCTCGCGGCCGGCCCCCTGCCCCTCGTCGTCCCTGAGCTGGAGGGGACAGCCGCGCTCCAGGGAGCCACAGCGCCCCCCGTCCTGGTGCCCCACAGTTCCTGTCGTTTGCTCAAGCCCCCCCCGGGTCAGGGCGCCGCTCCGTGACCGACGTGAGTGGCCCCCGGCCTCCCCGCCGCCCTCGGTCACGGGGCTCCCGCGGCCCTTTGCATCAGCTCCGCCAGCCTTATCTGTTACTAGGCCATCCGCCCAGGTGACATCACCTCCCTGGCTCAGCCGAGTGAGCCACACCCTGCCTCTGCTGTCCCACTTACCTGACCCGAATATCAGCACCCCCGCCCCGAGCGGCTCCCCACACCCAGCAGGGCACTGCGCCGAGGGCTTGGAGCATGACCTCACCCCGGAGCCGCCCGCGGCCGGCCCACGGTTCGCCCCGCTGCGGACGCCGCACCTCCCGCCCTGAGCCCGATGTTCAGCTGTCCGCCCCCCCCCCCCCCACCCCGGCCTCCGTGGGCTGCTGGGGGTCGCGGACCCGCCACCCACGCAGCCCTCGGCGCCCTGGTGCGGTGCGGGCTGGCGGTGCGGGCTCTGCCGCGTGGCCGCAACCCCACCGTGCGCCCCGGGAGCGCCCCGAGTTTGTCTTCAGAGAGCGCGGTCGCAGCGGGGCTCAGCACGCCTCTGCAGCCCGCGGGAGCGCTTCGGGGGGACCTGTCGCTTGCGAGGTCCTTTCAGCGTCTGACCCTACGCAGTCTGCCACGCCACTCCTGCCTTCCAGAACGTTCTGCGACAAGCTGCCGTCCGACTCTCTGTGGGCCCCTCGCCCCCCGCCCGATGACCGCGTCTCCGCTGTGCCGACGTCTCTCTGAGCTTTGGGTTCCCGTCCGTACCCTGGGTCCAGGTCCTTCCCCTGTGACCTGTCACGTCTGTGCCCGCCACGGAGCCCGTGCCCACTGCGACCTGCTGTTCGAAGGTCTCTACCCGTCGACGCTTCCTTCAGAAGAAGGTCCTGCACATTTTTGGGAGCGTGTCCGGCCCCTTCCTGGCAGCGTGGAGAGAGGGCGCTTTGTCCGCTGCCTCGATCCGCCGCCTCATTGCGGTTTACTGTCTTTCCCTTCGATTCCTGCAGGAGTTCTCAGCATTCCCGTTCCCCCCTCCCGACTCAGGGGCTTGGCCTCCGGCTCCGGCTTCGTCCCGAGCGAGCCCCATGGCAGTGGGGGCCCTGTCGGAGCCGCCCCGACGGCGTCCGGCCAGGCAGGCCCGGCACACACGCCCGGGGGCCCGTCGTCTGCGAGGGGCGGGCGGAGGCGCGGATGAGCGAGCGAGCGAGGGAACACGGAGCTCCACCACCTCGGCCGAGGCTGCAGAACAAAATTCCCTCGCGGCCGATGAGGATGCGCACCGAACCCCTCGGCTCCGGGGACGTGGCCGCCTCCGCCGGGGCACACTGCCGGGGAGCGGCCCGCGGGGTGCCCGTCCTCGGAGCCCTGCGGCACGGCCTCACACCAGCTCTCTGCTCCCCGGAGAAGGAGGCAGCGTGTGCCCCCCAGCCCCCCTCTGGGAGGTCTTTGCCATCCACACACTGGTCCCCACCGGCGGGCGAGCCCGGGGAAGGCGCTCTGAGGAGAAGCGCGTCCGTCACATGCGGGCCCCCCAACACCCCCCACGCCCCGTCTCCTCACTCCTTCCCGTGTCCTCCGCTCTCCGCTCCCCCGGCTCCCGGCCCTGTTCGTCCTCCCCTCGGGCCCGAGCTCCGCTCGCCGCCGCCCCTCGCGGGCTCAGCGCACGCCATGTCCCTCCCCACGCTAGGTGCCGTCACCTCACGCCGCCTCACTGTGTCCCCTGGGACGCAGCACGCCCCGGCTCTGCGCCCTTCGTCCTGGGGGCACCCCGTCCCTGAACCACCAGACGTGGCCAGATTTTCTCCTCTGCCGTCTTCCGGGAGTTTTAACGTTTTGCATCGTACGTTTAAGACCGTGACCCCTTTTGAGCTACTTTCTGTGACGGGCGTGAGGCCTGTGCGTGTCTTTTGCACGTGGCTGTCCAGTCGCTCAGTATCGTTTGTCGAAGGGATGGGCTTTCCTCTGTCACGTGACGGCCTCGGCGCCTTCGTCCTTTCTGGGCTCCCCAGCCCCCTCCGCTGACCCGCCGGCCGATGTCTCGCTGTGTTGGTCACCGCAGCTGGAGAGTGAGCCTTGAGGTCAGCGGTCCCTCGATGCCGTGGAACTCTTGCAGGTCTCCGTGGGTCCCCCCACAGGCGCGGCACCCCTTCTCACTCCGTGGGTGGTCGCTCCGTGGGTGGTCGTCTGCCCCGGCTTCCTGGGGGTTGGAGGTGAGTCTGTGTGCCCCGAGAACATTCCACTTGGCCTTCTCGAAAATCTCTCCCCTCTACGGATACCCCTTGCTTCAGCTCTGGCTCCCCCCAGACCGGGGGCCCAGACGGGGCCTGGGCGAGCGTGTCTGGGGGCTCCCGCCGCCGGGAGGATGACTGTGAATTTCTCGCTTGCTCCTGTCCTCATCTTCGTCTCTCTGCCTCTCACCCCGGAGGCTGCAGCCTCACCAGCCACCGCACTGTCCCTGGGCCGGGCCGGGCCTCCCCGACCCTGGACGCTGAGCCTGCTCAGACCCCCTGCCTGGAGAGCCCCTTCTCCCCACTCCAGCGACCCCCAAATGCCACCCCCCCAGAGAAACCTTCCTTCCCCCTTATCACAAGAGGCGTGAACTGCCATCTCTCCATCGTAGCCCCTTCCTGTTTCCTTCAGGGCATTTATCCAAAACACCCACGAATCTCGCTCGTTGGTTGACTTGCTAGCCAGCTATTCCTTGGGTGGCGCGCAGGCTTCTCGAGGGCCGGGGGTGGCCTGTCCCGTTCACGGCTCGGTCCCCAGCACCTGAGCAGCACCCGCGCGGAGCAGGCCCGTAACGAACACCCACAAGCAAACGAGTCGGCGGATGAGCAGGACGGAACCCCGCCCCAGCCATGTTTCCTCTGGTTTTCGTTTTTTGTTCTTTGTGTTTTTCTGAAGTTGAGAAGACAGTCTGCTCCCACCCGAAGGAAAAAAAAAAACCTCTGTTCCTTCTCGGAAAACCCTCCTGGGGAACGCTGATCTTCGGGGCAGGAAGGGGAAGACAAAGACAGGAAGCGCCTTCCAGGCGAGTGTGGCTTCTGCTCTGCGTCCTGCAAGAAACCTTGGCCGAGCGGCCGGCCAGTGTCCGAGCGAGGGGTGTGAAGACTGGAGAGGAGGAGGGGGAAAGGGGTCTCCCGGGGCGGCCCCGCCCGCCCTGCTGACCGTGTCCTGGCCACCGGGCGGTGCCGGGGGGAGGCCGCCGCCTGCCACACGGAGGTGCTGCGGTCAGCTCGGTCGGCCGAGCAGCCACTTTCCGGTTCCAGCAGGACGTGGGCTTCAGACGACCGCAGGGCGGGGGGTCTGAGCGGGGAGGGGGAGCCCTGCCCCCTCGTGGGCGCCAGCCAGGAGGGCCAGGCCGGAGCGCCCCCCCGCCGGCCAGCCACACGGGTGGGGGCAGCGGGGTGACCTGTTTCCCCGCGCCCCGAGCAGGCAGAGGCCTCAGACCCCCCGTCCCTTTCGCTGCCACCGCGGGTCCTGAGACTCTGAGTGGCTGGATAGAGACACACCCTCGGTTACACCTGCGGCTCTTCCGTCCTCAGGGGACATTCGTGGTGACAACGGCCAGGGTGGCCCAGGGAGCTGAAAATCCTCCCACCTCGCCCCTTGGTTTTATCTTCCTGAATGCAGTTTTTAAAAATCATCATCGTGGTCCTTTCACGTTTAAGCAAGGCCATCAGCCTGCTCAGCCATGCTCGGCCACCATGCTCAGCCCCCCTGCCGACCTCTGCTGGCTTAGGGACAGGGACAGGACCAGCAGGCTGAGGGGGAAGCAGCTGAGCGGCCACGCCCCCCGATTCTGGGGGAGTCCCCTGCCCCGGCAGACATGCGACCTCCACTCCGGGGACCAGCCACGCGTCAGCCTGGGCCTCGGGGCCTGGGGCACCCCTCTGGCCATCGGCAGCCTCCCCCGGACCCATCCCCTCTTCTCCTGCTCAGGCTGCCGGCCCTGCGCGGGCCCCACTAGACACCGAGCCAGGTCGTGATTACCAGGTGTAGGTCCCGGGCCTCGCTGGGTGGGGTGGGGTGGGGAGGCCCCGGGGGGTCCCCATGGGGGCGGGGGGGGGGGAGGGAGGGGGCAGGGCCTGTGCGTCCTCCCTCTGGGCTTCCGGAACCGCCTTCGAGGCCCTTCTCATTCTCAGTCCCTTTTTCTTTCTCTCGCTGAATGATTACACTCGACCAGCCATCTCCCTTCACCCCCCAAAAAGGCACTCCCCGACGGCCTCCTGGAACGTTCCGTCACCCTTGGGGAAGGAATTTATAAATACAACCGCGGTGTCCACAAGCCTCTCATAAATCAGCGCTGGGCTCCCGGGCCTCGCGGACTATATACAGCCTGTGCGCTGCCTCCTGTTTCCAATTTTAAGTCACGCGCCGGCCAGCCCTGCAGGCTGCTCCCGGGGGCCAGGGGCCGCTCAGAGGCCCGGGGGCCAGCCAGCCTGAAATGACTCCGACGTTCCGCTAGGCAGATGGAAAATTAAAGCTCACGTGTGGGGTGGAGCCGGCCCCATGGCGAATGGCAGCAAAAAACTAACCCGAACGCCTCTGCAAAAGCCGAGGGGCGACCCGCCCGCCCCCCTCCCCCCCATTCTGCTTTTGGTGGGAGTTGGGGGGGGGTTGTTGCAGGGGCCAGACCGAGCCATGCACCGCGGTGGCTGCTGCGCCCTCCGAGGATGTGGGTGTGGCAGCCACTTTTATTAGCTCCTTTTAGAGGACAGTGCGGCCTCGGGAGTTTAAATAGCCCCCAACGCCACACACCGGTGAGAAGGGGACGAGGCAGAAGCCGGCGAGGATTCGTCCTCCTTTTCCAGAAGGGACGAAGCCACAGGAATGGTTGAAACATCACAGAGATTTCGATGGGGAGCAAGGAGGATCACACCATAGCCCGGGATTTCGAGATGCTTACAGAGGACGCTGAACCAGAGAATGCAGCCCGGGCGGGGACGCTGCCCATGTGCAGGGGGGTCTTTGCGTCCCGGGGGGCCCCGTCACTGCACTCTGCGCGGGGGTGCCCGCGGAGACGCCCGAGTCACGCGTGAAAGGCTGGGAGGGTGTCCCCAGAGACGCCGGCCGCGTGTCCCGGAGCCGGGCTATCCCGGCAAACCCCCGCTCCACACTCCTCGACCTCGTTTTCAAAGTAAAGTTTCTGTTCTCGACTCTGGAGTCTCACTGGGCGTACATAAGTCTCAGAGTCTGCACGGTCACCACTTCGAAAAAAAATCACGCCAGGCTCCCACGGCAGACGCTCCGGGATGGAGCGAGACTCCGTAACCCGGAGCCTGTGGGGGACTTCGGCTCTGTCGCCAGATGGAGCCTCCCACTCAGAGGGAGCAAACACAGGCCAAGCGGTTTGGCAACAAGCGGGCCCTCTGGGCAAAGGGCCGCGGGCCACTGGAGACTCTGAAGAAAGACCAGGTCCTTTGACCCAGACTCTGGTCCCAGTAACGTTCTCATCTCTCGCTGGAAGGGGGGTGGGGTGGGAGGTGAGGCGGGGGACAGGGGACAGGGGACACGTCTGTACGGTGACGGCTTCTCTTGCTGCCGGGAAGACAAGGCCCCGGGGACGGCGCCTGGAAGCCGCGCGACCAGATGCCCGTCCCCGCGAGCCCGCGCTCCGTCAAGTCCCCCGTCAGCCTCACACGAACACGTCGCTTGTCGGCTCCTCGCCGGGCACTGAGCTGTTGGCTCCAGGCGAAAACTCTGCCTCCGGGTAGCGCCGATGTTCAGGAAACGGCACAAACGGGGGTCTCGAATGTCCCCAGGACACGCGGCGTGACCGGGGCCGTGGGAGCTACAGAGTCACGTGTATCCCCGTGGACGGGGACCTCGGCTCCCGTTAGGCCTGGGCAGCACCCGGCCCCCCCGCTTGCCGCCCCGCCTCCGACGACTGCGAGGGCCGTCCCCAGCTCTGCGCGCCCTGCACCTCACGTCCGTCCCCCGGGACATCCGCCACAGGGCGCAGTCGCGGCCAGGAAGACCCCAGGCCGTGCACCTGCGTGTCATCCTGCCCGTGGCGGCCGAGGCCTCTCTGGGGCCATTTCTGCCCCGGGACAGCTGCAGCACGCGGAGGGACTGCTTAGGTCAGGGAGGGACACACACCTGTCCCGACTGCGCTTACCGAACCCGTGCAAAGACGGGTGGCCACGCGCCCCCCTCGGAGGTCCCCCCCCCCCCCGGCCGAGGAAGCGTCCCACGGAGACGGCCCTGGGGCGGAAGCTTGAGCGTGCTGGTCACCGCGTCTGGGTGGAGCTCCAAGCCCTCCCAATGGCCTTGCTCGCTGCTTTCGCCCGCAGAGCACACGGAGACGCCGCGGAGGTCGGCGCGGTCCCCGCACGCACAGACCTGAACCGGGCCTTGAGCGCCGTGACAGGCACCGGGGCGCCAAACCCGCCGCGCTCTCCGTGGCCGCGGCCGCCCTCCGCCGCCGGGCCGCGGCGTTGCCCCGGTGCGTGGACGCCCCTGTGCCGGCCCGCCCGAGCCGTCCGGCGCCCAGTCCCAGCTCCCGCACCCTCCCGTTCTCTACTTAGATCTGCCCGTTGCTTCCCTCCCGTCCCCGCCGGCTCGGACCGCGATGGCTCTGCAGCCCTGCCTCCTCTCTCCTCCCGGCTCCTCCGCCCGCTCCCTTCTCTCTCTCTCTCTCTCTCTCTCTCTCTCTCTCTCTCTCTCTCTCTCTCTCTCTCTCTCGCCGTCACTGTCACCTCGGTCTCTGCCTCCCTCACTTCTTACTCCGACCTTCCTCTCCAGCACCTGGGCCTTCGTTTCTTTCGCTCTCGACTATCTCTCTCCATCTTTCCCGGATCCTCTCTTTCTTTCCAAGTCCGGTCTAACCTCCACTCCATCCTAACATGTGTTTTGTTTTTTTTGTTTGGTCTTACTTATCCATTAGTTGTCTAAGGTTTTGACGCCGGGACACGGCTTTATTGTGGATTCTCCCTTCCTGTGGCGTGAGCGTTGGAGCGGCCTTTCCTTTCAAAGCCGGGAACGGCGGGAGCGGGCCCGGGGCCTCGCGCTCGGTTTTGCCGGCGCTGCCCAAGACGGGAGGGTGTCTGGGTACATCCTTGGCCTCAGACACAGCAGCGAAGCCCAGAAGAGAAGCGTGTGTCGGCCGTCTGGGCATCTCTCTGAGCTCTTTGGGGTTTTTTTTTGTTTGTTTTTTTTCCTCTCAGCCTGTCTGTTGTGGTCTTACCTTCTACAGAGACATGTCACCTGTGTGTTTATCACTCGGTTAACACGTTCCGCTGAAATGCCCTCGGTGAGCTACAAGGGGCAAAACGAAGTCCTTGTTCACAAAATACTTCATTCTCCAGGGCCTGTGGACATGACGCCTTCACCTGTAAGCAGTGACGGACAGTGCTGACCTTAACGGCCTCTTTGTCAACACGTGCCGCCTGCCTAACGAACGGGGAGCTCGGCAAGGGGCCATCGATGCAGGGCATCACTTGTAAAATTCTTAATCTTTTAGCAGGAAACAATATGGGATATTGCTTGCAGAGTTCTTAATCTTTTTAGTAAACCTAGTTAAGTTTTCTTCCCTCCTTTCTTTGGGAAAAAAAGGCCCTTTCTCTCCGATCCTGATAATTACCCCAAATTGGTGACTCAGATCCTCTGGCTATTGATAAGGGTCATCAGCCCATTGTTCGCAGAAGTCGTGTTAGGCCAGGCGGGGCCCTTAGAGTCTGAGAGGGAAGGGGACTTGAGGCCAAAGGTCTTTTTTTCTCTTTAAGAAATGTATTAACCAAGGCTGTTTTCCTTGACTCAATTAATCAATAATAGAAATTAATAGATACGTGATTTAAATGATGAGTTTTTATCTTCTTTTCCTTGTCTAGGGACCGAGGTGGCACTTCAGCAGGAAACCCAAAACCCCACCCTGACTGAGGCAGAGAGGGAAAGAGCTCCATGGAACCCCTGCAGGCAGAGACAACCGCCGTTCTCAGCAGGAAGCAGATACGGAAGATGAGACCGCCCGTCCCTCAACATCCACACTAATACTAAGGGGGTTCATGGCTCTTAGAAAAGCGTTAGGCAGGAAAGTTAGGGGGCGCAGGTCTGCCTGCAAAGACACTGAGGCCATCCTATCCTAGAAGGGGGCCTGTTCTAATCCACGCACAAATAAGCGAGCCAGAAGGCATTTTTTTCAACTCACACAAAGAAACCTGTAGGCAGAGAATTAGGTATCGGTTTAAGCCAGTCACTCGCACCTGCACAACGAAGACCCCAACGACCTTCGACTCACCTGAGCATCACTATACCGTCATTATAATATGATACGTTTGCCCGGAAGTTCATTAATATCAGTATAACAGACTGAATTCTGGGAACAAACATGCACGGAAGGCAGAATGATGGATCACTGAGCCCCGTCAATCTTAGTGTCAATCAGGGAAGCCCACTCCTCTAAGAAAAGTCACCCCCCACAGCAAATAGGGATAAGAACCCCAGGCCTTCCGAGCCTCGCTGCCCTCGCTCAGGCCCGCGTCCACGCTGGAAGGGGACTCGCCCTTCTAATAAAAACTTTCGGCTGTATTTCGTTGTCCTGCTCAATTCTTCGTTCGGGACATCAAGAACCTGGACCACGTGCCGGGAGAGGACCCCGCTCTCCCGTGACAGCACCCCGTGGAGACTCGAGCATCGCTATGACAGATCCTGGGATCCCGAGAAACATCCTTAGAAAAGCTGCTCCCGGTCAAGGTTAAGAGGTTGCGGTCCCCAGCGGGGAGATGGGTTCAGAGAAGGCCACACTCGTGGAAAGGAAGGGCTCTTCCTAGAGCCTGGGGACTTGCTGTTGGCCAGGGAGCGGCAGGGGATCCTTGGGGACCGAGCAAAGGACAGGGTCACTGCTGCCTTTATTCCCCTGGGCGCCGGCCCAGCCGGGAAAGGGAAGGGAAGGACTTCAAACGAAGTCATGCTGGAGGGAAGCCAGCCACCACCGGACCTCGGCCCTCCCCCACTCCCTGCCTCCCTTCCTGAATTCCGGGGAATTCAGGTCGTAAAACCCACTGATATCCTTGCTCTCAGGAGCTTCGATTGTTCTCAGGAACTTCGATTACTGCCGTCTGCTCTGGAGAAGGAGGGAGAGCGTGTGTGTGTGTGTGTGTGTGTGTGTGTGTGTGTGTCTGTGTGGGTCTGTGTGGGTCTCTGTGTGTGTCGGATGTCTGAGAATTTTTCCTCTACTTTCAGGCAAAGCTTTAAACCCAATGTCTGCATTATCCTGGCCAGAAATGAAATTACGCGTGTGGCCAGCCCTCCTACTTTACGAGGGCAACGGGACAGAACGTTGGACGTTGGACCTTTCCTGAAAAATCAACTCGCATCCCAATCCTTGGCTTCCAGAAACACCTGGAGACCAGCGGCGCATGCCGAGCTCTGCCCGCAGGCATGAAACGCTTCCCACACCTTTAATTCCATTGTCCTCTTATTTGCCTTTCAGTGAAAGAATCACGGAAGCTTAAAAACGAATCATTTGGAAGGGACCCAAGAGATTAAAAAGGGCGGCGCTTTCTCCATGCTCGAAACGCGGCTGCAGGGCGCACACCGCGTTGGCTCTGCCGAGCGCCTTCCCCGGTGCTGACCCCAGAGGTCAGCCCTGTGCGGCGGAGACCGTGAGCCCCACGCGAGCCGCGAGGCTCCCCGAGGTGAACCGAGGTGCCCCAGCCCCGTCTCTGAAACCACATTTCATGACACACAATCCAGGTCTCTCTCTCTCTCTTTTTAAATTAATTTATTATTTTTTTTCAGTTACAGTTGACATACAATATTGTATTAGTTTCAGGTGTATTCCACTCCTCTCTTTATTTTTTTAAAAAAATGATTTTGATCATAGAAGCAAGATTGTTTAACTTAGATCTAATTCAGAAGACGATAAGGGGGAAGAAATAAAGTGCTGTCAACATTTGGTGTACGACCTTCCAGAATGTTTCTCATACGTATTTTTTATCAATAAGACTGGGATCGCAGTGCACATATGCACGTTATAATTTATATTTTTTATACGATAACATAGCACCAGCATTTTCTCATCGTCCAAGACACGCGTGTGAAAATAGACCACTTTCTGGGCCATCACATAAATCTCTACATACCGAAAAATGTTCAGATCTTACAGAACGCTTTATCCAGCTACATGGACGCGAATAGCCAACAGAACTTAATAACGAAAAGATATTGGAAAATCTCAAACCACTCGGCAAATACATAGTACGCTTCTAAATCATGCGTGGGTCAAAGAGGAAGTCTCGAAATAAACTTTAAAGGAACACATTGAGCTGAATGGAAATGAAAACATGACATGTTGAAATTTGTGGGTCGAAGGCACATCGGGGCGGAGAGAAAGGTTTGCAGGACCGAACGGCGGCGGCTTTGGGAGGGAGAGAAACCTCAGATCGACAAGCTCGAGAATCTAGTACAAGGAGCACAAAACAAATCCCCCGGAAGCGGGAATAACATCATAAAGATAAAAGCCAAAACCGATTGAATTAAAAACAGAAAAATAGGGAAAATCAATGAAACTGAGAACTAATGTTTGTAAGGCCAGTAATCTTGAGGAAATGCACGTGAAGCTACAGGGATCTCGAAGTAAAACATTGGATTTTTAAAAATTCAAAATAAAATTGGGATCACGCTTTTCATACCTCCTATGTTTTATAATTAATGATATGTCATGAGCATTTTCTTACCGTCTGAAATATTCTTATTACATGTATTGACTGCTCTGTATTTCATTGATGGATATACCATAATTATTTAAACGTTCTTTTTTTTCCTAGGGACGTAGAGTATTTCAAATATTGTTATTAATGCTTTCAAATGCTGAGAAGACCTTCCTGGTGCCCATTTTTAAAAATGGCTTGACTAAGATACAAATAACAGACCATACGATTCACCCATTTAAAGCATACAATTTAGGGTTTTTAGTATATTTGCAGTGTGGTACAACTGTCACCATAATCTAATTTTAGCACGTTTTTTTCCTCCTAACGTGAAGCCCAAACCCATTAGCAGTCAAGCTCCATTCTCCACTCGCCTGCCCCCAGCCCTAAGCAACCACTAACCAACTTTCCGTCTCTATAAATTTGCCCGTAGAGACAGATTCTGGACCTCTACAAGTGGAACCACACAATATGTGGCCTTTTGTGACTGGCTTCTTTCACTCAGCATCACGCTTCTGAGAGTCAGCCACGTTGCGGTGTGTGCAACGGCTTCATTCTTTTTCATGACTGTGTAATATTCCATCGTGTGATTATATCACATTTTATTTATCCATTCCATAGTTGATGGACTGGTTTTTTGCTTTGGCGCTATTATAAACTAGGCTGCTTTTAACGTGTCCATGTGAGTGTGTGTGTGTGTGTGTGTGTGTGTGTGTGTGAATGGAGGTCTTTATTTTGGGGGACGTGGGCCTAGGAGTGGAATTGTTGAACCCATAGGGTAAGTCTATGTCTAAGTTTTTAACCTGGTGCCCATTCCTGATAATTTCTTTAAGGTGCATTTCTAGCAGTGAAAATAATCAGCCGATGTATCTTAAAATTTTTGATGCAGATTACCAAATTATACTCCTAAAAATTGTGCCAACTTCTGCTCCCACCAGGTGCCAGGTGCTTCCACCGGACAAATCTGGGCTCCGGAGGCTCTCACAGGATCGGGTCCACCGTCGCGGACTCACTCCTTGTCTGGACAGGGCTCAGTAGGAGGAGCCGAAAGACCCGGCTCCTCTCCCGGGCCTGTCGCTTGCTGGGCAGGCCACCTTGAGCAAGTTAGTTCTTCCTTTGCAAAGGAAAGATGACGCCCGTCCCGCCGACCCCGCTCGGCCCTGGGCGGTCCGCGCCGGAACGCGGCCTGGGACTGTTCCCCCAGGGCCGCCACGCCGGTCGGGACCGGGATCTTCCGAGGAGCGCCGCTAGGCTGGTTTGTCCACGGCGCTAGGGCTGCTGGTGGAACCGGGTGCTGGGGGTCAGTGGTCGGTTTCTTCGGACAGATTCACTTTCGCAGAACCCGAGGACAAACGGATATTCCTTCTTGTACTGTGGACGTGGTCACACGGCACAGTGTCGGCGTGTCGCTGAGCTAAGCGCCCCGCACCCCACCCGCACCGGCGGCCGGGTTAGGGAGCGACAGAGGCCTGAGGCGCCAGGGGACCCACACCTTGGCTGTGACGTCTCGTCATCACGGCGGAAGGTTCTTCCCTCCATCCGAACGAATGTGCCCGCCTGACACTCTGTAACTGGCGGTCTGCCTCCCTCGGGCCCGCGGCCATGGACGGGTCTCTTTCCTGGGGATCTTTCCGCCAACCCGGCGCCTTCCTTGGTGGCCCGGGGACAGTGGCAGCTGGAGAGCCAAAGGCGCCCCTGCCTGCTCTCCGGTCAGCTGTGGCCCTGCTCAGTCCTCACCAGGCACCTCGGGCACTTGTCCGGCAGCTTACGGGAGACCATCGTGACATCAGGGTGGGGTGAAGGGCAGCAGAGGCCACAGCGCAAGGAGTGGCCTTCCTGGCGGGTGGCACCCAGCCCCGGCCTGGGGCCTGGTGACGAGATTCGGCCAGAACGAGATGTGCGAAGTGACCCCAAGTTCTGGGGGCCTCAGTCAAGGGCAGCCGCCGTCACCACTGGAAGGGCCCGAGTTCTCACTCGATTTCCTTCGACTCCACCCGGAGGGCTCGTCTTATTTGCGAGATGAAGCTATCGAATTAAAGAGGATCGGCTCCCAGGGATGAGTGTCTCCCGGGTGTGAGCACGTCACAGCTGCCGTTCTTACTCCTCGCAGCCACCCTGCTGGAAGCCGTACGCCCGCGTTACGGCCGGAGACCGCCGGCCCTGGCGGCCGCGTGACCTCGCTGAGGCCGTCAAGCCCGTAAGCGGCAACGCGGGGCTGACAGCCCGGTCTCCCCGACTCCAGGGTCCACGACACTCTTCTCACTTAGGGTGACATCGGGACGTGGCCTGGAGCCCGCTCCCGGGTCTCTTCCGGCCAAGGGTGCAAAGGGTCTGTGCGGCGTGGCGTTCCTGGGGCCAGCAGGGACCGGCCACGGGCCAGCCGCGAGTAAGCGGGACAGGGGTGAGGCCGTCAGCTGACCCGCCCGAGCGGCCGCCCAGGCAGGCCGCAGGCTCAGGCTCGCCTCGCGTGAATTCCGGCTCCTTCTCCTCCCCTCGGGCCCCGCAAAACCCTCTGTCTAATGGGTTCCAGTCGATGTCAAGCAAGGCACGCGGAGCCGAGGACCCCTGGGCCTCCGGCCGGTGCGCGGAGTTGCTGGCAGGACTCTACGAGCAGTGGATCAGAGAGCGGGGCCGGGGGTGGACACAGGCTGGTCTGGTGTCCGCTCGGCCTCCCACGGGGGCGGCCGTAGGAGCCTGCCAGGCCTCGCTCCCTCTGTGGGGGACGGAGGGGACAGTGCCCCAGGGGAGGAGCCTCGGGTCAGGCCACAGGCCGAGCGGAAGTCAGTCGTGGACGGCGGACGAAGCGCCGTCGCGAGTCCACGTGTGGGAGCCCAGCGGATCAGAGCTGCGGGTCACTCGTCCTGAGAGATGGTGATGGCCCTGCAGCCGGCCGCAGCCCTGGGCAGGAGAGGGCTGGCCAGCTGCCGGTCTCCATGGGCCGACCGGCCTGAGGGCCTTCTTTGCAAGGCCACAGGAGTTGAGGGCCACCTGCAAGCGCGGGCGTCCCTGGAGGACACAAGGGGTTAGTGTGGCCACCATCAATGTCATGGACCAAATCCGTCCCCCACAGTCCACATGTCGAATCCTGCCCCGCAGATGTCAGGAGGCGGGGCCCCTGGGCGGCGACGAGGTCGCGGGGCCCCGTGATGGGGTTAGGGTCCCTATAAGGAGCCCCCAGAGAGCCCTCTCGTGCCTTCCTCCACGCGAGGTCACCGCGATGAGACGCCGCCTGTGAACCGGGGGGGGGGCCCCCGCCAGACCCCGAACCCGCCGTGTCCCGACCTCGGACCCCAGCCTGAGCGTCTGCTGTTTGGGAGGCCGCGGGGGGTGGCGCTCAGCCCCAGCGGCTGAGCCGCAGACATGTGCTCACGCTCGCCTGTCGTCGTGTGTGGCGCCCACGAGCCCGGGCGCTGGTGCCATCCACGCCGCCCAAGTTAAGGCTCGCCCGCCCGCCGAACGCCCACCCTCATTTACCACGGCCCCGAGGGCGTGGTCGAAGGCACAGAGAAGCATGGCACAAAGTTCCGTCCTCAGGAAACTTACCCTCACGACGGGAATCAAAATAGAGGTACACGAGACAGAGTGTCGGGGTGGAGAGAGGGAAGAAGACGTCGGCGTCTGGAGTCCGAGGCGGCAGCAATCAGGGGAGGCTTCCTGGAGGCGACAAGACCCGCGCGAGGCCCCGAACGGCGGGTTCAGGAGAGAGGCGGCGGCATTCACGGGGAGACGCGCGGCAGGGACAGTCGGCTCTGAGGACACCGGCAGCCACGGCCGTCGCGGGCTGTCCACGCCTCGGCTCCACGCTCCGGCCACGCCGTGGGTGGTCGGGTCACGGCCGGCACCAGCGGGTGGGGCTCACGTCCCTGACACGCGGCTCCTCATTTCGGATCCGACTCGGGGAGGGTGGGTGCCGTTTCCCGATCGTCTCCCCCACACCGGGCACCCAGGCGAATCAGCTTCTTCCACTTTCACGACGAGCCTAGGGGGTCAGTATTGCTAACCCCGCTTCGCGAACGGGGGAGCGGAGGCTTACGGAGCGTAGGGAACTTCCCCAAAGGTGGAAGTATCTTTACATTGACGCAGGCAGACAGCAGCGGCCTGGACGAAGGGGAGGGACAGGCCCGAGGACACTCTGGGGGTGATGGTTATGTTCGCGATCTCCCGAGGACACTCTGGGGGTGATGGTTATGTTCGCGATCTCCCGAGGACACTCTGGGGGTGATGGTTATGTTCGCGATCTCCCGAGGACACTCTGGGGGTGATGGTTATGTTCGCGATCTCCCGAGGACACTCTGGGGGTGATGGTTATGTTCGCGATCTCCCGAGGACACTCTGGGGGTGATGGTTATGTTCGCGATCTCCCGAGGACACTTTGGGGGTGATGGTTATGTTCGCGATCTCCCTTGGGGTGATGGTTTCGCTTGTGCGCTCACACGTCAATGTATCAGGGCGTCCACTTTGAATGCTGCGGTTTCTTGCGTATCCACTATACCTCAACAGAGCTGTTTAAAAAAGAAATTCTAACTCAGGCTCTCGTAGGCCAAAGCAGAGGTTGCTGCGGGCAGGGTCCCTCCTCCGCGGCAGGAAAGAATGGAGTCGCCATGGCGACGGCACACGCAGTTGCTCCGGAGGTCACCGCCCCCGCCCGGGCGCTGGGCCATCAGGTATTGTGACAGCGAGCTATGCCCAGAGGTATTTCACAAAACCCAGCCGTATTTGGTTCTGCCTGTTCCTAAGAGCTGGTGTGGGCCGGCCGGGCTCTCTGCTCCGCATTTATTTTTTTTTTTAACAGATAAGGAAACGGAGCCAGGAGGAGGGAGGCTCATAAACTTTCACAACGTGGCCTCTGAGTCAGGACGGAAAGGAGACGGACGATCTTCCTTCTTTCGCAGCCTCGGGCGAACCCTGGGGCTGCTGGCTCCGCCCCCGCAGAGCCCCCCGGAAATGCCCTCCCACGAGCCTGCCTGACGCCGGGTTCCCCTGCCCCGTGCCGCGGCGCCCCCTGCTTGGGGTGGCCTGGCGTGGGAGGCCCTTCGCTATGGCCTCGCTGCTGGTGTCTTTACACACAGCTGGGCTCAGGGACCGGCCCGAGCCACCCGCCTTGGGAGCAAAGCCACGGTTCCCCGCAAGGGCGCCACTCCACGTGCCGGGGGTCAGATGGATCCTAGGGGATCAGCCAGAGGCACGGCCTCCGCGTTCTGTCTCAGAGGTCACACGCCAGACAGCTGCAAGGGGCCCCGGCCACGAGGCGGCCTGCCGGAAGGCATTTGGGATTTCATGAGAACTCACAAACCTTACCCTAGATATCTATCCTTACAGACAAAGGGAGTCAAGGCCTGCAGACATGTCCTCGCCGACGCCGGCGGTGACCGGTGACCGGCAGTGCGGGTCGACCGGCGATGCCCGCCCCAGGACCGAGCGGTCGGGCTGGAGCCTCCTCGCCTTAAGCAGGTGTCCTGGGTCATCGACTCACTCCCAACAGCGCGAAACACACGGAAACTACATAACTTAATAAGTGGCAAGTGTTGTTATTTTGAGAGTTAAAATCCAGTGGGACTAAAGGGCCGGAGGAGTGCCTGCTAGCCAGGCCGTCCAGTCCCCAGCACAGGGGACAGGGCGAGGGCTGGCGGAGGCGGAGGACACCGCGACAGGGGCCCGGAGGGAGGGCCGGGCTTGAGGGGCTGGCCTCCCCTAAGAACTGGGGGAGCAGGAACACCGGCCCACGCCCTCCGCCACCTCTGACCTCTGCCGGCTCAGGCTCGGCGGAGGGGAGCCTGGCTCAGCCGGCCTCCCCCTCAGAGGCCTCGCGGCTTTGGTTTAAGCAAACAGGAACCTCGCCGAGGCCTCCACTGAGGAGGGGGCGGCTGGGCGGGCCTGCCGGGGCGGGGGTGTGGGGGCAGTGCACGCCCTGGAAAATGCGCCTCCACGTTGAGCCCCGGGCCGAGCCTTCAGGGTCCTCATCTGCTGGGACCTGCCTAAACCAGCGCGTGTAAGCCTCTCCACCAGCCAGGCTGGCGAGGTGCAGCCCACCTTCGGGACCAGGAAACGGCCTGAAAGAGGTCGCACAAATTCGCGGAGGCCACAGGGACCAGGTGCGTCTGCCCGCGAGGCCCGCTGCTTGTGTGGGCCCTGTCTGCCCCCCAGAGCACCCGCAGCCTCTGCCCAGCTCCCGGAACGCCAGTCCTGCAGGAAGGCAGCGTGACGGCTTTGCCCGAAGCTCCGGCCCGGGCGTCAAGGACACGGAGCCCTGGGCAGCCTCCGCTCTGGCCTCCCGCTCGGAGGGGCCGTGCCCGCTCCAGCGGTGAGTCAGCCTCCCTGCCTGCCGCGCTGCACGCCCACACGCAGTCACGCCCGCATCTGTACCTGCACGCACGCACACGCACGCACACACACCCCCTCCCAGCGGACCGCGAGATAAGGCCGCTTCCAGGGACAAGACGCTCTCTCTGTATCTCAGGGTGACTCTGACCTGTAAATAGCTCACCCCTTCACTCTGGGTGACTCACGATGGGCGTGCACTCTGAGTGTAGCCGGGGCCTCGGCGGGGAGGGGGGCGAGGCCAATTATTTATTTATATTGCCGCCCCCACCCCCTCCCCTACGGCAACCATCGGCTGTACCTATGGGTCCTGTTCCGTCCAGTTTTGTTTACTCATTTGTTTCATTAGATGCCACGTACGAGCCAGATCATACGGTATTTATCAGTCTTTGTCTGACTTATTTCACTCGGCACAATACCCTCTAGGTCTATTCGTGCTGTTGAAAATGGCATGACGTCATTCTTTTTTTGCGGCCGGGTGACGTGCGCCCCGTCTCCTCCATCTAATCGTTGGTCGATGGACACTCGGGCGACTTCCGTACCTCGGCCAGTGCTGGTAACGCTGCGACGAGGCCAAGGATGCAGGTATCTTTTCGAATTAGTGTTTTCTTCCAAAGCAGGGTTGCTGGGTCGGATGGCGGTTCCAAGTTTAATATTTCGAGGAACCTCCAGACCCTTTTCCTTAGTGGCTATTGCAACTCCGCCAACCGCACACGGGGGCCCCCTGCCCTCCACGTCCTCGCCAGCGCTCCTTTGCTGATTTGCTGACGCTGGTCATTCTGACTGGGGCGGGATGAAATCTCACTGTGGTTCGATGTGCATTTCTCTGAGGATTAGTGATGCTGAGCATCTTTTTCATGTGTCTGCTGGCCATCTGTCTGTCCTCTTGGGAGAAATGTCTATTCCAGTCCTCCACTCATGTTTTTAATCAGATTATTCGTCTGTCTGGTGTTGCGTTATATGAGTTCCCTATAATCGCGGACATTAACCCCTTAAATGCACGAGGATGGACTGCGCTGTTTTAACCATGACGTTCGTGGTCATTCGTTCCTGCCTCTGTGGGGACCTGACGCAGAGGGAATGCCGAGCTGGGGGGGGCTCACATCAGGACGAGAACCTGGGACTGACCCCGTCAGCCCCGGCTCCACAACAGACATGCCACCCCCCCTCCCGCCCCACCGGCAGCTCACACAACAGGCCACGACCTGGCACGGTTCAGGAGGCCGGAGTTCCGAGACCCAGGCCCCGGCAGGGTTGGCGCCCTCTGAGGCCTCTCTCCTGGACGCGCAGACGGCCACCTCTCCGTCGTAATGTCCTCTGATGGGGACGCCGGGCGGATTGGGTGTGGGACCGCCTTGTACCTTACTCCCTTCTGTACAGGCCCCGCCTCCAAACACAGCCCCACTCTGAGTCGGAGCTTCAGCTGTGAGTTTGGGGGACACAGTTCAGCCCATGACAGAGAGCCCCCCACGTTTGCCTCATTTCTGTGAGGCCCTCACTTTTCCAGAAGCTACTGGGCCTCCCGAGGGCCCAGCTTGAGCCCAAGTGGCCATGGCCAGTGAAACTGGCCAGGGCAGACCAGGGAAACTGAGGCTCCTGAGGGAGGACTCGGGCAAGGGCAGAGGACACAGGCGTCTCAGGTGTCTTGGCTGGGCATGGAGCAATTCAGTCTCCTCTGGGGAGGCCCACAGCTGCCTAGTCCTTCAGGGGCCCCCGGAGTGAGCGAGGCGGAGTGGGGGGTGCCGGGCCCCGTGCGGAGGGGCCAGGGGTTAGACCTGCCCTGGCTGGGCGGCTCTCAGCAGAGACTGCGGCCAGGGCAAGACGAGGAGATGTGTGAGCCTGTCGCCGGCCCCCGGCTAGATGCCGGCGCAGAAGAGACTCGGCTGCCTTCAGAGCTGCCCCTTCCTCTCTCCAGTCTCCCCCGCCAGTCTCCCCCAGGCCAGGGCGAAGTGTCTCACTCCTGTGACTTTGGGGTTTGGGGACGGGAGGCCGCCCACCTGTCTACCTGAACAGAGAAGGTTTCACACCAACGCTCACCTAGGTGCACGATGGCCGACCTGGCGACCACAGAGGCAGAAAGCAGACACTGCGGTGTCACCCCAAGGCCGAGGGGGCAAAGGGGAGAGGCCGAGGTGGTTCAACTCGGGGCGCAGAGAGGACCCCGCCCCCGAGGACGGGCTCCCGCTGGGGCCAGCCCGTCGGAGGCGGGACGCGGCGAGGCTGTCCTTTCGGCTGTGGGAAGGGCCGCTGGGTGGACTCACCTCCCCGGCTCGAGTACCTCTGCAGCCTCTTTGTAAAAACACGGCCCACGGTCACGCCGGCTCCTTCGTCCTGCATCTCCGCCCGCCCGGCTGACTCTGTCTTGGGTGAGGAGCTCGAAGCCCGTGAGGATGAGCCTGGAACCCACCCCCGACATTCTCCTCGCTCACGACTTCGGCGTGTGCAGTGGTCGGTTTTCTGCGGCCACCGACGGAGCCGAGGGGCGCACGGGGGACCGGCATACGCGATTCCTGCGCGGGTCCGCGCGGGTGTTTCTGGAAGAGGTGAGCGTTCGATTCAGAGGGCGGAGCAGCGTGGACCACCGTCCCCAAGGCGGGCGGCCACATCCAAACCGACGGGGCCCGTGAGGCCTCTCCTCCTGCCGGACATCACGTCCTGGTTCCGGCGCCTTCGGCCTCCGCCTGAACCACCCCGCCGGCGTCCTGGGCCTCCGGCTGCAGGCGGCAGACGCGGGGCTTCTGCCGTGCGAGGGGGTTTCCGGCACGAATCTCCTCCTCCGTGTCCGCAGGCCCTGTCGGCTCTGGCTCTCTGGACAGCCCTGGCTACTGCCGCAGCGCGGCCTCTCTTTGGCCTGACAGCCCCTACCTGTGGCCAGGAGCTGGGCACATGCAGGACCCTGGGAGGTTTGAGATGCATGGTCAGAGATGGGTCCCCCAAACAAAAGACTTCATTCTAGCCGCCAGCGTTCAGTAGGGGATCCCAGGAGACAGAGCGCACCCCCACTCTGATCCATGCCTCTTAAAAAGCTCGGAGGCCCCCTCACCCCGAGGCCGGGCCTCGGCTGCAGCGATGGCGCCCGCCCGGCACGGGACCTCCGCTGGGGGCCACGGCACCACGCGCTGCGGCTCCCCTGCCCGGGGTTCTGAGAAAACCCTCCCACTGGTTTGCTCTCCAGCAGATGTCTTTGGGGAGCTTTGTTTTCTGAGAATAAAACTGTCAAAGCTCTAACATTATAGAGAAGTCCAGCAAAGATGGTTTTCCAATTAGGACCAAGGAGGGTGTGACAAAGGGACCGGCTGTGAAGGTCACGTGGGGTGCAGGAAGGCCCTGGGGGAGTGCCAGGCCCCACGAGGCGATGCCAGACATCTGAAGAGGCCGGAGTGGCGAAGGGGGAGAAGGGGGCTGAGGGGAGCCGTGACCCCTGGGCCAGATGCAGCGAGCCCGACTTGACCCTGCGCCTCACTCTCCTCCCTCCGAGCTCCCGCCCGGGCTGCCCACTGCCGACCCCCAGGAGGCAGACAGTAAGGCTGTCCCCCGAGATAGGCCCAGCAGCTCGGTCTCGGGGTAGGAAGCAGGTCGGACCTCGGGGGGCCACAGGAAGGCGTCCAGGACACCCGGAGCCCCCTGAGAAAACGCCTTTCCGTAAATGGAAAATGCAATTCTGCCTCCCAGGCGACCAGACATCAAACCCACGAGGCCCGATGGACACAGGCCGAGCCTCAGCCCTGAGAGGCGCTCTGGAGTGATGGGGACCGTGTCAGGGTCCGAGAATGGATTCGGCCATTCCGTGGGGGTCTGACATGCCCGGGGGCGCCCGCACTTCCCCCCAGGCTCCATCGAGTGTGCTCGGCACTGCCCGGCAAGAAAAAGCACACGGTGTGAACGGGGCCGCATGCCCCCCTGCCTGTGCCAGAGGTCAGGTCGGAGCCGGACACCAATTACCGAGTTCAAAACCAAAAACGGTCCCGCAGAAAATCTCATCAGGCCTGGCTGCCGGCCAGCCAGTTAAAAATGGATTCTCATCGTTTCTGCTAATTAGACAAATATTTTCCCAGTGCCGTCTTGGTCCCCGCTGCTGCTGTTGGCCCGAGTTGCCGGCAGCCCTGGAGCCGTGCCCTGAAAGGCAGCACGGACCCGAGGACACAACCGGACCTTTTGCCAAGAGGAAGGACCCGTCCTCAGGGCAGAGGCACCGAGTGCACATGGACAGGAAGGACGGCGGGAGCCCGGGTGCTCGCGAACGCCTGCTCACGCTCACGCACACACACGCTCGTGTGCACACGCTAACGCACACGTGCACACGCACGTGCTCGCATGCTCGTACGCACACTAACACGCTCACACGCATGCACACACAGACACACGTGCACATGCTGACATGCGCATGCACACACACATGCTCACGCTCGCATGCACGCACGCACACTAACAAACACACACAGGTGCACACACTCACGTGCACATGCTAACACACACATGCACACGCACGTGCTCACACGCTCACATGCACACTAACACGCTCACGCACATGCACACAGACACTCACATGCACATGCTCACACGCTCACACGCACGCACACACATGCTCATGTGCACACGCTAACACACACATGCACGCTCACACACACTAACAAACACACAGATGCACACACTCATGCAGCGGAGCAGAGCAGGACACTGGGGTCAAAGAGGGCGTGGGGGACACCCCTCTGACCCCCAGCTCTCTGGGGCACGATTGGAAAGCGCTGGACCAGCAGATTCCGGCCCTGCCCTCCGGGACTATTACGATCCTGGGGACCTGGACATAAGTGTCCCCCTCCCACCACCCCACCACCCATCACCCAGAAACCCAACCTCTGTTGACTAGTTACACGCTCCTTTCTAGATCCTTCCATCCAGCTAAGCCGCCAGACCAGCCAGGCTTCAGCGCCCCAAGGGAGCCGTTAGGTCAACGAGCCAGTCCCGGGCAAGGGCGCTGATTTAAACGGGGGATCGGTTCACTCCAAGTGAGAAATGTTAAAATGTATCGTTTGCAGTTTCTTATTTTAGAAGTAATGTGTGATTTTCATAGGCGACCGCTTTACTGTGAAAACACATTACATAAGAGTTGCCGAGTTCCCCTGCGCCCCGCTCCGATTCAAAGCCTCTTCTGTCCCGGGAGGGAGTCGGGGCAGACTCAGCTTTTCTCCCCTTTCCTCGGAGGGGAGGTCGCCCCGCCCCAGCCCTGCATTCTGGTCGTGAGCTAAGCGAGGGTCACAGAGACGTCCTCGCTGAGCTGTCGGCTGAGGGAGACTGACCACAGTACCTGCCTGGGGGTGGGGGTCTCCTGGCAGGACTGGGGGGTGGAGGGGGGCGGGGAGCCGGCTACGATGGTGGACGACATGCCTGCTGCTCGACGCAAGGGGCAACACGAGTCTTCCCGTGTGCCGACCGGATGCTCGTCCCGAAGCTCCCGGGGCATGCGCCGGAGCAGAGCCAGCCTGGAGCCCGGGATGGCAGCCACGAAGCCCGGGCAGAGCTGGACCTGGGCCGCGTCCACACGCGTGTGCATGCGTGACTGCGGCCCCCGGCCTCCTCCCAGCATGGGACGGAGCCCGTGCACCCCGGCCACCGGCTCTGGAGCCGGCTGCTGGCCAGCCACAAGGGCCGAGGGCTGAGGTGGCCAACTCCACAGGACCGGGTGGGGCGCAGGCCCTGCCTTCGTTGCCTCACACGTGGGCGGCCACGGAAAGAGCCCCCGCCGTCCTGGGTGTCCTTCCCCGACGCCGCCTGTCTGTAAAGGGGCCCCCGACACCTTCGCCTGAGGAGGACGGTCTCTTCGTAACTCTTGGAGCATCTGGGCTCATCCCGGGGGGACTTAAAACCTCTGCTTGTGTGTCGTGCCCACGCGTCCTTGAATCCCGGCTGCCCTGGACAGGGAGAGTGCCCCGCATGTAGAAAGCGCTCAAAACTATGTACCGAACTGCATCTAAAACAAGGCGCCGCCGCCTGGGGCCGGCCCCGGGACTCACACCAGGCGGCCGGCCAGCTGTTGGTGTCTGTGAGGGATGAGTGCGGCCTGTCCCTAGTCCTCGTCTCGGAGCCGGGGAGGACTTTGGAGGACATAGGTGTCGTTCCAACTGAAGATTATCGCGTGTCTCGGTGCATCTGGACCCAGATAAATCACAGATGATGTCATCCGCGATCGTCTTCCAAGAGTTCCTGCTGTGGGAAGGTCATCGGGCAGCCACGCTCAGCTTCGTGGAGATGCACATTTGTTTTTAAGCGTGCAAACTTTTTTGTGGGATTTCCCCTCCGGGGAGAATGCCTCGGAGTCAGGCTTCGTAAGCTAGCAACTGTCTCAGGGTTGACCCTCGGGCCGTTAGGCGCGACCACTGCCCTCCGGAGCGCGTGACCTCTGACGAGCCGGCTCGAGCAGTTTCACGCTCCCGGGACCCATGATGCCGCTGGGAACCTGGACCGTATCAGTAATCAAACTGCGCCACGTGGGAATTGCAAGCATGGGCGACGTAATCTCCCTCAGGATAAAAACCTGCGATTCCCTGATCTTGCGGCCACCACCCCGCCCCCACCCACACACTCACTGTCTGGAGAGAGAGCCAAGAGCCCTCAGAGAAGAAACAGTGAAGACACAGAATGTCTAAATACAGTCGGGTCTTCCCCGAGCACCTTGGCATCGTGACTCAAGGGACTTGTCACGCACACGCTCTCGCTCTGTCAAGCCCACCTTCCCTTCCCAGACGGCCTGAGAAAGTCCCGGGCAGCCAGCTAGGCCCAAGCGGCAGGCACACGCGTCCATAAATAACTTGTTCCTTCCCGCCAGCTCCTAATTTAACTGCCGTCTCGAAGGGAAAACGCAAAGAATATTTAAACTTTAAACAATGACGCGTCACCAAAACCGACTGGCAGGGCTTAAAGGGCTAACTAAGGCAGCTCTGCGCCTTAAATTAGACTCGGGGCTCTTTGCCGAGCTCGGCTAGGTCACTCCAGGTTCTCGTCTGAAACACGGCGGGGCCTTGGCCTCTTTCTCGTGGTGCCCTTGGCTTTATCTCCAGACAGTGTGTGCGCGACGGGAAAACGCCGTCTGTGTGGGCTCTGGCGGCGGGGGTGGCCGCAAGGTCGGGAGGAAGGTTGTTCTTGCCCAGAGATTCTTCGGAAACAGGTTGGAGATGACCTTCTCAGGGCCTCGGGTGCCTGAAAAACAGCCTTGCGGGTCGAGCCAGGCAGTCGATGGCCATCGACCGAGAAGGGCAGAAGAACTACGGCCTGACGCTGGCTCTCAGGAAGCTTCGGGGGCAGTGCGGGGGCGGGGGAGGGCGAGGAGCCGCGCGCCCTGGCCACTCACGCCGGCCCCGTCGGATTGCTGCACACGTCACCGCAGGCCCCGACGCGCCGGCTTCCCCGCCTGGGAAGTGGGCACGGTGACAGCTCCCACCTCTGAGCTGGGTCGTGAAGGTTAGAGGAGGAGGTATGCGGGGGGCCCGGCCCACCCGAGTTCTCCGTGCAGCTGGCTCGTCACTACCGTCTGTGAAATGCGCCCCAGGTTCGTGGCCGTCGTGGAATCCGTGGTAGCTCAGGCGTGGAGCGGCGGCGTGGGCGCCGTGGAGGAGGACGGCCACAGGGCAGGCGTCGGCAGTGACCGCAGCCTAAAAGGCCTGGTGGGGAACTGGTCACTAAGCGCCCCGACCACGGCCCTCGCGCGCCCTTCATTTTGGCTTTCTTACCAAGGGCGGGGGTCGGGCCTGCTGTGTCCCCTCTGCTGGCTCACCTTCCTGCCCTGGACACCGCACCCAGTGAGCGACTCCCAGTGAGAAGGGCCCTCAGGGCTCCCCAGGAGGAGCCCGTGGGGTGTCCTTGGCGGTCTCACCAGCGGCGAGTGAGACCCCGCCCGGCGAGGACGCCCACCATCTTCCCTCCCACGGGAGGGGGGACCCGAGTTGGGGCCGACTCAGGCCGTGCGTCCGAGAGTCGGAATCCTTCAGCGCGCCCTCTGCTGCCACCCGGCCGGCCCCGGCGCAGGCGGGAACGGGGGGCGGGGGAGGGGCAGGCCTGCGGGAACAGCCGCCACGTTCTGTTCCAGAAGGATGACGGCCAGGTGAGCCGGAGCAGGTGGCGGCTTGCACAGGTGCTTCCGGTGCTGGACGTCGGTCGGCGGGCGGCGTGCGATCTCGCTTCTTATCCCCGTCGCCACGCCGACGGCGCCCGCGCCCGCCTTTGCCCGCGTAAGGACGCGGGCCAGGCGCCGTCTGGGGCGGTGTGCGGGGAGGGACCCGCCGGCCCCTGCGAACGCCCTGCGGGGAGAGACGTCCGTCTACAGACGGGGACGCTGCGCCGCAGAAAGGTTGGGGCGGCGTCGCCAAGTCGACGGCTCCGCGTGGCAGGGTGCGGGGTTCCCGCCCAGGCGCGTGGCCCCAGAGCCCACGTCCTGCCTCTCCTGGCCCCGCCCCCCAAGGTCCCGGTTGCCTCGAGCTGGCCCTCGGCGCCCCCGGCCACGGCCACCCCTCCGTGCTCTGGGCCTAACCCTCTAGCCGGCTTCATCGGCACAGCAGGTCCGTTTGCGCCGCGGCTCGCGCTCAGGGCGGGAGCCCAGCCTGTGGCTGGCCACGTGGCCGTCTCCAAAAGCGGGGCTGGCCCTCGGGGCCTCGTACGTGCTTGAGATGGAGACCCGCAGATCCAGTCTGGACAAAACTGTCGGGGGCCCTAACACGAAAGCGGGGGACGTGGCCACCCGGCTCTCGCCCGGCTTCCCGACACCGTTTCACGTCCACGCACTCTGATGGTCATTCGGCCGGCTGTGGTTTCGGGCCCAGGACAGTGACTTTCAAGTCCAAGTTTCCGTAACTGCATGGTAGACCCTGTCTCTAGGCCTCCGAATGCCCCCCGATCTCTCCCATATCCACGCTTTCTTCTTTCAAGACTCATATTTCATGTTAAACCAAATTTCTCTTTTCTCCTTCTCTTTTCTTTTGTTGATTGGCCGTCACCATGGCAACCCTCCCCACCCTGACCCACCCCTTAGGAATGAGCCCCGGGCAAGGGCTGTGTGTCCTCTCTACAGAGGCAAGTGCTGATGGCTCAGCTCCCCCCCACCCCACAACCATCACCGATGAGATGAGTGTTCTTCCGTGTTCGTCTGCGGGTTTGTTTGTAGCTGGGACAGCTCTGTGACTAGACCTGTGGGGGGGGGTCAGGAGACTCCTCCCCTGGGGGCAGAGAGTAGCCGACTTGCCCTTGGGGTTACCTCCTCAAATAAAAAAATGGGGGGGCTGCTCTAGGTCCCCGCACAGCACAAAACCTAAAGTGCAAGGTCATCAACCATATGTCTGTTGTTTTTTTTTTCAAAAAAGGCCATATTCTACCTATTACAAAAAACCGAAGACTTTTCTCACACTCGTGATCACAAACTGCTTTGGTGTATGATTTCGCTCCAAAAATAAAGCCACGAATGACGGTCATCGCACAAACCTTGCTGTATTTGTAGGTAACAAACATGCTGCGCTTGACTCCCCAAGATACTATCAAAAAAAAAAAATTCAGAAGGTATAGATGTAAATACATTTTGTTACATTAACCACCCGTAAATATTCGCCCAACGTTAAAGGGGAGTAACACCACCTCGTTTAAAACCATATTCCTTAAGCAATAGTTTAAGAGACTCGGCTAATTACATAATACCAATATTATTGCTTTCATCATGGTACAATAACCCTTTTTTCTGATACGTGTGCGCGTTTTGTTTTGTTTTGTGATACGAATGCCACTGCGTATGTTTTATGAACATATGGCCACGTTAATGGCCCTAAACAGAAAAGCCGCGCCCTGCGGCGGGCGCAAGGGGTGACCTCTTTCTAGAAAGGCGGGCTCATTCCCAGTGTCGCTTGCCGGGTATAAGGAGGCACGTTGTCCAGGTCTGAAATGACCAGGGAGAGATTCCCAGCCTGGATCCAGAGGTGATCTCGCAGGCGTACACGCATATGAGTATCCACGACCTGGGTAGCTTTGTACGCCTCACTCTCCCATGTCACGATCCCACAGAAAAGTAAAAGACAGGATCAGAGGCAGAGGCGAGGGTGAACCTCAGAGAGTTCGAGATGCTTCCCAAATTGTGTGTGGGGGGGGGCAGGGATGTCACCTCAATGACCACAGAGGTTGGTCCCAACCTCACTCCCGGTCACAGGATAGGGTCGTGAGCTCCATCTTTCCTGCCTCTCTTTGTCCAGACTCTTAGCCTAGCCGGTCAGGGGCAGCCCAGCAAAGCGTTCCCCGAGAAGCCATGCACAGGGCATGCATCCTCCCGCAGGGGGTTCGACCCTGGGACTGGCTTAGAGACACAGATTTCCGGGCCCCACCCTAAGCCTTAGGGCCTGGTCTGTAGGTGGGAACCAGGAAAAGGTGTTTCTCAGCCCCCGCCCACCAGGGGATCTGAAGATGAGCTGTTTGGGCACGCCGGCCTCGGGCCTCGGGTGCTGTCTGCCGGCCTGGGTGGCAGAAGACCCCGGCATGGGGGGCGGTGGAGCAGGGGGAGGCGTTCGGGGGCCCACGGGGAGGTGCATACTCAGAGGACTGCTGTCGCTGTCGGGGGTTAAGCTTCGCCCGGCGGGCTCGGGAGCAGAGCGGGGACAGAGCACTTTCAGAAGGAGCCGGGGCCCGGCAGAGCGAGAGGGGCTGTCGCGGTAGCGGAGCGCAGACGCGGGGTCCACTGGCCGCCGCGCCCTCCAGGCTGGCCTTGGGGGGCTGGGCAGCCGAGCGCCCCCGTGCTCGTCTGTCCCCACCGCACAGGACAGGCGGGCCGCTGGCGCGGTGTGGGCACACTCTCCGGGCCTCGGACCCTGGGGCGGGCCTCGGGCTGGGTCTCGGAACCCATCCGGGCCGGCGGCACCAGGATGCCGGAGGGGCTGCTCAGGGACGAGGCCGGAACGCCAGCCGGCGCCTTGCGGTTCTTCATCCTCGCCCGACGTTGGAGTCTGGCACTGCCTTGCCGACCACGGCCCTGCCTGGCGGTTTCGGGGGCCCGGGGCCTGGCGCCGAGCCTGGCCCACAGTGAGTATGAGATAAACGCTCGCTGCGCCGAGTCGGATTCGTTTCCAATGGCCCCGAGTCCCCCCATCTCTCCCATCAGGGGTCCCGGCAGCAGGGCATTTGGCTGTGTGGTCTTGGACAAACCGTTGAGCATCTCCGAACCGCAGAGGCAGGGGTGCGGCAGGTACCGGGGCCGTGCGTGGAGCCGTCGCCGTAGACGGCGCTCCGTTTACTACTAAGGACACAGTTTACACGCCATCGCATTTCTGTTGCCGCGTTCACACAGACGCTCGCTTTGTCAACACGGTGGGGTGTGCGGGGCAGGCGCACCCTCCGGGCTCAAACACGCAAACCGGTCGCCGCCCGGGCCCCGTACGAAGGTCCATCCTTGTCCGTGGGGACCCTGCGTTCCGAGTCACGGCCTCCGTTCTCAGGACCACAGGGGACGTAGGTCACTGGCAGCTTTCGCTCTCGGGGGGCGGGAGTGGAGGGGAGCAGGATCAAGTCACCCGCGGTCTACTGTAGCGTGCGATTGACTCTGGATTCAGAATCTGCTTGAGGTGGAGAGGGACCAGGTCAGGGCGCTGATTGTATCGATACATTTTTTAAATAGATTGGATACAAGTTGATTGATATTTATCAACGCAATGTATCAAGGGCTCACTGTGTCGGATTTTCAAAGCAGACAAAATGGGAAATTGAGCTGTGGTCATGTTCAGGGCCAAGTGCTTGTGAGCCCTGTAGGAGAGGGAGCTGCTCCCGCCCACTCTGCGGTGGGGACGCGCCTGGTCATACCTGGTCCCATGCCCGGGGCCCAGAGGCAGCTTTAAAAAACTCCGTCGCTGGATAAAAGCAGCTGGAGCAGTGGATTCTGGGCGGGGAGAGGGGACTAACCACGGATCCCACAGAGGCTGCACCTTGGTCATTCGCCTCCTGGTCCAGGCCGTGCGCTGGGTGAGGGAGGGAAGGCCGTGAGCAGGGCTCTCTCAGAAACGCGGGGCCTGCACAGTGGGGAGGAGCCCGGGCACTGGGGTGCCTGGCCCAGGCCAGGGCGCCCTCCCCCCCCGCCCCCCGTTTCCAGAGGGGCCGCCTTTGTCTTTCCCGAAGCTGGGAGAGGTTCCCCAGAGGTCGGCCACCACAGCGGGGCCCGTGCCAGCTCCCTCCCCTGGAGGAAGAGGCAGGTGGGGCAGCCGAGGGCGGTGACCCAGGTGTCCCGTGGCCGCACTCCGCAGCGGGTTGGTCGTGAGCGGCTGGCCTTCCTGGCGCAGGAGCCACGCCGCTGCAGGGCCGCAGGGCTCCCGGGCCGGAGGTCCTGGGGGGCCCCCGAGGGCTCCTGGGCCTAAGGGAGCCGTCGCCCTCTGCCTCTCTCAATCACTGTCACCTTGGCATTTTGCAAGCCTCTGAACAAATACCAGAACCTCTGGGTTAGCCTGGTCCTCGGACAGACCAGGATCCCGAAGCCACGAGCTCTTCACAGCTCTGACATTAGAGGGTGACTCTGGGCCTCCTCATGGGTTGGCTCATCCCCCCGACTCCCATCCACCCGCTCTCCCCGGGCGAGCACTCGAAAGCTTCCTCACGCCTCTCCCGCACGAGCCCCCGGTGCCAGAGACGCGGTGAGCTTCGCCGGGCCTGCTCGCGTCCCAGGTCGAGGAATCCCGAGTTCACGGAGATCGAGCACGCGGCCGAGGCCGAGCCCGTGGCAGTCCGCTGGGTCGTTCGGCCGCCCTGCAAACGCCGTTTAGATGAGGCCAGGCCCCCAGCGGAAAGGGGAGAGGAGCTCGCAACGACGAGGAGCCAGAGACGAGCGTAGCTGAAAGGTAAACCGACTCGGGAAGCCGCCCTGGCCACCTCTGGCTACGGGCGCGGGTGTTTACCCCGCGTGGCTGGCGCTTCACAGCGACCTGGGACAGCTCGGCGGGCGGGAGGGAGCCGGCTCGCAGGCCGGTGGAACCTGCAGGCGCTGGAGTCAGTGCAGGCGAGTTTTCCTGGGGGGAAGGATGGGGAAATGAGTGAGTGTTCAACCGGGAGCTTGCGTGTGCCGAGCCCCAGGAGATGGCTCCGCGGAGGCCCCAGGAGCTCCCGGTGACCAGCTGTGGTTCGGCGTGTCCAGGGGGCCGTTACATCGCTCCCGACGGCAAATCCGGCCTCCGACGGCCCTCAGAGGCCCCCACCACTGGCATGCGATGCTGGCTCTGCACTTGTGGCGTCTAGAATAACATCCCGCCTCCGGGCGCCCCATAAGTGACTGCGGCGTGTGCCCACCCTGCGCCGTCCACCGCGGGCGAGCCCCCCTCCCGGCTCTGAGGTCAGCCCGGAGGAGGCTGAGGACAGGACGCAGCTGCTCCCTTTGGACTGGGCGGCACGCGGGATTCCTGTGCCTGAGAACTATGGTAGGAATTTCATTACCCAGTGAGGAGCCCCGGGCTGCCCACGCCTGCCATGGAGCCACCGAGGGGGCCACCGCTGATGGACGGCTGGGCCTGCCTCCGCGACCGAATGGCCCCCGAGGAGGCCAGATTCCCCCGGGCAAGGCTCAGCCGCCGCAGAAGGGTCCGACGGGGACTTGGGGCCCTTTCCCCGTGATGTCCCTCTGACTGTTCCCTGCTCCTGCGAAGCCCCAGCCTCCCAGACAGGGGGGCCACCCGAGTAACGACCGATACACCTTCAGGCACCCAGTGCTTGGGCCGCATGACCAGCCGCGGGCTCCCCAGCGCCTGCCTCTTCATGGAGAGTCAAAAATGTCTCGTGACTATGAGGACGTGGCTTAGGGGACTCTCAGACACACAGCCAACCCAGGCAGAGGCTCAGACACGTCTCCTTGTGTCCCGGCTTTGCCCACACACACCCTGCACCCTGGGGGTGCCCGCACGCCGCCCCCCACTGCCCACGCACGCATGACGCATGCCCCCTCCCAGGACACCGCCCCCCGCGGCCCTCGCTCGGGGGCCTTCCTCTTGCAAAGCCTTCACTGACTCTCCGCCTCCACGAGGCCACAGGAGGCGGTGGTGTGCGGTTTGCTTCAAATCTCGTTCTCCAGCTGTGCGGCTTTGGGCATCGGAGGCATTTTAGTTCTATGTGCCTCAGTTTCCTCATTCACAAAACTTGACGACCGTAGGGTTAGACGAGCGTGCGTGTGGGAAGCAGGTAGCGAGCCCGGTGCCCTGTGCGAGCATGATGCTCATTCCGCCCGGGCTCCGTGGCCCCCGGCTCCATGGCCCCTGGCTCCGTGGCCCCTGGCTCCGTGGCCCCTGGCTCCGCGGCCCCCGGCTCCGTGGCCCCTGGTCCTGCCACCTCAGCAGCGGTCTCTGTCGGGTCACACTGCACCCCTGAGGGCAGGGACCGTGTCTTACGGTCGCCCCCTAGAGCAGATGCCCAGGAAGTGATGTCTCTCTTGTACATGTGCGGGGCAGGAGATTCACACGGCGACTGCCGTGCACCCGTCTTTAAAGGGAGCCCACTCGGCTTCTCGGGTCACACATCCGACCTCTTGCTGACTTGGGAGGAAGCCACACAGCTGAGGCAAAGACGGAGGAGCAGTGACAAAGGCACCGATGTGGCAAAGTCACGGATGGGACACTAGAGAGACCCCTGGCTGTTCCAGTAGCTTCTCCCCCTGCACCCTCCCCCGAGACCCGGACCAGGGGTCTGAGTCCATGCCCCTCGCCCGAGGGAGCCAGGGGCCTCCGGGACCGGGGTCAGAGGGCACAGCTGTCCCTGTTTGCCACCCGCCTCCAAGCAGGGCCCTGCCTGCTGACCGGACCCCGGCCCCGGCCACTGGGAAATGAGTTCTGCCAGGTGGGGACGGCGCGGCGTCTCCCTCAGGCGGGGCGGGAGCACTCCAGGCAAAGCCGGCTCACGTGGTGGTTCTGCTGCCGAGCCCCAGGCCTCAGGCCTGCTGGTGTGGGAGCCTCTGCCCTCTCCCCTGCCCTCTCCCCTGCTCTCCCCCTCCCTCCCCCTTCCCTCACCTCTCCCTCCCCCTCCCTGCCTCCCCCTCCCTCCCTCCTCCCCCTTCTCCCTCCTGTGTCCTCCCCGGTGTTCCTCCCCCCCCAGGAGGCCACAGCCTCCTCCAGACAGCTCGCTTTGCCCTTGGCCTCCCTCCAGACAGTTTCCATTCCCGCCTGTCCCATGGGGACAAGGAGGGGGGCAGGGGGCTGTGGGGGGCGGGAGGCCCATGGGCCTGGGGCTCTGAGCCCACGTCAGCGTCTGCAGATCTGCCTTCCCCGTGCGTGTTCCTGGGTGTGCGTGCACACTCACGGGCGTGCGTGGAAACACACGCTCACGGGCTCCCACAATCACACACGCCTCGCGCAGTCACACGCACGGCCACGCTCACCGGCTCACGGTCACAGGCACATGCGGGCACACTCACACACGCGCACACCCACACGTGCTCACACACACACGGGCACGCTCACTTGCACACGCGCACCCTTTGCTCCTCAGCATCCCCATGGAGGTAAGGGCGCTCGTCGGCACCGAGCCAGCCGACCTAAACAATGCAAACTATGTAAAGTTAAATGCGTAATTCAGTGCGCACTGCAAGAAACCAGAAACTACAAAAGCCCGAGGGCCGTGGCCGGGCGCACAGGCGTCCCCTGCCTGTGTCCCTCCGCCAGGGCCCCCGCCCCTGGCCGGCCGTGCTGGGGGCCGGCATGCCAGCGGGCAGAGGGACCGCGCTGGACATTTGGAACAAGTGCTCCAGGACAGCGGGCCTGGCCCAACCCCTGGCCTCCTCTCAGCTCCGGACCCGCACCAGTGGTTGCCTCGGCAACAGCCTTCCTGGCCTCCCAGGGCCCTGAGCTACCGGTAACGTGACCCTAGGCAGGTTCGTTGAAGACAAAGGAGAGTGTTGGGCAGCAGCTCTGGTTTCTGGACCTGTCCCCAAGGCCCCTCCCCAAGCAAGAGAGGGAACAGGATCTGGGAGGAAAGGTGGGGAGGGCCCCGTGCCCCGCCGCTCCCCCACCCCGCAGAAGCAGCCCCGCAGGAGAGAAGCGGGGAGGAGGGGAGGACCTCGCTGTGACACCCCGTGGGTGACGGGCTGGATGCGAGGCCGCAGCGGGGCTGACGAGGTAATAATCACCGACCAGGTAAGAATAACCCAAGGACTGCAGACCGTGCCTCTGCCCATCCTGTTCCTCCACTGTCGTAACCACTTAGCAAAAACACCTGCCGGACCCACAGGCGACAGACACCCAGCGGCCAGGCGAGGCTTGCGCGCTCCAACGACTGAGCGCGCCGCCCCCACAAAGCGGGCTTCGTGAGGCTGCAGCCACGGGCTGGGACCCACGGCTTTGGGAAGCTCACGAGAGCGGGCGTTTGGGGGCGCAGAACTTGCCTTGCTCGCTCACCCTCAAACACCGCGTGAGCCGAAAGAGACGTGCCACCTGAGCGCGGCCGAGGCCGGAGCACATGTGCATGCGGGCCATCACCTGCGAGTCCCTCGAGCGTCTTCGGAGCTCAGGGGCTTCATGGCGCTCGCCTTCGGGCTCCGGCATTGTGTTTCGAGTGTGCGTATGTAATTGTGCGACTTGGTAGCTGTTTAGCGCTGCAGCTGAGAGCCAGAATCCTGGGGCCGGCTGGCGGGTTGGGAACCCAGCTCCAGGATTTATAAGCTGTGTGTCCTGGAGGGAGTTCCTCAGCCTCTCTGTGTATCGGCCGCCTCGTCCACGCAGGGGAGGGAATAACACCCCCTGTCTCCCAGGGTTTGGCGAGGAGAGGGCCTGCAACTCTAGATGAAACAGCTACGACAGCGCCCGGCACACAGCAAACGCTTTGAGTGGTTGCTGCTGGGGATAGTGACTCAGCCGTGCGCTAAGAGCTGGGTGAGTTATGTTCCCCTGCAGGGCCCAGGACGCTGAGTGCCTGGCCAGCCGCCGTGCGCTTGGCCAACTCCATCTCCAAACCCCTCGTTGGCCTCTTAGTGACAGGATGCACCTGGCCACCCCCTGAAGGGGCGAGGTCCACACCCAGGTAGCCCTGTCTCTCTCCGGGACAGCCAAAGGTTATGAGGCCCAGCCCGCCCCCTGGTGGGACCCGCTCGTGACGGAGCTGCCCTCCCCCCACCGGCTGGCCCGCAGGGACCCGCTCTCCTGGGGACCCGTGGCTGCAGGAAGGCACGTCCTCCACCCAGCACCATGTGCAGCCGTCCGGCAGAGGATGAAGGGGGCCACCCTCTCCGTCTCCTGCTCTCGCTGGGGGTCTGTCTTCTCCCCCACTGAGTCTGGGGAGGGGGCCGAGGGGGCCGGCAGGGTGTAACGTTACACACGCATCTGCTCATGCGCAGGAAAAGCCCTGCTCCCGCTCAGTCCCTTGACGACGTGTCTGCCGTTGGCCCCACACGCCACCCCAGACGCCACCCCGCTCTGCGACCCGTCTCCCCGCCCACGTGGCCGCACTGGTTTCGGGAGCCTGGGACCCTCGCGGAGAAGTGACTGAGACGGCACTTCGCCGGGACGTAGCCGCTGCTCCGGGGGCGAGCCCGGCTTTGGGAATCGCCCCCTCCCCCCCATGCCTTTCCCACAAACCAGAACAGGTTCGAAGCAACCGAAACTAGGCTTAAAAAACAACAAACCCCATGCCGCCAAATCGCATCGGGAAACCCGAGCGGGTGGCCCCCCCGTCCTTTGGGGCCACACGGCGACTTCGCTTTGCGTTGTTCGTTACGTGACCGGTGTCGTTCACCCCGGCCGGGCCGTCAGAGCGGCCACCAGACACTGCCCCGAGGCCTCTGCGCCCTGGCTCCTTTGGCCCTCACGGCCGCTCCGCAGAGCACGTGCTGTTCTCAGAGGGGGAAACCGAGGCACGGGGAGGTTGAGGAGCACCCCCGAGGCGCACGGCCAGCAAGCAGCCCAGTCGGGGTCCGCACCCAGGCGGCGAGCTCCGGGGTCCACGGCCTAACCCTCCGTGCTGCCCTCCGCCCCATCGCTCTGGCCCGCCTGTTCCGCACGTGGCCTGGAACGTTCTAGAAGGCGGAGCGGTGGTGCAAACATCTCGCGGGCGTCCTGCAGGCGCTCGGCGATGCCCGCGGTCGCCGCTGACACGGTGGTGGTGACCCGGGGACGACGTTCACCCCCACGCGGCCCGTGGAGACGGCGGGCGGGGGGCGGGGGGGGCGGGTTCTGCTCCGAGTCACAGATCGTGCTCAGAGCTCGATTTGGCGCCGAGCTCAGAGCCACCCTCAGTCCCGTCTGTCGACGCGCGAACTGGGGGCCCAGCCGCGCCCCTCCGCCAAACGCGTTCCCCAGCCTGCCGCCTCACCGTGACTCTGCATCTACTCATACTCACCGCTCTGCCCTCCTCCGCCTTAAAAAAAAAAAAAGGAAAAAGGAGTCATAGGGTGACAGAGAGCTGAAGCATCGGGCATCGGAGCAGAGGAAGCGGGGAGCCGACGGCCACCTCGGCGCGGCCCCGGGGTGCAGGCCGAGCCCCTCCCCGGCTTCCCCCGCACACTCCACCCGGCTACTGTCCTCTGACGGTCTCTCTGGTCGCGGCGGCCACGTCGGTTAGGGTGCCTCGAGGTCTTCACCTTACGGAGCCTCGGAATTCAGGCAGGATGCTCGCGGCGTGGTTCGCACACGATTGCATTTTCACGCTCACCCCTCAGTGCTTAACAGGAGTAAAACGCCCAACGTGAAAAGGAAGAGGACGCCCACCAGCACCTCCCTCAAGTGGCCGGCCGGAAGGTCTGGGGAAGACCTGAGGTACTCGGCGCCCCGGGAGTGGGAGGCGGGGTGCCCGGGGCTCAGCCTGGAGGGGGATGCGCTCTCCGACCTGCCACCGGGGCCCCAGGCGAGCCCCCCCTCCTGTCCCCGCGTTTCACCCAGCCCCTGGCGAGGCCCCCGAGCAGCCTCCCAGGCTCGGATGTGGGGGGAGCCGGGTCTGGTGCGAGGCCTTTCTGGGTCACTGTGGCTCAAAGGGCCGGCCTCCCACGGAAGCCCCAAGCTGGAGGCCTGTGCTGGCCCCAGGGGGCAGCCGGCGTGGCAAAGGCGTCCTGGGAACGGTGAGCCCGGCCAGCTGCGGGGACGGAGATGGACGAGGCGTGGGCTGGGCCCAGGCGGAGGAGGCCGGCGCAGCCCCGGGAGGCACACGCCGCGGCAGCCGCGGCCTTTGGAATGCAGCTGAGACTCGGGCTGACTCACCGCCCGACTCCGAACCTCAACACGAAACCACGCGAGGCGCCGCGCGAGGCCCTTGGGGACAATCCCAGGGCCAGCACTGAACCCTCCGGAGACCGTTAGCTCAGGCCCCTCACGAGGATCACACACGACGCACCGGGCGGTCCGTACTTCTGGATGCGTTGCCTCACCTCACGGTGGTGATCATTTTGCAACACGTATACGTATGTCAAATCGCTACGTTGTACACCTTAAAGTTGCAGGACATTGTATGTCAATTAAAGCACAATAAAGGCAGAAAACTAAAGGACGACAACAAAAAGAAAGACTGTGAAAGGATGATGACACAATTACCACTCTCGAGCGGCTCGCTGGGAGGTTCGGGGAGGCCAGCTGACAGACAGACGGACCGGAGGACCGGAGCCGTCGCAAGGACAGAGCCCACAGGAAGCCACGGAAATGCCGGGAGGGGCGGGAGCCTGTCAGGGACGTGAGGAAGGGTGGGGAGATGGAGAGACGGAGAGACGAGGCTCTTCGTGGTTCTCGCTTGTGGAGCCGGCGTGGGGGACCCCCGCAAGCCCCGTGACGAGGGAGGAAGCGCGAGAGTGCTCCCCTCACCGGAGCAGAAAGCCCCGGTTCTGGAGACCTGCGCTGGGCGTCATCTTCCCCAAATCACCGATCGAGTGGGGTGAAAGTTCTTTTTCTCGTGACCAGAACAATTCGTCTGTGTTTGGGGATGGAGACTTAGAAAATACAAACGAACCAACAGAAGAGTATATATAAATCGTGTGAATTGTCACCCACGGTCACCCCTCGTCCCTCTCGCCTTCTCTCCGTACGAGCGTGGTTTTGCTAAATCGTAATCGGTGCCCCTCAGTCCTCGTGCCGTCCGGTCTGGCGCCCGCGCATCGGGCTCACCTTAGTGAGTTCCTGGCAAGTCGCTGTGACTCGCGCCACCTTCCCCCAAAGGGCCAGGGCGCCCGGAGCCGGCCGGAGGCTCTGGGGCCGCCCTCCACCCCGAAGGGTGAAGTGGGGGGGCCGCTGGTGTAAGCGCCGGTCGCCCCGGAGTTGGGACAGGGGAACTCGGGGCCGTTTTCCTCCTCTGAAAGCCAGTCCCGGCGGAGGCGTGCGGCTCTCAACACCCAGCGTCTTCACGGCCGCAGAGGAACAGCCGTGACCTCGGCCGGCACACACGCGCCCCGCTGGGGGCATCCCACGTCCTGGAAGCAGCCGGCGTCTGCGGGGACATGCGGGGCCGGGGCGGGGCTGCCGTCAGCCGCAGTGCGGGGGGGAAGGCCGGAGACTCGGGCCCGGGATGGAGCCGGCATCTGCCAGCGGTTTCCCGCGTGCGCTAAGGCCAGGCGCCGGCTCGCGGGCCCCGGCGCAGACCGTCACGCGGGAGTCATCCTCCCCGCCTGGACTCCCGTCTCTGAACCACGTCGGTTACGGCCCTCTGGGTCGTCGACGGGGGTGTGAAGCAAAGCAATGACTCTCTCGCTCTGCGGCGGAGCGGTTCCCAGGCTGCACGGAGCCGGGACCCGCCTCACCGTGAGAACGGAGCGGGAATCTAGACTCCAGGCGACGGAGACCCGAAAAACCCCAATTCCCGGCGCCTACTCCCCATCCGGGGGTCGGGCGCCAGGAAGGTTAGGCTGCGTTAAGCCTGACTTTAAGAGTGTCGGGCAGCGGAGACCTAAAACCCACACTTGGGAGATCTCCAGAGTTACAGAGACGATACACCATCATCATTATTACCATTCTTAACAGCACATGAAAAATTTAGTTGCTATTAACTAGCCTCGTGGAGACTACGAAACACACAGGGGACCAGCCGGGGACGAGAATGGCGACCCGTCCTGGCTTCTCCATGAATTCGCTCCGTGCCCTTGGGCCGGTCACAGAGGTCGCGCCTCAGTTCCCTCTTCTGCCGGGTTACAGGTTTACAGGACCCGAATGTCCCTCCCCGCTGCCTCTCCGAGGTAAAGCCGCAGCGGACAACGTCACGCACGACTTGAGAAGCCGCCGTCCCGCTGCGGTGAGTGACGCGGGACTCCGTCTCTGCGTGACGAGCGCCCCGGGCCCAGGCCGGGGCTGAGGGCGGCACAGGACGGGGCCGGGCCGCTCGCCCTCTGAGCTCGGCCCCGCGAAGGCCCGTGATGCCGTGGCCACTTCGCGGCAACAGGGTCTCCGGTCCCTCGGCCTTCGGGTTCTGCCTTCGAGGTCACCCCGTCCCTCGGCGCTGCGGGAGAGGGGACCCCGGAAAGTATACGGAGGATGGCCTTTCGTCTTCAGAGAACGCTTAACCTCGCAGAAAAGGGCCTGACTTGGCTAAAAGACAGCGCCTAGCTCCCCCGAGGACGCTCACCGGCCATGACAGGTCCATCAGATCCTGGAAAAAAAGGAGGTTTGCCACCAGGCCTCTGCAAACGGTCTTCTCTCTGGCTCCCTTTCGTTTTCTGCAATTTTCTGCAGTTTTCTGCAAGTGACGGGCGGAGGCCTCGGCAGGGAAGGTCAGCCCGATGAGTCATTTCCTCCTCCGAAGGCATCTGACTCACCTCGGCTTCACCTCGCATGAGCCTGCTCCGAACCACGCAGCGAGGGGTCTTTCCCTGAGCGGCGTCTCCTGGTTCTGGGCTGAGCCCCACAGGTCACGCGGCTCCTGCAGGAAGCCCGGGGCCAGGGCTGTGGGGCTGAGTCCTGACCCCGCTCTGGGCTCTCAGCTCGACGGGGGCCTGTTTCTGCTCCACGGACCAGAAGGACAAGGCCACCCAGAGTCACGGGAGCGGGGCGTCCAGCCACGGAGTCCCGTCAGGAGCAGACCCCACTCGTCCCGAGCTCCCGGGAGACACGGGCGCCTTGCCCATCGCCAGCCTGGCCTCACGAGGAAGCGCGACAAAGGCTCTCACGAGACTGGACACTTGCTCGGCCGTGAATGTCACACCTGAGAAAGCGCAGGGGGTACATTCCACTTTCAAAAAGTCCTCCTTGTCCACTGACCGCATGTCTTCCGGGGTGCCCCCCGAGGCTGGCCGGAGGGAACCGCAGCTGACAGCCCTTCCCCGCCGTGTGCCCGCGGACACGCGGGAGCAGCCGGTCTCACACACGCGCGTGTGCGGCAAGCGCTGACCACGCCTTTGCGGCCCCAGAGGGGTGGGCACCGGAAGCCATGAGCAGAATGAGTCTCGGTGAAGACCCACCTGCCCCCAGCCTGGCTCCAGCCCCGGCGGCAGCGGAAGTGGCAAGGCCACCTGCGTCCAGACTCTCCCTGGCTGCACACAGATGGCTGCCTCCGCCCAGCCACACCTGCCGTCCCGGGCATCACAGTCTGCCCACGCCACAGCGCCCGGGGCTGGCCTGGGCCCGGCCGACAGCACCCTCAGACCGCACAGGGTGCCTGCTGGAGGCACTGAGCTCACAGCCAATGCCACCGGAAACTCCAGTGGCCGCAGATGGTCCCCCGAAGGGGGCCTGAGGTGCTGGAGAAAGCCAGGCTGTCCCTGCAGATTTGCCCACCCCAGGATCGGCCTGAGCACAGGCTGGCTGGGAACTCACCGAGTCCCACGTCCCATGAGGGTGACCCCACCTCCTGGGCTCCGAAGGGTGACCCAGGAGCAGGAGAACCGAGAGTGTGATCCGAGAGAGGAGACTGGCTGAGGAGACGAGGCGGCCTGAGGGACACTTCTCAGACCCCCACCTCGTCCTCGAGAGGCTACGACTGAGGCAGCCCGGGAAGCGGGGACCAGGCAGCAGCGTCCTGACACCTGGGAAGTGCGAGCTCCGGAGGGTTTCTCTTCCCGAATTCTACCCTTTCCCTGTCCAAACCATGCCTCGACGTCCCCGCGTAAAAGGAGCAAGACTATCAATAGCCACATTTACTGGGTACTGAGCGTGTGCCGGGCACATTTATTATTAACTCGTCTAATCCCAAGGGAGGCACGGGGCAGGGCGGAAAGCAGAAATAGCCCGCACGTTTTTTCCCAAGCTTTGTCGAGAGAATTCGAGGGAGAGTGTGCCTTGAAGAAACTTGCAGGCAGAAGAATTTTCCCCTGCCGAAGGACTCACCTGGCCCCCGAGGAGGGAACCAAGGGACAGGAAGAAGGAACGAGAGGGGGGACCGTGGTTCCTGGGGCAGGCGAGGGGTGGCGACCCGCGCCCACGTTCTTGCTCCCCTGAGGGACAGAGGAGGTGGACATGTGATCATGCGCCCCCCACCTCGAGCCGACGTGGAAGCCCAGGGCCGGGGTGGTGACCAGACCGGACAGTGGGCATCTCAGCTGCTGCCGTGTGCACTGAGCGCGGACATGACCCCAAAGCATTCGCGCCATTCGAGACCCCCAGAACGTGCCCCCAGCTCTGGGTGAGGGGGCCCGGGAAGGAGGGAGGCAGGAGACGGGGGTGGAGCCAGGGTCACCCACGCTGTCGCAGCAAAGTCGAGTCAGTGCTGTTCCTTTGGGAGCCGGCGTCTCGGCGTGAGAGCCACGGAGCCCGAATCCATCTCCGTGTCCAGCTCACTCCCCAGCCGCGCGGCAGTAACTAACTGTCTGCGGCGTGGCCGGAGGGGCCGGAGCGAAGCGGTCACAGGTGCTGCGAAGGCGGGCGCGCTGTTGGGCGGCGTCCTGCGGGGACCCCTGGGCGTCGCGGTCCTGTCCCAACAGCCCAGAGGCGTTCCGCTGCTTCCGCCGCTCACCCTCTCACCGTGGAGGTCCCCCGAGGCGACCACGACCTGGCGCGGCGCGTCCGACTGAACGCGGAGCCGGCACGACGACCCCGCCGTCACCTGTGCGGCCGGACATTTGGGCCATTTGCAAGATACAAAATGATGCCAGTCGTTTCCCTAATTTTTGTTCGTTTGTTTTGGAAAACATCATAAAATATTTGATAGCAACATTCGATGAGTTTACGTATTTTTAATGAACTAATAAGGCATGTTTTTAAAACTTCTCGGCTTTAAGTTTATGGGTTTGGGAAGAGCTGGAACAAAGAGCCGGAGGGGGGTCGGGTGGGAGGCACGGGAAGGCAGACCTGCGGCCGCCCGGCCGTCTGACCTTGACCAAGCCGCTCCACCCCTCAGGCTCAGGTACCACACGAAGACCCTGCACCGGAGGCTCCGAGGTCTCACGCTGAACAAGATCTCCGGCCGAGGCGGACGTGGGCACTCGGTGAGGTCAGTGGGGCCCTCCCGGAATTCTGGCCCCTTTCGGGTGCCATGGGAATGCTCAGTATGGGTTTGCTGGCTAAAAATAATGGCCCAAAGACCTGGGGGTCAGAGGGCTCCTCCCAGAGCCAGAAGGGGGATGATGTCAGCACCCCGGAGCCAGGAGCGACTCGGGGCGGCTCAGGTCTGTGGGTGACCGCGCAGGAACCCGCCATCCCCCTGCTCCTCCAGAAATGTCACCTGGAACCTCTCCCCACACCTGGAGTGTGTGTGTGTGCATGTGCGTGCATACACGTGTGCATGCGTGTGTGTGTGTGAGTGTGTGTGCAAGCGTGTGTGCATGTGTGTGCACGGCCCATCAAATGCCAGCAGCAATCTGCTCTGGACTTAGCCCAGAAACGGAGCTCGGAGCCTTGTCCGTCAGTCCGGCCCGGCCCGCCCCACGCAGTGGCCTCCGTGAGCAGCAATGCTGGGGGGCAGTGGGCTGTCATGACCAGCAGCGATGACATCGTTCCCCACTCCTCTGTGGGGTTATCGGCAACCTGCTCTGAAATGCGGTTATAAATACCCGATGGTCAGTAAACACGAGCTATTTCTGAATCGTACCCAGGAATAGCCAACTGCCCGAACAGCCAAGGTCGTTCCTCAGACCCTGGGAAAAATAGGAATGTGGACGGGGTTTATTTTTCCATCACCCGCGGCAGAATCGTTGCTTGCACATGTCTTATTATAGTTCTCGGTTTCCATTTTTTAAAAATCTTGTCATCTCGTGGCCTGGGGACCGAGAGAAGCGGGGGCAGGGAGAGGGAAAGACAAGGGGCCTGGGGCGGAAGAGTCTCGCCTCCTCCCCGGGTCTTTCGGTGACGTCCCGGAAAAGAGCACAGTCTCGGCTTCTACAGGGTCCTGACCCTGGTGGGCCTGAGGGAGGACCCCCCCCAAGATGGCGGGTGAGCCTAGGGGAACAGTATGAACTTCCAAACCCCAAAAGGATCAGGAGAGAGAGAGAGAGAGAGAGAGAGAGAGAGCGAGCGAGCTGGTAAAGGGAAGGCCACAAGAAAGACCGTGGGGACATGAGGCCATCGATCCCTCTGAACCCCCCCTTTGCCTCTGCAATCGGGGAGTCGTCCCAGGCCTTGTCTTCGGAATGACGGCTCATTCAGCTCTGTCCCCTCTCCGCTGCTCCGGGTCACGGGCGCAGTCGGGACCACGTGTGGTGGATGGGGCTGCTCACTCTCCACCGTCAGCACCCGACTCACGTGCTGACGAAGCCTCGCACGCCCACGTCCAACAGCCACGGCCCTCGGGAGCCCCCAGGGGCCTCGCGGTGCTTAGCTATTTGCTTTCTCTCTTTTTTTTTTTTTTAAATCTTGAGCCCTACCGTCTCCGTTATGGTTTAAAATCTTTAGACAAAGTGAGCTCCGTAAAGCCTCTGGCCACTCGTTCTAGTATCGAGCGGCCTCTCGTCGGCCCCTGGAGCACCACGCCCTCCGCGCGGCCCTGCGAAGCGGCCCGGGCTCGCTGTATTCGAGGTGTCGCCGGGGATCACACAGGTAGCACCCCACCGATGGGACTTTCTGGCCCTTCCGGGTCTGCAAACGTCGGGTCCTGGAGAGTCGAGGTTTGAGTCTTTGGTCTTGGGCCTGGGCAGAGACCCTGGGCCGCCAACCACCCCTCCCCGGCCCCAGGCCCCGGGCGGGGGTGGTGCGGTCCTGTCTGCAGAGGCCCCAGCCCTCCGGAGGGAGAGGTCCCTCTGTAATTCCTTGGAAAGGCTGCGCCCTCCAGCCGGGTCTGCTCACGCCTCGCCTTTGCCTCTCTGGACAAGGGGCTGCGGCTTCTCCTGCCAGGCTCCCAGCACCTCGCCCTCTGGTCCTGCTTTGGGTCTCCGCCCTCGGGGCCAGGTGCGTGTCTGAGCACCGGACGGACGTGGAGCTTTTAATTACACGGTCTCCACCAGTTGGTTAAGCCTTCAGATGGCTGCAGTAAACGGGTTCGGGGCACGTTTGGGGGCCCTCTGCCAGCCCTCGGCTGTGTGTGGTGAGACCCCTTCTGTGGGTTCCTTCTTGGGGAACCAGGGAGGGAGTGGGCAGGTGGCCCTGTCGCCCAGGACGCCACAGAACCAGGCTCCCAGCCCGCGCCCCTTAAACTCACACAGTTACGCGGACGGGTACGCCTCGTCTCGCCGTGTGCGTTCACAGGTGGAAGGCGAGACCCTCCGCCGGCAAAGGGGCTGCAGCTCGCTTCACCGGGACGCCGGCTGCGGGACGTGTTCCTGTCCGCCCGTCCCACCTCAGCAAAGCTAGGAGACACGGGGCGGCCCCCCGAGGCCCACTGTGGCTGGAGTCCCGGCTCTGCCCCCAACGGGAGCGTGACCGTGTGCGGGACCCTGAACCTCAAACTCGGGACGGCGGTAACATGCGTCCCCTGCAGACGACGTGAGGATCTAGGGAGACGGCCCGTGTGAAAAGCGTGGACCAAACACCAAGCCGCCGTGACGATCTGTTTCTCCCGCATCGGGCTTCGAGGCCGTCTTTGGGAAGCCGAACGACGGCGAGCCGTCTGCGAACCCCGCCCCACGTTCCCGATGACGGCACTGGGCTTCGGAGGCGAAGCTCCCGGCAGAACCGCGAGGCCGCACGCGGGGCCGTGCCCAGGTAGGGGGCTGCCCCACTGAGGGACACGGCGGCGGGAGGGGCTTGCTGGCCTGAGCCTCACAGAGCGTCCGGTGTTCAGGAGGGGACAGGAACAGGTCCTGGAGGGCCGAGTCCGTGGAGGGCGCGGGTGGGCAGGATCGGAGGCCGCGGCGTGGAGGGCAGAACCCTGGCTGGATCCATCATGCCACACGGGCCTGTGCTGGTCCAAAGCTGCGAGCAGCATCTCAATGTCCCTGTCTGAGGTGGAAGGACCCCAGACCCCCGGCTCCCCACAAGGCAAGGTAGTCGGTCCCAGCAGGGTCCCGGCCGCAGCTCCTGTGGCTTCGTGGCCTGGCTGAGCTGTGGCTCGGAGCGTCCCCCCGAGTCTCTCCTGCCCACTGTCCTGTCCGGAACGGCCGCCTGTCACTCTAAGAAAGGGCCTGGAACAGAGACAGGGGGCCGACAGGCAGTGAGCAACGCCCCCACCTGGACCGCGGCCTACGGGGTCGGCGAGCCCCCCCCCCCCGCCGCCCCCACCCCTGAGCCCCGCAGTGGTGCGCAGCACAGGCACGTGCTGACCTCGGTGGGCCGCTCCTTCTGGCCCCCCAAGCTCGCCCCGGAGAGGCTGGGGGGCTGGGAGGCTGCAGGGCCGAGGAAGAGGGGGGCAGGGGACGGGGAGTGACCCTTACCCGGACACCTCCTCTGAGTCCCCAAGTGCGTGCGAAGAGGCCACCTTCAGCCCTGCCTCGCGGGGGCTGTGCCCTCCCCACGCCCCATTCCCACGACCACCCCCCACCCAGCAGAGCCCTTCCCCCGGTGCAGAGGGACCCCCCGAAGCAGAGCCCTTGGCCCCAAAGTCGCGGACTTAGCACAGTGCTCTTTTAAGTGGTTTGGAAGGGAATCCGCTCTGGGTTTTGAGGCGAGACGCATTTTTTTAACTTTTCCTCTTTCGTGAGCTGTTATGACTGGTTTTGGGGCCTGGCTTGTGGAGCACGGGAGGATGCACGGGGGATGGGGGATAGGGGGATGGGAAGATGGGGGGGTGGCGGGTGCGGAGACGCGGAGAGCGGGCTGAGGGGGGCCGGGCACCCCTGCCCAGCGTGGGCGGAGGGCGGGCCAGCCTTCCAGGGCTGCCTGCCAGCCCGTGCCCCTGGCCGGATGCGGCTCCACCCCGAAGGGCAGCAGCGTGGCCACCTGGGCAGTGGTTTGGGGTCTAAGAGGTCCATCCAGCGAATGGGAAGAAGGGAGAAACGGACCTGCGGACGCCCGTGGAGGGGCCTCCCGCGTTGTGCTTTCGGTGGGCTCCAAGCTCAGGTGTTACCCACACTCCCCGAAATGCTGCTCAGGCGCCCGCAAAAATCCAGGGGCTAGGATTTGGGTTCCGGCCACCCAGGCCCCCCAGGCCCCAAGAAGCACCGTGTGTGCCCTCGGCCAGGGGTGGGGGGCGCATGCCTGGTCGTGGCCCAGCTCCCAGCCCTTCGCACCGGGGGCTGAGCGCCAGGGAGAGTGGGGTGCTGGGGTGCACCTTGCCACACACATTCCACAGTGACCGAAACCCCGGGCGAGGCTGTCAAGGCTGCCCCCCCCCAAACATGCTCCGGGGAAAGGCTGCTCTGAAAAACGGACTATTTTTTCATCCCCGGCTCCCAGAGTTCCAAGGTACTAAGATTCCATTTAAAACAAAAACAACAAAGAAAGGCTAGAAAAGAATCGCCGCACCCGCCCGTGGACATTATTCGTGCTTTCAACAACATTTCTGCGGCATTATTTCACCTGGACAGCGGGTTAAAAGAAGGCCGATTCCTGGGCCCTCGCCCAGACCGGCGAAATCGGCGTCAGGCCTGGAACTCTGTGTTTCAGCCAGCACCCCAGCTGGCTTCTGCACCACGCTTACGGGGGCGCTGGAGACGCCCAGACATCTAAGGGCAAGAGACTCTGCAGCGCCGCGAAGGCCCTGCAGAGAACCAGCAGCCAGCCGCAGAGCTAAGCGGGAGCTCTCGGAAGATCTGCTGTCGGATGGGAGAGGAACGTGCCCGCGGCTCGGCCCCCACCCCCCGCTTGCCTGCACCCCCAGAACGCAGCAACGGGAAGGTGGGAGGTTCTAGTTTCCAGGTGCGGGGTGCCTGGAGACCTGCGTCCAGACAGCCCCTTGCCTCCAGCCGGGCCCCGCCACCCCTCTCTCTGCCAGGGTCTGGGAGAGCAGTGGGGGAAGGCAAAGGTCACATGGGCCCCAGGGACATGTAACAGGCTGGTGGCCCGTGCAACGGCCTTTCTCACAGAGCAGATGAGAACCAGAGAGGGGGAGCGACTTGCCCAAGGTCACCCCCCCCCCGCCCCCAGGCAATGCCGGGCGGAAATGGGACCCGGCTGTCTGGGCCCGGCGGGCCCTGGGTACTTTTTTCCCCCAGAACTAGCAGTTGGGAGCAGAGGGGCCTGGGAGAGCTTGAGAGTCCGCCCCAGCGTTTCAGACAAGGAATATGGGGCCCAGCAAGGTGCCTGTCCTTCCCGGGGCCACGCAGCGCCGTGGTGACAAGTCAGGTGGCAGCCCGGCCCCGCCTCCCGGATCGTCGTTTTCCTGGAACTGTGATGCTTTTAGTGTCCCGGGAGTTTCGGGGGGGTGGGGGGCGTTCCTGGGGGTGCCAGGGAGAGGCGGGCCCTCTAGATCAATGCTCTGCTTTGGCCCAGGCCTCAGACAGAGGGCAAACCCTGCCGGACCTGGCCGCCACACTGACGGGCTCAGAGACTCAGGCGGGCAGGACCAGGCCTGGGCGTTGGTGCCCCCGTGTGGCCACACGCTGAAACGCCAGGCTGGGGACCAAAGCTGGAGGGGCCGCTTCACCTGAGTTTGGCCCTAACCTTTCACCCACACGGGTCAGTGAGCTGCTGAGCTGAGGAGGTCTGCATGAATGGAGACTCAGGCCGTGACTGTGTGCCTGCCACTGGCTGACCATTATCTGGGGGTAAATCTTTAGCTCATTCATGAAAGCTGAGGACGTGCAGAGGACCCCAAGCTTAAAGCTTAGTGGTGACGTTGAAAAGCTTAGGGTGACGTTAAAAAGCCAACCTCGAGAATCCCCCCTGGGTTCTGCCTTCGGCAGGGACAGAGGCCCAGGCCCCTCCGCCCAGGGCAGCCCCTCAGCCCCCACCCCAGCACTAAATCCCCACTAAGACCCGTGGAGCCGGCTTACCCCCAGACCCAGCATGGACAGCCCTCAGGCCCACAGTGTCTGCGGGGCCTCGACTCTGTTGTTTGGGGGGACTCAGGGAAAACAGCAAAACCCGAGGCTCGGGGGGAGCTCCTGCCATGTCATAGACTGCTTTTGTGAGGGGGCATTCAAACGATGATCGGGGCTCTGCTTCCCCAGACCCTTGGGAAGCGGGACGGGCTCTCCCTGGTCCCCGTCGCCCACCGCCGGCCACGCCCAGAAGCCCCCCCATCCCTCCCCTCCTCAAGCCGCCGACAGCCACTGCCGTGCGACGTCCTGGCCCTCTTCTCCCTTGTTCCCCACCTGGAAATCGAGGCAGCACGAAAGGAGTTATTAGGGTGCGTGTGTGTGTGTGTGTGTGTGTGTGTGTCTCTGCGTGTTGGAGCGAGGATCGGAGAAGTCGAGTAGCCTTTCTGCAGAGTTAGACTGTGAAGGTCTAACTCTTCTCTTTTCCATAAGGGAGAGACGTTAAAGGTGGCCAGAAATGAGTAAACCGAAGAGCCCTTACCGACCGATTAGTTGGAGATATTTTTTCAAAAAGAGAGCAGTGGAGCTACTGGGTGCTACTTACTCTCTGTTCTTCCATCATGAGAGAAAACTCACGTTGTTTGGGATGGCAGTATGCCCGAACTAAATAACAAACAGAACCAAAAAGAAAAAAAAAAACAAAGCATCGTATTTCCCCATCTTCTTTGCCTATACGGGAGGCCAGTGAGATGGAAAGGCGCTACTGGGCGGGGCCGCCAGGCAACACAGCCTATGTGGCCGGCGGACTCTCCTTTGTCTTCCTGCCCGGAACCCGGCGATGACTGGAGCTGCAGCAGCCACTTTGGGAACGTGAGGAAAGGCAAGAACGTTGCAAAACCTGTGGCCCTGGCTTGCTTGAGCTTCTGCGCCAAGAACTGGCAACCCATGACCCATGAACCAAAACTGGCCCACCACCTGCTCTTGTAAATAAAGTTTTATTGAAATGTAGCCATGCTCATTCATTTGTCTGTGGCCGAGTTTGTCCTATAATAACGGTAATTGGGACAGAAACCATGTGCCCCCCTCAAAAAAAAACAAAAATATTTACTATCCGGTCCTTGACAGAAAAAGTTTGTCAACCTCCACACTAAACCCCGGGCAGTGACTGCCTGCGCGGAGACTTCCGTGAAAATAAGGGATCCCGTGTTTGACACACGAAGTCAGGCTTCTGTTACTCACAGTCTCGTTGGTGTAGTAATGTTTACACTCCGCGCACTTAGAGTTCACACCACTGGGGAGCGGGCCCTGACGTGACAGGGCCGGTGTCCTCCCCAGAGGAGGGGGTGGCACGGGGGATGCGCATGCCGAGGATGACCGCGTGAGGGCGCGCCGAGGAGCGAGGCCCCGGGAGAGGCCGACCCCGCGACGCCCGGGCCTCGGACCCGCGGCCTCCAGGACTGCGAGTGCACGGACGTCTGTCATCTAAGCTGCCGGGTCCGTGCCGTCTGGTCACGGCCGCCGGGGCTGCCTGAGGCGGCGTGAGGACACGCCACAGGGATAGCGAAGGGCTTAGCTCGGAGAGCTGTCCCCACGCGGGCGGCCGGCTCGCTCCCCGAGCGTGGGTTTCCCTCGGCTGGACTCGGAGGCCGGCATCGCCGTGGGCGCTGCGGCTCCACACGCTCGCTTCTTCCCGCAAACAGCCCGCTTCGCCCCGGAGAGGGAAAGCGCGCGGCCGGGCATCCTCGGGGCGTTTTGGCCGCTGCCGCTGTCCTTGTGCCGGGCTCAAGTGTCCGTCTTCCGTCCAACGCTTGATCTCCTGAGATGCCGGTATTTGGGGAAAGAGCGTCCCCTGAGCCTCGGTCGAGCTCGCGCGGGGGGTGTTTCTGCTGCCTCGCCTCCCTCCGCCTGGTGCCGGGGTTCGGCCCCGTCAGGGGAAACGCGGACCCTGCGGTGCCCGGTGGCCCGTGGGGCCGGGACTCAGCGCTGGGCCAGGGAGCGGCCTCTGCGCTTTGCCGCAAAGGGAAGACGAGGGCCGGAACGTGAAATCCGCCTCCGGGAAGGGCGCGAAGGCTGCTCGGTCCTCGCGGCGGAGAGAGCCGTATCCTTTCTTTCGCCTCGCGTGCCCAGACCTCCCACAGGGCGGACGTCAGGCCAGCAGGACGGGGAGACGTTCTCAAAAGAGGCCGCGTTTGGCACGGGTCGGCACACACCTTCTGTCGGACCTGGGCGCAGTGGCAGACTCGCTAGCTGGCCCCGCTCCGTGCCGCCTCCGCCGCACGGCCGCCCGGTTCCCCCGGCGTCCTTCGAGGCGGGCCCCGCTGTCCCCGACAGGCTGCAAGTGGCAGGGACGTGTGTCCCTGCAGGCGGAGGAGGCAGGACGGAGGGGCATGTCTCCTCCCCGTGGTTTTGCTGCCTCGTCTGTGGCCACAAGCTTCAGCGGAGAACGCAGAGGTCCCCGAGGGTGGCGAGGAGCAGGGTCCCCTTGGCCCCACGTTCCCTGTGCCTTGGAGGGAAAATCAAGTCTCATTGGAGCCCGTGGGGTTTGGGGTTGCTCATCGCAGCAGCTGGCCTCTCCCGACTGATACCAAGACTCAAGAATGAAGCGTCAGAGAGGGTCCGAACGAGCTCTCAGCCTGTCAGGGACGAGGGTCCCGGTCCTTCCACCGTGGGTTTCACTGCTCACAGGGTGACAGCGGCGGACACCAGGGCTTTCACAGGACAGAGTCAGGGCCGGGGCTCGGCTGCACACGCCCACCTCGGGGCGGGCCGCGGACGACCTGCCGTGGCGCTGCTCGGGCCCCAGCGGTCCCCACGGGAGGCGGTGCTCCCGGCCACCCCGTCGTGCTTTCCTTGCGGGGGTCAGGCGATTGCCCCGAAGTCGGCGTCCAGACTCACTCACTGTCCCGGGAGGACCTGGGGACACCTGTTCGGGGCGGGACGCGGGCCTTCGAAGGGAACAAACGGTTCCTCTTCTCTCTTGAGTCGAGCCTCGTCCGGGGAAAGGCTGAGAAGCGGGGACACCAGGACGGCGTCCGGGGGTGGCCCGCCACCCGCTCGCAGGAGGCAGCCTGGGAGGGAGACGGGCCGGCCTCTGCCGCCCCCTTACGCCCAGCCTTGCAGCGGGCTCCGGCGGAAGGTTCAGCCCGCTGCGCCCTGGGCTGCAAGGCGTCAGCGGCGGAGAACTGTCCCGTTCTTGGAAGCAAAGATGACCAGGCGGCAGGGTCTCCACCTCCAAGCCCAGAGGTCAGCGATGGTCCCCAGGGAACAGTGACCTTTAGACCGTCACGGGCAGCATGGGCACCACAAGATGACCACAGGAAGGCCAGAGTGCAAGACTCAGAGGTCCCCCACCCCGGGCCCCACCCCAGCACCCACAGAAACACGGAAATCGCGGGGCTGCTCTTGGGGGGCTGACTCCCCAGAGCAAAGCTTGCGAGGACTCTCTCGGCGTCATTCTTTGGGTCACAGGGAAGTGACCTCCACGTCTCAGCTTGGCAGCGGTCAGCGGCGCCGAGGTAGAGGTCTCTCTGCTGTCCCCGAATCGCTCCCGTTCATCCGCCAATTCCCTCGGCGGTCAGAACACGCTGCGGAAAACGGTGATTCTCACCTGCCCCGCGGCCGCCGCCGGCCGGCCTCCAAGTGCGGCTCCCCCACGGCCCAGGGGTCCCCAGAAGTGGCTAGGAATGCAGGTTCTCAGGCCCCGAACCAGAAACTGGGAGTGGGGCCCGGGAACCTGTGTTTCGAGGAGCCCCCCAGCGGACTGAAACACCCCGAAGGTTTGGGGAGCCCTGAAACGGAGCCTGGGAGCGCTGCGTGGCCACCCGCGTCTCCTTCCCGGGTGACTCGGGGCGAGGAGTCCGCGTTTCAGGCCCGTCTGAGCCTGGGACCCGGGGAGCCCCGCCACCCCCCCCACTCTCCTCCATCCCCTCGCCCCCCAACAGAACACACCGCGTGGTAGGCGGCAGGCTGTGCTACCCGGTTTAACAAATGCGACGTTTTACATGACCGTGCTTGGCAAACGACGGGTCCTCGGTTCGTGTTTGCCCAGAAAACGTGAATTATGAATCCTGGTGTTAGGGTTCCCAGGGAAACAGAACCAGGGGACGGGGACATGCACACACACGCGCGCACACACACACACGCACACACACGCACACGCGCGCGCGCACACACACGCACACGCGCACACGCACACACACGCACACACGCGCACACACACACACACACACGCACACACGGAGGGGGTCGGGACAGCAGGATTTATCACGAGTGGCTCCCAGTGACAGAGGCTGAGAAGTCCCATGGCCTGCCATGGGCAAGCTGGAGAATGAAGAAGCCAGTGTGAGGTCCAGTCCACACCTGAAGGCCTGAGAACCGGGGGAGCCAATGGCCCAAGTCCCAGCCGAGGGCAGGAGAGGATGAATGTCCCGGCTTGGCAGCCAGACGCCCCTCCTCTGCCTCTGCTCTCTCCCCGCCCTTGACAGATTTGACAGATCAGATGCTGCTCACTCGGTTCACCACCGATGCAAATGCTAATCTCCTGCAGAGCCGCCCTCAGGACCCCCCAGTGGTAAGGTGTCAGCTACCTGGGCATCGCCTTGGTCAGCTGCCCGCCTTCCCCCAGGTTTCGTCTCTTCGTGACCCGGGCAGACCCGAGCAGAGTGGCCCCAACCGTCACAGGCAGCCGGTCGAGCATTCCCAGAATGCAAAGGGACATGTTGTTGCAGGCTGGCCTCGGAGCTTGGAACATTCATTTCCATAAAGAAATGTGTTGGGGCTTGGGTCACGGTCTCCTCGTTCCCAGAAACGTCACCTACCTTTATCGAGTCCTGTTTCAGGGCCCCACGGGGTCGGTCCGTGGGCTAGGTCAGGCAATCAGCAGACACCTCAGTCGCCTCTCAGGTGTGCCCCCCAGGTGTGCCTCTCAGGTGTGCCCCCCCGGGGCCCGGCAAGTGCAGGTGTGGGGCTTCGGGTTTGGTGTCATCCGGCCTTTCAGATAACATCGCTTCGATCAGCACCACCTTCACCCCACACTGGGCCCTAGCAGCAGCCTGTTCTGAATGGGAAGTTCTCGTCCCTGCAGAGCTCTGGCTGCGACGCCCTCTGGTGATGTCACAAAGGGCAGGGGCAGACCACAGACTAGGCGACCCCGGCATGGCCCGGCACCCTCCCCCCGCCCGCCAGCAGCCTCTTCCCCCCACTCAGCGCCTCCATCCTTCCCCCTGGCCGCCCTTCTGGTCCCGTTTCCAACTGGCTAGTGTATGGAATGCAGTCATAGTCTTGCTGTATTTCTTGAATGAAATTTTACACTCTTTGCTTTTTTATGAGAAACAAAGGACCCTCTGACTCCCCAAAAGGAAAAACTAACGATTGACCCTTTGAATGTGGCTTATGACAGATTTTTTCCTATGGCTCGTTCATCTCAATTTTTTAGAATCACCTGTTCTGCGAGGTGTGGATTCCCAAGGGATCCCATGGCAGAATCTCTGGGCGCCTTGAATGGCCACTTCTGGCTCTTTGGGAAAAATAAGCATAAGAAAGGGTTACGGTCAACTCTTCACCGTGCAACACGGGCTTAAACATCATTCTCCCCTGTACCAATAATCCAAGTCCTTACCAAGCTCTGTAAACAACATCACGCCATGAATATAAACACAAGGTTTTTGTGTTATGCAGTTGCGTTTGTTAGCCCCAGACTTGAGAAGCAGGGTCAGGGTCGTCTCGGCTCACCTCCCCCAAGAGCAGGGTTAGTGCTTCCTTCCCGTTTGCTCCTATGTCTGCTCCCTGCGAACAGCGAGCGCCTTCAGGGCCAAGGTTTGTTTATGGGTTTTTTGTTTGGTTGGTTGGTTTGTCTGTTTGTTTGTATCCTTAGTACCCAGCAAAGAGCATAAAATAGAGTAACTAATTTGAAAAAGGATAACAAAGAAGAAAGGAAAATAGGATGGACGGACAGACAAATGGATGGATGGACGAACAGGTGGATGGATGGATAAAGCGGACCAAGCAATGAGTGAACGTTCTTGCCTCTTGCCTGATCTTAAGCTCTGTCTCTAACACAGCAGAGTGGGCCTCAGGATTCAGGGTAACACCGAGAGTCAATGGGAGTTTCCTTGTTGATCACACAGAAAGCAGAGAACTAAACTAACTGTACGTCCTGGCTCAGAGTTCAGATGCAAATTCTCTTTCCACTCTGAAGTCTGTGGTTCTTGAGAACCGCACACCTGGAGACCAGCTGCGGGAATGCGTGTGTGTGCGTGTGTGTGTGTGTGTGCGCGCGCGTGTGTGTGTGTGAGGGGGGCAGGGGAGAGAGCGCTGCCATGAATCTTTATGGTTTTGGGACCTTCGGCTTTTAGGAGGCACCCTGTTTAAATGGGACCCACTTAAGACACATTTTCATTCAAATTGCCATTCAAAGATCACAAGACTCACGCCAACAGAACTAGGGCCTCGCTGTCAATGCCATGCGGTACCGACACCGAGAAAGACTCCGGGGTCCAGAAGTATTTTCCAGGCCATTACAAGGGGAACAGTAAATGCCACAGTCCTGCCCAGAGGGCGGGAAAGCTACACCCTCGTGGTCCGTCCCGGCTGGCTTACGACTGTGAGACGGCTCGGCTGCTCGTGACATGAGCGAGGGGCGGGGGAGCCAGTCCTAGGGTCGTTTCGTGAATCAAGGAACTCAACCGCCTAAGAGTAAAGAGTTTTGCCCCCTAGAAAGAAAGCGCGAAGGGCAGTTCTAACGAGCAGCCCCGGGGAGGACATGGACACGCAAGACATTCTTTCCACGTCAAACGACTTCGAAGCTCTGCGCAGACTCAGCCAGGTGAGCATCGGTGGGCGATCACCGGTGGCGTTCCTGTGCCAGCGTCAGCGTCGGCCTGGGAAGGAGCGGGGGAGAAGACTCTCCTTCCTTCCCCGGGGGCCCCCCTTCTTCCCTGCACCTCCCTCACCCCACCTGCAGAGGGCAGGCAGTGCCCAGGAGGGAGGCCGGGAAAGGGGGCGTCAGGCGACATCCCCCTTCAAACAGGCGCGGGCAGGCCCCGCGAGCCACACAGCACGCTCGAGCCCGTAGGGTCCCGTCTACGCAAGGAAGGGGCTGCGACCTGTCTCCTCGTCCAAAGATGAGGCCGGTCCAAAAAAAAAAAAAAAAAAAAAAAGCGTCATGACCTGTTGCGGAATCCAAGATCCTGTGTCCCAGAATCCGACTCTGCGGCCGACGGGAAGCCAGAAGGCGTTCTCAAACAGAACTCGGCTCGCAGCTCTCACACAGATCGCGCCCTCTTTTTTTAAAAAAAGGCGTTTCTGCCCTTCGTCTCTCGACCGCGCTTTAGATTTTTGTCATGTAAATAAAAAAATAAATAAACGCCAAAACACCTGGAGCACGACGCCCACGCATGCCCCGTTTTCGCCGCCCAGCGGGGACAGACAGCGGCATTCCGCAGGTGTGCCGCCCCTGCTTCTGGGACACGGAATGTCACGGAGCACCGACGTTCCCTTCGTTCCTGTCCCCACAGCCCGCGTCCCCTCCTCGCCCAGCGGCGAGCGCGGCGTGACCCGGCGTGTGGGGCCCGTGATTGTATGCATCTGCTTGTTCGATGTAGTCAAATAGATTCATACCGTCTATAAAGAGGCTGGCAACTTTTTTTTTTCGTCTGTCGTTTTAATTTTTAGATCTGTGAGCGCTAAAACACATAACTCTAATTCACCTCAACTTCCGTAGAGCGCAGGCGTTGTACAAATACCCCCTCCGGCTTCTCCCCTGCCGATGGGCTCCTTTACCATTCTGCAGCTGCTGCCCCAGACTTCCCCCCACTCTCCTTATGAAACGTCTGAGTTGCTTTAAGGTATCTTTGGAAAAACAGGAGTACTGGGCACATGTATTATGCACTTTTAATGGTCCTAGACAGCGTCTAACGGCTCGACAAAGTACACAAATCAATTAACACCCGCTCGGCAGTCCACGAGTTCCCATTTGCCCATTTTGCCCGTCAGCATGAAGAATCCGTCAGACCTTTTAATGTCCGTCAAGCCGATAGGCTGTGGCGATACAGTTTTGTTTACTTAAATATTCACTAATTTGTATTTCCCTGATCATGCCTGGCCATCCCCTTCTGCCAGGGGACATCTGAGGTTTCCTCTTTTGTACTTTTCCTCTCCATAGTCTTTGCCTGTTTTTTTCCCCCCCTATGGGGTTGTTAATCTTTTTCAGGATTTATAAAAGAAATAGTACCCCAGGTCAGAAGGGAGTTGTTCACGCAGCTGTAAGGTCTACAAACACCAGCGAAACTGCAGTCCAGTCATAACCACGTAATGTTGACATTAGATGGGAAGCACTTTTAGAGGCGTCTTTTAATCACCGAATTTCAGCCTCAAAATACCTATGAGGCTAGCGGGGGGCCCACTTCTCCTCTGTAACATTCACTCGTTGATCATCGACATCCTTTAATGGTCGACGTCTGGACTTTAATCTTCCTTCTGCAGCCGGGAAAAGGTTGTCCAGGGTCACGGCCCTACTTAAGGGCACAGGCCGGTTGTTTGTTGATTGCGGTTCCATCAAGCCGGGGGCGGGGGAGGGTCAGGAGGCCCTAAAGTCTGTCATCTGGCCCCCCTGGGCAGTGTCTCTCCGCACGAGGGTGGCACCGAGCTCAGCGTGAGGAGAGGAGGAGAGGCAGGAAGACGGGCGGCTGAGTCAGGCTCGGCACCATCGTGTCACCTTCCGAAACGTGGGGAGGATGACGGCGGCCCCCCTGGACTCGCCCAGGATGGAGCCCGTCCACGTCTCTGCTCCAACGAGGGAAGGGCCATGCGGACCCTGGACGGACTCTTTCCTGAGCCACCAGGGAGGGTAGGGCCCAGACCCTTCGCCCCGAGCGCCCACTCGTGGCAACGTCGCCGGCTCGTGGCCACGGGAGGCCTGCCACGCAGACGGAAGTCAGAGCCAGCGCTGCTCCCCTCACCGCTATCAGCGCACACAGAGACAACACGCAGAAACACGCGGAAACACGGCTCCGCCCGAGACTGAACCCGAATGGGCAGGGCGCGCCTTCCCGGCACGCGGTGACTTCGCCACGGCCGCGGCGGGGAGGCGGGAGGCCCTGCGCGGCCAGCAGGGCGCCGTCCACCGCGCCGGGGGCCCCGCCACGTCGCCGTGCAGACACTCGGCACGACCTCGGACCACTCAGGCTCGCTCTCTGGGAGGAGGTGGCCGAGGCAGACCTCGGAGGATGTGGCGATGTCCGCATTTCTGGGGCACTGGCTTTGAACTTGACCCCTGACAGCGCTCACGAGGGGTGCCTTCCCTGTTTCCCCAGAAACCAAATATACCTGAACTAACTCTGCCAAGCCCCCTAGTTTAACTCCCTGTCTTTTTGTTTGTTTGCTTGTCATTACAATACAGAATCTTGCGCAGACAAATGCAGTCTGAACAGGCTTCGCCTCATGGCTTATCATGCAGAACTTCTTACTTCTATTGCCATAGGACCCGACGGCAAAGCTTTCCTTCCCTGCGCTGGGTAACGAGGCTGCTTCCGATGGGGTCCAACGCGCCGCGACCATGCCTTAAGCGCAGACAGTGTCCCGCGTGTATCTGCGCAATGCACGACTCGGCGATCGGTGCTGGCCGCCCCCTCCGCCAATTCCAGAACTTCAAGGAGTCAGCAAAGTTTAGGGGTGGGAGCAATTCATTTGGCAACCATAGACACGTGAAAGTCATTCACATTCGTGGAAATACGTGCTAACATGTCCTCACATTACCTTCTGTTTCAAGGGCTCGTTAGCAAAACCTGTTACAGCCGCCATGTCTTCTCAAGGTTTTCTTCATCCCCGACATAAACTTTTTAAGAGACCTAAAACCGAAGGAAAAACTTCCCGCGAAACACTGTGCTGTTTGTGGAGACCGAAGAGCTCGAGTCTTCCCCCACACGACTGTACACGGCCCTGAGTGCTGGGCACACCTGGGCAGGTGGGCCGGGGCAGGTGCCCACCACGGCTCCAGCAGACAGCATGCAGGTGGCGGATGTCGCCAACGCAGCCGTCCTGGGCCACGTGGCGGCGGGACCTCGGCTCCCACGGGCCTCAGCGCCCTCTGGGGCACAGGCTCCACCCTCCGAACCCCCAGGGCCACCCCGGTGCTGAATTAACGAGGTGCGGGCGTGTGGAAATCGGCCGCAGTGCCCTGGACCCCCAGCCCCGCCCGGCCTCCCCCTGTGCTCCCGGAGGCGTCTTTCCCGAGAGCCCCTCTGAGGAAGGTCGGCAGAAAGAGGACAGCTGGACGGCCGGGGACACCAGAGCTAGAGCAGAGTCCAGGAGAGCCAGCACAGGGCCATGTCCCCAACGGAAGCCGAGGCGGGGCCTTCTCGAGGCCCTGGAAATAATCCCCTGGAGTCTGCAGCGAAGACGAAACGGGACGGCCCGCGGGGACTCGGGGAGCGTCGTCCTATCTGTGGCAATCGAGGGCTCCAGACAGACAACGCGGGGACCGGCCAGGCCAGCAGCCCCCGGCCTGCGCCCGCCTCCTGTGGCCGCGGCTCAGTTGTAGGAGAGGTAATCGATGAGCCTGGATGGGATGTCCAGCCTGGCGATCTTGTCCAGCCCGCGGACGCCGGTGGCCTTTCTCAAGCTCACCCTGCACAGCTGGGACAGTGTCAGGGGCGTCTCTGGGAGAAAGGGACAGGAAGCACATGAGGTTAGCTTAACAGCCTTGAACATCGACAACTAACTATCCTTCAGCTTAAAAAGTGCCGAGGTGGAACTGGGAACGTCTCCGCCTCCCTTTTCCTGGCGGTCGGCCAGGGCCCCGCACGCCTTCTCCGGAAGGACGGCCAGGGCCTGAGGGGGCGAGGGCGGGCGACGGAATCGCGCCGACATCCACGGGCGTTTCATTTTGTGGGGGATTTTGTGGGGTTTTTTTGTTTGTTTTTTTGCGATTTTTATTTTCCTCCCACTATGCCATAACCTAGCACGAGGATTTGCCAGCGAAGCTGTAATCTACAGCTAGTAGGCTTGTTTATCAAACTTCCAGACAAATGAGGGACAGGGCGAGGGTCGGCGCCAGGCACACGCTGGCTGCCAGCTCCTGCCGCTCCGGGTCACAGGCTCTGCTCTCACTACTGAGTGCCACAGGGCGGGCGCAAGGGGACCCCAGGGGAAGTGAGGTGCACCACACAGAACAGCTCGGAAAGAGGATGCTGGTCCCAATGGCAGAGGTCAGGACGTCAGGACCAACCGGAAGCCTGAAGCTGTGGCTCAGAAATGCAAGCAAGCCAGGGCCAAGGGCAGAAGCTGCCTGGAGGTCCCTGGTCACTGATGGTGGCCCGGGGACATCCGCGGAACACAGCCTGGCCCGGAGGGCCTGCCTCTTAGAATGATCTGTGTTTGACAAAAATATAAATTAACTGGACGGAGAGTATTCTCTAGTTTTGAAAGTTTTCGAAATAAAATTCTTTGCAAGAAAAAAATTAAAATGACTGATGAAATTCATTTTCCCACGTTACTTTGTTCCTCAAATTATTTGGGGGGAAAACAACCATCATCTTTCAGGAAATGTTTAGCTGAGAGATATGGAGTTTGCCACAAGTTCATACTGGATTTTGGTCAGGTCGGGCTGGCAAAATTTTGAATTAAGTGGTTCTTTTGAAAACCGACAGGTGTTTGAAAGCTTCTTGTGACTGTCATTCTATGCTAAGTCATTTAAAAATTCGTGCCCAAAGAAGAAATCTTGTCCTTAGCCAGATCGTTTGTACTCTGTGACCTGAAGGACAGGTGAAGGTCGCACCTACATTCTCAGCCTCAGGTGGACTTAGTCTGAGATGGTGTGTTTACTCCTAAACGATCTGCTATGCGTCGTGCATAAAGGCCTCCCGGGCAAGGCTAAAGGCCCCGGGCAATGCTAAAGGCCCCGCGTCATCCGCAGGGCGGGGAGAGCAGAGCGGGCCTCACTTTCGTAGTGCTCGAAGCACTTGGCGGGGGGGCTGCTGCTCCACGTGTAGTCAGAGGGCTTCTTCCCCCGGTTGTCCCGCGCGTAGATGTTGCCGCCAAACTCGATGAGCATCTCGATGAGGTCCACGTTCTTCACCTTGGCCGCGTGGTGCAGGGCCGTCTCGTGCAGCTTGGCCGCATTCACGTTGGCCCCTGCGGGTCCAGAGCAGAAAGAACCATCAGCAACGAGAGAATCTGGGGCCGAGAGAAACGTGGGCTTGGATCTTTTCGTCTGGCACATATGTAAAAGCAGCAGTCCTGGTCCAGGAAACAAAATCAAGACAGACTCTGCTGCAGCCTTTTCGAAATCCAAAAATAGTAATTACTTTTTTTTTTTTCTTATAACGAGAGAGCTAAGGACCGGTAGCGACATTAAGGAGACGTAACTGGAAATAGAAAAACAAAAGGAAGAAAAGTGAAATGACTTTCCTGTGAGTTAACAGGTGGTCCCTAATGGCCACAGCCCCTGAGACTAGAGGCTCAGACTGAGCGACTCGACCCCTCCTGCCTGTCCGGGCACACATGCACACGTCACGCATAGCTCACACGTGTGCACACCACGCACACACACACACACACCGAGGCACAGGACAGAGGCTCTAAAAATGTGTTGCGTAAATGAGGGAATAGTCCTTAAATGTAAATATATATTTTTTTATGACAGGGAAGCCCAAAGGGAAGACAGGTGATTGTCTCCCACACACCCCGGAGTTCGGGTAAGAGAGGAGGTCTGGTAGCTGTGAACTCAGCCCTGCCGCCCGCCTCTTGCCTGTGAGAACAGTAGACGTTCAGACAGATGCAACAGGTAAATGCGGCACTTTTAAATACATTTAAAAACACGGACGTGATTAAAACGTTTGCATAAAATGTCATCCTTAGGGCGCAGCCATCACAATTCTATACAGTGGGATTTCTTGGAGCCTCGAAATTTTTTTTTAAAGAAAAATACTACTTCCTCAAAGCCTGCTCCTAAGTGGATATAGAGAAAGGAGAGAGAAAAGATTTTTTTGTCTGTTTTTGTTTTCTGCTTTCACTGGGCAAGACCTTCTAAATCCCGAAATACTACTTTTTTTTTTTTTTTCAATTACAGTCGACACCCAGTGTTATATTGGTTTCGGGTGCACGGCATGGTGGTTAGACATTTATATAATCTGTGACGCGATCTCCCCGATACGTCTAGTCCCCGTCCGGCACCGTACATGGTTATCACAATATTATCGACTGTATTCCCAGCGCTCTACTTTAATTCCCCGTGACTATTTCGTAGCTGCCAGTTTATGGTTCTTCGTGCCTTCCCCTCTTCCGCCCAGCCCCCAATGCCCCTCGCATATGGCAGCCATCAGTTTGTTCTCTGTCCCTATGAATCTGTTTCCGTTTTGTTTCCTGGTTTGTTTTTTAGATTCCACATATGAGTGAATGCATATGGCATTTGTCTTTCTCTGTCTGACTCATCTCGCTTAGCATGTTACCCTCTAGGTCCATCCGTGCTGTTGCAAGATTTCATTCTTTTTTTGTGGCTGAGTAATATTCCATCGTATCTACATATCGCCTCTTCCTTATCCATTTGTCTATCCAAGGACACTTAGGTTGCTTCTGTATCTCAGCTATTGTAAATGAAGCTGCAATGACCATAGGGGTGCATATATGTCTTTTCAAATTAGTGTTTTCTATATCTTCGGATAAATACCCAGAAGTAAAATTGCCAGGTCATGTGATAATTCTATTTTTTTTTTTTAATTTTTGAGCAATCTCCACTGGTTTCCATAGTGGCTGCACCAATTTACGATCTCACCAACCGTACACGTGGGTTCCCCTGGAGAAAACTATTTTAAAGAACTCCAGCAAATAGCCAGCATCGGTGAAGTCATCCCGCAAATAACAGATCAAATCGCGGTCATAAAATATTATTAAAGTGGGGTTCTACAAAAATCAAGTCACCAGCATGTCACCTGGTAATGCTATATGCGGAGGGCATAAGGCTATTAGACTTCCTAGTCCCACTGCTCAAAAATATTTGAAAAAATCCTGCACTCTGACGTCTGACTGAAATTAGTTTCGGTCCCCTAGTGGAACATGAAAGCCGCGCTCGTGACAGTGGACCGCGTGATCCCCGGAACACAGCAAGCACCCCACCACGGTGAAACAGGTGCAGGGATGTTCTCTCCGCTTCCCACAGCCAAACTCAGAAAGTCCGGCCAGGAAACAATCCCCCCGTGAGGAAGAAGGCTGAATTGCCTAATGTTTTAATTTGGCAGAAGTGCATGATAAGAATAATATTTAAAAGCGACATAGTGAGTAAAAGAAGCATTTTCCCTGCGATCTAACCACCGTTCCACATCACGGGGTTTCTTCCAGTACTTTCCATGCGTGGATAATAAAGTGTGTGGGGTTGCAGTCATCATGCAAATAAGAATTTGAATGCTAAATGCAAACTCGTAATGAAAAGTGGTAACGTCTACAGAATCTAAAGTCTAAGTACTTCTCTCTCCAGTCATTTATCCTCACAATATTCTTGCCAATAGGGAACGAAAGAGACTGTCCCTATGTTAGTGACAGAGAAGGGGGCACAAGCCAAGTAAAGCTACTCTCCTGGTCAAGGAGAAAACTATGGCTGAAAACAGCCCTACAGAAGACACCTCCCTTCCTTCCCGTTCAGTGTGCTTTCTCTGTGTGCAAGGCCTCCAAGGGGTGACTCTTTCCAGAGGGTACAAAACGGGATCTTTTAAAAACGTGTTCTTGGCATCATTGGATTGGGCGTAAAGAAAGGACTGGTGACTAAGAGGGAAGCTGGCTTGCTCTGCAGCAGTTGGGAACAACGGGCCAGAGGTACACGGGGCAGCATGGGTGGGTTTTGAAAACACAGGGCTACTGGGAAAAATAAAAATAAAAACAGGAAATAGGGTAAGATCTGTAACACAGTACCATTTATGTCCATTACAAACACATGCCACGAGCGACAATGTGCACCTTACAAAAACACATACAGACACACGTTAGATGGTGGGATGTGGGGGGGGGGAAGGGGAGGGGCTGGCTTTGTGTGGACTAAGGATGGTGATGTACCTTGAACTGAGTGCGGAGAGAGAGAGCCTAAGAGTCAGCAAAACAGCCAACGCCATCTGGGAACTAAGCATCCTCTGCCTCGTGGTTCAGAGAAAAGGGGTCAAAGTCTGCTCACTATCAAAATCCTAATTTCAAAGCAAAATAGGATTGCAGTGGACTCAGGGTGAAACCTTAGCCGGCGAAGACAAGGAAGGGCTGTCGCCAGCTCAGCGCACCGAGACCCCCCCTCCCCCCCCCCCCCGCCCCCAGTTCCGGGGCAGAGCAGGCCGGTTCCGTGTGGCTGACACAGTAACTGAGACACGTGTGACTTCAAGCCCTGGGCTGGGACGGGGTGAGCAAACACTCACCGTTCCGTCAGCTGCTCTGAGCACTTGCGGCAGAGTCAAATATTTACTGCCAGCGATCGGATTAAACATTACCCCCACCGACATGATGGGACTGCCCCCTTCCCCAGACGTCCTCCTCTGCAAAAACCGTATGCAGCTCGGGCACTTGGCCTCATTGCCACAGAAGACCGACAGCCTGGACAGCCTCGGTATCAGCCCCCGGCAGTCACCCGTGACCCCCCACAGCTCGCTGCAAGAGCGAGGCCCCGCCCTCTCTGAAACCACGTGCATATTTTTCTGGAGACGTGGTCAGTGGCTTTCATTCGATTTGCCAAGGGGTCCGTGACCAGCCCTGCGCAAAGCTGAGAACCACTGCTTTAAAAAGAATCCATATGCTACCCTTTTCTCTCTACTTTTCCTATAGTTAAAAAGAAAAAAAATAATAATAAGAGTTTTCTGGAATGAAAGAATTACAAAATAAAATAAAAAACAGTTTTCTTAAAAAGAAAAAGGCTGCATGTCCTCTAAGAAGGACTGTCAGAGACCGCCGGAGGTCAGAGTAGCGACCAGGAGTGGAGCCTCCAGCCCACGGCGCAGTGGCGGCCAGCATCACGAGTCGGCACTGACGCTTCGGGGATGCGTCCCCAGGAGGGTCTCTGCACCCCTCATTCAGCCTCCCAGGTCTGTGGAAACGCACTTGGAAAACTACCAGGTCCCCTGTTTCAGGCTTAGATGGACATGCGGCCACCTTCTCACGCCTTTCCAACCCACGCGGCGGCGCAGGCGTGGTCAGGGGTGGGCGTGGTCGCGAGTGGGGCGTGGTTCCCAGGTGGGCGTGGTCTCAGGGTGAGGGTGGGCGGGATGGCCTAACTTCCAGCGTCCAGTGTGGGCCCTGACTGGGTTCATCCCTGCTCCCACTCAGGCCCGAGCCAATCGGAATTTGGCAGAGTCTGGCCAAAGGGACAGGATGAGGTTTAGACACGGGGCCCAGGTAAGGCCAATGGGACATAATGGGAGGCGTGAGGGAGAAAAGGCTACCAGGGGCCTCGCGAGGTGACGCCTCTGACTTCAGCCCCCCTCTGCGGCGGCCGCTTTACCCCGCCCGGGACGCCACGCGTGTGGTCAGGTGAACACTCAGGAAAGAGGAACTGCAAACTTCAAAGGACGCGCGTTCTTGATGACCCCGTTGAACCCTTGGGGCAAACTGACCCTGAAACTTGCTCTCGTTCTGATCCGTTCAGTTGCCCGAACCGAGAATTAAACGCCTCCGCCAGGTGGAGCTGGCCTCCCATCACAAAGGAGAAATCACCTCTAAAGACTTAATGCAGAGAGGATGTTGGGGTTAACACCATTCATTTGATCCTTTCCCCTATGGACACAAGGAAAGGAGCTAAAACCACGGACCGAGGGAGTACTGAGCGCGTCCAGACCCGGCGCCCAGCAGAGGGTTGGTGCGCTGTGAAACCCACATTTTAAAAACTCTACGGTAACGATAGGTAGACACCCTACCTGGGCCGAGGCATGGGACCAATCCTCTGATGAGCGACTTGGCTGGAAGACTTACGACGGTTTCTAATCTAGACATTTTGTCATTGCATAAAAAATAAGAACTGCTCCTATGACCAAGCAGACACAAAATGAGTCTTTTCCCCTGAAAAGACTTAAAAGTGACACCTTAAAGTGAATAAGACTCACTCCTAGGAACCTACATGTAACAAGCTCAAGCGACCATCGTCCCAAGAGACATAATCTTTCTGAACAGTTTTGTTTTGTTGTCCTAAGCTTTATCCCGAATAGCTGAGCTAAATTTTTTTTCTCAACAAAATGTTTAAGTTGGGTTCATAGTGAAAACGCCTTGCCAATACCCGCTTGGGCTGCACTGTAAAACTCCTGCAGTGGACAGGTCCTGAATCCATCTTCGGTTGGCTGGGTTGTTCTTTACCTTGCTTGCCCTTTCCACCTTGAGAACGTCTCTATCCTGAACATTTTTTATTTTTTTATTAAAAAAATTTTTTAATTACAGTTACCACATAGTATTATATTAGTTTCAGGTATACGACATAGTGATTACGCATTTATATAACTATGAAGTGATCGCCCCAGCAAGTCTAGTAACAATTTGTACCTCTTAATCCCTTTATCTTTCTCACCCCTCCCCCTAAACCCCCTCCCATCTGGCGACTGGTAATTTGATCTCTGCATCTATGAGTGTTTCTGTTTCATTTGTTCATTATTTTGTTTTTAGCGTCCATATGTAACATCATATGGTATTCGTCTTTCTCTGAGGTGTCTCGGTGTGGACCTCTTTCGGTTCATCTTTTTGGGACTCCGTGCTTCCTGGGCTTGTATATCTTATTTTCTTTGCCAGCGTAGGGAAGTTTTCAGTCGTTATTTCTTCCGACGGGCTTTCAACCCCTCGCTCACTCTCTTCTCTTTCTGGGGCCCCGGTGATGCGAATGTTGGTATGCTTGCCGTTGTCCCAGAGGCCCCTTAAACGATCCTCTTTATCTTTTTGCCGTTCCAACGGGTGTTTTCTGCTACCTTGTTTTCGAGGTCACTGATGTGATCTTCCGCTTCATCTTAATCTGCTGTCGATTCCCTCTCGTGTATTCGTCATTTCGGTTATCATATTCTTCATTTCTGACTGGTTCTTCTTTGTTTTCTCTCTCTGTTGAGGTTCTTGCTGAGTTCATCTACTCTTCCCTTACGTTCATTGAGCATCCTGATTACCAGTACATTGAATTCAGTATCCGGTAGACTGCTTGCCTCCATTTCGTTGAGTTCTTTTTCTGGAGTTGTGTCCTGTTCTTTCGTTGGGGACATGTTTCTTTCTCCCCCAATTCGGGCTGCCTCCCCGTGTTTGTTTCTATATATTAGGTAGGGCAGCTATGTCTCCCAGTCTTGGCAGGGTGGCCTTATGTAGTAGGTGTCCTGTGAGACCTGGTGGTGCATTCTCCCTGTTCACCTGAGCCAGGTGTTCCAGGTGTGTCCCTCGTATGGTTTGTGGGTCGCCTCCTGTTGTAGTTAAGCCTTGATTGCTGTTGGCACATCGATGGGTGGGGCTGATACTAAGACTGACTGGTTATGAGGACTGGTCGTGACTACAACAGACCAGCTGTTGCGTGGGGGCTGACCCCATGGAGTGGGAGTCACTTTAGAGGGCTCTAGTGCCAACCGAGTATGCCATTCAAGTGTGTCACTTGTGGAGCTGGTTGGGCGGTGCTCTGCTGAGGTCTGAAGCCAGCCCCCGGGTGTGTTGGTTCTAGAGTCTCTCGGGATGGGCTCCAGGGCAGGCCAAGGTCAGCCGCCATTCGTGCCCAGCTCAGGGCCACCTGGTGGGGGCTGCAAAGTTATCTGTGGTTGGCTGCCACTTGTGCTGGCCTCGGAGGTGCTTGGGAGAAGCCACCCTGGGAGCCGAGGCCGCTGTCACTCACGCCGGGTGGGGACCTTGGCGGGCACCACGGTGCGAGCCCCATCACCACCTCTCGTGCCAGGTTTGTGGCCACTTTGTTGAAGCTACATTCCAGGCCAACACTGGCCACAGCTTATGCCAGGATGGGGGCCACCTGATGGGAGTCACAATGCGAGCTGAGACCGGTTGCCACTTGCACTGGGCTCGGGGCCACTTAGCGAGAGGTACGGGACAAAGCCAGACACTCCTCGTCAGGAGCTTGTGGACCTTTGAGAGCTCTTGGTAAGTCTAAAGCATGCGCCGAGGCCGGCTGTTTCTGTGGAAAAGCCCCTGGAAGCAGCTTGGGCCGGGCACGTGAGTTGGGAGGGACAAGGCCTCAGGGCATCACCAGAGTGGGGCGGATGGTGGCAGTCAGGTCAGGAGAGGCGCAGGTTAGGCGCCCGCCCGCCAGCTGGGTGGGGGGAAGACTCCACGAAGGAGCAGTGGCGCCAGCCAGCACACGTCCGTCCCCGAGAGAGCTGCCGGCCCTGCCCCTCCAGCCCTCGCCTGGAGCCAGACAGTCCGGCTCCTCCTCGTCTGTCCCTGGTGCTCGTTGGGCTGGTGCCCCACATAGAGCCCAGAGCCAGCGCATCTGTGGGAGAGTGAGGCTGTGCACGGCCCCTCGAGGGGACACCCCGGGCCCCCAGCCCTCCAGCTCACCAGGACAGAGTCCCCGCCGGTTTCACAGCCAGGTGGTGTGGGGACTCCTCTTCCTGGCCCTGAGCCCTGAGTGGGGGGCCTGATGTGGGGCTGGGACCCCTCACTCTGGGGGCCCTCCTCAGCCATAACGTCCCTCCCGATTCTTAATCACTGCACACGGTGTGACGTGGGACCTGCCCTCTCTGCGTCCCCGCCCCTCCCGCCAGTCTCGACGTGGCTGCTTCTGTGTGTCCTTAGTTATAGGGCTTCCGTTCAGCGAGTCTCACTAGCGGTGGTTCTCTAATTTGTTGTGATTTCGATGTGGTCATGGGAAGAGGTGAGCACAGAGTGTACCTACTCCGTCATCTCGACTGGAAGTACTGGGCGTTCTTAGAGCACTGGACAACACCCTGGACTGCGAATGCCGCCAACTCCATTTTCCCTTGGACCCCCGTCTCTTCCTGATTTAGACAGAAACCTTACTAGGCAGGTAGTGTGGATGGTCCCCTGTGGCCACTAAAAATAATTATCAGCATTTGTCGAGTACTACTATGTACCAGGTCCTGCAGAAACATTATCACAAATCCTCCCAAGAAACCTGCAAAATAGGTATTATTCTTCCAATTTTATGGGTCTAGAAACTGAGGCCCACATCTCAGCCGGCAAGCGGGAGAGCCAGCTTCACATCCGGGCCGTCCGACCGTACCGCCCAGTGCTCCACCAGCACACGGCGCAGGGAAACACAACGCACCTGCTTTGAGCAGCACTTTGACACAGTCCAGGTGCTCCCGGGCACAGGCGACGTGCAGAGGGGTCCCGAAATGGCAATCGTGTGCTTCCAGATTGGCCCCAACATCAATGAGGAGCCTCACGCATTCAGAATTTCCTTCAAAGAAATGAGGAAGAATGAAAGCACAGAAGTCACGCGCCAGCAGCTGCCAAAACCAGCCCCGTCCACCATAAGTTCCCCCACAGACTTGTCATCCTGGAAGCTTTTTCCTTCGTCTCGTCATTTCTACGTAAGCCCATGTTCTAACCACCCCTCGGAGTGAGTGACAGGCACATCGCCGAGTCCTCATGTGCGTGTGTGCGATGCCCTGCCCTCGTTAAGAAACTTCTGTTTCTTCTTGTTAATCAGTCCGTGTCAGCCTAACGGGTGGGCCCACCAGTGACCCTAAGGGAGGCAAACTTTTCCACCCCTATACTATACACAGATGGCCACTAAACTAACCCCTAAAAATATTGTTTTCTTGTCATTCAACATCTGTTCGTAAACCTTCAAGAGCTGCCCGTAGCAATCCCCAGGGCCTGTGGGTGGTGACAGATGACGTAACCGGGGGGACCGGGGTGTGAGGCAGCTGCCAACAGGGGCCCCGAGCGAAAGCACAGACGAGGCCACACCGCACACCCCAGCAAAGCGCAACAAAGACAAACGCCACGCCGGCCAATCGAAATACAGGCCACGGGCTCGCCGCCTTTGCCCAAAAGAGTACAATCTGAAAGCCCTGGTCTGTCATTTAGAAAGTGTCCGCCAGCTGGGCGCATCTGAAACTTCTAGTCTTACCTCCTGGGAGCTTTTGACGCAGTGAGATCGGTCACCATTTCCCCCGAGCCGGGCCTTCCTCCTCCCCTCCCACCATCGCCAGTCCACCCATCCTAGGAGGGCAGCTGGAACCCCACCTGCTCCCCGACCCTGCAGGACCAGCTTCCCCTACTTTGAGGGCCCCTGTCCTCAGGGATGTGTCTGAGTCTCGTCCCCCAGCTAGAGCAGGGGCCCACAGGGCCAAACGACAGTGAACACTGAGAGAGGCCGCAGCGTGGACCGGTCTCCGGTGTTAGCATCTGAAAGGCACCGAGTGTCTGCTGAGCATAGAATCCCGTCCAGTCCTGGGCGAGGAGTGTCCAGGGGGAGAGCTGGGGACCCCTGGGGCTAGCGACCATGATCCCGCCGGTGTGGACCGGGAGCAGCCCCGAGCAGCCGACAGCTCCCACGTCCCGCCCACACAGCTCCCTTCCGCCGGACTCACCGCTCATGCAGGCCTCGTGCAGCGGGGAGGCCGTGTACAGCGGGGGGTTGACCTTGGCCCCGTGGGAGAGCAAGAGCTTCACACACTCGATGCTGCCGGAGGCGCAGGCGTCACAGAGCGGGGTGCTGCCGTCGATGTTCCGAGCGTCCACCTCGTGGGCAGGAAGAGACAGGTGTCACGGGGCAGAGGGGAAATGCGCTTTCTCATCCTGATGCCCGTAAGACGCTCCCCAGACTTTCTAAGTTCTTAGGTTTTCCAGCATGTGCTGAGGAGCCACGCGGGCAGGGAGCTCTCGACAGAAAGGGACCTGGGCTGGGGCCACCTACCAGCCCCCTAAGGACACGCATCGTCCTGTCTGGGGTTCTTTTCCTTCCAGGATCGCCTCTGGCCTCCACCCCAGCAGCACCCAATCCGCACAGCGCGGGTGCGGGGAGCTCCAGGTTGCAGCGGGGCAGGCAGGGCATAAAGACGGCTCCGCCGCCAGCTTCGGCTGGGCGTGTCTGGAGCTGCTAAACGTGCCCCCTCCGGCTGGGAAATCAGAGTGGGGGGGCAGCTCCCCGGGCCGGCAGATTCCGGGTAGAATCTGTCCAGATCGTGTTCCCTTCCTCTCGAAGCGCCCTCGCGGCCCAGCTTTGGGAAGGAGTACGCAGTTCGCCGTTGTCACTTGTCCCGCACCCCGAACCCCGACCCTGGAGCCTGCATTCCCCCCGATACCACCCGGCCAGGCGGTGTCCCGTGAGCCCGCCCAGCCCACTGTCAAATGTCCAGCAATTCGGCCCGCCAGGAAGCAACGGCGGCTGAGGCCGCGTGGGGTGAGTGCTCACACCGCGGGAAGCAGCAGAGCAGAGCAGAACCTCCTTCCTGCTCCTGTTTACCTTTCTTCCAGGGAGCAGTGTGCCAGCACCCCACTTAATCACCCTGGCTGCCTGAGCCAAGGCCCCGCCGGCTCCCCGGGGAGCCCGTGTCTGCCAGGCCCCCGCCCCCCAGCCATGCCTTCTCTTTGCCCACCCGGTGACCCCACGAGCGCACTTACTGGTCACAGCGTGCACTTGACACAGACTGCCGCTCCCGCCCGCGGCTCCCAGTCCCTTCTTTTCCTCCCTCTGCCGTCCCTAGGGCGGGCCCTGCCCGCGTTGACATCCACAGCGGCCCGCCGGGCGTCGCGAGCGCAGGCGGCTCACCTGGGCGCCCGCGGCCAGCAGCAGCTGCACGCACTGCGCCTGGCCCTGCAGGCTGGCGGCGTGCAGGGGGGTGATGGAGTCCACCGTGACCTGGTTGACGCAGGCGCCGCTCTCGATCAGCTGCTGCAGCCGCAGCGCCTCGCCCTGCTGGGCGGCCTCGTGCACGGCCGTGCGCTCCACCCAGAAGCCTGGCGGGGAGAGGACCGGGTGCTGAGCCCAGGGTGCTGTGCCCGAGCGGGTCAGAGGGGCGGAGCCCACGCACAGGGGCCCTTACGGCACTGACGCCAGGCGCGGCCGCGTGCTTCGCCCACGCACCCCTCTCCATCCTGAAGGCCGCAGGTCCGTCTCTGGTGGCATACGAGGGCCTTTGTGACTCACCTCCTTAGCCCATCTCCCCACCACCCCACGAACCCCACTTCTCAGTCACACTCACAGCTCACTATCGCCTCTGCCGCGTCATACCTGCGTCTCCTTGCATGTCTTCTCGGCCTGAAATGCCACCATTGCCCCCACCCCAAGCGTCCACCCTGCAGTCTCCCGCTCAGATGCCGCCGTACTCCACGTGGACCCAGTCGAAATATCTCTTGCTCTGAGAAACCCTTCCGCACAATGCCCGCACGTACGCACTCGGCCCCACTGCCCCCCTCCTTGCCCGGGAGCGCCCTGAAAGGAGGGGACCGGGTTTTAATACTCCATTTAGCAGATTCTTCAGGGTTTTCTATGCACAAAATCATGTCATCTGCAGATACGGTTTTGCTTCTCCCTTGGAAATCCGGATGCTTTTCTTTCTTTTTCGCGCCTGCTTGCCCTGGCTTGAACTTCGAGCAGTATTAAACAGAAGTGGTGACAGCAAACATCTGTCCCTTGTCGCTGGTCTTGGAGCTAAAGCTTGTCTCTCACCGTGAAGGACGGTGTTAGTGTGGGGTTTTGCAGATACCCTTTATCAGGCTGAAGAAGTTCCTGTCTATCCCTGGTTTGTTGAGTGTTTTTATCAATAGAGGGGGTTGGAATTTGTCAAATACTCTTTCTGCATCTATTGCAATGATCATGCCAGCTTTTTTTCCCCCCTTAAGTCTATCGAAATATTGTATTAGGTTTATTGATTTGTAGATGTTAAACCATGCATTCCTGGAATGAATCTTACTTGGTCCTGGGGTACAACATTTTTTTATATATGATGCTAGATTTGGTTTACTTGTATTCTTTGAAGATTTTTGTGTCTATATTCACAAGTGTTTTTCTTGTGATTGATGTATTTGTCTTGGTATCAAGGTAATACTGGCCTCACAGAATGAGTTGGGAAGTAGTCTCCTGATTTTTGAAAGGGTTTTTGAAGAATTGCTATTAAATCTGTCAATGTTGGGTCGAATTCACCTATGAAGATATCTGGGCCTAGGTTTTCCTATGTTAAACTTTTAAATGATTAACTTGATCTCTTCGTTTGTTATAGGTCTATTTAGATTTTCTATTTTCCGAGTCACTCTGTAGGTTGCGGCTCTTTAGGAATCCGTCCACTTCATCCATGTTTTCTAGTTTGTTAGCATACAATCTGTCATGGACTGAATTGTGTGGCCCCCCAAAATCCATACGTCGAAGCCCTAACTCCTAGTACCTCAGAAAGAGATCGTTTTTAGGGGGAGGGGGCCTTTACAGGGTGATTAAATTAAAGGCCGATAGGGTGGGCCCTAATCCGATCAGACCGGAGTCTCTATAAGAAGAGATTAGGGCGCACGGAGGGTTACTAGGATGTGCATAAATGAAGCAAAACCAGGGTCTGCAGGCCAGCAGGAGAGGCCGCAGCAGGAAGCGAGCCTGCCAGCATCTTGGCTTTGGACTTCCGGCCTCCAGACCGTGAGAAAGGATGTCTGTCATCTCAGCCGCCAGTCTGCGGTGCTTTGCTGTGGTGGCCCTGGCTGAGAGCTGCACAGTGGTTCACGGTTGTCCCTCATGGTCCTTTTCATTTCTGCAAGGTCCATAGTAATGTCCTCCTTTTCATTCCTGATCTGGTAACTTGAGTCACCTTTTTTTTTTTCCCTTGGCCAGTTCAGCTAAAGGTTTGTTAATTTTATCTTTTCAAAGAACCAATTTTAGGCTCTGTTGGTTTTTCTAGATTGTTTTCTGGCCTCTGTTTCATTAATTTCCTCTCTAATTTTTATTTCTTTCCTTGTACTTTCTTCCAATTTAGATTCTTCTTCTTCTAGCATCTTAAGATGGAAGGTTAGGTCATTGATTCGAGGTCTTTCGTCTTTTTTAATACAGGTGTTTACTGCTATACATTTCCTCTAAGTACTGCTTGAGCTGCATCTCATAAAATTTGGTGTCTTGAGTCTTCGTGTCCATGCATCTCAAACTATAATTATTCATTTTTGCATTCCAACCTCATCAAGTACATGTTCAACAAACCTGTTAATAAATAAAGGCACCATCCTACCCCAAAATGGAGTGGAATCCTGTCTCTTCTCATCTCATCACCTTCGCCTCTAGAGAATGGGGTGCACAAAACTCGGCCCCCGACCTCTCAACTCCTTTAATCACGGTTCTCACACGTGAGCACCAGCATCCCCTGGAGGGCTGAGTCCCACCCCTAGAGTTTGGGGCAGTAGGTCGCAGGTGAGACCTGAGAATCTGAATTTCTAACAAGCTCCCAGGTGGCCTAGATGCAGCTGGCCTGGGGACCGCGTGGAGAACCATCCATCGCTTTAGACAACGCTCCTCTGTCCGAATAAAGCCTGTTCTCTGCAGCTCTGGCCCATTCCCTCACTCCTCCAACTCCCCTCCAACCCCCTCCTCGCTCCCCCACCCCCCCGCCACTGACCTCCCTCTCCCCGCTCATCCTGGACAGCTTCTGCTTGCACCTCTCCTGACTGAAATCCAAAGCTTATTTTTTCCCAGACGCCTTGCCCCTCTCAGCTCCCATCCGTGCTGGGAAGGCAGCCCCTCCTCTGAAGCCCCTCAATGAATGGCGTCCGTCTGCAGTATTTTACCCCCCAGTCGTACCTATCTGTCTTGCCCAGGAGCCAGGGAGCCGGCGTGACCCCATGAAATGGGGACGAGATCGTGGGGCGGGGGAGACGAAGGGAGCCCTGAAACACACGGCAGGATCTGATTCCCACGAAACGCGTAAGCCACGCTCGTGGGACGTTCTACTTAACGTCTCAAGAAGGGGCCCTAAGTGTGTTTCCCAGTGGTAATGCACAGTCATCCGTGGGCCTGTCTTGGGGTGGAGTGAAAAGTGGCTACAGGTCACCTTAAAGTCAGTCTAGGGGGAGCAACACCCCAAGGGCAGAAGGAGCAGCTGCGACCCTAAAAAGAGGAGGGAGAGAGCAGGGCGACGCCCTAGGGCTTGCCGCGGAAGGAAGCGTGCGGCTCAGGAAGGCTGGGCCCCCGGGCCTGTGGCAGGCAGCCTGGCACGGCCCCCGCAGGTCTCCCATCGGCGGCTACCTAGAGAGACGTGGCATCTTCCACCGCAGCATGCAGAGACGAAGGCAACGGGATGGTGAGCACTCACGGTCCCGGGGGTGTGCAGATAATCTAGAACGACAGGGCGCCTGCGATACTGGAGGGGTGTTTACGTGGTGGGAACTTAGAAGCAAGGCCGCCCGAGTGTCCAGGGCCAGTCGGGAAGGCACCTCGGAGGAGGCGGGCTGCAGGGAGTCCACGACTGGCCTGACTCGTTTGGCTGAGTATTGCCAGCACCTGGCACAGAGTATGGCTCAGCGAAGATGCACACATCCGCCCACTTGTTGAATGAATAAGCGAACGAATGGAGGGAATTACTAAAAGAAATGATAAAGTCTGGACATAAGAATTCTTAAAGAAAATCTAATTTTCTTTCTTGACGACCAGTCTGTAGAGGAAATGCAAATTACTGGTAACCAGCAGCAGCCATGGGAGGCCAAGATGAGAAGCAGCAGGTGTGAAAACAGAGAAAAGAAGCCCGTGTACATCCAAGGGCACGGTCAACAGACCGGAAGGCCACGGGACGGAATAGCTTCAAATCGTACACCCGAAGGGGTTCGTATCCAGAATACAGGAAGAACTCCTACGACTCAACGACATGAACGAACAATCCCATTTAAAAACTGGCAAAGGACCGAAATAGATATTTCTCCAAGAAAGATATACAAATGGCCTACACACACATGAAAAGATGTTCAGCATCACTAATCATCAAAACAAAAACAAAACCGCAGTGAGCTACCACTCACACCCATCAGGACAGCTACTGTCCTAAATAAATAAACAAACAAATAAATAAATAAACGGTGAGGACATGGAGAAAATGGGACCATGTGCACTGTTGGTAGAAATGTAAGAGGTACAGCTACGACGGAAAACAGTATTCTGGTTCCTCGAAAAATTCAAAGAGAATTATCATACGATCCAAGAATCGAAAGCAAGATATTGAAGAGGTATCTGCACTCCCGTGTTCGCTGCCGCCTTACTCACAATAGCCAAGGGGGGAAGCACCCCCCCACCCCCCAGTGTCCGCGGACGGACGAATGAATGAAGAAATGTGGTGTATCCGTAGCATGGAATTTTATTCACCCTTAAAAAGGAGGGAAAGTCCGTCACACGCTACGTGAATGAAACGAGTACATTATGCTATGTGAAATAAGCCGGTGGTCACAAAAAGGCAAATGCTTATATGATTCCACTTGTCTGAGTCATCGAATTCATAATGGCACAAAGCAGAACCGTGGCTGTGGGGCGCTGGGCGGAGGGGAGAGATGGGCGTCTAAGAGCTGCAGAGTTTTCAGTGTTGAAGAAGAAAAAGTTCTGAATATCTAATGCACAGCAATGTGCATATAGCTAGTTCTACTGGCCTGTACGCTTAAAATTTATCATCTATCTTAACCATTTCTATGTTTTGTTTTTTTATTTTACAATTAAAACTTTAAAAATTACTTTTTAAAAAGTAACAAAATGGTGGAGGAGACCCTGGGGGTGAGGGGGTTATCACCTGCAGCTGGTACCAAGGACAAGCTGTCATCCACAGGGACAGTCACAGTGGGGGCGGGGAGCAGGGGGTGGCCTCTGGTGACTCCAGGAAGGGCTGAGAAGCAAGGGGAGGGGAGGAGCACCCCTACGTAAAGGCCGTGGGGGCTGCGTGGTGCCCAGGAGCTGCGTGACCACCCCGGCCCTCCCTGGGGGCTCGGCCTTCCCTCGCTGAAGAGGTGGGGCGTTATTAGCCTTAAAGCAAAAAAACACAGCATGGAAACACACCGTACATGACCTCAGGCTGCGTTCCAGCCCCGTGCTGGACCCCCACTGTTACGTGACACCCTTGTCCCCTGGGAGAGGGGCCACCTGGAAACCTGAGACCCTCCCGTTGTTCTAGCAAGTTCCCTGTAGGATGAGCACTCCCCTAAATCCTAGCCTTGCCAGTGACTTGGTTTCCTAGCACCCCTCTTCCCACTGCCCCCCTCCCGCCACACCCCCTCCAGTCATCCCATCCCTCCCTGCCCTTCCCGGGCCCCCTCCCGAGTGCAGCTGGACCCTAGGTGGGTCTCATGGAGGCTGCTCAGGACACCTCGGTTGCCCCTTTCTTCAGGGCGGACTCCATGCCCCCGCCCCTTCCCCGGGTCCACAGGCCTCCAGCACGGAGTCCCGGCCTCCTGTGCATTCTCCCCACTCGAGATCCCTCCCATTGCCCCAGAGGGCCCGTGCCTGTGACACACGGCCCGCCCCCGAGGGCCCAGGAGCACAAGGCTGTTTGTACAAAAGCTAAACAATGAAGCTAAGAGCTGAAAGGACCTTGGAAATCGTTTACAGTCGGCCCTTCCAGAAAAGCTCGTATACCCAGTTCTCTGATCATAAAGGAGCAAAATGAAAAGAAAAGGGGGTCACAAACCCGTAAGGACAAAGAGGCCAGCACTGAAGATAACGGCACCTCTGCGGGGTGCCCTAAGGGTCAAGGGCACACTGTGTGTGAAAGACCCCGGGGCTTCGGCTCAACAAATGATCTCTGTCACGACCAGCAATTGTGAACAGCGCAGTCTAGAGTTTCAGTGCACTGCAAGGTAGCAGTCACCTGCATCCTCAAGGGAAAACAAAAATCTTTATTTATTATTAATTTTGTTTGTAGAAACTTAGGAGTTGGGGCTGACTGTCCGGTTGCTTTTTAAGAGATTTTCCAGCCAGGTCTTATTCAACGTTTTAATGACGCATATGCAAAGAATACGTTTGTCAGTAACCGTGATGTCAAGTGGGGTTTTAAGAGTTAAATGAGGTAAAAATTAAAAATATTAAAAAAAAAAAAAAAGGTCACCTTCCTATAGGGGCAAGACAGTCAAAACTTGGCAAGAGAGGAAAAAAAACAGAAAGTGAAAGAGGGTAAGTGAAAGCAAAAGAGGAAAAGCAGCGAATGGAGACTCCTAAGGGGTGAAGAGCCAGGAAAGGGAAAGACGTCGTGGGGGGGGGGGAAGGGGCGGCTTCCGAGCGCCCCGCGCGCCCCGCCCGCCCGCGCCCCCTCCGCGCTCAGCCAGCGCCCGCTCCAGTTCTTCCTCCCCTAACGTCAGAACGCAGGTGTGTGTGTGTGGGGGGGAGGGGGCAGCGCACCTAACCACCGAGCAGGCGTCCTCCATCCCCCCCCTCTGGGCCCTGGGGCCGGGGACCTGGGGGAGTCCTCCGCTGGAAGTCATCTGAGCCACGGGGTTCTCACCCTGGGAGGTCATGTTTCTTGGGGGTGGCCTGTGGAGAGAAGAGGATGGACGGCGACCAGTGTGGTCTCCCCAGAAAAGTGCTCAGTAAGAGTCTGTCACTCACCGCGTGTGATTTCTCTGAGTGCCCTACATAGGCTTTTTTTTTAAAGTTTGTTTACAAATCCTCTTTGAAGTGCGATTTTAGGCTAAGCTTTCCTGCTCTAATTATCTCTCTACCTCTGAGAAAAGGCCCTGGGCGGGGGTGCGGGGAGACCTACAGATGCTGACACCCGAGTTCACGGGGCTCCTGATTCAGAGAAAGCCAGGTCCACACCCAGACTCTCTGCACGAAATCAAAGCCACGAGCCTGCCTCCCAACCCTCTCCACAGTGCCTCTCTCAAACACAGATGCACGGCCGAGGTTTATATGGAAAGGGAAAGAGATCAAAGCAGAAAGAAAATAAGGAATTCTGAAGACACCTGGCCAATGCAGTGAAAAACTTTTAAAGAACTTTTCTTGATACTTCAGAAGAGAGGACAGAAAATATTGAAATAGCGGGGACCTTACTAACTGAAAATTCAGGGAAGAAGAAGGGCTTTTTGGCAGTGAAAAAACGTAACGAAAATTAAAAACAAATCTAATTAAAGAATTGGAAAATAAAGTTCAGGAAATCTGGAGATAGAACAGAAAGACAAGGAGATGGAAAGTATACCAAAAAAAAAAAAAAAAAAAAAAGAGGTAAGAAAAATAAAGGTTCCATCCAGGAAGTCTGAAACCCAATTAGCAGGGGTGCCAGAAAGGGAACAGAATTCCCAAAGACGTTACACTGAAAAGTCCCTGAATTAAAGGAGATGGGAGTCTAGCTGAGCAGGGTCCCGTGTGTAGTCAGAGTGAGTATAAAAAGGGCCCACACCAAGCCACACTGTCATACAGCAAGGATCAGGAAAATCCCTAAAAGTTTCTAGAGAAGAGGAGAAAAAAAAAAGTCACGTTCAAAGAACCAAGAATTAAATTAGAATGGCATCTGATCTCTTCAGGCCGTTCTAGAAACTTAAGGACAGAAGCGACGTTCTCAAAATTCCGTAGGAAACGCATTTCCAGCCCAGAATTCCAAACCCAGCCAGGCTGCCAACGGCGTGTGGGGATAGGACCAGGACGTCTGGGGACAACTAGCAAGATCTCAACTCGCCCCCTCGTCATTCTTTCTGGGGATGTTCCTGGAAGGTGAGTCCCATTGAAAGGAGGGGTTTAAATCAGGAAAGCAGGAGATGCAGTTTAAGACGCTGTCTGAGGTTTCCCCACTAAGTGGCGTTTCTGGAGAGTTCTAGAATGCAGCTTTAAGGCAGAAACAAACGCGACTTTGGGGCAGTCTATTTCTCAGCCAGGGCACTGATCACCTAGCTCTCTCAAGGTGCTTTCAACACAATTGTATGTTTTAAAAATCCATAACTCTGCAGACGCAACGGAAGGGTGAACTTGGATATAGGTTCCCAGGCACTGGGTGCTCGTGACTGCAGACTGACATCCCCAAACTGGGCCAGCACTGCAGGTAATCCTACACACCGATTGGAGACAAACCCGCCTGACAGGAAGGGTGGGAACCTTTTAGTATAAAACAAGAAGCAACTGAAAAGGCTAAAAACCCCATCTGGGTTTAAGCCTCAGCTTTGCTTTTTTCCAGCTGCGTGAACTCAGTTTCACCTTAAGTTATCAAAAGTGATGACTGTCTAGCAGCTGTCCCAGGGCTTGCAGCTGGTGCCCTAGTAGCTCAGTGGCTCCTGTCACAGTCCCAGGAGTAGCCTCTCCTTTTTCTCTCTCCGTCCCACCCACCGTCCCACCCGAACACTGTAGGTGGCCGGGAACTGTGTTTAGAGTTCTCGCCTAAGGGTAACTAACTGCAGGCTAGCAGCCGATCACCTTGCTTAGAGACCAAAGCCCCTAAGGCACTCATTCACCTTCTGCCAGCCTTGCACTTCCAAGTCCGAAGCCCTTGAGGACAGATGCTGAATTTAGGGTCCTTTTTTCAGTTTCGTAAATAGACACCTTTAGTCAATAAGACGCTGGATTACATTTGCTAAATGGTAAATAAATATCACATGCACTTTAGGATGTGACTTGTCCTAAATTCTTTGTACTTATGGATAAGGCCATACTGCAAGACCATGCAATCTTTACCTCTGTGAGGTGTTACATTAAAAGAAAAAAAAAAATGGAAAATCTACATGCTTTGGTTGGAGTACCTCACATCTACAGAATTTGAGGTCAGAATGTTTAAATAGCCCGTGATGTACTTCTGTTGGGATAGCAGTGTTATTTTTTGGGCTTCAACACATTCAGCTGATTCATTAGCATTGAGAATGAAAATGTCAGCACATACCTTGGAGAAATATATTAAAACAAAGTCAAAAAATATCCATGACCCCCAGAAGCTGTGCATCCATCCATTAGTTAAGAATGTGCTTTCTTCTAAAGACACATTCCTAAACTATGCAAAAAAAAAAAAAAAATGCTCAGAAGTTACGCTGTGCTATTGAGTATTCTACAGGAATAAAAATATTTAAATATGTGTTTAAATAGGCTTCCATGGTTAGCTAGTCATTGCTTATTTAATTGAGCCAATCAAAGATAGATCACACTGGCAGGGTCAAAGTCTTGTGTCTGCCTGGGGTGGAATGCCAAGTAAAAACAGTGTTATTAAATGCCTTTAAAGGATCAGGTTGAAGGTAGCTCTTTTGCGAAATAAATTAAATGACTTTGCCTTTTCCTCCTAAGCTAGATTTACACTCAAGAGACTTCTCACTTTGATTCCTGTTACTGTTTTTACCAACGTAAATATACTTCAAATTTTGTTTTCTTTCCAGGCTTTCGAAGCTCATTTTATTCACCATAATATTACTTCACAGGCAGGAAACTTTGCTTCCCCAAAAGAATGAATTCATTTCATTCTTGGCCAGCCCAAATGATAAGAAAATTCCGCGAAGAACCGAGATCGCATTGTTTACACAGTGTGATATAATATCACAAGGGCACATCCTCCTTCTGGAGCTGATTCCTTCCGTCACACCAGGGTGTGTAGGATGCTAACGACAGTGCCAGGGCTGCCCAGGGAAGGGTCTCGCATGGGCCTCTTCTGGCTTCTTCTCGAACTTGGCAATGACCACGCACTCCACCCCCACCCTCGCGGCCCCGCATCTTCCCCAAGGTGCTTAACGCTCTGGTGGGTCTGCAGTTCTGAAGTCCCACTACTGTCGCGTCACAATGATGACCAGCGCTACATGCGCTGGCCAGGGCAAAGGGCCGGGACACAGAAAACCACGTCCGAATGCATCGCATCGCCGGACCCTCCTCTCCTTCAAAGACATGGCCCTTCAACCTGGGGCCACCGAACAGCCCCTGACGACGCTCTTAGAGGAGGGACGTCATGGGTGTCAAAGGCAATGTCAGCAGATGCACCTCTTCGGTCTCCAGGAGCCGGCAAGGGAGGTCCTCTTTGTCAGACCCGTGTTCCCTGTACCCAGACCCCGAGCCTGCGCCCCGCAGGGCGCCCCGCACGTACCCACGTCGCCCAGGAAGCGGCCGTCGGCTGTCCCGGGCTCCATGCCGCTCGCCGCCACGCGCCTCCGGCTCCGAGTCCCTGCGACTCTCGGCGCCGGGGACAAGGGCGGGGGGACCGCGCGGGCCGCTGGGCGGGCCGATCCGAGTCGGGGCCGCGCGTCCGGCGGAGGCGGCCGTGAGCGCTGGGAGTTGTAGTTCCCCGGCGCTGCGGGATGCGCTTCCCGGGACCCGTGGCCAGCGCCACGTCGCGGTAACCCGCGTCCGACTCGGCTGTCACTGCCGCGGCGCACACATGTCCGCGTGCAAAACGCGCCTGTGCCCATGTGCAGAGCGCGTCCCTGTGTCCAAGCGCAAAACGTGTGCCGTGTGCAAAACGCGCGTCTGTATTGTGTATGTGCAAAGCGTGTCCAGCTGCTAAAACTCGCTGCCGTCTTTTGCATGGACGCCCCTTGGCCAAGCTCCGGAGTTCCTCCACGCTTTCATTTTAAAGAGGAAATTCCTACTGGAGCTGGCATAGTCCCTGTTTCTTTCTTCTTCCAAGGGAAATCATGAATTCCAAATTGTTTACATTCATTCAAGAACAAAAACACTCCCAGGTCTCCTGGCAGAAATGAAGACCCTGTTTCTGAGTGACTCCAAGTTGACAATTAAGAGAGGTTGTTTTGTTTTGTTTTTGGTAAAGCCCCTAACAAAGTTGAGAAAGTTCGATGTTGCCAAATTTCGCTGCAGCCCCCACAGAACCTTGCTCACCCACCCTGCCTTGAACTGAGCCTAAACATAGAAATTAGTTTGGGCTGGAAAGTCAAACAATCAGGAATTGGCTGATCCGGAAATACATAAGGGCTAGCAGAGAGCAGAAGGCCTGATCTGCCACCCTGGGGAGGTTTCCCTAGGAGGTGGTGAATCTTTACCTGCCGTATGGACAGTAGGCATCACATTGAGGAGGGACTGAGCCCTACCTGTCAGAATCCAAAGATGCTGGGGATTGAGAACTTCAGGCCTCAGAATGACATTTTGAGCCTATTGTCAAGCAATGTGTGTGCATACCCTTTTTGCCACTTGTCTACCAAGATTAAGCTCTTGAATTTTTTTGCGAGTGCCTTGCATTCTTTACTAAAGGTAGTACATTTTTGAGTTAATGTATTTGCCATGGGATAATATGTTTTCCCATGACAATACCATGTGCTTGTATGTTTGTATTTTCTTTGATACTCCCTCTTTGACCAAGTGTCGTCTAGATATGAATGTAGATGTATATGTATTTAACTATGTATCTACATATATATAAACCATACATATTTATTTATATATATTTATGTATATATGTAAGTAATTATGTGTATATATGGACGTACGCAAGTATTTGCTAAACCTGCAAAGCAAATATTCCTTATAATTAGCTTATTATATTGTAATTTCTTCTCCATTCTGTTGCTTGATTTCTATAGTTAATTGCAGAAAAGCTTTTTAAAGTTTATATATATTCAGAAATATATGCTGTGTATTTTCTTCAATATTCATGATGTATTTTCTCATCGAGATTCAGAATATGTATATTATTCTGTTTTCTCGTTATTAAGTCTTTAATCCATCTGGAATTTATTGCAATATATAGGATCTAAGTTATTTTTTTTTCTAAACTGAAACAGAATTGTTCCCAAAATACTTATTAAATATTGATTAATTTACTTTTGTGTTGATCTTCTTTTATTGCATATTAGATCCCAATTATCTTTTTCTTTTTTATCAAGATATAATTGACATATAACATATTAGTTTCAGATATACAACATAATGATTCAATATTTGTGTATATTAGCAAATGATCACCACTGTCAGTCTAGTTAATATCCATCACATGGCTACAATTTTTTTCTTATAACTTTCCTTATGAACTTTTATGATCTACTTTCTTAGCAACTTTCAAATATTCGGTACTGTATTTTTAACCATATTCCACCATGCTTTACTTTACATCCCCATGACTTACTTGTAGTATAACTAGGAGTTTGTAGCGTTTGACCACCTTCATCCACTTCTCCCAGCCATCCACCCCCACCTCTGGTTATTATCAATTGGTTCTCTGTATCAATAGCTCTATTTTTCTCATTGTTGTTTTGCTTTGTTTTGTTTTTTGGCTTTTTTATTTAGATTCCACATATAAGTGAGATCACACAGTATTTCTTTTTGTCTTATTTCACTTAGTATAATGTCCATGTTTTCACAAAAATGGCAAGATTTCCTTTTCATGTCTGAATAGTATTTCTTTGTATATGTGTAATGCATTTTGTTTATCCATTCATCCATTGATGGGCACTTGGGTTGCTTCCATGTATTAACTATTGTAAATAATCCTGCAAGGAACATGGAGTGCATATATCTTACCAAGTTTAAGTGTTTTCATTTCCTTCAGATAAATATCCTTAAGTGGAATTCCTGAATCATATGGTAGCTCTACTTTTGATTTTTTTGAGGACGCTCCATACTGTTTTCCATAATGGCTGCACCAATTTACATTCCCGCAACAGTACACCAGGGTTCCTTTTTCTCCAGTGTCTTTATTATCATTGCTTTTCAGTAAGCCTTTAAATCAAGAAGTACGAGTCCCCCCGCTTTGTTCATTTTCAGGATTGTTGACTGGCTATTCTGGAATTTTAGAATCAGTTTGTCAATTTCTACACGTCCTCTGGGAATATGATAGAGACTGTATATAGATCAATTTGGGGAGTATTGCCATTTTGACAATACCAAGTCTTCTGATCTGTGAAGATAGGATTCTTTCCCATTTATTTAGATTTTAACAATGCTTTGTAGTTTTCAGAGTATGAATTTTGTAGCTGTTACATTACTCCTAAGTATTCTATTCTTTTGGATGCTATCACAAGCAGAATTGTTTTCTTGGTTTTATTTCCAAATTGTTCATGCTAATGTATACAAATACAATTGATTTTTACATTTTTATCTTATTCCTGCAATCTTGTTGAACTTACTTATTACATCTAATAGTTTTTTACTGGATTCCTCAGGATTTTCTATAGATAAGATTATGTCATCTGAAAATAGAGATTGTATTCTTTCTTTCTAATCTAGATGCCTTGTATTACTTTTTCTTTCTTAATTGGCTTGGCTAGAACTCCCAGTAACTTGTTAAATAGAAATAATGAGACTAGACACCTTGTCTTGTTCCCCATCTCAGAGCGGGGGGAGGGGAACCATCCAGCAATCTTCAGTAATCTTAGTTATCCTTTTTTTTTTTTTTAAGGAAAACAAAACAAAACACACAGTATTAAGGTCTTTACACTTGAAATGGGGCAACTTTCAAAACTATACACATCTTTTTTTGTTCTTTACAATGTCTAATGTGGCTAAGTTGTACAAATGACTAATTAGGCTGCACTGATGAAAGTTTTCACTTTGTCCTTGGTATATTTTACATCAAAAATACTTTATGAAATAAAAAGATTCTACTAGAACCAATTTTGGCACATTCCACTGACATGAGCTATCAAACTGACAGTTCTTAAATTGCTTACTAGACTGAATAACCTCTGTCTAGTCGTTTTTTAAGTCTTTCACCTTAAATATGATCTTAGAAGGGGTTTTTCATAGATGTCTTTATCAAGTTGAAGAAGATCCCTTTTACTCCTAGTTTGCTGAGTATGTGGTTGTGTGTGTTTTTTAATCGGGATAGGGTACCGAATTTTGTCAAATGCTTTTGCCGTGTTTATTGAGAAAACCACATGACTTCTGTTTTTTGTTCTATTGATATAATTTATTACATTACTTGATTTTTTTGATACTAAATCAACCTTGTATTTCTGGGATAATTTCTACTGTTCATGGTGTATAATTCTTTTTATGTGTTACTGCATTCAGTTTGCTAATATTTCATTGAGAACTTTTGCATTTATAGTCATAAGAGATACAGGTCTGTAGTTTTCCTTCGTTGCGATATTTTTGTCTTTTTTTTTTTTTGATCAGGATAATACTAGTCTTATAAAATAAATTGGTAAATGTTTGCCCCTCTTATTTTTTGAAGAAGTTTGTGAATAATTTATAATAATTCTTAAAATGTTTGGTAGGATTCAATGGTGAAGACTTCTTTGGGCTTTCTTTGTAATTTTTTTTTTCGTTACTAATTCAATCTCTTCACTTGTTAGAGTTCCATTCAGTTTGTTATTTCTTCTAAAGTCAGTTTTCGGTAGCTTTTTAGTACTTCTAGATATTCATCTATCTCATCCAATTCATCTAATTTGTTGGCATATAGTTGTATATAACCCTTTTTCATTTCTGTAAGGTTCGTACTAATGTTCCCTTTCATTTCTGATTCTAGTTATTTGAGTCTTCTCTTTTTTTCTTTCTTAGTCAATCTCACTAAAGGTTTGTCAATTTCGTCAATATTTTCAAAGAACGAAATTTGACTATTGATTTTTCTCTATTGTTATCCTATTCTCCATTTCCTTAGTTTCTATGCTAATGTTTATATGTCTATCTTACTGCTTGTTTTAGGTTTAGTTCGCTCTTCTTTTATGTTTCTTAAGGTGGGGGGGTTAAATTATTGATTCGAGTTGTTTTAATTTCTTGATATAGGCATTTACAGGTATAAATTTCCTCTAAACATTTCTTTAGCTATATCCCATAGGTTTTGGTATGTGGTGTCTTAATTTTCACTTAACACGATGTTTTTTAACCCCCTTATGATTTATTCTTGGACCCATTGGCTACTTAGGAGTGTGTTAATTTACACACATGTGCAAGTTTCCTAATTTTTTTCTATAAATTGCTAACTTCATTCCCTTGTGCTCAAAGAAACACATTAAATCTATTGAGGTTTGTTTTACGATCTAGTATGTAGCCTGTAGAATGTTTTATGTGCACTTGAGAACGTACATTCTGTTGTCGAGTGGAGTGTTCTATAGAGCTGTTAGGTCTGTCATAGTGTTGCTCAAGATTTCTATTTACTTGTGATCTCCTATTTAGTTATTACATTCATTATTGAAAGTGGATTAGTAAAGTCTCCAACTATTATTAATTATCTATTTCTCCCTTCATTTCTGCAGTTTTTCCTTCAGCATTTTGGAGTTGTTATTTCTATTAATAATTGTTACACCTTATGAATTGACCTTTTTATCATTATAAAATTTCTCTCTTTAGCTCTAGTAACGCTTTTTTGTTTTAAAGTTGATTTTGTCTTATATTAGTATAGCTATTTTGACTTTCTTATGGATCGTTTGCATTATATCTTTTTTCATCCATTTACTTTCAATATATTTTTATCTTTGAATCTAAAGTATGTCTCCTGCAGACAGCTTATGGTTGGATTGTTTTAAATTCATTCTGCTAATCTTATTGGGATTCTCTTATAAGTGATGTCATTTTTCTGTTGCTACTCCTTGTCTTTGACTTTCAGCATTTTACTGTGATGTGCCTGTTTGTAAATCTCTTTGAATTTATCCTACTTGGAGTTTATTGAGCTCCCTGGATGTCTATATCATTGTTTTACAATAAGTTTGGGGCATTTTCAGCCATTATTTCTTTGAATTTTTTTTCTTCTTTCTTGCCTCTCCTGGCACTTTCATTACACAGGTTAGTGTACTGTGTTGTCCCACATTAATACAAGGCTCTTCATTTACATAATCTCTATTAATTTACTTTCAAGTTTAATTCTCCCTCCTACAAGTTTAGGGATGTATGTTTAGGCAGCAAACCTATTAAGAAAGGTAAGGAAGAGATTACTATGGAAGTTAGATTATTGGTGAGGTTTAAGGATAGGGAAAGGGGGTAGGAATTGGTTGGGAGGGGGCACAAGAGGGAGTTTCTGGGGTTTTGGCAATGCTCTGCTTCTTGGCCAGGGTGGTCGTTTCAAAAATACTTGCTTTGTGCTAATTCAGAGAATTGCACGTTCTGGTTTTGTATTTCAAATATATGTTCTATTTTGTTCTCTGCTTCTACAGTCAACCATCTTCAGTTTTGAACACTTAATCTCACTTCTTTTGCTGGAAAAACTTCCTCCACATCTTCCAAGGACTGGTTTAGTCTGTTATTATTGAGGTTTGCCCCGCAATGTCATTTTTTCAGTGAGACTTGTAGCTCTGCCCTCCATCCTCCAACTCCATCCTCCAGCATTTGCAGCTTGTTTTCATAGCATTTCACGAAATTCTATTGTTAGTTGTGTTGGTGACAACTTACTTGTAACTGCTTGTCATCCACCTTTTCTAGTTTGTTCACGGCTGTAATCCTAGTGCCTAACTCAGCATCTGGCCACAGTAAGAGGTGATATCGAATGAATAAATCTTCCTATTCCCATCATGCGGCACAGTAGCTGGCTCATTTTACTTGACATCTCTCATTGGTAGAATTGACACTAGTGTGGTCCCTATTTGTTTCTGCATAGATTATAAACTTCTAGCGGTATTCTTCCTGCGGAATTAGCAAGTAAACAAATGCTACACAGATTTGACTTTTGATAAAATACGAGGACGAGGTTTCGTAAATGTCCCTTTTGGGCAAGGCAAAAGCATCCTCGCGGCGGCTTGGGCGGCAGACGCAAAGACTGCCGGCCACAGAGCAAGGGAGCCCCCAAAGCACGCGCGGACCCGTCGCTGTGGCGTGCCCGTGGCGACTCCGCGCCTCCCCGCGCGCGCCGCCGACAACGCGCAGGCCCCGCGAGACGCGCGGCCCCGCCCCCCCGGGCCGCTGCGCGCGGCGCCTCGCGCCTGCGCAGAGGGGAGACGCGAGCGCCGCGTGGACGCCGGCCGCGGCTCGCGCCTGCGCGTGGGCCTCGCCTCGGTGATTGGCTTGTGCCGGGGGCGGGGGCGGGAACGCCACAGTTCAGTTTTCACTTTCTCTTCCCCCCCCCTTCCTGAGGCCGTGGGGTTTTACTTCCGGCCGCTCGCGCCGTCGCTGGGAAAGTCGACATGTTCCCTCAGGCCGCCGGGCGTCTCGGGGTGGGTTCCCTTCCATGATTCCCTGGGGGAGGGACGACGCAGGGCTGACGAGCGCCGCGGGGGCTGCGGGCTCCGGGCCTGGACGCCGGGCTCGCGTCGCTCCCGCCTGCGCCTCCGGGCCGCCCCGCCAGGCCCGAGCCGCCCTCCTCACGCTCGCGGCACAAGGGCGGGGTGGAAGGACGGGCCGCGACGTGGAGGGTCCCGCGCGCCGCTGACGAGCCCGTGCGAGCCGGCGGCCGGGCGCGCCCGTCGCACACGCGCGAGGAGCGGAGCCCGAGGAGGGGCGGCGCGCCGCCGAGCTCCGCGGCCGCCTCCGGCGTGTCCGGCCGCCGGGGAGCGGCCGGCGCGAAGCGGACACCGCGCGGAGAGCATGGGGAGGACCTCGGAGCGCAACCCCAGACGCCCGGGGGCGGCGGCCGCGCGGAGCACAGGTAAAGCCTGCGCGGCGCGGGCGCCTCGCGCGGGCCTGCGGGGGGGCGGACGCCGGGCAGCGCCCCGGGCCGAGCGCGGCGTTCGCGGTCGCTGCGGCGGCCTCGCCGCGGGGCTTCGGCTTGCTTTGCTCTCAGTACGGCCGGCTCTGCCTGCTTTCCTAGCCGGTGCCGACTGGCGCGTCCTTCCCTCTTTGCCCCGCTCCGCCCGCACCACCTGTGGCCGTGCCCGCAGCTGCTCTTCATTTCTAGAAAGTCGGCGCCTTGCAGGTGGGCATAGGGCGGCGGGCACGCCCCCCGCCCGCGTTTTGAGGCGGAATCCCTTTCCTCGGAGCCGCTCGTCAGAGGACAGCTTCGTCCCGTCGGGCGTTACCATAAACACCTGGCTGCAGCGTCGTCCCTTTGGAGCGACCCGGCCGTTCCGTGATGTTCTCGGTGGTTCTTTCCTCGCGAACCCCGCTCCTCGGGCTGCTTTCCGTAGACGTCGTGGCAGCGCGCGCCCCTTTTTAAAAGTGGGTGTAAAAGGCGGCGGCCCTTCCGTGGGAAGGATCACGGAGCGAAAACACCCGAGTGGCACTTAAGGAATGGCGTAATAGGTTGGTCCACGACAACCCAGCAGTGTGCCGGAGGGTGGCACCGGGCCTCATTTTGTGAGAGAACGTGGCAGGTTAACCTCGAAATTTGACGAAGATACTCTGAAAAATCTCAAGCTTCCTCTGATCACCATTTGTCTATTTGAAATCTCCAAATTTAACCTTCATTCTCCCTGTCAAGGAAAATTAGAATGATTAGGCTTATGAAAATATATTCTAACTTAAGTGGGGTACACGTGATCTGAGGGTTCACAGTGTCTCCCTGAAAAACATTAGAAGGGAAAGGGGTGTGTGTATAATATTTGATATTATAGGACTTGAGATTGGTGGAAACCTGCTCAGGAAGTTATAACAAAACAGATATTCCTGAATAGTGTAAGAGTGCTCTTGTTGAAAAACTGCCTTCTAGAACCAAACAGCGTTATCTAGTGTGTTCTGTACATCAGTAAATAACTAACCTAGACTAGAGAAAAATAAAGTGACAAAATGTTCGTACACACTGTTTTAAGGAAGACAGTGTTTGAAATTTTGGGTTCTCAGGACATTTGCCCCAATGTTACTGGTTTTCTTTAAAAGCTGTGTCGTCAGCATCTCCTGCAATCCAAACATAGTTTGCATAAATGAATTAAAATCCGCAGTGCCTAAAAACTTGCCTCAGACATAGTCGTTTTATTAAGTAAATGCAGAATGGTATCTATTGAGTATAATTAAATAGAGAGATGGCATCTATTTATCAAATGAATCTTTTATCCCTCCATGAATGGATGTTTAAGAGATTTTCAAGTTTCCCCTATAACTAAGGATGCTACATCGCTTCTCGCCTTTTCACTAAGATCAAGTGTAGTAACTAAGGATGCTCCGGTGGTTATCATTTTCACTGTTATAAGCAATGCTTTTATGTGCTTATCATAGTATTTCCGTAGAATCGATTCCTATGAGAATGCTGGATATAATTAGGCTGTTAAATTGCTCTCAAGTGATTGTACCCTTTTATAGTCACTCTTTCAAAAGGTGTTTTTATCTTCTTTCTAGCCAGCACTAGATGCTAATATTTCTTTAATATCTTACTAATTTTCTAATAATTGAAAATGGCATTTTAATTTTTATCTTCCATGGGTAATAAGAAAGATAAACATTTTTGGCCAGGTCATATCCTTTGCTCGTTTGTTTTTGGGGGTTCTGAACTCTTTTTTGACCACGCTGTTTTAATAGTTTTTGGATTATAATATATTTTGGTACTTTCTTTTGAAAAAAAAGCGTTGGGCTCTCTCTCTCTCTCTCTCTCTTTTTTTTTTAATTTTTCTTCTAGATGAAATTTAGAACCACCTTTTCAAGTTATGTAGAAAATCTTGTTGGGATATTTGTAATTGCATTGAATTTCTAGATTAATTTGAGAAGAGACATTCTTTTGAGTTTTTCCTTATAGGGAATAGGTACGTTTTCTATTAAAATTTTTGTTGTGAAAGATACCATTTATATGTACTCTAAAAAAAGCACACACACACACATATCCATGTACCAAGCCTAATAGAACATCACAAGTACTTTAGACGCCTTTATTGAGTGCCTCTCCCCTGAAGCGAAGTATCCCTCCCTCCCCCTGAATTTTGTGTTAATTATTCCCTTGCCTTTCTTTACAGTTTTATCACCTATGTATGTATCCTTAACCAACATTTGTTTACTTTCATCTGTTTTTGAACTTCATTTAAATGGAATCATACTGTATGTCCTGTGAATTGCTTTTGTTAAACATTATGTTCCTGAGATTCATCTGTGTTGAAGCATGTACTTTCCTGTAGTTCAGCAGTTCAGAAACTTTTTGGTGTCGGGACTCCTTTGCTTTTTAAAAAACTATTGAAGACCCCAAAGGTCTTTTGTTTATATGGATTATTATATCATATTAGATATTAAAACTGGCCAATTTTAATATAATAGATGTAACATCTATTGGTATATTTTATTGGATGCCTGTAGTAGTAGTAGTAGTAACAATAATAAACCTATATTACACTTTAACATAAATAAAATTTTTAACGAAAAATATTTTCCAGATTTAAAAAAAAAACCGAATGACAAGAGTGGCTTTGTTTTACAGATTTTTGCAAATATCTTTAATGACTAGCATCTCACGTCTGCTTCTGCATTCAGTCTGTTGCCATATATTGTGTTGGTTAAAGTATCTGAGGAAAATCTGGTCTCAGCTGATATTTAGAAATGGGTTGCAAAATCTTTTCTCTCTGTAGTTTTTTTGTTTGTTTTTGATGAGCAATAGTTCTTAATTTTAAAGGTTTTCATTTCATGTCTGTATACTTGGAATTGTTATTTGTGTGTAGTTTGGAGTATAGATATTATTTAACTTTATTCTCACGTGGATAACCAGTTGTGGTAGAATTTACTGTTGAATCCACTTAGGTCTGAAGTTTTGCTAGTGGCAGATTTTTCACTAATGACATTTCTTAGTGGTTACAGGATTACGCAGATATTTTTAAAATTTTTGTCAGTTGTGGTATGTTAAATTTTTCTAGGACTCTGTCCATTTTGCCTAAATTTTCAATATTTATTGGTACAGGTTAAAAATGCCCTCTTACTGTCATTAATGTCCAAAGCATGTGTAATTATGTCTCTTTTTTTATTTCTGATATTGAATATTTATGTTCCCAACCTCTTTTCTCTTAATTCATCTTGCGTGTAGTTTATCAGTTAGACTTGTCTTTTCAGTGAATTTTTTGTTGTTGGCTTTGTGGTTATCCCTATCATATTTCTTTTTGTGTTAGTTTAATAAATTAAAAAATATTTGGAGATAGCTATAGATTCATATGCATGTATATGTTTTCGATGTGTCTCTTAAAGTGCACTTGTTGGAATTTTAAAATAAATTTTAGAACATTTTTAGCTGAGACATATAGCCTATTTACATTTTTTCTTTTTATGTTTTTCTATTTACAGTTGCTCTTATTTTGTGCTGTTTTTCCTGGCTGTCCTATATTTCTTTTCTGTCCTTTTTTGTTATTTTTAAAATAATTGATTTAATATATTATTCCATTTCCCCCCACATACTAGTTTTTTCATACTGTTTCATACTGTTTTTTCTCTGTATAATTATCCTAGAAATATCATGCATCCTTGAGTTTTCAAAAATCAAGAATAACTAGTTTCACCTTCCTGTTAGACCTCAGAAGTTTAACTTCATTTAACTCCTTCATAACTTTTATGCTGTTATCATATGTTTAAATTTTTAAGAATATTATTATCAGACAGAAAGGACACCTGCTTAGAATCATTGTTATGTGTTACAGTCAGTGCTTATGTACATTTTCCACATTTTTACTGCTTTCTCTTTATTCATTACTTCTATTATCTTTTAGACCATCCACCTGGGGCCATTTCCTTCTATTTAAAGTATATCCTTTGGAATGGCTTTTATTCAAGGTCTTTTGAGGAACTCTCTCAATTTTTGTTTACCTGAAAATGTCTTTGTTTCACTCATTTATGAAAGATATTTTTGCATAATATAGCAGTTTAGTTTGGCAGTTGTTTTTAGTACATTGAAGATCTCATTCCTTTGTTTTTTGGTTTCCATTATTGCTATTGAGAAGTTAGATGTCAGTCTCTCAATACTTGTCTGGCTGCTTTGACATTTTCCTCTTTTGCTTTCGCCTCTTTCATTGTAATGTATCTTTATCTTGCTTGGAATTATTTAGTTTCTTAAATCTGTGATTGGAGGCGTTTTGAAGTGTGTTTATCGACTAGTCATAATTTCCAAACCAAATTTCCATTTTTATGTTCTACCAATCTATCTTAAGGTAAGTAAATCTTAGATAAACTACATATGTATTTTCTCCTGGTCTTTGCTTTTCTTTTTGTTTTATTCCCACAGCTTCCCCAACAGAATACGTTGCCAAACTTGTGGATTTTTTATAATCTGTTAAATGGAAAGTGAAACTTGATAATAAAACTCTGCCACTTGCCTTTGAGAGAAGGGATAGGATTCTGACTGCTCTTTCAGTTTTTTCACCACAATTGGTTTATTCAGATATTTCTTCCATTTAGACCACTGTTGATAAATTATATTCTTATGGTTTTCAAGTTTACTGGTATAAATTGTATATGATAATTTATAATTGCAGAAATCTTTTCCTTATATCTGTAGTTACATCTTTTATATTCTTGATACTTAATTTCTTTTTATATTGATTATATTTGCTAAAAGATCTATTTATTCCCAAAGAACCATCTTTTGCTTTTATTGATTAACTTCTTTGGCCTTTTTTTTTTTTTTTTTAATTTGGCTTCTCTTTTTAAAATTACTATTTTTATTATAAGAAATGTGTCTGGGGCATAATTTGTTTTTTCTCTTAATAATATTTTAATAACACTTAATTAGAGAACTAAATCCCCTGCTAATATTCTGTGTAAAGATTCACTACCCGTCTTGGCATGTCGAAATAGACCCTGTTTAGGACCTTTGGGTACACCTGCTCCCCTGTTAGGAGAAAGAATATTCAAGAGCCTGGCTTGACCAGTTCCAGCACCTGCTTCACCCCGTGGTTATCCCCTATTTCTCTGTGAGCCATCTTAAGCGATCAGGCCTGTTTTTTGCCCATGGCCCATTCGCGTGATAGGTTATATCTGGGAGTGGTTGCAAAGCTTTGTCATGGCATGGATTTGGTGTCACTTTCTCTTTTGTCACATGTAACAATCAAAAAAATCCAAACCAGATTGTCAAATGTTATTGTCCTTGAGAAAATTTTACTTTTAAGATTTTCTTATGAGACAAAACTACCTAACAGTATTTTTGTACTAAATGCAGTAATGAGTTTAATGCAGCCTTTTCCTTGCAGACTGGTAGTTTAATGCTAAAGCACAAATTAGTGAACTGAGGAACCAGAACAAAGGTCAGTTACTTTATAAAGGTGTCTAAAAATGTCACCCTAATAACTTTGAAATGATTCTAATAAAAGGTGCGTAATTTTGAATATGGAAAACATATATGTCTCGAGACCTAAGAACATGTTGACCTTTTATACAGCATAGCAAGAAGGAAACGAAACTTGACCCATACAGGATTATGAGCACCTGCTTGATATGCAAAAATACTTTGTGTAATTGGATTGAATTTTGAAAATGTTAAAACAATCCTCAAAGTTGAACATTAAATCCAAAAGGAAGTAAGCCACAATTAAATGAAAGAGTCGTATTATGTATGTATAATTTATTTTACACGATGGATATAATCCCCTGAAAATGTTTTTTTTTTTTTTAAAGGCAAATACCCAGAGCAAATTTGTTACCTTAAATAGTACATAATTAATTTACGTGATTCTTTATGTATTTTAGTAATTTGCTTTTTGAGTTCAGATTTTCCTGATTTTCCTGTACGGACAATGCAATACTGGTAGCGATTCTCTAGCATCTCCTGATTAGATTTTCCTCTGGCAAGTGTAGATGCGGTCCAGGAAATGCAAGCAGGTGATATAGGTTACTTGTTAAGGCATGAATGAAAAGTAAGGATATCCTTAAGCCAAATACCTCATTCTTCCCCTGTTCAGTTTTCTTTGTGGTGAGCTTTGTTAGGGCCGTGTAGCTCCGTGAGAGGGAGGAGCACCCCTATCCCGACCCCAGGTGCTGGTGGTACCAGCATCTCTTGGGGAATCTATGAAATATTCAAAACCATATTCAATAGGCCTTTTTTAAATTGTAAATGTTATGACAAAGCCCATGATGTAGCCGGTAGGTTTAAGTAGAGATAATAAGAAAACGGTAGGGACAATGAGTTAGAATAATTTGGAGTCACAGTAGTGAAAAGATAAGGACTTCGAATTATGTGTGGGATTTGCCTTCTGTCCTTATTGATAGCCTGCGGACAAGACCTTCCGGGAAAGTGAGGCTTGGAGCGATCATTGTAAAATAACAATAAAACCGTCCACCTAGGAACGTCAGAAACAAGACCGAAGGCACTCAACTTGATATTCCAGCCCTCGGACCAGAATGCGGCTCCCACGGTCCCCCTAGCCGCGATCCCCCTAGCCGCGTCTGCGGTTTTGCGCCCGGCACGCGGTCCGCCGCCCTCGTTGACTTTTAAAAGGCGCCGCCCCGCGCCGCCTGGGCCACCCCACTGGCCTTCGCTGGCCGGAGGGGGCCCGGGGTCCGGGCCGGCGGGGCATTGTCACAGCCCCTCCCCACGCACCATGAGGTGAGGAGGAGAGGTGGGCCCCCACCCGCAACTCCTGCTCCCCTTTGCTCCCGGCTGCCAGGGTCCTCCCTTGCCTGGGGCCACCCACCTGACGGCCGTCGAACTGTGTGTCAGAGCTGCTTGCCGGAGCGCTGGTGCAGAGGAGACGCGAAGGGACAGAGTAGATGCGGTACCTGCTGCGGACTTTAGGGAGAGACTTTTTGGGGCCGCCGAAACAGGTGGCGGCACACCCACACACAGTCGTGTGGTGCTTAAAGGTTTGGAGTGCCTTAGTCCTGACCCCGCATTGGATTCTGTGAGCATGGGAGTCGGCAGACCCTTGCGGAATTGCTAGAGATGGCATCACTTCTTACAGCTTTCCGTGTGTGTAGCCTTACAGCATTTTAGATGATCTTTTTGAAATTTAAAACAGCGATTCCCAATGGACTTTGTACTTCAGATAACAGCAAGGGGTACCTTGGGTTTTATTCTTTCTGTGCACGATTGTCTGGACATTAGAAAACTTTTAAGCTTTTGAATATGGCAAACATAATTTTTTAAATTTTTATGAAAATCATTTCTCATTCTATAGTATTTTCTGTTTTTTAATAGGGATACTTATTTTATTGGTCTCTATTACTGTTTTGGCTTATGGGAAATGCTATTTCCATTTGTTTTCTCTACTTTGGAAAGTCTTCATTTAAAAAAACTAACTTGCTGCTGCTGCTGCTGAGGAACACAGGAGATTTTTTTTCCAGAATGAAAATAGCTTTACTTTCCCCAGTTTATATTTATGCTTCTGTAACACTTCAGATAATACATAAAGCTGTAAAAAATGATATAAAAATGACCTGTATTTGACTTACCCATAAACAATTTGGTATAGAGTATTGAGCATCTACTGGGGTGCTTGGAGCTCTGCTGCTGGGCCCAGGGCACTTTGGTGAAAAGAGTGTCTCCCTCTGGACCTTAGTGTGGTAGATAGACCCCCAGGCAGTAATTCGATAAAGTAATTGCATGCTATAGTGAGTCATTTAAAGAAAACACTTTAGGTGGGATGATCAGTGGTTTATCTGAGGCTTAGCTTATAGATTTTACTAAAGGAAGAGAGGGACCTAAGCCATGGGCAGAACAGAGAAGGAAGATTCCAGTCAGAAATAACAAGCAGCGCAAAGTCCTGAAGAGAGGAGAGAGCTCGCTTGGGAAAGATCAGTGTCATTAGAACACCTAGCATTGGGTCAGGGGAAGGTGAGTCAGGCGAGGTGTAGGAAATCGGCCAGGCTAGATTTTACAGGGCCATGGCAGGTTATGCATTGCGTTCTGAGGGCAGCGGGAGTCCACTGAAGAGTTTAGGTAGAGAAATGAAGTGATCTGGAAAACACATTCATTACATAAACGTTTATTGAAATTTCGCTGTATACTAGGCACTGTTCTGGGCACAGGTTATGGCATGGAAAGGGACAGTTCCTGTGTTCACGAAGCTGGTGGTCTCGTGGTGGGCAGGTAATCGAATACACAAGAAAAATAATAAGCGTTATGTCCAAGATGACTGTTGTTGAAATTGTGATATATGTCCTTCAGGACTATATACACACACACATGCCTGCTTCTCATTTGTAATCTGCTTTTCTTCCTCCTAAATAATTTATGGTAGGACATTTGCCTGTGTTATCTAATGAACAGCTTTCATTTATTTAAGAGCATCTTAATTTGTTTTCTAGATTAGGGCAGAAATAATGCATAGATAAAATACTCTGCAGCAATAAAAATTTACATAAGCACCTATTATCCTTACATAAGGATATTATAAGGCATCTTTTATGAGAGAATTATATAGTAACTTTCTCTCGACAGTCTGATATGGGACTGTCTTTACCTTACCCCACACTCTAGCAGCCCCTCTGTGATTTTTTTACCTTGATCTATTAATGTGGTATGTTTTTTTAATTTATTGAACCAGTTCTTACATTTCTAGAATGGTATTATTTTAATATCCTGATGGATTCTCTTTGCCAATAATTATATTTTAGAATTTTAGTGTCAATATTCCTAAGAAATAGGTCTATAGTTCCCTTTTTTATATCCTTTGTCAGGTTTTAGTATTAGCATTTCACTACTTTGTGAAAAAGAATTGGGAATCTATATACCTTTTTCTGAGTTTTGGAACAGATTAAGTAGCATAAGTATTATTCCTTCATTCATTTACCACATACTTACTGAACACCCCGTGTGTGCTGGCATTGGGTTGGATGCTGGCTAATTTGAGGTGAACAGAACAGACATGTTTTCTACCCTCATTGGGCTTGCTTTATTAGGGAAGTAGACATTAATGAAGTCATTGTGCCTATGAGAATATAAATAATAAGTACTTTGAAAGAAAACACGGTCCTTTGAGAGAATATGATTGAAAATCTACTTTAGGTTATACATTTTATGTATTTGAATAAATGGTTACTGAGTACACGTGCACTGAAAGCCAGTTCTTTTTAAACTAATCAGATATTTACTGAAAACTTGATGTGTAGTTAGGTCTGTGGTAAATATACAAGTAAATGAAATAAGGTCTTTGAAAGTTAAAAAATAATGGTTATAGTAGCTGCCGTAGTAGGTGGTATATTCCACATTTTTTGAAGAAATTAAGACAGATTAAGTAGACACTTCTAGTTTATTATGTCCAATTGTACATATCCTCTGGAAATTCTGCTAAGATTATAGTGAAAGAATAAAGATATAGATTCCCAAAGATCAAGAGAACGAGAGAGGAGAAGATAGGTGAAATCAATATTTGGGAAACTAGAAAGAAGATGGTCAAAATGTAAATGACTTAGGGAATTAGAGAATGCTGAAGGCTGAAGAGGGGTGAGCCCACAAGAAGTAAGCACCACAGCGTGTCAGAAAGGCTCAGGATTTGGAGGTAGCAAGTACTTCTCAAGGCAGCAATACAAGTGGGAGTGGAAGTAGAAGGGCTGATTGATTTTTATAGTATCAAGGCCCTGCTTTCCGCCACTCTGCTCACCCAGACCACTACCTCTCCTCTGCCCTGACAGAAGACTGAAGGTTTACACCCAGGAGACATTAACCAGGCAGGGTCTAGACAGCTGAGGTAGGGGCGAAGCACCTACAAGAAAATGAGCGTAAGTTAAAGCCATTTGAGCACTGAAACCAGAGCTGTCCTTTTCTGTGTGGCTCTCAGAACTAATAGTCAGGCTTATGCTCCACCCTAAACAAGATACTCATTCTTTTCTGGGGAAACTTATCAACCCATGGCAAAATGTTTAACAGATAAGGACTTTTGGAGTTCACTTGATTCAACAGCTGCATCACCATCAGATCGTCTGAGAGAGTGAGGGCTGCTGGTCAAGAAGTACTGTTTATGCATGAAACTTTCAGTCAGCTTTAAGTGCCTCCAGTTAAACAGAAATGGACAGCCGAGGATCACCAGCCATTTGGTGAAATCTCTAACAGCAGAGACCAAACAGGAGTAAACAGGTAGGAAATAAAGGAGCTCGGTAGACATAGATTCACTGCAGATAACAGAAAAACCTCCAACAAAATAAAACTATAGTATCTTTAGAGAGAAAAGAAATGATGTAACATCCATGAAAGAAGTTCTATTTTTAAAAGGGGGAGAAATTGTTCAGAAAACAGGAACTCTGTGACAGCAAAAATTTTAAAAAAATTTTTACTGCAAGGATTGGAAATGATAAAGCTGAAGAACTCTCCCCCAAAATAGAACAGCCACAAGAATTATGTCATAAATTTGTTTCTGTTATTTCTTCATTTTCATAATATACGTAAATCACATGCATTTTTATTCCTAATGTTATGTGCCTTTTAAATTAATTTGACTGGCACGGTCTCATTTTTTTTCAAAGAACTAATCTTTATTTTTTTCCTGCTCTGCGCTTCTTTTTTCTTCTATTTCTGGTTTTATTATTTACTTCCTCACCTTACTTTCCTGGAATTTATTGTGTCTCTATTTTCTAAGTTCTTGAAGTGATTTCTTTAGTTCCTTTGTTTTCAAATGTTATTCTTCTCTATTATGTACATTTAAAACTAACAGTTTCCTTATAGGTATTTTAGATGCATCCGAGTTTAGATAGATGGTGTTTTCATTGTCATTCATTTCAAACCCTTTTACATATCATTACAATCTATTTTTAACATGAATTATAAGTAGGGTTTTTAAAATTTTTTTAAATTTCCAATCATGGGCTTTTGAGTGAACTCTGATTGCATTGTAATTTTACTGGATTTTGGTCAGAAATTGTGTTCTGTACAGTATCAACATTTAATACTGAACACATTTTCAATAATATAGTTCAGTGAATTTTGGTAAATGTATGCATCGTGTCGCCATCATACCCATAAAAACACAGCATATTTCTGTCACCCCAGAAAGTTTCCTTGTGCTAACCTAACTTCACTTGCTGTCAGTTTCCCTGTCCCAGCCCTCCACCACAGGCATCACTTACGATTTTTATCACCACAGATAAGTTTTGCCAGTTCTAGAACCTCATGTAAATGGAATCCTAGAGTGTGCACTCTTTTATGTCTGACTTTTTACTTAGTTTAATGTTTTTAAGGTTCATGCATGTGTCAGCAGTTCTTCTTTATTGCTGAGCACTAGTATGTTGTATGAATATACCATAGTGTGTTTATCCATTCACCTGTTGTAAACATTTAGGTCATTTTCAGTTTTAGCCTACTATGAATAATGCCGCCTTGAACATTCATGTACAGATCTTCGTGAGGACATATTCTTCATTTCTCTTGGGTACTATCTAGGAATAGAATTGCTGGTCATGTAAGTATATGTTTAACTTTGTAAGACACTGCAGAACTGTTTTTCCAATTTACTCTATAGCTTTATATTTTTACCAAGAATGAATGAGAGTTCCAGTTATTCCTAATCCATGTCAACACTTAGTATTTTCTTTCTTTTAAATTTTAGCCATTCTCGTGGGTGAGTAGTATTTTACTGTGGTTTTAATTGGCGCTTCCCTGATAATTAATAATGTTGACCATTTTCCCATGTACTTACTTACCAGTAGTGTGTCTTCTGCGAAGTGTGTCTAAGAGCTCTTTATATATTTTGAATACAAGCCCTTCTCAGGTATTTTCAACTTGTTAATGATGTCTTTTGGACATCAGAAGGTTTTAACTTTTGTGATGTTTAATGTATCAGTTTCTCTTTTATGGTAACTGATTATTGTGCCCTAAAAATCTTTACATGCGCCGCAATCAAGATTTTTTTACCTGTGATCTTTTTCTAGAAACTTTATAGTCTTAGCTTTTATGGTTAGGTGTATGATTCATTTTCAGTTGAATGTTATGGTTTGAGGTGTAGGGGTTGAGGTTTATGGATTTTTCTATTTTGGTTGCTATAGCACAATTTGTTGTAAAGATGTGTTTTTCCCTCTTGAATTATATTGGGAGCATTGCTGAAAATCAGTGTCTGAACTCCGTGCTGTAGCACTGATCCAATTATTTTTACATCAACACCATAGTCTTGATCATGTTAACTATGTAATAATTCTTTAAAATCAGGTGGTGAGTGAGTCCTTTAACTTCATTCTTCCTTTCCAGAATTTTTGAGCTGTTCTAAATCCTTTGAATTCCCATGTAAGTTTTAGAACCAAGGCATCAGTTTCTGCACACTGGGGGTGTGTTGCACATCTGTAGATCATTGTTGTGTCTCAGCGTTCCCCAGCAAGTTCCCAAACCAGGCAGTAGTAGTGGGGAGCACGGCCCAGACCAAAGCTGGACGACATAGTGCTTTGTCAAGGGGGTCTCCAAAAATACCTGATGTACCCATCTGTTCAGAGGATGTTTTTAGTTCTCTAGTAAACTTTTAGGCTGAAATAATGATTGGTAACTGAAAGTGAAGCAGAGGCATTATGAAATTCAGACAAACAAAACATCGTGTAAGAAAGAAAATTGGCTCCTTGTGGCACAGCCATGATTAATACGTACTATTTAGTGAAACATTGAATCCCGAGATAACAAAAGTAGTGATATGATTATGAGGACGGGAAGGAGAAGTGTGTTTTTAATGTTTGGTGAGGGCATTTTTCCATTAAAGGAATATCTGAAGTGGATAGGTATTTTTATATAGAAACCTGGAGTTATACCAGAAGATGCAGCTAAAGTTGAGGGTGGTCACCTAAGGGGAGTGGAAATAGGGCCACCTGGAAAGGGGGGGGCAGCGACTGATAAGCCTGGTGGTATTTGGCTTTTTATTTAGTGTACGTGATTTGTCGGCATTTATTTTTAAAAGAAGGGGAAGAAAGATTAAGTAGCTTTCTCAAAGTTACAAAGCTAGAAAGATGTAGGTTCCAAATCTTGTTTTGCTAAATCCTTTTGATTCCAAAATCATGCTTTTAATCAGGGATCCTCAGCACCCCAGCCTCAGCTCCACCTTAGATCCTCAGGCATTAGATTCTCATAGGAGCACTGGTCCCTGGTGCCACAAAGGTTGTTCTTCTCCTTCCCTTCAGTCCGAAGAGGATATTGTCCTGAACACAATTGTTTTGACACGTAACTCTAAAATGATGGCCTAAATGTTAAAGACTACCCTTTAGGTGGGCAGTGGGTCTTCATTTTCCCCCTGTAATTTCCAGCTCCAGTCAGAGCTATGCATAATTACAGGACTATGGTAAATATCTGTAGAATGCTTATGACGAATGATTAATGTGAGCTGGAGAAATCTTAAGACATCAGAGAAGCTAGATCTTGGACTAGGCTTTAAATATGAAGAAAACTTAGACACGAAGCAGGGGAGTGGTATGAAAATCAAACTGTATATAACTGATGAGGGACGTTACGTGAAGAGTGATCCGAGTCAGGATATTTTGCCCTTGTGCTAGGGAGGGAGATGTGATTTAGTGAGTAGGTGGAAGTCAAGCAGTCAGAGGCTTTAAATACCTTATATTTTAAGTTTCAAGTTTGTTTCCGTCCTCGGTGTGTTGGCTGATCAGTCCATCTTGGGTGCAGGGAGTCCCAGGCAACAAACTCATCTTCAGACCAGGCCCTAAGGCCAGAGGAAGGTGGAGGCAGGGAGAGTGTAACTTTCCCTCCCGTTCTTTTGTGAGAAACCTTTCCTGGAATTCTCTGTGTAGAGTCCATTCACATCTCATTGCAGAACAGTCACATTTATTCCTAAAATAATCACTAACTAAAGAGAGTGAAATTACCATCATGAGGTTAGAGTGGTTAAGATTCAAACACACACCCTGCCCCCGAATTATGGTATCAACCAATACCTAAACAAAATCGTGTTGGGGAAGAAAAGAAAAAGGGGCATGATTATCATCACACTAAGGTCTCAAAACAAGTTAGTGATAGCCAGCCCTGCACTAGAATCCTGGTCTCCTGGTTCCCAGTGTAATTCTCCCTTCATCACATAAATAACCTATTTGCTTAATGAATATCATCAATATTGCTAATTTTCCTAAAGAATTTGACTATAGTCACACAATTCACCTCAAATCCTTTGGGGAAAAAGGTATACTATTATAAAACTACATGTGTAGCTTTTTTTTATAGAGCCTATTGAATCCCTCACATAATAACTCTGCATTCCTTAGGTGCATCTTGTTTCTACCTCTACATTTGCTCCTACTGCTCCTACTGCTCCCATTCCTTAGAAGACATACACACTAGTGCCCCTTTTTGAAAGGCTTGTCGTTTGAATGCTACTCACATTTCAAGCATCATTGGCTCTATGGAACTTTTCTTGACATACCCCCGTCTCATGAAGTTGGGAGTGTAACCATTGTGCACTCACTCTGTTGTGTCTGGAGTGTCCTACACGCTCACGGTACTGGCACTGGTTCTTCGCAAGCTTCCATTATAGAGACACTTTCTCATTTGTCTGATAAACTCAGGATATAGCCTAGCATTGGATATATAATAATTGCTACTAATAGTTTTGTTTTCATGAATGGATGAATCATATGACTAATTTGGGTGTGGGGAGGGATTTCGTGTTCTATTTGATTTCGTTATTTCCAACAAGAACATGAATGTGGTTCTGTAATCTCTACTCTTAACTTGGAAAGATTTTTTTTCAGTGAGGCAAAAGTGTTTCCTATTAGAATAATTTATTTCTGTGAACAGAATTTTCTTCAGAACTTAAAGAATGTTGGAAGAAAAGCATATCATTTTGAGTGTGTTACTGCTTATAGAGCAGATTGAGCCCCTAGCTCTGCATAGTTGTCAAGGGAGGTGAACGTTACAGAATCGTGCCTAATGCAGATTAGATGCTCAGTGAACATTGCTTCTGTAGTCAATGTGCCATTAATAGAACTATGCACTTTATGATTTAATTTTTTCTTTTTCATTTTAGCATTTATGACATTAACAGAGAACAGGACTATGTCAAGAATTCTGGGTGTATACTTGGTGAAAATGAATTAAGAACACCCTCCCAGCTACATTCTCTCTTAGAGAAGACCGAGACAGGGTTCATATCAGAAAAGAGTAGGTATCAAACTAAATGCTTTAAGTTATTACTAATAGATCCAAAGTAGACCAATGTGATTTTTACAAATTTAATTTTGATCATATGAAATGAAAGGACTTTAAGAAAATACTTACCAGTAGCTACAAATTTTTTACGATCATTAGTCCAGAATCGATAGGTGATTAGGGTTTCAGATTGCATCAGTAAAGATATTTGTTCAAGAAAAATTGTTATATTTCTCTATTTGTATTTCTTTCAAATTATGATTCATTTTACTTGATTCTGAATTGAGGTATTTTAGATAGAAGCAATACATGCTTATATAGGAAAAACCTAAATTGAAGTAATATATAATGAGTATAAATTCCCCTTTCATCCACTTCCCAATCTCAATAACCTTTGATTTAAACACTGTTGACAATTTGGTTTCCCATATTTCTAGATACTTTCAAACACGTAATTTTTTATTTATTTATTTTACCAAAATGGTATTATATAATGGATGTTATTTACCCCACAGTACATAATAGATACCTTTATATGTCACTACATATACAAGTTTACTTTATGTAATAGTTGCAGTGCATTTCCCTGTTGATGGCGATTTGGGTTATCTCCCGTGTTTTTGCTGTTACAGATTCTAGTGCATGGAACGTTCTTGTACATATATCCTGTGCACTTACACTACTATTTCTGAGGTATAGATTCCCAGAAATGGAATAGTTATTTGGTATGCACATTTAAGTTTTTGGAGGTCCTACCAAATTGTGCTCTAAAAAAGTTGTATTTATCTTAAACCAGCAGTTCTTTAATATCTTAAAGGTAATACATTTTAGGATTAAATGATTAAGGGATGGGCTATTCCTTTGACAGCTATCAAATGGCCTACTTAGACTAGATAAATATACAGTCATAGATGGTATAACAGATGTAGGTTGTAATCTGTCTATAGGGAATGCTAATAAGAGCCTTTAATGGCAGATATTGTTGGGTTCTGAGGGGTTCTTTGTTGAGTGCTGTCGCTTAATGCACAAACAGGAGATGTGGTCATGAAATTTCTGGGGAGATATAGAAGTGGCTGGTTTTTGTCAGAATTTTGTGACATCTAAGTTGTTGACATTAGTTCAACTCATTATTTGCTTTCAGACCAGTTTGTAGAATGAAGAAGAGAGAACTCTGGCATAGCATCAGCATTTGGTTTATCATTTTTTTATTCCTTTTATTAGAAATTAGAAAGAGGTGTCCAGAACCAGATACTCACTGTCTCTATAATGGATTTTGAGAAAGAAAGATTAATGTGGATACTCTGAGCAGAATCCAGCTTGTGTAAAACTTGACTTAACTTTTCAGATTGAATTTGCAGATAGAGAAATGTGCCCAAATCCAGGTGCTATAGGAAAGCATATTAACTTAATTTCCAGAGTTATTGTGGTTGAACGTAAATTTTCTCCATGTGCTCTTTAACGGTCACTTAAGTCCTAAGGACACTCTTTCCACTTTACAGGCAGGTGCTTCCAAACTGCCCTCCTAGGTGTTTTAGGGTTTTTTGTAGAATAGTCCCCACGTCATTCTCCCCGTAGTCTTGAGTACATAGAAAAGTTTGTGTATTGCTCAACAAAAATGGTCATTCATTTATTTTGTGCTTATATTGTTTTGTACACTAGTTAGATTCTTAAATGAAAGTACATTTTTTAAGAGCATCAAATTCTCAAATTCTTATCTGCTTATTTGCAGAGCAGAAAACCTGTGCTTTCTTGAGAGTATAATTGAAGTAATTTTTTAAGAAATTACTTCATGAAAGATTCAAGATTTAGTGTGGTTTTCTAACAACTTGGCTTTTGACATGCTTTTCCTTTTAACTGTAAAATGATTACTTTTATAAATACACTGCTATTTGGAGAATGCTGACCTAAAGGGGGAGCATTTTAAACCATAAATAAATAGTTTTAGAAATAAAAATATGGAAGCACAAAGTAATTCATTTTCTACTTGTTCTTATTTAAATCGTTGTCTTTATTAGTGCTACTGGGAACAGTATTCCACACAATGGCATAAAGTGTTCTCTGATCATATATATTTGTGAAGCACTGTGTGAGATCAGTTTTTTTTTAATTGCACTATTTTTTTTAACAGTTTTCAGTTTATTGTTCATTGACACTCAAAAATAGGGATATATATAGTATTCAGTACTTACAAAACTTAGAATCTGTTCCTACCTGTTAACATCTTGTGGAATTTAGAGGAGCTGATAATCACAGGGAGTTCATTTCTAAAGCTGTAACAACTTTTATTTCACTGTAAGCAATGTATTGCTCAAATATTGAGTCTCAGAGTACAAAATTATAATTTTTAAAGGACTCCTCATTTGTATTAGAGCTAGCAGTACAGATAATTTGTAAGATGAATTTGCAAATGCATAAGCTTCCCAGTTTGAGTTAATGCATCTAAAGAAAACCATAATATTATTGTCACGGTGTTTTGCTGTTTTAATCTCTTTAGAATGTCCTTGTGATTGAACATTGTACTGATATTGAAGGAGAAAATGAAACTGAGAAAAAGTACAACAATTTATATGGATCAGATGTACCAACTTCAGAATATTAAATGTTTCATGCTCTTTTTTTTCTTTCCTTGCTATTTATAATCTTTCATAGCTACTAGAAAGTTTTGCTTATTAAAACATTTTTAAACTACCTTTATAATTGAAGTGTTAGGACAGTTTAGTCCAAATTAATTTTACTGGAGTGTTTGTTTCATTTCTATGACAGCCTTTAACTTGTGTTATTCATAAGTCAATTTTAACGAAAATGCTTTTTTTTTCCCTTTAACTTTTGAACTTTAATTTGCAGAGTTCTGGTAAGATTAGGAAGCCATATTAATGTACTTACTTATACTATATAAAACTTCCAGTGCTATAGAATTATTCTGTCCTCTTTATTATTTATAAATTATCAGTTTGTACCCCCCCCATCTTGTATATGAAAGTAGAGAGGCCAGTGAACAGATCAAATGGATAAATGTTATAAGAATTCATTAGGCGCAGTTCTTGCTAAAGCGAAGACTTGTATAGTTGAAAGGCTCAGGTTCAATCAAGAGAATTATTGGATGTGTCAGCAGTTCTTAATTAGGAAACATGCCCCTCCTGGGAAGGGCATGTCAGAATCTGTGGGATAGCATATAGGTATGGTTTAAAAACACACAAAAAAAACCACTTTCAAAAAAAAAATGAAGTTTTATTTTTGTAAAATGAAAAAAATGATTTTATAATACAACCCATAAGAAGTAAGGTTCAATAGACACATCTAAGCTGATTTCTAGTGCATTTGCGGAGCGCGCAGTAGTAGGCCCCTCTAAAGGAGCCTGGTAGACTCGGAGATTTGATGAGAAAGAGGGCAGGGTAAGTTTGTCAAAATATGACGTAGGTTTAAAAAATTGTTAAGGTGAGAAACATGAATCTAGTGACTGCTGACCACAAGCTTGACAATACAGTTAGCTGCAGTTACAGCAACAGCTTAAACCACAAGGCGTAAGGAGTCTGACAGGATATGTTTTACTCTTGTTTTGAAAGTGATTCACCCTCAGTTGCAATCCATTTAGATTATTTTCTTCACATGAGTGATCTTTTAAGTTAAGACATTATAGATATGATAGCCAAAATACATTGTAAACGTTTTAGTTATATTGGAAGGAAATAGATGAAGTATTCAGTGATCTCTAGTGTGGCAAAAAACCCCATTTTTTGGTTATCTTAAACAGTTGATTATTTTTGTTTGTGTTTTACAGTTTTTGAGACAGTGTCCTTGAGTTCAGACTCTGTCTTCCAGAAGGCAGTTTCAATTCTCCATACTTCTTACTTGGACTCTGCATCTGAGCATGGTTTTCAGTACAGTCAAGTGACTTTGGTGAAAAATGACATTTTCTTAAACGAGGTGAGGTGCTTGGTACACACTGTATCTGTGTGTTAGTTTTATTTTAGTTTTAAAGAAATAGACCCATCATTTAGGGTATATAAGCCTAGTTCTTTTAAGCTGTCACTTTTCAGAGTAGATACCAGATCCTTGGAAATGGTTACTTGGAAGGTAATAGTAATGTATTCTAAGGGATAGGAAAATAATACATTTTATTAGTCTTTTAGCAGGAGGAATTCAGATGATGCAGTTGTTATTTTCATTTTGTTTTATGTTAGTTTCAGGTATATAGTACATTGGTTAGACATTTATGTGATTTATAGCAATGATCCCCCCAGTTACTCTAGCACCCATCTGGCTCTACACACCGCCAGTTACATTGGTATTGACTGCGCTCCCTGTGACTATTCTAGTAGCTAATGATTAGTGCTTCTTCATCCCATTTTGCACTTCAAATGCAGATGATGCATTTTAAAAATTAATTTGCAAGGCAAAATAACATGTTGATAGCATTTGGTTATTCTCTTTTTATACAGTACAAAACTTTTTACCAAGAAAAAAAAGCAAGTAACTATACTCAGGAAGAACTTCAAGAAACTTACGGGTTTCTTCTGTTTGAAACTGAAAATCAGGTAAGGGAATTAGGTTGTAGAAAATTAATTTAGTGATATTAATGTACAATATTAGCGGTATTAAACTTAAATATTGGTATTTCAGTTATGTAAGAATTGTAAGATTACCAGTTCATCAGTCTTTTTTGTTATTTAGTTTGGTGGCAGTGTAAATGACAGTGAAAGCCAGTTATGAGAGATTCGATTTATACAACTTTTTATAGGTCCTTTTTAGTTTTATCTTAAATACATTTATAATCTCATGGTGAGATTTGAATTAAAACAATTTCTTAAGTATCAGTAATGCCTTTTAATGGAGTGAATGGATATTTCTCCATTCTGTATTACTGTTTACATAGATACTTTGTTTCTCATGGAGGTTTTTCAAGTTTAAATACATGGTTACGAGATAAGAGGAACACTTCCAGCATTCTAGTTAATTGGGATCATTTCACGCCTGTCTTTGAAGGTCGAACATCCATACCATTGCTTGTACCTAACTTGTAGGAGGAGGAACTATGTGCAGGTTATGTCTCCAAATATGTATTTGGCATTTGGACAGTTTTAACGTAATTCAAATATAATGTTTTGGTTGGGCTAATGATTTTTAAAGATCAAGGTTGGATTTGCTTAAAGAATGATTAATATTAGTGTCTTACATAAAGATATTTTTACAGTAATACCAGAAGAATTTATAAATCATCTATTTCTAAATAAGATACTATGGATTCATTCTACAAAAAAACATTTCGGGGTAAAATGCTTTCAAATTTAGTGATTCCAAAGCTATAATTGAAAAATCTTTAAGGGAAGACTTATCTATGATCGTGTTTAATTTGGTTTTGGTGGTAACATGTTTGTTAACAGATGACAGAATTTCATGAGAAACCTTGAACTATTAACCAGAACACAGTTGCCTTAGATAAGCTTACTTTGTGTCATGAATACACACAGTGTACAGAGTCTATTTATTTGAAAGCTTATAGATTATAGCATTATTTCATTACCTTTCTCAAGACTGATATAAGCAAAGTACTATTTTTTGTTAAAGGCAAAGTTGGTATGTCAGCGTGGACTCTGTATTGGCAGCAGTGCTATCAGCACTTTGGGTGACCCAGCAAAAGGTAAGTCTGTAGGAAAAAAAAAATCGATTTTCCAAACAAAATAGGGTTTAATTTATTTCAAAGGATACCCATTTTAAGCACCAGTTTCATTAATGATAAACAATAATCTTTAGAATCAGAACTTTATCATATAAATGAGCTCTGAGTCTAAGACTAAAGGTTTTCCAAAAGGAGTTACATAATCAGAACTCTTTCTTTTAAAGGTCGGTTGGACTAGAAAAGACGCTAAAGGTATCTTTCAGTGCCAGGAGGTTATTACAAGTATCCAGGGCTAGTGAAGATCTCTTCTTCACTATCATAATGGCAGTAGGAATGGAGAGTAGATAGAACTGACCAAACTCGGCAACTGTGGAATGTGACGAGTAAGAGAAAGGACATAATCAACGATAAGGGTTTAAACATACACTACAGTGATTTTGCGAAGGGAGACACAGAAGGAGAGGAGGTTGGTAGGAAAGCTGATACGTTAAAAGAGAAAGGTAATCTTATGGTTAAGAACATAGATTAACACGAAATTTCTTTAAGCTTCAGTTTCCTTATCTGTAAAATAGGTAAAACTGTCTTCTAGATTTTTTGCGAGGGCACCTGAGACTAAGAGTGCTGAGTCCCACCTAGTAAACTCTCAGTGACACTAATACTTTTCATGAATTAAATTGAGAAATAACGAGATTTTCATAAACGTTTCTGGAAGAGATCCTGCTGGTAGTAAAAATAGTTGGGGAAGAGATTAGGAGTGGAGGTTGAGTGGTGGTAGTTGAAGCCAAAGATACTGTTAATGGAACAGTATATAGAAGGAAAAGACGGCAAAGAGCGGAGCTTTAGGGTTGCTGTGGAACCAGGATATGGGGGTTAGGGGGAGGAGCTAAGAGCGGTCAGATGGCTGAAGGATCCGGGAAGTAAAGTTTCACAGACAGCAGAAGGTTCTAAGGAGGGATGTTTATCTATGTCAGATGCTATGGCATTTGGAGATCAAGACTGAGAAAGATAATTGAGCTTCATGGCTAGATTCCTGCCGACTTAAAAAAAAAAAAGATTTATCGAGATAAAATTTACCTACCAGACAATTCACCCATTTAAAGTGTACAATTTAGTGATTTTTAGTATAGTCACAGAGTTTTGCAGCCATTGGCACAAGCAAATTTAGACCGTTTTCATTACCCTGAAAAGAAATCCCGTCCCTTTCAGCACTGACTCTGCACCCCCCACCACCTCCAGCCTAGGCATCCACTCAGCTACTTTTGCCTCAGTGGATTTGCCTATTCAACACAGTGCATGTAAATGAAGTCCTATATGATCTTTGTGACTAAGTTCTTTTACTTAGCGTAGTGTTTATGAGGTTCATGTTGTAGCATGTAGCAGTACTTCATTCACTTTTTGGCTGAAGAATATTCCATGTTATAGCATGTTTTCTTTATACATTCATCAGTCGATGGACATTTGGTGGTTTCCACGTTTTGGTTATTATGGAAAATGCTCCTGTATGTATTCATGTACAGGTTTTGTATAGATGTGTGTTTTCATTTCTCTTGTACATGTACCTAGAAGTGGAATTGCTGGGTAACCATATAAAACAAAACTTTTAAAACTGCATTCAGCTCTTCTGGAAGACATGGAAGGGGATCAATTCATAACCCAATAACAGTTTGCATAAAAGCTCTTTATCTTCTTGCCTATTCTTTCTAAATTCCCCTTCTTTTCATTATGAAAAATGATGCTACCGTAGAAAAAGAGAGCGAGAGCATAGTATAATAGACCCGTAGTATAATAAATCCTAGGTTTAACAGATGTTTTGCATCATTCCTTCATTTGTTGAAAAAAATTTTTGCTGAAGAATTTGAAAATAAATCCCAAGTAAACACCTCAGCTTACATCTCTAAACAATAGGCCGTTTTCCTACAATCCCCTGATTTTATTGTTGCCGTGTGAGAGGCTGGCCTCCGTGATGGGGGAGCGGAAGCTGCACTGTCCCTGACCAGCGCATGCACACGGGGGCAACAATTAAACGGCCCCACTGCCTGTGCGCGCACGCACAGTCACCGTTCTGGGCTCAGACAGGAACGGCTGGCTCTGTGTATGATAGCAATATTTCAATTGATGTCATGTTTTATAGCTTTAAAAGTTTTTGGCTCTTTCTGAATCTTCAGAGAACCTAGTAGTTTATGTATCTGTGACCCAGGCCCACCCTGCCTGCTTAAGTGACACAGTCCTCAGTCGCATGGTCATTATTAGTAAGTGTAAATCTTGGAACTGGCACCCAAGCTTCTGACCGTCAGTTCTTTGCTCTTCCAGTAGATCAGAGTGTTCTCACCATTATCTTTTATGATTGAGAAGAGACGCCTCCGTTCAGGACTGTCTCTGAAGTCTGTCCTTTCCTCCTCATGCTCCCCTCTGCCGCCCTGTGGGATCCTCTTCTCCTGTCTCAGCTCCTGCAGCGGCTTTCTTGTCGGTCTTGCTACTAGTCTCTCCCCTCTTTAAACTCAGATTTGATGAGTCTCTACCACCTGCAGAGTAAAGTCTAAGCTGATTAGCTAGTTCTGCAACGATCTCACTGTTAAGCGCCAAGCTTTCTCTCCAGCTATAGCTTTACCACGTTCTCCCCTGCTTCCAGCACGGGCCTACTGCTCTAAATAATTTAAGATCTCTTATGCTTCCATACTTTTGTTCACTCTGTTCCCTACGTAGAATTTTCTTCCTTTTATTTACCTTTGTGTCACAGCTGCCTAGCAGAGACCTTTATCATGTAGTGAACTTCACATGTCATTAAATACAGCGGCCTCCTTTATCTTGTGGTTTCACTGTCTTCAGTTTCAGTTATTGTAGTCAGCCAAAGTCCAAACATAGTAAATGGAAAATTCCAGAAACAAGCAGTTCATGAGTTCTAGATTGCATGTGTTCTGAGCAGCGTGATGAGATCTGGAGCTGTCCCACGACGGATGTGAGTCTTTGTCCAGCGTCTCCACACCGTACCTGCTTCCTGCCCATTGTCACTTCGTAGCTCTCTTAGTTATCAGATTGACTGTCACAGTATGGCAGTGCTTGTGTTCAAGTCACCCTTACGTGACTTAGTAGTGACCCCAAAGTGCAAGAGTAGTGATGATGGCAGTTTAGATGTGCCAAAGAGAAGCCCATAAAGTACGTCCTTTAAGTGAAAAGTTTGGAAGTTCTCACTGAGGAAGGAAAACCATGTGCTGAGGTTGCTCAGATCTGTGATAAGAACAGATCTTCTATCTGTGAAATAAGAAGAAAAAGAAATTTATGCTAGATTTGCTGTCGCATCTAAAACTGCAAAATTTACAGCCACAGCACCAGGTAAATGCTTAGTTACAGTGGAAAGACATTAAACTTGTGGTGGAAGACATGAGCAGAAAACGTGTTTGAATTGATGACATCGCGTTGCGTCAGAAAGCAGTGAGGTATATGAAGACTTCAGCAAGGGGCCCCCTGAAATGAGTGACACCGAGCCATTTACTTCAAGCAAGGGGTGCTACACAGGTTCAGGAATAGGTTTGAACTGAAAAGTAAAATATTACTGGAGAGGCTACACCTGCCTGTGAAGAAGCCGGCAGAGTTGGAGAAGTTGATTAAAGAAAAGTGACACCAACCAAATCAAGTCTTCAGTTGTGATGAAACTGGGCTCTTCTGGAAGAAGATGCCCAAAAGAACCTAAAAATGCAAAGGACGTGCCAGGGCGTCTGCGGAGCCCGGGAGGCTGGACGGAGCCTGGTGTATGCGGCAGCGCTGCAGGGCACGTGATAAAGCAGCCCGGCGTACAGAGCCAAGAGCCCGCACGCTTCCAGGAGCAGAAACGACGACGAGCTCCCGTGTTCTGGCAGCACAGTCAGAAGGCCACTCGTGTACGGTGGAATGGCTCCACCAAGACGTCGCGAGGGGAAGGGCGAGGACGGTACAGGCACAGCGGGGAGATGTTGCGAGGTCGGGTCCCGACCGCCGCGGTCGAGTGAATACCTTAATAAAGCAAGTCACAGATATTTTGCTTTCCAGCACATGCGTTATGTTTACACTATGTTGTAGTTTATTAAATGTGCAGTAGCATTATGTCTTTAAAAAAAAACAACAATGTACATACCTTAATTAAAAATACTTTATTGCTGAAAAACACTAACCATCATCTAAGCCTTCAGCGAGTCGTAATCTTTTTGCTGGTGGAGGGTTTTGCCTCTGTTGATGGCTGCTAACCGATCAGGGTGGTCATTCTAAATAAGACAACACATTTGCCGCATTGATTGACTCTTCTTTTCATGAATTATTTCTCTATAGTACGTGATGCTGTTTGATAGCATTTTACCCACAGAAGGACTTCCTTCAAAATTGTAGTCAGTACACTCAAACCCTGCCGCTGCTTTACCAGCTAAGTTTATGTAATAATTTGAATCCTTTGTTGTCATTTCCGCAGTCTTGATAGCATCTTCACTAGGAGTGGATTCCATCTCAAGAAATCACGTTAGCAACTCCTCATCTGTTAAAGTTTTATCATGAGATGGCAGCAGTTCAGTCACATCTTCGGGCTCCACTTCTAATCCTCGTCCTCTTGCTGTTTCCACCACATCTCCAGTTATTTCCTCCACTGAGGTCTTGAACTCCTCAAAGCCATCCATGAGTGTTGGAATAAACTTCTTCCAACTTCCCGTTAATGTTGATAGTTTGACCTCTTCCCATAAATCACAAATGTTCTCTCAATGGCATGTAGAATGGAGAATCCTTTCCAGGTTTCAGTTTACTTTGCACAGATCCATCAGAGGAATCACTGTCAATCACAGCTACAGCCTTACGAAATGTACTTCTTAAATAAGAAGATTTGAAAGTCGAAATTACTCCTTGATCTATGGGCTGCGGCATGGATGCTTGTTAGCAGGCATGAAAACCATATTCTCATTGTCCATCTCCACCAGAGCTCTTGGGTGACTAGGTGCATTGTCAATGAGCAGCAATATTTTGAAAGGAATCTCTTCTTTTCTGAGCAGTAGGCCTCAGTAGTAGGCTTGAACTATTAAGTAAACCATGCTGTAAACAGAAACATCCACTTATAGAGCACAGGCAGAGTAGACTGAGTATAATTCTTAAGAGCCCTAGGATTTTCAGAATGGTGAGTGAGCGCTGGCTTCGACTTAAGGTCACCAGCTTCATTAGCCCTAACAAAGGAGTCAGCCTGTCCCTGGATGCTTTGAAGCCAGACATTGACTTCTCCTCTCTAGCTATGAAAGTCCAAGTTGGCGGCATCTTCTAATACAAGGCTCTTCAGTCTGTTTTGAAAATCTGTTCTTTAGCGTGGCTGGATCTTCTGGATAACTGGCTGCAGCTTCTACAGCAGCACTTGCTGCTCCACCTTGCACTTTTATGTGGTAGAGATGGCTTTTCCCCTTAAACCTCATGAAGCACCTCTGCCAGTTTCGGGCTTCACTTCTGCAGCCTCCTCAGCTCTCAGCCTTTGTAGAATCGAAGAGAGCTAGGGCCTCGCTCCGGGTTAGGCTTTGGCTTACGAAAATGTGGTCACTGGTTTGATCTTCCCAGGCCACTAAAACCTCCTCCATGTCAGCAAGAAGCCTGTTTCGCTTTCTTTGGTGTGTTCTCTGGAGTAGCATTTTTAATTTTCTCCAGGAAGTCTCCATGTGCTCCACAACTTGGCTAACTGTTGGCACAAGAGGCCTACCTTTCACCCGGTCTCGGCCTTTGACATGCCTTCCTCATGAACCTTAGTCAGCTCTGGCTTTTGATTTAAAGTGGGAGACGTGCAGCTCTTTCTTTTGCTTGAGACTTAGAGGCCACTGGAGGGTTATTCATTGGCCTAATTTCACTATTGTTGTGTCTCAAGGAAGTGGGAGGCCCAAGGAGACTGAGAGAAGACAGGGGATGGCCAGTTGGTGGAGCAGTCAGAGCACACACAACATCAATTAAGTCTTATGTGGGTGTGGTTTGTGGCATCCTGAAAAATTATAATGGTGACATCAGAGATCACTGATCACCGATAAACAAATATAATCATGAAAAAGTTTGAAATATTGTGAGAATTACCAAAATGTGACACAGACATGAATGTTTTGGAGAAAATGGTTTCGTAAATTTCACTTAATGCAGGATTGCCACAAACCTTGAATTTGTAAAAAACACAATTGTCTATGAATTGCAATAAAGCGAAGAGCAATAAAGTGAGGCATGCCTGTACAATCAGATGTTTTGAGAGAGACCACATTCATGTAACTTATCATGTTATATGGTTATAATTATTCTATTACTGTTAATCTCTGTGCCCGATTTATAAATTAAGCTATCATAGGTATGCATGTGTAAGAAAACAGTACACACGCATGCATAGGGTTCACTATCCACGGTTTCAGGCATCCACTGGGGGTCTTGGAACACATTCCCTGTGGATAAGGTGTGACTACTACACTCGCTGAGAATTTTTGCAAAAAATAACTTCAGAATCACATTATCATAAATCTTTGCATTGAATGATTGCATGGAGGAGAAAAAAAAACTTAGAATTTTCCAAGAATGTTATACATTTATCCCATTTTTGGTTCTTGTACCCAAGTAGAAAATTGGTTATCAGTCAGATATAGTCTGTCTTGTCTTAGCTCTAATGTTACCATACCTTTAGAGTAACTTGAGTAGTTTTTTAAAAATTAAGCAGTGTCAACTGTTTTTAATATTGACTTTTATTTTTTGTGTTGTCTTGTTTAGCTAAAAGTAGCTTTACATGGGAATTGTATATATGAAACAATCTTTTAAAATTGTAAATTAATCTATATTTTATACTTTTTAGGTGTATATGTTTCCAAATATTCAGACTATCTTCATGCAAGACCATGGTATCATGGGAAGTCTGGTTATGTTATAATTTTTAATCTAATTAAGGTAAAGCCCAGACGTGCTTCTATGTAATATTTCTTTTAAAAACTAGGTTTATCAGTCTATGTAAGGATATGTTGAAAAAAAAAAAACTTTATTGTAATACAAAAGGTATTCAGTGAAGTCTTCCTCTCACTCCTGTCCCACAGTGCCACTTTTTAGACATGAGTAACAGAAAACAAGTAGCTACTTGTAAAACAATATGATTACGGTTAATCAGAGATGAATTTTGAAAACAACACTCGTCTGTTTTAAATTGTCAAAATAAAAAATGTTTATTTTCTCTATTCCTAAAACATCCAGACCTGTTTACGGCTTCATTTGGGACCTATCACCGATGATCTCGGAAACTGTTAAAAGCCCTTAAATAGTACAATAGAAGTGAATCATTCAATTAGAATGTTCACTCAAATTGTAGAAAAAGCTCTAATTTTAGAGATCGGTGGGCTTTTTGAGGATGTAATCTGTGGTCTTGTTGTTTTTCCTTTTGTTTCAGATTTCTAAGGTTTTTGGTTATAAATCTAACAACACTGCTTTTTTTTTTTTAAGAATGTGAATTCTTCATATTCCAAAATTTGTCCCCAAGAACTGGAGGGACAGCAGCGTTGCACTGGTGGACAGTTACTGCCCTTTCCCCCTCAGTCCTCCCTCTCCTGCTCTGTGATGAGTGCTATGGTTCTGCAGAGAGTGCGTGTCAGCTCTGACGACAAACATTTGCTCTTTTATTTACATCAGATCGCCTTGCCCTTGGTTTCTTGTCCCTGTGTCCTGCCCTGTTTGCTGGGTGTTGCTGTTAAGATTTTGCCTGTAAGCTGTCAATTCCCCTTACTGTACTGCTCGGGCCGACCACACCCAGCATCCTGACATGTTTAATCAGGAAAACCGGTCGCTCACTGAGAGGGATTATTTGTATTCTTTGTCTTTTTAGGCGAAAGAATTGCCTTTGGTGGTCCTATAAATGGAGAGGCAGAACCTTAACAGCAAAAAAACAATTTTTTAATAAAAGCAATTAAATTTTTCTTGTAAAGATAAAAAATAAAGGTTGCCTGTAGTCTCTTCCTCATCTTGTTATACGTGTTGTATATTTTTATTTTTCCTATATTATTATATTTCATTATGATAAATGTGACTGCTTTTCTTCCTTTTCTGGACAACATGTAACCCGTGAGGAAGAGACCTCTGTAATGGGCAGCACTGACCGTTCCGTCCTAGGGCCTGTGGTCTGCTCAACACTTCACTTCCTGTTTGCTCCTTGCTGATGTGCTGGGTCCTGGCAGACTGACTCTACCTTGGCCTGTAATTTACCGTTGCTAACCTAAGGTTCACTCTGGAAGCTCATCTTTTGAAAGTTTCTATTTCAGTAGTCATCTTTCATGTTATAATCATTGAACATCCAGTCTATTTGATAAGCTGTACAATTTTTATTTTAAAGAAGTGGTTCTCCTACATTTGGGTTGATTTCTTGTATTCCATTGATACTATGATAAAAGAAAAGACATTTGCCTCAGAAAGATGCCGAAACATACCAGAGTTTGAACTACAATTTTAAGGAATTTGTGGATAACTAAAACTACTATTGACCTTAAAGATAATTTTCTAAGAACCATACCTCTAATTCTTAACACAGTTAACTGTTAGTTGAAACACATCCACTTCCTTATTAGGTTACTTGTAAATGAGTCCTAGAGTAAGATTATTGCTATTCTTCAAATAGACATCTGATTAGTCTCAATATTTTCATTCTAGGGAAGAGTCAAGTTTGTGCCTGAGAATTATACAACTAACTATACTAGCCCATCTTCTGGCTATGATTGCCACGTGGCTGCAAATACTAATAAGGTTTCTCACAGGACGAGTCATTTTCGAGCCTTTGAACTGAGTCAGGTATAGTCACCTGGGAGTAAATGATTTCCAAGATACATGTCTGTGTCCCATGTTTAACTTTTCAGGACCAGGTTGGTTGAGATCAGCTTGGCGCGTGCGGAATTCGGTAGTCCTGTCCTGATGATGCTTCCTTCTCTTCTTTCAGTATTACCTCTATGAGCTTTCAGGCGGCACTGCGGTTGAGCGACCCAGGCAGATCCACCCGTATGTGATCGTAGCATTTCAGTACAGGGAGCCTAAAAAGATGGCAGCGCCAGCCCCTAAAAGCATGTGAGTAATTACGTGCATACTTTGTTTTCCTGGATTTGTTTCCTTTGCTCTTATAAAACTGCTGCTTTGTTTTTTTCTTTCCCCTAGACTTGAACTCAGTGAAAATGGTAAGTTATTTAATTAGTTCCTTTAAGTTTTTTTTTTTTTTAAGTAAATGTTTTGTTCATAAATCAACTAGTTTCTTACCCTCGTTTCTTAAAGTTCTCATCTCCCCGTGGAAAGGGAAATTAATTATTCAAGGCTGTCTGCTGTGTGATATAACTCTTTGGTCTTCTTACGGCACACTGGTTTCAGCACAACTGTAAGTATTGAATTTGTGTCCTTTACTATGCTTGTGTAATTTTTTAAATTATTATTTTGAGTTCTCGTTTGTTGCCCCTGGCATAAAATATAGCCATTGTACTTGGTTTTAGATTAGAGTACTTTTGGGCAGATATATAGAGCATAGGACCATGACACAGGAGACCTAAAGTCACATCTCAATTCTGACCTTGACCTTAAAATGAGTTTTATAATCTTTGATAACTCATATTTTAAATTTTAGTATCTTTATCTATTCATGAGAAAATGACCTCTCAGGTTAAATTAAATTGATTTGATACTAGAAGTTTGACTTTCCTAAGAAGCAAATTGGATTTGCCTAGATAGTTGATAATATACATTATAGCCACTTAATTATATTACTGAATCTTTATTAAGATTTGTAGTATTTAATTTTCTGGTTTTCACATGATTTTCCTAGACTAGTATTAAATAGAGTAGCTGCTACACATATTTACATTATAATGAATGACAGTATTTTCTTGGGAACAGTAAAGGGCATCTTATGAAATCTTGTTTTTTTTTTAATCTTTTTTTCAGTCTGTTCTTAGTTTGTATCCCAAACCATTGGAAGGTAGAGTTTAATTGAAATATAAGGTGAAAACTGGTGTGCTGTCAGAATTCATTTTCTTTCTGTTGGCCTTTTTTTTTTTTTTTTTTTTTTTAAGAAGGAGAGATATTATAGCCTACAGAATAAAGTAAGAATTCTGTGAATAAATAAATGAGAATGGAAAATGCTTCCTCACTATAGACAGAATAATGGGATTCAAAAAGTACTGTTGGCAACACCATAGTAATTAGTGGATGGGTAAAGTAGTTGATGATACTTACTTATCTCACAATATTTCCTCACAACTTACGTATTAATCACAAAGGAGAAAATACAGGCTTTATAAAGGAAAAATACTGCTAGGTGGTTAAGGTCATCAAGAATGGAGTAAACATCTTTGTGCATCATCATATCAGCAAGCACGTGAGTAACATCACGTCTGTGGTATGTAATCCTGCCGCTCTGATCAGGAGGAACTAGACATACCCAGATTGAAGGACTTTCTGCGAAATAAATGGTCTATATTATTCAGAAATATCAAGGTCGTTAAAGAAAAAGACTAAGAGACTGTTCCAGATTGAAGGAGACTAAACAGATATAACTAAATGATATGTCTATGATAGAATCTTGGACTAAAAAAAAATGTTCTTTTGTTATAAAGGCCCTTAGTGAGAGAAGGTTGGCAAAATTTGAATAAGCTCTGTAGGTTAAATAATTGTACCGTACCACTGTTAATTTCTTGATTTTGCTAATTGTTTTGTGCTTGTACAAGGACACACAGAAGTATTTAGGGGAGAGGAGAGTATCTGTCTACAAGTATTTCAGAATGAGTTTTAAACAAGGAAAAAGTGCTCATATGAAATGATGTAAGCCTAGATGTGGTTCATTCTGTGACATACATGGTAGCCAGTGCAGTGAGTGTTCACCTCTTATATAGCATAATTTTTAGAAAATTGTCATTACAGTATGAAGAATTATTCCACACATCTGAGCATTTTGGTTATACCAAAAATATATACATTCAGAAAATGTGAACATATTTGAGACCATGGTTTATGGGATCGTTTGAAAATTTGTAATATTTTTAAATATACATACTATTCATTCTGGAGTTTATCAATTTAAGGGCTTTTTGTGGTTGCAATATTTTTGTTTGCATTTATATTAGAAAACCAAATGTTATGAAGCTGTAGGTAGTTTCATGTTTATTACATCTCATGATATTGTTTTCTTTTTTAGACCACATGAATTAGATTTCAAGTATGTAATGAAAGTGTCGTCTTTGAAAAAAAGACTACCAGAAGTTGCCTTTAGCAAACAGAATTACTTGGAACAAAAAGGTCTGTTCGCATGTAATAATAATACACTGTATATCCTAGGCTTTGTTCCAATTTTCTCCTCGCTTACACACACATGCACACACACTCACACTCACATTTTTACTTGGGTTTTGCCTTAAGTGATCCTTAAAAGGATCTTTTGTGATAATTGTAGAGTTCCTGTGTTTCATTTCCTTGGAGGCTAACTAGAAACTGTGAAAGGTAGTTTCATCTAAGATGGCAAAGACTAGTATTAATATTGAATACTAAGGGATTTAAGCAAATGGGCATGATTACAAATAGTTGAAGACTCATAACCATTTCGAAAAGTTTTTATGATTGTTTTCACTTATTTATATACTGTACTGCTACTACTTATTATTAAATTTCATGGGGTGATATTGGTTAATGAGATTATATAAGTTTTAGGTGTACAGTACTGTAATATATCACTTGTATATTGATTGCATTGTGTGCTCATCACCCAAAGTTTAGTTATGTACTTTTAAATAAAGAAAAAAAGAAGAAAACATGAGAAGGAAATTCCTTGGTTATTTAATTCATGGAACATTGATATTTATATTATTTATGTAGTATTCACTTGTCTTGTTAATTCTATAGTAGTGTCAATATAAATGAAAATATTGTTTTTAAATACTTTACACAGTAACTTTTTATTAAGGTGTTTTATAACCACAAACAAATAATTTTTTGAATAGTATTCCCACTTTTTCACCTTAACATAAAATGAATAAATTGGTTATTAGAAAAAAAAATAATAGCATTTTAATTAAAAAATGTTCTGCTTTTCTGATTTTCTCCACAGTCTCTTACCAAGATCTGTGCTTCAATATGTATGAGGTGGAACTGTCAAACAAACAAGGGGAAAAAATAGATAAACTAACAGAAGTCATTAAAAATAAGCAACTGGTAAGAATCATCAATTTAAAATGTAATAGTTTTTTCCTTAATGAAAATTTGCTAATTATTGCTGTTCTAGATTGAATTAGCTTGGTTTGCCGAAAAGATTTTCATTTAACATCTTTTGACATATTATTGATATAATAGTTATGGACTAACATTTCATCCCCTTTGTATTTTAGAGTACTTTTGTGTTTCACTAATCAGTTTATACTCCTGATTTTAGGAATAAGACGACAGTTTTTCTCAAATCCTTTTTTATTTTGTTTTCTGACAGAAGAATTGGGTAGATTGCTAGTCTTTTGCACTTGTGAGATACTTCTTTTGAAGTGACTGGTGTCAGTCCATAGGGTTATAAGGAATACAGAGTTGCTGCTCCTGCTGTTTCTATAGTGTAGAAAGTGAGACTCCACTGAGAAGTAGATAACAGTCCAAAGACTTCTCTTTGCTCTGTTCACTGGGTTCCTCAGTGTGAGGGTAGAGGTAGATGCTGACTCTACAGTGAGTGCTTCGGAGACATCCCAGAGGAGATGTATGAGTGTGGGACAGTCACCGAACAAGTGTGAGTCTTTTAGTGACATGATAGACTGTCCCTCTGGTAGACAATGAGAAATCAGTAGAGTAAATAGAAACTTTATATAAGCTGTGAGTAAGCCGTGCCAGAGATAGTGTCTGTTAACATACTTTAAGTTGCATGTAACAAAAATGCAAACTGGCTTAAACAGTAAAGGGATTTAACAGGTTTACTTTTCAGTATAGGTGCTGAGGCGGGTTCAAGTACTATTTCCTGTCTGCATACAGAGAGAGAACCCCTCCTCCAAACCATCTCTTTCGTTTCATTAATAAAGTCTATGTCGCCTGCACATCCCTCCGCCAGGAACTGCAGAGGGAGTGAGCTACACTAATTAGCTCAGGCCATTCGGTGCCCACCTCCCAGAACCTGGCTTGAGATCAGCCCTGCCCAGTCCGCAGCTGGGAGCGCCCTGCGGGAAGGAGGCAGAATGGGCCACATTGGATGCCAAGTGGATGACTATTGAATATCTACTGTAGGATCATAGGCTGGTCTTTTTTTGAAGTAACAGAAATGCAAACTGGCTTAAACAGTAGTCTATTTTATATTTGGAAGTTAAAAGGAAGAAAGTCCTAAGATGTTTTCAGAAAATGCATTAGTGAAGGGGCTACTTTGTGATTGCTTTGTAGTATTAAAAATAGCAGAGACTTGGTGCATGCAGAACTTGTCTTTGAAACTTGTTCATTCATAATAATTACTTATAGGAATTATGTGTCATGTAAGGTTCTTTCTCCTCAGTGCACCATGCTTTTTTTGCTTCATTATGCACAATTTTTACCTGTCAGTCTCCCCAGCTGGTGATACTGAGTTCCTGGAGGGAAGGTATCGTGTCCTAAGCATTCGACACCCTAGTGCCAGGTGGATAGTGGATGAGCAATAAATGTCCCCAGGGTACAGTGTATGCGGACCTGTACCTAGAACACTGACTGCAAGAACAGTACAGAGCAAGGTCTCTTTTTAAAAGGGTGCGACGGTCTATGGCCATTGCCACCCTGAACACGCCTAGCCTCGTCTGATCTCGGAAGCTAAGCAGGGTCAGGCCTGGTTAGTACTTGGATAGGAGACCACCTAGGAAGACCAGGTGCTGTATAACTGGATATTTTCTGTGTATAAATAGTGAGAAGTAGGTATTTAAGAGAGTCTGTGATTTCTCCTCACAAAGGTTAAAAGGGGAACTTTATGCAGCCCTTTTCAGTACATGTTTTATACTATATATTTGTTTTGTTTGCACATCTTTTGGAAGGCAGAAATATATGATTTTATGTAGATAAAGGGATATTATTTTTAATCTATTTTACAAAACTAACTTGCAAAACAATGTAGAGGTTACTTATTTTCACTTTTGCATTTTACATCAATAGAAAATGAAACAAGAATTATACCTCTTTGCAATTTAATAGATACCAAAGCTATGGGTGTATGTAACTATTATTTTGTTTATTCAGTAATTCTTTCTTGAGTGCTTACTGTGTCCCAGAAGCAAAAGTAGAAAATAATGCCAGCCATTAAGGGACTTCTAAGGTCGTGGTGAGACAAAAACGTAAATGCATAGAGGTTTCGGCAGAGGCTTATGGAGACTCACAGTAGTGATTGTTCTAGTGACTTACGCATTAGTCTCATAATTCAGTTCTAATATAATACTTAGAAAAGAAGTCTTTTTCGTACTTGAATTTATTTACCGTATTTTTAGGCTTGTGACCTATCAATTTTTTGAAATAGAATGTTTTATCACATTATAAAATGGTATATTTGCTTACTTTTTATAAGTGAAAAATTACCGTATGAGCATTGGGTTGTATCCTATTTTGTATATAGGCTTTAGAAATAGTGAATAATGGGGAAGAACTGTTATGTTTATGATTTAGAATGATAGCTTTTAAATAACTTCTCCTGATCTGGGGACAAAATTTCCCAATTTACTGTAAATACTGAAAGATTTTCTTCTTGAGCTCAAGATTCCACTCAGACTGGTAGGAGGGAAAAAAAGAAAGAATTTATTTTCATTGGCATTTCTTATTGCCACAGGACCTAATTTTGTTATTTTCTATTATTTTCTATTAGGATGGTATAGAAAGGATTCTTTTATTGGATACAATCTTCCAGTCTTTCTAGTTCCAAGATTCTGTGACATGTTGTGTGTAAACATGAGCTTAAGACGCTAATCATAAGTCTAATCATCTTGAATCCATAGTGGCTAACGGGTACCAGATTAGCTACTGAGGCAGCAGTGTGAAATGTCAGACATCTCAGTGAAAAAGGAAATAAGTCTTTTCTGATGGATTTGTTATGTTTGAACACTGTCCTAATACTAACCCTTAGTGTTCTAGTTATATGTGGCCCTAACAGGGCCAAGGTTATTGGAGTGCAAGGAACTTGCAACTTCTGCTGCTGGGGGCAAAATTCTCCTGATTCCCAGAAACACTAACATTTCAAGATTTTTTAAAATTTATTTTGCTTTTCATTAGCTCAGAATTCACTGAATAGTAGTATAGTAGTGTGGGAGAGGGAGAGGAGAATTGAATCTTCTTTCTGTTATGTTCAAGGCACTCATCAAATGCTTAGAAGATCGGGGCGTTTTCATTTTGCTTACATCATCAGCCCTAATATCAGAAACAAGTAAGGACAACTTTTTTTGGAAAAAACTACTTTTTAGTACATTTACTTTTGTTTTGTAAGATGAACACCCTGACTTCTCTCTGGTTCTCGTTCTGTAGGTTTTGGCGATGAGCAGATAGGACTGCATGGGTTACATGTGTTCCATTCGTCCCGGGCGGCAGGTAAGAGCACAGTGGCTTCTGGTTCATTAACTGTCGCATTTGTTCGTCCTCATCTTACTCAACCCTGCTAATTATTTTCTTTTAAATAACTCCTCCCTTAACCTCCCTAGTCGATCCTCCTCGGTCCCTTTGCAGGCTCGTCCTTTCCTCTGAGCTTCACGCCCACATATCCACCTGTCTGTGGACTTTTTTATTTAAGTTGTTTCAGGTGTTCCTCAAATGCAGCACGTCCAAAACTGATTTTTTGTTGTTGTTGTTGTTGTTCCTGAACAACAACAGCTAGGAGAATAATACCGTAATGAGCACGTACGGTAACAGATGGTGATCGCGTTGTAAGGTGTATAAATGTTGAATCACGTCGTATACCTGAAACTAATATAACCGCGTGTACATCAACTAAAATTAAAAATAAATGTAAAAATTTACCTCAAAACCCCCACGATAGCTAGGAGATACTTGTATCAATTTGCCAGGTAACTAAGATTCAGGGCCTTTGAGGAGGCAGGCCTTCGCCTGGGCCTTGTCTCATTCTCCTTTATCAGGTGGTGTTTGCCTCCATCAGACCAAGAATTGGCTCTTGGTGGCAGAAAAATCTTACACGGTAAATAAATAGATCCACAGTGTATCTGTGGTATTAAAATTTGAGGGGGCAGTTAGGAAGCAAAGTCTGAAAAGGCTCTTAGGGTGGAGGGAGTAAGGAATGAAATCAGAGGAGTGGCGCCGACCTAGTCCAGGCCGTTACTCATATCTGTCCGGTGTCAGGTCACATTTCACTTTATTGATTCCCATCACCACTCCGACCTCAGTGAGGACCTCTAGGCTTATCATCAGTAGAATTTAAACATTTATTTGTATGCTGTTTAATGCCCGCCTTTCTTGTATTCTGCTGTATCCCTACTACCTAGCAATGCCAGGTACATAAAAAATAATAAACGTTTGCTAAACAAATCATTTCTTTTTGTCATTTGAGGAAATTTTTCTTGTTTTATAATCATGCTCTTTGTGTTTAATATACATAGCATTTATAAAGCTACAACCAATACAAAAATGTTTTTAAAATTGACTTAAAATTGTGTTTAGTTACTAAAGGCAGAGAACTGCACTTTCTTTGGCATCACTTCTTTGGACTAAGCAAAACATTACTAATTGTAACAACATAATGGCAATAGCTGCTGGCATTTTCAGGCATTTGCTATGTCGGGTGTTGTGCTAGGTATATAGCAACCCTTAAAATAGGCATTCTTACAACTTTCAAAGATGAGAAAATTGAGACTTAAACTTGCCCAAAGTCAAACAGCTGACTCTCACGCTGGCCTCCCACTGCTGCCCCATACTGCCTCCCTCTTCTGTGAGAGCTCTGACTTCATTCTTATTTTCAGATGTAAACTACCACTCGAATAAGAAACGTGGGTGTTTATACCATTTGGTATTGAACAGCACAGAATTTCTCATCGAGTAAGCATTGGAGTCACGTTGCCATGTTGACACCTTCCTCTGGCTCAGCAAGACGTTTTCTGTTTATGGTCGCTCATAGGTTCAGAGCTATGGTTATTTGTTTTAAATTGAATGATACTTTGCTTAGCAAACTTAAAAAGCTCTTCGTAGATCTTATAATAGTCTTTTGCAAATCGTTCTGGGTCCTGGGTTCTGCTTTTCCAAATTCTTGACATGATGAAGTCGTGTGGAAAAATATTACTCTAGTGTGAACATTTTGTACTTTATTTTCCTTCACTTATTGCTTTTTAAGTGATAAATTGCAAAGGAATTTTTAAGGTATAGCCACATTTTCCTGTTTATTCTTATTTGTCGTTCTATTCCTTTTCCTAATACCTGCTCAAGTGCAGATGTATTTAGCTAGGACTGACTTTTAATTTTGCAGTTCCTTTTTCTTTAAAAAGAATAGTGTGATTTGTACTTCAGCTTAGTAGGCACCAGAGGTCTTTGTTATCTTTGAGTTTTTATTATTGATAACTTAAATTTTCTAGAATTTTATTGCCCACATATCAGTGATATGACCTTTTCTATTTATTCCCCTCTTACTGTTTTCTTTGATAAGTTACTGACTTACAGAAAAATTAGCATTTCAGTCAAAGAGTGAGCTAGAGAGAGGAAGTGAAACAGACTAGTCACTTAAAACAATTTTTTAAAAAATTTTATTTGATATAGGTAATGACATTAACACCAATAGTTCCCATGGAATTTGGTTTTACTTTTTTTATTTCAGTTGGTTTGCATTCTAACCTTCAAAAGAATTTGAAGTAAGTTATACAAGGTAAAGATAAAATAAGACATATTTTAAAAGCAGAAAGTGGTAATTAAAGAGTAGGAAAGCAAGTGCGCCGCCCCTGAGAGCCAGTGCTGTTGCTCTGCAGGCGCACTGAGCTCTCGCTGGGCTCCTGAACACATGAGCCGGAGCTGGAGGCAGGGCCGCCCTTTTCATTCTGCCTAGTGAGTACGTTTGAATGATTCTTTTGCAGGTGTGTGTGATTGCATATACACAGAGATTCGAATAGCCTTTTATTAATTTCCCATTGAGAACATTGTATCATATTTAACCATCCTATGATTTTAGAATCTAAAGTATTTTTTTCTGCATATTTTTGTAAAATAAAACAAGACCAAACAAATTCAGGTTTTTAATATATTTATGTGTATTTTAGGGCCGAAAGACTTGAAAGTTGAAGATGACATTTCACTGAAGGTGATACCTATTTTACCTGCCCTTAATTGTGCCCTGCTAGAAGCAAAGAAATCATTCACTGAAGAAGGGCTGTGTCCAAACACGTTAGTAAAGCATAACTTCCAAGAATCATACAAGACGGAGAGAAGTCTTTCATTGACTGCTCCTCAGGATGAAGCGAAAGAGACCGCGTTCCTTGGCAAGCTGTCCAATGGTTTTGACTTGGTTCCTCCAGCTGAAAAGTGCCCTTTACAGTCTTTAACTCAGTTGAAGTCCTATTTTTCAGACCCTAGTGGGTACATTTTGGAAGTATCTACTGCGTTAGATTTATTGGCAGAGCGTCCACAGTCTCCTAGTATTTTAGATGGAATTTGTGATGCTGGATTTTCTTTAGTTATGACTCCAGATCCTGAATTTCTTGACTCAGAGGCAGAAGTCAGAAAAGAAACTGAAACTGAAAAAAATTCTGACAAAATGTTTAAAGCAAGGAAGAGAACTGTGGCTCCGTTAAACCCAGCATCAAATCTGAGAGTCCAGCCGAAGAGAAAGGCGAGCATGCCACCTGTGGTGCAGAGTAAAAGGGTGACCTTGTGCCGTCCCTTCCCCAGGAGAACTCCCGCTGGAACACACAAGGGTGCCGCCTCTCCTGCAACTCTCAAATTAGTCAAGGGACAGTTTCCTCAGAAAAGAAAAAGAGGTAAGTCTGATTTATGTGAACCGTTAAAATGAGGCATTAGGACCGTTGTATTCTAACACTGCTCCTGTCCGGTGCCTGTGGACGGCAGCTTGGCAGTATCAGTGAGAAGCATTCGAAACGCCAGCCCTTCTCTCCAGGTGATTAGTCCGCGTGCTTGAGTTTGAGAAGTACTGATGTAAATACCAGATTAAAATCAAGAAAAAGGGAAAGCTGGAAGCTGTCTTAAAGCACTTTAAAACTGCTCAAATTTTTAGTATGTACCATTCTAGAAAGAGAGTTTATCTAGTGTCTGAGCTATCCTCGGACAAAAAAAAGTGTGGGAAGAGGATCTTCCCAAACAGGCGTACCAGTAGCAGCGAAAAGTGAACACCGATAGCTGGAGCATGTGTAAAGGGGGGGGGGGGGAGATGGCTGCAGCCCCCAAACCACAACGGTCTGGGACAGAATTTCTGGTCCTTTATGTGTGTCAGAGTTTACAGATGGTCACCTGGATCCTGCTGTAGACCTATTGAAACAACGTCCAGTTGCCTGGGGACATATGTAGCGAAACACTTCTGCGAGTGGCGGTGTTGCCTCCCGAAAATTGAGAATCAGTCCAGAGACACTTAGCATGTAGTCAGATGCATTTAGCAAACAGTACAGCAAATAACACGATTTTGCCTTCGAGTCATCTCAGTGTATGAGTAGTGTATTTTGTTGAAAGTAGGGAACTATATATGCTATATGACTCCTTAGAGACAGAGTCAGCAAGCCGTGGCCCCCAAAGGGTCGCTGAAGCACCAAGCTCTGTCTCTGGCCACTTCACACTCCGCTGGCAGAGGTGAGTGGTTGTGACTGGGAATGCATGCATGGCCTTTCTTTGGAGCTGAGTATATGTACTGCCTGGTCTTTCACAAATAAGGTTTGCCAATCCTTGAAATTGGTCTCTTTTTTACATTTCACTATAGAAACTTTAGTGCCTAAAGAAGACATGTCAGGGATATGCAGAGCTTCAGGATTCTAGATAATTAAGGTCTTACTCTGTGGTTCAACAGATAGTTTCCTGGCCTGCTGTAGATTGAGAAATGGGGTGTGTGTGTGTGTGTGTGTGTGTGTGTGTGTGTGTGTGTGTGTGTTTAGGAGCATGGTGGAAAGTATGGCAATAGAAAACAGTGAATCAGGCTATACAGTTACTTACAAATAAATTCCAGGCCAGCCATACTGAGTTTCTGCTCTCTATGAACCAGTTTGTTTCATGGTACTGAATAAATTATATATAGTCCAACATATATGTCGTCACTGTTTCGCAAACGTTTCAGATTTCATCCGCTATCAGAAATGTTTTATGTTGTTGTGCAGTACACACAAATTCATATTTGACTGAAACAAAAATTTCAAAAACCATTTACCCTGTGTGTAATACAATCTGATATTCTCTATTCTGTTCTGTTTCATTTAAGAAAGACTTCTGGTGGGAGCCTGTAAGTTCATGTTGCAGTCCACCAGTGTATTATTGTATGCAGTTTGGGAAACATGGCGCTGAGTGGCAGAGCTAGGCAGAAAGGTGCCCGCGGGCACGTGCCGTGTTCACGCCTGCTCTCCCAGGACCGGGCTGCGGGAGAGCGCCCCTTCCCGCCTCCGCAGACGCTCAGCACTCCCCGGGTCTCAGCCGTGTCATCTTACTGTCTTGCTCTTCTTAATTCAGTTTTAACTGGTGTTCTGCTTGATTTGTTTATTTTCCTTTCTTTATGCTACAAATTTTAGGAAATGTAACTTGACTGGAATGAGAAGTCTTATTTCTTAAACCAATGTGCCGCTTTATTGCCTGTGATATCTCAGTAGGAAGGACAACAGCTAGTGCCAGGGAAACACACAGCATTGAGAGTCTTCACACTTTTCTAAAGCCACTCCTTTCCGTAACCGCCACAGAACGAAATGACATTGGTCTTGGTTCTGCATCTCACTAACAGTCATTACAGTTTCTTAGACTGTTCTGTATCATGTTTCTGTTCTCATTTGGAAAGCGTTTTCTGTATAATGTAATTTAACAGTATTTGCCAGCATTCATATGGGTGATTATATATCATCTTTGGGGCTAAATTTTTGGGCGGGAATAGCTGAAATTATATAAAGTCCAAGGTTTCAAAAGGAGCACTTAATATTTTTAACTCTGAAAAGTGAAACACTTTGGTCGTGTTCCGCAAGCACATGGTCAGTAGTTTCGTTTTCATCATATACCTCCATCATTTAGCTATTTCTTTCCTTCCGTGTGAGAAGCAAAGCTAAGCATTTGTAAGAGAGACAAGCAATTATTATAGATTTGTAGGAAATTAAATCAGGTGAGACTTTGTCCAGTGAACCTTTTTCAGTCTTATCATAAAAGATGATTTCGTGGGTGGTGTTGAGACTGATATTTCGGGGTGGCGAGGTGAGATGTGTAAGGCAGCACTTTATGAAGACCCAGCGTCTCCCCTGGGGGGGACGGCGGTTTAACCACACCGACCGATGGGGCCGTGCCGCTTCCGCGTGCGTTGCGTCCAGTGCTGCGCAGCAGCATGTTCGCCTTCACCCACCTTGTCAGTCAGGAAAGTTTATGGCGAGTGTTTTTAAAAAATTAAGTCATGCCTCGTTTTCACAAAGTTATTGTCATCTCTACCTGGTAGAGATATAGACCAAGACTTAGCTAGTTTATATTTTTGTATTTATATGGGAACTTCAGCTCTTGTCTTGTTAAAAAAAAAAAATCTTTTAATGAAATACCCAAAATTTTATATTTTATTCCTTATTACTAAAGTTAGTCCCTAAAAAAGAAAAAAAAAGAACTATATTGATAAATATCTGAGCCCCTTACCCCTTAAAAAACGGTGTCTTTTCTACATAAGGTGCTGAAGTGCTGACTGCACAGTTTGTACAGACAACTAAATTGGATAGGAAAACCCAAGACGCTCCTGTTTCTAAAGATGTTCCAGTTGCAACGAATACTAAAAGAGCAAGGAGACAAGAGAAATCTCCAGTCAAAACTGTTCCAAGGGCTAAGCTACCCGTGAAGAAATCTCCACAAAAACAGAGGGTAAATGTAGTGAAAGGCAATCAGAACCCCAGAATCAGAAAGCAGCCACAACCTGGTAAGAAATACTCTTCCTGTAAATCTAAGCACCACAGTACGGAACAATCAAGACGGCACAACAGTGTATTGAAATAATACAAGGACGGTTAAAGTCTGTCCGCAGCCTTGCTATATTCTGTAGTTCAGACACTGACAGGACTAAGTAACTTGGTTTCCTATTATAAATAAGGAAGGTACAGAATCAAATATCACAAAATAGACCTGCTTTTTAGTTTGTATAAAGCCCGAACATGAACCACCTACAAAAGTTATAAATGGCCTTTTTTATGACTGAATGCACAAGTAAGTAGTACCTGACAGGATTTTTCTGGAACATAATTGGTTACAAAAAGTAAGCCGTTCATTTATTTGTCCAGAGGGAATTGTAAAGAGATTGTTGATGGTAATAATCCAGAATCTTACATTTGGTTTTAAAAGGTATTAATTTAAAAAAGTTTTTCTTTTCCAATTTTGCTTAAGCGGATAATGACGTTATGTGAACAACAACTGACTACTTGAGTTCTGAATCTCCAGCTGCTAGAGAGGTCCTCTCCACTCTACAGTGACAGTTTCACTGTCCCCGCAGGCTTGCCCTCTGAAGCGGAGCACACCCCAGCTTTCCCCCCAGGCCCACGTCCAGGCTTAACCTCCCTCTTTCTGTGTGCTTAGTGCACTTTTTCCAGTTTGAAAAATCCACACATTTTACTCGACCTTTGGTATTGAGTCCTAATGTGTTGTATATATGTTTTTTGTTTTAACAGAGGCTTCATTTCTTCATACCTTTATATTTCTATCAGTTTCTGTCTAATCTCCCTGATTGCCTTTCTTCCTCATATATTTTTAGATTAAAAAAAAAAATTTTTCATCAAGTTCTAAAACCCAAGCGTGGCAGCTTCGGCCCCCACGCCCAGTGGAAGCTCTCCTGCTTGTCTCTCAAGGCAGCTGGCAGTGCGGGCTTACCCTGCGGTCCGAGTTCTCGCCTGCTCTTTCCTAGTGCGTCCCCTCCCCGCCAGCCCGGTGCCTCCCCGCCTGTGCCACGCCTCTCTCCACTCCGCTTGCCTCTGCCAGTCCCCTTCCTCCTGTTCTGATCGTCACTGATCTCTCTCCTCTCGTTTCTTTTTGGGGTTTTCCAGCCATTCGATGTATCTTGGCCCTGTCTTTCCAATTCGTTTATAAACATGAGCATGGATGCATACATATGTAATGCCTGTATTCTTAGCCATGTCATTTGAATTATTTGTACTGAGTTGGCTCTTAGATAGTTGTAGACTAATTGATTAATGGGAAGGAGGTATGCAATTGCGTATTGACAGAAAAGTGAGTCCAGAAAATGAAAAGTTTATTCAAAGTGCATATTCAAAAATAGGCTGATTTGTATTACAAATGTCTGTCAATGCAGTGCAGCTACATTCCAGGTTAAAATTTTAGATTACCACCTTTTAGACAATCTCTTAATTTTTCTTTTATTTTTTAATCATCTATACTAATCTGTTTTGTTTCTTATACTTGAAATATCAGATTTTAAGAAGGCTCAATCATTTTGTTATTGAAACTAATGATTTTGTCCTTTCTAAAGTTTTTAGTATAGTTTTTATTTACATAGCTCTGTATTTTTTGTATAATTCATTTGGTATTATCTTACCTCTATTTCCTAAAAGACGTGGGTTATCAGTGTTGTATTTTTATTGAGAACCTCTAACAAGGTGGTAGTTAAATGATTCGCCTGAGACTACACATATTTATTACACTGAACCTTTTTTCTTAACTTCAGTATAGTCTTCTTTGTATCAACTTTATTCGTAGGTGATCCGTGTGCGGGCCGTAATACTAACAAAGACAGAATGCAAGTGGCATCAGTAAATACATCAGGTCACAAAAGGCATTTCATGTTTCCAGCACAGCCATGGCACTAACAGATGATCCTCTGCTTTGGGTCACTTTCTTCCACCTCGCCCTTTGCATTTTGCTATTTTAGACAAAAACTGGACAGTGATTAATTTTACACTCCCTGCTGAATTCACACAACGTTTTTCGTTCTGTCTGATGTTTCCTTCTCTTTGAGCATATCAGTCACTGGCCTTTGCAGACAGGTCCATGGTTCCTTCAGACCTGCTGCTGTTAATTAGGAAGGGAGCACAGTTGACTTTTGCCCATCTGCCCACTTGCTCCATGGAGTGTTGCCCCGTATTGTGGATGTGAGGCAAGTGAGTAGACTAGATTATCTGTGGAGAGGAGAATTATCAGTAGACAAGGAGATTTCCTATTTTGCAGGAAAAGTAGAGAGGAAATGTTTTCAGTGCAGAAATTATAGTTTAAAAGGTGATGAAGTCAGCAATTCTGAATACTTGTATGACTTTTCCAATTTTTTATTTATTACATTATAATTAAACAATATGGTTTAAAACATCTTTTTTGAACTTAGATGATTTCTCTAATAAAACACTTGTTAAGGGAAATGATTTCTAGAAAACTATGTTAAGATTCTATAATATATAGTTCAAACTCAGGAATTTTTATATCCACCCTAGACTGTAAGCTCTCTGAGGGCAGGATTCTTGTTTGTCTTTTAATTTCTGTTTTTGTTTTCTGCTCTTTGTGTCTTCCGTGTCTTTAGCTGAGCAGGATGCCTTGTGTGTGGTTTAGCATGTGCACTTTTGAAGGGTGATTTCCTGTTAAATTAACATGAGTACCACTTAGGACTGGTTGTTCTGGTAAATACCATGCAGTAGCTCTGAGAGTCGGGGGACCTCAGTCTGACAGAGTTTTAATAGACAGTCTGTGCAGCATAGCAAGAGGTTTTTCTTAAATGTATTAACCATTGATTTTCACTAAGTCACAGTAACACGGCAGAGGATTAATTACATAGAAATCCAATGCTATGTCTTTTTTTCTTTTATACTGAAGCTCAAGGAGAAACTGCTTCACAGCTTCAATCAGAAATGTCATCAGATGGGCAAGGAGATGCTAAGAGCATAAATATAGCTCAACAAGATAGTATCACAGTGGCTCAGAAAGGTCCAGCTGAGAACTCCGTGGTCAGCTGTGATTCCCAGGCCCTAAACCTGCTGGCGGACCTAGCACTGAGCGCTGCCACCTCTGCCACACCAGCATCTGAGCCCAGCGGCCTCCCCCCCTCCTCTGAATTGCCACAGAACGGTGTGCTTCCCAAAGAACCTTGTCTGAGTAGTGCGTCTGACCATGAGTATCACAGAGGAGTTAAAAGTCAGAGTGATGGGCTCTTGCCTCAGCCCTCGTCTGAGAAGAGCGACCCAGCGTCAGGCTCCACCGTTGGCCAGGAGGGAGCATGCGTGGACCCGGGCAGGCAGAGCCCTGTCGACGCCCAGGCAGCGCTTCCTGAAGAAACACCAGAAGCTTCTGATGCAAGCCGGAGCTCTTTCGTTGCCGTGGAACATTCCTACGCCCTGCTCCTCGCAGAGCATTCAAAGCTGCTGCTGCAGCAGAGAGGGGCCCCAGGCCCTTCCTTTGCCAAGAATGGCACAAAGGGCCCTGATGCCGGAACCCCGGTGGGGAAGGTCATGCCCTTTAGGCACCAGCAGAGCACCTCCCCTCTGCAGAAGTCTCCCGCGGACCTGCTGCTCAGGCGCAAGGGCAGACTGCTGCCCCCCAGCCTGAGAGACTTTTCCTGCTCTCACACCGTGTCCAGCTGCGATGGCTCCTTTAAGGTCACTTTCAAATGCGAAGCAAACTACGTATTCAGCTTAGACAGCAAATATACCAACAACCCACTGGAGAAAACGGTGCTGAGAGCATTGCATGGGTGAGTAGGAGGGACACTCGATGAAAGTGGAGGCGGGCTTCCTGCCGAGGTACGCGCAGTGAGCACAGGGGGGCTTGTGTGACGCTTGGGGAAGGAGAAGGCAGTGTAGTGTCAGCCCAATGACTCGATGTTAACATCAGCCGCTGTGCTTACTGGCAGTTGAGAATATGGGGCTGGTTTTTTCACTACTGACCACGTGCAGAACTTGGCCAGATAACTTTAGCCTCGTGAACAGCTTTCCATTTTGATGTGCTCCTTCATAAGCTTTTGCAGTCTCAGAATTATAATCTTTAAGTGAGATCTTAATGTAAAGTAATGAGATATAGAAAGATTGCATCATGGACCGAATTCCAAAAGAAACATCTGAAGAGTTCCTTCTGGCTTATGAAGTTGATCGGATAGCTGTGAGTGGGTGGTTTTACATGAGGCGGTTCTATAAATCTTCCTTAATAAGGGGTCACAGCAGCAACAGCAGAGCGACAGAAAGCGTGGGCTCTGAAGTGTGTACGAACCCGGGTTTTGATCTGGGTTTTCCCACCACGAGCATCTGCGACCCAGCGGTTCCCGCGCTGTAGGACAGCGCCACTTGGTCTTGACTGTGTGCACAGCTCATCTGAGGATCTCACTCACCTGATTCTGATGCAGTCTGTTTGGGTGGGGCCTGAGAGTCTACACTGCTAACAGATTTCCAGGTGATGCCAGGGAGCATTAAACTTAAGTGTGGGTTTAGTAGTAGCTACAGTGTGAGTTGGTTTTGTACATAAGGGTTTTGCACAGTGACTGGCACACACTAATGACTGGTAACCATTCCTATCAGCAGGAAGCATTAACTGCGAAATGCCACTGAGCTACCTATTGCTAAGAGTATTTCACTTGCGAGTGACTAAATTGTGTCAGCCTTCTTTCCTCGCTCCAGTTATGAGCTCACACTCATAAGAGCTCATACTGGGTCCCCATCGACTCTGAGAGTCATTCCCTTAGCCACAACCCTGTTTACCTGCAGCCCAGCATCCCGCTCCAGCTCCCCGCAGGTGGCCACACATGTTTTCTACGTCCCCTTTTGGCTTCAGGAAGTTCTCAGGAACTGTGCTCTGAAAGGAACAGAGTTCTGCTGAATTGCCCACAGAGATGTTTAATCTTCAGACTTTCCCAGCTGCTAAAAGAGAGACACGAGAGTAGAAATGGGCCAGCCTTCGCAGAAGCAAGGAGACGGGGGTTGGGGCAGTTGCTGAAACCGTTAGCCGCCTCATCCATGCGTTGTGTTCAGGAGAGTTTGCTCGTTATAGAAAAATCCCTGACTGGGCCTTGTGAGAGCTGTGTTCCGTTCATGGTTCTGTCACTTACCGGGTTTTGTGATTTGAAAGTAGTTGCTTAAAGCTTTGCTTTTCAGTTCCTGTCTCGGTAAAATAAGTAGGTCGGATTCATTGTAATTATTTGTTAAAACAGCTTCATCTTACTCATTGTTTCGTGTGTGTGTAATTTTTAAGATGATGAACATAAAAACTAAGGTTAATATTGAAGACACTTGCTTATGATAAGAGAATGAACTGAAATAACCATTTCAATGATTTTTGTGTGTTCTCAGGCCCTGGAACACTGATATACCTGATAATGTGGAAGAAGTGAAGCTTTTACTTCATATGTGGGTAGCTCTGTTTTACAGCAATCAAAACAAAGTCATACGATCATCCCGAAAAGTGGTAGAACACAGTAACCCTGCCAAATTTGTGTCTATAAATAGCACAATAGACTCTTTCGAATTTAGTGAAATCGAAGAGCCCCCCGGTGTGGACAGGTGTTCAGTAGGCCCTCTGCCGGAGACGAAGGGGGCCTCCAGAGGCCATAGTGCCGACGTGTCCTTCCCTGACACCGACTCCTTGCTTCCTCTCATTAAACCGCAGCCTGCAGAAGGCTTGGAACTCTGGGGACAGAATGAACAGAAAGAAATTTTTGCAAGAGAGGGTTGTCCAGATACACCAGAAAGCCAGAATTTCATCTGTTCTTATAATAATGAGGTAAGTAAAGCTGAATATTGTAAGTCGTGACATTTGTTTTTGAAGAACTTTTTTCTTTGTAAAATCACATTCAGAACAAGACATCGATTTCTTCTAGGAAAGTGGATTCTGTAGCTTTATAAATATTTATAATGCCAAACACTTAGTTTTCATAAGTGTCCCTCCAGGTTGTCTGAAGGTGGAGCTTATCTGCCGTCCTGACTGAAGAAACAGAAGCAAGAAAAAATCATGGCGGTCAGATGATCTGGGGGCCAGCCATGCTGGTGTCATTTATTTGTTATACAATAAGAGGCAAATTATCTGTTCTCACTGAGTCTATTTTTCTTATAAAAGAGGCAGTTAATACTCATTATGTCTCACCTAGAATAGTGTTTAAGAATCGGATGTGGTAATAAATATTAGAAAAATATTTATTACGCTTTGATAAAGTGTAAACTAGAATACATTAAAATTGTTTTTTAAACAAATACTGGAACAGTAAATGAAATGCCGGACCTCTCACAGGTCTATAGATAACTATTTATAATTACAGAAAATACATTTTATTTCATTCTGTTGTTTTCGGATGATGTTCAGCCAGGCCAGACAGTCAGATTTTAACTGGAGCAAATAAAAAAGTTGTATCAAGATTTTAAGTAAATGGATCGACAAAATAGCTGCCTTTTTAAGCTTTTGGCTCAGATTTATCCCAGAATAATTTTGCACGGGTTTGGGCGCCTTTAGTTCCTGTCTTCACATTGGGTATAGACTTGCCACGCCCAGGTCACTTGGGGATTCGCCCGTTCAAGGGTGAGCCTCACAGGCTCTGTGTCTGTCTCATCGTAATGAAGACGGTTGGGGTGCCATGGCCAGGGAGCAGCATGAACCCTCCACTCACCCCAGCCTATCCTCACGTGGCCCAGGGCAGTGAGGCCATCCCTCCCCCTCTCACAGGGAAACAGGCATGGAGAAGTACGGAAATTGCCTGAAGTCACGTAGTTAGTAATCCTTGAGCCAGGATTCAAATGCAGATGTTTCCCAGTGTCATATTCTGTGTGCATGTAGGCGTATATATACATATGTGTGTTTATGTGTGTATACATATATCGTATGCATGAATATATGTGGTTTTTCTCATGGGGTTCATAAATTTCATCTGATTCTTGAGATACATAAAATCCAGTTAAGGATCACTACTTTAAAATAATAAAATATAGTCAGGCCGATTTTGATTATTCCTTACATATATACTGGTTTCTTAGAAAGTGTCTTTGGTTGTGGTAATATATAATTATCAGTATTAATTTTAGGAGTGATCTTGTTCAAGAACCATGTGAAAATAGAGTATTAAGTAGGGAGGTAGAGTAATAAATGATTCCTGAAAATTTCTATAGCATATACTTAAAATTTTTCCCACCTTCTTGGCTACTGTGCCTGTACTTCAAAGCTGCACACACGTGCTATGCCACACCCTCGTTCCACAAGCTGGCAAACCAGATGTGAAGAGAATTCCAGCACAATAGGTATTAGAAACCAATAGCATGTTCCTTTTAGGCATGTGTTTAATTTAGCATTCTTTTAAGTGTTGAATTTAGCATTATTTTAGAAACATCACACTTCACCTGTAGTAAAAAAATATATATCAGTCTAAACATATGAAGATTATCATAATTTGCATTTCATTAAGCCCATAGGTGTGAGATTCAGGACTGTGGTCAAACATTAACAGCCATGGAGTGACGGGGGCAGGGGGTGGTCACACAAAAGCGCTCAGAAAGATTCAGCCTCAAGACTTTCTGTGCCTGGTGCCTGGCCAGCCATGCCCTCTTAAAACACTGAGTCTCAGCTCCACCCTGTTACTCAGCTGCCTGTCTGTCTTCAGTTAAGACAATAGAGTTTTTAATGAGATTTGAAACATAGGTCCTGACTTCCAACATGATTGTCTCAAGATGTGGAAGGAAATCTGTGACCGTGATGTTCCAAAAATTAAAGATGTGCGTAGCCAGTTGTATGAACAACCCATTTTACCACATTCTGGACAAGACCATGCTTCAGACTTTTTTTAAAACAATACAAAAACCTGTTTATGAGGTTATCAAAACTATCCAGAGATATTTGTTAGTTTCTAACCTAAATCCACATTCCCCATCAGTTCACTTGGTTTAGTTTATTCGTGCAAACTACACTGCACGAATATCATTTGATATAGTATTTGCTTATCAACTGGAGATCATCTCTCACGCGCATCACAGTGAGAGAAATGATCTCCAGTTGATAAGCAAATAATATATCTAAGAGATAAGGGACTTTTATTTACCAGAATGGAGATCGATACCATGGGAAAACTGCTAATCATTGTATTCTGAGTACAGGAGATAGTGATTAATCTGTTTCCTTATGAGAACATTCCAGATGACAGTGCATTATATTTAGTTTAGTTGAAAGCTGGTATTTAAAATGTTGTTATTGGCTTTAAAAATTGCCTTTTACTAAAAACAAAATTAATTGAGTACTTTTTCTCTAGAGCTGCATTTCTGAATTAAGCGATGGTACTTAGCAAACAGGCTGCATTTTCGAGTCTTTAAATTGTCAGTGGTCTAGCCACTTTTCTTCCCAAAAGTACATCAAAAACCATAGGCTGTGCAGTTAGAAAGTTTTAAAGCTCTCATCTGTGTGTCGTACATTTAAAGAAAACAAATACCTATTTGGGGGTTATTTTAAGGCTGTTTAAAAAGAGACGATTCAGAAGAACAGACTAAAATGAATCCTCGTCTGTTCCGTTCTTCATATATGTAGATGTTAAAACAAATAATGTTTGACTCTTGATTTTTATTATTTTTTTACTTTTGTCACTTCAGATAATTGAGGAAAAAGCTGAGCAAGAATCATCAGATAAACTAATGCTTTCTACTATTGGAAATATCCGAACTAACGGACCTTCTATTCCTGGCGAAGGTAAAACGTTTGAGCCACTCGATAGCACAGGAGTGACTTCTTATGATGATACTGTCACGCAAACCACATCCACCAAGACTTGTGATGGGATCAGCAGTCAGTCAATGACTTGTCAGAAGTCTGCATATAGCACCCTTGGAAGCAAAGCTGACATTTTTCATGCAGCAGTGCAAGCAAAAACAAGTGGTTTACAGGGCCTTACCCAGCACAGCGGCCCCATAAACACAGACTGTCAACCTTCGCTGGAAAGGAAGGACGACATGGGGGGTTACGTAGTGCTTAATCTGGAACCGGTTACTGTCACTTTTGAAAAGAATGCCTCTTCCCCAGTACAGACAGAAGTCGTGAATAGAACTGGTAAACCTGCATCCTTTAACGTGGAGTCGACGAGACAAGTGGTGCCTGCTACAAGTCTTAAACGTCCCGGACCCACATTTGAAAGGGCACAGTCACGAGGTCTTGCGTCCATTTCTTCTCTAGCAGCCTCGGGGCAGAAAGGTGCTCAGTGCCACCGTGCCTCCGCAGGGGGCGGAGCGACGCTCGTGGAGGAAGCGAGCTCGTCACGCGGAGAGGTCCCTGTTCCAGGCTCCCCCCTGCCGTCCGCAGGTGTGGTGGTGGAGGAGGCCTTGCCACTGGTCAAGAGTTCTCATCATTCATTGCCCAGAGAAGAAGTAAGACTCTCTCAGGAACTTTTCCCGCAGCCTGAGCGTCTTTTTAGCGTATCTTCAGGAGGGATTATGGGGCCATCACAGGTTGAAGCAGCCTCATCAGCAGCCTCTGTCGCCTTAGAAAAAAATTACTCCTTTAACTGCATTTCATCAAGAAGTAATACATCAGATGGCTCTTTAGAAGTAAAGAGTGACAAGGGTGGTCTAAACAGTGAAAATGGGAATTTTGAATCATTTAATTCTGTGTTTACCAAACCAACCAACCTATCCGTGAGTGGTGAGGAAGTCAGCCTAGAGTTAGAGGACGATTCTGACATCGACCTAACTCTCACGATGTCACCACCTACAAGCCCCAGAGGAGAAATGCCAGCTGGCGAAGTAGAGCAGCACCAGGAGGCCTTCTTACCGAAGCTACGCCTCCAGGGTGTGGTCGAAGACGTCACCGAGTCAGAGGGGGCGGTGGATTCTGCTGACTGCGCGCCACTGCCTCCCACAGTGGCAGAGAGCGAGGACAGAGAAGGCGACCGCGTACGGGCGCTGACCTTAGTGCTCCCTAAAGGGGCTTGTGCCGTTGAGGTTGCAGAGGAGGTTAACGTCACCTTGGACTTTCCCTTTGGGTCTCTAATTGAAGAAGTGTCACCAGCGTCTAGTCCCGACCCCCAGGTGCCGGTCGAAGCAGCACTGCCGTGTCGGGTTGTGTCTCCACGCAGTTTGACGCGCCCCGACCCGCAATGTGAGAGGAGCGGCCCGTTCCCCCAGGCCGAGTCCGGGGATTTGGCCCTCATTGCCAAGGAACATTCTTTTGGTGGTCCCGCCCACCCAGTGGGACAAGATAACTCAGCTTGGGTTCAACAAGTGCAGCTTTCTGCCGAAATGCCTCACGTGTTAAATGATCGCCCAGGAAGAAGAGCGAGACCTTTGACTCTCCTGGGTAGAGTAACTGAGGAGGAAATTGTCCCCAGTGAGCGTGACGAGGCTTTCTCTTTCTCAGAACAGGCGCCACGCTGTGGTACAGAGTTAACCCAGCCTACCTCAGTGGCCAGTTTCGGAACTGACTTAAAGACTTCATTAGAAAAACTGGTAACATCAGGAAATCCATTGCAGCCAATTAGTATAGAGAGCAGACATTCAGACTTAAAGCATCTCGCCTTGGACAGCAGTGAGCCTCCATTTAGTTCTAGAAAGATTATGGAAAATAAGTCTTTGGCCGACACGTTTGTTTCTACAGCCACTCCCAGGAGTATAGTGCATGTGCCACTAAAACAGCAGACGAGCCCTAAAACCATTAAGAAAAGCCCCTTTAGCAGTGCTGCGACAACGGACGAAGACAGCGGCCTGCAGGCTCAGCCCCTGAGCTGTGCTGCGGTCGTGGGAGCTGGTGTTTCGCAGGCGTCCGCGCACTCAGAGACCCCCACACTGGCCTCTTCCTCAGGGGGCGCTGCCGTAACCCATTGTGCAAGACCCAGTAACACAGGGACGGGGTTTCAGACACAGGAACTGTCAGTCAGAATGGCCAGTTTGCTTAATAGTGAGCCTGAAGCTGAGCTGCGTGGAAAAGCCATGGATGTCGGAGGCGTCGGCTCTCAGTCAAACACCTCTCCAGAAGGCAAGCAGGAGGCCGTGCACGTGCAGGATGTGTCGACGTGCAGAGCAAAAGATGTGTCAAATGGCGGGCGTTTCCCCATGTGTTTCCATGTCGGTCCTTTCCAAAATACAGTCGTCAACTGTGAAAATGCCAACGAAGAGCATCCTGCTACTTTTGGGTCCAGACCTTGTGCCCCTCTTGTTTGTGGCGTGTCGGAAGAGCAGGCGGAAGACAAGACCGTTGGTGAGGGGCTCAGGGCCGAGGACCCTGCAGCGCCGGGTGGGGACGTGGGTGTCAGTGCAAATTCTCATATTCGTTATGAACCACTTTCTGGAGACTCCGATCAAGACACTCTCGACGAGTGCAGAAATCTCCAGGTAGACGTGGAAGATTCCTGCACTGTGCGATGTACTCACACCAAGAAGAAGGGGGCTTCAGAAGATGGGTGTGACTCTTTCCTGAACCGAAACAGCAGTGGTAACGAAGGCTGGGGCTACCCTAACCGAGGCCCAGGGCTGGAGGCCAGCGCACCTCCCAGAAAGCGGTCCATCGGATTGAAGAACGAAGGTAAGTGTGTGCCACGTTACGTCCAAATCAGAGATTGCCACGGCATCCCCAGGACTTACGCGAACTTCACTGTCAGTAAGGAGCGCAGAGAGACCAGGACGACGCTACATGCCCCGCAGTGGCACCCCAGCCTCGCCGCACACGGCGGCTTGCTCAGCTCTCGGGCAGACACTTGGCGGGTGGCAGATGACCTTACCCAGAACACTTTGGATCTGGAATATCTGCGTTTTGAACATAAACTAAAACAGATTGTGAAGAATGGGGATTCTCAGCGTTCCGCCTCCTCCAGCAGCGGCTTTCCGAAGGAGTCACCTCTGCACATGGCTGCTGGAGCCTTCCCTTTGACACGTGCATCTGAGGCCCCAGTTCTGTATCCTGCATCCCGGAGCAGAAGTCCCCTTGTGATAACAGTCGTGCACTTGGATGCCAGACAGCAGAGTCAGCACCTGAGAGGCCACATGCCCAGCAGCTCGGACGCGTCTTCCTTTTGGAAGGAGAGAGGCGGCCATGGTAGAAATCACCTGACAGATTCTGAAAGAAGTCAGGCTGTTCCATGCCACCTCAACAAACTGAAGTACAACAGCACTTTGAAAGAGTCCCGGAGTGACATCGCGCTCATCCTCAGCGAGTATGCAGAATTCAACAAGGTGATGATGAATCGCAGCCCAGTCGTCTTCCAAGATAAAGAGAATGCTGCTTCTGGAGAAGCCGCATCTTCCCCAAGGAGGTCAGCCTCCTACGAAGACATGATCACGGACTTGTGTACCAGCCTGCACGTCAAACTGAAAAGTGTCGTGACAGACGCTTGCAGAAGCCCCTTCCTGTTCTACCTCGTTGAGACGGAGGACAAGTCCTTCTTCATGAGAACAAAGGTAAGCTGCCAGATTTTCTTGAGAGTTTTATTATTTTGATGGCTGTCTACTTTTATTTTAAAATGAATTGAGGATTCTTGGCTTCAGAAAGAAAGGCTCTACGAAGCAGTGTTTGGGTTTCCCAGCCCAGTCTTTGCGCACTAAATGAGGCTCACAGGGGTCTGCCATCGGCCTTCTCCTTGAAGATCTGCACGATCCAGAATTAACACAGTGACTGATTCTCACAAAAAGTTACCAGTATAGACGTACTCAACGTCAAATGTAAATACAAACATTCCAAAGGTAAAACTGATTTTTAAAAATCATTACCTGTGTTCCTTCATTAGTGTGGATAGTTGAGAGGGACCTCTTTTGGTTTTGGATGTGTATTTTTATTACTGACTATTAGGATGACTGATGTTCTGCTGAGAACATGGTCCTTACTTTGAAATGATGTAACTGCGGTAAAATTCTAACTCCGTAGGAGCCAGATCTGTCTTGATTCAGCATTAGCTTCCTCATTTTATCCTTTCGGGATTTTCTCTTCTACTTTTGAACAAGCATTCTCTCCTTTGTCTTAATTTTTAAAATATAATTTCACATACATAAAATTTAAATTATAAGTTAAAATTTAGGTTTAAAGATTGCAGAAGTGATACCCTTTACCCAGATGGTTCACTTTTCTGAACCATTTTAAAATATGTTGTGGACACAACGCCCCTTCACCCATCACACCCAGTTGCCCGTCGCCTTTGGGTGAGATGAGGCACTGCCCCCCTGCGTTGAGGGGCACCGTGTGCAGGGACCCTCACATGGGGTCACAGCGCAGCCCTGAAAATCGGGACGTGAGCGTCAGGGCCCTGTGCCTGCCCGGTGCACAGACCCCCATCGGTCCAGCATCACACGTTGACTTTGCTTGTCTGTCACGTTCCCGGTCTGTGAGCATTTCTCACTTGGCTCACATGGTTTCTGCCAGGCCCTCCAGTGTCCGGTCAGAAAGCGCGGCGTGGTCACTAGCAGGTGGAGGCACAGTGGGACTTGTAGACGTCCACTTCCTGTGAGACTCGCCCACCAGGCTGAACCACTTGCTGCCGTCATGGCTGCCACGGGGCGGCGGTCTGATTCCGTCATTCCTTGTACGTTTATTCGTTGGCATTCTGCTGTAGGGTCGAATGTTCCCTTCTCTTCCATTTGTTCATTCGCATGTTTTATATCAGTGTGGACCCATGATCCGTATCGATTTACTTGAAATTACCATCTGGTCCTTCGTTATTCATGTTAAAGCTCAGACCCAGCTCGTGCGAGTTCCTTCAAGCTGGCTTCTGTGTCCTTTTGACACGTCCCCATAATTCTTTGGGCATGTTCCTCTTCTCTGGCGCACTGTGATGGTACAGGCTTATCTTGCATGTTCCCTGCCCCGGCCGTGAAGTCAAGGAGCTGTGATTATTTTTAGTGAAGAGTAGCACTTGGAATTTAGACCGGGCTGTGGGTGAACTCGGTGTCACCAGGTGTCACTGTGTTTGTCCTCCCAGCAAACAAAACTAGTCAACACGTGCATGCGGTAAACATACAAAACCTGTTTGTGTGTTTGTGTTTGGGAGTGTGGCCCCCTCCCCGGCCCGGAGTGCCCCGGCACGTTCGCCCTGGCCTCCCTAGGAAGCCCACCTCCACGTCGCGTCTCTGCTGCTGATGAGGGTGACAGTTGTCACAGAGCGCACCTTGGAGGAGGAGGAACATGAGGGTCTAGGCGTGGAGGGTGCGCTGGACGCGGCACAGGTGCAGATCCAGCCCGAGGGGCCCGAGGGGTTCCCGCATGGTCAGAGGGGGACCCCAGACCCAGTGAGGAGGGCTGCGTGCGCCCTTGGGAAGGGCCCTGCAGCTGGGAGGGAGGGCCTTATAGAGGTCGCGCTAAGGCGTTCACTGTCCTGAGCTCCTTGGTGAGGTTCTGAAAAGTAATTTCTAAAAGGTGAATCGCAGGTGTGCATTTCGGTGCAAGCTAGTGTGGGATGTGGGCGGGAAGGATGACGGGTAACAGGCTTTGCCTCGTCGCTGCCCAGCACGCTAAGATGGCGATGGCTCCCATTTTACATTATTCAAATGTCATTTTAAAATATTCAAAGTTCTCCAAATTTTTGGAGTCTGATTTTTGTGTAACAATTTTTCCCTGTCAAGGACTCTCTGGTTCTCTGAGGTTCTTTGTAAGTGGCTCCAGATGTGTCCCTGTCACCCCCTGCCCGTTTTTGTTCGTTTCCACACCATTTGGTAAGCGGTGCAGTTGAAATGCATTAAATGGTCTTCAGCCTCCCAAAGTAACATGGAAATGAGTTTCCTTTTTACCTTGAATTAAAGTTCTTTTTTTTTTTTTTTGCTAAGGATAGAGAGATATATCCTGCACCCCAACGTGTGCTACAGTGAGGCAGGGTAGACCGGGCGAGCGTCACAGCCACGCCCCTTTGCCACAGAATACGTGATTTCATTTGCGTCCACCTTCTCAAAAGCAACAGTGCAGCATCTCTGTTCTCACACCCTTCACAGAGATGATCCTGGTTTTCACGTAGGAGGGCATAGCTGTTGTGTTTGCTACAATAGCAGTAATTGTAGATATCCTGTTTGTTTCCATGGTGAATGCATTGTTTCATGATATTTCATCACGTGGCCACTATTTACAACCGAAAAGAACTTTTGTGCGAAGGTAAAACTAATCTGCAAGTGAGAAAGTGGACACATCTTAAAATGGGAATAAAGTGCTGTCAGGCAAAACATTTTTAAAGCTCAGAGCTGCCCCTGTAACTCCCATCCCGGAGATCCCTGATGCGCTCGCTGGCGGCAGGATGCCAGGCCCTGCGTGCTGGCGAGATGAAGGTCTGCGGGGTCCTTTGTTACTGTCAGAATGCGGAGCGCTTGACAGTGCCCAGACCACCGCAGCACTGGATGAAAATACTGCACGTTACAAAATGTATTCATTGAAGCAGCTTATTAGCAAAATAAGTGAGGGCTAACGGTTTTTGTTACTTTAGTGGGCTCTGTTCAAGTTTTGCCTGTAGGAATGCCTTTGAAAATGCACTGCCACACATTTCAAGTGCCGAACTGGACGTCAGAATTTGAGTTGTTTTGAAATCCAGGGGAGATTAACCGAAGTAACACTATATTTATAAAGGAGATACTGGCTTTAGTAGGAACTTCACAGTGTGCAGTGGAAACCTCCAGAATCCTTCAGACAGAGGGAGGACCAGGTTCAGGAGTGCCTTTAACTGTGTGAGCTTCCCCTCCCCGAAACAGCAGGGCCTGCAGCCCTGCACACCACGCTCGACTGGTGGCGCTCCCCGAACCTGCCCCCCCCCCCCCAATGACACGCGAAGTAATGCTTAACTGTTCAGGTACATTTGAAGAGTCCTAGAAACATCTTAACTGGAGGTGGCATTTTTAGAGTGCATCCCTGCATCCCCAAGGGAATTCCCTTGAAGAGGGTGAGACTCCTGTTAGTTTGATGTTTAAAAAGAATCAGCCTTTGACACTTCATGGGTGTAAAAGATTTATTATAAAGTGATTTTTTGCCTTTGAAATAAACTTGGACACCCAGCGGTGTCTGACATTGAGGAGTCGTGTGTTCCACGGGTGAGAACCCAGCAGTCAGACACACGGCGTGCTTCTCGACGTCCTCAGTGAACCATGAGGGTCGCCGTGCCGGCACCTTCTCAGTGACGGCTCCTTGTAAATCTTTCAGACGCTCCTGAGGAAAGGAGGCCACACAGAAATGGAGCCTCTGCGTTTCTGTCAGGCTTTTCACAGAGAGCACGACACCCTAGTGGTCATCATCAGAAACGAAGATCTCGCGTCACATCTGCATCAGGTAGGTTTGGAAATGTCTTTCTTACAGAGACATGTGTAACAGGCATGTCATGTTATTCAGTAATTATCAGACTTGTCACTGCCTCTTTTATTTCGGGAAGAAGTTAAAACCCAGCACCACTGACACTAACTGGGAAGGTAATGGGGTTGAGGTGTGCGATGGAGGACGGTAATAGTCACAGCCAAGGTATGGATAGGGCAAAATGTGTTTCAGAGAGTTAAGAAAATTTTCATAGGAATTGAGGGAGGCTATAAAAAAGAGGAGATATTGGTAAATTTTCATCTAACAGTAATCCTTAAAAGTTGTTGTGACTGTTCACATATTGAATAAAAGTAGTTGCTTCTCCCAAGATCTGCCTGCCTCGCGGGCGCAGGCCGGGTGCACAGCCCTGCGGCGGGAGGCCGCACCCTAACCCAGCCCTCTTGCTCCGGCACCAGCGGAAGCTGGGACGGCACGGTGGGGCGAGTGTGCCAGCTGTCTGATTCTGGGGGCCCCAAGCCTGAGGCGTGCTGTTCCTCTCGCTGTGTCCAACCACTGGAGTTGTAGAGACCCCTCTGTAACTAACTACTTCTAATGAGTTGGCAGCACTGATGAACTGAGTTATATTCCTTACATGTGGCAGAATTACCCATCAGTCATCAAGGTTAAAGGTATTTTTGGCTGTTCCTGAATCTTGCAACTCTCAGATAAAATCGACAGAAACGACGCAGTGAACCTGTCTTCAGTGGGGGATCCTTTTATTGTTAACAGATTCCTTCTTTGCTGAAGCTGAAGCATTTCCCCAGTGTCACCTTCGCTGGAGTAGACAGCCCTGAAGACGTCCTCAGTCACACCTACCAGGAGCTGTTTCAGACAGGCGGCTTTGTGGTGTCAGACGACGGCGTATTGGAAACTTTAACATTAGGTTGGTCTTTAAACTTCGTTTTCTTTGGAATCTAGTCCGATCATTGTCTCACCCAGTGGCCCAGATAGTATTTCCAGAGAGAAGCTATTGACCCATTATCGGCCCCCACCTCTTGACAGCTGGGCCAGGCACCTCCCACCAAGCTGTCGCCTCATTTCACAGGTGGTCTTCGCCACCACCCCGGGCCCATGCTTCCCTGTCAACTCCTGGTCATACAGATTTGAGACTTGTATTTGATCCCTTCACTTGCCAAATCAACTGTGTGTTAGTTTTTTGTTTAGAATCAGCTCATCTCCATTTGTTGCCATCAGACCTACCTTCGTGTCCATAGCAGGGAAATCTACAAAAACGGCTGCTAAACATTTATCTGCTTGAACAGCATGGGTGTGAACTCTGGCGCTCACTTGACCTGAGCAGTTCACAGCGGTGTTGTTCACAGTCAGCCGGAAGCTGGGGACCTGTGTGTGTGTGTGTGGGGGGGAGCTGCTTCCGTTACACCGGGACGGGCGGTACAGAGGGCCCTGTGTAGTTCCCTCGCGTGTCAGAGCCCAGGGCAGACACTTTCCTGTATGTCAAGCCCACCCTGGCCCTGACCACTGTAAATTCCCTGGACGCCACTTCTGAACAGCGCAGATTCTGCACAGACACTGGACTACGAAGTGTAGATATGTATTAAGAAACCTAGACTTTGGCCGTGTGATGTCTCTACCACGTTGAGAGCATCCGTGCTGGTCATTAGGGCTGAGTGGAGCCACATGAGTGCAGGGGGACCCTGCCAGCCACACATGGGACAGCGGTGGTGTGCATTCACCTGGGTGGCTCTTGTTCTTTACAAGGAATAATTTCTGAGCTTTGACTAGACAAGCCACAAACTTTAAAATACACTTTTTATTCTGTAGTTCAACTGAAGGAAATTGTGAAAGTCCTGGAGAAACTAAATGGAAATGGCAGGTGGAAGTGGCTGCTTCACTACAGGGAAAATAAGAAGCTAAGAGAAGATGTCAGGTGAGCCTCGCCCGGAAACGGTGGCCGTGTCCCGGACTGTCAGCGCCGGGGCGCGCGGGATGGAAGCCGTTTGCGTCACACACAGTGTTTGGATCTGTTGGTTGGGGTTTCAGGTCCGTGGCAGAGCTTTCAGTGTGTTGTGAGCATCAGCGAGAGTTTGAGGCCCAGGCTTTGAGTAGCTGCGTCTAGACTAACAGAAGCAGAGAAGTCTAATGCAGGGGCCCCGGGATGTCCCAGGGTTAAGTTCAGGCCCCACTGCTATGACCTTTAAAAAATAAAACGAACTGGCCCCTGGCCACATTAATGTTTTTTTAGGCATCATAAACAGAAGGAAACACTGACATGAGAATATATCCTTAACTGAATTTTACCCTTAGAGTGTCAGTAGGCAAACCACCTTAAATGTGCAGAATAAAATCAACAGTGTTTTTAGAAGAACAGTCTTGATGGATTCCTCGACTGTAGAGAGCTGGGCAGGCGGGCTAAAGGCCTGCCTCGGGCACTTGAGGTGGTTATTTAGTGTCGCTCATCTTGCTCTGACTGTGCAGGAGAGGTCCACGGCCCGCCCCACTCAACGTGTGGGACTGGCGCCCAGAGAACAGGCCTGACTCGGGTGGGACACGGAGTCAATCCGTCTGGAAGCTGGGCCTGTGCCCCAGGGTGCGTCTCAGACGACAGACATTTTCTTTCTTTCCCCACGCTGCCGTCTCCCAAGGAGAGCAGACCGAAGTGTGCGTAGTCCAAGTGCATGAGGAGTTGAAGGGAAAGCTGGCTTACGAGTTCAGGGACGACTGTGCTCAGGAGGGCCACTGGGGCAGGACAGCTAGTAGCTGCCAGGGTCGGGGCTGTAACCGCGACCTCGCTAGCTGGCACTTCAGCAATAATGACAAGCTAATTAAAGCGCCAAGATGCCGCAGCACACCCATAATTAGTGAGTGAACTTCGCATTCGTACAACTCTGGGTACACGGAAGTCCTCCCACCACTGGTGGCACTTGCAGTGTGTTCTTCAGGCCATGCTGGTCTGGCCTGACGGGAGCTCATCGCATCCTCTGACCTTTGGGGAATTTATCTGAAACTAAAACGAACCCTAGCTTTTAAAAACCGCTATTTCTACAAAGGTTTTTATAGCCGTGGGTGGTTATCAGTAACTACAAAACCAGCCTCAACTCCATTTCTAGGCAAATATAAGAAATAGATATGTAAAATAATGCCACAGAACTTGACACAGGAAGTATAGTTTCTGTTTAGTAACATAGAAGAAATGGTATCTGAAAGCTGTACAGTGATGCCAGTCATAAACTAATATATACACAAGGTAAAGCCTGGAAGGGAATTCACACGACGTGGGTACTGCCTGTCACTGGAGTGGCGGGGACCTGTGTGACCTCCATCAGGGAGGAACATGAGTGCAGGACAGATGGACTGAAGAGCAGAGGAAGAGAAAAAGATGGGTAGTAACAAGATTTAAAGGATGGTGAGAAATTAAAGAAAATATAGCTGTTACATGATTTTAATGAGAGGTTTTGAAGAGAAAAGATTTGGAACCGCTGCTGTGTAACAGAGGATGCAGTGAGAGGTCCCCTGACTTCCCAAGAGGCTTGCCCAGCAGGTATCAGAAGTCTGGGTGGGTGAACAGGTAGGTGGCCCTCCTGCTTGCAGTGAGGACTGTGCCTTTGTTAGAATCCGTATTTGCAAAAGAAGTTTGCTTGTGATGCTTTGAGGGAACGTGACAGGAAGGCAAGTGTGTCGTGGAAAAGAACAAAGGGAACAAGGATCTCAGGAGTGTGAGTATAGCGAATGCAAGAAAAGATCTAAGAATAAAACAACAGAAAATTAAGATGCAATAAAAGAAGTCTGTAAACTTACACTGAACCTAAATTTAACATTTGTACGGATTTTCCAGAATGGATTCCACTGCATATAAGAAGAACTTAATATTGAAATTGTATCAGAGCGCAAACATCATCGAATTGCTTCATTATCATCCGTGTGACTCTCGATCGTCAACCAAAGCAGAACATCTGAAATGTCTACTGAACCTGCAGATCCAAAACATCCAAGCCAGGTTCGCTGTCCTCCTGACAGGTAAAGTCACAGTCTCAGTCCTGCCTCATTCTCATCAGTCACATGCAAAAATAGGCCAACTCTAGACATGTCCTTGCAGGTGGAACCACTGGGCACCCTGAGCCATGTGCACGTGGCCAGGGACCGGCTGCTTGCTGGGCGAGGGAGGGGGACCACAGGTTGTCTAGTTTATCATCCTCGAATATAGTTTCTTTCTATTAAGTTTCATCATCTCCTACAAGTCCTTAATTTTATACTTTAATTTTTTAATGTGATTCTTAAGCAAGCTTTTAACAATTATTTAAGGAATGACTATAGCTGTCATTTCTTAGTGGTTTTCAGCGTCTCCTGCTTTCCCTCCAGAGGTGGCTGCTCTCAAAACTTGAAACCTTTTCCTGTGCTTGAACCGGGTTCCTTTTTACCCATACAGTATTTACAGTATTATGGGGTCATCAAAAGATATTTTTTAACGAAGGGGCGAGGGGTTCCTGCTACTTTAAAAAGTGTACATTAATGTTGAATAACTGGTTTATACTCCTGAAACTAACATAACATTGTGTCACCTATAGTTTTTAAAAAGTACATTGATGAATTTTTCACCAGAAGTTATTTTTCTTTTACAGAAAAGCCTACTGCCTCCACAGAAGTCTTTGAAAACAGTGGCATCCTTGTTACAGATGTAAACAGCTTTATTGAAAATATACAAAAAGTAGCAGCTCCATTTAGGAGTAGCTATTGGTAAGAACACTTTTTCTAACTCCTGTCTGTGAGGAAGTGGTTGCCCAAAACCTGTTCTTTACCTTATAGATCCTGCTGTACACTGAAAATGTTTAGGGGTGGAGGGATGTTCTGAAATATGCAATAGGCAGCCTACTCTGAATTACCCATTTTCTGGAAATGACATGCATTCTCACTGTACCTCAGTCCTGATCACCAAGACGAGATGATGTGACCTCACGGTGTGTAGTTTTCTGCAGCAGGTAACACCCAGTTTATAAAATAGTAATTCCATCTTTAAAACAAAATAACCGAGAACTATCAATTTTGTGTCTCTCCAGGTGATTCAGCTGCAGCTTGCCTAGATGTTAAGATGTCAACTACAAATTGAATGTTTCCTTTTCTTTGAAAACTTTGAGGTACACATGAGGCTTTTACGACTTGGGAGAAAGTTTTCCTGCTTGTTTTTTGATATTCTGCTTAAAATGTCTGACTTCATTCACAGTGGCAACCTTAGTTGTCCGTTAGCTTTGGGTTGCAGTGTTACTTTGTTTTAAATTATTTTCACTTTAAACAATGCCTTGAAAGCTATTAATTGAACTCAGTGTTAAAAGTAATTGTATAAACGTGTTTACTCAATTGTAGCAAAGAGTCTGTTTTAATCAATAGCTTTGTTTATGCATGTTAATGTCAAAAAAAGGCCTAGATGTAATGCATGTTAGAGTCTGTTCTTAAAGGTTTTACCACCTTTATAAAAACTATAATCTTAACTGTTTTATTTGCTATTATTCAAGCAACACTACATAAAATTCAACTTTTTTCTAAGTGGTACAAATTTATAAACTGTCATTTTTCACTTACTCAGTTTTGTATATATACAGTACACTACAAAATCAGCTCTTCTGAGGCAGAAATATTTATATTAGAAATAATTTCTACAATCTTTAAAGTGTGAAACCAAGCAAAAACATTTGTAAGATACATAGTATCTATTTGGAACAAAGGTTTTTAAAACTAATTTGTTTCATTTTTTTTTAAAATAAAGACAACTAAAAACTGTTTCTGCAATGACTGGATAAAAATAAGTGGAGTTGTAGGGATGTCTCAGCAGGGGGGGCCCTACCACGCATGTCACTTTGGCCCTGAGCTGTCAACTCTGGTCCCCAGAAGCCTGCCCAGTGCTCTCCCCTCCCCAAGGCAGGCGCACTGAGCAGCAAGCTCCAGAAAGGACATCCGCAGGACTAAGTGTTATTGACACGCGCTTTTGCTTAGAAACCCATGTTATAATGTACCTTAGGGATAAGAATCTAATTAGATCATAAGCGATATTTGGTACTGAGCCATTTCATGAGTACCTGTTGCTACCTGCCAGACGCTATCCACCTGACACACTCATCTTTTAGGTTGTACCTCAAATGTTCATCTCCCCTGGCTGAAACGCCTGCCACCACCCAACCCACAGGGCCACCTTTCAGTTCCCACTACCTTTTCTATGACTGTTTTAACATGTAACCAAGCCATAGAACAATGGGTCTAGACTGATCTCCTCCATCTTTGTACCCCATCAGACCGGCGGTAAGCAGCAGCTGAGTGAAGAACATGCAAATACTACTAATCCAGCGTGTGCATCTGCCTGCACGAGTAGTTTACGTTGTGAGGGCAATGCCTGCTGGAACTTTAGATAACCTCATCACGCAGAGCAGTGGGTTCTCAACTGGGGTGATCTGTGCCCCGCGAGGCGTTCTAGTATCTGGAGACACTTCATTACCCTAGTTCTTTTAATAGGTCGTCTGCCTTCTGTGAGAACCAACATTCACCGTTAAGAGAATACACACAGTTGTCACCTTAGGTAAATGATTCCTATCCAGGGAGGCTCAAAATTATCAGGGTGACTAAAGACGATTTTTAAATAAATAAGTTACATGAAAACATTAAAATACCTATTCCACCTGACAACTCACTTATAAACACTGCTGTAAGAAAAATTATCAAAGGCACTACCCTGCAGCTGTGTGGAAAATACTTGTTCTCAGCCACTACTAAGACCAAGTCGCATGGTTCCGGTGTGTTGAGTGTAACTTGGGGTCTACTCACAGTGAAGCCGGCTGATGGGGACTCTATCCATCCAAGTTCGCACTGTCACAGGTGTGGCGCACGCACTCCTCCCTGTGGCACCTCTGCGAGCACCAGTGTCAGCTGCACTGAAGGAAACAGACAGCCGGGTCACTGCTGGCACCACGCGCGGGGCTCTTACCTCAGGACACAGACAGACCAATCGAGAGGGAACTGGTTTCCAGAGTTTGGCTTTATTTTGCAGTACAGAAATCACGTGGAGCCATTCTGAGACAGGCGTCATTGAAGGAGGGGCTCTGTCAAGTCGATACTGCGTAGCAGCTTGGTCCGCCGGAGAAGCCGCACTTGGGAAACAAAAGCAGCTTCTACAAATCGACCTGCTTTATGATCGGTTTCGTCCCCCTTTGCTCTCCTCAGTTATTCGGTTAAAACACTGCACACGGGCTTCCTCCAAAATGACTCAAAGTCTGGAGCTGGGTTAGAATTTTCAGGCCACATAAACCAGACTTGAGGCTGTGCTAAATGGCACTGTCTTAATACTTGACAGGAGATAAAATGTGAGCTACACAGAAAACCACAGGGTTCTGTCCTGTTACGGGACATTCGGTTTCAAATTTACTGTCACCACCAGGTACTGACCCAGGGCCCGAGCAGAAGCGCATAACTGCAAAGCCTACGCTGATTAAGATACAATACTGTATTGAATTCCCTCTATTAGTATCACAACTTTTTAAAATTTATTCTTCACTAGAAAAAAAGCCAGCATTGCTTAAACTGTACAGAGTGTGGTCACCTGCCAATTCTGAGTAGCCACTCCAGGAAAACAAGTTAATACATGATATCGGAAAAGGGAGGCGTACTGACTGGTGCAGCCCTCGGCAGCCCTCTGCTGTGGTTACAAAAGCGGGCCTCACGAGATGGATCTCAGACGTTACGAATCATTTGCCAAATTTTAAGTTTGTCCTAATTAGATGGTAACTGTATCGCTGTTAGTCTTCCCCATAGATGTCATTTTTCTTGCGCTTCATCTCCTCAAAGTCGAACTCTGACCCCGTCATCCTCTTATAGATGTCCTTAATGTCGTCGCAGGTCGTCTCAAAGTGAGTGGTAGCATCGTAGGCACGGGAAATGAAGATCTGGAAGTAAAAATGAGAAATTCATGAGCCCCCTCAGGGGGGTCTCCCCGGGGAGCTTGGGGACACCCTCTTCAGGTCACCATGCTCACCTGGCTCTCTGTTCCCAAATCCTTTGGTACGAGCAGGTCGCTGATGCTAACGAATCTGGATAAAAAGAATTAAGTGAGCAGGTGAGCTGACCCCACGCCCACGCGCTGCTCTGCCGGGACCGGGAGAGCAGAGACGAGGGCCGTGGCACGGGCCTCGCGGGGCCCGTCCACAGACCCCGGCCGTTTCCGCTGGTGCTCACGAACGCGTCACTCACTTCTGCTCGATTGGCTCCAAGAGCTCCAGAGCGGGTCTGATCTCCTTCTCGGGCTCCTTGGTCTCCACGGTGGTGCTGACGATGGCGATGTACTTGCCCTGTGCTGCCACGTTGTGTGCAGAGGAGATCATGCAGACGTAGATGTCTGGAAATGAGTCACCATCTCACTGCTGAGGTCTGCGAACCCCGGGCCTGCGTGTGCTCAGGCTCACCCGTGTTTCATCGAAGCGAATTAAAATTGCTCAAAATAGACAGTACCTTCTAAGCTAAGTGCTATGTATGTGGAGGCAAGCAGGGTCACACACGGAACATGCGAATATTTAGCGACTTTTAGCCTACCAGAGATCAAGAATGTAAGTGACAGTGACCCGCCGGACATGGAAATGAGACTCTCCCTCCCAGCTGCGTCACAGGTTAACTGAGAACCTGGCAAACTGCAGTAACCTTGGGAGCGTCTGCCTCGCTAAGCCCCGTGGTTAGAACGGTTCTAAGTGGCTAAGAAATGGTTTATTGGGCACAGATGCTCCTCCGCTTAGGACGGGTACATCCTGTCAAGCTATCGTAGGGGGACAATATCTTAGGTAGAGATGTATTTAATACACAAAATGGCAACATCATTTAACACAAAGCCTGTTTTGCAATAAAATGGTGATTGTCTTCATTTATTCAGTAATGTGCTAAAAGTGAAAACCAGAATGGCGGTTATCACTTTTGTACCATCTTAAGGTCAAAAAATCCTAAATCGAACCATCATGAAGTGGGGGGACGTTCTGTACTGATTATAGTTATAAATTGGCCTAAGCTGAGTTGCCGTAAGGAACTCATAATTCCATAGGCCCCGTTGGTGTGTATACCACTAAGCAACTACATCATGTCCAGTTCAGAAGGAATTACTGGGTTCCCTTCTCCTCTCCTCATACCTTTGCAGACCCAAGGCTCCGCCTGGGAACCCCTGAAAAGTTACTCTGCCTAAGTCTCTGTGTTCTAGTAGCGATCTTCTAGATAGATTTTGTTTCCTATATGGAAAAAAGAAATACAGACAGCTCCTAACTGTCCGCTTTAAAGCCTTAATCCCCCTTAAACTGAATTTTTGATAAAAGATTTAGGGCTTCCTACTGGAGGGAAGACGAGAAAAGCCGGTGGATGAAAACAACTGGCTAAAGCAAAGATGAGGAATCACGATTTTAGAGTTGAAGCGTGATCGTATCAGAGAACGTGAGCTGTGTTCTAGCACACTGCTAAAGTCAAATACAAGTATTAAGCTAATGATGACTGAGCAGCAGCAGCAGCAGCTCAAATAGTGGAGTCAGGTCACTAGTGAGCACAAGCCCACGAGCCAGCACGCAGAGGCCGGGACGCTCCCGCCGCTCGGCCTGAGGAGGGGCCCGGGGCCGCGCGTGGAGCCCAAGGCAGGACTCCCCTGGTCTAAGGTGTTCCTTCCGCGTGGCCACTTAGGTCTGAGCTAAAAGGGCTCCATCTTGCTTTGTTTTCCATGTGTAATCTAAAGCTTCCTCACTATAACAGCAGATAAAATTGAAATTTGGGGTAAAACAAAGCCAATTATATCCAACAAAATTCTACAAATAGCCGATCTTTGAAACTCACCCGACTTGCGATTGACCTGATTCTGTGGGATGATGATCTGGCAGGAGCTGGCATCACTGGTGTTCTTGATGGGGTGGCTCAGGATGCAGATGACCCGGATCACCTGGCCCACCTTTTCTACCCGGTCTTTCACGTAGCTGGGGTCACAGATGAGCTGCTTACAGCGGGCAATCTGGAACAAGATGGTGACAGGCTTTATGGTATTCAGAGTTCAGGAGGAATTCAGGTAGTATAATGATGCCACTGACTCTTGAATATAATCTGTTATCTTCATAAAGTAACTGCAGATAATTACTAAAAGGTATAGATAGCTATTAAAACTAGCCTGGCCAACAACCCCTACAGATTCTCCTGGAAAAGAGCCAGTAATTCTAAATCCTATGCAAATATTAGGAAAACTGTTGCACAGTCATCAGAAGCATAAGTTTTAGACCTGGGCAGACCAGGGTTCAAATCCTGGCTCTACCCAATCTCGGAGGGTTGTCAGGATTAAAGGAAACAGTGTTTATGGCCTGTCATTATATGTGACCATAAAGAGTCAAGAGCAAACCTTCTGTAAATGCTACTGGCCTTACAAACCTACCGGAATCATTCTTCCCTTAATGCTGTGTTTCCTAAGTAAAACTTAAACTGCAAGATAAATCATATCGCTTTCTTCCCCTTTACATCAAAGCCTTGAACTAAGAAAGAGGAAGCAGCTCTGTGAAGCAAAGAATGAAATGAAACTGCAGAAGACTGAGAGAGCAGGTTAAAACACTTGTCCACATTCTCTAGACACCTGCTACGCTGAGAGCCTGAGGCAGCCACAGAAGAGCAACGGCAAAGGCTCGGGTGGCCAGCCAGGGACGCGGTCTCCACCCGCCGGTTGGACACCATCAGGGACACCACAGCTACGTTCAGCTGAGTTTCTGAGCAGTGCTAAGTACCTGTAAGGGTCGCCACTCCATGAAAGAGTGATCTGGTTTGAGAGCTCGCAAGAAAATGCAGGACGTCCGCTTTAACAAGAGTACCAATGATTTATATTCGAATTTGAGAAACACTGCTCAAAACTCCACCTAGCCAGCTCCACAGCTAAACACCAAGTTAAAAAAAATAAATGCTAATAATTAACAACAATATTTAACAATTTATTACTACCTAATAATTAATAAAATGGGTCAGTACTGACCAAGCCCAATTTCAAGCAATAAATTATATATATAACAAATAAAGCTAAGTTTAAATGAAAATTTGAGAGACGGGCACCAGCCCTCGCTCTATACACAAGACTTATCTAGAAGTCACCCACACGGAACGACCCCAGAGCATCGGCCCGTTGTCTCAACTACGGCGCGGCCTCTGGCGCTGGGCTTCCCAGAGACCGTCGGTCCGAACCAGCAGCAACTCCACACCAGGTGAGTCCTTATGACACATGAAGTGTCCTTCGCAAGAGCAGTATTTTTGAAAATGCAGAGCGACGTACCTCTCCCTCAGACTTCACGCCGACCACTCTTCCGTTCTCCACGATGATTTCCCCGATTGGTTTGTTCAGCATGTAGGTGCCTCCGTAGATGGCGCTTAGCCTAGAAAACGTTCAGCGTGACAACTGGTAATTTATAACGGTCTCGACTGCTAGTGTTTTTTCTTAAATCTTAACGGGTTTTAGGCAACATGTTTTTGCTCAGTTTCCTTCTAAAAGGTGTTAGTTTACAAGTCATTAAAGCCTTGATTAAGAAGTTCAAACCACGATGTCTCGCAAACAGTGACCAGCGAAGCGATGGGGGGGATGGTTTATATGGGTCTGATCCTCCCGCATGTAAATGAACTGGACACCAACCAAACAAGGAAAAAGCTGCCAGGAGCCCTGGGGAGCGACGAGGCGTTTCCGTGGTTTATGTGGACGAACCCCCCGGGCCTCAGCGCCCCACCAGAGGCAGAGCCCACGGGCTCACCGCCTTATGGCGTCGGAGGACAGAATCGGGCTGTGAAAGGGATGAGGATGGGGTGGCGGGGGGGTCTTACACAAGGGGGAGCCTAATCTGTGAAATGGCGTCAGACCCGCACCTAGCTCTGGGAGTGGTGCCGCACGAGAGATGCCGAGAGCCAGGCCGAGCGCCAGGCCGAGCAGTGGCTGGCCGCGGCAGAGGCGCGCGGAAGCCGCAGTGCGTGTGGGCCACGAGGACGAGGCCGGGTGGAGCCTCCACACCCTGAGCTTTCCACCGAAATCCGATTATCCTAAAACAAAGAATTCAGACTCCCCACCCTGAAAAAAGGTAAAGCCAAGCCTCCAAACCTTGAAAGCAAATGGTCGATAATTTACCTGCCTGCTCAAACAGAAACCAATACTCTTCAGAGAAAGGATCTAGCACCCCTACAGTGCACCAGTCAGTATGTCCAGCATACAGCTAAAAATTACACGTACAGAAGCGAAACGTGAGCTGAAGTAAAGAGGCTCAGCGACCGGCACAAACACGCTCATGTTACTAATGCTAAGAAAGGCAGAGGGCTCGAAGGCGGCTACCGTAACCGCGGTCAAGGACAAGCATCCTGCTTCAAGAATGTTATATTCGGGAGTCACAATGAGATACAGAAGCTCGAGAAAAATTTAAACTATATTTAAAAACAAATTCTAGATCTACAAAACGCAATATTAAAAAAACTCTCAGAATGGGATAACAGCCTACTGGAAATAAACAAGAGTCAGTGAACTTGGCAAATGAACAGATATTATCCAATGTGAAGCAGGGAGAGAAAAAAAGACGGAGAGAGAAATGCGCAGGGCCTCAGTGACCAACGGAGTAATACCGAGCACCTGACGTACAAGCGGAGAGAGGACAGTCACTAACAAATCCCCATGCGAAAAATCAAGTCACACATCCAAGCGGTTCACGAATTCAAAGTGAAACCACACGGTCCTAGGCAAATCCTATGAGACCAAAACTCGAAGAAAACCTTCAAAGCAGCCACGAGGTGAGGTGCAGGGGAATCACACACGGACAACTAGTGACAGCTAACACAAATGTACACACACACACACACACACGCAAAAAAAGAAAATCTGCATTATTAACTCTTTGCCAACACGTCTTCAAAACAAAACCTCTCGGCAAACTATGAATAAAAAGGAATTTAAGCTAAGCAGAGTCAGGCCTGGTTAGTACTTGGATGGGAGACCACCTAGGAAGACCAGGAGCTGTAGGCGTAAAAAATAAAAAATAAGGGACTGTAAACCGTGAGGTCAACCAAGGGTTGCCTCCCTTAAAAAAAAAAAATATATCTGACAAAACCATCTACAGAAAGCGCACAGAAAACCTTCAGCAACAGATTGGAAACGTTCACCTCCAGACTGAAAACAAAACGAGGCGGCCCGTTCGCACGCACCGCTTCCGCCTCCCGGAAGCCCCGGCCCCGCACACCGCCAAGGCGGGGAAACTAAGGCTCGAATAGAAGCCAGCCCCTCTCCACAGACGAGACCGTGCCGCGAACGCGACGACGCTAAGAAATCTACGAAACTCAGAACCTGCAGAGTAAGCAGCAGCTCACAGCTCAGAAGGTCAGTATACAGAAGTTAACTGTGTTCCTGTGCATTAGCCAACAAGTAACTAAAATTTTCAGTAACAGCGGCATCGAAATAAACACTGCTTCCAAATACGTGTGACCAAGAAAAGTGCTAGGTCTCTGCAGCGAAAGCCGACGGACCGCGCACCGCCGAGGCGAGCAAAACCGGGGGCCGGTCTGCAAGCTCCCGCGCGGGCCGGGAGCCGGTGACTGCCGTGCGCCCCGGCCACAGCGCCAGCAAGCGCTCTTCCCGGAAACGGAGGACCTGCTCCGAAATGTAAGTGGAACGGCCCAGAACGGAAACGACTCTCGAAAAGGAGAGAGTTGGGGGCTTACATTACCTGACCTCAGGACTTGCCCTAAAATTCTATTAGCGTTCGGGACGGTGTGGTGATGTGTTAAGAGAAACAAAAGGCTCCCTGGGGTACGACAGACACGCGCGCGCGGCCGCCTGGGCCCACGCGAGGCACGCGGACCACCGGAGACGGGCGCCTCTTCAATGAAGTGTCAGACATAAATAGCGATGTGGAAAATAGGATCTCGGAGTCTTACCTCGCCCCCCACGCCAACGTATTTCAAGATGAATCACAGATTTAAACAAAGTGAAAACTATCAAGCTCCTAGTAAAGGCAAGGGAGATTATCAAAAAGATAATCTCTTTTTGAGACAGGCAAAGCTTTCTTAGCTAAGAGACCAAAAGCACTGCGACCATATCAAAAAAACATTTGATGTATTTCCCACAGCCTGGCAGAAAACATTTGTAATGCAGATATCTGGCAAAAGACTTGCCACCAGGAAACTTCGAGATCTCTCACAAATCACAAAAAGCCCAATCTTTAAAAACATACAGAAGAAATGAGCCATCACACACCACAAAATTGTACGAGCTCATGAAAAGGTGATCAGTATCAGTCCTCAACGACGAGACATCTCACCCACTTGGGTGGTCCAAATGAAAAAGACCGAGGTGACACGATGTTGCCGAGGGTGCGGAGCAACCGAAACTCACTCCGCTGAGAGCACGACCACCCTGGAAAGCTGCCCGGCAGCGTCTTGTGAGGTTGAGCGTGCACTGTCCCGACAGCCAGCAATTCCGCCCCCGGGTATCTACTCCAAAGCAATGACGCCTACGCCCACGCAGCCTTTTACACAAAAGCTCCCAGCAGCGCTATTCCTGACACCACGAAACTGAAAACCCGGGTGACCAGCACAGGACCCACATGGTGGACCCCTCCTCAACATTTAAGAAACGGGCTCCGGCTCACGCGTCGACACGGATGCACCTCGAAAACGTGAAGCAAAGGCCCGACACGAGTGAGGACGTACTGCATTATTCCCTCTATGGGAATTTCAAAACCAGGCAAAAGCAATCACTGGCCACACAGGTTCACACATTTATCAAACTCAACCTTTTCACTGTAGAGCTGTGGTTTTACTTCAATAAAAACAAAAAGCACCTCGCTGCTCACAGCCACGTCTCAGGCTCCGGGGACGGTGAGGTTTGCGGCCCGCGGGCTTCTCAGCGAGCAGGGTAAGCGTGTGCTCTTACCTGGCAAAGCCCTGTGGCAGCTCCCCAAGGCCGTAGAGTGGATACAGGTATGGGCTTTTTCCGTATCTCGCCAAAGACTCGCTGTAAAGTTTAATCCTGTTAATGGTCTCACAGCACGGCTCGTCTAAATAGCTGGAGGAGAGGAAGTGAATATTAGAAAAGGGCTTCGGATTTCACTCGTGTCCCATTTCTTTTCCTGAAGTGATTTCAATTAAATACCTTTGTATTTTACTTGAAAGGTTCTCACGTTAATTCGCAGCTAGAACCTCTTCTTTCACTGTATAACACAGCTAGATACTCATTTTCTTGAAATTTCCACATTGAAGAACTGGGAAATTCAATTAGTGTTCCAAAAACATATATGAATCTAAAAACCAAAAAACTTACTCATCAGTTCTGTAAAGCGCCAGGGCGTGACCGGTAAAATCTATAACATCTTGGCCCAAGTCAAATTTCTTATACACCTCACGCATTGGAGTCTTCTTAGGGTCAACGCCCTCAAAAGTTCTAGAATCTTTCTCATCGAAGTTGGCAACATACACTAGGAATTTTCTGAAGCGACGTTTTTCAAACAGCCCCATTAAGCCTAAAAAAGAATTTTCCAAAGAGCACACACTTACAACAGGACAGTGAGGAAAAGAAAGTCTGAGAAGAGTGAAAGATGCCACGTTATCGTCTGGGGCTTTTAAGGCGATGTGCGTTTGAAAATACGGGTGTCTGACAATATTTTAAATAAACTGACAATTACAACAGCTCAGTTAGGTCTTTAATTTTACAGTGCAATTACAAGTAATTAGAACCAGTACTTAACTAAATGTAATGTCTACTCTCTTATTAGATATGAGGTAAACAGGACTTTGAAAACTATTATTCAAGAAGGCATCCGTCTGAATGTTCTTTGAAAAACTCTGGCCTGTACTTGGCCAATGGCCTGAAACCTTGGATGCTCTTCCTTTTCTTTTTCTGTATTCTAAGACGCATCCCGGCATTTAACGGGGTAGAAGCTCAGCTACCAAGAGCAAAGTGCCCTCATGTCGGTTACGCTGCTAGTCACTTTACTGCAGGCCTCGAGAACCAGCTCACCGCTTCTCATGCTAAAAAGCAGACGAGGCGACAGCTGCAAGTCACCACCTGCTCCCTACACCCTCGGCTCTTCCTACCAGTCACTATTACCTATGTTTGGCGTGAATCTAGAGATCACACACATTTCTCACTGATTTGACAAAAATAATGCTTGACCAAACAACAAATGTTTAATGGAACCTTGTGAACTGTCACAAGAACCAACAGTGTATACAGCTCCTAAAAAAGCCAATGGTCACCAGGCTACGGTGACAGAAATACTGTCCTGAGAAAGCAGCAGCCCGCTGACGTGACTGAGCAGACAGCGCGTGGACCGCCGTGTCTGGTCTGGCCGCAGTGCCGTACATCCAGGATGGCCTTGGCAAACCAGAGAACGTCTAAAGAAAAGTGGTCAAGACAGCACACTACATGAGCAACGACCCCAGGAACTGGGAATGTTTAGCATGAGGAAGAGAATTAGAGGTATGCGATGGTTAAAACACCCCCAACCTGTGCTTGCACACTACACGGTGCAGTATTAGGGGTGTGGGTTCCGTCTGCCAGATCTGGCTTCAAACACTTCCACGCGTCAGGGGCCAGGCTGCTCTGGGCTGCCCTTCCACACCTGCAGGATGGACAGCGGCGCCCTCATCCCGCGGGTGTAGGAGAGCAAGGCAGATGGTACTCGCGGAGCGCCTGGTACCACATGCCCGCATAATGCTCAGCCCGAGCTACTACTATGAAACAATTTGTTCTTTTCTTTCTCTTGAAATTCTCTACCTCTACACTTTTGCTTATTTATTCTGCCTAAAATCTTCTTGCTTGTCACTGTGACTTCAAAATCCTATCCACTAATATAAAAACAGCTAATTAGTGTAAAATTCATGAAACCAGATACTGACAGGTAAATTCTACTGTAAATTATACCTTAATAAACCTAACCTTAAAAATAAATGCATTAACCTGTTTATTTTTGCAAAAAGAAACATAAGGATATACTAGAAACAGGTAAAAATAATTACTTATCGGGGTGGAAAGATGGGAGTGGAAAATAAGAACTAGACTTCTAAATATATCCTTTGATATAATTTTGGCTTTCAGATCAAGTAAATGTTTCATATATTTGAAAAAATTAAATCAAAATTGAAAAAATAAAACTGCTAAAAGGTAAATTCTTCAATTTTTGTTAAATGAAGGTAGCTGAATTTATTAATATAGATAAGAAAGCTATTTTTACCATACGACCCAGCAATCTCACTTCTGGATTTATCCAAAGATACTGAAAATGCTAATTCAAAAAGACACATACACCCCTGTGTCCAATTTACAATAGCCAAGATATGCGAACAACCTAGGTGGACAGATAAGATGCAACATATATCTACACAATGAATATCGGCCACAAAAAGAAGGAAATCTTACCATTTGTGACACCATGGATAGACCTAGAGAGTATTACGCTGGGTGAAATATACCACAGAGAGACAGATACTATTATTTCACTTATATGTGGAATCTAAACACATGCACACAGGTACAGAGAATAAACCGATGGCTGCCGGACAGGAGGAAGTGGGGGATGGGAGAAAAAGGCGACGGGATGGAGTGCAGGCTGCCGGTGGTGAGTCATGGGGGTGTGGGGTACGGCGCAGGGAACACGGTCAACACCGTAGCAATGACTGTGTGGTGCCAGGGGGGGACGAGACTCATCAGGGGACCGTTTGCAAGTTACATAAATGTCTAAGCACTATGTTGTACCCCTGAAACTAACGTCAACTACAACTAAACTAAATTTAAAAAATAAATGAGAGGTAAAGAGAAAAAAAATAAAAAAGCACAAACTTTGCTTAAAGGGATTCTGTTCAAGCCCTTGCACTCTTTTTCTATGTAAACGCTATCTGGGTTACACTTACTGTCACAAGATTGAAAGTAATTTCTAACACGATTACATCACTAACTCCCCTCAACCTAACTGAGGGCCACTCCTTTCCTTCCCCAGGTGGCAATTCTAACCTGGCCACAATTCTTAGTGCTATTTCTTATTATCCGGCTCTAGTGTCTTTCAACATTTTATGCCCAACATTTTCTCCCCCAATAGCAAGAACTAAATAAACAGAGTTAGAGAAACTGCCAAAATAGTTGCGAAAACATTTCCACACTATACCGAAATAACCACTGGACAAGTCAGGGGCCCCGTTCCTGCCCCACCCCGCGCGGCCTCCACGGGGCTCACACAGACCGTCCTCCGCAGAGCACTGCACAACCCAGGCGCCTGGGGACAGAGGGCTCTCCCGGGGGCGTTTGCTGTTCCAGAGAGAGCCTGGAGCTTGGAACAGGAAGTGCCAACCAGCAACCCTTGGCTGAGCCAGCAGAGGGAGCAGTTTCCGACAGACCCACTGGGATCCCCAAAGCTGGGTTTGGAGGAGGAAGAGGCACCCGTCAGGAGGCCAGGCCTCCGGGGGCGCCCTTCCCTGCTCCGCGCATGGGTTGAGTGATGCAGCCAGGGGTCGCTCAGCCCGGTGACAGAGCCCACGGGTGGTGCAGCCATCCGGCCAGGGTCCCAGCTCCAACCCTGCTAGCTACCACCTGTGTGATTTCGGGCCCGAGCCTCACCTCATGAAAGTGTTTTCAATGCCAAGTAAGAAAATGAATGTGGGGTGTGTAGCACAGAGTCTAGCACACAAACACTCAAAAGAGAGATGGCTGTAAGGGACTACTACAGACCGAGCACGACCAGACCTCGGTGGGCTCAGACTCGCCAGTGCCCAGACTCGCAACACAGCGACGGGCCCGGGCACTCCCTTTAAGCTTTCGGACATTCTGTTCTCAACTGCCCAGAATGGTGTCTGGCACAAAACAGACTTTCGGTATTTGCAGACTGGATAGATAGCTGACAAAAAGGACATTAAATTCAATATAAGATTCATTTTGCACTATAAAATCTTAACATTCTGAAAAAATGAAAGTACTCACTAGATGCCAGGGCCTCTGCCTCGGTGGAAGGGACCTTGTAGATTTTCCCTCCCTTATAGACGAAGCTCCCTTCAGTCACTTTGAAGTCCAGGTAACGAGTGACCTCGGTATAAAGCAGCATCTTAACCAGCTGACCTATGAAAGTCACATGATTCATACTGTCACTTTTATCCTGTTACCCTCAAAAAACGAGCAGAAATAAAAGTACATTTACAAATACCAACGGCTGCCCAATGTTTTCTTAACATTGTATAATAACTCCTACAAAAAGGTCTCCAAAGCTGTATTTTAAATGGGATGATCAGAATGCACACCTATTGCTTAAATGTATTTAGAAATATTTTTTTAATGTTATAGTTTCAAGGTTAGTAACTTCAACATGCTTTCATAAAAGCTATGCAATTATTACAAGTAGGAGGTTTAGAATTACAGTACTATTACAAATAGGTTTGAGTGTCTTTCAAATTCCTATTATATTTTGAGAGCGGCAACTCAGGCAAAATTTTTTAGGAATTTAAGCCTTTTGGTTTCTAGGTCAATTTATATTAATTAAAACAGACACTAATTTCATGATTAGATTAAAAAAAGAGCCAGGCATACAATTAAAAATATTACCTATCTATAAACTAAAAGAAATTTTAGTATACTAAAAATAGCAAACTTCTTTGAAAAACCAAATTATTTTAAATCTCATTTGAAAGGACAAATACACTAAAATAGTTCAAAATGTAAAGGGCTTCTTTTTTTAGAATAATGAGAAGTGCTTTATGCAACTAGATGTTAAAATACACTGTACAACTGTATTTATCTACAAAATAGCGAAAAACAGACTCATACGTAAGAATTTAATGTATTATAAAAGGTCAAATCTAAGCGGAAAAGATAAAATGGTGTTGCGGGACACGGATCGGTCATTTCAAAAAAATAAATTTCATTTCTACATCTTACGGGATAATAAAATAATTTATGTGATAAAACAGGTAAATTTGTAGGGAAAAACAAACTATATAAAACCATAAGAGTAAATATTAGTATTTTTATAACCATGAAGTAGACAAAAATTTTAAGCACAGACTTCCAAATCAGATAAAATAAAAGGAAGATCAGCCTAAATGATCGTATAAAATTAAAAGCTTTTGTACGTGTACGTATACACACACACACACACACACACACACACACAGAGTAACATATAAGGCCAATGACAAGCTGGAAAAGGTATTTCCAGCATATTTTAAAGGTATTTAACAGCCTTTATAAAGAGCTCTTTCTCATTTCATCTGCTAATAAATAGGTATATTTTTAAAATTCATGTTTTGCTTGTTAGTGCGACAAAACGGCAAAAATTAAACACTGCCCGGGCTTGGCAGAGCTACCAGCAGAGGGCGGCCTCAGTCTGCTGGCGCTGAGCGATGTTCGGGCCGGCCTTACGCCGCTGCCTTTACCCCCAGAAAACACTGAGGACACAGTGAGACCGTCGTGTGCACGCGCACACACTTGCTACCTCTCGCACCTACAGTCTTATCAGTTGAGACATGTTAACTGGGGGAGAAATATTTGAAAAATGTATATGTACATACATAGCTTGGCAGGTCATATACCAAAATGTTAGCCATAATTCCAGATGGTAAATTCTGGTCATGTAAATTTTATTTCCTTTCTGGTTAGCTATGTTTGCAAATTTTAATTACTTTAAACAAATTTGTTAACAATTTATCTCCAAAAATGTAGTTAACTTTAAACTTCAGAGACAATTCTAACTAAGACCTTGCCATTAAAACGAACTATAGAACATAAATTCAAAAGCGGGGGGTGTGGGGGGAGGGAAGCAGGGTGGTACGTACTTTGTTTCAGGGGACAGATTCACGACAATTTAGTTTTTCAATGTGATCTGAGGAAGATACTAATAGCATAGCGATTTAAAAAAATACTTAGCTCTTCTAATTAAAAGGGAGAAAAAATAATTTAAAAGCCTACAAACTAGACAAGCATTGTTTCTCAAGGCCCAGTAAGCTAAGATTGTCGTCAAAGCGTCAAGAAGAAAGTGTGTTCTGAACACTTACGATGTGGCATGTGTTGTAGTACATCACAGTTCTGTTTCTCCACGAGTCACCCCATTCGCCCCATCCTGACTGCCTCCAGACACCCCTAACAGATTGCGTTACTCACCAGACCGCAGCCATTCAACCAAACCTGCTTCCACACACCTGGAGTACTATACTACTTTCTGCCTGGAGTTAGTTCCTACTTTTAAACCAGATTCAACGCCCTGCCATAAACATAGGTCAGAACCCTTTACCGTTGGCCATGAGGAACTTGGGGATTAGGTCAACATTCCAGTCCCTTCCTCGCCCCATCGACGCTGGCGGTGCTCCAGGTATTTTAAATCTTTTGTATAACTACAAACAAAGCAAAAAAATACCCACGATGTAACAAAATTTAGTTTTCATCATGCTATGCGACCTTTTTAGATGACATGGTTTTGGTAAAACACCACTACATGAGGTAAAGTACAATGAGGACATTTCGTGTTTAATCACATATGCAAATTAAACATATTACTAATCAGTGCTAAAATGAGTACCGCAGAGGTGTTTTTTCAGTAGCAGAAAAGAATATAAAACAATTTGTTAAAGACACTAGTTCTGCAGATCTATTCCTTATTATACCAGAAAACCTAAAAATCACTTAAACTCATTCTCTCCTAAATAAAAAACTATCGAGCTTAATGTTGCTTCTGCAAGTATGTTAAGGAGTTAAAAATAAGAATAAATTTTAGGTTCTATAAATCAGAAAGGCAGTTAAAATTAGTTCCAGTTAATTTCTAATATATGAGATGAACAGGAGTTCTAGGAAAAAGCTTGCAGTTTAAGACTTGAGGGTGCCACAGTCGCACGGAGCCGAGGTGACACAGCAAGCAAAAATCCCTACGTCCTTGGGTACAGTCACACCCACACACGAAAGGAAAACACAGCAGCTCGCTCTTATTGAAGAGCAGCTGACAGCCGCGCCGCGCGTGGAAGGGACAGCGCCAACGCGTCGCTCCGGACGGGCGCGAGGCAGAGCGCCGGCGGCCACCGCCCTGACCAGGGCCCCACGCGGCACTGTGACAGGCGAGGCGCCCAGACAGCATGTGCCTGCCACTGTGATGCAGCCGGAAGTGCCCGACAGCACCCACTTGTCAACTAGCCTGGACTCCTCGACAGGAAAGGGAAAGTGAAGAGACTTTAGTACATTAAGAAAATAGGGAGAAACAATGCAAAAGCGACGTTTAAACTGGTTTAAAAAAAAAAACACTACTATGTAGCAACAGCATGCCTGGGATTGCTGAAAAATTCGAATATGGTCTGAATACTGTGACTTTTCTTAAATGTGAAAACGGTCTGATAATCATACATGAGGACGTTCCTCTCGGCAGAGGGATGCGGAAATACTCGGGCCGAGCATCGTGTCTGCTGTTTTCAATGGTTCAAAGCAACGCCACAGAAAGGCACGTGAAGCAAAGACAGCAAGATACTAACTGCTAAATCCAGGCGGAAGGTTTCTGGTCCGCCGGTAGTATTCTTTTAACTTTTCTGTAAGCCTGACCACAGAAAAACACTCTGAGATGAATATTAAGTTTATTTTACGTCATTACTTAAGTAACTGATATCTGTGTCTCCTCTCAAACCACGCAGTGCAGAGCAGCTCCTACTCACACAGGTGGCTGCTGAACGACGCTCGCGCAGAGGTGACACGTCTGGGAGGACAGGCTTCGTGCGCCCGCGCCTCAGATGGGCAGGACACGGGGCAGCGCAGCCAAAGGAGCTACGCTCGGGAGTCACAGGACCGAGGTGCGAAACCCACGTCTGCGATTTTAACCCCGCAGACGTGACTGTGTCGTCTGAAACGTGGGATGAAAAATCTGAGCGGCTGGGAGAATAAGTAAGGCCACGTGGAAAGCAGTGGCATCGCGCCTGCGCGCCTCAGGTCTTCGTCCGAAGCCACCACGTCGCCCGCTGTGCGGGGTGACGGCTCCCGATGGCAGCGAAGGGCGCACCCCCACCCCCACAGCCCGCGTGCGCTGAGGAAAACCAAAGCCGCCCACAAGGAGCAAAACTGAGACTCACGAGGAAAAGGCGTGCTGACCCGGTGATACTCACGTCTTCCAGAGGTGTGATGGATGCACTTTCCCCTCCGTAATACGGGTTTCTGTCCATGTGCAGGACTTTCTTCCCGTTCACCGACATTATGCCCGACAGGATGCATTCCTACGGGGAAAGCGCAAGCATCTTCAAAACAAGGAAAGGGCCACAGCACATTTCAAACAGATACTTTCATATATTTTTTTTTAAAAGCCTGTCATGAAACATTCTTTCTGCAAGGGCCATGTGTGTGCAACAGACGATGTCCTTTAAGGACAAAGTCCTAAAGCAGGGCTCAAAGCGTAGTCGTCTGTGGGCTCCCGTGGGCCCCAAATTTAACTATTTCATAATCATGCTAAGACATGATTCACTATTTCTCACTGTGCTGATGTTAGTACTAAAGGTGCAAGGTCAACGGAGGAAAAAATGAATTAAGGTGGCAGCTCTGAGTACTAAGTGTACTAGTCATCATACTCTGCACCACCAGGTAAGTGCATTTAAAATGTCCCCGATGCAGCAAGAACGTTATGTCTGTTAAATGTGCACGCAGAGCCACTCTGGCTCAAAGAAAACCTTCTGTGTGAGACTGATTGACAAGCTGAAACAGCTCCTCTTTCCCCGGACCACTGCTGTGACTTGAAAGAACGGACCAACATGATTACTGAGACTTGAGTTGCCACTGTTCTGGCGTAAATCAAAGAATTTGCACGCCAATCTGAGAGGTACTAAAATACCCCTCCCTTTTCCACACACACAGCTGCACGAGGCCTGATTTCCTTCGTACATTTCAGCTAAGACCAAACATCACAGAAGACTAAACCCCGAGGCAGACAGGAGAATCCAACTATCCGTTAAGCCAGACATTAAAGAGATGTGCAGAAAATGTAAAACGATATGCTTTGTCATAAATTTGTTTTGAGAAATAGTTATACTTCATAAAATATGTTATACATGTTAACATTTAACGGGTTTACCGTTCTCTTCAAGTGAATTAATAAGTTTTTAAAAATTCTCAGTGTTTTCTAACATGGTAAATATTGACATAACTCTCATAAATAAAACGCAAGCATCTTCGAAACAAGGAAAGGGCCACATTCAGGGCCCTCAATATTTAAGAGTGTAAACAGCCTGAGAGGGGAGTTTGGGAGGCCGCAGGAAGCACCGGGGTGACTGACCACTAATCAACTGACAACCAAAGGGCTGTAAATAAAGGGCTACAAAGGCCCATGCTTAGGAGAAGGGTGAGCAAAGCATGAGTATAGCAAGATGCACCCAATCAAACGGGGAGGGGGAATCGAGAAAGAGCACAATTAGCGGGGGGGAGGGGGGGGGCGGAGACGGGCGGCCCCTTCACTCAGACCACTGGCCAGGGGCTTTCTGCGATCTGAGCTCTAGCTGTGAAGAGGGAGAGAATTCCACGTATCTTTATAAATCCTCAGTGCTTCTCTCAAACTTATCCACAGACCCCAGGCAGCAGAGAACAACCTCATTTCCACCCTAGAAGTCTGACTTTGAAAACTTTATTTTAAAACTTCACACATATTTCAAATTTCCCTCTATAATGTATCTATTCATTTTAGTATTCTTACATGTTTTAAATTACTTACTATCAGGTTCAAATTTTACTCCAGGAGGGTGCACTACTTCTTAATAAGGTCAGGAAAGAAAACAGGAGCAGCCCAAAAGGCCCTCTGTGCCCTACTCCAGCCATAACCCAAACCCCAGCCACTCCCGCGACTTCTGAGAATGAAATTTGTTCTGCTTGTTTTTAAATTCAAAATCCATGGACTCATACAGTATATATTTCTTGTATGTACCTTTTTTCAACATTATGTTTACAAGGTTCATCCATGTTTTGTCTGTAGCTGACATTTCCTTATAACCATAGCTATAGAACAGAGGTGCCCAAAGCAGATGAGGCAAGTCCAGACTTCGGAGTCTTTGTGTAACTTAGGTTTAGTGGTAAATACCCACTCCTGTTAATTTACACAATGTCCACACTGTTTTCAGTGTGCCTCATAACTGTAGATTGACTAGTTGAGACCCCAGGGACAGCAAAACCTACAACATCCCCTAACCAGACCTGGCAGAAGTCTCCCTAACCCTGCAGGCAGTGTGCCTTCAGGGTGGCTGCCACTTGTGAACTTGTCAGAAATGTAAACTAAGCAGATTCTCAAACTTCCCGGTTTGCATCCACATCACCTGGAGAGCTGCTAAAACAGGTGGCCCCAGCCAAGACAGCAGGTCTGGGGATGGGGCCTGAGAATTTGCATTTCTCGCCACCTCCAAAGTGTTGCTAATGCTGCCGCTCCAGGACCAACTCCAAGCACTGCAGGCCCAGAGCACTGCTGCTCAAACCTAAGTCATCTGGGTGCCGTGTTAAAATGCAAACTTCGAGTTACAGTGTCCTGGGTGAGGCCTCACCTCCCGCATGTCTGTTATTATCAGGTGCTGCACAAGGTCGATCCATGGACCACGCAGCCCAACAAAGCTGAAGAGGTTTCTGCAGAGCGGACTATACCACATGGATAAAATGCATCTATCCGGACAAACCATGATCTATCTGTTCTACTACTGGTGGCCATGTGGATAGTTCCCAGTTTTTGACTATTGCAAATAATGCTCTATAAACATTCTTACCACATCTTTTATGTATGCATTTGTTGGGTGTCTATCAATGACACAAATGCCTTCGACTTCAGGACGTACTGTCAAACAGCTTTCCAAAATGGCTGTGCCGCCCTACACTCGTCAGTGGGGTGTGAACATTCCTGTTGTCTCAAACCCTTGCCCAACACTTGTGTTGGTGTGCCTTTAATTTTAGCCATTGTTATTAGGACGTGGTTTAATCTGCATTTCCTGACAACTACTGAGGTGGAGCACTTGTTCACATAAAAGCTAGGATAATTACTATATCTTCTTCTGGTCTGGTAAGTGCCTATTCAAATTATTTGCTCATTTTTGAAACGGGCTTTCTGTCTTTTTCTTAGTGAACTTAGCTATATAGACTTTCTTAATATAGTCTGGACATATGGAAGTCCTCTGCTGGTTCTGTCTTGCACACGCCTTCCACGCTGCAACTTGCCTTTCCACTTCCTTAACGATGTCTTGAGAAACACCTGAAAGTATTTTACGAAAACCAACCCTGACACCATTAAAAGCGATTCATTCAATTAAAAAAAAAAAAATCTAGCGAAGCACTAACACGCACAGTTCAACATTAGATGAAGTAGAATAACATTCACTGTCTCAAAAATAGGCTGTGACATAAAGAGGAAGACTGACTGGTCACACACCCAGCTGACGAAAGCTGACTTCAGGATTCAGCTCTGGAAGCAAAATCACCAGCTCCGAGTGCTGTGTGGCTTCTGTGCGGTCTGTGCACTGGGCTCTCCGAGCCCCGAGCACTGAAGGGCGGGCCCGGCAGGAGCCCGAGCTTTAAAGATGCGGCCGACGCAGGGCCCACACGCACTGCCCTTTGGGGCTGCTTGGAGCGAATGCCATTTGCCAAAAGCTAACTGAAAATCCACTTGCCACCGATTCTTCTAACCCCCCTGCAAAAGCCTGCTTTTACATCGCCAAAAGAATTAACTAGTAGCATAAGCATAATACCTTAAAATTCTGCTTCAAACATGAATGAGATGAAGTTTCACTGATAAAAAGTATTTGCTGTTAAACTTTACCAAGCATATCTGAACACAGGGTATGTAACTATCCCAAAATTTTAACACCTTCCAAAATTAACTCAAAATTAAAATCTATTACTACTACTTAGCTGGTGAATGCAGAATAACAAAGCATATTAAAATCAGAGAAAATACCCTAAATTAATTTCCTTTTTTGCACCAGAAAATCTGGTATATTCATTATGTCAAGAATACTGATAACTTTTACCAGGAAATTTATATCTGAATAAATATTAACCAACACAGTAGTTTTAAATCTAACAGTTGAGAGTATTCCACATTAATTTCAAAGTCATACACAAATGACCCAAGCAAAATAGAATACAGACTCACATCCAAAGTAACTAAGACTATAAAACCATCTTCCGAGTCCACATCCTTTATGATAATGGCATCTGCCCCCATCTGACACTTCAAGTTTTCGACATAAAACGTAACCAGGTAAAACTGTTTAAAGTTCAGCGGCAGCCTAGTTCTAGTTCGGGGCGGGCACAGGGAAGGCCGCGATCAGGGACTCAAGTTCACTGCCGGCTGTGTCCTGCGCAGAGCAATAACTAGCATGCCACAGTCAGCCTGAGTGGACAGCGCCTCAGGCAACCGGACTGTGGCTGCCTGAACTGAACGGGGCTTTCCAAGGCCAGGGGAGGAAACTGCGCCCTCGCATCCTGGAAATTAGCAGCCCCCCCCCTTCCCACCCGGAGAGCACCCGGGGCGTGGAGGACAGAGCCAGCCCACTCGGATATTCCGATACGCCCTCCGGGTGCCAAACTAAACACCCATTACAACTCTAGTCTACTGCATTTTAAAATTGTTAACACGAAAGAAAAGCAAACACACGCAAAAATGTTATTGCAAAGCGTCTGATAACTAACATTAAAGTGCTTTGTGAAAGTTCCCTATTTAGAAATAGCATGTATGAACAAGAAAAATTTTAAATCAGTTCATCTCAATGGTGTATGTCTTACAGCACTAACACCATGAAAACAACCATCAGTTTCAAGGACAATATCTGTTTCTTAAAATGTCTCTGTTCCTCTAATGCAGCTCATTAAAAACTGTCAAAAGATACTTTTTGCAACATGGCTCTAATTACACGTTTCCTGCTCAAAGTCCTCTCCCACTAGAAGATAAAATTCAAACTTCGTAGCCTAGTACTTCCAACATTCTTGGTGATAAGCCTTCTTTCCCACCCTACTTCATCTCTTGATGCCTCCTGCCTCAGGCGAAACGAACTCCTCCCATATTCCTATTTTCTATATATCTATCTCTGCTTGGTACTGACTTACAGTGCTCTCTCTGCCTAGAAAATCATTCATCACATTCAAAGCTTACCGATATTTTTAAAGGTCAGCTTACACACCTTGTTCTTTATGGAATTTTCCTGATTTCCATCTAAATTCCCACACGAGTCTCTCTCCTATGTCACTTAGTACCTTCTCACGTCAACTCTTACTATTATTATCCCTACACGAGAAGTTACTTATAGACCAGGGTTTACTTTTATTGCCCACAACTGACCACAAGTAGTTCAACTGAAACTGGGGAGCATTACTCCACTAAAAGTCTTTAATTAGGTACAATGAGAGGTGAGACACAGGTATATCTTGTTTTATTGTGCTTCACAGATGCTGCGTTTTTTACAAATTGAAGGCAAGAAGACCCTCCACCGGCACCATCTCCAAGGTCTGCCTGCAGTGCTGATTATCAGGCATGGTGGCCAAAACATTTACCAAGTGGTCTTTCAAACCAACTGCCTCACCATTACTTCAATATGCCAAAATGTCAGGTTTTACTTCTGTTCTTTTGGGCCAGTATGCTTTAGGCTGATTAAAAATACAGACACCCTGCAAGATATTTATATCTTCCAATAGTGAGACCCAAGACCACCTCTGAGCTGACAGAAAGCCCTCTGTCTACAGAAGGTTAACATAACAACAGCAAGGATTCTCAAGGAGCAAATCTAAGAACCAATTTAAATTACCATTTGAGATTTTAAAATCAACTTCAAAAATTCTTTGAGATCACAAAATTTTTATAAAGAAGAAAAACTATGAGATGTTGAACAACTTTTTAAATATACAATGCTGAGAATGTTCTGGCTAAATATCACTAAAGTATATGTTACTATTTGTAACTCCTTACTAGAATTACCATGTAGAATACTTTTTGGAAGCTGTGAGCTAATTGCTGTTACTTTATATACTATTTCTAAGACGGTTCATGAATTTATTGCCAAGCACAAAGTCAATCAAACTTGCAAGTCAGGTGGTCAGAGGCTGTCTATACACTCTGAGATGAAAGAAATATAAAAGTTGCCAGCAAAGTAAGCAAAAAGGAAAATGAAAAGTAAACAAGAATTCACAAGGCCAAGCAGTCTGAGACGACTGGGTCAGGAGCGCCAAGTTCCTCATTAGGTCTCAGTGGCTTCACTCAGTCCTAGCACGACACATTAATCCTCATGGTGTGAAATCTTAGCTAACAGGTAAATTTAGTTTGTGAAAGACTGTCACGTTGTTTGGAAAGGATTTGATCCAAAAGTTGGGGTTCTTTAAAGGGATAACCCTCAATTCCTATCCAAAATGTTCCCTTTCTCTCAGAGAATAAAAATTTTGCTAAATCATACCAAATTATTTTACACCTTCTTTACTGAAGTTACTACAAGTACTTGTGAATTAATATACCAGTGTTTGTGAATTAATGTGACCTTATTTTCGATGTAACAATATAAAACAATAACAACACTAGGCAACAAAGAAAAACTCCAACACTTCCTTACACTTTATTTTAAAAGTAACAAGTTAATTGCACTAAAAGTACTGGACACACTGGCATGTAATGTTTGGTACCCATAACTGAGAGGGTATGTCTGTTTTTAGGTTCTTAAAACTCAGGCACTAAATGTTTATAAACCAAAAATTAAGAAAATTAAATCTATGTTCACTTCAACTACTCAAAGTTATTTGTAATTTGAGGGTTTTAAACTCTGGTGGTCTCTTCATTTAACTTTAATCGAGTCTTTGCATCAGGAAAAATGAGGGTAGAAGATTCATCATTATCAAAATCACCCTGTCATCACTACTCCTGTCCATGTCAGTAGTGTGACTGCTGAGTTGATTTAATCCTCAAAGATCATATAAAACGACTGGGAGGATCATAGGGATTAGTCAGCACAGCTATAAAGTGACAGGAAAAATCGGTCTGATTTCTAGTTAAGTTTGTATCTACCATTCATCAAACGGGTCATAAATAATCCAAATGAAATAAGTACATAACTTAACTGGGTTGTTACACAATAAAACGGTGTATCTTTGATACAAAGTGTTGCTTCTGAGCCTGCAAGAGGTGAATCTGCACCCATCTGTTCAACGTTCAAATGACCTTAATCAAGAGCAATTCTGAAAGACCAGCGATAACCACAGAAAAAACAGTGGACAAACTGGCTTACAACGTGCTGCTGATGAGTAATGTCCGGCACAAACTACTAAACTCAGTTCAAAATCCCAAGTAGGCACTTTAAATAATCTCATCTATTTGGTACTATTTCCTAGCCCCGTCACAAGTCTATTTCTGGGCTGGTCAAACAAAATGAAGCATTCAGAAATGAGTATTCAACAATCACCACAAACCACTAGAAACAGAAAAATGCCTGGCCAGAAAAGTACCACTCTGGCTCCTGACACTCTTCCTAAAAATTTAACAAAATGAAAGTTTGAAGGTTTTCTCTTGTGCGGAGAAACCTAAAATAGTTAATTTGGGGTGTTACCTGGAAAAAATACTAATTTGATCCTGAGAATTAACAACAGATTTCAACAAATCTGAAAAGGTGGTTTACATTAAATGATTTAGGACTATGGTCAGATCATATACGATACACAAAATATAAACCAGTGTTCATCTTAAGACGAAGTAGCCTAAAGTAAGAATTTCAAATTTCCAGAAAAAAATCTTCAAATGGAATTCTTTTGCAAGATGAAGTCTCCATTTTCTTAAAACACAAAGTACAAGACACAACAAACCTGCCTGCATTATTTAGTTATCTAAAGGTCTCTAAGCAGACGCCCAGAAAAGCAAATTAACCACGGTATCAGTAACACCTGGCATTCGCATTAAACCGTATTCTTTGTTGTTACTGATTCATCTTTTAGCTCCCCGAAGAGAGCAAAACAGTAGAGAACTTGGCCTCTAGCGACCCATCACCCATCATTTCTTAGAGGAAAGCCTGGAGAGGAGACAATGGAGGCTAGGAGCTGACCAAACAAAAGGAGAGGATGGCAAAGGTCAGGCGAAAAAGCGTTCGATAGACAAGTTTTGAGAAAACTCATTTTCAAGTCTCCAGACGTTTCATAAGTAGGAGGGAGGGTAGTTAAAAGAGTGGATAATGCCACTCATCTCGGAGTGGGGGAGGGGATAGAAAACTAATGTTCTCCAAAAATCTAAGTTAACGTAACTCAGGCAATTACAAAACAGCAATTACCCAAAGACCAGTCACAAACCTTGTGCCTAGCTTTGGCACGCACGCGCGCACACACACACACACACGCGCACACACACCCCGAGGAGAATTAGTGGTAGTGGCTGAAGGCTGAGTAGGAAATGCAACCGGGAGTGGCGCCCCTCCCCCACTCTGGCCGGCGCTTTTCCGTTTCCACTCGGGAGGCCAGCAGCAACCCGCCACCGGGCTCTGGGTCTTTTCTGCAGCAGAGCGACACGCTCCTCGCCGCCGGCTGTGCTCCGCCGCCCCCGCTCACCACGTCCCCCACGGGACCGGGTTTTGCACGTCCCGGCCTCGGCGCCCGGTCGGGGACGGCCCGAGCAATCACGGCCCAGCGGCCCTCGCGCCGGTCCGACGCCCCTGCGCACACGGCCCGGGGAGGGGGCCGCGGGCCGGCCCCGGCGCTCGCCGCTCACCGCTCACCGTCAGGCCGGTGCCCAGCACGATCACGTCGTACTCCTCATTCATGGCGGGGCAGGCGAGCGCGGCGGCCCTGAGGAAGGAGAAGGCGCAGGCTGCTAGCGGCCGCCCTGCCGACGCGGGGAGCGCTCGGGCCGGCCTCGGGGCCCGCGGCGAAGGGGAAGTCGGGAGGAGCGGCGACGCGGCGCTGGCGAGCTCGGAGGGCGGCCGCCACCTCAGACGGGAAGCGAAGAGCGGGGCGGGGGCGAGGCGGCGGGCGGCGACCCGGGCCTCCGCAGCCGGGGCGGGGCTGCGGCGGCGCTCGGGGGCCGTCCATCACGCCCTCCCGCCCGCTCATTGGCCACGTCTCCATCGCCCGCCCAACCTCTCGCCTTTCCCAGTTCTCGCGAGAAGAGGGCGGCACGCCCCTCTCCACGGTTCCGGGTCCCTGTCTGGTCCGCGACGGACGCGGCGAGGGGCGGGGCCCTCGAGGGCGGGGGAGAAGCGAGCTGGCGGCCGGAGAGCGGCCCCCCGGCCCGCTGCGCCCGCCGCGGAGCGGCAGCCGAGGCGTGCCCGAGGCCCCGAGGCGCTCTTGGACTTCGAGCCCGCGCCGGCCACGTGGGCCGGAACCCGCCGCGCAGGGCCTGGGCGGGAGCGGGCGCGGGGAACGCAGGCGGCCGCCCCGGAGGGTTACGTAATGTGGCCTGACCCCCCTGCGGCCTGCGGCCGGGCCGGCTCCCGCGGCGGGGCCCCCGTCCTGCCGTTTGCAGCCTTTGTTTTTCGTCCTAGCCTGCCTTTCTTTTCTAAAGGATAGAGGACCTAACACATGTTTTTAGGAGTTCGGAAATCACGTATTTCATCTTGTTTTTCGCCTATGTCGTTCATGCTTCGTGCGTTGCCTCAGGTGTAGCCTTAAGAAATTAACAATCTTTTAAAAAAATAACTCTTAGCATAAAAAGGAGGAAGGCCAGAAGTGATCAGGAGTTAGGTTTGTGCCTATTTAAACCAGCTATGAAAATAGCTGTCCGGTATATGAATGGGTTTAGGCCATGAGCGTAGAAGAAAGGAATCGGTTTGCCTTCCACCTCCTCTACCCTGCCCCACCCCACCCCCAGTAACCACCCGTTTTTTTAGAATTCTCATTGGAATCTCCAGCTTTGGGTGAGACTAGTGTAAGCAGAGGCTTGTGTTCTCAATCCAAGAGAAAAGATCTGTAGAGGCCTAGACATGGGATTTTCTTAAAGGCGTTGACAAACTAGTGTTTTCAGACTGATTAGCCTGCATTCTCAGAAGAGTTATTTCCTTGAAGCTATTCAGAGCGAATCCTGGTAGACAGAACTTCCTTCTTATTTAAATTGTTCAGATTCAGGAAAGAATGTAACCACTTTTTACAATGTTTCTTCAGGGAGTTTAAGGAGGTATGTTATATTGGATAATGGAACTTTTTAGGGCAGGGAGGGAAAGCATTTAACCTTTACTTACAACCTTAATTGGATCTGTGTAAGTTAGTGACCAAATCAATTTTTGTAAGTAGACAAATCAAGTGCAGAGTTTACTAGACTGCTAGACAGATTATATAGCAGTGGATGTAAATAGCTTTTCAGTTGGCAAACATGATGGCTTAAGAAGGTTCTGCTGTTGCTCTCCAAGTAATCAGGAGTCAGTGCGCTTATAAGTAAGAAATTTCTCTTACAGTTCAGGAGGCTGGGAAGTACAAGATCAAGGCGTGTCTGGTGCAGATTTTCTTCCTGGTTTGTGCCTTTTTTCACTGTGTCCTCACATGGCACAAGGGGCAAAGGATCTCTCTCTGGGCTGCTTTACTAACCTACATTTTGAACCGACATAAAATATTGACCCATTTTTTAAAAACTAGCAATAATAACAGCCTTTTTCACATATTGCCATCAGCATCTGAAAGCTGAAGAGGCTTTTAAGCATATCAGCTTAAGCACTGGATAAGTGAACTGAATTTAAGGCTAGTAAGACTCCTCAATCTGATCCCTTACACTGAAGTTTAGTTTTGTTGGCAGTACAAGTCCTATGGCCTTGCAGGAGGACCAGAACAGACAAAACCATGACTCATTTTCCACGGATGGAATCCTAAAATTCTGTGCCTGCTCTTGCACCTTCCACCCCACCTATTCTAGTTGTCAAGGAACTTGGTAGACAACAAATAACTGTCTAGGGTGAAGTGGCTTGAAAGCCACTAACTGGTTCAGTGTATCAAAAGCCACAGATGATAGATAGTTCCTGATAGAGAGTAACCTTGGGTGTGGGGGAAAGAGGCAGTGGTGGAAAGGAGTGAAAAATACCATCCATCTTGAATATATTTCAAATCTTTACACAAAGAGAAGAGTCCAGTGGGAGTCTTGTTTACACTTGGGCCCTTGGGAATATCTTTGTTGATTCGTTTCTACTAAGCCTCCATCTACACTCTACAAAGGAAGAGTCTGAGTCCAGGAAAGAAAATTAGAGTGGACCACAGTCCAAGGCATCTTTCTCTGTCCTGAATCACTGCACGGTTGCTCAACCAGCTTTCCCTGTCTGTTCTGACCATTATCCTCTTCAAATGTGCATCCGATGTTCATACTTCTGCCCATCTTTTGCATTTAGAATGAAATCTTTTGATACGGCCTAAAAGGGACTGTTCAATTTAGCCTCTGCACGGCTCTCTGACTCCATCTGCCTCGTCTTGCTCACTACACTCCAAACGCAGTAGCCCTTCAGTCCCCAGAGCCCGGGCAAGCTTCCAGCCACACCGCGGCCTTTGCCTTCTTGTCGGTCCCATAGGTACCAACCCTCACTTCCCCTTCGTCACTTCTTCTCATGCTAGTTCTTTCCACTTCCTTAAGTTTCTGCTTAAAAAATCTTCCCTAGCCACCTTATCTACATTCCCCTGAACTTTCATTTTCTGTCAGCACTTGCTTATCTGTTTTTTTTTTTTAAATCAAATTGGTAATTGTTTTTTGTCTGCCTGCCAATCAGAACGTAAAGTCCATGAAGGCAGGGATATAATCTATCTTGTGCACAATTATGTGCTTGGTACCTGGCAGATGATGAATAAATATCTGATGAGTGAATAAGAGATCTGAAAATTGATTCCTTGATCAACAAGGACTAAATGTGGTGAAATAGGTACCAGTTCCTCCTGATACTTTTTAGACGGGCAGCCGTTCTTATAGAAGACTCTAAAAACATTATAGAGGAACTGAATGATAGGGATCTATAAAATATAAATGTTTATTTTAGAACCTGGATAGCTAATGCTGACGATAAAACAATAGGGCATCTAGAAAAATAAATTAATGACGTCCCAAAGATATATATTTCCTAGTTGATGATAGGTCATCTACTCACCCCAACCTGCCCCCATGAACTGCTCATCCCCACCTCTGCGGTTACCGGTTCCATCCTGGGCCCAAACCAGCATTCTACCTGTCATCCTAAACTCTGCCTTCTTTCTCTCTGTCCACGTCTATTCCTATTTTCTGCTGCTGTATAACAAACCACCCCCAAACTCAGTGGCTTAAAAAATCCCTAGCAGCTTAAAACAAAAATGCATCATTACCTCTCACAGTTCTCTGAGCTGAATGGACCTGGATACGTGAAAATGGCTTGGGTCTACGGCACAGGTGCAGTCAGTGGCTGGGCGGGGTCGTCTGAAGGCTCAGCAGCACAGCACATGCCAGGATGGCCCACGCCGTGGCTGACGGCTGAGGCTGTCAGCTGGGAGCTTCGCTGGGGCTGTCAACCAGAGCAGCTATGTACGTGTGGCCTCTCCATCTGGCTTGCACTGCGCCAAGTATGGTGGTTGTGTTCCTAGAGTTACGTTCCGAGAAACAGGAAATGGAAGTTGCTGGTCTCTTAAGGCCCAGAAACTGGCGCAGTGTCACTTCTGCCATTTTCTCTGTCACAGGAGTTACAGAGCACACCCAAATTCCGGAGCGACTGCAGAAGAGAGTCCACGAATCTGCGGCCATGTTTGATCCGCCGCGAAACCCCACGTCGTTCCGGCCATTCCACCTCATACGAATCCTTCCGATCGGTTCAGCCACACTGTCACCACACTGTCACCACCTAGTACTGATGACCAAATGCTCTCCCAGTTAACTGTAAAAGCTTCGGAACTGGACTCCCAGCATTCGGTTTGGGTGTCTCAAACCTGTTCTCTATATTACAACCTGTGATCATCATAAAAATCAAGTGACCGAGTTGACCATGTCTTCAAAATCTCTCACAGGTCTCCACTGGTCTTAAAGTCCAAACACCTGATCAGTCCCTAAGAGGAGCTCGGATGACCTGGCCCTCAATCGCCTGGTCCACCAAATATCACTACAACCCTCCTCCCTCGCTTACCGTATTTCCCGATTCACCGCTGTGTTAGGGCTCAGTCCCGCTCTGGATTGAATTCTTCCGGGTCACCACGTGCTCTCTATGGCCCTTCTATTGACACGTATCACCTAGGTTGTAACCGAGTGTTTACTCTGCAGTCTTACTAAGCTGTGTTCCTCTCAGGGGTAGAGCTCCACATTTCACCCCTCCCCCCTTACTGGCTAGATCATACTAGACACTAAATAAATAATGCAGGGTTCATAACCCAGAGGTAACTGATGTCTCTGAATGGTCCAGGAACCTGCAGATCTGCATGGAAATAGAGCACACCTGCTCATTTTTCCGGGGAGGACCCACCACCGGACTCCCAGGGGGGTCAAGGACTCCTAAAGGGTTAAGAAACCATACATGTGAAAAAGGAATGAATTCACAATAACCCCAAGACTCAGATAAAGAAAAATGTAACTTCCAAGAACATTTGGAAAAAATGTAACATCAAAAATGTAACGTCAAAGAACATTTCAGTGGCTTACCCTAGATCCCAACTTTTACTGAATTTTAAAAGAATAGAAAAATGAAATCTGCACTAAGACTGATGATGTACAGGGGAATACAAAATAAGACGCAGAATGGAAATCACCAGCAAGTAGGATTAGCAGCAGCTCCCTGGAGCTTGGTCACGCGAGGCGCTGGTGACTTGGGCGGGGCTCGGTGTGGGGGCAGAGCAGGTGAGCCAGGCGCCTGGTTCCCAGAAGCCACGAAGCGCAGGGCAGACATGCTCTAGACCCCTCTGCCCTGCAAAAGGCTTCGGCTCACCTAGGCACCTAATTGTAGAGCCGTGGGAAAGCAGCATGGCCGTCACAGAAAAGTAATGACAACGGCCTTCTCATTTATTTGTTCCGTCCTAGGAGACTAGAATGATCTCAGCTAAATGAGCCTTAAGGTTTCTTAGGTCACTTGAAAATCATTCACTTGAATGCCTCTTGTATTTATTTAAGTCACTGTGACTAAGCCACGCCAGGGTATCTTACGTATAAAAGGGCGACATGTAAGAAGGATACGGGAGCAAAGCCGCAGGCAGGCCTCTGGCAGGAACTGGAAGGGGGAACGGGAGAGCTCGGCTCCTCTCTGTGCGACACCCCGTTACTCTCTACAGGCTGACTGCCTGCCTCCCTCAGATGTGGCGGGTAGATGACGGGTGACAGCCCCAGTCAACCGAGTCTCAGGGTCTATTCAGACGCTCGCACTACTGGCACTGAGGCGGATCATTCTTTGCGGCGGGGGCGGGCCTGGACATTGCAGGGTGTTTAGCAGCACCCCAGGCCTCCACCTACTTGATGCTAGTAACACCCAACCTCTTCCCCACCCCAGCTGTGACAATCAAAACATCTCCAGACACTGCCAGTGTCCCTGGTGGGGGAGGGGCAAAATCACCACAGACAAGAGCCACTGGACCAGACCGACCAGGGTTTCATAACTAACATCAAATTACCAGAAGGAAGAATCTGCTGGGCCCCACCTGGGCTCCGAGTCCAACTTGATCCAATTAACTATAGCCAGGGCGTTGGGTCCTGCGACAGAAACAGGGCTGCCAGAAGCCCGCACTGGTGGGAGCGGTGGCCGGACCCTCCAGAAGGTGTCCACCACGTTTCCTTAGCTGCAGAGGCGAGGTGTTCCAGCCAGATTCTATGTACTATATCCCTAGGTGGTTTAGAGGGAAGTTTTTCTCAGAGATGTACTTATGATGTTTGCATACCTTTAAATTTTTAACCCCAAATCTTCTACTATCAGGCCTTTAAAATAAAAAATCAGATCTTCTGCATTCTTCGACCGTTGTTTGTGTCTCCTGTGTGCCAAGCACCGGGCTGGGCATTGGTGAGCTAAGCAGATCAGGTCCCGTGTACACAGAAGTTACACTTTAATTCCAGATTAATTTAACGGTCACGGTAGTGGAGTCCAATTTTGGATAAGACGCTTTTTTCATTTTTATTTTACCTTTGACATCTAATTGCTATTTTTTATACCGCCGTGGGGTTCCCTGCCTGTCCGAACCTTACGCTGGTCTTGGCATTTGTGCCAGCAGTTTGTGAACAATCGCAATTTTGACGCTGAATCTCAGCTGCCCACAGCCTTGGAAAAAAATTACAAAAATTGACTCCAGAAAAAAAAAAATAACAAAGTATTAGGAAGAACATCTTGACTCTTCTCAGATAACAGAATAGTAAGTTATCGGGCTAGCCAGCAAATAAGGATTCACCATGCAGTGAAGGTTATACAGAATGACTCTGTTAGATTAAAAACGAGCTGTTTTTGCAGCTGCTAATCTCGCCCCATCGCCCCAGATAGCTGCCTCTCCTCCTGTCCTGCGTGACCTTCGCCAGTGTCCACAGTGTCCTGTGAGGCGCTTTGCAGGCAGAGTTCCACGGCCATGCAAGGTTGAGAGCTGCTGCCCGCTACACCCTCCTTTGGGAGAGTCGCGATTAATGCGTCAAGGGCTCTGAGTAAGTTGTCACTGCCGTAGCCGTTTTTGCAAGAAATCTGGTAATATTTAATAAATTCGACATGTATACGCCTTTTGTCCCAGCTCTCTGTTCCTGGGTACATACTGAAAATTAATTTCCTGTGTATAAAATGTACTAAAATGTCCATCAAATTCTCATGAGCAGGAGCAAAGAGCTGAGGTGACCTCCAGGCAGCAAACTAAACTACAATGTAGCAAAGTGGAGGAAGCTGAAAATGCTTGTTGAGAAAATGAGACACAGAGATTTCTAGTGCGATACCACTACTGTACAAATGTTAAACGTGTGCATTTATGCCTTGTTAAAAGCATACTCATGCTTAACAACCCGAGCGGACTGAACTGTGGTGGCGCTCACTAGAGTGGACGCGCGTGGGGAGAAGGGGGCGGGGAAACAAGAAGACAAGACTTGGCCCTGAGAAGACATTCTGCAGACTGAACACAGGCCTTCGACTTCATTCTCTCCCCCGAGTCTGCTAAATGGCATTAAAGGAATGAAATAGGATATGATCCCATGAGTTCAAAGAGAAAAGATGGACCATTGAAAGGTGACAGAATTTTGACGGAAAGCACGTGGTCCCATCTAACCGACCTGACAGGCCAGAGAACACGGAACCCTCAGGGCCTGCAGGGAGGTGCGGGGCATTTGGTAGCAAACACATTCAAGCTGGGGGACCGGAAAGACAGGGGGGACAGGTACCTGGAAGGCCAGGCAGTGGGCTGGGGTGGAGACGAAACTAACTGGCCAAAGGCGCCCACAGGGAGTAGTGGGTTCCTGGACCCCTCCTGCTGCTGCCCCCTCCACCAATGAGAGGGAGGCAGGCGGCGGGTGGCGGACGGGCCCTGATTCGGGCTCAGGGCACCGAGGGAACACACACACCCCATCCGCACAGACGGGATTTGGGAGCGGCTGCTGACAGCGAGGCGGGGAGGCGCGTGGGAACTCTGTGCCTCCTGCTCGATTCTGTGGTGAACCTGAAACTGCTCGAAAAACTAAAGCCTACTAAAGAAAAGCAACCGGAAGCTTTAAAAAATGCTTTAGGACAGAATTGCATTTAAGAAAATAAAACATAGCATTTCCACTTTAAAAAAATGACAGTTTAGGACCGGGTCGGCGGGCCGTCGGTGTGCCCCGGACTGAGGACGTGCAGCCTCTGGTCTCGCTCCTCGTCCCCTCTCGTCCCTGGTCTCCTTGCCTTCCTTCTCCCCTTTCTTAGCCCTCCCCCCCCCCCGGGCACCTCGGACACCTCCCCAAACCCCTGACAGGAGAAGGCAGAAGCGGCCTGTGCGCCGTCCGAACTCGTGACAGAAGGAGGCGTGTCCGCCCTCTGGGAAGTGCTGATTCCGTCCCTCTGCCCGTCTGCGCGGGTCCCTCTGCCTGTCTGCGCGTGCTGTCCAATGGGTTTGTCGGCGCTGTCAGCTCTCCAGGGGTTCTGCCCACCCCAGTGCCAAAAAGTCCCCCGGATGTGGCGCAAAAGTGACCGGGACTGGATTTTGTGTGCCCAGCGGAGCTGCCACCCTTCGTTCGGCCGCCACGTGCCTCCCGGAGAGCCGCCCCGCAGCCTGGCATCTGGGCCCACAGCTGCAGCTGCACCGGGGTCACCTGGCACGTGGCCTGCTGCGGGAAGCACCTGGGTGCTCCGTGTGCTCTAGAACCTTCCCCGCCCCTCATGGGACGCTCCCAGCTAACCCTGACTGTGGCTTAGCCTGCTTGGCAGGACAGAAAATGACTGTCGAGCCGAACGTTTCTACGCTGTTGGAAAACTTACATTGTAGGTCTCACCCATCAAAAGCCAACATTACATAATTTTAGTAATTTGACTTAAAAATACGTCTAAAGACTTAAGCGTGTACAGGGGACAGACAGCGGCTCCTTCACGCTGCGCGCCGTCTCATGTCCGCACACACGGCGCCAGCTCATCTTTTAACAGCCGTGTGGCATTCCGCGGGTCCAGCTATGCTATTTTTCTAAGGTTCCAGCATATATTAAAAAACTGAAGGTGAAGGAGGCTTTGGAGACACTCGGTGTAAACCCCCAAATAAAAGAGTAACCTGCACCTTTTTGACAGAGCATGCACCCAAGGACTGGGGGTTTCACCAGGGAGCACGCAGCGGGCGAGTGGTGGCCCCTAGGAGCCCGACGCCCTAACCACTGGGACACGTGCAGGTAAGTAACCTTGTTTACCAAAAGGGTCTTTGCGAGCGTAACTAAGTTAAGGATCTGGAGATGAGATCATCCTGGATGTAGTGTGGGTCCTAAATCCAATGACCTGTGTCCTTGTAAGAGGAAGGCGGAGTGGGACCTGACGTTCAGAAGCACGGGAAGGAAAGCCATGGGAAGAGGGGCCAGCCGCGCTGCTCCACGACGAGGCAGGCCGGGGGACTGGGAGGCCGGAAGGGGCGGGAAGGAGCCTCCCCTGAGCCTTGAGAGGAAGTGTGGCCTACCACACGGTGACTTCAGACTTCTGAGCCCCAGAACCGGGAGAGAACACACTTCTGCTGTTTCAAGCCCCCAGCTGGTGGTAACTTAAGGCAGACCTAGGAAACTACTGACCCAGATGTCAGGAGCCCTGGCCCCACCCTTGTAAATCAGGGCACGAAACATACGCTCCGAGCCAAGCCACCTACTCATTCTGGGCTTTGGTTTTTCCCTCATCTCTGAGAACGAAGAGACTGGGCCAAAGAATCTGCAAACCTCCTGTTGTCCTTACACGTTCTACTCACATGAAATCAAACTACTCCTCTGAGGGTCGATTTTGGCCAGGCACCTACCTAGTTAGAGACTGGACGCCACCCACGGAGGGTTAAACAACACAAGGCCACACACGATGGGTGACGAGTCAGCGCGCTCAGCCCGGAGCAGCCCGCCGTGGCCGAGGGTCTGGGGAGGCTGGCGGCAGGCTGGAGGGGAGCAAGGCCCGCTGGCTGGAGGGGAGGAAGGCCCGCTGGCTGGTGACGGGGTGTGCGAGGCGCGGAGTGGGTGCTCTAGGGACGACCAGCTCACGAGGGCTCTCGCACTGAAATGGGATTGGTGGTGATAAAATGGTTTCCCTCCCTGGGCCGAACATGAGTGGCATTCTTGAGCAGAAACGTGTCCTGAGGAAGTTAGCTCTGACACTAGAGGGGACACAAAGCGCATCCGGGGAACAGCAACCGTGGGGAGGAGGGGAGCCACTCAGAGGATGAGCGTTGGTTTTCCGACCAGACGCAGCTGGACAAGATGGACAGGGGGTGGGGGGACGGGCACCTTTAAAACCACACCCAGACGTGGGCCACAGACAGCAGCCAGCACATGTCGCCGGCGGGGATCGCTGTGGGTGGCCGCACGATGCTGTGAACCCGTGTGCCGGTCCGTGGCTGCGGGGAGGTGGGCGGGGGAGGGCGGCCTCCCCGCTCACGGGTGTCGCAGGCAGGCACCCCGAGTTCCCGCCCCTTGTTTCCACAAGGCGCTTCTCCTGCTGAGGTGGGTCTTTGTTCGGGGTCTGACCAGTCTCGGCTGTGCTTGCGCGTCACTGTGACTTAGAGGCTGGGACAAGGGCCGGCTACCCCGGGCTGCGTGTCCCCATGTGACCATGGCGGCCTGCACGGCGACACTGGGCTGAGACGGTGGCAGGCGCGGAGCCGCTGCTGTGTGACGGAGCGCTGGGGAGTCCCCTCTTCTCTGGGGGAACATGGGGCTGCGGGCGGCCAGTGGCCGGCGGAGGGGAGGCAGGCCCGACGCCCGCCGTCCTCGGGGCCCCGCCCCCTGGGAAGGCCCCGTCCTGAGGCGCCCCCAGGCTTTCTTGTAACAAACACCCCAGCACTCCCAGCTTCTCCTCTGCACCGACATCGCCTGCCTGTTTGGGGTCCCCGTGTCCCATTCTTGCAAGTTCCTCTCACACAAAATCAAGCCAGTCCTGTGAGGTTGGATGTGGCCAGGCAGCAGCAGGCAGGTCTCGGGTGACGGCCGCGTAGCCGCTGTGACCGCCAGTAAAGCAGGCGCAGCCGGAGCTGGTGCACAGACGGGGAGACTCCACGGCAGACAGCGGGGTGCGCCGCGCCAGGGCGCAAGCTCCGCTGTCCAAGAACTGAGCCCTGCTGACGAACCAGTCACTGGAGGACCGACCCCTCCCCAGACGCACGGTCCCCGCGCAGCCGCGGTGCGTGGCGCCCTCGCCCAACGGCGTCCCGTTGGGGGCTCAGGGAAGCCGGGACTCTGGGCAAAATGACGAGCCAGGAAACCGACGTCCCCAGAGGCTGACAGGCCTACGAGCCAGCTCCGCCGGCCCACTCTGGTCTCCGCGGCGTCCCCAAGCTTCCAGGGGAAGACCCGCAGCACTCCTAAGAGCAACACTGAAGGAAAGGGGAGCTACACGAACATTTAAGGGGGGCTGAAGACAGGACCAGCATTTTCCAACTCACTGACTCCAGTCCAGGGCCAGCGTGACCAGCGTCAACCCCAAGTCCCCGCGGCGCCCGGCGCTCCTCGCCCTTGAGGTGTGGGAGCCGGCTCGGCGGCTCCCAGCGACCTTGCCCACTGCGCGCCTCTCTCGGGGACGGAGCTGACCAGATGCCGTCGTGGCTCGTTCTCAGGGAGCACCCCGCAAACACCTGCTCTGACTCGACACGCCAAGTCTTAAACCCCATCTCATTTTTGTCAAAGGTTATTTTTCAAGCCCTCCTGCGGAACCAGGCACTTTGTCTACAGCCCTGAACACATCCACTGGCCCGTCTGCCGGGGGGGCTGGTCAGCGTGGCCAGCTGCCCTGTTGGAAAGTCCAGACTAGGGAGTGGTACCTTGCTTCTCACTGAGAGTAACTTGTGAGGAACAACTGGTTCCGGATGTTCCGAGGGCTCCTTCGAAGGTCATGACTCGCCTGTAAAATGCAGCTCTTCATCTTTGAGTCAAGAGAAAAGGAGGGATCACTGTTTATCCCTAAGACTGGGGAGCAAGTTTTACTGCAGCCCGTTCCATTTTTGGACACCCTATGAGAAAGGCCGCCACGATAAACCGGCCAAGGCTGCTGCGGCTGGTCACGAAGCCGAGCTGAGCAGCTGACGTCACGGTGAGCCGCTTCTCTCCCCGACCCACTGTCCCTTGTCACTTGGAAAAATATGGTCAAGATGCATGATCCCTACAACGCAGTGCTGACCATGGGGGACCCCCAGCTACAGCGTCCCAGGCCTACTGGCGAGTCACAGGCAGTTCAGCCACTTAGCTGGTTCCTGGACGTGGCAAATGAAACCAAGCTCGAAACCCAACAAATACCAAATAGCAAAGCGAGGGAAAGTGCGGGCGAGCCGGTTAATCGCCTGTTGTCACGGCAACCTATTTTTGGTCCACACTGAAATATGAATAGTGAAAGTGTCTCACCACTATTAGGGGGGTGTCACATGTGCTGGAAAAAATGAGTAAGCCCCGCGGAGAGGCTGTTTGGCCTCTGGGCAGAGAAGTCGCGCATGGTGCCAAGGCCGGTGAGCAATGGGCAGAGAAGCTCTCGGGCTTTGTTTCCCCGGACGATACTCGGGCAGCCGCACTGGGAAACTGCAGCTCCAGTCGAGGCACAACTCTGATTTTTAAAAGAAAGAAAAAAGTCTCCTGGCTGATTGGAAACATTAGGTAACGAACACAGCTAGCCCTTTCGTGTGGAAACGAGTGACGTCTGGTGACCGTCACTTCCTGTTTCCTGACAGGGCAGGGCGCCAGCTGCTCTCGGAGACGCTCTGAGGACGGCTTCTCGGATTTAAAGATGGAGATGCGACAGGTCACGGGCACCTTCTACGTGCCAGGCACTGCCCTGACCACAGTGTGGGTGGGCACTGTGGCCTTCTGCGAGTGACTTGGTCCAAAGTCTCATGAATCGTGGTGACTTTGACAGAGCTCATTCTGCCCACCTGCTCTTGACAGAAGGCAGCGGGCTCAGGGCACCCAGGCAGACGTGTCCCAGCCCTCTGGTGTCGGGCAGAGCCACCGACATGTCCGGTGTCACTAGTGCGAGGCGGCCAGGGCTGAGGGGGGCCGCGTGCAGGCCTGCCCAGGGAAGAGCCACAGTTTCCATGCCTTGCATTCCCAGGCCGTGAGACTGGAAACCAAGGACTGTCCAGGGGGTGGCACCGCTTAGCAGACAGCTGCCCAGGAGAGGCACAGCGCTCTGTGAGATGGCATCCGACTCAGGGCTGCCAGACCTCGCCAACCAAACTCTGGGGCACGCCCAAGTGAATCTGAATTTCAGACCAACAACAAAGCCTTCTCTGGAGTGAGCACGCCCCATGCCGTTCCGGTAAATTAACTGCCCTCGAGGAGGGGGTTGTGGGAAACTGACCTACACCCGTCGGAAGCACAGTGACAACCTGGACTTGCCACCGGCATCCCGAGCAGAAGCGGGTCGGAGCCTAGGCTGAGGCCGGCGTCTCTGAGTGCGTGTGCGTCGGGGGCGGTCATGTGGTGTGGGAGGAGAGGAGGCAGCTGAAAGGGCGCAGGGGAAAAGGTCTGCGGAAATGGCCGGCTCGGCCTGTTACGGTCCACTCCCGACCGCCCTCCCCACCCCCGAGGACTCTCCGGCTCACATTCCCCCGTAGCTCCCTCCCCCACCTCAAGGGCTCTCCAGCTCACATCTGTTGATTCATGGCTTACTATCCCACTAATGTCCTTCCTTATCTCTGTAGCTGTGTAGGAATGACAAGGCTGTGTAAAACGGCCTGTTATGTTACAATCGGGGCTCAGCCTTTGCACAGGAATCCGCTGAGCAGGTGCCAGCGTCAGTAAGTGCCGCTTCCTGCTTATGGCCTCAATGTCCCTCGGTACGAGAATCCTGCAACAGTGCTGATAACGCCAGGGTCACAAGACAAACGACCTGTAAGAAGAGCGGCCTGGAAATTCCTCCCCACCCGCGGCCCCCACCCGAAGCTCCCCCTCCCATCCCGAGTCACGAGGCACGCGTGAAAACTCAGACAAAGGAATCACGCGCCCTGCGTGGGCACCGCAGAGGGATATGAAGTGTGACAAGTCTGCCCAAGGGGAGCTCGTGCCTGGGCTGCTGAACGCCCCACGCTCTCCGCCGGCCCTCATTCTCCCTCCTCCGGCAGAGCTGCCCTGGCGTCCGGTTTCCTCCGCCGGGCGTCGCTTCCTGCGGCAGCGGGACTGAACCCTTGCCCTGTGGAGCCTGACGCCATCTCCTGCTAGACAGTGGAGCTGAATTCTGGGACACCCTTGATACGAACTGGAACTTTAAGCAGACATGCGGGTCGGGAGGGTCTACGGGAGGAGCTGGGGCTCGTGGAAGTCCTCGCCCTCTGCGTAACGGGGAGAACCCGGCGCACGGGCCCCCCGTGGGAAGAACTCTGTCCACGACACCGCTCTGCGGCCCCAGCGCCCCTCCCCTGGCTGCTGCCATCCGTCTGCACAGACCCCCCGCCCGGCACGTGGGCCAGGGCCTGGCTGCCGCGCCGGCCCCTTATTTTGCCGAATATCCTTTTCTGATGAAACACGCAGTTGACGTTATTTCCGTCGATACCCTGCTGGGTCTGAGACCTGTGTTGTTGGGGCTGGGCCCAGGAGCCCCATCTCGTGTCACACCCTGGCTGCTCTGCTCACAAGCTCCCGCCGTCTCCACAAGTCGGATCATGTCCGCCCTTCGCGTCCCAGCCCGAAGGCCGCGTCTCCCACGGGGCCGTCACAGGTACGTGACAAGCCCTGCTGTTCTCTCAGACCAGACCCTGGAGGGCAGAGACGGATGCTTGGCGCTCCTCGTCCCCACCACCCCCGTGCAGAGGGCCCGTATGGCGCCCGGCACGAGGGACGCGGCCGTGGGGAAGACAGGCGCCCTCGCAGCACGTGTGAACAGCCGGCGCCAGCGAGGAGCTCGGAGGATTCACCAGGACATGCCTGCTTGTCGCGGGGTCGGCCAAGGCTCCTCTGGGGCGCGACATTCAGGAACCTGGGTGACTAGGAGTCAACACGTGGCAAGGTAAGAGGACACATTTCTGGGAAGACACTGGGGTAGAAGACAATCCGGTCTGCATGAGGAACCGAAAGCTGTGACGCGAAGCATGACGCCCCAGGGGCGGGGCCCGCGGGCAGGTGTCCTGGAGGGCCGGGAGCCAGGACGCGACCTCCCCTGTCGCCAGCCTTCCGGATGCTGTGTGAGAACCACAGGAAGGGAAGGAACAAAGCAGAAGCAGCAAGACCAGCTCAAGGCCGTTAGAGTCACTGAGGCCTGAGAGGCGCGTCTAGGTCTGAAAAGGCCCCCACGGCCCAGCAGCTGTCCCACAGCTGTGGCCCTCCCCGCAAAGGGGCGGGCCCACTGCCTTCCCCTTAAGCCTGGGGAGGCCCCGCCCCGACAAAAGGGACGTGGGGTGCGGCACTGCGTGACTCTCAGAGGCAGGGAAGGTGTGACCCGCTGCCGCCTGTCCTCCCCCGACCCGCAACAAGAGGGCGCCCGCGCAGGGGACCTGGAGGAAGGTGGACCTATTTGAGATGCCACAAGTCACGAAAGGGACAGAAAACGTGAAGGTATGCGGGAGGCCCAGACGCGACGCCTTCTTTAAAATTTCGTGTTCGAGATCTTCATTTGCTTTAATGATTTGATTCTTGTTTAAAACGCACACAACTCAGGGAGTGGTGAAGTCTGAATTTTTTTCGTTCACTAATATTTAGCACGGATAAAGACTGAGACCGAGTTTCCTGACAAAGAAAATGGAGGCACCAGGGTGGGCGGGGGCGTCCCCAGGGAGGGAAGGAGGAAAACGGGGCACACAAAATACCGGTGGCGCCTCCACGACTATGCGGGGCCGGCCCTCCCTGTCGCGCTCGCCGCTCTCACTCGCCTTGGACAAGGAGACTCTGCTGGTGCCGGCTATGGCACCGACGGCTGATGCTCACGGAGCTCCCTGTGCGGCGGGCGTCACGGGCACCAGCGCCCTCGTCCTCACAGCAAGCAGAGGGCGTGCCATTGGGACTCCTCTCACTGACCCAGAGGGCAAGGCGTTCCAGTGAGGAACACAGGCTCACAGGACCCACCCCCAGCTCTGTCACCACAGAGGGCCTTGTGTCCCTTACGGATTCAAAGATCTTGAGCCAACTGCTCTCTGCCCACTAGGACTTCAAAGGCTGTGACTGAGGAGAGTGTGTGGGTCTCTGCTAAGGGCACACGGCAGGGGCCCTCTGTGCCCCCAACTTACATTCTCTTCTCAGATCGTGTGGCTAAGCTATGGCCAATGGGACATCAATGGAAATGACATACAGGCCTTCTTTAAAACGGGCGTGACCGCCCCTTCACCCTTGTCCCCACACAGGCTGGTGTGCCTTCCTGGACCCCACGGAAGAGGGCCCGGTGCTCAGCGCGGCAGAGCCACCGGAGGGAGCCTGGCTCACTGGCCTACCTCGCCCCAGGCTGGTTTCGCCCAGGCTCCTTCGTTAAGCTTGTGTTTACACCACTGTTATTTTGGGTCTTAGCTACAGGAGCTAAATTACATCTCAATAGGCAACAGGGGAGGTGTGAATAGAGCACTATGGAAGCTCTGAGAAGGGAACATTACATGAGAAAATAGTTTTGCTGATCTTTGTGCCGTGGACATGTACGTGTGTGTGCGCACGCGCACAAGGTCAGGGAGGGGGGGTTTGGGAGAACCTGGCACCCACGGTGATGGTGCGGACGACCCGTTTTCCCTTGCTTCTGGGGCCATGTCTTTCCTTCCCTGCAGACCTCTTACTCGGTGGCTTCTGTTTCGGTCTAATGTCACACGATAAAACGGAGTTGGCCAGGCGTGGGAAGGACACGAGAGCCCCAGACGGCCGTTCCCCCGGCCCGGGTCCTCTGCACGCTGGCACTGTTCCCGGGTTTCTGCCATTTGTCTGAACCTTAGTTGACTGTGAATTTTCAAGCAAAATGAGGGGAAATAAAGCCCATGAACACTGCATCTGGCCCAGGTGAACGAGCTAGCTCTCTGGGAGCTGCTTCAAAGTAATCACAGACTGTGATCAGGACAGAACGAGCCCCCCCCACGCCGTCGGTCTCCCCACCCGAGCACCCCAGTGACTAGCCTCACGTCGTCTGCACGTACTCAACAGGCTTTTGAAAGAGGAGCTGTATAGGTCATTTCTGTTTTTTTCACTTACGCATATATACCGACAATTTCGTAGTTACTGTCTGAGTTTTATGTAAAAATGATCAACTTAAAAAGAACTTTTAAGCCACCGAGTATTAGGAGAGTTTGCTACTAGGTAACAGCCAACGAATCCAGATAAAAATAGCAAAAAGAAACAAAAATGGCCAACAAACAAATCTAAAGATCCTGAATCTGACTCATAATTGAAGAGACAGACTGAAACATCGAGCTATTACGTGCAGCAGGAGCAGTGTGACAGCTCCCGGCGCCCGTGAAGGGCGGAGGGGCCGGCGCTGCCACACGTGGTGCGTCGCGGGGGTTCTCCGGCGACACCAGTGGGGGGCGTGTGGTGCGTGTGGCACCCCAGGCCCACGCCCAGCCTCCCTTCTGTGTGCCTCCCACGCCGCGGCGGCAGTAGTTACGAACCGCGTTCCCCCCGGGCGAGATGTCCGGGTGCGAGCCGGCTCTGCTGGCTCCGAGTCTGGCGAGGTCCCACTTCGCTGCAGGCAAACACGCCGGCTCCGCCCGCCTGTCACCACGCTGAGCAGGGAGCCCTGAGCAGGGAGCCCTGCGCGGGGGTGAGTCGGCGGGCTCCGCGGTCTCCGCTGCCCCACAGGTCCCCAGGGTGCCTCCCCGCGAGTGCGCGCTGAGCCTCTGCGCGCCCGGAGGGAACGGGGTGACCCGAGCTGGAGGCTGGCCGAAACCCGCACGCACGCAGAGGCCGAGGTGCCAGGCCAGACGCGGCACGGGGCAGAACCCGGGTGTCTGACAGGTAACCGTTCCCCAGGGCTTGGCCCGTCTGCATCACGTGGTGTGTTATCTTTCTCAGGGATGCTGTGCATTGGTGGTCCCCAGCCTCTGCGGCACCAGGGAGCGGTGCTCCCACGAGAATCTAGTGTCTGGTGATCTGAGGCGGAGCTGAGGCGGTGATGCCGGCGCTGGGGAGCGGCTGCGAAGATGCGAAGCTTCGCTCGCTCGCCCGCTGCTCACCTCCCGCTGTGCAGCGGGGTCCAGGGTTGGGACCCCTCTGCTGTAAATGCTGTACAATACGCCTTCGCCACGCACACCAAGCAAAGCCTGCCACAGCTGTGGCCAGGGGCCAGCCCCATTCCTACCTCGTTTTTTCTCAGTAAGATCCCATCACTCTTTCTAAGAAGGCAGAAAGCCAGACTATCCAACATGTACACCGCCATCATTCATCACTGTGGGAAGTGTAACACGTTCCGCCAACCCCGCAGCCTCCAAATGCTGATGCTGAACTAGATGCGAGGTGGGCTCCCCCGGAAACTCTCTCATCTCCGTCCTCTCTTCCTCCCCCAAAGTTCCTTCGGCTCCTGGAGCTCGGAGCACCCGCTCTCCCCCGCTGAGGTCCTCCTCTGTGTCTGCAAACACTATGGCCTCACCCGTTCTACAAACACCTGTCTCGTCCAGCTGCCTCCTGAGGCCTTTTTCCTTGTCACTTGACGCTGCCGAAGAGCACACGCCTGCTCAGGCCCACCGCCTCCCAGCCCTGGCTGAGCCCGGGCCCCCGGCGACCAGATCCACGTGCCTTTCCTCAGGCCTTGCCCCGCTGCTTTCAGTCCAAATGGACACGGTGCCATCGACGAGCCTGCCTACGTCTTACCTCAACAAAATGGCCAAAGCAACATAAACGCACAAACGCTGACAAGAGTACAGTGGAGTGCTAAAGAGCGACAAAAACAGAAGTTCAGTTTCGGAGCACGTCGGGGCGGGCGTGCAACGTGAAGTCACGGAAAAGCTGCACACGCGGCCTCGTCCCAACTGCACACGGCTGGAAGAGCATCGGGAGAAAAGAGCGTCGCCAGGCAGCAGGGTCACAGGTCGTTTTTGTTTTCTCTTTGAACCGTTCTGTATTTTACAAGGAGCCTCAAAAAACTCTGGGAAAACAAAAAGGGACACTTCTCCGGGCTGCCCCCTGCTGGTGGAGTCCAGTACGTCACTCGAAGCTGAACTTCGGGCCCCTCCCACACCGCCTCCGCCCCCTTCCTGTATGGTTGTTCTCTCCCGTTTTTTTTTTTTTTTTTTTTTTTTTTTTGGTCAGAGTTTCTGATTTTCTTTCCCATTTTGCAATCCCTTTTCTATTTTGATCGCCTAAGTACTTCTCGCGTAATTTATTTTGATAACACATTGGGTCCTAGGTATTTTCAAATGTTTACAATTCTTAGCAATTTGCATCTCTTCCCAGGACCTCTGCCTGGTCAATATCAGGACGTCGCTGTGGACCAGGACCCGCCAAAAGCCCCGTGGAAGCGGGTCCTGGCTCAGGCGCTGGAACCCCGGTGCGCATGTCGGGTGCTCTCTGGTGGGGAGACGCGGCGGGCTGCCCTTAGCAGCCAGGGCCCTTGGTCCTGTGAGTGGGAGCTGACAGCTGTGGGTGCCTGTGAGGAGCATGAGCCCGGGGAGCGGCAAGAGTTGGAAGGCTGCAGCAGTGTCTGGACGAGCGTCTGCGAGCTTGAACCCGGGGCCAGCTGGGCTGCAGCGGAACGGACTGAGCAGGGCTTCCTGCCGGACAAGTCGGACTCCCGGTTCCCGGTGTGGGTGACCAGGTGAACCGTGGTGTCATCAAGTCAGGCAGCGAACACAGGCACATATGGAAGCAGGTTATGAGGAGACCTAGGTTTTGAAGGACTGGAATGTGGAACAGCCTTGGAACGTCCATAAAAAAGTACAACAGGCAGCAGAAAATAAATGTTGGCGACAGGGGTGTCACCAAGGCTCGAGTACAGGTGAGCCGAGGAGAGCGCACGCAGAACAAGGACGGCAGTGGGGGAGACAGAGGTGGGCATGCCGGCACGGACGCGACAGGCCCTCGAAGAGGCGCTCACGGCGGAGCCCGAAACGGGAGTCAGAACGGAAATCCCGGGCCGTGTCATCAGAGGTGACAAGGACGAGCTTCCAGAACGCGCGGGGGTGACTATAACTGGACCAAAAGGACCAGTAATGTGAGGACGCGGACTACTTTACTTGGTGTGGCAGAGCTGGACTGCAGCGGGCTGAGCAGTGCCTGGGGGCTGGGGACCGAGAGCAGCCCGTGACGCAAGTCTGGGTGAGGCAGACGCTGGAGACGGAGCCAGGGGAGCTGCACCGTGCAAGAGCCAAGGGACGAACTGCGACCACCTGGGCAGGGCGCTCGGCACAGGACCCACCACGTACCGGGAGTTCGAGCAACGAGAGTTCTTACCATACGTAAGAATTTCTAAACCTTACTGGGCCCGTAGATACAGTGAGCGGACGAGAGGGACAAAGCCCCGCCCAAGGGGCTGACATTCCCATGGGGGAGACGACGAGAAACAAATGACTGAATGTACAGAACAGCCGATAGCGGTAAATGCGAAGGAGAAAAAAGCAGCAAGGGAGACAGAAACGCTGAAGTTGGAAATAAAGGTTCACATCAGGTGGCCTGGGAGCACCTCACTGAGAAGGTGACTTTTAAGTAGAGACCCAAAGGAAGTGAGAGTACTTACACTTAGAAGTAGGGAATAGTAGTAACCGTCACTAGGGTCATTAGCATTCTTAACATATTACAGTAACAGATTGTTACTATGTTGCCACCACCACCTTTGCCACAATTGACATTACCATCATCATGGCCATCTCTGGGAACGAATCTGTAACCTGACATTCCGTGGCTGCTGGCCCAGGTAGGCACCTGAGGGCTGGTAAGGCAGAGGCCAAGCTGCAGGTGTGAATGGGTCTCATGCGCAGTCACTGCAAACAAAAGGCTGCTTCCCACCTGCTACAGGGACGAGGTGGCCAGCGCCAGATGCTCTTCCGTCCCACCTGCACATGTGGCTATGCGCATCTTCAGACCCACAGGGCAGCGACACAGACGTCCTGAAGCCTGGACCAACGCGGACGCACACCGTGTGACTTGGCGAGATCGCAAGAGCACAGAATCAGGTTGTATCCCGCCAGGGGCTTTATTTGGCTGTCAGGGACAGGATTCAGCCAGCACCACCTGGGACTAACGGGGAAGGATCTGGAATTTCTCGCTATCCACCCAGCTCAGCACACCGCCGAGAACAGCTGGGTGTGCGACACTGAACGAGGGGCCGGTCTGGCCTGTGATGGGTGTGCACGGCCTTTCCCCAGGCTGAGCGGGACCAATCATCCTTCGCAACTCAGAGAAAATGACTGAAAAATAAAGGGAAGGAGTCCAAATGCCTGAACACTCATCCAATTTACAATTCGTTTAAATTGCTACAAATCTCTTTCAAGTTACAACAGCGAGCATTCATTGCTTCGCGATCACAGGCTTTGGTGGCAGAAGGCACAGGACAAAAAAATGTGACGTGGGCTTCAATGACAACCCTATTTTTCAACTAAGGCAATAGAAACATTTTGAAAATATCTTGGATGAGCTTTTTAGGTATATTTATTACCTGAAAGAAGTCAATAAAGTACTTGCCTCATAAAAAAACCACCTCCAGATCAAAACATAATTTAACCAGCAGTGCTACTACGTAGAATGCAGAATGTTTTCATGAATTCCTTGCACATATCTGTGTAAGTAGATCACAAGCACTTCCTCCCTGGCTGGAAGCCCAAACTAAGCCGCTGTGACGGAGACAGGCCGATCAGGACTTACGGCTCGAGCCAACAGCAATTCCTTATATTTTTAACATTATCGCTGCCTTATCATAATACCTACTATAAAACATTTCATCCACACACAAACACATATACAAACGTGCGTAATCACGTTACATTCGTGCGCGCTGTGAGCTTCTCTGAGGAGCACACAAACTTCATCTCAGTCCCCTTGAAGGGAACGAAGACCGTGAAATGCAGCCTAAGGAGAGACTCCAAGTGTGTCAAGACCTCGGTGTGGCCAGCGTCCACCTGCTCCGGGAGCCCCCAGCTGGAGTGGAGAGAGGGAGGCTGAGAACACGGGCCACTCACCGATGTCACTGAACCTGGTGACGATTTAGCAGGGTTTCGTCGCCTTTGCTGGGAAACGCCGTCACGCTGTGGCCGGAGCACTGAAGGACGTCCGTGCTGTGTGTGAGCTGCTGAGCCGGGGTGCCCGTCACGTCTGGGGTGGCCCTCAGCCCCAACTGCAGGAGACACTCAACGCAAGCCGCGTGCCGACCCGCGCAGGCCAGGTGCAGGGCTGAGCGGAGACAGAGGTCACACGAACTCAGTGCGCGGCCCCGAAGCAACACTGGCCTGGCGAGCAGGCTGCTCCTCACAAAGTACCGATTCTTCCGGTTACACAGATCTGATATTCCCACCATCCGCCTGCATGACTCTGCCCGCACTGGATCAAAACACTTTTTCTTTTCACCTGATTGAGTTGGAAATGGTTTAAGAATAACAAGACCAACTGGCGAGGACTTAAAAGATTTGTCTAAAACAACAAAGCGAGGTAATGAAAAATGAGAGACTCTAAATGGTGTGAAAACATTTTCAGCTTTGTGAATTCCCTGGGTAAGTAATAATGATGTGACATACAGAAAAGTGGCTGACGAATCTTGCCCCTCTGGCTAGAAGCCAGCCCTGCAGGGACCCTGGAAGCAGTGACCGTGCCCGTGGCCCCAGGCGAGGGTTAGTCACCTGTGGGTCTGAGGCATTACGAAGCGCCCGCTGAGACCCTGGTGAGATGCCCACCGACACAAAGAACACCACGAAGTTTACTCTGAAATCCAGATCTAAAGACTTAGCGCTCAAAATATCCTTCTTGGTCCTAAATTTAGAAAACTGTAGTGATTATAGTTTTAAAATATACTTCAAAGAGAGATGACCTATGAAGAATCTACATGACACCTGGATAGCTGGCGGCATCATAGACAAAGATACAAAATGCTTTTATGTCACACGTACTGTTATGGTTCAAAACAGTAAAGACAATCATAACAGCAGTCACGGTGAGCAGTCATCATCATCACCATGGTAACAGCAGCACTGCTACAGCTTTGTAAACAAAGATGTTATTGCAAAGTAAAGTTGCTGAGCTACTCGGCATCAACGCCAATGTTTTTAAAAGTCTGCGCATCGTTTACATTCCTTTACCAGTAACCTCAAGGCACACGTACGAACACGCCGTACCTGATCGCTTTCTGTTATCCTCAGCGTTGAGGCTGGCGCCCAAGGAGACGAGTGTCTGAACCGTGCTCACGTGCCCTTCCTGAGGGTTGAGATAAACGCGTTAGCACTGTGGCAAGGACCTTTAAACACAATCTCCAACGCACATATTAGATCCTTTTTCTAAAACATTCAACTGCTAACACTGAGTTTCCCCATCTAAAGGAAAACTCGTCACGTCGCTCTCAAAGTCCAAACCAATCTTTAAAAACAAGTCTGGGTGACAGTCAGCTATTAGAGCACAGACGACCGACTCTGCAGGCCGAAGCACCGACTAAGAACCCCATCGACTGGGTTCTCTTCGGCGTGAGGAGTGCGTTGTGATCTATTCAGAACACACAATCCCAAACGCTCCCAAGCAAACGCAGGCTTTGCTAAAACCTTTAAAGCAGAGAGAAACCGAACAGGCGGCAACCTCCCTGGGGAGCCCTGTCGCAGCTGGCCGTGTCACTCGCGAGGCAGTTTATACACTGTCTATCCAGCCACTTAGTCCCACTGTGTGCTGAGATTGAAATCAAGGCTGTAGTTTCCTCTTCCCATGGCGGGACCCACCAGCTCCTCACGCCCTGTGGCCGCAGACCACGCTCCCTGCCCACGCCATCGGTCCCTCCACTTCCTCAGGGATGCAGGGAGGGGGGTGCAGTTCACCTGACAACAGTTATTCTTGTTGCTAGAGAATCAAGTACAGGCAGGCAGCTCATCGTGTTAAAGGTAATATGGAAAATACTCTTGGCATTGAAAACGGGAGGATGCAAGCAGTGGCTCTTCCCATGGAAACTTTCTGCATGTCTTGAACATTTTACACCCTGGAGAGCCCGGTAAATGCAATTCCCTTGCTTCCCTAACTCACGAAACCCGCCATCAAGGACAGAGAGCAATGGATTTTTATGGCTTCTAATAACACTATTCTTAGATACAAAAAACGGAGGGAGGAAACATAAAGCCCAAGCATTATGTGGAGTAAGTGATGTTCTCAGTTTTTACCCAGCAACAAATAAAGGCGGGTTTCTATTTAGAAGAACACAGGACTTCAGAGCCATGGCATTTCGGCAGCGTGTCACAGGCAATTTCTTCCGGAGATGGAGCTGAAGAAACAGGACGGTGGAGCTTCCCCCCTGTGGGGTACAACGAGCCGAAGGAAGCAGGGACACCCTTGTGAAAAGAAACCAACCTTAGCTGCATAATGAAGTGCCGTGAGGTGGGTTGACGTTGCCCTCACGTCTACATCAATGCCAAGGTCGGACACCAAGAATTGGATGGCTTCGTCCTGCCCGGTGACTGCTGCCCTGTGTATGGCCTGGGCCCCCAGGGAGTCCTCGGCGGAAACGCAAGCCTAGCAGATTGGGGAAACAGGAACAAAACTAAGAAGCAGAGGACCCTGGGTCTGTGGACACCTGACATCTTGGCTAAACGCTGTTGTCTGTGTACTTTTTTCTGGGCAGATGCTATCTAACTTTTGCCAGATTCCTCAATGACTCTCTAAGCAAACAAACAGTGCACTCAGTGGGAAGCGTTCACTATCACCATAAAACAGCTGTTTATTGAATACTTTGCCAACTGCTTTACGCACACTATGTTAGTTAGATCTTAGAGTGACCCTCTTTAGAATTTTAATTTGTCTCTGCTTTACACATGGAAACACTGATGCTTAAAGAGGTCAAGGAGTCCACAGGGGGCATGGCAGTGCTGGGATTTGAACCCAGGATCTGGATAAGGTTTCTGTTCATCCTATGACCTAAAACTCACAGGAAGAACCAAAGGAATAAAACCAAAGCATTGCTGTACCTTATGTTTTTCGAGGAGCAGCCTGGCTATGTCGATGTGCCCACACTGAATCGCATCCATAAAAGGGGTGAGGCCGCACCTGTCTCTGCAGTCTGGTTCATACTGACACCTGGAGCCCAAACCCAGAATAACAGAGCTGAGAAGAGCTCCCGCTGCACCCCCTGCAGGAGATGGCGCGCCTCATTGCAGGGCTGTGGAAGCTTGGCACCCTCGCCCTCTTTCCTCCCATCTCAACGTCAGAATCTAGCTCTTCAACAGTACGTAGATTTTCCCCAGCAAACCTGCTCCTCTTCTAACCGTCCTCATCCCATTTTATGGACCGTCACCGCTCCAGCGTCTCATGCCAGAAGCCCCGAAGTCATCCCTTAGCCCTCGTGACCGAGCTATGACCAAAATCTCTGTATCTTTAAAACTGTATCTTTCTCTCCATCTCCGCTTTCACCCCTTAAGACCAAGTCAGCAGACAAAAAGCCTCCTAATATTTTTTGCCCACCTCAGCTCCCACCTTGCCGACCCGTCATCACAGCTACCAGAATAACCTTTCCACTATGTAACTTGGGCATGACTGCTCCTGTTCAAAACCTTTAACAATGCACTTCCAAAAAACAAAGGATGAACTCTGAAACCTCAACATGACCTGCAATGGTCAGGACAATGTGGCACCAACTTACCCCTCCGAGTTTCTCTAGCCTGCACTCCCCGGGCTTACGGCAACCTACCTTCTCCCTGCTCCTGCCTTCTCGGTCCTGCTTGTTTCCCGGTCTAACTTTCTTTGTGGTCCGACCTCCCACCTGTCCTATCTTCTTCCGTTCCCTCCTTCCTCATGGTCCTACCTGTCCTCCCATCATCGCGGTTCTACCTCCCACCTGTCCTATCTTCATTCGTTCTCACCTTCTTCCTGGTCCTACTTATCCCACCGTCTTCTCAGCCCCACCTCCCACGTACCACACATTCCGACCTTCCGCGCCTACCTCCTTCCTGTTTTATCTTCTCCGTCTGACGTTCTTCCTGTCCTTCTAGCTTCTCGTTCCACCTGGCACCTGTCTCTTCTTTCATTCCTACCTTCCTCGCGGTCCAAGTGTCCCGCCTTCTTCTTGGTCCGAGCCACTTCCTGGTCCTAGCTGCCCTCCCGTCTTTTGGGTTCCACCTGCCACCTGTCCCTTCTTCCATTCCTATCTACTTCGTGGTTCTAGCGGTCCTCCCAGCTCTTCGGTCCGACCAGCACCTGTCCTTTCTTCCGTTCCAACCTACTTCATGGTCCTTCCATCGTCTCGGTCCTGCCTGCCACCTCTCCTTACGTTCCTACCTTCCTTGGGGTCCTAACGTGTCCCACCTGTCCAACTTGTTGTATCTACCTTCGTGCCTGCGATCTTCATGGTTCTACCTTTCTCACGGCCCAGTCCCACCTCCCATCTGTCCTACCCTTTTCCTTCCTACCTACTTCATGGTCTCACCTGGCCTCCCACGTTCTCAGTCCCACCTGCCACCTGCCCAAGCATCTTCTATTCCCACCGTCTTCTTGTCTTTCTTCTCCACACGACCCTTTCTGTTTCTATCTCCTTCCCCCCCTTCATTTGCCCGGCACATCGCTGGCTTTGCATTTGCTGACCCCTCTGCTTTTACTTCTCCATTATTCACCCGGCAAACTCCAACCCACCCTTCAAATCGCAGCGTCGGCGTGGCCGCACAGGGGCCTGTCTCCCCTCCAGCCCCAGCGGCACCTCCGCTCCCACGTTATCACTCTTCCTTTGCAGCACGACAGGTCTCCCCGTCTGAAAGCAGAGTGTTCCTGTGAAAGCTTTTGGAAGCCAAGAGTACCTCTGGCTTTCCGAACGTTCGCGTCTGCCACCTGACTTGTACGAGGGACCTACGTTAGTGCAGTAACGGCTGTTTTTGTAAAAGTGACAATCCTCTGCGAATTGTTTTGGTGAAAACAGGTACGACAGTAGATCTAAGTGTGGTAACGCGAACCTGATGTCTCTCTTTGGGTGTCTCTCAGGCACACGGGGCTCGACGCGTCTGAAAATGAAACCGTCATCTTCTACCACCAAACCTGCTCTTCCGCTGTCCTCTACCTTGGTAAATGGCGCCATCGCCATCATCCATCACCATCGCCACCGCCAATACCACCGCCATCACCACCACCATCACCGCCACCGTCATCATCACCACCACCACCACCACCGCCATTTGCTTAAGCGAGACACCTGAGTCGTCCTTCTCCCTCATTCCCGTTATTCAGTTTTTCACCTAGATCTGTGGATTCTACTGAAGCGTCTCCAGGTCTCTGTCTTCGTGTCCACGTTGGCTTTAGCCCGGTCGCCGTGATTTCTCTCGTTGCACTGCGACAGCCTCCCAACACCTTGCACAGCCCTTGTCTTGCTTCCCTTTTAGTCCATTCTCTATTTTGCAACCAGAGGATCTTTGAAAAATGCAAGTGTATCACTCAGCCCCTGCTTAAAACGCTTCGGTGGCATTTTACATGCTTAGGGTAAAAGCCAAAATCCTTCCCGTGGCCTATGATGCCCCACCTGATCGACACCTGGCCTCCCTCTCCTGCCTCACCTCGCACGGTTCTCCCCTCTAGGCCTCAGGTGCACCCCGAGCGCCTTTGTTTCTGACGTGCCCTGTGCTTCTTCCCAGCTCTGAGCATCGCGGTCGCGTTATTTCTGCCTGGCACGCCCCCAGCCTCCCACTGTCAGCCTCCGTCAGGTCACAGTGAGGTGTCACCGGGGCTGAGATTCCCGACTCCCAGGCTAAGCTGGGTCTCCCTGTCGCACGCTCCTGTAGGGAGCCTGCAATTCCTCGTAACATCCGCCAGACTCACACGGCTGTGCGGGTTCTGTGAGTTCCCTGAGGGGAAACCAGTCTTGTGTCTGTTGTGGCCTCTGCATCTGGTACAGTTCATCACAGGCACCAAAGGAATAGACGAATATTTGTTTAATGAACAGACAAATGGCTGAATTTTTTCTCATGTCAGTTAGCTATTTTTCTTTCATGTCCTTTGAGTTATCTGCTTACGTCCTCTGTTCATTTCTTTTTTGGTATGGTAGTTTCTCTTTGAACAATCTGTCTGAGCTCTCTCTTTGTGCAGCATCGATATTAACTGTCATAATTGGCAAACACTTCTCAATTTGCTATTTTGTTCTTACCTTTGAAGAAGCACCTTTACTGCCTCTAAACAGCCATGCATCGCTGGGAGGAGAGAGTTGAGAATTAGAGCCTTTTAGTGCATATTGAGATGCTTCCTCCTGGCACCTGTCTTTGCCCGATCCTCTTAGCTATGACTTACGGGAAGGAGTAACTTTTACTAGGTACGCTAATAAAAATTTAGCTGGATAAGGAGTAAAGAAGGATGCTTTTACTGTAAAGCCAACGCCGATTATTCTGTCTATATGAGCACTTTTATGGCAGATTTTTAATCCTAAATTTATCTACTCACTTTTATGATACAAATCCCTAGGGCCTGTCAGATTTTGCCCAGGAAACATAAAACACTTTCATAGTAATCCATGGCAAAATAACCAGGAATTTAATTCTCCTACTAAAACAGCTATAGTCGATAATAAATATTTTGACTACTTGGTTTTCTCCACTATTTTGTGGAATGGCGGGACGCTGACTCTCTCCAGAAGAGCAGGGGAGCTAGTCAAATAATTCGCAAGAACAGAACGGTTTTCTACTCACTGGCAAAGTTTTAAAAAGGATTCCTTGGTCCCTAACTGCCCACGGTAGGTAGAATAATTGTATGCGTATTTCCTAAATTATATCTTGTCACCGGTATTGGCTTTCGAAGAAACTAAAAGCCTTGCATTCTAATTCAGTGTACTATCGAGAAGCTCAAGATTTCTCAGTGTCTTGATCTGGACTCTTGAGCTCCTTCAAATCTGCTTCATCTGATACCACAGCACTTTTGCCTTTTACTAATTTAAAATAATCTACACATAGTCCAGAGTTAAGGATAATTATTCCAAACAATGAAAACTGTACCCCAAATTTCTATTTGGCATTACCACTAGATAAATAAAATATACTCAGGCCCAGGTGTTGAATTATGAGCACCTAGATTTATTTAAATGTCTAGCACTAGAGGTAGGTATTGCTGAAGATCTTTTTTAAATGGTCTCTTTTCCTCCTGCCTTTAATAATAATCACAATGTGAAAACGATCATGAAAATAGCAGTGGCCAGTTCTGCGCTCATGGAGCCGAGCCCTGTGCCAAGGGACTCGCATGCGTCCTGTCCTTAAGCCCTACAACCTGTCATATGGGCAGCATTATCATTGTTATCCTGCTGATGAGGAAACTAGATCAAGAGACTGAGTTCCCTGTCCGAGGTCAAACACTCAGTGAGGAACCAGCTCACCATCTACCTAGGGGTGGGGGACGGATATGCATGAAAAGTGAACTAAGGCAAGAAAGGAGAGCACGTTGAGTGCTGGGTGACGTCAGCTCCACACAAAGTGTGTGCCAGAACAGCCCACAGCGGCTCTTATCTCCCACCTGCTGTCGCCCCCTGGGTCACCCTGCCTCGGGGAAGGTTGGCAGCACTGCGGCAGCAGGCCGCACACCTGTGCCTGCACCCCGAGTGGCTCTGGGCATACCTGCCGTGTGCAGAGGAGTTCTGCCAATCTTGCTCTCTGTCTTCCAGGCAGCTGGGCAAACGGTGAGCAAGTACTGGAGGACTGAAGGGTCACCTTCTCGGCTGGCGATGTGGAAGCTGTTCCACCCGTCTTTGTTCTTCAGAAGCGGATTGGCACCATGTTCCACGAGGTCCTGGATCACCTCGAGATTCCTCCTCGTGCAAGCCATCATCAGAGGAGTCCTAAGGTCAAACAGGACCAGCTGTCAGATCAAAGAGCATTAGCAGCGTGTGACCAGGTCTTCAGAAAAACGCATGTCCTCGGCAGAGGTGGCAAACCGAGAGGACTCAGGGGCCAGGAAAACAGCTTTGACTGGCAACTCCTCTGCCTGCCCCGAGGACTCTGGAGGAGACAAGGGGAAATTGTCTGTGGCAGGCATGCCTAAAGGAGGAGACCGGGGTGGCAAAGCGGCTTCTGAGCTGGTTTATGGTATGGCACTGAGTCGAGGCCGAGCTACTCCAAATCACAAGTAGCCCGTCCTGAAGAACAGCTGCGCAAGAGGCGCTGTGCTGGACTGACCCACTCACTGCAGGCGGAGACCATTTACGCATCCGACACCGCACCTCGCCGTAAGCTGTACATTGAAGCAAATGAAACAGCGTGATTAACTTCTGAACTGACTTATGTCCATGACTCTGGGAGAGCGAACTACATTCACATCAAGGGAGATGGCTCTGGCCTTCCTCTGCTCCCTCATAAGTGATTTGGAGTACGCCACTTCCCTTCCGTGAGCTTCTGGTTTCTCATCTGCCAAATGAGGAAGCTATGGCTCCTGAGAAGCGGGCACTGGTCTCATTTACCTCCTCACTCGCGGGGTTTGAGCCATGTCCGGCCCACAGTGGGAGCTTGGAAGAGCTCTAAGGTCTCATCTGGGGCCTACCCTTTAAGATCGCTATATTAATTACCAACACTGCTTTTTTTGGGAGTAATAGAGTAATGATAGTAAACGAGAGATTAAGAGGGAGAAACCCAGAGAAACGGAGGCTGAAATCTCCAAGGGCTTCACAGCAGGAATGAAGTTTGAGCAAGACAGGAAAAGCAGGTGAGGTATTCTAGAAATCCAAAACGGTGAGAATGCACAAAAATGTCTCACCATGACTACATCTCCTGAACAGATCAAACAAACCTCATTTCTTTCTTTTCTTATTTTTTTTTTTAGGAGGCTATTTCCTTATCTGCAGAATTGCTTTGAGGAGTGTATGAGGTCTATGCCTCTTGGAACTGTCTGTAGACTAATTTACCAGTAGCACAAGCAATCAGTCTCATGCTTAGTCATAGCCAAAATACAACCCTCGAAACACAACAAGGCCCCCTCTGCTCCTCAGTGGACAAGTTTCATTTCGGCTGCTGCGTATGGCTGTGTTTCTTACTTCCACCACATCAGGGACTACTTGCAGGCAGGAACACCGTTATGCTATGACTCTTAAGATGTTCATAACCTCTAAGGAGCCCATAGTGAGCTCTGAAAACAATGCTGGCCTAACAGAGTGATGGTGCAGGTGTGTCTCTACTGTGGATGTGGTCACGCAAGGCTCCACGTGGTGGACTGAGTGTGCATACAATCTGGTGACATGTGCATACAGATACTGCTTACGGCCATGTCAGTTCCTTAGTTTTGTTATTGTGCTGCAACTATGTAAGACGTTACCTTTGGGGAGGCCAAGGGGAGGGGACATGGGACCTCCCTGCACATTTCTATGCAACTTTCTGCGAACCTGTAACTATTTCAAAATAAAAAGTTAAGGCAATGCTGTTGAAGTAACCATTCGCTCAGTTAGATGTCCTCAGAAGAACTTCACACCCTGGGACTCATGTCATATGCAGCATAAACAATTCGCTGTTCCATAGTATTCTATTTGATCATATTCTATACTGTTCCCTGCTCCATAAAAAGAAGCGAATGCCTGGACGGAACAGTTAGTTAACTCCCAGGGCAGGAGCAGCGTGCCTTCCAGGGGGAGGCTGGGAAGCTGTGCTGCGGTGGCAAAGTACGTGGGAATCCATGGCTCTGCGGGGAGGGGTGTCATTGTGGAACTCCGGCCACCTACCAGTCGGCCTTCTTCAGGCAGTCGACCGCGGCTCCACGACCCAGCAGGTACTGCACGCAGTCCCGGTGGCCCATGGAGGCCGCTTCGTGCAGAGGCCGCTTGTAGTCTCGGTTGGCGGCCTCGATGTCCATGTCCCAGGCCTCGACCAGATAGGCCAGGACGTCCCGACGCCCGTGGCGGGCGGCGCAGTGCAGGAGAGTGTCGCCGGCCGGCCCCGGGCAGGCGGCGCGCCCCGCTCCCTGCAGCTCCTCCCGCAGGGCGCACAGCCGGCCTTCCTGCACCAGCCTGTGGAGCCGCCGCGGGTCCCCGGGCGCCGCCATGGCCCCCAGGGCCGGGCGCGGCGAACGAGCCCCGAGTCCTGGCCGGCGCGGGGCGGGCGTACCGGCCGCCGGCCGCCCCCCGGGGTAGCCGCGCGCCCCTACGCGGGGCGGGGAGTACGCCTGCGGGCGACTCGCGGCGCGAACGCGCGCCCCAGGTGCGGGCGTAGCCGCGTTCGCGGGCGCGCGGCTCCTGTCATCGGGCGGCGAAACGCTAGATAACTGGGGGGCCGCCGCGGACCCCGCCAGGAGGGGCGCGCACCGCCCGGCGCCCGCGGGGGCCCACAGCGTTGAGGGGCCCCGGGCGTCGTGTCGCGCCGCGCCCCTCACCTGGCCGCTCCGCCCACCCCGCGCGCTCGGAGGAACTCTGGGAAAGTTTCCACTCGTCTCCTCGCCCCGGCGGAAGCACGGGAGGGGCGGGGCCGCGAGCGGTGGCCGCACCCCTCGCCGGCGCGCGTTGCGATTGGCTGCCGGCGCAGTCCGTCAGCGCGCCCCTCCGCACGCGCGTTGCGATTGGGCGCGGGGGGAGTCCGTCAGTCGCGGCGGCGGGCTCTTCCCGGGGCTGCGGCGGGGCGGAGCTGTCAGAGGAAGTCCGAGGCCTGTTTCAGCTCGCGCTGCCCTGGGGACGCAGGGGTTGGGAGGCCGGACGCCCCGGGCCCGGAGGCGACGGCGGTGACTGGAGCCCCGGTCCGGAGCGCCATAGTGCGTGAGGCCTCCGACGCGGCAGGGAGCGCGAGCGGGCCCCTGCGCTGTGGACTCTTAACCTTTTGGGGTCCTGAGCGAGGGTCTGGCGCCCGGGCGGGGAGCGGATCTGTGTGTGTGTGTGTTAGGAGGGGTCGAGGGGGGACGTGGGGACCCGGGGCCGGGGCTGTCGGCGGCGGGCGAGCTGCAGAGGAGCGGCGGGGGGGGGTGCATGCAGGGGGCCGGGGGCACCCCCATACCGCGTCCTTGCACCCGGCAAGTGGGAAGTGGGGAGCTCGTTGTTTCTCCGTGGTTGTGGGAGTCACGGGGGACGTGGCCTTGGCTGCCAGCAAGCCAGCATTTCCTTTTCTACTCCGGGGTTTTGATCTTGGGCAAGTCATTTTATTGTGTCCTTTTGACTCTTTCATTTATTTGTAGCCTCTCTGCCCCTTACCTGAATATTAAGAAAATTAAGGTGATGTGGGAAGGCCTTGAGCTTGTGGAGGATACGTTGAGATCTGAGCAAGCTATGTGAGGTGATGGAAGGAATTTAGGTAGGTGTCGAGCTGTTCCCCTAACTTACTAGGTACTGGTCATTTAAACCTCTTGGTGTTTGCAGTTCTTTTAAAGGTAAAATGGGAGTTGCTACTGTTTAGTAGTTCTAGAAACAGTTGTGCTTTACATGTTATATTGAACGCTATGGTTTACAAAGCACTTCCTTCGTGTTAATTACGCAACTAGCATAGGACTCTAAGGCATCACTGAGGGGGTCGTTGAACCTAAAGAAGTTAGTGATTTTGCCACGGAAGTCTAGGTAATGAAGCCCTGTGGAAGGAAGGATGGTAGCACCAGCAGGTGTGTGCCAGCGCCTGGCCCTGTGCTAAAATAAAGGTAGATAAAATGGGAAAAATCCTCTGGTATGAACCTATGAGAACAAGCCCATTTCACCGTCGAGCAGATCCAATCAGGTTAACACACTGAGTTATAAGGAGGCAGAACTAGGTCCAGGATCAGCTTGCCGGAGTGTTTGTTCCATTGTGTATCTTGCTGCATCAATAAAAAAATTAAAAAAAATAAAAAAGAGGAAGGCATAAAGTGCTTGGAAGTACAGGAGGTTTCAGAACATGCCAAGCGTTCATTCTGCTGCGGTTGGAGTCAGTGCAGGTGGAAGTCGAGGCATCTGGTAGCTTCACACTTTTCGTTGGGAGCGCTTCCCCCACCCCTCCCCCACCCATTACAGATCACCACGCCTTCTCTCACCTTATGCCTCCAGTTTCCCTGTGTTTAAAAACAAAGCTGGAACACGTGGATGCACAATCCAACGGAATACTTTAAATCTGGATGATTGGTTACTTACCTGGTGTCAAGTTCAACTCTGCCTGACCTGTCCTCTTTAGAAACTTATTTGGGTCTGTAGCCCCCTTTAGGTAACTAGGCCATAGTGTATGTGACTCTCTCCACAGCCCCTGTGATTTTCTGGAACGGGGCTGGAGCTGTTCTGGGTCTTGCCGAGTTCCCAGTTGGGCTGCCCATGTCTTTTGCGCAGGCGTTCGGAGTTTGTGGTCTGGCCTTTACAGTCTCAGTTCACATGTGGTCACGTCGGCATTGTCGTTTGCTCCTCCGCTGTCTCCTTTCCGTTCGCTAACGTATTTTGCGGTTATGTAATATTCAGCTGTGGTCGTCAGTGTCACCATCATTTGACATGTTTTGTGATCTCTGAGTGTGTGAACACCAAACTATTGGTATTGGACTTAAAAGTCTAATTTCGAATGTGTCGCCATCATCTTTTCTCTGCTTATCCTGTCCCTCTATCCTTCCTGGGCTGGTTTTATTTGAAGACTGAGTTTGGTTCTGTCTTTGCCCTTGTGGCTGTGGAATCACCTGCTTGGAAGCATCTCACAAAGCATCTCAAATCTACGTCTCCAGCTGTCATCCACATGCCCGGAGCTTTGCCTGACATTTCACAGGTAGCTTTAAAACAAAACAAACAGCCGTTTTCAAGGCTGAAAACTTGCATCCTCCTCTCAGTCCAGGAAAAAGTGATTAAAGCAAAAACACTATTTCTCCTTGACTCCGTAGCATGGCAAAGCGACGTCGTCATTAAGTTCCAGCTGGAAACATCAGTTCTTTCCGCCCTTTCTCTGCCAGTCTTGTCAGAAATGACTCGTTGATCTTCACATTTCCCTCTACCTATTTCTGCTGCTGATGCTTTCAGGCCTCTACCAACTCTTGCTTCGGTCAGTAAAGTCACTTTCCACCTTGTCTTCCCGACAATCTTCATGTTTACCTATCTTCTACCCTACCTCGGGTTACTGTCCTGCCGTGTAAATTTGACTGTGCATTGCCCCTGCTTAAAAGCCGAATGATTCTCTGAATCGCCTGGCTGATAAATTCCAATCTCCTTAGCATTGTACCTAAGAACCTTTATAGTCTGTGCCTCCAAATTCCTTTCCCAGCTTCGTCCCCCATCTGTGAACCTCTTGTTCTAATGAAACCCAACTTTCCGCCACGCCAATGCTGCGTTATTTCTCTGTGTTTTTGCGCATGTCGTTTATTTTGCCATACTGAATCCTACTCATCTTTCGAGACCAAGGTCTTCATGAAGCCGTTTGTAACTTCCCTAACTCTGACTGGTCTTCTTTGCTGTCATGGCACGTCATGTGTGCGTTCGTGTAGAACTTATATTGCCTCACGTACAGTAATTTGTGTTCGTTTTGGTAGCTGCCTCATAGGCAGACTGTCTTACTTATTTTTTGTGTTCGGCATCTGAAATAGCATTTGACACCAGAAATACCAAGAGAGGAGGCAAGCACTTGTGGTGTCTGTAATGCATCTTAGACATACTAGTTACTTGAAAGTGGTCGTGGAATGAATTGACAGTGGGAAAAGCCTTTCAAATATATAAAAATATATTCTAGCTTATAAATAATGGTCATTTTTTTGTGTGTTTTTTCTTCACCATGCCTCCATTTCCTTGCGAGAAGCATACATAGAGCAGCTCTCGCCACCCTAGTCTCCATGTGAAGTGAGTGTGTCTCCCAGGGAGGAGAAGGCGTTTGCAGGGTGCGAGGAAACCGAGGACAGTTGAGCCTGGAGCCTGGACTTCTGGGTTTATAGAGGACTGGGCTGTGGCCCGGGGGAAGGGGCTTTGCATGAAGAGTGAGTCCTCAGGAAGGCGCAAGCGCTGTAGTGTTTTAGAGCTAATGGGAACAAAATATTTTGAAGTTTTTGCTCTACGTTTTGAGTCTACAACATTCAGTGATATTTTCTTTATATTTTCCAAATACTTGTTCGTTATTAAATCCTTCGTTAGGAAAACTCATGCCGATTTCAAAAAGTGACATAGAAATTAAACTTGAGGTTTTTAGAAGCTGCTTTAAATCCATCTGTACGCGAAAGGGAGAATGTTACAGCAGAAAGACCGCTGGGCTTGGGGAGTAGGAGACCCGCGTTCCGTCACCTGCAAGCTGAGTGTGACTTCAAGCAAGTCTTCTCTGAGCCCCGGTTTAATCACAGCACAATCTTAGGATCACACAAAGATCAAACGAGAATATGAAAAAGAATTTCAAAAGCCACGAAGCAGTTAGGAGCGCTGAGATCTTACAGGGTTTCAAAGCCAAGGGAGAGAACCTGAACTTCTTTAGAGCAAAGCACTTTGCGCAGTTGTTTGTTTAATTGAGTTATTTATGGAGCCACGCGCGGTGGGTGCTGGGCCCAGTGAATCCCCGCCCTTCCCTCCTGCCAGACTACAGAGTCTTTAGTCCATGGGTAGAAGACACATCAGTACACACTTCAACAGTTGTTAGTCATGCAATAATAAAATACACTCTAGTAATAACAATTTGTATACGACACTATTAAACACATACAAATAGTCATGACTCGTGTCTCAGAGACGCACGGGGCGGTTTACAGCCGCAGGCGAGGTGCTTCCCGTGCCGGGGTTAGGGAACGGCGCTGTTCACTGTGTCCCAGCTGTGCTCTTAGGCCTCTCGCAGGTGGTGGCTTGACGCGCGCAGTGCCGAGTCCCTGTGATAATGATCGCACTGCGGCACATCTCCTGTCTGCAGGCACACCCGCGGGGGAGTGCCTCCTGGTCGGTTTCACAGAGTCCCTCAGAGGAGAGTGAGAGGCTTGTGAGGAGCTGGCAGAGGACGGAGGTGAGGTGGCTCAGTACGGTGTCTCAGTTAGCAGACTGCCCCCTGCGGTTCTTGTGGGCCGTCTGTCCAGCAAGTACCTCGGACTGGAGTTACCTTAATTTTTTTTTTTTTAAATAATAGTCTTTTCTTCCAGGAATTGTAGGGAGCTATTATCTTCATCTTGTCTATTCCAGTCTGTAAGCTGTAAATTTTAGAGGATGTTTTGGTATAAGAATGACTCGTTATAGGTAGAGGAAGAAAGGAAACTATTTGGTATCCACTTCAAGGGATCCTGGAATGGTCAGGGTAGGTTTGGCTGCAGTGAGAGATGCAAACATTTAATGCCTCCACAGCCAGAGCTCGTTTCTTAGTGCCACACAGTCTGAGGTGGGTCCAGGTCACTGCAGTGTGTGGAGGGGGGTGGGGGGAGTTGGGGGTACGGTGCTTTAAAGCTGTCATCCAAAGACCCAGGCTGCTGGAGGCACTGCCTTTCTGAACGTGTGTCTTGTCGGGATGCTCTGGGGAATCTGCTTCCCCATTCACCGGAGCAGGCGTGAGAGCCCTCTATGGGCCAGGCCTGGAGGAGGCACCCGTCCCTTCTAGTCACGTTCCCTGGGCTACAGCTCGGTCAAGGCGACTTCCTGCCGCAGGCAGGACCGGGCGGTGGGTACTCGCTGTGCATGAGGGGGAGGAGGAACTACAGTCTTCGCCGCAACCCGCAGCTCTCCGTTTCCCTTTCCGTGGCTCGCTTCGTGAATTGTTCTGCAATGAGGATTAGGGAGCGAAGCCAGGCGTCCTGACGCAGACCTGAGGAACCAGCCGCCTGCTGCGCGTTTGACAGGTGTCCGAGTCTCTGTTACTCGCAAAGCGATGTGCTCAGTGCTGTGAGGAATAAGGGGACGAGACATGGTGCGTCTTTCAGGGGCTCGTAGTCTAGAGGTTTAGTAGTAACTGCGGTTCGGGGGAGACGGCTCACAGTCTCCCCGCATCGGTGGGCCCGCCTGGCGGAAGCGGGGCCGGGCTGGGGCGCAGCAGCGTCAAGGTGCAGGGGGCGACGATGCGGGAAGGGCCGGACTCCAGGTCGGCACCACCTGGAAGTCAGACAGACCGGGAAGCAGCAGTCTGAGCTGGGGCCTCTACGAGGGGGGGCACGGGAGCGGGGTCAGAGAGGCATCGTGCTGTGAGAAGGCCGTCACGGGAAACGCAGTGTGGGGAAGGGCGGACTTCTGCTCGACGAAACGCCGGTCATAGTCTCTGCTTTTTGTGACCTAGCACCCGAGGGACACGTCTCTGTCAGTCACCGTGGCAGGGTCTCCAGGAGGGGTTCAGATACCCACTTACGTACGGAGGGCGTGCAGCTTGGCCTCACAGAGTCGGGACAGTCCACGACGGATTCCGCTCACTCCTGGGCACGTTGGTCACGGAGCGCTGGCTCCGCTCCCCGAAGCGTCGTGAGCAGCTGCTCGCAGGCAGCGCCCCGTCGGGGGTGTGCAGCGTGCGGTCCCCGTGTACGGGGAGCAGCACCGTGGGGCCCGGGGCCTCGGCAGGCAGAGGGGGCGTTCGAGCATCTTTATTTTGTAAAGTTATTTTTGAGCCGCTGGTTTAAAAGCACATTAATAAGAATAGAAGGGCGGTTAGATTTTTAGGGTAGTTTTAAAAATAATTTTGCAAGAATATCAATCCTATTAAAAGGAACCTGATGCACCTTTTAGGAGACACTCAGGGGCGCCGTCGACATGTAATTCTGACATTTCAGCTGACAGCTTCAGCGCGGGGGCCACAAAGTACTGCCATCTAGACTGCGTCATTTGAACCTCGTGTAACCGTTCTGTGAATTCGGTGTGGCAGGTTATTACAGTCCCCGTTTTTCATGATGAGGGAATCGGGCTTTTAGTGATTAATGCCCCTCCGGGGGGCGGGGGGGAGGAGGCCGTGTGACTCCCGATCGGAATAGCCACGCGGCCTTTGAGATCAGCGACCTGTTTGACTCCGGAGGTGGACGCGGGGCTCCCGGCGTCCGGTTCAGTGACTCGCAGCCCTCCAGCCCTCGGAGATCAGAGGGGCAGGCGAAACTCAGTCTAGATGTCCTAACATCTGCCCAGCTGAAGTCAAACTAGTCATTTTTGCTATGTAGATACGATGAAAGTGTGAGCTCTGCGTCCCCGAGGGGCAGGCTCGGCCCCGGGGATGCAGGCAACACCATCCAGATGGACAGCGGGGCCAGCCGTGTTAGCACCAGAAGCCGGACTGGCCAGTCTAGGCTCCCCCGCCCCCGCTGCCTCCCTGAGACACGCCCGAACGCCCCGGCCGGCATGCAGGGGGGGGGGGGCACCGCCCCCCAGCAGGACGCTGCTCCTCCACCCCCGCCCCTCCCTCTCTCTTTCGCTCCCGCGCCTCTGTTAGAATTCCGCAAGCATGCAGTCTTTTAGCAAGCTCTTAAGAGTCAGACACGTCTAACAAAAATGAATACGTAAATAAAAGTCTGTTACCTATTTTCCCAAAACAGCCTCTTCTGAGTATTTTTAATGTTCTCTTGTCTGTCCACAGTGACACTTTTAAGGTGGTCCGCCCTGGCCAGATGCCTCACGAAAGCGTTGTGACAGCAGATCCTAGCGGTCCGGGACCTGGGTTCCCGCCCAGCCTTACCCCTGTGACCTTGCTGTCACCGCCTCCTCCACGCTTCCTGTATTTGCTGAACCTGCGCTGCGTGCTCCATGCAGGGGGCACAGAATACGTCCTTACCTTGGAGCGCGGTGTGACTCTTAGGCGTGCGATTAAGACATGACTTCCTAGTCGGTGGTGGTTGTCAGTGCCTCTGTATTTTTACTGTGGCGTCATTAGTATAGTTAGTTGGCTGGAGAATGCTGGGATACAGTCATTTTTACATACTTTTTCTAGAAAAAGTCGCATCCTGCATGTTTGAATGCCTCTTCTGTACGAATCTGCTGTCAGCCTCTGTCTCGTATATTTCCAAAAAAAAGCTGAATTTGGGGGGATCGTACAGGTGGGATAGGTCTCTAAACACTTGAGACAGAATTCTAGGTACACTTGTTGCTATAATACGTTGCTAAGGGAGGATACTAAATTTGCTCTGAAGATCCTTAAAAGTGGATTTGATTCTCTTCTACTTGGGAGCCTTGCTCTCAGCCTGTGCCCAGTACTGAGATCCTCTGGGCACTGAGAGGCGTGCAGTGTGGCCTTCTGTAGGAATAACGGTGGTTTTATTATTAGTCACTGCGTTCTGCTTCTGAAACTCAGAGAAGCTGATACAAGGGATGATGAATGGGTTTATATTTAAATGTAAACTCTTAAATATTTGTGGTTATCATGGGAGCGTAAATGTCCCGGCTAAAGTCAGAGAAATGATGACAGACCTCGATTTATCCATCTTTTGGAATGAGTGTTTCATGACCAGGGCTTCTAGAGAGTATAATAAAGAAAGTCTTTTCAGGCTCTTATTTTAGGAGTCCTTCTTGAATTCTAAGGAAGAAATGCTAAGAAACTATGAAACGAGTAGAAGTTGGTGAGCATGTAGGGAAGAAGAAAGGGGCCGGCCGGGGTGGTCCGTTCCTGAAAATTAAATCTCATTTGCCGGCCAGTTTATAGAGTTGGTGATACCTAACAAGAGTTCTGTTTCTTTTGCCTGTTGGTACAAAACAGTGAGACGGTCTAAACGGAAGCATCTTACAGCCATCGACTGCCAACGTTTGGCTCCGAGACACTTGGCCGCGACCCAGCCCTTCAGCCAAGGATGGACAAGCAGAGACCCAAACCACGGTCTTTATCCTAGACCCAGAGCAAAGAGAGGGATTAGGGGTACGTCTTCCAAACAAGTACCTTGCGTTTCGAATCTGTAGCGCGTGTGGCCTTAGACTGTCCCCCAGTATCTGTAAGTATTGCCGCTGTGATTTTGTAATCCCGTTGCAACAGTTTGATACTTTTCTCATTATCTGAGGGTTTTCCATGGAAAGTCCATGCTATTCCAGGGGTGGGTACAGGCCCCAGGAAAACATGAGCGAGGGAGTGCCCTCGGCCCGCCGGACTACAACGCGGGAGGGAGCGCGTGCCGGCGGAGCCGCCGTTCCCGTCTGGGGCCGCCGTGGGCTCCCGCTCCGCAGCCGTCCTCTCCGCCAGGCGTCCCGTTTCTCCGCACACCGTTTCCTCGCCCCGCGGCTTCGTGGTGGGCTGCGCCCGCCGTGGCCTCGGGCCTGGGCTGCTGCAGGAATGCCTCTCCTTGCCTTCAGATTTTACTCACGTCTTTTTAATGTACATCGTCACGTTAATGTTCTCGAGGACCATTTCCTGTCGAATCGCGGCCCCGTGTTTCCCCGTCGCCGTCGTGACTGCAGGTCAAACCCGCCGTCACCCGACGTTCATCGTCAGTTACCTGCGGGTCGTTTTCGTTTTCGCGGCAGTGCGGTTTTCTCGTGACCCGTCCACGTGCCCCTTTGCTTAGCAGCTGTCAGTGTGACCAGATCGCCTCGTTTCCCTTTGGCGCGTCTAATTCCAGAATCCAACTCGCATCTTACCTGGTTTTCTTTAAATATCGTAATATGTGTCTATCACCTTTGGGAACTGCCATAACCAATTTATGAGGCAGCTTTCGTGTACATGAGTCAACGTCTCTGTGCTGCGAGTTTTTTACTGACAAGGACTTTGTCAGCACATGTGTTTTCCAGTGGGGCATGTGGTAGTCTCTCTAGGGACACCACTCTGGTTATCCCACAATTAGAAAATATCAGGGTTTAACGCGGGTCTGTTGACTGCAGAACTCTGGGTTTCCATCAAACGGCCTGGAAGCAGTTATGTTTTTTTCTTTTTCAAACATAAACACACACACACACACACACACACACATATTAAAGTCTGTAAATTCTATTAAAAGCTAACCCTAGTTTTGTTCTATTCTCTTAATTTTCCAGAGTGAGAATTCTGGCTACGGTTATTTCAGGAAGGAACCATGGGTTTTGTTGTATGTCGATAAGGCATTTAAATATGTCATTGACATTTAGGAGTTTAAAATGCAGTGGTGATATGTGAAATAACCATTTGATTCCCCTAAGCGCCAGTGAAGTCTGTAAGGTCAGGGAAGACGTATACTGGTTTTTACTTTATTTTTGTCTCAGAATCATAGGTGCTTATTAGTAAATGCCTCCTGAAAAAACGTGTGGACTAGATTAGGTTCTGCTTTAATCATATGAAGAGAATCCTGACTCCTTCCTTTTTAAAATAAATTAATCTTCACGGGAGGAAAGGAAAATGAAGGGTTTTTAACTGTCACATGGTGAAAGTGGGTTTCACTGAATCCTGCTAATCTAAAGCCTTTTCCTTTCTACTTAAGCAAACTTAGATTTTTTTCATGTAAGAGCGAGGCAGGAGGCGTGGGTTTTCGTGAGTGGATGTGTGAATGGACAGTCATTTGCTTTTCGTTGTCCATTCACATATCCAGTGTGTCTGTATCACAGGACGTAGCATGGACCTCACGCCATCTGAGGACTGGTGTCTGTCTCTTTCCAGATGTGTGTCTGACTATATGGAGAGCCAACTATGAACGTGTTCTTGGATTAAGCTCTTTATAAAATCATTTGGCCAATCACTATATCCTTGTCTCTTTCCTCTGTCGGTATAGGTCATTGAAACTTAGTCTGTCTCGTTTGGGCCAACAATAATAGGTCAGCAGTCATGATCCATTTCTCATCCGTTCTGTTTGGGTTCTCTGCACAGGTCAGGGATGTCAGAGGTCCGGCACTGAGCTCCTCCCAGCTGGTCAGCGGCGATGCACCAATGACATGGCCAAGAGCAATTCTGTGGGCCAAGACGGCTCTAAGGACTCAGAGGACGAAATGACCTTTGCCACAGAAAGCGGCTGTGCTCTGCCTCAGGACGCTGATGGGGACGCAAGACGGGGCTCGCCAGGCTCTGTGAGGAAGCGTTCCCGGTCCTTCGAGGGCGAGAGCAGCCCAGCGACAGGGACCAGTCAGTGGGACGGGGTTTGTAAGAAAACCCCACGGCACCGGTCATCCCTGTCCTACGCAAAGCCCAGGCACGCCAGGCAAGGAGCAGGGGACTCCCTGTCACGGCTCTCTGCAGAGTCTGAAGAATCTAGCCAGGAGATGGGGGATGCGGGCCCCGACCTCGTCCCCGACTCCTACTATGGGCTTCTTGGGACCCTGCCCGGCCAGGAGCCCCAGAGCCACATTTGTAGCCTGCCCAGCGAAGTCCTGAGGCACATCTTCGCTTTCCTCCCCATGGAAGACCTCTGCTGGAACCTGAGCCTGGTGTGCCACCTGTGGCGGGAGATCATCCGCGACCCCCTGGTGCGTAGGGCGCTGTAGCTCCGTGGCGTTGTCTGTGAAAGCACTCGGCTCGGCTTCGCCGCGCACTTCTGATGGCAGCGTGGCCTCGGGAACGGCGGCTTCCATCCGCCTCCGGAGTAACATCCAGGCTCCCTGGTGGCATGTGAGGCCTTCCGTTTGCCCGCCTGTCACCCCAGCTCACTTCTCAGCACACGCCCGTGTCCTGCCCACAGCACACGGTTTCTTGCATCTCCGCGCCAGACCGCATCTCGCTTGCCCCGTGTGGGTCTAACCACCCCACCCCCGCCCCCACGGAAAGGGCCCCTCCGATCTCCGTTGACATCTTACTTCCTCAGGGCCTCACTCTGCTTCCCATTTCATCTTTCTGAAATTACTCTCTCTTCCTTATGCTGCTGCAGGAATTTTTACCTCCGTCGCAAGTTTATCATGTTCCGTTTTATGGCTTAGAGAGCCTCCCTCCCTCTTTAAACCGTCAGCTCACTGACAGCAGGCTGGTCGCTCCTTAAAGGTTTTGCGTTCTCCATCGTCCTCGCGGTATTCTGCATGTAGTAGCGCTGTGTCCGGATACCTTTGGAGGTCGACGCAGTGGGCAGCCGATGCTCTCAGAAAAGAGTTCTCCGCGTGGCAGTTGGCCATGTCCCTGTCCCAGCCCCCTTTTCTTCCCTTTGATGTTGATTACACCTCCTCCCACCCCAGGTTCAGGTTCTCAGGTAAACCTGAGGACCGGGGAGATGTTTCGCTTGTCTTAGGTTTTCCTTAGACTAGCCCCTGGGAATAAATCAGAGATGCAAAGATTAACTCTCCGTTCAGGCACATTAAAGTTTAAAAACTTAGGGACGGAGTGAGTGCAAGATGGATATGTTAAGATGTGGTACATTTTTCTTCTAAGCACAGAAGGTTTTAGAGGAAATTTCACATCACTCTCGCTTCATTCTTTGCCCGCTTTCTGAGAAATGCCTTTCTGCCTTTAGACATGAAGTCTGTTTTGGGTCGTAGCATTTCTGCCCACTAAATTGAGACCTCTCCAATGTGGACCGAAGAGTCGTCGCCGAGAGCGTTCTCAGTTCTGCTTGAGAAGCCTTGGGGGGAGATACTCCAGTCTACACTCACCTCCCGAAATGTTGCAGTGACGCCGCTTCTGTCCTCCCTGGCAATGACGCGAGGCGTTTGTTCTCAGTAACCTATCATCGCTCTCATTTCCTTCCGGATACCTTTGGAGGTCGACGCGGTGGGCAGCCCATGCTCTCAGAAGAGTTCTCCGCGTGGCAGCTGGCCGTGTCCCTTTTCTGACTTGCGTCTATGTTTATCTTGGCCTCATGGAATAAGTTTGGGGGTGTTCCCTCCTCTCCAGTTTTTTGAAGCGTCTGAGGAGGATTGCTATTCTTCTTTAAATGGTCAGTAGAATTCTCCAGGGAAGCCTTCTGGTCCTGAGGGTTTTTTTGTTGCGAAAGTTTTGATGACCGATTCAATCTCCGTACTCATTGGTCTGTTCCGATTTTTTATTCATGATTCACTCTTGGTAGGTTCTGTGTTTCTAGGAATTTATCCATTTCTTCTGGGTTATCCAGTTTGTCGATGCACAGTTGTTCACAGCGTGCTCTTAAAATCCTTTTTATTTCTGTGACATCGATTGTAATATCCCTTCTTTCATTTCTGATTTTAGCTATTGAAATCTTTTTTTCTTAATATGGCTAAGGATTATAAATTTTGTTCATTTAAAAAAAAACAACTCTTAGTTTCACCGATTTTTAAAATTTTCTAGTCTCTATTTTATTTCTCTCTGCTCTGGTCTGTTATTTTCTTCTTTCCGCCAGCTCCGGGTTAGCTGGTCCCTCTTTTTCTCGTTCCTTTAGGTGTAAAGGTAGTTTGCGGATATGCGATCTTTTTTGATGGAAGCGTGTACAGCTCTGAACTTCTCTCTCAGCGGCACGTGCACCGTGTTCCGTGAGTTTCGGTGTGCCGTATTTTTGTTTTCACGTGTCTCAAGGTATTTTCTGATTCCTCTGTGATTTCTTTTTTGACCCATTGATTGTTTTAAGAGTGCGTTGTTTAATTTCCATGTGCTCGCGGGTTTTCTAGTGTTCTCTCTGCTACTGATTTCTAGTTTCATTCCACAAGGATTGAAAAAGCGACTTTCTGTAATTTCAGTTTTTTAAAATTTGTTAAGATCTGTTTTGTAGCCTCGCACGTGCTCTATTTTGGAAAACGTTCCGTGTGCACTTGAGAAGACTGTACACTCTGCGGTTGTTGGGCGGAGTGTTCTGTATGTATCTATTAGGTTCAGTTGACCTAGTGTAGGTCAAGTGCTTTGTTTCTCTCCTTTCTCGAACGTGGATCGTAAAGTCTCCTATATTATCATCTATTGCTCCCTTCTTTTCTGCCAGTGTTTGCTTCCTAGATTAAGGAATTCTGTTGTAGGTACATAAATATTTATAATTGTTATATCTTCTTGGTGAATTGATCCCTTTATAATTATATAATCTCCTTCTTTGCCTCTGATAATTTTTGACTTAAAGTCTATTTTGCCTAATATTAGTATAGCCACACCTTTCATGTTCTTTAATCCTCATAGAAACTCTGCGCCATGGTGCCCTGGTATTTCAGACAGAGAAATGAAGCACTAGCTTCCCCAGATTCTGTAATAAGTTAGCATCAAAACCAAGACCCAGTTCTAGGGTCCAACCAAAATTTGTGTGACGTGTCCACCCCATTCTCCCAGCTTTTGCGTTGTGAGCTGTAATTGCTTTTCGGTTGGCGGAGGGTTGTCAGGATGTTTGTGACCTAATCTGCTCTCTGGTAGCCACTGCCCACATGCTATTTTGCATTTTTTGAACCGTGTAGTTCATCCCTTGGAAGAAGCTGTATCACCAGTACCTGATGAACGAAGAGCAGGCCGTCAGCAAGGTGGACGGCATCCTACTGAGCCACGGCATAGAGAAGGACTCCGACCTGTGTGTGCTGAACCTCATCCGGTGAGTTTCTTCACCCTCGCCAGGGAGACGGTCTCTCCATCCTATCCGGTGCGTGACCACGTGCGATCGTCTTCCTCACGGACGCTGCCCTGTGTGTCTTCCAGCTACGTAGCCACCACCAAATGCTCCCCGAGCGTGGACCCCGGGCGGGCACTGTGGAGCCTGAGGGACCACCTCCTCCTTCCTGAGGCAGAGGCCTGCGTGCGGCAGCACCTGCCTGACCTCTGCGTGGCTGCCGCGGTACGTGAAGAGGCCGTGGGGACTTCCCGGGCCAGGCGACTCCTTTTCTCATGGGAAGAAAGTGTGTTTGGTGCTTTAAGTGCAGCCAAAGGTTGTTTTAGATTTATTTTTGAAATCTTTGTTTAATCTCTGTTTCGAAGCCAAATCTTGTCATTCGTCCCATTAGAGAAGTAGAAGGCCACATTGGTGTAGATTCCTCAATTCGGGGATCTTAGAAAGCATGTAGTCCGTTTCCCGTTCTGCTGAGGAATCCTCAGCAGCGGAGGGCCCCCCTCCCCTCTGAACTCTGCGGTTCATGGGGACTTTTTCGCGAGGTGGCCCGTGCCCTTGGCAACAGCACGGGGTGCATGAGGGCCAGACGGCAGGTCCTGCACAGAGGCGCAGCGCGTAACGCCAGGCCAGAAGCCGTCCTGTCTCCTGACCTGTGGCCCCTCGTCCAGATCGGGGATTTGGGGAATTTATTGCAAGCTCCGTGCAACCTCAGCCTGTGTTCTGCAGCCCGCAGAGGGCGAGTCACTCCGCCTTCCGGAAGTGACTGCCAGTGGTGGCGGAGTGAGTTTTCTTTCACGGGACGCTTGCAGCGAGAGGCGCGTGGACCCTCCCTTCCCAGGAGTGCTTTTTTTTTTTTTCTGGAATGCGTTTTTGAACAGGGAGACTTGCAGCAAAATGAAGACTGATGCGGCTGAGTGCGCATTACTGTTTCCACGTCAGTGAACACCTTGGACGTTGCTGAGTGGCGCATACTGTGTTCATGATAATAAATTTTCAATAATTTATTTCATATTTAACTTGATGTTTAGTAATTATTAACTAATAACAAAGCGAGCAGTAAATTAGCATCTTAATGCCAGAGAATCGCCACTCCTGACCGCCCCCCCCCCCCACCGAAGGCTGCTGCCTTCTTCGTGTACCTGTTTTGTGCCTCCCAGGTGGGCAGGCTCCCGTTTAATAGGGGTCCCGTTGTGCCCTGAGCATCTGTGGCCCCGGGTGTTCCCACCTGGCCTGGAGAGGAGGGCGGGGTGTGCGAGGACCGTCTTCGTGCGGCGCTCTGTGCTAAATGTTGTCTAATTAAAGAAAGCTAAGAACTCCAGTCCAGAAGCGATGAGAAGAGGGGACTCCAGGGGCAAAAAAGAAAGGTTCCCGTCGTTTCCCAAATGTCACTTGGGAAGCTTGCGCTCAGTTCAGACCACCTGCAGGTGGCGCCTGCCCCGCGAACGGTTTCTTCACGGCTTGTCTGAAGTGATGTTTCCTAACCGGGCCCTGTGTTTTGGGGTCTTTCTCCCCGCAGGGTGTCAACGTGTGGGCTTTGGTAGCAGCCATTGTCCTGCTGTCCAGCAGCGTGAAGGACATCCAGCAGCTGCTCTTCTGCCTCCGCAGACCCAGCTCCACCGTGACCGTGCCCGACGCCACGGAGACCCTGTACTGCATCGCCGTGCTTCTCTATGCCATGCGGGAGAGGGGCATTAACATCAGCAACCGGTAAAGCGGCAGGGGGGAGAGCAGAGACCCTGGCGGGCGGAGCGGCCCAGGCCTGTGACAGGGTCCAGCCCCGCCGCCCGCGTCCGCACCGGGCGAGCTGCGAAACCCCGCTCTGCAAATATAACGCGCTCCGCAGCCGTCACATCAACCCCCGAGGCCCTGCCCTCGAGGCTGTGGGAGCCCGAGGAAGTCCCCCGCAGACGGATTTCTTAATCCAGAAGTGGCTGCGTTTTCCAGGAAAACATTAAGGTCTGGTCCCTCCGCCTCTTTGGGTTAAGCTATAAGAATTGTGGTTCTTGTCTGCTGTTCTTCTCAGTGTGACAAGGGCTGTGTAGCACGTGGGCTGTTCGTTTGCAGAGACCACGTGGTTTCCCTCGGCCGCAGACCCGCACGGGCCTCTTTGCGGAGGGCGCGTACATACACACGTTCTGAGCACCTGTCACGCGTTGGGGAGGGTTCCAGGCACTCGTGGCACCACCGTGAAGGAGGCGGGTGACACTCCTGTCCGCGTGGGCTGCGTGCGCAAGTGCAGGGTGCTCTGTGAGCAGGTGCGTTGAACCTGCGCTCCCCAACCTCGGGGGCACCAGGGCCCAGTGCTCCCCTGAGAATCTAATGCCTGACGGTCCGAGGTGGGGCCGAGGCGGTGATGCTGGCCCTGGGGAGCCGGCTGTTTTTAAGGTTTGTGGTGAGAGCATTTTAGCAGGAGCACCTCATCTGAGGGCCCAAGGCTGGGGATGAATTTCGTACCTGTGGGGAGCGGAAGGTGTCCAGCGGTGAGGACGTAGTGGTGGGGAGGGAGGGCCTCAGTGACCAGATGACGGGCGGTGCCGTCGGCCACGGAAGAAGTCAGAGTGAAATCCAGGCTGCGAAGGGCAGCCGGCTGGAGGCCCGGCCCCCGACCGCGGATGGGCAGTGGGGTGATGCGGCAGCCCTGGGGGGCAGGCCCGGAGCGTTCCCTCCCCCGGGAGGAGTGAGCTCCACGGGGAGCATGGCCGGCGGCAGCCGGTGAGCTGTGGCCGTCATCTGTGCTGAGCATTTCTCCTCCGGAACGTGCAAGTGTTTGCTGTGTCTCTGAGATACGTGTTGATTCACTAACTGTAGTGTCCATGGTATCCTACTCCACGGCAGGGAGGCTCAGGGCCAGGAGCCTTGTGACGTTCAGACAAGACAGGCACGCAGGCGACGAGCGAAGTCCTGCGTGCAGGCGCGAGCCTGCGAGCCGTCTGCACGTTGGCGCGGACGTGGACGCCGAGCGGGGAGCGTGCTACGCTGCGCGTTGTTGTGTTTGCGTGTTGTTTCCCGCTTTACCTGGGAGGCAGCGTGACTGCAGAGAGGAGTGTGGTGGCATTAAAGGTGTTCGTTGCACCAGCAAGATGGACGCTCGGAGCTCACCTCTTCGCGCTCTGCGGATGGGCCAGCGCACCGAACGGCGGGCGGTGGCCTGGGGGAGGCGAGCTCGGCTCGGCGCGCACGGAGAGGCCTGCAGTGGCTTGCGGTGGGCTGTTCGGCGAGCGCGCGGTGTCGTCTTCAGCCCCCCTCGGTGACTTGGAGGCTGTTTCGTTTTCACGTCCTTGGTTATCATATCTTGTTACCCGCATAGCACCCTACCTTTGGGACCGTCAAAGACAGAATGTTCTTCATGCTTCTAAACCAGAGGCGGGAAGCAGAGCAACAGAGGCTCAGAAAGATAAGATGCCACCAAGTTAACGCGGAACAAGGGGCAGCATTCACGTTCGCTTTTGTGATGGTTTGTCTCATGAGGTGACAGCTAGTTCCCCGTTCCCCAGGCAGCGTGACCTGGGCTCCCCCCTTTCGCCCTTCACACACTGGAGCCAGGCAGCTCTCTCGGAGGGCTTTGGTCAGCTCTGAGTTCTGTTCTTCCCTTTTTTCATACAATGGTGGTAGGCGTTTTCTTTTTAGAAATGGTAAGGAGTCTAAATACATCTAAGGAAAAATGAGGTACACATTGTGACTTAATTCGAAAATCTCTAAATCTGCCTTTTCCTCGTTAGGATTCACTACAACATTTTCTACTGCCTGTATCTTCAAGAGAATTCATGTACTCAGGCCACCGGGCTGAGAGAGGAGCCGACGGTCTGGCCAGGGTACGTGCGTGGATGAGTGTGTGTGCGTGTGCATGCGTGTGTGTGTGTGTGTGTGTGCGCGCATGTGTGTGTGTCTTCCATTCTTGACTATTTCTCATACTTAAGGAAGAAACGTGTTTTAACAACTTTAGCGAGGTCTAATTCACATTACATAAGATTCACCCTTTGTAATTGTATAATTCATTGATTTTTAGTAAATTTATTGAGTGTGCAACCACTATTATAATCTAGTTTTAGAACATTTCTATTACCCTGAAGGGAGGCCCCCCTTTTTGGTTAACTTTCATTCCTCTGGTTTGTCCGTTGTTTTTTGATGATCTGTCACCTGGTCTTTTAAATTCTTTTGTGTTTTTCTAATTTCTTTTCTGTAATGATTATAGCAAGAAAACAAACATCCAGCTTACACATGAACAACAGCTGATTCTGAACCATAAGATGGAACCTCTCCAGGTGGTAAAAATCATGGCATTTGCAGGTAAGGGGGCTCACCAGCACGGAACAGAGTCAGGTTCCCACCCCTGGTCACTACATCCCCTTTCCCTGCTACCTGCCAGGGTATCTTTACCGTGATCTGTAACCAAATTACTGTAGTGCAATGGACTGAGAAGCTGTTGCCAGGTAATACTTGCATTTTCTTACCACTCAGGGAGCATGCACGCTGGAGCTCCTGGTGGAACAGACCAGTAGCTCTTAGGAATTAGTTTGTGGGGTAGATACCACGGGACCACCCCAGCCTCATTTATCGTCACACATGTTCAGGCCCTGATGGCTTATGGCCTGGCAGGTCATGCTAGTCTCCTGCTCACATTTCTGCCAGGTGAGGTCTGGGGGGCCCTTCCCCCATTTGAGTCTAACCTCTGTTCCTCGATATACTGGTTCCTAGTCTCCTGCCTCAGTCAGCTAGTTATCCTCACAATCTCCTAAGGCACTTGGTTATTATTTTTTTCTGAACCTTTGCTCATACCATTTTCTATACCTGGAATTTCTTCCTGCTTCTTTTCTGCCTAATTAGACTACTAAAAACAACAACCATTTCTTAAATCCTGCCACGTGCTAATCTTGACAAGATTCCGTAAGGTTGGTTGGTTATCTCTATTTTATAGATAAAGATTTGAAGCTCAGCGAAATTTAAGTGACTTGTCCCAGGTTTAATAAGCAAATCAGAGATGGAGGTAGACTGCAAAGCTGGATCTGTTCCTGCCCCAAAACATGCCTTTTTCCCTGCCCCCCGCTCCCGTTCCTCCCCCTCCGTCTCTTTCTTGGCCCCACGCTGTTGACGCCCGTCATTTCTGTTTCTTCTTGGGGCTTCTTTAGTCCTTTGAGTCCTGCACGATCTCCGAACTCTTACCTGTAACTAAGCACCCACATTAGCTACTTGGTGCCCGAGGATGTAGTAAACACAGCCAACATACACGTCGCAAGAGTCCTTCCGCACTGTGTCAGGGTGGGCAAGGGGAATGGGTTTTCTTTGACAGGTGAGATTTGTTTTTTTTTTGTTTCCAGATCCATATTCTTTTCACCCTACTGTGTTATCATTATACTCATTGTGTTCTAATTGTTTTAGCTGCGTTGGTATTTCATTTCCAACCAGATTCTAACGCCAGAGTCTAGCTTTGTGTCTTGTAACATACTCATACTCCCCGAATGTGTGGCAGGCGCTCAGGGAGCGTTCGCTGAGTGACCGACGACGGACTAGCCGGACGCCACAGTGCGTGGTGGAGCGGCAGGGCAGACAGGGGCGTTGGGAGAGAGTCTCATTCGCGAGCTCTTGCCGCCAAACATCCATGGCCCCTAGGCCAGCAGTAGCTGCCACTTTATGAGTTCTTCCGGGTCCCTTGACAATTGTCTTTATCCCGCAAGACTCTACAAGGTCAGTGTTACAACCACTCATGGCTCAGGAACAAACCGGAATCCGTCAAGGTCAAGTGGCTTGCCCTTTGCTGCTTGGCTCGACCCCAACAGAGCCCGATCCCGGCACAGGTTAATCTGGCCTGGAATCTGCTGCTCTTCTCACGACACCACCGTTAGTTTGTGTCAGTATCGAAAAAGCTTGTCACCATCTGGTCTCAAGCAAGAGGCAAGCTAAGCGTGGGTAAGACCCGATTAGGGCATCCCTTGGAACAGCTTTTCCTGCTCAGAGGGTCACCTCCTTTCCTCTTGGCTTCCCCAGGCACCGGGAAGACCTCTACCCTGGTCAAGTACGCTGAGAAGTGGTCTGGGAGCAGGTTTCTGTATGTGACATTCAATAAGAGCATCGCAAAGCAGGCCGAGCTAGTCTTCCCCAGCAATGTCATCTGCAAAACCTTTCATTCCATGGCCTATGGACACGTCGGGCGGAAGTGAGCATTGCGTTGCCACCATCGTTGTTATGTCTGATTACTGTTTTTTATTTTTTGTGTGTCGCGGTCATCATGATCACATGTGAACTCACACCACGCCAACACTAAGAAAATGTAATGCTTTTATGTCCGTTTGCAGGCAGGAAACAGAAAGGTAGACCTAGCGACGTGTACTTTTACCCCTCTACAGTACAGTGTTTATAAGTAACAGTATCTCGTTGGAGGGGGTGTTCTCGTTTCTCTGGAACCAGGCACAGGAAGTCAGGATGACTCGTTCAGAGGTCAGGACATTGGCGATCTGATCGATGAGGTTTAGGCTTTCCTCGAAAGGGGGAGAGAGGCAGGAGACTGAGCTGAGGCGCACATGGCTCCTGGCGCCTCTGAACCAGTGTTCCCTTGGACGTGAAGGCTTCCAGGACATTCGAGTCCCCTGCTGGCCCGGGGCCTCTTGGAGTCTGGTCCACACCTGGAATGGTAGCTCTGCCATGAGCCTCCCCATCTCCTGGATTCGCGTACGTGAGCTCCTGGAAGCCTTGTGGAGCCGTTGCAAGCCACACACGGACCTGGCTCAGCTTCTCCGGCTTTCTTTTCTTTTTTTTTTTTTTAAGCCTCACCCATATATGACAGAGAGTGACCTCGTGTCGTTGGAGAGAAGGGGGTTGGGAGTGGGGAGCACGTCATTGGCGTCGCCAGTAAAGCCACATACCGTTCCTTTGGGATATGCATTACAGGTACCAGTCAAAGAAGAAACTGAATCTCTTCAAGTTGACGCCCTTCATGGTCAACTCTGTCCTCGCCGAGGGGAAAGGTGGATTCGTAAGGGCCAAGCTGGTGTGTAAGACTTTGGAAAACTTCTTCGCCTCGGCCGACGAAGAGCTGACTATTGACCACGTGCCTATCTGGTGCAAGAACACCCAGGGGCAGAGGGTCATGGTCGAACAGAGCGAAAAACTGGTGAGCGCCTAAGCGTCTCAGTGCTGGGGGTCAGGGGGCGAAGGAGAGGCGGCGACATAGTGGAGCGCGACACGTGCCTTTCGCTCCGGGGGACGCCTGGCAGAGACCAAAGGCGGCGGGGGGAGGCCAGGCCCATCACGGCGGCCGCGGCCGGGGACGTGCTTTCCCTGAAGGGCACACTGCCGGCTCCCCAGCCTCCACACCGCCCCCCCCCCCCGTGAGCACACGAGCCGCCCACCCAGGGCTTGGAACAGCGCGTCGCCGGGGCTGCTGGGCGGCTCTGAGGATCGGGGGGCTCTTCTCTAACTTCGCCCAAGGTCATGCGATCGCTCGCCTTTCCCTTCACGAGTCACCTGTCAGTCGCGAGTGTAGAGAGGGATCCAGCCCGTGCCCGTGCGTCGGACACTGTGCCCTCCGGGCAGTGTTCTGTCCCTCGGCCGAGTGGGGCCCCAGCTCTTACTCACCTTCACGCGCGACGTTACTCGAAGGCTGTGGAGGAGCCAGGAGAAGCTTGGGGAAGTGACCGTCATGCTCTGCGCCGTGGTGGTGTCCTCATGCTGACTTCACTACGTGGAAACGAACGTGCGATTTCTGGGTGTTGTCCTTCCGGGTTTTGAACTACGAGTTACCAATTACTTATTTTCTAGAACAGCGTCCTCGAAGCCAGCCGACTTTGGGACAACATGCGGAAGCTGGGGGAGTGCAAAGAAGAGGCTTACCAGATGACTCACGACGGTATGTGACCCCCGATCTGGACATCCGTTGGCGTAACTGCTTCAGTCCCGAGTTCTGACTCTTGCCGCTCCCTCCTCTTAGGCTATTTGAAGCTCTGGCAGCTGAGCAAGCCTTTGCTGGCCTCTTTCGATGCCATCTTTGTGGACGAGGCGCAGGACTGCACCCCAGGTGACGAGCTATCTGGGACATCTCAAATACATAGAAACAGTGTCCCCGTTGTGTGCGCGGACGCATGTGTGTTATAAGCTTGGTTATTCTCCTTTGCCGTGATGAGAGGAGCGATGGCGTTTGCGCGTTCCGAAACCCTTTAGTGTCTGACTTTGCACTTCAGCAGGTGCCTCCCCTCCCCCACCCAAAGCGGATTGATTTTCCTCTAATTGTTCTGCTTCAGTTATTTTTAAAATGTTGACTAAGCGTAGGTCGTCACGTGACAGGGATCTAGACTTGCTGGGTGGGGAGCGGTACTCAATTTAGAGTGTGTTGTTTATTTTTCCCTTGGTTAATAGAAAATAGTGTGACTTTGTTGGTCATTTGGGGGCCTTGAGTTATAATATTCGAGAGAAAAGACAATTTGCCTGTGTGGTTTCTTATACAATAATTTGTCCAGGACTAAAAATAGTCTACATTCCTAGGATTAGAAACTGTGTCTGCTGTCCACTGTTGGATTGGGTGTACCTGTCCTGCAGGAAAGGACAGCCCGTTGCGCAGTGCGCTCTGCCTTGGTTTTGTGAAAGCATTTTCATCCCTTTCTGTCCGGAGCACGGTTTCTCTGTGTCGTGGTGGTCAGCATCCTTTCGGGTCGCTTACTTGGCTTGTCGTTGGTTGCAGCGATCATGAACATCGTTCTGTCTCAGCCGTGTGGGAAGATCTTCGTGGGGGACCCACACCAGCAGATCTACACCTTCCGAGGCGCGGTCAACGCGCTGTTCACAGTCCCGCACACCCACGTCTTCTATCTCACGCAGGTGAGCGCGCTTCGCGTCCGAGTCCCCAGAGGCGCCGAGCGAGCACTGTGGTCCCCTACCCGCGATCCTCAGAGGTGACCGTGCCAGGCCCTGCGCACGGTTCTGTGTCAGGCTCGCGGTGTGCAGCCAGCCCTCACTTCTAAGTGGTGGTTCTCGGGATCCACCACGTCGGGACGGGCTTGCCCGTGCACTGCAGGTGCCGGGCGGGGGGCCGGGGTACCGCTGCTGGTGCTGCCCACGAGCCGCGGCGCCGGCCCCAGACAGGACGGCTGGTCACCGTGTTCCGTGTCGCAGCACACTCATGGAGGTTAAAGACAAGGACACGGGAAGAAGACAGAGCAGGTCACTTAGGAATGTACTTGGCACGGCAGAAACGATAAATTATTAACTGCCGTCCCTGGAGCTCGTCTCTAACACTCCGGGCGACGAGACGGGAAGCAGCAGTGGACCGCTCTGCGTGCCGAAGCACGCTGGCCGTCCGGTGAAGAGAACTTCATGACTGAGCTGTGAGCTACACAGTGTCATTTGTCCTTGAAAGAACTGTTGATGGACCAACTCCGGTTATTCAGACCTGGGTTTTGGGCATATTTCCAAAAATAAATGACGTGACATGTAACTTTAAGGAAAGCAACTGACCAGTGTTCGTTGCCAGAGATAAAATTCTTCAAGTGAAGTCACATTTTGGAAAGCTTTCGTCTGCCCTGGGAGCGTCACAGAGACACTCATGGTGTCCTCGGTTGTCCGAAAGGGCCAGTGGAACATTCCTCCCCTTTCAGCACACAAATGCAAGGCCGAGTTTTCTTCATACACTTTGGCCAGAACGACACATTGCGCAGATCGAATGCAGAGAGCGCTGAAAAGTCAGCTGTCCTGAATCAATCTGGGCATCTTAAAGAGATCTGCAAACGCGTATCCCTTGCTAAATTTGTTCTGGAAAATACAGTTTCAAAAAATATGCTGTTACTGTCAGTGCGTAATGAACTTACTGTTATTTTCAAATGAATTAAAGTTTCTCGTGTGGGAAGCAGGGGTAGCTGTGACTCACACGAACAAACGCTCCTGCGGGGCCTCCGCGGTTTTTAAAAATGTGAAGAGCCCTGAGATCCAGAGGTGCGAGAGGCACTTGTCAGAAACTCCCTTCCAGGCAGAGGATGTGAGATGTGCCAGCTATAGTGAGGTGCAACCTGAGCTGTTCTAGAAAGTCCTGTAGACGACTCTGTGACTTTATTCCCTTGAGGTTCTAATGTGTGCTGTAGTCATCTGGAGTTTCGTCTGCTCAAGCAATTTTTTTAGTTTCAGATTTATAGAAAATGTGAGAAAATAGTACAGAACGTTCCCCTATGCTGTGCCTTTAGTCTCCCTTATTAATATTAGTGTGAAGCGTTTGCCACAGTTACTGAAGTGGTATTGACACATTGTTATAGAGTCCATAGTTCATTCAGATTTCCTTAGTTTTTACCTAATGCCTTTTTCTATTGCAGCATCTTGTTAGGATTACCATATGTGTAGTTGTCACGTCTTGTTAGGTCCCCGTCGGATGCGACAGTTTCTCAGACTTGCCTGGTTTCTGATGACCTTGACAGTTTAGAAGGTACTGGTGAGGCGTTTTGTAGAGCGCCCCTGTACTGGGATTTGTTTGATGTTTTCCTCATGATCAGACGAATGTCATGGGTTCGGGGGAGGAAGACGCTGACCTCGATCATCTAGCCGGGCTCGTGTTTGCTGTGTTCCTCCACTGCGACGTCACCCCCCTTTTACGCGGTACACGGTCTGTGCCTGGCCCTCCCTCAAGGGCTAGGTGTTGGAGCGCCCATGTGAATTATTTAGAGTTCTTCTGCAGGAGAGAGTTGTGTCTTCTCTCCCACTTATTTATTCAGTCATTTATATCACAGATATTCATTTTATAATTTGGGTTGTGGTTCACCCAGAATAGTTCTACAGCGATAGAGTACTGAAAGTCTCGTTTTTCTTAGGCTGCGTTATTGGTGTTCACCAAAGCCTGGAACACTTTCTTACCTTAAGTTAGAAAGGCATGGAAAAGGCAGCACGTACCATGAGTTTGGGGAAGAACGGTGCCTTTCCAGCTGCAGTGGGCAAGGAAGCAGGGCGTCGAGCTGAGCGTCTAAGGGTAGGGGGCTGTTTGGCCTAGCGCCAAGGCAGGGACGTGCAGGAAACGCACGGGAAACGCTTGTTCTTGTGGCCGGTTACGGAGGCCGGTGGCGTCAGACTCACGGGGCAGGAGTCCAAAGCACGCAGAGCATCCCTCCCCGGCCGCCCTCACACTCACTAGACGCGATGCGGAGGGAAGCGCAGGGTTGCCCAAAGGGACGTCTGCTGTTGGTTTTGAGAAGAAAGGGAAACAGGCCGTCGCGGCCGTGAGGGATCCTGAGAGCGCGCGCCCCCCCTTTCTCTTCGTGCGTTGCTCTTCCTTTTTGTAGTCAGGCCGTGGTCGGAGGAGAGCGTGCGGCCCAGCCGACAGCCGGCGGCCGTAGCGGGGTGTTTGGCAGCATGCGGAGACCGGGGCGGGCGGCGGGGGCACCGTGTGGGCGAGGCGTGGCACTTGGGTCTCAGCAGTGGTGAGGAAAATGGCATAGACATCTTGGCGGGCGAGCTGTCAACATTTGGATTTGGTGGCGAGGGGTAAAGAAAAATGGGTGACTCCAAGGCTTCAAGGTGGAAAAACTGTTCTGAAAACTCATGTGTAAAGTCGGTGGCCTTCGGTGGCAGGCTCCCACGCAGTCCAGGGGGGGTACGAGGCCATTTTCGGATGCCTTGTCCCGGAAGGGCAAGTTGGGGACCGTCACTTGGTCCTGGCAAGGCCAGGCTGCAGCGGCGGTAGAGAGGGGCTGACGCGCCCAGGGAGCGCCACTAATTCCTCTCACCTCATTGTTTTCCAACAGAGTTTTAGATTTGGTGTGGAAATAGCGTACGTGGGAGCCACTATCTTGGACGTGTGCAAGAGAGTGAGGAAAAAGACTTTGGTTGGCGGAAACCATCAGAGTAAGGCTTTCGGTCACTCTGTTACAAAAATTAGTTTTCCTCTTCACTTGGATTTGCCATGGACTCTGTGCTCTCTCCCAAAAGGCAGCATTCGAGGCGACACAAAAGGGCAGGTGGCCCTGTTGTCCCGGACCAACGCCAATGTGTTCGACGAGGCCGTGCGGGTGACCGAGGGGGAGGTGCCGGCGAGGATACATTTGATTGGGGTAAGAGTGAATCTCTGTTGGCTTCACGAGCAGAGATGTCGTGGGCGGACTTAGCCGGCTGGAGCGCTCGGTTTAGGAAGGGTTACGCCGGCGCGCGCTTGGGGTTTTGACGGTTTTCACCGTCTGGGCCCCGACCGGCCTTTTTCTCCCTGGCCGTTGTGGCTATGGCAGCCAGACGCTCCTGTGGTCAGCCCCAATGCAGACCGAGGACCTTTTCTTCTACTCTTAAAAAAAAGGACGCGCCCTTCTCCCCTCTGACGGTGCGAACGGAGCTGCTGGCTCGCGACGCCTTCCGGTATGTGGCGTTCGTCCGCGTGGGAACAGGCAGGGTGACGGCACAGCTGGAACACGCCAGCGGCCACAGCGTGAGCACCTGGGTTCCGGCTCCGGCTCCGGCGCTGCGTGGCTCGCGGCGAGTCACAGCCTCGTGCCGCATTCTCTCCATCTCTAAGGCGAAAACGACGCCTTTCCCGTGCCTGTTTCACGGGGACTCGTGACATGCGTATGGCATTTTTAACCCTTCGGAGCAAAGTTATGTGACTAGAAGACATTCACTCCTTTATTTATGAAAAAAATGTTTTCGAGGGCCTACTATGTGTAGGCACTAGGTAGGTATGTTGAGTGAATCATAATCAAGAGATGTTCTGACTTTTTTTATTATTCATAAAGATTGTGTAACCTGTAATAACTACGTGTAGTGTTGGGTGAGTCCTAGACTAATCAGACGGGACCATGTCTAGTAATAGAAATGTCTAAACACTGTGCCGTATACCTGAAACTCATATAAAATAATATTAAATGTCGACTGTGATCAAAAATAAGTACACTTTTGAAAGATTATATGACCAAGTTATAGGAAAAGAATTCAACCTTAATCACAGTCTTTCACATATTTACGCTCGCGTCCTTATGGACGTACGCTTTCACGTAATTGTAGTTAGGGTGTACGTTAAAAGGTGGACCCAACACATAAGCATGTCTTTTCATGCTGCTACTTTAATGACTTTATGACATTCCCTCTAGTGGATGTAGCATAACTTACCATTTTCATTATTGTAAGAACATAGTGCCTTTGAAGTACTATAGGTAAGTTGCTCGCTCCCGCTCCGTATCTCCTCCTCCCCTGTCGCATCGCTGCACGCGGCTGCATCTGGCGTCCGGTTGCAATGTGTGTTCTCTTAATTTGGTCCCTGTTTTATGCTGACGTATTTCGTGTCCCTTCCCAAAATGATGATACATGCTCGGCGTGTGGAGCCCTCGTCCCGTGCTGCCTCTGTGCTGGGGCCTGGTGCCCCTCGTGGACCTGGGCTGAACTGTGACCTAGTCAGGCCCTTTCCTCCAGGAGGTAACCACCTAAGATAGGGGTCCCCAGCCCCTGGGCCGCGGACCTGTACCGGTCCACGGCCTGTCAGGAACCAGGCCGCACCCCAGGAGGTGAGCGGCGGGCAAGCGAGCGAAGCTTCGTCTGTATCCGCAGCCGCTCCCCAGCGCCGGCGTCCCCGCCTCAGCTCCGCCTCAGATCCTCAGGCACTAGATGCTCACGGGAGCACCAGGTCCTGCTGCCAAAAAGGTTGGGCACCGCTGCTGTAAAACACACAATAAGCTGGGCCTGTAGACATTCTCTAATCCTCTCCTCAAAACAAATGATGGCAGGATTTCTCACTCCACACTTTGTGTTCAGGTGTCTCTTTATTTTTCATTGCTACTTTTTATTTTTGGAAGGTAGATGATTTAAATTGCTCCTTTTTGACAAGAAAGCAAAGTACAGCTAGTTCTTGCCTTTTTAAAAAACAGGATGTGTTTGAGGTAGCAGCTAAAATGTAGCAGTTGATAATCCTGCCTTTTCGGGCTGTGTTATAACCCCGTGCTCAATGAGCTTCCTGCTAACGGTCTTTATGCTGTAGGTGCGATTTAAATCCACTTCCAAGAAACCGTCTCATTTCAGAATCCCATCTCTACACTTGGTTTCCTTTGCTTTGTTAAAACAACAAAAACAAACAAACAAACAAAAAAACAAAACAAAAATCCCACCAAAAAATTTTTTTTCAGGGGATTAAATCATTTGGATTGGACAGAATCATTGATATTTGGATCCTTCTGCAGCCAGAGGAAGAACGGAAGAAACGTGAGTACCCTGGTGGCCACCGTGCAGTGCACGGAAGCCCGGGGGTGACGAGGGATGGGACAGGACGGGCTTGTCCCCGGAGTCGTCACCTTCCTTCTGGAGGCGGGTGGAGCTGCTGTCTCCCTTTTCCCATCAAGACTGGGATGCCTGAGGCCTCCTGTTTCCAGAAGAACCAATAGCTCTTCCCAGATCCTTCTCGCAGGGGTCTAAATTTCTTCAGGGCTGCCTTCCCTCCCCATCTCCCCATCTGCCTGGGCAACTCGACACATTAAAACTCCTGCGTGGGCCCCGAACGATCACCGCCAGGATTTCTATAGCACCTTCCTTTTCATTATTGCGCTATTTCGAATCCCTGTGACGCTGGGAAGGAGCTCAAGCGTAGGGCTCTTAATCGTCACTTTGGAGACGGGTCCTCTCACCGGCTTGCCCAGGGTCACACAGCGGCCTAGTGATGCGGTCGGGACTAGGACCTGCATCTCCCACCTGTTGTGCAGCTGGTTAGGGCCGCGGAGCCACTGCCACCGTTGCCAGTGCCACGTGGCCCACGGTAACCTGCGTGTGTCCTCCTCAGGAAACCTCGCGATTAAAGACAGGTTTATTAGGAGATGGGTGCACAAAGAAGGCTTCAGTGGCTTCAAGAGGTATGTGACCGCAGCCGAGGATAAGGAGCTCGAAGCCAAGATCGCCGTTGTCGAAAAGTATAACATCAGGATTCCGGAACTGGTGGAAAGGATCGGAAAATGCCACATAGAAGACTGGGACTTCGCAGGTAGGGGGGGCGCTCCGTCCTTTGCTGCCGCCAGGAGGAGGGTTACATGGGCTTCTGCTGCGTCTTGCCTGCGCGGTTATCTCGCGTGACCACGGGTGGCTTTGCTGGTGCCTGGCCTTGCCTGAGAGGAGGGGGCAGGGCCGCATCCTCCTGTCCGTCTGCTCTGCCTCCAGGCCGGCACGGCGGGACTTCCTGGTCTCAGCCACGCTGCCGGGCGACTTGAGACAAGCCTTCTGTTCCTTCATGTACGAAGCATAGGTCACAGGCAAGTCACCGTGAGCTCTGGAGTGTGACTCTCAGCTGCGCAGACTCACCTGCAACCAACTTTCTTCTTTGCCTCTTTTTACTTTTTTTTTCCTGTCTATATTTTCGTCTATCTCCCTTTTCCCACGAAGCTGCACACAGGCAGGAGACAAAGGGTTTTAAGAGTATATAGGAAGAGAAGGTTTTTTGTCTCTCTCGTTTCTTTGTGTCAAGCCCCTGCTAACGCTGTGCTGTGTTTTTATTCCAGAGTACATTTTGGGCACCGTGCACAAGGCCAAAGGCTTGGAGTTTGACACGGTGCATGTTCTGGATGATTTTGTGAAGGTGCCTTGCGCCAGGCACAACCTCGCCCAGCTGCCCCACTTCAGAGTCGGTAAGGGGCCTGGCTGTACGACGGGCCTCGTCGAGAGTGGGCTGGGGATGCTTCCTTTGGAGGCCTTGCTTTTCGTTGGATGGTGTGGCGTCTTGGAAGGATTCTTCTAGAAGGCAAAAAGTACCTCATAGTCTTAATTTTTTATTCTTATACTACACTTTGTTTAGAAAACTGAACTTCCCTCTATGGCCACGCTACCCTGAACATGCCCTGTCCCGTCCGATCTCGGAAGCTAAGCAGGGTTGGGCCTGGTTAGTACTTGGATGGGAGACCACCTAGAAAGACCAGGTGCTGTAGCATAAAAAATAAAAAAATAAGGGATTATAAGCTGACAAGGTCTTTGCAATCTGTGAGGTCAACCAAGGGCTGCCTCACCTAAAAAAAAGAAAAAAAGAAAGAAAAAACTGAACTTGCAGGGCCCACCTGTCGCAGCTCGTTGGGCGGTTCTGTGTGTGGTGGCCCCGTGCAGCCCGCGTCAGCCCTTCAGCTTTGCACCTCAGTTCTGCACCGGCAGACGCATGAAAGCTTTAAAACATGCAGTTTATGTGCTCACCACCCTGTTTTTTTCTTTAATGAACTCTCCTTTTATATTAAAGAGGCCAGAAAAATCATAAAAGGTGAAATAGTAAGCTCTCATTATCGTTTGTTTGCTTTTGTATAAACGTATACTCAAGGTAGTTGGGAAACTAAGCATCAGTGCTATTGTTTTGGCTTCAAATCTTAGAATAAAATGAAGATTTTCTACAAACAAACAAATGAAAACTCTGTTAACTGTGGACCCAAAATTCGGGGCATAGCATGCGTTGGCAGGCTGAAATAGAAATACTAAAAGTTCTATAGATCCGATGACCATGTTCATTAAGAGAGAAAGACGTGGTGTAGAACGTGAATCAAGTGGAGCGGGGAACAGAAACGGCCGCAGAGAGGCGCAAACTGCTTCGTGCTGGGGAAGAGACGTTCGTCTGCCGCTCCGCCACCGTCTTCCCCCCGCTGGCCGCCGCGTGTCTGCGTATTTTTGGGGTGGGCGTCAGCTTCCTGAGCGGGGGTTCTCAGCCGTACGACCCGCCATTTAGAGCGTGCAGCGCGACGGCGTGAGCGTGGTCACGGCTCTCCTCGCGTTCTCGCCGCTGTGGCGGGGACTGTGGCCGAGGGAGGCGTGAGGTGGGCAGTGAAGACTGGACCGTGTTGTCGAGGGACATCGCGAGGCGTCCCCAGACCAGCCTGGGTAAAGGGACGTCAGGGAAAGCAAGGAGCGCGGGCTTCGGCGGCGTGGGTTCGACTCCCGGACCCTTGCTTAGCTGCGGCCTGCTTGTCCAGTGACTCGGCCCCCGTGAGCCTGTTTCCCCATCAGTCCCACGGGGTCGCCGTGGGGAAACCTGGGAGAACCAACAGAAACAGTCCCCGGGCACAGCGAGGGTGGCGGACAACCAGTGAACAGATTCCCAGGCCTTCCCAGTAGTGGCACTAACCAGAACTCGGTATTTCGTGCCACGAGTCCGTTAGGGTTTTATTCAGTTTGGGGGTTGGTACTTGTGGGACAATTTTGTATACACAGCCAGCAGATCTTGAGTGGTTGTTTTGCGGGGTGGGCGGGTGAGGGGTAGCAAGCATTTAGATGAGAACATACATTTTTGTAAGCAGGCTTTTGAATTGATATTCTTCCCCGTTTACTTTCTGTAGAGTCATTTTCTGAGGACGAATGGAATTTACTGTACGTTGCAGTAACTCGTGCCAAGAAGCGTCTCATCATGACCAAGTCGTTGGAGAACATTTTGACTTTGGCTGGGGTAAGAGGTAGCACAAGTTAATTCGGTGGCATTCGGACCGTGCTGGGTTTCAGTGAGGGATCCCCCTGTCCTGGGTTGCACGAGAAGGGCCCATCGCTAGGACAGGAAGTGTCCTAACCAAAGAAACGACCACGTGGGTTCTTTTCTCAATTCTTTCCTAATTCACTTTTAAGAGTTATTTTGAAAATATCAACTGTATTCGGGTATTTCTTAATTTCTCCCTTGCTCAGTTGGTGCCCAGCACCCTTAGGGAAAAAGCAGCAGGGGTGTTTTCCGCCTCTGAGCTGTCTCCCCCTCGACCCCGAGACCCTTGGAGCCGGCAACTGCTGTTCCCACCAGTAGATGCGTCTGGGAAGAGCGTGTCCTTGCCGGGGAGAAGGCGTATGCGGGCGCCTGGCCTCTTGTCACCGGCAGAGGCAGAAAAGTGTCGCACTCACTCCGACCTGGACGCGGCCGTGCCCCACTCCGGTCCCTACCTCCTCCCTGCCTCTCACGGCGGGAGCGCAAACCGTTTGGTCTCTTCAGCCCTCTTGGAAGCGAGAACAGAAATTTGAGCGAACGGTTACCACTTAGTCCATCTTCCCCTGCACCGAAGATACTTAAGCCTGAAACCTAAAACTTAAGTGTAAAATGAGTGGAAATACTCTTTCTTCCTTAGCTATTTGCAAAGCACATACGGCTTTGCGGGAGGATTTAGTCCGAGGAGGGGAGGGCGCGTGGGGCCCCGGGCCGGAGCGGTGCCGCCAGCGCCGCGCGCCTCGGCTTGGGGCGGGGGCGTGGGGCAGGAGTGACATTCTCGTGTCAGAGTTGGTAAGTGGAGGTAAACCGAGCGCCGACACTCAGCATGGAGCACTGGGCGCCTCGCCTGCGCCACGCGCTTTTCTAGGCGCTGGAGCTATGACGGCAGGCGGAGGACGTAAACTCCCGGGGCAAGAGGCAGACGGGAGGCCAGCGGGGCCGCTTCCCGCAGTTGGGAGGCGGCGGCGGCGAGAGCTGAGCAGGGAGCGGCCGTCCGTGGACGCGCAGCGCAGCAGCGGCTTCCCGCGTCCGACCTCGCCTCGCAGCCTCGCCGACTTTGCCCCCAAGGCCCCGCCTCCCTTCCGAGTCTCCCCGAGACAGGCCCGTGGGGTCGCGAGGGCGTCTCTGGAACTAGAAATCAGCCGCGTGTTCCCCGAGCCGCTGTGCTTCGCCCGGGCCTCGCCGTGTGCGACGCTCCGCCTTGCGTGGCGCTCACGTGGCCGAGCTCGGAACCCAAGCCCGTTCCTCGGTCGCATCCTCAGGGTGCCTGAGTCACAGGGGCGCTTCCAGGGCCAGCTAGGAGCGGGGCTCTGCAGACTCTTCTGCGAAGGGCCAGACAGGAAATCTGCTAGGTTTGCGGGCCACGGCGTCTCTGCGGCGTCCCTTCAGCTCCGCTGTCGTAGCCTGAGGGCAGCCACCGGAACCCGTTAATAAATGAGCGCGGCCGCGTCCCAATAAAACTTTATTCATAACAGGCCCTGGCATGGACCTGGCCCCCTGGTTGTGGTTTGCTGACCGTGGTTTAGAGATAAGCGTGGCTTTTCTTAACCTCGGGGAATGGAATAGAATAATAATTTATAGGTGCAGGTAACCTCTACGTGTCAATAAGCGGTCAGTCGTCTCCGAGACACCGTACCCCCGAGGGGTGTCGAGGGGACACGGGCGTCTCGGGAGGAGCCGCGTGGCCGTGGCACGCATGCGCTCACTGCTGAGCAGTAGCTGGAGCACCCCCTACGCCACGGAGGTGCTGCCGGGTCACGTGCTTCCGCGTCGTTTCGGTTTGTACCTAGAAATTACAGGAGCGACGGAGGAGGGCTCCGTGTTGCTTGGTGATGAAGAGCCGGCTCTGGACTCGGGCGGGGGGGGGGGGGGGGAGCCCCACGGCGGCCGCAGCCTAGGTGTCTCCGCTCTCGTGCCCTCCGGTGTGCAATGGGAACGGTGACAACATCACCCCCAGGAAGTTGTTGGTGAAGACGATATGTACGGGCCGTGCAAGCAAAGGACCTGCTGGCAGGCGACCACGGCCGTGCCAGAGCCTGGCGGGATGGAAGGGCGAGGTGCAGGTGGCGCCTTGCGCCTCCGGGTCTCTGAGGGCCCGGGCCTCCCGCGAAGCTCTCCCCCCTGCGGCGGTGTTCGCGACAGCCGGCCGCGGTCGTCTGCCAGGACAGCCGCGGTCTGGTGTGAGCCCCTTCGCAGCTCCCAGCCGTCACCGGTCTTCACACCTGTGAAAGCGTCAGACGCCCCAGACGTCACTGAGGAGCGCGGGTGGCATAAGCGGTTCATTTGCTGGTTCACCCAGTTGACAAATACTGGGTTTATAGCGCGCCCGCTGCGTGCTGGGAGGGACAGGGGACAGAGCAGGCAGTGCGCTTGGGGTCTCACGGGGCTCGCGGCCTGGGACGGACGCGCAGGCGGCCGCGGGCCTGGCTGCGGGGCCGGGGCCTGCGGGACCGGGGCCTGCGGGGCCGGGGCCTGCGGGGCCGGCCCCGGCGGCGCGTGGCGGAGGCACGGCCGTCCTCTCTCTCTCCCCCCCCGCAGGAGTACTTCTTGCAAGCAGAGCTGACGAGCAACGTTTTAAAAACCGGCGCGGCGCGCTGCTGCGTGGGGCAGTGCAGCAACGCCATCCCGGCGGACACCGCGCTCACGCTGCGGAAGCTCCCCATCACCTACGTACGCGGGCGCGGGGCCGCGGGGGGCGCGGGGGCGCGCGTGACCCGGCGGGGGCCGTCTGCGCCCAAGGCCCGGGGGACCCGGGTCCGCCTCTGTGGCAGAGGCGGCGCTGTGGGCCCAGCGCGCGGGGCGCGGGCCGGCGGGTGTGGCCGGCGCTCCAGGGGGAACCCCGGGGGGCGGGGGACCCTGTTGAGGTGGCCGCGGCGCTGCGCGTCCCACCTCGGTAACCCCGGACCTCCGCTCCGAGGAGTTTGCCAGTGTAGCGTCGCCCTCGACGGCTGAGCCTGGGGGGTGCTACCTCAGGTCGCCCGGGTCAGGAGACATCAGCGCCCCGGCACTCGCGGGCGGAACCCCTGGCCCCCGCCTGGCCCCTGACCGCTGCCTTGTCCTCCCCGCAGAGCAACAGGAAGGAGAACAAGGGCGGCCACCTGTGCCACTCGTGCGCGGAGCAGCGTGTGGGGCCGCTGGCCTTCCTGGCCGCCTCCCCGGAGCAGGTGCGCGCCATGCAGCGCACCGAGGAGACCGTGGTGCTGCCGCGGCACGAGGCCCTGCTCTTCCTCGTCTTCTGAGCGCGGCCCGTCACCTGAAGGCAGCCGGTGCGGGGGCGGCTCGCGCATCCGGACGCGGGGCGCCCTGCCGCGTCCCCGGAGCAGCCCCTCCTCCGCGCACGGCAGGCCGGGGGCGCCAGGGATGTTTTTTGATAAAAAAAACAAAGCAAAACATTTTATGTATTTAAACTTTTATTACGAGGTTTCAATTAAACAGGCTTGTAGAACTGACGTGCCACTGTGTGCGCCCGCCTCCAGCCCTGTCGTTTTCGAACTGTTGTGCAGCCCTCTCTTTCTTTTTAATGGCCCTGTCGCTATTCACGTGATACACCCTGCAGAGCATGAGACTTAACGTCCAGGTGATCACTGCCACTTCATAATGAGATCGTCACGCCTAGGGACCACACTTGTATGACGTAGCGTGTGCCTTCGTCATCACGAGGTTCACGGTTTAAACAGGGGGGCAACATCATTCATAAAAAGACAAACATAAAGTGGCAATAGCTAGACCTCTGGTGTTTCCCAAAGGCAGAACGGGAAATCAGAAGTATTTGAGAGGGAATGGGCGAAGGGGGTCAAAGGGAAAAAGGAAAAAGGATAAGTAAATACAGTGCATTCCAGAGCAACACCAGAAAACAGCCTACTGTCGTCCAGCCATTTATAACCAAAAGGAAAAAAAAGGGCGGGGTGGGGAACAGGGGTAAGCAGGGTTGGGAAGTTGGCCCCTGGTTCACTGCCGGGGCGTGCCGGGTGCTGGGTGTAATACAGCTGTTGTTATAGAAACCAGTGAGCTATGCACATCACTTAGATGTACGTGGAGCTGGTGTTTTCACACCTTTGCCACACAGCACTTCAGGGATGCCGACGGCAGGTGAGGGAGTCGGCACGCGCTGCCCGGAGAGCTGCCCACGCCTAGTCTCTGTGGCCGGGCGAGCGGAGCCCACGCGCAGACCGCACAGCGTCAGCTGTTGCAGACCCCCCCAAACTCCCCGACGTCAGGCGCCAGGGGAGCTTAGCGAGCCGGCCGGGGAGTACAGCAGGGGTGCTGTCGGGTTGGCCGCGGGTGCTTGGAAAGGCTGAACGCTGACTCCATGTTTGCTTGTCGAGGAGAAGGCACAGCTTTTGGCCCTGAAGGCCCGTGCCACGAGGAAGGGGCGGGGCTGTCTCGCCATTTGCATTTGGATTGGTCACAATATTCAGTGTCCTTCAAAAGGGGTGGGCGGGCCAGCGGGGGAGGGGGAGCGTTGCAAGCATTTTCTGGAAATCTAGTTTTGCCAACCAAAGAGCAAGCCACTTGTTTATCGGAGGACAAGTTGTTAACTAGGTGAACTTTCTCTGCGCACCTGTTGTGTGGCAGGTGCCGTGTCGGGGGGTGCGTGGTGTCGCAGTGTGGGCCCTGACTCAGGGACATCGCACCCGCACCGCACCCAGTGCGTGGTGTTTGGAGAGACGGCTGGCTGCACACGCCCCGGACCTGCGAGGGCTGCGGCAAGGGGGTGGAGCTGGAGCTATTGCAGAGCGAAAGAATATTCTGGAAGGAGGAGCAGCATGGACACAAAGGACACTGTGGTGACATCACTACTGGAACAGAACCTCAGAACTAGTGTTTTCGTGCTTATTTTGAAAAACAACAGAATCTAGGGATTAGTACTGGTGTTTTGTTTTTTTAAGTGTTAAGAATTTTTTAAAAAATCAGTAAGACTGACTATCTGGTGTGTTTCACATAGAAAAACAGTTTTTTTAAGTATCCAGTAAAAAATGTAGATTTAGAAAATAAGTGTGAAATGTCTATTGTCATTTTCATATGAGTACACCGTGGTGACATTTTAGCAGCACTAGAGACGCAGGCCCTACAGGCTCCCAGAGAGACAAAGTCACCTGCAAAGGTCCGGGAGGCAAAACGTGCTCGGACCGCACCGCGTGGACGGAAATGACGTCCAGCTTCGAATTCAAAACCTGACCAAAGAGTCAACAGGATAAAGGCGTCTCTGCCTGGAGAAATTTAAGCTGCCGAGAAGCTACGGGAGGATCGAAGTATGACGGAGAAGAGCAACCCAAACCTGGGAGGGGGTCTAGGAAACAGGCCCCGGGCTTCGGGGCCTTGGGGCTGGGGGAGGGGCCGGCACGTTGCCCTGACGGGCACTAGTGGGCAGCGCTGAGGCCGGAGCTGGTGGCCAGTCCACGGAAGACTAAGCCGCGGGCCGGGAAACAGGCCGTTGTTAATTCTTTCGTAATAAAGCCACGGGTTGCGTAGGGCCAGGCTCAGCAGCAGCATGTGACAGTATTTCTGTAGTCTTGGTAACGCCCGCGTGGGTCCCGTGTGAACGGGGGATGCACAGCGGTTTGCTCAACCTTCCCCTTCCGCAGGGGGCGGTCGGTTATGATTCCCGAAACTGAGAGATGGAAGTAGAGGTCGAGGGGAGCTTGTTACGCAGAGATGCGGAGCTAAGCGCCCACGCAGATCAGCCAAACGATTCTTTTCAGCGATTTCCTTTGGGGAGGGAGCGATGGAGAGGCGGGTGGTTTGGGGGAAGGCGCCACCCACCACCATCCTCTCGGGCTCCGTGCCCGTGTGACAGGCCTTTAGGACGGAGCAGACAGGGTCTGCGCAGCGGAGTCTCAGAAAGCGAGGCTGGGGAGAGGCCAGCGGCAAGGGGCATGGCGCCCTGTCGGGGGGACGGATCCGTTTTAAAAGTGCAGGAGATTGGAGCACACGCAAAGTGGGAGCTGGGCGGGCGGCCTGGCTGGTGGGGCAGGGGGTGGGGCTCGAGATGAAAGGAAACCAGGCTGGGCAGACCGTATACAGTTGAGGGGGAAGTAGGGAGCTCCCCCGCCCAATCGTTTTATTTGTCATGGAGTCCCAGACGAGGTCATCCAGAGAGAATCAGGCAAGTCCGGGCCGCCGGGGAGGAGGTGAGCGGAGCTGCCCACGCCGGTCGCCCGGAGCGCTGGCCTCGCGGGGACGAGGACCCTGCTGTCTGCGGGTCTGCACGGGTCCCTCTAGCTGCCTCGGCGTGGGGGCAGAGCCGGCGCAGGGTCGGTCAGATCCAGACACTGACGTGGAGGGCAGTGCAGGGGCCCAGGACCTCGTCCTGCCCTGGCCGCCCCGGCACCGGGCCGTGCTCCGGGCCTATGCTGTGGGGCCTGCCTCTGGGGCCGGCCAGCCGGGTTGACAAGGGCCCCGGACACCTTTGGAATCAGGCTTCCTGTGGCAGAGTGCTTTCCCTCCAGCCTTGCCTTTGCCGTCAGCCCCTCCGAGTCACCCGGGACCCCCCAGGCTTTGTGGGGTGTGGTGTGTACCCCGCAGACTTCTGGGGGATGGGCCAGTTGAAGCTGGCCCTAAATGAGGCAGGCCCAGGGGCCGTCCAGACCCCCCCCACACACACACACACACACAGCGTAAGACCTCACGTTGCCCTTTCTGAGCCCCCTCTGAACATCTTAGCCGTAGGCTCTGAGGGCTTCTGTCCCCTTCGGAGGGGACGCCCCCTTCCTCCCTGGGCGGCCGAAGTCCGGGTCCCGCACGGGGGCCGGCGGTTGCCGTCCCTCACACTCCTCGGCCCCAGTGGTTTCATTCAGTTTATAATCCTAGTGGCCTGGACCACGAGGCGGGATAGAGAGGGAGAAGAAACTGTCCGACTTCTCTGCTGCAACTTAACATCCAGAATGCAGCTCCTGGGAGCTCCCCGCACCCCCCCCTCACTCCACCCTCCACTCCCCCCGCCCCTCCCCTCTCTCTCCCTTCCCCATCCCAGAAGTCGGCACCCCCACGCAAGTTCTTTTGACTCTACCTCTGAAGTGTCCTGAATCCGCCCGCCTCAGTTCGTCTGTCCGGCCTCCTAGACCTCTCCTCTCTCCCGGCCCGTGGTGGCAGCCTTCGGCTACCCTTTCTCTGGCCCACATCTTCCATTCACTGTGTGAAAAGACACACAGTCTTAAAAGGAAGACTAAATCATGTCGCCCTCCTGCTTAAAACCCTCCGGGGGTTCTCGCTGTAACCAGAACGTCAGTCTGACCTGGACTGCGGGCGGAGAAGACCTCTTAGCAAAGACGGATTTTCTTCTCTACCTTCGCCCCAAGCTCATCTTTCAAAGGACCTTACTGAGGGCCCCAAGAAAGAGCCACCACAAACAACATCGACATACTGGGTTCAGTAGTTGGGGATTTTTTAAGTGATAGTTTTTACTAATACACGACATTTCTCTAATCTGGACCCACGGTAAAACGGATAACATTTTAATCGGTTGTTTCACAAGTACATGTTAAAGGGACACTGGCTTCCTGACCGAAAGCCCTAGGGACCTCGCCGCCCTCTGTCCGGCCTCCTCTGCTCAGCACTTCCCCGTTTCAAGGACTGTCATGATAGTCCCGCTTACAATGACCAGGTTCCGCACGGGACATTTAGGGCTGCGAGTAACCCGAAACCAAAACTCTTAACAGGCACGGAGCAGAAGATGTTATGATTTCCCCCAGACTGCAGAGGAGGGCAGGCCGCAGGGCGGTGACGTGAGCGGTTGGCCCTGTGCCAGGGAAGCCAGGGTCTTTGGCGTCCTTCTCGTCGGCTTTGCTCCAGGCCAGCTCCTCGGCAGCAAGCCGTCCGCAGCCGCTCTGGGCAGCGTGTCCCGCTGCAGCGCGGTCAGAGGGAAGAAAGCCTGTCTCCTGCCCTCTGAGAAGCAAAGAAGCCGCTCCCAGAAGGTTCCCTAGCCAGCCCCAGCTCTCAGCGACCAGACTCGGGTCACTCGCCCGTTCCTAAGCCGGCCACTCGCAAAGAGGATGGTTTCAAGTAATCGGTTTCCTTTCCCGGAACCCGAGATGCGGTCAGCTTCCTTTGATGCACGTGGCTGTGCGGAAGGGAATGAATGCGTGAAATGCCGGGGCTCCCTGGAGAAGGGGGGAGAGGAACAGGCGGCCGCCAGAGCCAGTTTCCCCATGTATGGATAGGTCCCGCTTCGGGGATCAGTTTAGCATTTGCCAAGTGCCTCCTACGTGCTGCCCGGGCGACCCCGACCCCACTCGGTCCTGGAGCAGGGGATTTTGACGATGACACGCTTGTTTTGTAATGAGTGCTCTGGCCCGCTGCCCAGAGAGGTGACGGAACAGCCCCGGCTCTTAGATAACCATCTCGGTTCGCGGTGAGGACTTGTACCAGAAGGGGCCCGGGACCTGGGGTGAGGCCCAACGGCTTTGCTGATTGCACTCAGGCCCCGCGAGACCTTTGCTCTTTAAGGCTCCTTTTGTTTCCGTTTGTTTGACGGAGCGACTGAGCAATCTTCCGGGAGCCCCAGCGAACGTCCCGTGTGACCGCAGGGGTGAGAAGAGACGCCGGCGCCTGGGCATCTGGCCCCTGCCGTCCTCATCCCAGCCCGCCCAGCCGCCGCCCTCTTCCCCTTCCGAGCTCGTCACCTGCATTCCGGCCTGGGTCCTTCCCCTCGTGTCTGAGCCTCTTGGCCTCTTTCTGTTTATCAGATCACACCCGTCCTTCAACTCAAGTTCCACGACATCTAAAATATTCCTCAAATATGCAGGCCAATAAAATGCAGCAAGAACGGCATGTGCCAGGCGCGGCCTTCGCCTCTCCAGGGCGGGGCAGTGTCTCCCTTGGGCCCCCACGCAGGCGGTCTGGCTGCCCCGCGGCCCACGTCGCCGTGAGGAGGTTCAGGCTAGCCCCACGGCGAGGCTCGGCATCTTCCACCGTCCAGCTCGGCCCGGCCCCTCACTGAACGCAGCCCGGCGAGCGCTGCTAGTTCACGGCCCATGAAACCGAAGCGCCCGGCGGGCCCGGCAGGCCCCCCACGACCGGGAACCGCGGGGCTCGTGACGCGGCAGCAGCGGCAGCTCATCGGCACGGGAGTGGGGGGAGGGGGGCATCCTAGCAGGTCGGCCGGCAGGACCCTCCCCAGGTGGGCCGCGTCCGAGCCTTCCAGACAGGACGGGGAGCGGTGGTGCTGGCGATCTCCGGCAGGCAGCCCCCTGGGAGGGGGTGACGGGAGGGGTCGGGAAGGGGGGCCTGATGCAGCAGAGAGGTGCACCCCGGATGCTGCTTGTCTGGCCTTCCCACGTGGGTGGTTATGGCTCTCCATGCTCCCCACTTCACCTTGTACCTTCCCCAGCCAAACCTCTGCTCGGTGGCCGTTTGCGTGTGGAGACGGGGGACAGGTACAGAACTTGAGGCAGCACGTGGAACTGTCAAGCCTGGGGAGATGGGGCGCAGAGCAACAGGTGGCCGAGTACCCCGAAATCTCACCTCCTTTATAGCTTTGGCCGACGGCAGGTTCCCCTGCCCATGAAAGTGTACTTTTAATCTATCGATCGAGCATCTATCTGCTGAGCACCTCCAGGGCACCCACGATGGGCTCTGGGAGTTTGAAGGTGGAAACCAGTTCTCATTTCCAGGGGTTCGGCCCCACCTGGCGGGGCCGTGGTGTGTTTGGGCTCGGCAGGGGTTCCCTAAACGTTTCCCTGCAAGGAAGGCCCCACCTGGCAAGAGAACTCGTCTTATGCTTTTAGGTTAACGAGAAAAATCACTGATCTCCCCTCCCCACCGCACCCTCCTCCGCCCTTCCAGACCCCAGCTCCGCCCCACCCTGTTTTAGACCAAATTTTTGTTGCATAATTTACCCAACTTGAGCTTGGTCGGTGACTGACGGGCCTGAACCAGTGATTTCAGAGGGCCACACGGGCTCCCAGCAGTTGTTACATTGCTCACTTTTCCAAAGACAACGATGACTTCAAACCACTAATCTATCAACTAGGCCTGTGACTGAGCCTTCGTATACTTAACAGAAACCTTTCGAGACTTGGTTCCACTGAACATCGCCCCAATTTTCTGTGTCAGTTGTGTTTTCTGTCAGATTCGTTTTGAAAATAACAAGGGTCAAACTCTTGAAACGTCTCACAAAGAGCAAAGGGGACCCAGCTAATGGTAAACTCCAGAAACTTAGGGAGAAGCAAAAAGTTTAAATCATCAGGCAGGTTTAGGATCATCAAGTAACTACGGCCAAAAGTGAATTAAATGGCTCAGCTTATGTGTTAATGAGTTTCTCTGCTCTTTGGAAAGATATTCGCAGATAATGACAACGGCGTGTCTCTAAAATTCCCACCACCAGGCATTTAAGTTCCTACCCTTCCTTCGCTTTTGATGGGACCGTGTGAATCGAAGGCTTGGAGTAGTTAGTAAGAATGGCACTCGGAGGGCTCCGGGCGGCGTGCGACTTGGTCACTGCTGTCTAATGCCGTCGCCCAAAGGCGGGTGACACCTGCCTGGCCGCCTGGCTGTGCGATGGGGCAGGTGACAGCCGCTTACCCCTCCCCGTCGCACGTTCCGCTCCGACTCTGGCACTGACCGAGCCGCGCGGCCCGGGTTTTCTCGTCTGCAAGATGAGGGGGAGGGGTCAGGCCCGGGATTTTGTCGTAAGGATGTTAGAAACAGCAAAGAAAGAGAAGAACCGTGCGGAGCGAGGGGCCGTGTGTGCCCGGCGCACCTGCCGCTCTTCGCCCCTCACCTGGAGATCATATCAGAAATTCTCCAAAACTGCGCTCCGATCCAGCTTTAGGCAAGATTTTTTTTTTTTTTTTTTTTTTTATACCTTTTACAAAAAGCTGGGCTCAGCCATTTGGGACTCTGCATTCCGGTTCTTCTCTCTCCTTTTTTTTTTTTTTCCCTTGTGTGCATTTCCCTTCATTGATTCTTTTAGCGCATTTTTTAAAACTGAAAATAGACATTTTTTATTTCGTTCGTACAAGGCACAGTGTCGAAAGGCACGTCATCTAGTATCTAGATGTAAGAGACAAGGAGGTATAAATATAAATGCACACATACGGACAATGTCACTGAGTTCCGTTTTCGAATCCTTAAATCAAGAGCGTTTGTGGAGCGTGACGTCTCCTCGCCCCCCTTTAAGGCATGCAGAGCGCCTGACCGGAGGGAGTGTTAGGAGCTGAAATTCTGGCGTCGCCTTCGCGGACATCCCCGGAGCGGGGAGGCCTGGTAATTCTCTGAGCGCTTCCGGTGTACTTTTCTCTGTAAACTGCAAGGCAGGACGAGGGACGGGAAAGACAGTCAAGCAGGTAAGCTATCCTGAATAAACACAAGAAAACAGAGTCCTGATGATATTTTGAAGACCCGAGGCCTTCGCCGCCTGGGACTCTGGGGACTCAGGTCAGCCCTGCGCCTGAGGCAGGGCAGGGCAGGGAGGCGGCTTCCATCCTGAGCCTGGAGAACCTGTTCTTACAGGCGGTACCGCAGCGGTGCTGGGACGTTGCACCGTCCGGGCAGGCTTCTCCCCGGTGCCCGACTCCGTGGGTCTTTTCGAGGTCCCCGTCGGGCAGGGCAGAGCTGGCGCCTTCGCCCCAGCTCTCGTCGGCCCCGGTCCTGCCTGGAGGCTCCCTAGACAGCGTGGTGGTTTTCCGTGTCCTCTCCGCCATCGGCTCCCCCCGTCATTGGCGCATCTTCTACATTTTCCATTTCGACACTGGGCGTCCAGGAAGTTTGCCTGCAAAGCAGATCGTTCAGAGGTTTTGAAAAGAGGACAGCGTCGCGCTCAGATTGAGTAAACAGGCCCTACTGAACACTCAGGCGGGAAAAACTTAGGTCGCCTCCACTCACAGGCGGTGTCTGAACCCCATCTTGGCGCTTTTAACCCCCTCGCCCGCCCGACGAGGCGCCCAGTGCGGTTGGAGCAACGTCCCCAGCCTTGCCGAGGTGCGGACGAAAGGGGGAGGAAGCAGCGAGGAGCCCCGCCAGGCTGGGCGTGATCATCTCGATAAGGATGATATAATATTTATGGAGCTTTGAACCTGGTGTTGTTAAATAAACAGACGAACATGTGACTCGGTTCCCAAGTAACCGAGCGGGAGGGCGGAACACTGTGGTCCTGACTGCTCCCCGCTCCCCGTTTCTGGGCCACGAGTCTGGGCCAGCGGTTTCTGGCAGGGGGTGTTTAACCCGCCTCCTGAGGGTGGGCAGCTGTTCTCAGGCATTTTAAAGTAGGCCCTTTGAGCTTCTGGGAGGTTTACCAGTTCTTAAAGATAGATTGATAGATATGTCTTTAATATAGTCAGTGAATATGGATATTTTCCTCTTATGAGCATATTTTTTGGTCATGTATATACCGCAGTTACTAACTCTTTTTAAGGATATATTTTTAATGTATTATTCTTTTAAAAGATCGTGTATAGATTTTTTTTAATATAGTCAATGAATACAGTTAGTCATCATGTCTTAAGAATATAACTCCAAATATAGCATTGTATACAGAGATTATGATGATATTTTGAAAATCCTTTTAAAAGTCATTTTGCCAGGGTTTTAGCATTTTTTGGATCATTTTGACAAATGTTTGAGTACTATATAAACCTTCGTCTGTTAACTTCTAAACTAGTTTTGAGGTTTATGGCGTTTCTCATTGGTTGAGACGGTAGGAACGGCTTTTGAAGGTTTACGTCAGTTTTCAGATGACCGCTTTTGATTTCGGCTTTACGGTAGCATTTCGCGAAGTGTTCATTTGCCAGAGTCAGGCCAGAAGGATGGCGTGATCTGTACATCGATGTGGTATGTAGAACACTGTATCTTATGACTAGTAACTGGAAGCTTATGCTCAGCGAATCTGAGATCCGTTCGTTGTGTAAGGCTAACGAAACCGCCAGGGCCGCGATGTCAACATGAAATGCTGACATGCCGGACGCCGACGGGCAGAGGAACAGAATTAAGGCGAATGTGCCGTTCGAGGCGCTAACGAAAGGACGATGAAGATGCCCAGAGATCAGAACAGTGATTGGAACTGAAATTTCAGCAAATGGCAGGGACACCCTTGTCACAAATGCTGAGAGGCAGAGTCTCCGTGACTAGAGACGCAGCGGTAAGGCTGCCGTGGACGCGGATGCCTGTAGGAAGGCATAGCCGTGCTTAGTGCGTGTTCAGGAGAAACACGTTCGTGGTGCACCCTCCGCATCGATTGCGTGTGTATCGGACTGGCCGTTTGGCGTGTTCTTGCCTTCCGAGGCGGCCCTTGGCGAACGTGCCCCATGCCACCGGTCAGGCTCGGGCCGCCCCGTCTCTGACGAGCGGCCTGCTTTGGAAAGTGACGGGGGCCGCTGGGCCGCGACGCCGTTCTCGGGGAGCGCAGAAGGGGCCGCGAGGGGGAGCCCGGGCCTGTGGCGGGGAGCGGGCTGTCCCCGTGCGGGGCTGGACCCCGCATTGTGGCGAGGCGGCTTTTCTCTCGGAGGGAAGGGAGACTCGCGCCCCGTGGCGTGCCCCGGTGCCACTCACCTCCATGGTCTGCAGCGCGCCGCACGGCATAACGCCACGATGGCCGCTCCGCACAGCACAGCGAAGAGTATGGGGACCGTCACTGCGGGAGGAGAGAACGAGGCCGGGGTCACGCTGACGGCGGTCCGGGCCGCGGACGCGTCTCCGAGAACCCGACAAGCCTTGCCGGCCCTTCCCGGCCCGCTCGGCGCTTCTCCTTAGCAACGCCTGACTTCACTCTGGTCTACACCCCGAGCCACAACACAGCCCTCGTCCACCAGCGCTGCCGGCCGGACTGTCTCCATCCACGTCATCCTGGGTGCCCCGCACCCCATCCCTGCCGGCCCGGGCGAGGCCACAGGGTGCTAGGCGGGGACGAGGGGCAATCAGGAGGGGAGAATAAGAGCCTCGGAGATGGGGAGCTGGGGCGGAAGCATGAGGCAGAGGGGGACGAAGTCCCTGCTGCCGAACCCAGAGCCGAGAACGCAGGTGCAGCCCGGGTCTCCCTCAGTTGTCCTTTGTCACCGCGGCCCCCTTTCCGGCAGCTTCGCGGGGCCCCGGTGTCGAAGCTAAGGCACCCTGCTTCATCGTGAGTCATCGGCCGCCCTCCACGGCAGAGGAGGGGTGAGCGGTGGCGGAAAGGGGCGGTGTCGCAGGGAGGCCTCGCGGACGAGGCGAAGGAAGAAACACGCTTCGCGCGAAAGGCGCGGCGGGGCATGGGGCGGCGGGAGAGCCTAAGGGGGCGGGGCCGGTGGCCGTGGCAGCATTCGAGACCCGTGGGACAGAGCGGGGTCTTCACGTGCAAGCGTAACCCGAGGGCAGGGCGAACGCGACTGTTTTAAAACACTCGCATCAATAACGAGCTCCAGGCAGATTTGGCCAGGAAACCTTAATACTGTGAAATCTCTCTGCAAAAATGACCCCCCGGCCCCGCGCGCCGGGGGACAGCCCCGGACATCTGGGGAGCAGCTGTGTCCCCGTGGACTGTGAGTCACGTCCGTCTCCTGGACTGTCAAGCTTCGCAGCAGCACACGGCCTCGCCTGCAGGGGTGAGTCCCCACAGCTCGGCCTTCGAAACACACAGCCTTGCCGAAAACCAGCAAAATGCACACACACTCTCCTCCGGCTGAGAGTGTAAATGCGTGAGGTTCTTCTACAAGTTTTAGAGAAGACTGTCCCCTCTGACTCTCTAATTCAAGTTCTAGGAATGTATTCTAGGGAAATGGAAAAGGATAGAAAAACATTCAGTGAAGTATTGTTTAAAATAATTTCGAAATGTTGATCTGCATTTCTTATCAATAGAAAGTTGGATAAAATGTGGTCCACACAAACAATGGAATATTACTCAGGCTTTAAGCATTGTGAAATGAATCTATACAAACATGGAAAGATGTCTACGGTATCTTAAGTGAAAAAAGCTGGTTGAGATTAAAAATGAGCCAGAAATAATCTCCAGTAAGTCACGTGTGCCCATATGCACAGAAAAGTCTCAAAGAATATATATGAAAGAATTCAATAATGAGGGATTTAGATAATCTTGATTTTCTCTTTTAAAAAGTTTGTTCCTGACGCTTTCGCAATGATACTGTAATCAGAAGAAACAGTAAAGCTGTAATATCAAATACCTGCACCTAATTAAATAACAATAAGCACAGATAAGTTGTTCCCAAAGAAGTAACAGAAAACACAGGAAATTGGTGAAAGATGTTTTGAATTTCCGGACTTGACATTAATCATCGGTACAATTAAAAGCCGGAGATATTTTTGTGTTAGCAGAGAGGCTGTAGCCTATGGTGAACTCCTCACATTGACTAATCGGCTTGGCACGCACTTACTCTTCATTGCCACGGTTTATTGGAAAAGGCAAGTTGATATAAACATTAGTTCTACTTTCATAATGCTACTTCCTGTTTCTTTTTAATGAGAATAAAAACTACAGACTCTCACTCAAGTGAGGAGAGGATCTCCTGAGCCAACGATACAAACAAAGCAATTTGAATTCAGCGATTTGGCCTCTTCTTCCATTATATCCTGACCTAAAGAAATTGAAACCAGTTTTCAAGTGATCACGTCAATTCATTGTTCCTGCGCAGTGGCTTATTTCTTATTTTCTTATTCTCTTACTGTGCTAAGCACGTCGTAAGGGCTGGGTTCAGAGCAGGTCCTGAGTTAATACTTAATGGATCGAATCAAACTGTAAACATCCTACGAGCCGAAGTACATGAGCTTAAGGTGCTACTGGCTTTGTAATGAGACACCTGCATTTCACTGCTGCTTAGGACCATGCCTGGCACGAAGCAGAACTCGGTTTACAGGGACCGAACGCTGAACGGCACACAGGTAGCTCACACCAACTGCAGCAAGTTCATCTCAGGTCTGAGAGACGAGAGGAATGCTAGGTTCCGAAACCTGAACTCTTCACTCCCAGTGCACTCAATGGACGTGGCCGTGTGAACATGGTCAGAGGCCACGTTTCGACCTTTTATTTCGCAATCCGAACTCCTCAAGAATAGCTCAGTCAAGGTTTAGGGACCAGATGGCGGAATAATTGAATAAAGTCACTGACCAAAAGGGCTGCCCAGGGGGCCCGCAGGTATTTAAGATAATGAGATGGTAATCTGCACTTCTTGAATATTTATGTAAATGTCAAAGCCTTCTAATTCACTTATGCATTTGCTCATTCATTCGCTCTTTACTGAGCCGGCTACTCTTTACCATTTTCTGCTGAACTAAAAAAAGCAACTTTTAAAAAAGCCGTGATATCTTTTCATGGCCTTATATTTTAAAAAGGCGAATGTGATGGTATTGGAAGACTCAATGGGCTGCTTAAAACATTAAGTCGACACTTGCTGAGCGCTCTCTGTGGCAAAGGAATTTTTATTTTCTTACGAAGATGAGCTCAACTGGTCGCTTATTCACGTGGAAACAGTAGTGCCCGTGGATGCCTCCACCTCATGTACCCGGGGTGGCTGGGACGATACAGGACATAGTTCGAAGGCACTATCGCTAAGAGTTTTTAGAAAATTAGCGTGATTTCCACTTTCGTTTCTACCTTGTCAGCAGAGGAAACTCAGTAACACACAGAGACATAAATCTAGTTTTCATCTCCTTGTTGATAATGTCTTGTTCTGCCTTACACTTAGCTGTTTACGCGCCTATCTTTATAGTAAGGCAGCCCGAAAGAAGAAACTCGTATTCATACACTACGAAAGATTTAAAGTTTTTTTTCTTTTAAATCTCTGTATTTTCAGTTTTGTGTTTTTTTTTTTTGCACATAACTATCTTTGTCTATTGTAGGTGTTCAGTTAATGTTTATTATATTACATTTTAGAATTAGGGAGTGAGTTTCTGATAATCTCACGAAAGACATGAATTGGGAAAAACATATTATAGATTATTGCCCATAACATAAGTTTGAAAACCTAGGTAGGAAATATGGCCCCAAAATTTTATGTGTAGGAGTTTGCCCTGCAGACATACTTGCACATAGGTAAAATGGTGTAAGATTTAACAATCATGTTTTGTAACATAGCCAAAGAATATAAGCTGTCACATGCCCAAAGAGGGGGTGGGCTAAACGCACTGTGGCAGGTCCATAACGGGGACTATTTTGAAGCCGTTGGTGTGGAAGGGTCCCCACGATCCAGCACTGAGTGCAAAGTGTGGAACAGGGAAAGCGGAAAACCTACCTGTCGGGCACGTGGTCCCTGCGCCGCCGCGTGCAGCCTGACGCGGAAGGGGACATGGACACCTTCGCCTCCTTCCCGTAAAGGGGTCTCCGGCCAGAGGCGGGCTCGCTGCGGGCTGTCTATCCTTGTGTAATTGTTCACTTTCGAACCATGTGCAAATATTGCCAATTCAAAAAGTGTGTGTGGGGGGGGAATTTAAACTCTGCAGAAAGGTGAGTGTAGTCTATGGCATGAGGAAAGGACGTTGGGGTCTTTATTTACAGGTCTCCCCTCAAATGAGAGACACGTTTTTATCTCAGTCAGCGTCCCCTCATTAAATGCCACCGTTTCTCCACGAAATTCTCTCTGAAGAGCCCTTCTAAAACGTCTCGCGTTTGCACAGATGTCCTGACTGTTTTTAAAACCGTTCCGATCGGACTAACTGCTGATGAGCTGATGAGTTTGGATACGAAGCTACTTGTTTTTTTCCCCAGATGACACCGTTGTAGATAAAATGCAGCCACAAACACGTGAATCCTTCTCTAGCAGGAAAACTTGCAAATAGGAAATAGAAATATTTTTTTTGCCCATGTGAAACTAGAGTGGTTTTCTGGTTCATCGAAAACCTATCAGACACAAGTCTTAACCTTTCTCTGTCCGCCTTGCGCTCCCCGGGACATTCTCTCCTCTCTCCTCGCCTCGGCGTTGTGTGCATCTCTGTAAAAGGAAGCCTTCTAGGCAGGAGTCCGAACGGGCTCGCCGTGTGTGCACACGCCCTGCGAGGGCAGGCGGAGTGTGGCCGGTGTGGCAGCAGCACCCACGGCTCCCTAAGAAGCCCTGGACGGACGTCCGGCTCTGCCGGGTAGAACCGGGTGGCCAGACGGGCCCGGGGTGTGACACGTCAACTCTGGTCTCTGCATCGGGAGCCGGATGCTGAAGGTGGTGATGCCCAAGTAAAGAATTCCTGACCCGGGGCAATCGTGGAACCTGCCGTCTACACTGAGTGGCAGAGGGTGCGGCCGGTGGCCGTGCTGGGGCAGCAGGCATGGGCCTGGGCCGTGCAGCTCCCTGGGACTGGGCCCCACCCCCCAGCATCTGGGATGAGGGGGAATGACTTACCCATGACGCCAGTCCACCTGTACGAATGCACACCTGCAGGGAAAAGAGGGCAGCTCGGTCACGGCTGTGGTCCTGCGGGCGCTCATTTCTCACTAAGCGGGAGGAACTCTGGACTGTGGGGTTCCCATCTTAAAGCCTCGAGAGAGTCCCCGCCGGCAAAGCAGGCTCGTTGCAGCGGAGAGCAAGCGAGGCGTTCAGATGCTGGGAAGAGCCAGACCGGCCCTCGCAGAGGAAGCCGGTTTCGAGAGCCCCGCCCCTCCCCCCCCCTGTCCTGGAGGCCATGAGCCCAGGTGGCGGAGGCCGCCCTCCCCGTCCTCTGCACTGAGAGGAGGCGCACGTGACTCGGATTCCCAGCAAAGCGGGTTAGTACGCTGAGCCTCGTCCCGCCTGGGGGATGGACTTTCTTTCCTGGCTGGACGGAGCCGGGGCAGAGCACGGGGGATAGAGACCCGAGCGAGGCGGCCGCGGCGGAGAGCAGGTGCGGGGGTGAGGGGGGCGGTGCCATGCGCGGGACAGCCGCCCTTCCTAAACCGTGCGCGGCCGCGGCCAACCTGGCTCGTCGAGGGAGGGGGGGTGCGTGTGCTCCCCGGCCCCCGCCGGCGTCCGGGGCGGGGCGCGGGAGGGCTCCCTCTTCGCCGACCCTGTGCTTCCTGCAGAAGGGGGCTCCGCCGGCGCCGGCCCCGCGCCTGCTCCCGCGGCCTGCGTCGTGGTCTCCGCGGCGTCTGACTTGGAAGTGGCGGCGGGCTCTGTCGGGAGGCGCCAACACACGGAGGGCGTAAGCGCCGAGAACGGGGTCTCTCTCGGCTCCAGGGGACACTGCGCTTAACACCTGCGCCCGTGAGCCCGCCCCGCCCCCACGCACCTGCCGGGCCGGGCCGGCGCCGCGGCGTCTCCGGAGGCGTGTGCCCGTGCACGGCAGAGCAGAGCTGCGCCGCTCACCCTCCCCACACCGCTCCGCGTCCCTTAGGGACAGTCCCGTCAGCGTGGGACACAGTCGTCCGCCTGGAACGGCCGTGCCACTCTCGCGCATGCTGGACGGTTGAGTTATTCGTCCAGGTCACGTCAGTCAAACAAAGGTCCCGAAGAGGAGAGCAGGTCCAGGCTCGTTCGCTAGGGAAGACGGACCTCGGAGAGACGGGCGAGCCATCTTTGCCAGAGACGCCCGGGATGCCGATTTTCATTTGCTTTGTCACACGTTTGCACAAAACTTCCAAACAAGGGGAGCCCGAGGTTCGGCCCGTCTGGACGCGAGGATGTATTTGAAGCGTGTCCTGGTCGCGCCTGGTCTCAGCGTGCTTGGCCGTCGGCCACCGTCTCTGGGCCGCTGTCCCCTGCTCGCCCAGCCACGCGCGCTGCGAGCCGCCCTCACGCCCTTCGATCCCTCGCCCCACGCCGCGGGCGCTCCGCGGGGCATGGCCGTCCCCGGGGCACGGCCGCACTCACCTCCAGGCTCGCACGGCCCTCCCGCGGCCGAGGCAGCGTCTGGCCGCGTGTCTGGCCGGGCTGGGACAGGCCACCTCGTTACTCTCGCCAGTCGGGAGAGCCAGGTGGGACGCAGGTCACGGGCGGTTTAGAACGACCCCACACTTAAACACAGTGAGCGCCTCAACCTCTTCCCTCTGTTTGTAGCCAACGCGGTAGCTAGCGGGAAAGCGTTTGTGGCCTCTCCATCCTCCCCTCAGCTGTGGCTACTGAAGAAGCACCCGGGAGCTTCCAGAACCTTCCTCCCAGGCTGCTCCGAGGCGACCCCCGTGGGCTGCCGGCGTGGGGAGCCAGGTGTGCCCGGCGGCGCAGGCGCGGGTAGCGAGGAGAGGCCCCACGCTGTCTGACGGCACACGCCAAAGCCACGGGCTAAGTGTACCCTCGGGGTCCCACAGGGAGCGGGGCTCACGGCCCCACGACACGTAGCACCCGAGACTGAACTTTCTTAACATCAGGACAGGGCTGGAGAACCCGAGACGGTGGTTCCCCGAGACGCAGCGGGACTGTGGGTCGTCGGCGGGCAGCTCCGCGCCTCGCCTCTGCACACGGCCGGCGGCGCGGCCGGCCTGAGTTCGCGACCGTCAGGAGGCGGTGCCGCCTGGGCCTCTCGGGGCTCGGAGCGCCATTTCTTCCTCTTTTGTTTTTAACACAGAGCTCCCGGATTCGGAACTCGTGGCGTGCATTGCTTCTCACGGTTGCTTTTCAAAAAAGGTTCGTTTATAACTGACGGACAGTATCGTATTAGTGTTAGGTGTGCAACAGGGCGATTCGGCGTTTCCGTCTGTTGCAAAGCCATGGCCACGAGTCTGATCCAGGGGCGCAGTGTTTCCCGCCGGCTGTCGGGGGGCCACGTGCAAAACCTCAGCCCCTCTCCTGCCCTTGACGAGGCTGCGAGCCTACGGGTAAGTTTGATCCAACATACTACAGTGGATTTTAAACCACCATAAATTATGCACATGCGAAACCTGGATATCAGGCACCTTTGATTTAAAAGAGAAAATTGGGTGGAAGGAAATTTTTAATTTCGACGTGAAGTTTTTCTTTTTTTGCTCTTTGACATAAGTCTGTCGTGGCCCACGAGCCTGAGGGATCTGCGGGGCCCTGAGCGTCAGGGAAAGGAAGTCCTCAAACAGTCTCCCACATTCCTACCTGGTCCAGAAGGGGAGGGGCTGTCTGGCTCTGGGGTCACCCTGGCCGGCGCCACCGTGGAGGGCGGCCGTTGGGGAGTCAGGGAGCGGTCTCCTAAAGAGAGGACAACCACAGGGCATTTACGATCCTGAGCGTGGAACCTGGGGCAGCTTCAGAACGGGGTGTTAAGTAAGAATGTAAACACACAGATTCAGAGCAGGTGCATCTGGCTCCCCCGGGTGGGTCGGAAGCTCGAGGAGTAAGCAGGGTCGCTGAGCCGGCGGCTCCGGCGTGAATGCAAACCCGGACGCGGACAGGCAGACAGCAGGAGTGTGGGCATGCCGGCACCGGGTGCTGCATCCCCCAGGCCCGCGGGGCCACGCGGACGGGCGGAAACAGAAGCCCCTGCGTGCCCGGGCCGCGTGGCCAGAGAGGAACCCTGTGTCCTTGGTAGACGGCGAGACCCTGTCGCTTTTTCTCCAGAGGGAGGCGCTGTCTCCGTCCCCCAGGGCTCTACAAGCATCCATGAGAGGGCAGTGCAGAGACAGGGCCCTGCGTCCTCTGCGACCAGGAGAAGGCTTCCCCCTGGGCCTGCCTCTGCCGTCGGGGCGACAGTCACGCTGGGGTCCGGGGAAGCACTGACCGAAACACTCCGGATTCCATGGGAAAGTCTGGTCCTCCCAGGAGTCCCACAGCAGAGTCGTCTCGCTGCAGAGCTACCCCCTCTCATCTGAGTCCCCACAGAGAAGTTGGGAATTTTCACAAATGTCATCTGAGAAAGTGTCCAGCATGTGATAAATGTGAAATCGGAATTCTCTGGGAAGGCCATGGGCCAATCTTTATTTTTCCAGAGTAAGGGGCTTAGTATTCTTGGAAATGGCACCTACCGGCTTCTAACCTCAGATTGTCTGGCTCCTTCTGGCATGGCTACTCAGTTCTAGATTGTTTTTTTTGTTTGTTTTTGTTTTTTGTTTTTAAAGTTGACTTTTCCTCACACTTGCTCTGGAGACATCCCCGCCCCGGGTACCTCCCCAGGCTCGTGGGGTGGGTACCCGTGGAGAAGAATGTCATTTATGTATTCTTTCCCCTGTGCCTGTCTCCTAGGGAGAAATTGGCAAGGCTTTCTCAGGAGCAAGCATGCTTGCGCACACACCCTCGTCCGTCCATAGCCAAATTCTTGCTACGATAATATTAAGATAATATTAACGCACTGGTGTTAATAATGGTTAATAGTTACCAGGTGTCACTTGATCTTGCTATGAGCCACAATGTTGCCGTCAGGCTCACTTTCTAGTTGAGGAACCAAGAGCTCTGCGGTGTTAAGATCCTTGCCTGAAATCCCGCAGACGCTAAGTGGCAGAGCCAGGATCTGGACCCGGAGTCGTGACCCCGAAGCCCATGTCTTCCCACGTCCAGGAGGTGTTGTTGAGAGGTGCATCGGCTCGTTTAGGCTCGGACCTCGGCACAAACCTCCCGGGCCCTCGCGGGGCGTCACTCAGCACCCACACTGCAGTACCGCTCTGTGCAGCCTTGGCGAGGGTGGGGTGGGGCGGGGCGGGGGAACGGTGCCTGGACGGCTACTTACTGACACACTTGAGACTGGGGATCGTCCACTCGGTCACGTTCGTGTCCTCATTACGCAGGCACTTGGTCAGGCTGGACGTACCAGCTTTACGCTTGAAGCCAGAGTTGCAGACATACCGTTCCCTGGAGTTCTCGTTGTAACTCTTGACCCGGATGTTTGCGTGTTCGATGGACGTGGGGGTAGAGCACGTGGTGCCTGCAAAATATGCAGATACGAGGGGAGAGATGAGCAGGTTTCCGCGTGTCCAGAAGCCTTCCGGGAGCCCCGCCTCTCGCACCGGGCTCCCCAGAGCGAGGGACCCAGGCATGAAGGCCGCAAACCTCTGCCCCGCCCTCTGCTTGCCATGCTCTCGGCTCAGTCTCTCTCAGAGGTATCTATCCATCTCTCTCTCGCTCTCCTGCACCCCACCCACACGGAGCCTCTGAGCTTCTTGCCCAAACCATAGCACTAGCCTCCGGGCAGCCGGCCTCAGCCTCAGAAATGCCTAGGAGATGGCTTCACTCTCGACAGACTCTCTGTCTTAGAATAAAAAGTCAAGTCCTCACAGAGTTTCTGCCGGACCCGCCCTCCGCTGACCCCACTCCTGGCCAGCCATCTGTCGCCTTCCTTCCCAGCCGACTTCAACATCACTTCCTCGGAAAAGCCCACCCTCCCCCCACAGTCAGCCAGGACCCATGGTTCTGTGTTCTTTCCCTGTTCGGTCATTTTCACGGTTGTAATGAAGATGCCGAGGTGATGCGTGAACGGATGGGTGTCTCACCATCTGTACCGTACGCCGTAGAGGGTAAGAGTCAAGTCACATTACATTCCCTGACCCTAGTACAGTGCCCGGTAAGAGCAGCTGCTCAAGAAATACTCGTTCAAAGGATGAACAGATGAACCCTCTTCCCCAACACCAGGCTTAAGTCTGACCGACTATAAGTGAGCTCAACTTACTGAATTTCTACAGGGAAACCTGGCTTAACTGATTTTTCTCACTTGTTTGGAAGGAACCAGAGGCAAGGTGAAATTCCCCAGATGGCTCTACTATTATGATAGCTGGAATTCAACTCAGACTCCAGAGCTTCAGCTAAAAATCCTGGCGATGGGGCTCTAGCTCTGTCGTGTAGAAATGAGGAGTTTCACAAATTAGCATCTCAGGGTATTAGCCTAAGAAGAAAAGGAGAGGCTAAAGTGTGGGCCATCTGCACTTTGAGGACTCCATATTTGTTACTGTCTTTCTGTTAATTATTTTTCACAGCCTGTCGATGTTTTTGCATCCTTGGAAAAATTTCTTTCTTATATAAAAGCAAGTAATACAAATGTTAAAGACAACTTGCCTTTAACAAGTCATAGGAGCACTTCCGACTTTTTTCCTACTTTATGTAACAATGACAAAACTTGCAAAGAAGAAAAATTAATTTTTTCCCCCACTAGGCGAAATTTAGTGAAATTGGCATGATTGATCATCCACCTAATGTAAAAAGCGGTGGGCGCAAGGAAAGAATCCATTCGTAAGGCCTTGATAGCAGGTAAACAATATCCTCCTCGGCACCAAGTTTATAGATTGGGGTTCCATAAAAAAAAACCAAAAGGACCCTTACTTCTTAAAAGGCGTGGACCCGGCCACCGTATCGGTATGATTATTTCCCATTTATTTTTCAGTTACATTGACACACAATATTATATCAGTTCCAGGCGCACAGCATAGTGATTAGACATTTCTGTGACTTAGGAAGCCACCGCCCTGATAAGTCTAATAGCCGTCTGAGGCCACAACTGTGTGCTTTTTATACTTGTTCCTATTACTCCGATACGCGCCGAGGCTTTCTGGCATGCGGAGGTGATGAGCAGGGGCGGGTTTCCGAGCCGAGCCTTGCCTGCGGCGATGGGGGTGGCCGAGCGTGTTGGCAGGAAAGTCCCACGGAGGGAAATTCTGCCGCAGCGTTTCCCACTGTGCCGGAGCTTGTAAGGACGTGTCGAGGAAATGCTGCCCTCGGCGCTGCTAACGCGTACGTGCCGGGCGGTTCGCTGGCCGGGGCTCCGGCACAGGGCAGCGACCACGCTGACCTAGGGGGCTGTAGGGCACAGACGCCCGTGGGCTGCCTACAGCTGCCGTCTGGAAGCCCCAGGAGGCCTCTGCCGAGCGGCCGGGACATCAACAGGCGAGGTCGACACTCAGCCAAGAGAACCGAGTGAAGCGCTCTCTCTGCCAAGGAGGGCGAACTCAGGGGAGGCCATGTGGTCCAGTCGGATGCTCAAAGCAGAGGAGGGGGGCCCCCCTGAGTTGTGTCTGTGCCAGGAGTCAGCAAACTATGGTCCCCTGGGCCACATTCAGCCCACCACCCACTTTTGTCAATAAAGTTTTACAGGAAAACAGCTTTATTCATTTACATATTATTGATAGCTGCTTAACTTTACATCTGCAGAGTTGAGTCATTGCAACAGAGACCAGATGGCTCACAAAGTCTAAGTTACTTATCCTCTGGCTCTTCGTAGGAAAAGCTGCCAGCCGCTGGTCTATGCGGCCATTAAACGAGTCATCGCCCTTCTTACTGAGACCGGTCGCCCAGGGGGTCGGCAGAGGGCTAGTGCAGCCCTCAGGGTAACTGAGGCTGGCGAAGGCAGAACAGCCCAGGCGGAAATGAACTCCTTTCCAGACACGTTGGTCAATGGGGCGGAAGAGCCTAGAGATAAATCCAGGCCTGGACGCTCACGTACAGAATATACAATGGGGTAAAGGCAGTCTCTTCAATAAACAGTGTTGGGAAAACTGGACAGATACACGCAAAAAGAGAGAAAGAAACTGGACCACCTTCTCACACCATATATGAGAACAGACTCAAAATGGATTAAAGACTTAAATGTAAGACCCGAAACCATAAAAGTTCTAGAAGAAAACATAGGCAGGAATCACTACTAGTAATTTATATGTCTATGTCTCCTTGGGCAAGGGAAATAACAGAAAAAAATTAACAAATGGGACCACATCAAACAAAAACGTTTTTCCACAGCGAAGGAAACCACCAACAAAACGAAAAGACGACTGCCTGGGAGAAGACATTCATTGACGAGGCAATCGATAAGGGGTTAGTATCCAAAACAGAACAATCCAGTTAGAAAGTGAGCAGAAGACCCCAACGGATACTTCTCCAAAGAGGACGTACAGATGGCTAGAGACATGTGAACAGATGCTCAAAGTCACTAATCACCAGAGAAATGCAAATTAAAGCTGCAGTGAGAGATCACCTCACACTGTCGGAATGGCCGTCACCAATAAAGCAAAGACGACAGGTGTCGGCGAGGATGTGGAGAAGAGGGGGCCCTCACGCACCGTTGGTGGGATTGCGAACTGGTACAGCCACTCTGGAAAACAGTCTGGAGGTTTCTGAAAAGATTAAAGATGGATCTGTCTTTCGACCTAGCAATTGCACTTCTGGATGTTTATCCAAAGAAAACCAAAACAATAATTTGTTTCGAATTAAAGATCTATGCACCCCTATGTTCATGGCAGCACAATTTACAATAGCCAAGATATGGAAGCAGCCTAAATGCCCATCTGCAGACGACTGGATAAAGAAGTTATGGTTCATATACACAATGGAATATTACTCAGCCATTAAGAAAATGAAATCCTACCATTTGCAAAAACATGGATGGACCTAGAGGTTATTATGCTGAGTGAAATAAGTCAGACAGAGAAAGATAAATACCATATGATTTCACTTATGTGTGGGTTCTAGGGAACAAAAAGAAACTAATCAAAAACAGACTCACAGATTTCGAGGACAATCTGGTGATGGCCATGGGGAGGGGGGCTGGTGGGCTGGGAGAATGGGGTGAAGGGTTAAAGGAGAACAAATTAGTGGTTGACAGATGGTCACGGGGACGGGGAGCACAGCTCAGGGCATGCAGTCCGCAGTAACGCGATGGCCTGATGGAGAGCCAGAGGAGAGAGAGAGCAATCAGGGGGATCGTTTTATAAACTAAATAAATGTCTAACCAATGTCCTGTATACTCGAGACTAATAAAAAAAATAGAATTTTAAAAATAAATAAAAATAAAAATCTTTCTGGCAAAACTCAATGTAAGTCAAGAGGCAAATAACAAAATGGAAAAAAAAAATTGCCTCTCACATCCTATGGGGCTAATTTCTCTCTTATGTTGAGAGTTCCTGAACAATCAATGGAAGACTATCAATCCCATGATGGAAAAAAGATATAAACCGGCGGTTCGCAGAAAAAAGAAATACAGAGGATTCTTAAATACATGAAAAGTTACGCAACCTCATTCACAACGAGGAAGTGTGCGTGCGAAATAAAACTACATGAGACAGCGCTTTCGATTCCCAGACTGGCGAAGGGCCAGAAGTCGATCTCTACACTGTGTGAGGTTCACCCGCGCGTTCAGCGGCCCCCGGCCCGGGCCCACGTACAGTCTCGAACGCACATGCTTTTTGACCCCACGATCCCACTCGCAGGAATCCGTCTCGCAGACCCACCTGCAGGGCTGTAAAGGTCACAGGGCGTACACACGCACCCTCTCGCCCTGCAGCTCCACTGCCAAGAATCTACCGGACAGACGGACACACTGGCATGCGGACGAAGCGCGTGCGCCCCGAGGGACCGACTGTCACAGCCGGGACCTGGCGATCGCCTTGGACACGGTCAGGGGGTGGCTCGGTCAGTGACAGGCCCGGCGCATCGCGAGGACGCGTTACCTGTTTCTGTGCCGTAGACGAAGGCGGTCCTCATGCGCTGACGTGGGAAGGTCCCGGAGACAGACGGCGAGGCTGAGGAGGAAGGGGCCAGCAGGCTGTGCGCCCCCGGCCACCGTCGGTGGGAAAAAGAAGGTGCAGAGGGGTCTGCCTTCTGAAAGGACGCCCTCGGCGAGACCGGAGGGCAGAGCCTTCACCGGGTGCCTGCCCTGCTTTCTGAATTTTGTACGATGCCCACGTCTCACTTGGCCAAAAGCGCTTTTGGAAGTCCCCGTGAGGCCCTGTTCCTGAAGCCGGTGGGCACACGCGTGTCGAGTATTTGTTCTCACGTGTTACATATATGCTGAGGCGAAAATACAAACGTTTAAGGACCAGCGCCCCTCCGACGCCGCCCGGTCAGGACAGCCGCCGGCGCTAACCAGGCCCGGGCAGGGCGCCCGCTGGCCACAGGCGAATGGCCGTGCCCGTGAGGACTGGCGGAGTGTCGGCTGTGCGTGCGCCTTCCGAACGGGGGTCGGGTTAAAGGTGAACCGGGGGCAGGCGAGGGATGCCTCACGCGAAGGGCGACGGGCCTCCTGCTCGTGAGTGTGAGAAATGCAGAGAATGAGGCAATTTTGCCTTTCTCTGGGCAGGTGAAGGCAGCTGGGGGTAAAGCCGAAACTGAGAAGGCTTGTCAGGTCACGCGGGAGGGTCCTGGACATCCTTTTGGGGGACGGGACACATTACTCTCAGCAGGCTGTGGACGAGACGGAGCGCATCTGAGTTCAGGAGTGTGTGAGGACTGGGCGATCCTAGCCTGACGGTCTGGCGACTGAGCTACCCGAGGGCGCTGTGAACAGCCCTCCTCACACACGGACAAGCCGAGCTCGCTCACTCCGGACTGGACCGTGCGCCAGGCCCGGAGCGGGACCGCTTCTGGAAAATTCGGCCGTCTCCCGCAGCTCCGAACGTCGTGGCGAGGATTCTGGATTCTGCGACGTCCATCTCCATCCATCCCGGAAAACCTCTCGACTTTCCCTGGGTGCTCAGGCGGGGTTCCTCCTGCATCCTGCAGATCAGCCGTCTTGTCTGACTTCCGGCATTCCGAGCCTCCTTTGGGTCGGGCGGGATCTGGGGTCGGCTTCGACGAGCCGTGGGCCCCCACGCGGCGGCTTCCCTCCTCCTCGCCTGCTCCCTGTGGACGGGCCTGCCCAGCTTTCTGGACCAGGGCCCTGACCCTCTGCCCAGGTGACGCCTGCCTTCTCCTCCAGAGAGCAGTCTCCAGCTGCTGGCTAGCTCTGGTTGTCAGAGGATGACTATCAGAATCACTGGATACTTGCGCACCTGGCTCCCAGGACCCACGCCTCCTGGACCCCTTACGTCACGTCCCCCTGGTCAGGTGGGCCTCTCTAGATAGCAGAATCAGAGGGAGCCATCTCGGAATTCAGAATGAGGTCGGAACAAGGTGCCGCAAAGTGCCCGGCAGCCTCCAGACAGGCCCGCCCACCGGCAGGTCAGCTGTCAGACCCTCCCGTCCTACTTCGGGAAGTCCTCCCCTACTTCGGGAAGTCCTCCCCGTCAGGCCCTGCCCCCAGGGTCTCAGCGCACCTCACACCTGAGCCGTGGCAGCCCCGGGGGGTCAGTTGGTCCAGGCTTCGCTTGATCTTTCTCGATTTGAGAGAGAAGGTGAATTGTTTGGTTTTGTTCTTATTCCGACCACGGGCTCTTCTTTTAAAGTCTCCTTGTCGTCTAATGTTATATTTTGCGACATATATATATTACATACACATCTGTATCATCCTTTGTCACTCCCTGCTGGTGGCCTGAGTGCGCTCTTTTCGGTCACATGGCCTCTATGGTGGACTAGAACTTTTCAGTGAGCTCACGGGATAATCATTATTTCAGCTTACTACTTTTCCAAAGGAACACATCTCCCACTAATTCCTATGAACAAAGTTACGAGGCAGAAGGTACCGGTTAGTTCCCTTCCTTTATTCCTCACCCTGCATCCAGTCTTCAGGTTGTACCTTGTTGGCCTGAATCCCAAACACTGTTATTCTCCGAGGAGTCCTCAAGTTCAAGTTCACCAACTGCCTTTAATTTCAAATAATGTCCTGAATCTTCTGCTCCGGCCCCGGTTGCCTTTTTCCCGGCTTCCGCTGTTTCCCAGGTTGTTTTCCGACGGGGGATTTTTGTCAGCCGATCATGCTACATCTTCCCCAGTCTTGGAAATCGTCCCCTCCAGCTCACAGTGTTGACGGCACCCTTTGACCTAGAACATGTGTGGCCTGTCACTCGAGGGGGTTTAAAAAGTCAAGGCAGAGGCGGCTGTGTCGGCCACGGTGGAAGGCGTCGTCAGTGCTGGGGTGTGAGCCGTGTGACTCAGCGCCAGCGCCTGTGTGGGTGGGTGGGACAGTTTACCGCATGCGAAAGAACCCGAAGTTCTTACCGTTTTCAGTAAACACGCCGCCTCCTCGGGTGGGGACTCGGCTTATTCCTCTTACCCTTAGATTCATAGCAGGTGGCGCCTCTCGGCACCACACGCCACTGCCCAACGTCGTTACCGGAGGTCCCTTCAGTTACAGTGACAGTGAGCGGCACACACCGAACAGGAAAGGTTCGCGGGGCGGGCGCTCGGTGCGCGGTCGAGAACCACTGTTTCAAACGGGAAAGCACGCGGGGCCGGGGACTGAGCACATCGCGACCGCGCGCAGAGCCCGGCGACGTTCCTCCCCAGCCCATCTCCGTCGTCAAATCGGAGGGTCTGCCCTTGGGGCCGATGGCGTCATTGTCCCGCGCCTGGAGGAGCTCGCTTCCGGAAATCCGACATGGGCTCTGCAGCCCGGCGGCTCTCTCTCTCACGCCGACAGCACTTTGGTAGGTCCCGCAGGATTTGTTACGAAGAGAATCCCGTCGCGCATCCTTTGAGTGTATTTCGCGATTCCGTTTCACCTCCCTCGTTGACTTGCTAACTATGACTTTTTGTCGAATTCTTCTGATGGTTGCGTTAGGGTGTGTTGTACTGTCTTTACCTCATCACGGTTTACCTTCGGGCGACGCCATGCTGCTCACGGAGGTGGCGTAACAACCCGCAACGACTCAGTTCCACTTCTCCCGCGCCCCCCGCCTCCGCCTGCTGCCGGACGTTCTGCTTCCACGTGCGTTACGGACCCCACGCCTGCTTTAAGGAGTTGATTACACATTTGACTGGCGAGGGATCTTGATCGATGTTCGCTCCGTTTCATTCATGGGTCCTTGGTGTTTTGTAGCAGTAGGGTTTTCTAGAATATCTGCTGTCGTTTCGCTGAAAAGGGAAGCCTACTATGGGTCTTTCCACGGTGACCAGTCCTCAAAGAAAGCCGGATACCCGAAGACTTAATATACTAATGCACGAGGATATCGCTATCTGCATCCAACCCAATCGGCCAGTGATTTACCTTACGAAGCTAGGCTCTCTCACAGGTCCACCGTAGCTAATGCGTTTGGTCGTATCAATAACCCGTCGCTTCCAGAGGCCTTAGTCCCATCTTTTGATACTTCAACGACACTCTCTCTGCACGCTCCTCCCTCATAACACTGTTCCCTAGCTCTTCCGGGTCAGCGGGTCTCGACGCGTTTACAATGCTGTCAGCTCTCGAAGGCGGCGCGTGCTCTGGGACTCACGATGACAAGGCCGGCGTGCGACAGGCGTTTTCGGAAGCGAGTTAGTGGCGTGTGAACATACAGAGTGGGACGGAGGACGAAAAAGGAGTAAACTTGAGGTTCTGGGATCTTCAAAGCTCTCGAGTGGCCAAAAAACTTATACGACAAGTCCTAACGACCATTTAAATGAAGTCATTAAAATAGTGCCTAGGGCCATACCTCTTTCTGGTTCCCAGACGTGGTGAATCAGACTCCTTTATCGAGTCGGTCTGCACAGTCTAACGTGAGTAAGTGGCCGTAGCCTGGCCTCACACCCAGAGTTCAGAAGTTATCGGGCTAGCATGCTCCTCTCATTCTTTAGGGAGAGTCGGAATCCGTGCCAATGTTATCCATCTCCTATCCTACCATTTAATGCCTCAAACGTGCTAATCGTGGCAGGGTACGAAGAAGTATACGACGTGATTTCTGCCCTCAAGAAGCGCACCGTGAAACCGACGTGTCAAAAGCATAAAGTCTTCTGTGTTCGCAGGAATCCATTCTCTCTTGTCATTTTTCTAGCTGCCAGTCAAACCGAGGCACTTCCTCCTGGCTCTGACTCTCCTCTGGTCCTGGCTCTCGGCTCATCAATTCTGTGCTTTCTGTCTCAGGCTCATTAACCGAGCTTTCCAGGCCATCTTTGGTGTGATAGGAAAATTCGTCATAACTCAAGTCCTTACGTAATGGTTCTTGAAGGCTCGATGAGCTGAATGGCTGTAGGCTGAGGAGCCAGCAAAAGGGAAAGAATGAAATACACTTTACACTCGTGGGACCGGAGGAGCTGAGCTCCCTCCTCTCCCCTTCGCTGACCCCGACTTGGCTGAGGATTTCATCACCACTTACTGGAACGATTGCAAAAGCCTCCAGCTTCGCTTCCTGCCTCCAGACCCTCTTAATTACACAGTTCATTCCTCACACTATTTACGAGAGCGACACTTCCACCAGTCAGCTCCAGGGATGCCCCTGTGCCCAGAAACCTCGATGGCTCCCCACTGTGCAGAAGAAAATCACGTCTCTCCAAGCAGAAGACGTTCAAATAACACTCACCGTGTGTGTGATGAGTAACACTGATGTGGCTCCAAGCCTGTGCACTTGGGGATTTTATACTATTATTCACACAGTTACACACTATTTGGTAATTTCCATATGGTAAAGTGAGCTAGCCCCAAACAACTTAGTTGAAGTGATGATTCGATTAAAAAAGAATATCCCCAGAAATATTTCTCAGAATTTTTTAGAATTTTTTTTTAGAATTTGAGGTGTTTCCCCTTGCCTTTTGTACTATATAGCTAGTTTTCATCTAATTATTCCTATTCTGTGGTGTTTAGAGCATCAGACATTTTGAAGCAACCTGAACATCCAACCACTTAGAGGTCATCAAAGCCTACACACAGCTCCGGCAATAAGGAATTATTTTAAAAAATGTAATGGATTGTAAAATATATGTATAGTATACACACCTGTTATAGGAAGAGGCTTTATAGAACCTTATTTTCATCAGTTTTCAAAACTTATAGTCATGAAAACACTGCCAAGCAAGGAGAGCAGCTGTAATTTAAAATGAATTATAAAAACTCAGAAATTCTAGATCTTTATTATTATTTTATAATTTTATTTTACTTTTCCCATAACACAAATAATTCAAAATATTAGCGCCACGCTCTAACCAATCGAGTTAACGGGCCGAGCACAATTTAATACGTGATAGGAAAGCGAGACATGCTTGGCCGGCCACGGACATCTCTCTGCTCAGTGACAGCTACTTCTAGTGACAACGGAGTCGTCTGGGCCCTACTACTTGCAAAGCAGCTCCATTTTATTTATGCAGCTTTCCACTGCTGAACATTTACGCGGATTTCAACAGATCCTATGCTTTTTGCACATTTAACGTTTTATCACTTTTGTGCTATCAGTAATAGCATAGATCAATAATCGCTAGATAAAACTGATTTGAAATAAAAAAAATATAATGTTTGAGCAAAACTTCCCAGAGTCCCGAAAAACGGCTTAAAAAGGTTTAAGGACATAAGCTTTGTAACCACCCCCAAGTGCACTCACGCTCTGCACAATCAAACCAAACCAGAGCTGGTGAGCGGGGATATTCATCTTCAAACAAATCCTCGTCTTTCAGGCTGGGAGGGCCTTCGAGAAGTAAATGGCCCTCTGCCCAAGGTGATGGATCCCCCTCCAAATCAGCCCTTTTCAATAAGAACAGACTGGCCACAACTTGCCATGTCCAGCATCACTGTCAGCCAGCAGGGACAGGCCTGAGACTACGGAACGTTCTCGGCTGGTGATCACGAAAGGGCTGCTCGCTGTGCCGTCTGACCATGGTCGTACTACCAAGGGGCAGATTTACTATTTCAGATTCACTTCTCTTCTCAGCTTGCTTAAAATACCAGGTGCCTTCTGTTCTGTTAGCTCTCCGTCCATCTTTACACCATCACCACCTTTTCTCGATTACCGTTGACTCCGTAAGTCTCCGCATAGAAGTGTTATTTCTCTAGTTCAGTTCTTTCTCAAAGCTGTTTTGGCTATTCTAGGTCTTGTGTAATTCCATGAGAATTTTGGAATCAGTTTGGCAAGTTCTACACTAACACCTGCTGGACTTTTGATTTGGGGAGAATTGACACCTTAATGATATTGATTCGAACAATCCATGAACATGGTATATCTCTCCATTTGTTGAGATCTTTACATTTCTCTTACAAATGGTTTGTGGTTTTCGGTGTACAGGTAATCTTTTCTAGTCTTTTGTCAGAGTTATCCCTAAGTATTTCGTACTCCTGGATGTTATAGCAAATGATACATTTGTTTAAATTTCAGTTTCCAATTGCTCGTTGCTAATGGATAGAAATATAATTGATTTTTGTATATTGATATTTTGTCTACACATTAAGGGACACTGATGTTCAAAATATATATATATATGTATGCGATTCCACAGAGTTAATCTTTTCAACAAATGGTGTTAGAACAATTGGATATCCATATGCAAAAACAAACAAACAAAAACCAAACCAATACAAAACCTTCAATCCATCCTTCACATTAGTTTAAAAAATTAATTACAAATGAATTACAGACATAAATCTAAAAACTAAAACTATAAAAATTCTAAAAGAGAACTCTTGTGGCCTTGGGTTAGGCAAAGATTTCTTAGCTATGACACCAAATGCATAATACATAACAGAAAAAATAAGCTGAACTTCATCAAAATGAAAAGTTTCTGCTTTTCATCAGACACTGTTAAGAGACTGAAAAGACAAGCCACAGACTCTGAGAAAATATCTGCAAATCATATATCTGATAAAGGACGTGTAGCCTGAATATGTAAAGAACCCTTGAAACTCAAAAATAATACAACTTAGTTTTTGAAAGGGCAAAGGATTTCTCACACACACACACACACACAACACACACACACGTGGTAGCTGTGTGAGGTGACATATGTGTTAACTAACCTTATTGTGGTAACATTTCACAATGTTACCTCAATCCATGTTTTACACCTTAAACCTCACAATGTTATGTACCAATTATATCTCAATAAAGCTGGAAAAAATACAAATAAAAAAAGTTTTTAAAAAGTGGCCATACGAAGTACTGACAAGGATGTAGAGGGATTGGAAGTCTCCCACACTAACGGCGAAAATGCAAAATAGTATCATTATTTTGGAAATCAATTTGGCGGTCTCTTTAAAAATTAAGCATCTGTGTGTCGTGTGATCCAGCCATTCCACTCCTAGTCATTTTCTCTACCCAAGAGAAATGAACTCCTATGTCCACACAAGAACCTACATGTGAATGTTCACAGCAGCTCTACACGCAACAGCCAAAACCCAAAACACCCCAAATGCCCATTAACAAGCGAATGGATACTGGAGATGCAAACTGTGTGGTATCTATGCAACGCAATACTATTCTGCAATAAAAAGACAGGAACTAATGCCGTAAGTTAGAATTAAAATTCACAGATGCATGAATTCTCAGAATAATTACTGTCAGTGAAAGAAGCCGGACAAGGAAGAGCACATATTATACGATTCCATTTATATAAAGTTCTAGAAAATGCAGCAAATCAGCAGTGCCAGAGAGCACGTGGTGGTTGCCCAGGGGACAGGGCCAGGTGGGATGTCAGAAGAACGGAGGAAGTGAGGAAACTTTCGGTAGTGATGATCGTGTTTACTCTCTTGGGTGTGGGGATGGTTTCATGAGTGTCTACATTCACCTCTAAACTTATCGAATCGTGCAATTTAAAGCATGTGGTTTTTCTGTCAATTACCCGCCAGTGACGCTGTTAAGGAAAAACGGAGAAACATCAGGAGGTACCAGACAGCAGCAACAGCTTCGTGAGGTCGCGAGGTCGTGAGGTCGCGAGGTTGCGAGGGAAGCGTAGAGATCTTGCCTGCCGTCCCTCTCTGCAGCTCATCTGAGCTGGGTTCTCACTGCTTTTCACATTCACATGGTGCGACAGAGTTGCCTCCGTCCCCTGGCTGTCCCCCCCATCTCTTCAGGGACCAGGCAGGACACGGGTCGCCAGCCGAGAGGGACTGACAGGTCACCAGTGTTACTCAGATTCCCAGATTGGGGGGTAAAAATCTAAACACAGTCCCATGAAAACAAAACCTCACGGAATCCCGCAGAGCTATGAGGCTCACACCTCTGATCAAGCACTGGGTGGGCTGCTCTGACCGGCTGGATGTAAGTGCTTGGGGGGTCGCACCTTAAACGCTCACTCACGCAGGAGCACGCACACACACACACACACACACACACACACTGCGGGGGGGGGGGGGGGGAGATGATGGGCCTGCTTACTCCCCTGGGGCGTCCCCGGATGGCCTTCGGTGGGTCCCTGACCCCAACGTTATGTGCCAGTTTTGTAAGTTTATGCACTCATGCATTTTTCCGGGGACAGGGCTCAGGGCTTTAGTTAGTACTGGGCAGCCCAGTCCGACTGAGTAGACAGATGTAAATGACGGGGCGGCAAGGGCTCCCCGACTGAAGAGACCAGGCGCCCCGACGCGGATAAAGCCAGACGCGCCTGCCCTTTCTCCGCGCTCCTCGCCAGCTCCCGGGCGAAACACCTGCCCGTCCCTCCTCGGGTTCTCCCCGCGGAGCCTACTCTCGGCGACCCGCCCCAGCCGTCAGGAATCCCGCCCCTCGCGTCGCCCGGAGCGCGGACCCCGCCACCCGCGCCCTCGCCTGCCCCGGCGCCGAGGGACCGGCCGTCGCCTCCCCGTCGGCGGGTGCGCAGGGATGGCGCGACGGCCGTCCCCAGGGACGCGGTCCCTCCGGGTCGCACCGCTGCGCGCCCGCTGTCCGCTCGCGTCGGAGGGCGCGGGGTGCCGGGGTCCGTGCGCGGCGCGCCGTGCGCTCCTCGCGGGGCTCCTCACCGCGCTCGCTCGCTCGCCTCCCGCAGCTGCCGCGGAACTCCGGCCCGGGGCGCCGTGGCGAACCCCGCGTCTTGCCCGGTGCCCCGGACATCGGGGGGACGCCGTACTAGAAGCCGGGCTCACGCAGCCGGCGCCGCTCCCCGCACGTGCCCCGCGGGCGCCCGCCCGGTCCTCGCAGGCGGCTCGCGGCCGCGGCGGCTGCGGCGCCCGGTGCCGCCCCCTCCGGCGCCCCGGGCCGCGCCCGCCCGCCCGCCCGCCCGCCGCGGGCGCACGCGCCCCCGTCTCCCTACCCGACGTCGCCGGCGGCCGCAGCAGCAGCAGCAGCAGCGCGGCCAGGGCGCGGGCGCCGCCGCCCCGGAGCCGCGCGCGGGCCATGGCCTCGCTCCCCGCCGCCCCCGCGCCGGGCGCGCGCGAGCCGGACGCGCCGGCAGGACGCGGCGGGCGCCGCTCCCGGGGCTGGCCGGCCCGCGCGCCGCATTCGCTTTCGCTTTTGCTTTGGCCCCCGCAGCGCCGGGGCGCGGTGAGGAGCCGTGACAGCCGCGTGACTCAGCACGCCCATCCCCTCGCGCGCAGAAAGCCCCGGCGGCCGGGGCGACCCCCGCGCGGCGCGCCCCGAGTCCCCGCGCGCCGCACCTGTCGCCGCGGGCGGCCGCGCCACCCGCCCCGCCCGGGAGCGCAGCCCGCGCCCCCTGCGCGCGCCCGCCCGGGCGCTGCCGCCGCGTCTCCCTCCGGCCGCGCCTCTGTCCCCGGCGAACGTGCCCAATGCGCGAGGAGGGCGCGCCGGGCCCGCGGTCCTCCCCGGGTCGCGGTCAAGCCCGACGCTAGCGAGGCCCCCGGCGGCGACGAGGAAGCCGCGGATTCACGGGGACGAGGCGCCAGCCGGCTCGAGGGGTGACACGAGGCAGCTCGGGGCGCCCCGGGCTTCATCCCCCCGCCGGCGGCCTCCGCAGCGGCCGCGGCACCACGTCGCGACCAGGCGGCTCCGTGCACAGACCGCAGTCGAGCTCCGCGCCTTTCCCGCGCGTCCGTTCGTGCGCGTTGACTTCTGCGCAGTTCCGTCGCACAGAGAGACAGGCGTCTGCGACCACCGCGGCCAGGACGGGGCACGACCCCCCTGACAGGCTCGCAGGGTGGCTCCTGCTGCTCCTGTAGCCACAGCGCCGCCCCCTCAGCCCTGTCCCCCAACCCCCGCGGCCGCCCGTCTTTCTTCTCCACCTCTATAATTTTGTCCTTTGAAGAATGTCATGCGAAGGTACAGCTCGCAGCCTTCGGCTGTTTTCACTCGGTGTAATTCCTTCGAGGTCCACTCAGTTTGCTCAGTGTACCGCGTAGCTCGTGCCTTTTTATGAGTCACACCAGGATTGCCTTTTTAAATGTCTGAATCCCTGCCACCTACGCCCAAACGACCCTGTCCTTTTTATACGCGTATTGGTTTCCTAGGGCGCCAAAACAAAGGACCAAAAAGCGAGGTGGCTGAAAACTGTGGGGATCTGACATTACGGGGCCCGCGGGGCCTTGCTCTCAGAAGGCTCTGGAGAAGGACCCTGCCTCGCCCGCTCTACCTCCTGGCGTTGGGCAACCATTCTTGGTGTTCCTGGGCTCGTGGACGCCTCGCGCCAGCTAAGTGGCCGTCCGCACACTCGGTGTCTTCACGTTGTCGTCCGTCCACGTATGTCCGCGTCCAGATGTGTCTTTTTTTATAAGGACACTAGTCACATCCACTTGGGACCCACCCGAATCCTAATGACGCCCTTTTAACTTGACGATCTCTGTAAAGGTGACATTCTGAGGTACTGAGGCGTAGGACTTCGACATATCCTTTTGGGGTGACGCTTCTGCCCGTAATAGTTTGGTGTCTGTATTTCTGAAAACAAAGTCCACGATCCATTTTCTCAGGCCAAAGGGAAGGACCTGGCTGCAGGGTGGCTGGACTCCTGGGGTACAGTGTCCATACTTCAGGGGCGACTCGGGTGGGAGTTAGTTTAGGGGCTCCCAATGACAGAGCCCAACAGGGGTAGGGAACTTGGTCGGCAGCCATGGAGTGTAGGACAAGGCTGTGGGGTCAAGAACGGTGACACCTGGCCACTGGGTCCTCGGCCTTAGGCTGTGTCCTGGAGGGGACACACTGGACCATCGGAAGGGGAGAGTAAGATGTCAGATTGAGCCACCAAGGGGGGAAGAGATGAGACTCAAGACTAACGGGTCCTCCTTTCCCCTCCCCCTCCCCCTCCCCCTCCTTCTTCCTGTAGACTCTTAAGTCTTTAAGATGTAATTTACATAACATGAAATTCACCATTCTAAAGTGTGTAGTCCAGTGGTTTTTAGTATTTTCGTGATATGGTGCCACATCATCACTGTCCAGTTCCAGAACATTTCCATCACCCCAAAGAGAAACCCAGTGCCTCTTAGGAGTGACCCCCAGTCCCTACTGACTTCGAATCCGCCTCCCGTCGCTATGGATTCGCCCGTTCTGAACAGTTCACGTAAATGGAATCATGCAGTACATTCCTTGTGTCTGGTTTCCTGCACTCGGCATAATTTTCCAAGGTTCGTCAATGTCATGGCAAAAATCAGTCCTTTATTTCTTATTATTGTATAATATTTCAGTACATAGACAGTCCACATTTTGCTTATTTATTCACCAGTTCGTGGATATTTGCACCGTCTCCACTTGGTGGCTATCTGGGCGACACGGCTATGAACTTTCACCTACAAGCCTCTGTGCAAACATGTTCTCAGTTCTCTTTGATATATACCTAGGAGTGGGATTGCTGGGTCAGATGGTAATTCTGAGATTCCCGATGGCCAGCAAGAAGACTCAGGGAGTCACTTGGGAACCAGGCACAAGGAGTTCTAAGACTGGGGTGTGTGTGTGGAGTGGGGTGACACATTTCTAATGCTCCCCAAATGATAGCGTCCTTGGCTTAGGGAGGTAATGACTTAGGAAGCAAGGTGTCTGTAGTCAGCATTAAGGGCATCGGCTGCTGCGGCTGAGCTGAGGGAAACCAAGGCAGTAAATAAGACTTTTAGGGAATGAAAGAAAACTCGTCTGCTCTCAGGAGTTTTGCTTAAGTAAGAGCAGAAAAACGAACATGGGCTGTAAGAGGAAGAAATTGCTTCTCAACACCCAGAGTATAAAGAGTAGCACATTTCCTCATTTGGAGAAATCATATTCTATCTGGATCCAAGCTTCTGCTTTCCCAGATCAACAAAAATCTGACTCCCCTCCACCCTCCCCGCCCCCCACCCCAATAGCAAATGATTCTCTTCCCTTCCCTTGGATTTTGCCAGGACCCAGGACAAACAGGAAGAGGCCTGTGACCTGCGTCTTGGTTACTTCCGGGTGGTTATTGTTCACACACCCCCTCCCCTCTAGTCTCTACAAACCCACCTGACTCCCTTCGAGGTAGCCCATCCCCATTCCCTTCAAAATACTTTTCACACAGTCAGTTTTTATCAATGACAACCTAGGCAGTTTGTCTCAGCCTGGGGCCTCCTCCAGAAAAGGCCTATTTGGGTGAACCTCCTTGGTACCCTGCAATCAAAGAAACACACGCTGAAGCATCTGTAAACTGCACCCCTGGGATGGGAGCGCCCCCAAATCTAGAAGAGCTTACCTGCTCTTGGGGGAAAATCACCGCTTACTTTCTGCCCCGGGATGCGTTTTTGGTACAAAAATCTCTGAGATTAATTCATTTCTTGGTCGCTCAATTGTATTAATTTGGAGTCACATAACCATAATTTAATCAGCTTTGTAGTTGAAAAATTAAGCTGTGAAATGGATTTTGAATTTTAAATGTTGAAATATATCAGAGTAGAGTGAGTTTAACCCTTTTTAAAGTTTCATTATTTTTGAACTCAAAATCGTTTTGGAATTTTACTTTTTGATTGCCTTTGAAACCATATTCTCTTCCGTTCTGCATAATGAGATAGTAGCACCTATACCACAGAGTAGCTGTGATAATTAAATGAGTTAATAAAAACGTTCTGAACACTCCCTGACATATAATAAATGCTCAATAAGTGTTAGATAAATCAGCGGTCCCCAGGCTTTGTGGCACTAGGGTCCGGTGCTTCTTTGAGAATCTAGTGGCCGCAAATACAGATGAAGCTTCGCTTGCTGGTCCACTGCTCACCTCCCACCATGCAGCCTAGTCCGTTACGGGCCACGGCCTGGGGGTTGGGAACCCCTGAGATAAATAATTCACAATATATAATATTTAATATATTGTCCTTTTGTAAACTACTTGAGAGGATTATAGAGAAAGTTTCCAGCTACACATGGTAAGTACGAGTTAGGGGTTTGAAAAAGTATTCGGAGAAATATTATCTACGATGCTGAGCCAAGCCATCTGGCATGGCAGGACGCCAAGGCACCAAACAGATGGAGGGAGGCCCCACGAACAGACGACGAGGCTAGCGACTCCACCCTGGGTGGACCTTCTGCCAGCTGGGACCCATGCTCCCACTTCCTGCAAGACCGCACCCAGCTAAGGTGACTAAGCATGACGGCAAACCGCCCCGAGATGCAGCGGCCTCGATTTCCACTCCCTACGACCCCGCGAGCACCTCCTGCTGCCCCTCGTCCGCCTAGGAGCTCCGCTGGCCTGTCACCTGCAGGACTCTTCCTTCTGGTTCACGGTGTGTCTGCCCTCTCTTCCCTACCCCCACCCCCTCCTCTACCTCCTCATCCCCTGGTGAGAACTCAGAGGAAGCAGGAGGAGACCTTTCGAGCACCTTCTGCTTTCACCTTATTTTTTCAGTTCATCCCTAAATAACTCAGGATAGAACCAAGGAAGACAGGGGCAGAACCTCAGGGCTTTAAAAATGTACACCTCAGATTTATCCAGGATTTATACCCAGCTCCCCATACACGCCCAACAGCAGGGCTGGCGAGCAGGAGCCGAGAGCAAGTGCTGAGAGCAGGTGAGCTGTAGGCTCTTGCAGCCTGTGCGCGAGCGATGTGTGTCCGCTGACACTAGATTTTTAATTTTTGAAGAAGCTCCAAAAATACAGGTCCTTGCGTGAAATCTCCCGGTTTACAAATAGTGATACTACTTTTTTTAAAAAATCAAAACACTATGCGAGCCGGACAAAGCCCATCCGTAGGCTTTGCACTATCTAATTAATATACAGTAATCTTTTTCATTCAGACAACTATTAAGTCTTTCTTTTCCTCCACCATGAAGTCAAACATATTACTTACATGAGTTTGGTTCATGAATTTTAAAATCTTAGCTCTATGACCAATCACGATAGGTGGCCCGTGTCCTGTTGGAACACGAAAAGGGTTCTTTTGACCTAAAATATTAAGAATAAAATGTCTACAAGGTGTAATATTTTATAGACACTAATTTTTTAAATGTAAGAAATTTCAGATTCTGAGTTGAAACTTAAAATACTTGTGAACTTAAAACTATTTTATTTGTTTCTCTGGCCTTAGACTTGTGGTTAGAGTCATTTTGTGCGCGCGCGCTCTCTCTCTCTCTCTCTCTTTCCCAAAATGATTCCACCAGCTATGTCATAAACAATGCGTTTTTAAAAAGCATCTTAATAGTTGTGAATATTGGAAATAACCCAAAAGTCCATCAACAGGGAAATGACTGAATAAATAACTTAATGTGCATACAATAGAGTACAATGCATTTATATATTTAAAAAAAAGTCAGGTCTCTGTACTAATGTGGAAAGATCTCCAAGATATATTGTTAATAAAACAAACAGGCGGGTTGGCTTCAGTGGCTTATATTTATTAGTGGCTTATAACAGCAGAAGTTTGTTTCTTATCAAGCTACGTTTTGCTACAGTTTGGCGAAGACTCTGCTCCAGGTCACCTTCACACTGAGATCCCAGACTGGGAAACTGGCCGTGGTGAGGCGTGGCTGTCTCTTAAAGCTTCAGCCACGAGGCGACACATGAGCCGCTCCTCACATTGACTGGTCAGAGCAGGTCACATAGCCACGCCCGGATCTGAGAGGGCGGTGGGTAGACTTCTCCTGCAGAGAATTCTGAAGACTTGGGAACGGTCGTACCCGTCAGGGTACAACATGACTCTCTGTGCTTGCGGCTTATTTATTTATTCTCCAGTATCGCCCTCAAGTAGGGCTCTTTTGAGCTGCAGCAATTTATTTGTCAATTTATAAAGACCGAGACACCTGTGGGGAGGGAAACTATCGGAGAAGAGGAAAGGCAAAGACTGTGACTCTCAAAGATGCCCTTGGAGGAGCGAAGATGCCTTCGGATTCTTCCAGGTACCGTGAGCGGACAGTTCGTTTCGGACCTGCCCGGCGTCCTCATTCGAATCCGACCCACTGCACGGGCCTCCTCCGTCGCCTTCGTTAATTTCTCAGGTCAGTTATTAACTCAGTCAGACGGAGGGACTGGCGGTGGTTACGACTGGCCTCACGGCGGAGGGGGGATGGTCTCCCCTCCATTTCTGGCCCGGATGTCCCCACTGCTGGGGACTTCCTGTTCCAGGCCTTGGCAGGTGGCAGTCTGCAGGTACCGCTGCCATTCAGCGTCTGGCCCGGAGACCCAGCGCAGTTCTCGGCCTCTGCTCCCCTGGGGTCTGCGGCGGGGCGCCCCGGCTCCTTCCTCCGTGATGCCCTGGAAAGTGTGCATGCCCGCGACCCCGCTTGAGGACATGTGGACCCCATTCCGGCCGCATTTCCCCCGAGGGCTCGCTGGATGCGCTTTCTCGGTTTTCCGCAGGCATCGGTAAAGCCACTGTGCTCCTTCCTGCCCTCTCCACACAGCCAGACGCCCCTCCCCCCGGCTCTTTCGTTTTTTTTTTTTTTAAGCAGCTTTATTGCGATATCTCTGACCTATAACAATCATGTGCAGTTAAGGTGTGCATCTTGATCTTTTGACACGTGTGTGCATCGAGACAAGATCACCGCCGTCAAGCTAATGAACATCTCCATCGCGCTACACAATTGCCCAGGGCCTTGAGCCGTCCCAGCTGAAGAGGGTGGCGCCAGGCACCAGGACCCACCTCCCTCCGCCGGTCACAGCGCAGGGGGCGGGCAGAGGCCCAGCGCGAACGTGTCGCCATCTCGCTCGGCTTCGCCCTTCGCAGCCCGGGCAGCGAGCTCCGCGCAGGGAAGGAAACCAGTTCTCCTGGTTGTCCCGCACGCCCCCCCCCCTTTCTATGTCTCATATCTGGAGGCGTGCACTTTGCTTTTAGGAGTCTAGGCGGTGGCAAGGACACAGAGTGGCGTTTGCCGCCGCAACGTCTCACTCCGCCGAAATGCAACATTTTACGTGTCGTCCTCCCACGCCAGCTGCGGAGGCTTCCGTTTGCAGGTTTTTTTTCCAAGGGTGTGATGTTACATATTTGTAACATGAACACATAGAGACTTAAACCCAGAGGCCCTCCCAGATATTGTTTCAACACTGTCATCTTGATATATGTGGGTCAGAAGCCGAGCTCACTGGAGGTCACTGCTGGAATCCACGGCTCTCTGGGCGTGGCTGACGGGCCCGTGGGCCGGCACGCAGGGATGGGTTTGCAGTTTTAGGGGAGTGAATGGGTTTGGGGGGTTGGGGGGGTGGGGGTGAGGAGAATGGAAGGGAATAGAGAGGATGTCCTGCAGGCCATCAGAGATGGTTCCATCATCTGGCCCCTTGGCGCTGTGTGAGAACCTGCTGGCAAGAAACGCTGGGTCTCACGGAGGACTTGGTGAGACTCTAGGGCACAATAACTTATTTTGGTGCCAATGCAGTCCTGCCAGCTGGATCCTGGGGACTGCCACAGGTGTCCGAGTGGACTGTGCGTGTGCATGTGCATGTGCATGTGCGTGCGTGTGTAGCGCCGAAGTTCTACACCAGCGAATGCAGCGAGAATCAAGGAATTACAAGCTATTACCGAGAGCAAGACCTCATTTGAACAGACCGGCGGGCAAGGCCAGGAAACGTTTTCGACAGAGACTAACCTCCCCACCAAAAACAACAACAACACCACACAAAAAAACCCATAACCTGGTGGGGACCTGGTGGGGAATTTCAGAGGTGATTTTTTTCACGAAGGGTTTTGTCGAGGGTTTGATTGACAGGAAGAACTGCCCTCGTCTGACTCCCACGGTTGGATGAGCTCTGACATATACCTGCAAAACTGCCGTGGGGACAATACCCCTTTGTATTCCTCGCTCCTTCCTGTCCCTTCCTGGTGCCTCCCTGACGACCTGCTCGTTGTCACTGAACAGCAGTTTACATTTTCTCCAACTTTCTATAAAACAAACGGAATCAAACAGGAACTACTCTTTTCAGAAAACTGTGCAACCATATAATGCAACATGTACCGTGTTAACCATTTTTAAGTGTACGAGTCGCGGCATTAAGGACGTTCTCCTTGTTTGGCCACCGTCGCCACCGTCCGTCCCCAGAACGCTTTTCATCTTGCAAAACGGAAGCTCCGTTCCCATTAAACGCTGACTCCTCATCTCCCACCCTCTGCAGCCCTGGCAACCACCATCCTCTCTGTCTTTAAGATTCCGACTCCCCTAAGTGTCTCATACATGTAGAGTCAGACAACACTTGCCATTTTGTGATTGGCTTATTTTGTTGGCATGATGTCCTCGAGGTTATATCAGTTCTGTAGCGTATTGCGACATTTCCTTCCTTTTTAAGGCTGAATAATATTCCATTGTGTGTGTAGACCACGTCTTGTTTCTCCGCTCACCTGTTGATGAGTGAACGGCTTGCTCTCACGCTTCGGCTATTATGAATAATGCCGCGGTTAAGTGCAAACATTTGCAGAGCCCGTAACTCCCGGTCAACCGCTGCCCTCTTTGCTGGAACCTCCACAGGTTTCTGGAGCCTGGAGCCATCTCTCGCCAATGCAGATGCCGCTAGAAGCAGATGCCAAGGAAGGAGTATGTCTTCTCTTTTTTCGCCAGCCTTTCTAACTCTTTTCGGACTTGCCCTTGGCCAACCCCAGCTGGAAGCGAGGGCGGGGTCATCTGGGAAGTGTAAATTACAACGACCCAGGCCCTAAGCACAGAGGACGGGGCATGGGAGGACAGGGCTGCCCCCCACTCTGCTGCTGCACCTCTTGCTTCTTGGCCGGTTCATGGTTCTCCTGTCACAAACAATCAATCGCTTTGCTCTAATGCGTTTCCTCCACCGCGGATGCTGAAGATTTCAAATGCTTAATAACTTCTCTCGTTCGACCCTGTTCTTTCAAGGTAAACAAAGAGCTTAAACCAAATTTTCTCTCTCAAGTTTAATTAGAAATGGAAAGTACTTAGCCATCTGCCTGGCTGACTGCTTAAAGGTCTATTTTTATTCGTCTATTTTTTTCCTCAATGAATTATTCTCTTCATGGTGTTTCCACAACGTTTTGTCATTTAATCCTTGTATAATTTTTTTTCTGGTTGTTCTGTTCGATGTACCACACAATATTTTTCTTTCGTAGTTACTGATGGAAACGTATCTGCCAGGGAACCCCAAAAGCCAGATGTAGGAACTGGCGGTTGCACACCCTGAAAACCACGGATATAAATGTTGAATGGGTGGGTTGAGGTAGGAATAAATATTATCTGGCAATTGGTTTCAAGGCAAAATTCAGAGCCTTTCACAGAGAAACGTCCTACACACCAAGCTCAGAGAATTTGGAGAAAAAGCCTCATCGGTGGGCACCGATGAGACCAGGAGGTACAGCTAGAACTTTGGGGGGACGCTCGGGGTGTCCGTTTTCTTCCGTCTGCTGCTTAACCGACAGACGAGACTCTCCAGATCTAATGTAATAAGAGACCATTCTTCCCACAAATATTAGCTGCTTATTATGGGCATGGTACTGAGATAGACTATGTGGAATTCTAAAAGTATAACAAGCTCAAAATTTTCTTGGGAGGGAGGAAAAATGTGAAGATACAAAAAGTTAACTGACATGGTCCGGTCATTATCAAAATAGGATGGAGTTTTCTCAAAAATTAAAAGAAAAAAGAACTACCCTGTCATCCAGCAATCCCACTGCTGAGTACATATGCAGAGGAGAGGAAATTAGCATCTCGAGGATAAATCTGCACGCCCACATTCATAGCACTATTCGCAATAGTCAAGATACGGAAGCAATCAAGATGTCCCTCAACAGACGAATAGATAAAGAAAATGTGGCCTATACATTCAATTGCATATTATTCAGCCTCAAAGAAAAAAAAAGGAAATTGTTGTATACGACATGGATGAAACCGGGGGACATTGTGGTAACCGAGATAAGCTGGCCACAGAAGGACAAATATTGCAAGTTCCCACTTCTGTGAGGACTCTGAAAAAGTCAGGCTCGTAGAATTCGAGAGCAGAGTGGTGGTTACAGGGGCTGGGGGGGCGGGGCGGGCACTGAGAGGTGACAGGCGCTGGGCCGAGCAGGCCTCTGGCGCGAGGCTGTACGCTCACCTGCCTCGAGGGAGGCCGTGTTCGCTCTTTGCCGTGGCTGTGATGCCAGAGGCCGAAATTTCCCCTTGTGTCCTTGCTTCCCTGGATTTCCCCAGAGACTTCTCCTTACATAGGGGCCGAGGCGTGTGGCTCCTCCACCCCTGTTCTCATCCAAACGTGCTGTCGAGGCGGCGAGGTGGGGGTGAGGGGGTTGTTCTGTGACCGGGCGTGAGGTCTCAGTCTTTGAGTGAGCCCATGGCCACAGGTGGGGTAGGGAGCCTGGGCGGGGGGCGGGGCAGGAGCATATGCATGACTAGAGCGGGCGGGAGTTGGGTATTTCCCGCCCCTCTGGCTGGTTAGGCTGCGGGTTCCCTAAGCTAGGCCTTGCCTTGGAGGCCAAGCCTTGTTGAGGAGGACAGAATGCTCTGGTGTGTTTCGAAATGGCTCCTTAATCCTCCGGCTGCTGACAGCCTGGCGAGGTGGGGGTAGGCGAGAGAGGTCCTCTGACCTTCACCATGAGAACCTGGTCCACTTCCCGGAGGCAAGACTTCCTGGGCCTCCGTGACTGCGCCCCTCTGGAGTTTTTAACTCTCAGGCTTGTGCCCCGAGCCCTCTGGCAACCCCTCGCCAGCCCTGCCTCGGTGCCGGCCCCGGGCCTTCTGCTCGGGGATCCTGTGCTTCTCCCCACCCGCCTGTCCACACCGCTTGTCACTTTGGGGGCAGAGCTTTGCCTCGTGACTTTTAGTCCCTGATGGATCTGGGAGGAGCTGTTGATTTTCAGTTTGTTCAGGGATTTTGTTGTCGTTAGGAGGGGAACGATAGCTTCCAAATTCCTGATATGCCAGCCCAGAAACGGGAAGTCGTAATGATTAGTTTTAATCAGGAACACATTCATGCTTCTTCAAAGCCCAGTTATTTGAAAATTATAAGCCAACAACACAATTGATGCTAAAATCTATCACTGCATGTCGTAGATAGGTCAGGAAACCCACAACGGATTAAATTGGTCATGACAATCCCCGTATGAAAAGCACTGAGAGTAACTGAGCTGAGTTCTAGCAGGCAAGCGATCAAAGACCAAAACCGACCCAAGGCAGCCCTAGTAATTTATCAGAACCAGCGTTCATCCTGGAAGCGACGCCAATTTCGCATCCTCAGGAGAATACTGAATCAGCGTCTTCAGCGAACTTGAGTAATGTGTCATTTTAGTTTCTGGAAAACAAAATTCAGGGTCTCGTGATAACCCGCACAACAGAATACTGGCAAGTCAGGCACCGTAAATCCTGAGGACGACCCGGCCCTCCGCTGCGAGATGAGGACCCTTTTTGGAGAATCCGAATGGATCCGGCAGTGCTCAGGTATTTTGGTCTCAGGACCTTGTCTGTCTGTTTGCTTTAACTGAGGTGAAATTCACAGAGCACGCAATGACCCATCCTGGTGGCATTTAGTGTATTCCCGATGCCGTTGTGCTCCTCGTCCCAGAAAAACACCTGTGCCCACTCAGTAATCACTCTCTCCAGACCCCGGGAGCCCGACTTTCCGCTTCTGTGGACCGCCAGTTCTGGGTGTGCCGCACAGAGCCGACCGCACCTGGCTCTCGCTCATCACAACGTGTCTGAGGCGTCCACACTGCAGTCCCCTCCGCACCCCGTTCCTTCTGGCGGCTGAATAAGATCGCAGCGCCGGGGTTCTCTGTGCCCTGCTCGGCCACCCCGCCCCCCTCGGTGGGTGTTCGGGTCGCTTCTACCCGCCGTCTGCCTGGCCGCGATGCTCTCCTTGGCCGTCGCGTACGAGCTCCCGCGTAGACGCGGGCTTCCATCTCCCTGGGGCGTGCACCCAGGAGCAGAGCTGCCGTCCTGCGGCGACTCCGTCGGACTTTTTGAGGGGCCGCCAACCTGTCCCCCACAGTGGTCGCACCGTTTTGCTTTCCCACCAGCCATGAATGAGGTTCCTATTTCTCTACCCTTGTCGACAGGGACTTTCTTTCTCTCTGTCTCTCTCCCTCCCTCCCTCCCTCCCCTACGTTTTTTGCTTAAGGCCGTCTTAGTGGGTACGACATGGCGTCTCGCTGTGGTTTCGACGGACACTTCCGAAGCGACCCACGATAATGTGCGTGTTAGCTGCTTGCCAGGACCTCAGTGTGTTATTAAAAAGTGTCGTGGATCCTAAAGAGCTTTTTTTTTTTTTTTTTAATTTAGTTACATCTGCAACATGTACCGTATTTACACACTAAAACCAAGAAATCGAAACATATTATTTACCAATTCCTCCATAGACAACAGTAGTAAACTCTTTGTATGTTAACATCAGAGGGATGCAGTTTCTAGAAAACACCATATATTTGTAAGACGGCAAGAGTGAAAAAGGTAAACAAACATCTTGATCTCATAGACCTCCCTCTCCCGAAATGAGCAATGATAATTCAATTCAATTTTACTCAAGTACGATAAGTAGGATTTAAAAAAAAAAAAAAAAATTCTGGTCTGAGAGTCCTCTCAACTTTAGTTTAACGGGAGCACACGGGGTGGGTCAGGGCGTGGGGGCGATGTCGGCAACGGAATCCGAGGTGTACCTGGCCGGTCACGGGAAGGACAGGAAATGGTTCTTTAATCTAGACATGGACCTGCCGATGTCGCCCATTTTTTTAGGACACTTCCTGCCCTCTCAGGCGTGAAAACTGTCTGCCGGTTTGAACTTTTCGTTCATCCCCTCAGTCACACGGTTTTGTTCAACTGGGGTGTCCGAGTCAGCCGACGTGAGAGGAGACAGCTCTGGAAGAGGCCGCACGAGGACTTCCGCCGGAACCCCAGCTCCCGAAGCTGGTTTTCCGGGGGTTGTTGCGGGGCGTGCGGGTGCAGGGGGAGAGCCCACGGGCTCCCACGGCGTGGCACCCGGACCGGAACCGCCTAACCTTGTGAGAAACGTGACGTCTCAGGCCCACCCCGCCCCTGCTGATTCAGAAACCGTGGCAATGGGCCCGGCCATCTGTGAGGTCACAAGGCCTCCAGGGGGCTCTGCTTTGAGGGCCACAGTCGCACCCTGTCAATGAGACGTACTGCCCCCCCCACTCCTCCTCCTTCCTTTCCTTCCTCCCAGAAGCATCACGTGCATCGACCCCTCGTCGGCCTTTCGAGGTGCTTATTCCGACATGCGCACACACATCATGTGTCTGTCTGTAAACATCAGATTCCTGCGGGCCAAATTCCGAGTTTCGTTTATAGCGACCCCGAAGAAACTAACTCTTAAGGAAGCCTATGGGTCATGGATAGGTGAAGCTTTTTAATAGGTATAGTTTATCACCTGGAACCTCGTTCATCCTATTTTTGACGTTAACTACAAGAAAAAGTCCTTTCAAATATCGAAGCTCGACGATTCTCGAGGGCTCGGCTGCCCTGTTTCGGTCTTACGCAGATAGTTCTGCCACGGCCTCTGTTCTTCAGAAGGTTCAGGAGGAGGGGGCTCGTTTAGAGGACCGAGCTAAGGACAAAAGGGTCCTCGAAGTCCCAGCGCAGCGTCCCCAGGGGGCTCGCATTCAGGAATGTGACCGGGAGAACGGGCCAGTCGGCTGGAGGCAGGGAGGGCATCCCCGTGGAGCAAGGGACAAGTCCCGTGCGCAGGGCCCAGTGTGTGTGCGAGTGAGAAATGATTTCGCTCTCTTGATTCTCGATGCTGTTTGTCTACTGCCGTGGTTCTCTGGGACACCAGCATCAGTATCACCCGGGAATTTACTAGAAATATACATTTGCAGGCCCCCGTGTTCCTGCTGGATCAGAAACTCTGGGGCTGGGGCCTACAGTCTGTGTCTGAACCCCCCCGCCCAGGAGACTCTGACGTCACTCAGGTCTGAGAACCGCTGGCTTTGCGCAGGGCGGTCAAAACCGGACAACCGCGTGTCAGACGCCTCTGGGGAGCTTTTAAAAAGCGCTCATTCCCTAGTCGCACAAGGTCACATATTGATGAGTCCTTTTGTATGACGTGTCCAGAACAGGTAAATCCACAGGGGTGGAAGGCAGATTAGTGGGTGCCAGTGGGGGACATGGGGAATTGGGAAATATGAGGTTTCTTTTTGGGGTGATGGAAATGATCTAATGCGCTACATGCCACTGGATTGTGGACTTAGAGATTCTAGTTGGGGCCCGAACATTGTTATTCTTTTTTAAAAAAGTCTCTCCTGGGTGTTCTACCCTGCAGTCAGGATGGAGCATCATCTGAGTCAGTCCCGTAAGGCCACAAGTGTCGCCTTCCTGGCTGCAGGAGGCGGTGGGGACAGGAGCTCAGGGCGGGCGTGGCGACGGGCAGAAGGGCCGTGGCCGTGAGTCCGGGCGGCAGTTTGGCGTCTGCTCGCCGCCTGGGTCACGTCACTCAGCGGCCTGAGCGCAGGTTTCTGAGAGGGCGGGTGGGGGCGTGCGTGAGGGGAGCCTGGACGGAGCCTGGTGTCCAGCGGGCGCGTGACCAGCGTTGGCTTCCTTCGCGCTCCCCTGTGATGTCTCAGGGTGAGGGGACACCGGTCAGTTCTCTCCACGCTGCCGGGGGGGTCTCTGCCCGGGCTTCCTGGCTGTGGGGCTCACCGTCTCCGCCACCAGGCGAGCCCGCTCAGGAGGAGGGTGCTGACCAGCAGGAAGGCGCAGCAGGCCACTGCGGACAGAGAAGCAGGTCGGCCGGGGTGTCACAGAGCAGGCTGAGGAAGCGTCCCCAGGGGCCAGGACTTCCTCCAGCCGTGGGCTCTGCTTTTCCCTCCCCACATGCAGCAGCCTCCCCAACAGGGTTTCCCGGGAGGCTAGGGATCAGGGCTGGGCGAAATGGGGGACCCGGGGCTGCATGGGGCGCCCTTCCCCCAAGGGCTGGCTCTTTCTGGGGACACCAAGCCGGGCACTCTCTTCAGAAAGGGTCAAAGGCCAGGCCCCAGGCGAGGACGCTGTGAGCGAGGCCTGAGATGGTGAAATAAACGTTGAAATATAAAGATAAATGATAAACACTTTAGCAACCTTTGAAAGTGTTTGACTTTCCCAAATGGTACTGGAGTGAGCTACCTACCTACCTACCTACCCAGTCACCTACATACCTGTCTATCTACCTACCTGTCTGTCTGCCTGTCTATCTGCCTATTCACCTATCTGTCCATCAATCTATCACCTACCTGTCTGTCTGTCTGTCTGTCTGTCAAAGCCTGCTTTTCTTCCTCCCCCCCAGCTCTCTTGAGACGTGCTTGGCACAGACGTTGTGTGGATTTAAGGTGCACGGCGAGCTGGTCTGATGCACTTACGTGTCGCCAAGTGACCGGCACCACGGCGTCAGCCGACACCTCCGTCAGGTCACGTGATCACCACTTCTTTTTTGTGGCGAGAACGCTTAAGTCTGGTCTCTCAGCCACTTTCCAGCGCGCGATGCGGCGTCGTGCCCTGAAGTCTCCGTGCTGAGCCCCCCGCCCCCAGGACCTACCCCCTACGTGGACGCGTGTGCCCTTCCCCACCGCCTCCCTGGTGACCGCCGTCCTGCTCTCTGTTTCTACGAGACGTTTTTATTTATTTATTTTTTTCCTTGTGGCAAAGTCTGTTTTTCCCTTGCACCAGGAAACAACCGCAGTGTTTCTGGAATGCTTTTCCTCTCTCGCCCTGGCTCTGCTGCCCCTGGCCCCCGCCTCGCCCCTCGCACACGGGCCTGGGGTCCCGCGTCGAGTCACACCCATTCAAGCACATCTGCTCGGGGCAGGTGCGAGGCTTCGCTCACAACTTCCTATGACGGACTGCTGCGACTCCGAGTCACGTTAACGTCCGGACCAGGCCTTTACTCTCAGAAACGTTACACAGTGCGGGGAGGGGGCCCCCGCCCGGCCCCCGCCCGGCCCCCGCCCGGCGGCGCGCCCCGCCGTCGCCCACAGTGGAGGCGACCTCGGCGCACCTGCTATCTGGTACTCAGTGGTGAACAGGAATGGCTCCGCCGTCGCAGCCGCTTCCGTTTGTTTGGGAAAATCTGTGCCAAAGAGAGAGGAGAACGTGCCCTGTTTATGCTAATTACGGGCGGCGCGGGCTGCGGGGCGCCGAGGTTTCCCCGTGAGCCAGAGCCTCGGAGGCCCAAGGGACCACTGTCCGAGACAAGGGGGGCCACGCGCAGGCGGCTCATTCTTCCGCCTCAAGACACCACCCCAGTCTGTGACTCCCCTTCCTGACACCTGCTTCTGATGGGTCTGAGTGTCGGGGGGGGGGGGGCTGCTGGGGGCGGGGAGGCCCGGCCACCCTCAACGCCCGGTGGGGCAACCCTGGCGGGGCCACCCTGGGCCCAGCGTCCGCCCTGTCCCGAGTTACGAGCTAACGGAGCCGCACCCGCGGAAGTACCTGTCGTGGCGGCCGTCGTTAAGAAGGGACAGGAAGTCTCATGCTCAGGAGTATCCGTGCTGGCTTGAAGCTCTTCGTCACCTGGAGGAGAGAGTAAGCGATGCTCCTGGAACTTAACGCGGGGGGCGTGGGGGCCTCACACGCCCCGCGCCTCCTCAGCTGACGGCAGACGCACCAGCTAAGGCGTGGCCCTCGGTTCTGGGCACGTTATCCGTGGGTGCCACGTCACACAGCTCTACATCAGAGTCACAGGGAAGTGGGTAAGTGGCCCCAGCAGAGCCCAGTGAGGGGGAAACTCCAATTCGGATCCTCGTTTTCCATGGAACTCTGAGAAACTTGCTCCCCAAGCTTCCTACTCAGCCCTGGTCTCCATCGGCGGCTTGGAAACAGGTCGTGATAATACACAAGCCACCGAACCACCAACATATACAGGCTCAAAGGGTAGCCCTTGTCAGGTGCGCGGGATGCCGGCTCGCCTTGCCGCCTTGTTACGGCCCATGCCTGGGCTGGCAGTGAGGCTCGCTGGGCATGGGCTACGGGAAGGAAACACAGAATCCCAGAAGGGTCCAGCAGGAAGACACGGAAGAGGGTGGTGAGCGGAGAAGCCAGTGCCGCACGGCGCGATGCCCGTGGCTTTTGATTCTAGAAACAGTGACATGATTTCAGAACGAAAATAGCGGAAGACCTCGACGTACGCGGGTTGTGTGTGTGTGAATGGAATGAGTGCGTGCGTGCGTGCATGTGCGTGTGTGCGTGCGTGTGGAGGGGTGCCTGAATAAATCCCTTCCCAGCACATCTGGGCTTTTGTCGAAGCCCAGGTGGGGATTATGCAAGGAGGTGCTGCGAGCCGGCAGCCGGCCCCGTGCCGATGACGGCCTCATGCTATGCAGCGGTGAGTTAGGAACGTGCGGGGGGCAGGCCGAGCTTTCCCTTTTGAACGAGAGGAAGTTTTGGAATCGCAGAGGAGGAGGCAGGACTCAGGGTCAGGCGGGAGAGGGACGGCGAGTGGTCCGGCCGCTGTGGGACTCTCCGAAGACCTTTTCTCCTCCCCCGTCTCCTGCTGTCCACTCAGGGGACAGGGGACCTCAGATGATTGAAACCTGAGAGTTTATCTAGTCTTTTTTTCTAGAATAAGAGAAAAACAGAGGCCCGAGAAGATTGAGAGGCCTGTCCGGGCCGCACGTCGGGTGGGTCGGGAATTCCGCATCGGTCGGGCCGACGGAAGGAGCAGGGTGTGGGTCGGAGAAGGCGCCTCCGTACCTGGCAGCTGACCGTCCTGCCTTTCCTTCACGCACTTGATCTGGGGCCGCGTCCACCTCGTCTTCCCGCATGTCATTTCGCAGACACTGGTGGCAGGGCCTCTCTGCAGGGCCCGGAACCCCTGGGCACACTCATAGTGCACTGCCTGCCCCACCACGAAGTGGTAGATTCTCTCCGAGTCTTCGTGGTCCCATGGCGGAGGCTCCCTGCAGTGGCCTGGAAGAAAGCGAGCACGACCCTAAGGCGCGCTGGGGGACGCGCCGTGAGCGGGTCCCGGGCGGGAGGCCGGGCCTGGGTTCCCGTTCCCGTGTCCGTCCATTCATTCATTCATTCATTCATGCATTCAGTATGACTGAGAAGGTCCACGTGTCGGGAGCTCCACTGGGCGCTTCGTGGGAAGGTGCGAGTCGCTCCTGCAAGGAGGGGCCGGTCAGCGGGTAGGAAGGACACACAACGGCAGACTGTGCCGCGTGCTGTGGCCGGGGACCGGGTGCTTGCTGCAGGGACACAGAGGGACGAGCAGTTACCCGCGACGGGGAGGGCGTCATAAGGGAGGGGCAGGCTGAGGGCAGGCTCGCGCCGGTTTGGGTCACCGACGTGCGAAGACCCCCCTGGGCCTCCACGACTAAGCGAGGCAGCTGCGTCCTTGGGCTGCAGCCAGTGGGCGCCTGAGACCGTGGAGGAAGGACCGAGGTCAAAAGTGAAGCAGGGAGAGGAGGAGGGGGGCTGCGAGGACCTGGAGGGGGGAGCGTGCTCTCTACGTGGCCCCCTCCAGGCCTCTGAGCAGTCCCCACGCCTGGTAACTTTCCACACCCCCAACTAAAACCCAAGTCTGATTGACCTTTCACTCCGCCCCCGGTCTGGGCACATGGAACCACGTGTACCCTCCGTTCCCCGGATATGGGAAACCACATGTACGCGCTCCGCCCACCCGGACCTTCTGGGGCCCGGGACCCAGTAGAGCCTGGACAAGCACTCCACGTGACCCCCGCGCCCCAGCAGGGAGCCCGCTGGTCCTGTCCCGAGCCGTCTGCTCCCGTGTGGCACCTTGCAGATTGTGACTGAACTCATGTTTCAGTCTCAAATTTCTTTTACGGCCAGTGAAATCTGGAACTGTCTGAACCCGTTCGACGTGGGTTTGCTTCTTTCACAAGACACTCTGTGAAACCTCCCTCAGCCAGGAGCAGTTAGCTGTTGAGTAAGGACAGCAAACACTGACCTTCTGAGGAAACAGTCAGTAACTGTGGAGGGTAATATGGGAGAAGTAAAGAAAGACACACAATTAAATGTGCCTTGAAACAGCATTTCAGTACCAAATCGAAGGGGTAAAAGGAAAAAAAAATATTATGCTGCAACAATGCACCCGGATTAGTCTTTTTGCTGTTGTTGTTTAACAGAAGGTGCAAATAAATTCAAACTCTTAACATGAGCAACCAGTGGGAAGGTCCCTGGTCTAATTCGGGAGATCCGAGGGCCTAGCCTGGTCTTTCGCCTTCCCCCCCATCTCGGCGTCTTCGGCGTATGGAAGAGGTCCTCCCGCTTTCTGACCCGCTGGGTGCCGAGGCTTTGGTGAGATCACATGCAATGTGAAACAGTTCCCCATGAGGTTGTGAGATCGGCATGGGGCCGCAGGGTGTCGTAAGGTCAGCTGGTCCCCCGAAAGCCTTCCCGATGGGTCCCGTTCCCCCCTGATGGCTGCGCTGCCGCGGGGTTCACTGCGCAAGGTCGTGGCGGCAGGCGGGTGGGGGCGCTCACTCCGCAGCTGGTCGGCTGCGAGGCGGCGGTGGGCAGTATGGGACGGCCCTGCGGCTCTACCACCCCGGCACGAGCATCGTTTTGAAGTGACTTGCTTTGCTGGGAGTTCATGCCCTCGTCCTGGGGAGCAGGAACTGTTGTCTACTCATGTGTGTATCTTTTGTTGGCAGAGCCTGGCACCTTTAGCCCCAACGAATGCTAACTGAATCGAATCGAATTGAACCAAATCGAAGTTGAATTCTGTTTAGCCAGCTCCCAAACCAGGGTGAAACCCCAAGCCCAGGTTGGCCGCAGAGAGAGTGACTTGAAATGCTGAGCAAATAGCCTGCAAATGCCATGCCACAGTTCTTATGCCCATGACATCCTTAGAGGGGAGGAGTGTGGGATCCACTTTCTTATTTTGGGGAACACATTGTACACCTGCAAGAGAGGGGGTGGCTCCCAGGAGCCGGCTGGGCAGTGGGGTTCGGTTCTTACCTGGAAGGGGAGCTTGGTTCGTGGGCTGCGTTCGGCTCTGCCCATCCGTAGTTTTTCTTCCCTTCGGTTCTTCAGGTTTCGGAGTGACTCGTTTCTCACTGTTGCCACGGGCTAGAGAATACGGACGGAATGAGGCAAATAACTTCGCAAACACTTAAAAGAGAAAACACTTCATGTATTCATTTGCACGGAACGTGCCAGGAACTGTCAGGGTGCTGGGGTGACAAAGCTGGGCCACACACATGCGCCCCGCCCGGGGGGTGCTCTCAGCGGGGCCTGCTCCTGTCCAGCCCGGGACGGTGCTGGCGTTCGCGCGTGTCATGACAAGGGCCCACAGTGTGTTTCTGAAAAAACCGAAAGGTTTTCCAGTGGCATTTCGTGCGTCCGTGGGCGTCCCCAAAGGGGACTGCGTTCTGGCCGTCGGTCCCTGCCCACGCCGTGCCCGGGCGCGTGTGATGGCAGTGAGGACTTGGTCAGGCGACGCCAAGCAAAAGCCTCCCCTCCAGCAGGCCTTTCCATCGCGGAGGCCTTGGTGCAGGCGCTGAGGGAGGGCACCGAAATGAGGGGGGGTCGGGGCTCCCCAGGGTCAGGGACGGGCTCTGGACAGCGGGTGCTTGGTGGAGCAGCCGCCTCCAGACAGCAGCGCGCAGATGCGGTGCGGGTGGGCGGGGCTTGGTGCGGGGCGGGGCTCGGTGCGGGTGGGGCGGGGCTCGGTGGGGGGCGGAGCTCGCTGAGGGGGCGGAGCTCATGCGGGCAGGAGGGGCTCGCTGCGGGGGACGGGGCTCGCTGTGGGTGGGCGGGGCTCGGTGTGGGGCGGAGCTCGGTGCGAGTGGGCGGGGCTCGCTGCGGGGGCGGGGCTCGCTGCGGGGGGGGTGGGGATGGGGCTCTGTGCGGCTCAGCAGCGCCACCTCCAGGGCGAGGAACGGAGCGGTGGACAGACCCATCCTGAGCGAGCCCTCAGGATCCAAAGAAGAAAGTTCAATGGCAACATCACGGTTTCAGGCCAACTCGGGTTTAGAAGCGGCCTGGCGGTCGTCGTTCCCTCCCAGCTCTACCCCGGGGAGGCGACCTGCCTACAGTGTCCAAGAGAGGGGCTCTGTCATCCCCACTCACCCAGGGACCTTGCGGTCCTCGGGGATTCCAGTCACGTCCCACACTGAGGGCCATGCACTCAGTGAAATTCCAACATAAAAAAAGCCCAAGTGAACAGCTGTCTCTGCCTCTCCGTGTCCCCTGTGCCCTTCTGAGCGTCACCCACACCCAGCGTGACCCCCTTCCCCGTCCTCCTTGCTGCCCCAGCCCAGCAAGGGCGTCACAGCATTGGGGCAGCCTTTTGGGCCTGTGGGGTCTTTGGGGGGCATGCCTCATGCTCAGGAACGCCCGTGCTGACACCGGGTGTGGGAGACAAGGCCCCGACAGATGAGGCTTTCTGCCTGACAACACGGTCACCCTCTAAAGAAAGCCCCAGAGGCCCAGCACCCAGAGTGACAGCTGCGGGTGACAGACAGGACTCTAGAACTCAGTAGCATGAGCCTCTGTCTCCTTTTGCCCTGTCAGGGGAGGACACGCTTCTTCCACTGTCCAACTTTTGTACCCAGAACTCTCTCCTTAGGGTTACAGAGGTGGTCCCTGAAAAGGAAGGGGGGGGGGGGTCCTGGGCGTCCTCAGGACTGAGCACTGCTGTTTGTGGGTTCACAGGGGTGGGGTGGGGTACAGGTGCCGGGACAGCGCTCCGTGGTCTGGGGTGCGTCGGAGGCCTGGACACGACAGAGTTAATCCAGCCTGCAGGCAGGGAGCGCCCACTCGAATCCATTATTTTCTGTTTATGTGCTTTGTAGGCCCATTTGGAATATTCTTTTTTCTTTTTTACAAAATTGTGAAGAAATTGGAATGACATGAAATTTACTGTAGAAGGCACATGTTACGTGTACAGTTCAGTGGCATTAAGTACATTCATGTTGTTGTGAAGTTATTTTTTTTAGTCGTTCAGTAATTATTAGTCTAAGTTCTGTTCCCTCCCAGCCCCTGAAACATAAGATCCTTGATTGCTGGTGTCCGGCCTCCCTAGACCAGGCCTCGGAATTAGAAGACACTCTTTAAATATTCCTCTAGTGAATGACTATCCCAGGACCCACTAAAATTAGTTATCACGATAGTTCGGATCGGCCAATTTTCTGTCTCGGGGCTGTGTGAACCAAAGCCAAGCCCTGTCTCCCTCTCTTGTCCCCTTGGTCATTACAAAAGGAAACACTTACAAATCCTCACGCACTGACACTGGTTTTCCCAGGAAGAGTGGCCGGGGTGCCCCGCACATTTCATATAGGCCGACCCGTTGCTTATTCTGCGGAAGCCTCTCTTGCATTCGCAGTTTAACCGCGTGCCCACCTCGTAGGTGAGGGCTTTGAACGTGGCGTCTCTGACAACTGGTGGGTTGAGAGGACAAATGCCTGCAAAGAAAAAGAAGCATATTAGGAACTCGGGAGGTTCCAAACGCTCACACATTTACCCGTGCAGTGATGCAATCGTACATTTCTTCGTTTTATTGCAAGGATTTATATATGCCCTACTTTTCCCCAGAAATAAACTCAGGCTGCTGCCATTGTTCTGTACAAACCTTCGTATCGAAGACAGTTCAGAATTTAACTTTGATCAAATTCCTCTCCAAACTAAAGTACATCTCAAAGTAAGTGAATAAAAATGAATGAGGTTTTATTCTGAATATGCCTCATACCGAGCAAGTAGAAAAAGAGAGGAAGAGCGAGGAAAGAAAGAGAGGAAAGCCATGCAGCTTTAATTAAGGGATGAAATGTGTGTGTGAGAAGTACTTGTCAGGATACAAAGACTGTCAGACTTTCTGTAATTAATGATTCTGTACCCTTTTTAAAAAAGAAATATTTCAAGTCCTTCACTCAATGTCTAGCTATTAGGAAATGTGTGTTTTTCGCCCACTTACCCCTCTCTGAATTTCCTGAATTCCTTCTTGTACTGCAAAGACCTGACCTGCCCTCAGCCTGCAAAGCTGGCTTCCCACTGGAGACGCTTGAGGTAGAGGTCAAACGCCCAGCTCTTAAATAAGGGGAAGAGGGTGCTGGCCTAATCATATCAGAACAGAAAAGGGAATAAAAGTTACACAGATTGGGAAGGAAGAAATAAAACTGTCTGTGTTTGCAGATGACATGATTGTCTATGTAGAAAATCTGAAAGAATAAACCAAAAAAAAGCCCCTCTTTGTACTAATAAGAGATTATAGCAGGGTTATAGGATACAAAGCTAACATACAAAAGTTAATTGCTCGGCCATCTACCAGCAATAAACAAGAGAAAATTGAAATTAAAAACACACAATACTATGTACATTAGCGCTCCAAAAATAATGTACTTGGGGATAAATCTAATGAAATATGTGTAAGATCTATATGAAGAAAACTATAAAACTCTGATGAAAGAAATCAAAGAAGAACTAAATAAACGGAGAGCTATTCCATGTTCATGGATAGGAAGATTCAATATCATTAAGATGCCAGTTCTTCTCAGTTTGATCTACAGATGCAATGTAATCCCGATATAAGCTCCGGCAACTAATGTTGTGGATGTCAGCAAACCAATTCCAAAATTTATACGGAGAAGCAGAAGAGCCAGAAAAGGCAACACAATGTTGTTGAAGAACAGAGTTGGAGAACTGACACTACCTGACTTACTTTAAGACTTAATTAAAGCTTCAGTGATTAAGACAGGGTGGTATTGGTGGAAGAACAGACAAATAGATCGGTGTAACAGGCGAGTCCCTAACTGAAGCCACATGAATACAGTCAACTGAGCTTCCACAAACGGGCGAAGGCGATACAACGGAGCGAAGGTAGTCTTTTGACAAATCGTGCCGAAACACCTGGGCATCCACGTGCAGAAAGATGGCTCTAGACACAGACCTTATGCCTTTCACATGAAATAACTCAAAATGGATCATTGACCTAAATGAAAAACAAACAAACAAAAAAAACTATAAAACTCCTAGAAGACAAGAGGAGAAAGTCTAGAGGGTCTTGGGTTTGGTGATGACTCTTTTGATGCAACACCAATGAAAGGCACGATCCATGAGAGAAAGAATGGAGAAACTGGACTTCATTCAAGTAAAACATGTCTGCTCTCAAAGACACTGCCGAGAGAGTGAAAGGCAAGCCACGGACTGGGAGAAAACATCTGCAGAAGACATATCTGATAAAGGAGTGTTATCCAAAACATGCGAAGAATGCTTAAAACCAAAAAGAAAAGAAACAACCTGGTTTTAAAATGGACCAAAGACCTTAATAGCCACCTAACCAAAGAAAATGTACAGATAGCACATAAGTATGTGAAAAGATGCTCCAAATCATATGTCATTAAGGAAATGCTAATTAAAACAACAGTGACCTACCACGACGCACCTATCAGAGTGGCCAAATTCCTGAACACCGACAACGCCAAACGCTGGGGAGGATGTGGAGCCACAGGAACTCTCACTCACTGTTTAAGAGGATACAGAATGGTGCTGCCACTTTGAAACACAACATGGCAGTTTCTTACAAAACTAAACATACTCTTATTGTGCAGTCCAACGATCACACTTCTTGGCTTTTACCCAAGGAGCTGAAAAGTTATGTCCACACGAAAACTTGCATGTGGATGTTTATAGCAGCTCCACTCATAATTGCCCAAACTTGGAAGCAGCCCCTTAGAGATGTCTTTCGATAAGTGACGGATAAATAAACTGCGGTCCCTCAGACAATAGACTATCATTCAGCACGAAAAAGAAATAAGCCATCAAGCCGTGAAGAGACATGGAGGAAACGTAAATGCACGTGACTAAGTGAAAGAAGCCCATCTCAGACGGCCTCGTACTGTATGGTCCCAACTATACGACATTCTGGAAAGGGCAAAGCTATGGAGATGGTACGAAGATCAGCGGTCGCCAGGGCTTGGGGGGCGGGGGGAGGGAGGGGTGAACGGGCGGAGCACAGAGAACTCTTAGAGCAGCGAACATACTCCGTACGATGCTACCGCGGTGGATGCATGTCGTTATGCATTTGTCTAAAACCTCAGAATGGACAACACATAGCGTCGACTGTGGACTCTTGGTGACGCTGAGTCCGTGAGTCACTCACTGTAGGTTTGCCAATGCGACAACCGAGAAACAGGTAACAAGGAGGCAGACTTAAAGTCAACCATATCGGTAATTACATGAAATATGGATTAAACACACAGATGGAAAGATAGAAACTTTCGGACCAGATAAAGCGCAGGGCCTGACTACATGCTGCCTACGAGAGAACGCACTTGATAGGCTGAAAATGAAAGATCTGAGAAGGTGTATTTTGGAAAGGTACACATGAGAAAGCTGGGGTGGCTACACACATATCGGAAAGGAGATCTTAAAATAGGAAACATTATTCGCATAAAATTAGTAAACTATCTACAAAATAATTACTAGAACTTAGCAAAATTAACAGCCTCAATATACAAAAAAAAGTCACTTGTGGTTCGTTCTATATACTGGAAGCAACCAATCAGAAAATAAAAAATTAAAAAAAAATTCCATTTACAATAGTATCAAAAACAAAATAAATTTACCCAAAACTTGCGAGACCTTTAAACTGAAAATTCTGAATATTGTTACCATAAACTAAATAACTATATAAATGGAGAAATACGGAATTTATGGGTTGGAAAATTCTTTTTAAAAAATGACGTCAAGTCACCTTAAACTGATCAATAAATTCAATGCAACTACAATTTAAAAAATCCAGCACATTTCTGAGTAGATTCTAAAACTTCTTTGGAAACACAAAAGACCTAGAATTTCTAAGACAACTTTAAGAAGATGTACAGATTTGCAGGCATCTGAGACTCTGTAAATCTGCAGCAACCAAGACAGTGTATGTTGGTAAAAGACAGACAAACAGAGTAATGGAACAGAATACAAAGTCCAAAAATAGACTCGCACGTGTACATTCATCTGATTGTTTTACAAACACACCGTGGCGATTCAGTGCAGAAAAGAATATCTTCTCAGCAAATGCTTCTGGAACAAATGGACAAATGCACAGGGAGGAAAAACCCTCACTTTGCATACAGAATTTTGTTTTATTATATATCTAAATATAAAACCTCTGTACATTAGATCTATACTTTGGAGATGTAAACACAAAAGTTAAAACTATTATGCTTCTAACAGAAAATAAAGGCGGATAGCTTCGCAAGCTGGGCAAGGCAGAGGTTCCGGAGAGGACAGAAACAGCACTCGCCATGAAAGTAAATTAAAAACTGCTCATCCTAAGACATTAAGAAAATGAAGAAAGTAAATGATAGACTCGGAGAAAACATTTGCACCACACGCATCGGATAAAAAGGCTGTGTTCACAGTCTATCAAAACCTACGAATCGATATTAAAAGACACACAACCCAAAAAATAAATGGACAAAGACTTGAAGGATTGCTTCTCCAAAGAAGGTATGTGATTATTCAATAGGCACTTGAAAGGGCGCTCAACATGTTTGGACATCAGGAAAAAGCAAACGGGAAACCACCGCGAGCCAGTCTATTAGAATGGATAAAGCCAATGAAAGAGCGAGATCGCCAGACGCTGGAAAGGAAGTCGCGCTCCCGGGACTCTCATACGTGACAGGTGGGAGCATGACACGATACCGTCACTTGGGAAAACTGAAAACTTTTATTTTTTTATTTTTATGTTATTTTTTTTTTTATGTTTACGCCTACAGCACCTGGCCTTCCTAGGTGGTCTCCCAACCAAGTACTAAACTAGGCCCGACCCTGCTTAGCTTCCGTGATCAGACGGGATCGGGCTTGTCCAGGGTGGCGTGGCCATAGACAAAACACTGAAAATTCTTTAAAAATGAAGTTAAATATGTATCTACCCTATGATCCAGACACTCCACCCCTATATATTTATCCAAGAGGAGTAAAAACGTCCACAAAAATACTCGTAGAAAATATTCGTAGTAGCTTTAAATAATCTCAGAAACATTACGGTGAACCGAAGAAGACAGACACAAAATAGAACATACTGTTCGATTCCATTTACACGAAGTTCAGGAAGAGACAAAGCTAGCATACAGAAAGAAATCCGAGTAGGGGTCGCTGTGCCGAGTGGGCGTTGACTGGGTGTGAGGTGGCAGACGTGTTGATTGTGTGGGTGTACGCAGTCGCCAAAATTCATCGAGCTGTACACTTAAGAGCTGTGCCTTTCATTATGAATAATTCCACCTCGAAAAACCATTAAGGGGGTATACTTAGCAACTTTTGTAATTATTAATTAGCACCGATAATCAAGGATTGACCTCAGATGCTTCTGATAACCACAAACCAAGAAAGTTTCTAAACACATACATTTGAAAAAAAAGCCGGACAGATTGCTTTCGGGGCCACCGGGTGTCCTTAAAAACTCTTTAATTACATAATAGTATGCGTTTATAAATAAGGCCATGGAAATTTCCAGAGGCATCGTAAATCAGCCTGAGTGTCTGAGGAGGTCGCGTGGGGACAAGGAGAAGGAAGTTTCAGAACTTCTTATTGCCACAGTCTTCCCTCTCCTAAAGGTTGCTTTCCTGGAATTCAGAGACGCTGGAACCCCCTGGTCTCTAGCTAAGGACCAGCGAGGAGCCCGGCCCTCACCCTTCCCCCGCAATGCCAGGGGTAGTCCCTGTGCCGCCCGGAGAAAGTAGAAGCAGGAGAGTGTGTGGGAAGGTGGCCCCTGGAGCGCGGCTTCTTCTCACTCTAAGGGGAGTAAGTCTGGAATGTCCTTGGCCCCTGTCAGCAGAGTGTCATAGAAAAGACAGCCGCGCAACATACGAAACGAGAATCGCACGTACTTTGTCTGCTCGGGAGCCTCGCGGAGAGTTCCGTTTCCACGACTCGGCAAAGCGTCCGGGAATCCTCTTTCCCTATTTGAGCCCCCGGAAATTTCTTCCCACACAGCTCGGCAGCTGGGCTCATTCTCTATTTTCACTCGCGGAGAAGTCTGAAAATTCTTCCCGGGGATTCGGCCGAGGGGGAGGGGCCCCCGCCACCTGTCCTCCCGCACCTGTCTGTCTCGCGCCTCCCAGTGACTCAGGCTTCCCAGCAGACATCGGCCTCGGCTGTCCCCTGCCCCCTGGGTCACTCTGCAGCGGGCCTGAACGCTCAGGACGCAAACTCAGAATCCTCTGTAGGAGCAGGGAAGGGAAATGGTTTGCTCTCTGTCGTTTTCAAGAACCACGCTGGGTTGAGATGCCGTTTTCTCTCCGGGGAGTGTTCGAAGCGTCTGCAGCCCATAGACTGGAGCAAAACTTTAGACCACTCAGCCGGTGTTGGGAGATGGGGTTCAGAGTTAGAACGTAGGCTCAGGGGACACGGACGTGGCCTCGCCTTTTAGCTCCTGTCCCTTTTATGCGGGCAGACAGCCAGCACTCGGTGTCACTTGTTAACCCTGAAAACCCCATGAGCTTCGGCGTCCACTGGAGAAAGTTAAACTGAGCTCCTCCGATGTCGAAGGCATTTCGCATTTTCAGACTTTGGCTGTGAGCCGTCATTTGAGAGACGCAGGCGCCCCCCGCACCCCACCCCGCGCGTCCCAGTCCCTTGTCCCCCCACCTCCGCCCCGTTCCTGAAATACCACCCAGGAGCATCTCCCCTGGGGGAGCTCGTGGCTTTGTTGCCTCCCGCTCAGCCGAAGCGTAACGTTCGTTGGGCACCTGTGGCTTCTTCGGCTGCCTCTAGCGACAGTGACTGTGAGCCACCTTCCTCTGGACTGTCACCAAACACGTCTGGGAGGAAGGGAGTGAAGGCGAGGGACCCTGGGACACTCCTCTCTTTCCACCGTTGTCTCGTTTTCTGTTTTTCCTCTGGCGGAGACGCGACTTCTCCGCCTCACCACGCCCACGCGAGGGCGGGGAGGAGTCGGCGTCTGTAGGGTACACAGCAACAGATCTGGGGGTCCGGGCCAGCTGTCCCGTCTCTCGGGCATGTGCTCTCCCCTTGAGTGCTGGACCGGAGTGCCGGCCACCCGTCGCCGCTCCGGGGAGAGCAGGTGCGCAGCTCCGATGGCCTGGGTTTCCAACAGAAGGCGAGAAGCGTGGTGAGCCGAGGCGGTCCCTTTGCTCCGATGAGTGACCCAGCACGCGGGAAGGACAGAGGCAAGAGACGCAGGGCTTCCTAACCGGACCCTGACACCCCCTCGCTGTGTTTCACCAGGCGCGCTCGACTCCACTCCCCCGCATAAAGCCACCGCTCTACGTTTACGCCTTTGTTTTAGGAAGAGATTAGAACTAGAATGAATGACTTCCGTGCTGAGATACTCTGGCGTCCCTTGGGTTAACCAGGAATATCGTCACCTGGAGGGCAGTCGGTCCTCCGATCTGGGAGAGCGATGTCTATGCTGGATTCTCTCCAACGAGCAGGACTTACGCTGACGCCGTTCACAGCCACGCTGCTCGCACTTCGGCGCGGACACTGTCTCCCCGGGGGGCTCGTTAAAACGCACCTTTGGATTCTCTGTAGACACGAAGGCAATTTCTGACAAGCTCCCGAAATGCTGCTGGGGCCGCAGCCACGCTCGGAGGAGTCGTGAGGGCTGCCGCGGCCTCCCGCCGCGCTCTGGCTGTCTCCTGGTACCGCGGCCCCGCAGCAGGTGGCAGCAGGGACCTTCAGGAGCTGCGGGAGCTGCAGGCGGAGCCCCTTGTCCACGGTGCTTTCCTCAGTGCCTCCGAGGGCACCGTGAACATTTCCTTGGCTAGAGGAAAGATGGCTTGTGGGCAAGGGGATTTTCTTTTCCTCTGATGTTGTTCAAAATGACACATCGTGGCCCACGCGCGTGACGTGAACGATGAGGAGGAGGAAGAGGCTTCGAGATTGTGGACCGAGTCTGAGAGGAGCTTCCTTGCTCTGCGGGTGACTCGAGGTCATGTTATGTTTACCCACAGGCCAGCCCAGCCCAGTTTCCAAAACAGAGCCCCCGGCTTCATCTCTCTGCCTCTGCCCCTCCCCAGCTCTGCCATAGAGGTGGGGGATGGACCACGGGACCACTCCTTAAGCACGGAAACGTCCAGGTGATGGTTTACGACACTCTCCACGAGGAATATAGAAGAGCTCGGGGCTCCTGGTAGAGATATGATCTGGTTCTTGACCTAATGTGGAAGACGGTATCCGGCTTTCTTGGGAGGGTTTCTGGTGCAAAGTAAAATCCCGTAGGACGCGTGGAGCAGAACTCTTACTAGAACCTGGGCTCTGAGAGCCGGGAGATGTGGGTCAGTCTCCACGTTGTGTGGATAGGGAAACTGAGGCCATGTGTTGGACCTCAGACCCTGATTCCCGGGTCGGCCCTCTCCCACCACCTGGAGTCACCATCTGTAGGAACAAGCGTAACTCTCAGCCGGCTGCAGAAGGTCCTCTCTCGCTGGGCTGGAAGGTAGAGCTGTGCCTGAACTATCTGGGTCACTGGGAAGTGTTTGTGAAATGTTGTGGTTTAATTCGATCGTTATCTCTGAAGACGGCAGAGAGCTCAGGTCCTCCATCTGGGGCCTTTTATATAACAGCAAGTATGACCTCTGCGCCTGCCCATCTGCTGCTCCTCTGTGTAGATGGCCTTTAATGCTCCCTGTACCCCGAAGGGTAGATCTCGTCATGCCCACTCTCCATAGCAGGAGCCTGAGGTTCAGAGAGATTCGGTTGCTCAAACCCCACGGCTCACGGTGGTGGGGCAGGACTCACAAGAAAGCCTACTATACCACCCTTCAAAAAAAAAAAAAAAAAAACCCTCACTTTTACTTTCAGAAAGTCCTTTGAAATTGCAAACTTAAATGCGGCAGGAAGAAGAAAGGATGAAGGGGACAGACGTGTGAGGAAAAGCTTTGCCTTGACCTAGGTCACCGAAAAAGCTCACGGGGAGATGCCGACTGACTCCCGTACGGAATGAGCAGGATGGCACAGGAGGGAGACGGATGTGGGACGAGGCAGGGGGTCCCGGAGTCCCCCGGGGCCAGGTACTAACCCTTCGGTCGCCGACATGTGTGAGGGGCTGGGAGGCGGCAGATGTTTACCAACGAGCTTAGAAGTATTTCAGTTTTTTAACGGCCAATATGACAAGGGCAGTGACTCTCAAGCCTTATGGTATCAAACCTTTTGCGCTCTGAAAAATTATCAAGGACCCTGAAAAGCTTTGTTTTGTTATAGCAATCATTGTTTGCCATATTGGAAATTAAAACTGAGAATGTTTAAAAGTGCGTGTTTATCAATTCATTTTAAAATAGCGATAACAAGCCATTGCACTGAGAGAAATAATATTTTTTTTTGAAAGTGACTACATTTTCCAAAACAAAACAAAAAACCAGTGAGAAGAGTGGCATTGATTCACGTTTTTGCAAACTTTTAAAATGTCTCACTGTAAGGTGAATTCTCACATTTGAGCATTCGAGCTACTGCGATATGTTGTTTCGATCTGGGTACATAAAGAAAATTCATCCTCTTACCACTAGAAAAAGGACAAAGTATCTTAATAGCCTTTCAGATAATTGTGGATATTCTTCTTTGGTACTATTTCGATAGGCGGTAGTTTTTTCGTGGTGAGTTGTGGGTCTAATGATCTAGACCCAAGTCCACGGGTTTATCTTGTGCCGTGAATGGCCCTAGGCCCATACCTGACTTCGTATCGGTCATTTGGGAAACGGTGGTTTACTGAGTTATACAGATATTCTCAACAGTAGCACATTCAGTATATAATACCAACAACTCAGACCTGTTGATGTCACCTCTGAACTCCCAGGAAAATTCTTTACGTGCTGAGGAGCGGTCAAGTTCACAGCGGCAACGCACGATTTCGAAATGCTAAGGCTGCTCAGATTTGATCATTTCATCACGACCACGCCTCGACACTGATCAAAGCAAATGCCGTCAGCTGTTTTCCTGGAGACGGCAGGCTCGCGTTCAAGTTCAAGACGTGCCTGCAGACCGCACACCTCGAGGGCCTCCCCCCTAGGTCACGCCACGCGAGGATTAGTCGTGCTCCTCAGTTTCTGGGACGGGTGGCCCTCCTGCACTCGCCGGGGATGGCATAGGACTAGAACAGGCCCCACGAGTCAGGCGCGGCGGTTTTTCAAAAGAATCCGTTACGTTCGGTGCCGTGCTTGCTTCAGCTAACGTCTCTAAATCTGTGTGGATGATGTGTAAATACGACTCTGGCCCTTTGAAGGGGGCTCTGTGCTGCCTGACACAGCAGGAAATTGGCAGGAAATTCTAGCTTCTTCCCACAAACCCAGCCCGGAGTGACCCAGGAGCAAAAGGGCTGTTTAGAGATCTGAGAAACGAGCGTCAACCTGATGGAAGGTGTTGGGTCTTGCGTGTGTGTGTGTGTGTGTGTGTGTGTGTGTGTGTGTGTGTGTGTGGAGACCTGAGGCAGCCATGATGCAGGGGGAGCTATGCTTTGGGGGACAGTTTTCAACAGCACCCTTATCTCTCCCTGACGCTTGCTTCTCTATCACCTCTTTACGGCAGAAAATCAGCAACCAGCCCAGCACCAGCAGCAGGGAAAGTGTTTACCCATCGAGACAGACGGCTCTCGGGCAGAGGGGAAGAGCATCCTCTTCTCTGCGGATAGGCTGCCTGGGGGTGAGGGTCGGGCCGCGGCCGCTCACATGGTAACGAGAGACCGCTGTGGCCTGAAGAACGTCCTGCGCCCTGCCAGTCCCGAATTCACCGTCTGGCCGCATCTGGCGGCCACGCTTTGTCCCTTCCCCCAGGCCATCTGGGTCGGTATCCCCAGGAGGAATGATCTCAGAAGGGGGAAAAAAAACACACAAAACCAGCGAGGACGGCCACCATCAGGAAAGAAAGAACAGCAAACCGAGAGAAGCCAACACCTGCCAAAGAATCACCAGATGGGAGAAAGTGAAAATGTTTAATAAGGTTTTAACGTCCTGAGAGGGATGAGGGAGGACGTGGAAAGCATGAGGCGGGAAGAAGGAAACCTAGAGATTGGTCGAAATAGATGAAATAAAGGACTCGACAGATGGATTGAACATGAACATGGCAGACACTTGGGAATCGGCAGACCGGACTGAGGAAATTTCAAGAAGCCTCGGGTAGGGGTGACGACAAGTCAGATGACGTGGAGGCTAGAATTAGATGAGCCGGCATCTCCGGGTTTGCAATCTTATCCCAGTTTTGTCGATTTTTGTTTTATATGTTTCAAAGCCACGTTATCGGTTGCATACAGGTGTATATCTTTCTGGTGCATTGAACTTTTGCCAATCTTAAGTGGCCTTTGGATTTCCATTAATTTTTTTAACTGCAGAGTTTGGTCCATTCACATTAATTGTCACTACTAACGCATTTTGGTTGGTCCCTACCACCTTACTTTGTTCTAATGATATATTTCAAAAAGAAAGGTAATGAGCCCAGAAGGAAAGTATGAGTTGCAGAAAGAGATGGTAAGCAAAGGTAAAGATAAGTTTGCAAGTAAATCCGAGTCAATGTTGACTGTAGAAAACAGTCAAAATGTCTGTTTTGTGCAGTTAAAAGACATCAAGGTAAAACTAAAACCCTGGAAGTCTGAAGATGGATGGAGTTAAAGTGTTCTGAGGTTATTTATTGTTTGGAAGGAGGGTTATGATATTGATTAAATGTGAATGTTGTAAAGTCCTGGTACACGTTAAATTTCTGACAATAAGGTGAATACCTTAAAAACTAGTAAAGAGAAAAGAATGGAACTGAGTACAAACTTGTTTAAGACAAAAGAAGAGAGGGAAAAAAATCAGAGAATTTAAATTCAGAGAAAATAAGATAGTGAGAATCAATCCAAACATATCGGCAATGAGAACCTATATAAATGGACTAACTGCAGTTAAACAAAAAATAATTAAAATTTTTAAGTTATGTGATGTTTGTAAGAGACATGCTTAAAGCATGAGGGCTCTGGACGTGTGAGCCTTAAAAAGAATGGGCAATTATGATTCCAAAAAAAGTCATATTAATTAATACCAGACTTACAGGCGAAAGCAGTAATAGAAATCCGGAAGTCAGCACAAACTGTTAAAGCCAACACAGCTTCGAAACATACAAAACACCAGGAAAACATAAAAACCCTTTCCTTGTAGGTACAAATAACATGGCTTCAAAATATATGAAGCAAATAATGACAAGGATAAATTTACCAATAAATCCTCATAATGAGAGGTTTTAACCAAGTCTTCCTTTGGAGTTGATAAATCAAGCAGACGAAAAGTATCAGTAGGGACATATAAAAATCGATCAACATCATCAACAAAATTGATGTAACGAACCACTTTAGAAAACTACTCCGACGAGAGCAGAATTCGCTTCTTTTTTTTTTTTTTTCAAGCACACACGGGACATTTATACGGTTGTTGGAAGAGTCGAAGGCAAACTGGGGGTGTTTATTGGGAAAATGCAAGTCTAGATGAAGAGGACAGAGAAGGAAATGATAACGAGGGGCCCGTCGTACGGACTGGTGGGGGACAGGACGCCCCGAACGGCTAGTAACGACTAATTCAACTCGGGCTCGAGGCAAACTCGACGAGTGGATACTAGATCCAATCGACGCCAAAAGAAAGACTTCAGATGAAATCAGCAGGTCTCCAGAGCATCATAAGAGAAGTTCAAGAAACGAGGGGAGATTTTTCTGTTCCGGCATCGAGGGGACAATTGTCTCTCCTTTATCTCGCTAACGTGTATGCAGGGGCCCGCATCTGTCTGGCTACGCGGAAAGGCGAGGTTTCTGCCTTTGTGGTTTCCTTACCGGCTGCCTGACACACACACCTCGTGCCCGCGTAATGCTTCTTCAATAATAAACCTGTTTTCTTTCTCTTTGAAAAACAGAAAGGAGCGGGGGATGGTTGCCCCTAGTAATTTGCTCCAGCTCCACACAAGAAAAAGATGCTCAGGAGCCCTTTTCCTGGGAGAAGCCGTACCCAGAGGCTGTGATAGGAAAACGGAGAAAAGAAGGGAAAAAAATCCCCCCTCCCCCCACAGCAGAGTGAATCCCTTCTGGCTGTTTTAAAAAGAAACAAAAATCGCTTTGAAACCCAGGAAAGAGGTAATTATTACAAGCTGATGGGTTTGTGACAGTGGCTCCCTTTGAAGGGCATCAGTGACAGGACTTGACCCCTTTATGACTGATAGTGGACTGTCCCGCAGTAGACCATACGCGGAACCTACTACGTGTCGAGCCCTTGCTGAGGTCTGGGGTTAGGGCGAAGGACAAAGATGGGCCCTTGCCCTCACGGAACTTACATCCTAGACAGCTATCATATTAAGATAAATATAAATGAATTTTACCAACTAGCACAGAGTTACAGAGACGTAAAATGCCACGAAGGTGCAGTGTCGGCTACTATCCGAGTGTATTTATACTCGACATTTTCCCCTTCTGCTTTATCTGGTCACGGCATGCTGTTTCTGATGGATGATGCGAACTCATCTCCATCCCTGACGGACGATTCACCCGACGACTGTTTTCTGAGTATTCATGACCCAGGAGGATGCTCCCCAAAAAAACGACGCCGTGACCTCTGCCCCAGAGGTCTTGATCATTGAGGAAAGGAGAAAGGACAGGCATGCGAAGGGACGTGACTTCCCAGTAGGAAGCGATGACTCGTGCGCGGCGGAAGGACGGTGGAGAGAGTGTCCTGGAGTCTGAGGGGGTCAGAAGCACCCCCCGCCCCAACCCTAGGCACGGACGGGTAGGCCAAAGGCGACAGCGCGAGTTGCGGGGAGCCAGAGCAGACCCGTTCGGTTCAGGCCCGCACCAAGCGTCAGCACAGAGCCCTAAGGTCGCCTGCCCCTGGAGGAAGTTCCGGGGGGCAGGCCAGGACAAGGACATTGCGACACGAGGCTCCCTTTGAGAGCTGGGGGACGTGTATGAGAACCCGAAGATCCTTAGACGGGATTTACTGCCTTGATCATTCTATCAGCTTTTGGTGCACGGATTTTTTTTATTTTTAAGGGTACCCAAGAGTTTTCGTGACATGCCTAACTCCAGTGTCACTCGCAGAGGGGAAATGTGGGCTCAGCGTCCGAGTAGCTCGGTCCGAGGCCACAGCAGGAGGGGGCGGGGTGTGGGGCCGGCGCCCGAAGTCAAACGATGAGGCGCGACTTCTGCGCCGGCGCTGCCACCCCGACCCTCGGCGACGCCCGGCAGTCGGGCGGACGCGTTGGCCTCGCTGCCCTTTCTCGCTGCCGCTCTCTCCCTCGTTTCTGAGCTTCGACTTTCCCTTCCACGCCTCGCAGCCGTCCCCTCGTAAAGCACACCCCCGACCTCTGCAGTGCTGACGTCAGGTGCCCGGCTGGCTTCCCCACTCTGCCCTCTGCTCCCACCCACACCTCCCGTCCCACCAGGCCCCCTCCTCGGCCTATAAGCACCCCCGTCACCTAAAGTTCCCCAGCATCGACCCTCACTTCTTTCCCTCCTAATTCGGCATCTCACGTGCGTGATTCGCCAGGCCTCCCCCTCCCCCCGCGTCTCCTGCTCCCACTGAAGCCATTTTTTTCAGAGGACATCGAGAAGCTACCATCGGCCAAGTCCGATGGCTCCCGTTCTCCTCAAAGTCCCTCTAACTCCTCCGTCCTGGAATTTTACTTTTGGCATCATGGTGAGACAGCACCACCCTGTGGTCCCTGCCTCCCTGGCTTTCTTCCTCCGAAAGTTCGCTTTACTCTGGTCTTATAAATCCCCTGCCCGGCGATTCCCCCATTATGGATATCTGAAGTCAGTGCGGTGCATTCCGCACAGCTACGGAACGGAAGCGGGTACGTTATTATTAACTGAGGTTTGTGCTTTGTTCGGATCTCCTCGTTTCTCCCCTAACACCTCTCTTCATTTGCAGGATCCCATCCGGGATTCGAACTTACACTTAGTCGTCACGTCTTCTTCGGCGTCTCTCGACTACGAAGAAGGTGATACGGTCATTTCTCACTTTCCTCGTTTTTTGATGACTTTGACAGTTTTGAGGGATACTGGTCAGGTATTTTGTAGGATGCCCCACTCTGGGAACTTGTCATGATCAGACTGGAATTAGGAGGATGACAGCGTAAGAGTCTCAAAGAAATCCATGGCCAAAAAAATTGGTAAGAAGGGTTCAGCGTAGGGGTTTCCCAAAGATGTGGCCTCGGCTCTTGTCCTTCTGTCCTTTCTCAGGAGTTCTCACCTCTGTGCCGATGGTCTCCAAATAACAAAAGAAATCTGACATCGACTGAGCTCTGATCAAGTTCCAAGAGCTAGCTGTTCCAAGCCCTCTTCCACACATTAACTAATTTCATTCTGAAAACGATACCGTGAATTAAATATTATAGTTATTACTGACACTTTTTACAATGAGGGAGCGCGGTACCCAGAGGTCTGATGCGTCGCCTCAGGTCACCCAGCGAGGTCACGCGGTCGGACCCCCAGTCCCGGTCTAGGCTCGGGAGCCCATGTTCTTAGCGGTGATGTAGCTGTGCCCGCCTACCTGTTCCCCTGGCCATCCTCTGGCACTGCAGCTCTGTTCCGAGCTTTGTCCCTAGGTAAAGATACGAGTTCATCTTCTACTTGACACTGCATTGAGGCGTTAGCCCATGCAATCAGATAAAAAAAAAAAAAAAATGGAGAGGCATAACAATTGGAAAGAAAAGAAATAAAACAATCTCCGTTTGCAAATTGTATGACAGTGTATCTAGTAAACCCAAGAGAATCAACGATGCAAGTAATAAAATAATAACATAATTTCCTGAGCTAGCAATCCACAGTGAAACTTAAAAGGAGTGGGGTGGGTGGGGGAGGGAGAGATCTCTCCTTTACAGGGTGATGCCAGCCAAGGGATGCAGAAAGGAGGTCTCGGGGGAGTCGAGTGCAGAAAGATGGATCTCAAGGGACCTATGTTCACTGGGGGAAAAAAAAAACAATTTCAAAGGTTGCACATTATATGGTTCCTTGTATAAATGTTCTTAAAAACGGCAAATTACAGAAATGGAGACTAGCTTAGTGGTTGCCAGGGACTGGGAGGGATGGAGGAGGTCGGTGGCTACGACAGGGCAGCAGGAGGGGTCCTCGTGACGGACACTGTGGCGGCCGCGCGAATCTACACGTGTGATAAAGTCACGTAAGTCGCGTGTATCTAAAGACGTCGATTTCATATATATAAGTCGGTGAAACCTGACTAAGATCGATGGGCTGTCAGCGTCCATTGCCTGGTGGTGACATCGTGCTAACGTTACGGCGGAAACCGAATGAAGGGTAAATCGGATCTCTCTGCGTTATTATTTGCAACTGCTGCGAATCTGTAGCTATCTCAAAATTAACAGTTAAAAACAAACGAACACGCAAACGACCCTCCCCTTCTCCCCTCGGCCGCGCCTCTCGTAACGACCCTCACTTTCCCGGCGCCTTGAGCCGCCCACGCGTGACCTTTCCGCGTCCTCGCTCGACTCCAGCTCTCCTTTGCCCTCGTTCCCGATCACTGCTCAAGAGTCACCATTTTTACCTGCGCGACGCTCTCGCCCTCACCTTCTCTCACCTCCACGTCGCCACCCTCCTAACTGCACACCTGTCGGGGCGAAAGCATCTTATGACTTCTCTCTACCTTTCATCTCCCTGCCCCACTCAATACACACTCAACCTATCTTTAAAACATTGCCAAGCGAGCATCCCGAAGCACCGAGCTGACTGCGCTGGGAGCAGAACGAACGGCCTAGAGGGGAAGCGTCGTGTGGTCTCCACCGCTGCATGCCACCCCTGGGTGCAGGACACCAGGCCTCTCCTCTTTTCCCTTTGTTCCAGGAAGTGGGTCTGTCTGACACGGACTGCGTGTCCGTCGGGAGGCAGTGGCCGCATTTCGTCGCCTCTCTTTGGGGATGGAGTCTGCCAGCCAAAGAGCAGGCGGCAAATCCCTCAGAGCCGTTGAGCAGCATGCGACCGTGGCGGCTTCTCGGGCAGCCTGGGCCGTGGCCCTTGGGCCTGCCCATCACTCCTCCAGGCCTCCTGAGATGGTGGCCGGCACGGAACCCTGCCCCTGTCCGTGAGGCACGGGGAAGGCTGCTCCGGCCTGTCCCGAGTTTGAAGGGTGAATGGGGGTTCACCTGTCAGGTGGGCAGAATAGGTCACCTGGCAGAGAGCGAGCACGTGGTGTTCAGGGGACTATACGCAGAATGTCTTGCTGGAGTGTGAACGGCAAGGTTATGAATGCCAGAGCATGTATCAGTGGATATCATGTAAATAAAAAGATCTTAGAACCTGTAAAATGCCCCACAAATCCTGTTTGTCGCTATCATTACCTCTCGAGCAGGGTGGTTTTTAGGACCAAATGCTAAAATATGTAAAGTTACTTTGTGAGCTGGAAAAAAAAAATACTCAAAATGTCAGTTACTTAAAGCTCGATTGTGTCGGAACGAGGAAATGGGGTTTCTTCTGAATTCATCTTCTAAGAACTATTTATGAGAATTTTATATTCGCTTCCTCCCTCCCACCTACATTCGCATGAACCGTTTATGATGGATTTCAGATCTACGAAAATAGGGCCAGTTTCCTGATTACTGCCAACCAGGCCACCACAGGTTAGCTCGAACCCCTTCAGTCACTTTTGGTCACTGTCGGATGCCCGCGTCGCCTGTAATTTATTCAAGCAACATCATCCACACGGGCAGCAGTAGGCGCCGAATGGCTGACGGGGAGAATGGGTAACGCTGCTTTTTAATTCACTCGTTCTGACAAAGATTCATCTTTGTGCAGCAAGGCTAAGTGCTGAGGGGGATGTGGCAGAAGCCTAGTCTGGCGTCACAGGGCCGGGGCCAGGGGTACGGGTCAAGGGACGTTCCTGTCACCGGGGAAAAGGCGCTGACTCGCAGGGGACCGAGAGGGGAGGCCGCGCGGTCTGCGGGAGGGTGCCGCGGAGCGTTTGGGCTCGCCCCGCAGTGGTCGGCTCCCGTCCTCGGGGGCCGCGTGTGTCACCTGAGCCGCAGTAACTGAGGCCTGGTGGGTCCGGCAGCCAGAGTTTCTGCATCCCAAGGATGAGGAACTCCTGGGGTCGGCCACTTCTGGAGAACAACTGTGCCTCAGTCCACGCTCATTGCCAAGAATAAAAGGGGTGGGGTGGGGTGGGGGTCCAGTTATTCTCCCTTTACCATGGGAAAGAGAAAGGAAGCAGAGGACCAAAAACGTCCCTCCCAGCAGCTGTCTCTAAATTAAAGCTGTCATGGTTTGGGATCTCAAACGCTTCTGCAAGTGACACGTTGGGACTGGTTATTTTCTGCCCTTGGAAGCCACAGGTTCACCACGGAATGCCAATCCGATGAAAATTAAAGGGTTGCCAGATTAGAAAAACAAGGGAGTAGAATAGAAATACACGCCGTTCTTTCTCTGAAATCTAAAAGCAGTCTTCCTTCACATCTTTGAAACCTGTTTCTTGGGACGGAATAACATCTTCCACGTGAATGTGCTGTGGGGGTGAATCCACCGCCAGCCCCTCTGCAAAATTCGGCGCCGAGCCCACGGGGTTGTCAACTGCATCGCGACAGGTTCCACGGAGATTCCGAAGCGCCCCAGACGGGTGCAGAGGACGCCCAATGCCCCGTGGAAACTTAGACCAGAGAGAAACAAAGAAAAGGGAGGAAGCGGGAGGGAGCCATGCGACACCGTGGAGCCGGGGTGCAGGTTGTGTCTGGGACAGCGAATCCACGTGTGCAGAGCCTGGGATGACCCCGGTCACCTGCCGCCGTCAGCCGCCCCCGTCCCGCAGCTCCACACCCGTCTCCCCCACGTGCTGCTTGTCCCCCTCCCTCCGAGCCACTCCCCGCTTTCAAGAGGACACAAGTGTATACCATGTGGACCGAACGTCTGCATCCCCCCAAATCCGGATGCCGACACCCTCCTGTCCCCAGCGACAGGCTGGGAGGCGGGCCTTTAGGCTCAGAGGCGGTCACGAGGGTGAAGGCTCAGGGGCGGGATTCGTGCCCTTCTAGAGTCCCTGGAGAGGGGGCTCCCTCCCTCAGCTCTGCCGTGGGAGGACACAGAGGCCTTGCCAGAAAGAGCTGGGGCGGAGCACAGGGTGGGGCGGAGGCAGCTGACAGCAAAGGCTCCTGCTCTCCCCAGACCGGCCTCAGAGAAGCCCACCGAAAGGCTGCGCTGGGGGTGGGGGGCAGCATCCTTGTTCCCCAGAGCTGCCTTTAGACACCGGCTGCACACCACCGTGCCTCACACGAATTCTTGGCCCACGCACGAAATCAGGGTGTCTGGTCATTTCAGTAAGCCGGAGCTGTTCTCTTCAACATCTCAGCGTTAGGCCACGTGGCCGCAGGTGACAATCCCGCGACGGGCCTGCACATGGGGCTGCTCACAGCATTTAAGCCCAGGGGGCCGCGTTTTCCTAGGACGTGGGGACCTGAGACCCCTTAGGCGATGCGCTGGGAAGTGCTCTGCGCGCAGAAGCCGCGAGCGGTCGGCATCGAGGATGTGCTGATTACGGCGGGAACTAGGTACCGCTCCCTCCTCGCCCCGGACCCCCACCTTCGGTCCGCGTATGAACGGACCCGACGAGTGTAGCCCGCGGTGCCCTTGGGAGGCGAAGTGGCTTGGTCGGCGTGCTGAGGGAGCGCGGTCGCTCTTCCCTCCCCCGCAGGGCAGGTGTTTATGCAGCCACAGAAGGACAGGGCTGAAAAGGGGCCGAAGAGCCCCCCTGTCGCTCCGCTCGGCCGCACGGAGGGCCCGCCGCGCCCAGGCGTCTCGGCCACCGCGTGCCAGGCGCGCGTCACTCACGCCGGCCCCTCTCGGCCTCCCGGGGCCCGCAGGGGCTGGCACCAGGGGTCGGGGCTCGATCGCGCCCAGGGGACCAGTGAGAGGAAGGAACAAGGGTTGCCCAGGTGTCCGGGGCTGGGGGAGGGGGGTGGCGCCAACACAGGGGAGAGAGAGCAGGCCTGGGGGGGGGGGCGGTTCTGGACGTTTCGCGGGCCTCCGGCCGCGCCACCGAGGCGTCCAGCAGGCCCCGGTCCCTGGGCGCCTGCGACGTCCCGGCCTCAGCGCCGGCCGCCCTGCAGCCCCCGGGGCGGGGAGGCCGCTCGCGTTTCACACCCGCAGCAACCGGCGCCCACGGGGCTCAGGAGCCCGCCCGCCGCCCGCCGTCACCTGACAGCCCCGCGGCCCGGCTCCGCGCTTTGGGGTCCGCTCCGCCCCCGCCCTCCCCGTGGATCATTCGGCCCTGCACGGTGGAGCCAGCGACAGCCCGGAGCCCAGGCCCCGTCCGTCCCTTGCCCGAGGCCACTCGGCGGCCTTCCGTCCCTCTCGGGCTGGAACGGCGCCTGTCCTGGGCAGGGCCCCGCCGCGTCTGCGTCTCCGCCGCGCACCTGAGCGTCCGGCCGGCGGGACCGTGAGCAGCTCCGGGGACTCCCGGGGCGCCCGTCTCTGGCCGCGCCCTTGCTCCAGGGCCCAGCGTCCGGGCGCCTGCGTGTCCCGCGGGCCTCCCGCACTGCTCCGGGAAGACCCTCCCCTGGCCTCGGTCTGCTGTCGTCCCCCGGGCCACCGCGACCCGTCTCGCGGCAGAGCCCGCCACCCTGCGGCGCATGCGCACGCGGGGGCCGCGCTGAGCCGCCGCCGTCGGCGGGGCTCAGGGGTGGGATCTGAATCAAGCCTGCAGGTCCCTAACCCCTGAGCCCTTTCCGCCCCCGCAGGAAGCTTCCCACCTGGGCAGGGCTCCAAGGGGGCGGATGAGACGCGCAAGGCCATTCCAGTAACGGGGGAAGAAGTGGCGTTTGCAGGGCGGGAGGCGAGCTGCCGGCTGGGGTGCACGCCGCCCGGGCGCCCCTGTGCGGAGGCCACGCGGACGCCCAGGCTAGACTGTCCGACGCCAGGCAGGGGAGTGCGTCCCATAGGCGGTGGTGGGACACGATTTGAGCTCTCAGATCAGAGAAAAGTCGTCATGAACTTTGCCCTCAGGGGAGAGTAACTTGGGGGCGGATCAGAGAGTGACTTCAAGCGCGCAGAAGGAGCTGCACCTGCCGTCAGCTCGCTCCGTGTCCGTGAACACGGAAGGAGCAGGTGGCCCCGCGCCGCCGGAGGGAGCAGGTGGCCCCGCGCCGCCGCGTTCCCGTTCCCGGGCCTGGGCCCCGCGACCTCAGCCTCCTCCTCTGCCACCTGCGCGTGAGAACCGTGGTGCCCGCCTCGTGGGGCTGCGGCGGGGGTTCCGCGCCCCCGCAGCGCGGGGTCTGCAGTCGCCACCGCCCCACGAGGAGCCAGGCAGCTGGCTCGGCCGCCCGGGTCGCCCTGGCGCCCGCGCAGGCGCAGCCGGGCCACAGGGGCCTGCGAGGGCGAAACTCGAAACTCGCGGCCGGCCGGGCGGAAGGCAGTGAAAGCCGAAAGTGAAATAAACGAAATAAACGGCGAAATGACTGAGCGCCCAGGCCCGAGGGGCGAACCGGCGGCCGCACCGCCCGCTCTCCCGGGCGTGAGCAGAAAGTGCGAGGAAACCGCCCTTTTACAAAACCTCGGGGCTGCCGTGCTGGTAGCTGCTTGTCTCGCTTCTCACTCAAAATGAGGGGTTTTCTCTGCACGAAGGTCCTCTGGTTCTGAATCGGGCTCTGAACAGCGGCGTCGCCACCACGGGGGCCGGAAACAGGTCCCACCGCACAGGTGCGCGGCTGGTTTGAGGCTCTGCCGGTGTCGCCAGCAGAGGAAGCTGAGGCAGCCCTGGCTGCAGGCGGGGGAGATGTCAGACGTGCGGGCGCGTGTAAAGTCATCACCCCCCCCCAAAAAAAAAAAAAAAAGGAAAAGAAAAAGAAAAGAAAAAGAAAACTCCCGGGAAACTCACAGAGCGCCGAGACAGGAAGAAGCTGACGTCAACCTATGTTTTGGGGACTTCAAGCGCGACTCTTAGAAATGATTCCTCCGCCCTTGCCTTGGTATCACGAACTGATCTCTCGCCAAGGAGGTGGGCCAATGTGCTCCAATGGGCTCATTTTGCGAAACGAAACACTTTTTTTTTTTTTTTCTTAAAGAAACACCAGTTGCCTTGCTTTTAAGTATGTGAATCACGTGAACCGCCCCGACTAGGCGGAGGGGTGTGTAGGACGGGGCTGGGGGGCGGGGTGCTTCGCACACAGCTGGGGGGTGCAGCCCTAGGTCAGCTCAGTCTATAAACAACCTTCTAAACCACTCGGGGGCCGTGGGAGCGATCGAACGGTTCATTCTGAAAGGGCTGTAAATACTCCCACCCAAATACTCCCTCCCGAAACGTCCCCGCTTTCTCTTTCTTAAGCAAAAGAAAAGCCTCCGCACATCCTCTGTCTGTATCCCTCCAGATTCACAATAAGGGGTGCTTGACTTGCATCGATCGCTTTGGGCATTCGCAATGACAAAACGACGCTCCCCGCCCTCCTTCCTGTCGCAAACGTTGGCGTCACCAGGAGGCGGTTAGTGAGTGAAGATGTCGGGAACATCTCCACCTGACGCCCGCACCCCCATCCCGCGCGTGGCTCCCCACGCCGCGTGTCCCTCTCCCGCTGCGCGGTGGGCTGCGGCGGCCGCGGGCTGGGGTCGTCCATCGCTGCCCTCGTCCCCGGCACCCGGTAGCTGTATTTGCCGAATGAGCGGATAAAGGAGTGAACACACGGCCGGAAGCCCGGCGCCGTCAGGACCGGCCCCAGCCGCCCTGCGGCTTCCCTCCTCTGCCCGGCCCTCGCCCCATCCGGCCAGCCCGGCCTACCTCGCCAGCACTTTTCACGGCGGCAGAGGCAGCCCCCACAGCCCGCCGCCGGCCCCGCCTGGCCTCGGCTTGGGCGTTTGTTGCTGAGAACACAGAAAGCAGCATGGCTTCTGAAGGAGGTATCTATTTCGGTCCCAAACAGAAAAGAGTGGGTGATTCCGTGGGCAGAGATGGCAATTCCTGAGCGCGGCGCGGTTGACTCATGCCGGGAGCTGCTCAGAATTTCCTTTGTCTTGTGGGTGGCTGGGGCAGACTTCGCCTAACCAAAGCGCTTTCTTTGAAGCAAGTTCAAATGGCAGAAAGACACCCCAGGCTCTTCTCTGAGGGGTGAAAGGAGCGCTCGAGGGGAAGAGCGAGACTCAGAGAATCGAAGACTCCGGGGACGCCATGGGCCTTTAGAGGTCAGTCCCTCGAATGGCCTAAGGGACAGCTCCATGACGTCGAGATTTGGATTCTGTGGGCACAGGTCTGTTAATTGATGCAAGGCCCCAGGAGCAGTGGGACATAGCCGACGTTTAAAAACAGTAAAAATAAACTTCTTCATTAACCCGACACACGTATCTTTGAGCTTGAGCCGTAGTTTGGGAGAATGAGTCAAAAATGCAGGCTCTGGGGTGAGACCGCCGGGCTCAGATCCTAGTCGCGTGATACAGCCGGCAGCTAATTTACCCTCCATGGGCCTCAGTCTGCCGGGTGTAAAATGGGGGTCATAACAAGGCCTGCCTTATTTTGAGGGTTAGCTGGAGTAACACTGTTTTCCCACAATTACCCGAAAGATAGCAGATAGGTTCTCAGTATTCGCTGTTGTTATTATCGTTACAATTTAAAATGTTTCTCGGAACCAGCCTGAGGCGAAGACGCCACAAAGAAAATCACCGGGTGTCGGTATCCGAGTCCGTGCCCCGGCTCGCCTGAACCGGCCTGTTTTCCAGTTCTCAGCCTCTGGTCGGCTCGCTTTCCTCTGGCACTACAGGGCCTGGTGGAAACTAGTCAATTTTCCATGCTCCTTAGAGATTTCTTTTTATTCTTTAGAAATGTGCTTCTTCTTCTTCTTCTTGTTTTTTTTTTTTGGTGGGGGAAGTACCTGACTGCTCTGGGTCTGACACCAGCCTCTGGAATGAGGGGTGCAGGGGCGTGCCTTGGAAGGGGAGGAGGCCACCCAGGAAGCACATCTCCCTCCTCTGACCCTCGCCTTCCTCAGGGGGGCGGGCCCGTCACCGCACCCCTTCCGCCCACCTTCGTCCCAGCAAGGTGACCTTCCGGCCGCCCCTGCACGTGCTACCCGCACTTTGGTGCCTTAGTTTTCTTGGGCCGTAGCCCTTTTGCAGGCAGGATTCCTGGGTCGGGGCTGCAGGCGAAGTTGCTGCTCAAAAGCCCCATTAATTGGGGGCGGGGGGGCAGGGTACAGGCGTGGGCCCTAGCTGCAAGCGTGCGGTCAAGTGGGGCTGGGTTAGCTGCAAACTCTGAGTGTGGAGAACTAAGACCTTGGACTTCTTGACTGTTAACCCAGAGGTGTCATGTGGCCCTGGCGACGCCGAGCCAGCGACCTACTGTGTGAAGGAACTCTACCTGTGGACACCAGAGGATGAAAGCAAAATGAGCATCGCTCAGGTGCTTTGGGTATGAGCAAAAGTTTCAGTTTTTACTTTTTTTAAATCAGAGGATCATTAGCCATTTTGCTCAGTGCACACACTGGGTGGGGCGGGGCTCAGATACCACTTGTTACAGCCCCCCAGCCGTGTGCTTAACGTGCGTGGTGCTGGGTCCCGCCACCATGACACATTGCCCGGTGGGACCTGATTTTTTTAGGGATGGAAAGCAAGTCCCAGAGTGACCTTTAAACAAAGTCAGACAGCCAAAACTCATCTGAGTAATTTTAGAGTGGAAAATATCTAAAATACCTAGAAACGATTATATTACTGCTTTCCCCTAAATGGGTGACTTATTTGAAAGCCCCGTTGTTGGGGGGGGGGTCAGTGATGGGTCGTTGGCGCGTTGGCAGACGCCCTTGGCTCCCCTGGTCCGTCTTTGAGATAAGACTCACCGAGCAGATGTTTTGTCTCCATGGTTGAGGCAAAAGCATTTTAGGGGCACGGACTGTGACCGCCTTCGTCTCAGTGATCCCACAGTGCGATGGATGGGCGGGCGCATGTCACCGGGGGTCCGTGTACAGACAGGTGGAGAGAGAGGCCTGGCCGCCGGTCCTGGCCTCGCCACTTTCCCGCTCGGCTGGCGTCCTCGGTTTCTCCTTGCTGTCCCATCTAGACACCCAGGTCTCGTGGGTGGCCCTCCCCAAGCCAACGACAGGTCCCTTACCAGGGACGGCGACTTCCTGTGTCTCGTCCTCTCTATTCATAATGATGGATGTTAACACATCAGATACAGCAATCGGAGGTCTTCCCGGGCTTCAGATTTTTACCTTCTCAGTGGCTTCCCCTCACCCAGCCCCAGTCACCTTCCCGCAGGAATTCTGCTTCCCTTCACGTTTCTCACTGATCCCCCCAAAAAATATTTGGGGCTGGGGGCGCCGACAGTGGATTAAAGCCACACACCTGCCCTAAAGCCAAGATTCCACACGGATACGTGATCCGGGTGCTTTGGGATTTGAAAAATGTGAAAAGAGCAGCAGAGGAGGGCCAAAGCGGGCGGGCTGGGGGCGCCCAGAGCTCCACCCGCTCTCCCTTGCCGGCCGGCCGCCGGCCACAGCCCTCCGCGTCCGCCTCAGACACGGCCGGACAGTCTCCGTGTGCAGGGGTGGGCGCTGGTGACTTTTCGAAGCAATCGATTGAGTTAAGGTTCTCTTTCCTCCTCTCACAGGGAATGGCCTGGGGTAAAGAGACGAGACATAGATTCCCGGGCATGTAAGACCTTGCCCGTGCGAAAGGAGGAAGTGGCTTCAGGCAAAGATTCCTTAGACAAGCAAAGGGTCCTCGCCGGCAGCTGGTGGCGTTCTCCCTCCACCCTCACGACCACGGCAGTGACGGGAGCAGTGGGTCACACCTGAGCGCAGTGGGGACAGCTGGAAATAACCTACAATGAGGTGTCAGTTTTGGGACTGTGACGCCCGGAGATCTCTTCACCTAAACCCTGCCGTGTGTGTCTTCAGCGTGGAGACTTTTTCACCCCAAAGCTTCCCAGCTTGAAAATGCCGTTAAAACAGAGCTCATTTCATTTTCTTTTCAGAATGCTTGGCATAGACTGAAAGAACCGGAAAGGGCTTCAAAGTCATCTCTATCAACTGTCTCATTTTACAGAGAGAAACTGAGGCCCGAGGAGGTATAGACATTTGTCAAAAGTCACACTCCTCACATGTCTTCCCTTTAGTCCCCCAACACTGTTTGTTAGGAGGTGCCTTGGCCTCCATCAGCTCCCCGCAAAGTTCAATTCCCCCCAATTCTTCTCTCCACTGACCTCAGGTGACACGTCCCACTCCCTAAGGGACCTGCGCCGATCATCAGCCAGTGGTGAGAGGAACGGGGAAACTAAACCCGAATGGCCACCGTGGTGAGGGGAAGCCTGACTCACAGGCGACTCTGGCTGTTAGGGGAATGACTTCCACAAGAAGCTGCACGGAAGTACCCAGAATACTCAGCGTTAGGCAAGGAAGGCTAAGAACACGTCTCGTCGAGATGCAAGAGGGCTCGAGTGGTGGGCTGGGCAGTGGACCCACAGTCCTTTACCACCATCGCGAACTGACCAGAGGTGGGAGCAGTTCTCTCGCACCTCTGTTAGCGGCAGCTCTACAAGGTCCATCCTGTGCGGACCAAAGCCTTGTCTCAGACATGAGCCACGTCACGGGCAGTGATAGCGTTTGGGAATCTAGGGAAACCGAACAATGAAACGTGAGGAGTTCAACATTTTGCGTTTCAGCGGCCAAGGAGAAGGTGGGGAATTCCACTGTGGGCAGCACTTTTTACAAGAAGGAATAGTCAGACAGAAATACCATCTTAATGGGTTTCCACACTTCATGTTGTTTTTCTACATATGTATTTTGTGTTTTGTTTTGTTTTGCTTTTTTTAGTCTAGGGGATGAAGATTTGATCACAGAATTCCTAGAATAAAAGGAAGGTGATCAAGGCTGTAGATAAACTCTCAGAATTTCCCCACTTCTGAGAAAGATGACTTCAATAACGTGCTGTATTGGTAATATGAGGAGAATTCTCTTTTTAATCACATCCTAGGACCTAGTAATATAGAGACTAAAAACACCCAAGTTGATTAATACATCCCCTGAAGCCCGCCACGATTTTAAATAGTGGCTTTGGAAATTTTCAGAATGAAAATCCGCCTTATGAATCAGCTAGAAATCGCATCTGTTTGACAGTCTGTTCGATTTCGTTAGAGACTTCTTGCCCGTAAGGAATGAAAAAGACTTGTTATTTTAAGACTGGCTTCTTGGAAGAAAAAGTCTGAGATGAGTTCAGTTTTTGCCCCGGGGTGGTTCCTAAGCCACATGTCACCCCAGAAACACAGCCTGTTTCGTCGTCTTTACCCCCAAGCCCTCGTGCGCCTCTGAGCTGGACTACCCCCAGAGCCTTCGGGCCTGCCTGCGCCCCCGAACTCCCCCCACGCCGTGCTCGTGTCCGCTCCAGAGAGCCCTGTCCCTGTCCGCAGTGACCAGGGCAGATGGAGCACAAGCCGGGAGACCTGGGTGTGAGCCCCCCGCCCCGCCGCCGCCTGCGTGACTTCTGAGTTTTGGGTTCTGCTTCACCTAGTGGGTGCGCGAGGTCCACATTGCAAAGTCATTGCAAAGATTAGAAGGAGGCCTATATCTGGCACATAGAAGGTACCCTATAAATGGTCGTTTCTTGCTTCCTACCGAATGGCGTTGAAATCTTTTTAACTTGTTATCCAAGGCCTCGGGTCGTTCATCTGGCCGTATCCTACCTTCCCAGCCTTAATTCCCAGTATCTTCATGTCCTTACCCAGCGCTGGGGGCCACAGCAAACCACGTGCCATTCCCTAACGCTCTGCGGTGTCTTAGCTCATACGACCCTCTCTAGCTGGGATTTTCACTTTTGGACGCTTGCTAGTCCCTTGGGGCTCTTCTTGCACGCCACCTCCACGAAGCCTTCTCTGATAGCCTCCTGCTCCCACAGATCTCATGCTTGTACTACTGGTATTATATCTCTGCCTTTCTTCCTCTTACTAAGTCATAAATCTCTTAAGGCTCAAGACCGTCCTATTCATTTTCGTATTTCCTACGGAAAAGGGGAACGAGAGGTTCTAGAGAGTTTTTTGGAGAATTGAGTGAATGAGAGAGTCCTCATAATACTTCCACTTGCCTCGCTGCCACCAAGACCATTCCTACGCTCGCATAGGTCACCACTTACGCCAGCAATAACACCGGTTTACTTGACATGAGTTCCCAGGGGACGAAGCATGATCAATTGCAAAGACTTCTGTGTCCTGGCTTAAACCAACCTCCCACTTTGCAAAGACCGTACTGAGACAGAAATCACATGATAAGCTTTCCTAAAACCATGGCCACTTTAGCTCTAAAGCGACAAAGGTCCTGCACCTGGATAGGCTCACAGCCCACCCTGACCTGGCCACTTCCCCTGAAAAAGGCAAAACAACTCTGTATATGCATCATTGTGTTGTACTTCTTGACACTTTTTTCTGCGGTCACTTAGCACTATGGTTTATCGAGCAAATAAGGATATGAAATTATAGACTTCGATCGCTTATCTACCTTGCTGGGTAAGCAAGGGAAGAGTCATTAGAAAATTCACACTCGATTAGGAAGGGTGGTTTGAGGTACGAGTTGGTGGTTTCTTATTAAAAAAATCTGTGACAAACCCCATTCAAAAGGATGAATGAACTTCAAAATTTGCATATATATATATATCCTATACTTATACATATAGCACATGCATATATACACATAAGCACATGAACAAAAGTCGTGTTCTAGAAGCGAGCATGCTTATATTTCCAAAATTTCTGTAAAGTGGCACGCATAAGGTATTTTTTGAGAAACAAAGTACACATCCCTTAAGCGAACCCCTTCCGAGATCTTAAATGATCCCAGCGTGTCGTGCCCGAGTTACCGACGCTTCCGACACGTCTCACTGGTCTCAGAGAGAGTCCCAGCAGACTTCCAGTGTCACCGTAATGACTGGCAGGTGCAGTGGAAGACTAAACCCACTGGAAAATAAAAGAGAATTTCTTGAGGAATCTGTTCATTCCTCAGGGTCGTGTCGACCTTTAAATATCAGACCGCTCTGTTCTTTCCAGAATTCGCTGTCAAAGACTCTGAGTGACAGGAGAGGCCACCATCTCAAGCTCTCTGTATAGATCGGATACAGTTGAGGCACTACCTGAGCCCAGGACTCAACCTCCTTCCCTGCACCTTCTACTTAGGTGCCCTCGGTGATTCTACGGCTGAGGAGAAGTGACATCCATTAGCCTTCTCAGGATCCCGAGGGCGCCCGTGACCGCTTACCTATCACGCCGTCCGTTACCAGAATGAGTGCGAAGACTCTCCACATCAGTAAGCCTGGTTCCATCTTCCTGGCTCGCGGGATAGGCTGTGCCCTTTGGGGCAGCGAAGCCGAGGCCTTCCCCTGCAGAAGGCTGGGCTTCCTGTCAGCCTCCTGTCAGCATCGTGCTGGGAGGCGGGGAATGAGGGGGTCAGTCCCCGCGGGCCGTCGTCCTCGCCGCCCCCTCATCTCTGCCACCGAGTTGTCCTCTGCTCAGCCAGGAACTTGTGCCTGGCCGTCTCTGCTTCGTCTCGAATGTAGGAAGTGGTTTTACCCAGGCTTTTTTAAGGTTCAGATGCTGGGAGGTGTGGGCTGGGGTTGGTGAGAAGGATCGGGCTTGGTTGACGTGTCCTTTTGCAGCTTCACTCAGAACAGAAAAGGGGGTTCCCCTGCCGCTGACAGGTGAGCAAGCAGTTCTTGGCAGTGGTCGCCTCATACGCTTACGTCACCGCGAAGTCAGGGGACTCCCCCAAACGGACAGCTCCCCGAGGGGCAGAAGATGCCACATGGGGTGTGGGGCGGGGGCAGCCTCAGCAATTGTCTAGAGCCGTCTGACCACCGATCCTTTTAAAAAAGTCTGGTGGGCATCGGGACGGGGGCTCCGACGTTCGGATATTTGAAGGGGGCGCAGCAGACGGGCCCGGACTCAGAATCCATGAATAATCTCCCAAGGTGCCTAACTGCTGCTGACCGTGCACATTTCGCCAGGACGTCCCGGGTTCCCGAATGTGAGTTGTCATTTTATAAGGTATTTTGCCTCCAGATGCGTCTTTCTCTTATGAAAAGTGGGCTTTGGTTTCAAACTTTTAAATTAAAACTCGCTTTCTTGTTTTATTGCCAGAGCTACCTCTGATTCTCATGAAATGGGTGACTCTGTTTTGCCGCGTAGAAATTCTATCCGTTAGCAATCATCTTGTTAGAGTAAAATACAATTGTTAAAACATGAGGATGAAAGCAAAGATACCGACAAAAGGAAGACCATGTGGGCGGCCAACGGTTCCAACATGTATTCTCTCTACCTGTGACTTTCCGTCAGCGAAGCAGCCACCTCTGGCACGAGCCTTGGAATTCCACTAACGAACCAGGAGGCTAAGTACCAGAGTTTGCAGAGAAAAACGGCGAACTCGTCTCTCTCTCAGAGTGGGACACTTTTCAAACCGTGACAGGATTACCGTTTAAGATCCCAGAGCAAGCCTAAACTTATGGCTAGAAACGTTTTCAACTGTCTGGAGTACAGCAGTTCTGTTCACCCCGGGGCTCATCCCTGTAGAAAGCCACAGTTGCTTGTCACTGTATGCTTTTGAAACAAATGTATCAAAAAATCGGAAGTATAACACAAAGAACTTTTCTCCCCTAAACCACTTGAGAGTCGCTGCCGATGCAATGTTCTCTGTCTTTTCTTGATTTCGTGACCTGATGCTTCTGAGAGCTGCAGGCGAGGTATTTTGCGGATTAGCCCTCAGTCTGATTTCTTTCTTGTTTCCTTATGATGAGATTCAGGTGTTGCCTTTTGGCAGGACTAACCCGGAAGCGGTTGCTGTGTTCTCATCATCGCACCTTTTGGCCTGCCACCGATGACGCCGATCGTTTGAGTAAAGAGGTGTCTTCTAGGTGCTCCCCCCCTTGTCTTTGAAGTCACCGTTTTCCTCTTTGGAACAAATATTTTGTGGTGCGATGTTAATATCCCATCACATATCGAACTTTCCAATTATTCATTAACTTAGATCTAGACGGACTCACGATTTTCTGTTTTGTTCGATGGGTTCCCATCTATCGTGTCATTTATTGAAGCCCCCACTTGTCTCCTGTTTGTCCTTTGGGAATCCATTCAAGCTGGCTCTGTGTCCCTTTGATATGTCCTCAGCACTCTTTGAGGACTTGCTAGCTTTGGGGGCATTAAACGATTTTTCTTTCTCATCTTATGCTTTTTTGGTGTCTAGTCCCTGCAGTCAGCCATTTATCAAAGGAGCCCCGGTTCCTTTTAGAGGAAAATAGTCCTTAGAAGCCAAGAGATGCTCATTGCTATTGAGATGGCACAGAATATATGTGCACACATGCACACAGAATATATGTGCACACACACACACACGCACACACCCCACTTTACATCCACATTTATTTCTACATCCATCTACACATATTGAAAACTGCGCGTTCACACAGACACACCTGACATCCCAATTCCGATCTAACACCACGGGGTAGAAGTCTAGTTCGTTCCTTTTCTACATTTGCGATTCGCTTCTCTGACGGTGGGACGTCTGGTGCCCATTATCCCCAGTCTATTTACGTTGTAGTCGGTCCCCCTGTACACCTCTTGTCTCTGATGCCACCGCCTTCCCCACATGGGTCCCCTCTGCTCCCTGCCCCGCCTGTGGATTCCTGGCCTCCTCACCCTGACCAGGCTCTGACACCCCTCTCCAGGCTGCCCCCGTGCCCCTGTGGGTGTCCTTCTGACCATGCTTGGGTGCTGCAAGCATGTGTTGGGCCAGTCCCCTTGGCGACAACCTCCTCCTCTTGCGTGGTTCCGGACCCTGTGCCTCCAGCGGCATGCGTGAACTCACTGGGGCTCAGATAGCCCCCGCCTGTCTGCAGGTCATTGTGGACCCCCTGTCACTCTGACCAGATTCCGATGTCCCCCACTGGGCTGCTCCATGTGGGGACAACTGTTCCACTCCGCTTGGACACCGACTCCCGATTCTGGACTGTCTCACCATGCAGACACCTTCTTGCCCCTTGGGGCTGTGACACCCCCACTCCGGGCTACTGCGTCGCCTTGCCCTGGACACCACAGCTGCCTGCCTTGCTTTGCTCTGCCCGGAAGCTTTCGGAAATGGAGGAAGGGGAAGGCTCGTGCCCACTGTTCAAGAGCAAGACAGTAAAGGGACAAAATGTGAAATACCGACAACCGCGGAGAGTGAGCACGGACCTAACGAAGAAGCAACAAGTCCACCACGGCCTCCGAGCTTTTAGAGGGCTTCGTGTTTCTTTAAACTCTAAAGCATCTTAGGAATTGATATTTCTTGTCGGAAAGTAATAATATCTTCCGTTTGATATCAGTTTCTTTTTCTTCTATGAAGTTAAAGCAACATTAAATTTAATGATATTTATTTACAAAAGTTTCAAGGATCAAAGAAATATTACCCAGGACTCATAAGGTGTACTTGGATTAGACAGCAAAAATTAATCTTACGGATTAAGTCATCACTATATAAAAGAATCAAAGTTTGAATCACGAGTCTTTTTGCTTTACAATAGAACTTCTTTAAATGTCTTCTCATAATAATTAGAAGAGTTAAATCTATTTTATTTTATAAGTAACAAAGTTATAAAATATTAGCAAAATAGATTAAATATCTTATTTTACATTCTTATTACGAAAAATGACATACGCATCATTAAAACAAAAATAGTGACTTTTTAATCAAATAAATATACTTTTTATGAGCAGTGTTGCTGAGTCAGAGCCCCGTATCAGAGGCCGCCTTTGAAAAATCGCGTGCTTTGGCCACGCCACCCTGACCAAGCCCGATCCCGTCTGATTGGGCTAAGCAGGGGCAGGCCTGGTTAGTACTTGGATGGGAGACCACCTAGGAGGACCAGGTGCTGCAGGCGTAAAAATATTTAAAAATAAGGGATCGTAAGCTGACAAGATCCTTGCAATCCGTGAGGTCAACCGGGGGTTGTCTCGCCTAAAAAAAAAAATGCGTGATATAAACGTTGGGCATTCATTAAACCGTAATATCATAAAGACACGACGACAGGAAGACTCTAGCCGTGTGACGCAGACCGCTGCCTTTCTCCCTCCCGCCAGCGGGGGCGCTGTGGCCGGGGCGGCTCGGAAGCCGCGTGCTGCAGACGCCCGAGCACAGCCACCTGCGAGCCGAGCCTGGGCGCGGGCCTCGCTCCGCCAGGTAACAGCGCAGCGAACTTTTCTGTACGTTAAACCACGTCATCGCTGGATCTTTCGTGTCCGCGGCTTAGCTCACCTTACCTGATATAACTGGTTTTGATGCACAGCGAACCTGACGTGTGCCCGCGTCCGTGATTTCCCACGGGGCGGCGGGCTCGCTCGGAGCGCCTCGGCGATTCTCAGGTCGCACGGGAACAGCTGCAGGGACATAATAGCTTCAGTCCGACGCTTCCTAAGTGGGAAAAACAACGACGACGACAGCAGCATTTCATGAGCTTCTGATCGAAAATGTTTTACCATTTTGCTTTAAACAACGAATCTAGCCAAATGATTCAATCATTTGACATGTTACTCAAGGTTTCTTCCTAATATTATTTTTAGGTTGCACATAACCATTAATTTGATACATGAACCAAGTAGCTAAGCAACACCTAGGACCACAAGAAAACCAGCAGAACGAATACCTTTAAGTATTTAATTGGTTGCAATTATAAAATATTTAAATTCACATCAATAAAACATTTTAAATACCATGTCACGAAGCCCACACGATGTTTCAGACGAGACAGGAGGGCCGACTCTTGGCGCTAAGGTGGACTGGTGACTTAGCTGACTTTTACCGTGTGCTGAGCTGAGCTTTCAGTCTTAGTTCTCAGTCTTCGCTGACCTTGATCTTTTGAGTTGCTGTTTCACTGCATGGTGCCGGGCAGGATGGAGGGAAAGGAGAAGGAAGCGGATTTGTTTTGTCCTGAGCTGTACATAATCTGCTGCAGCTGCGTATGTGCGTGCGTACGTGTGAATATGTATATGTCCATTAAACCTGCTGCCCTGAATGAATTTGCAGCTGACACAGAAAGACACTTGCCTGTCACGCCCTCCAGGTGGCCTTTTCTAACCCTTTGTCCTCACTCTGTCATGGTGCTTGCCGCACGACCTTGCAATTCGCCGTTTATGCGCCTTTTCTTCCTCCAGTCTGGTGGTTAACCTTTGGCGGGGCTAAGAACCCTTTCGAGGGTCCGATGGAATCTGCAGTTTCTTTCCTTGAGAAAAAAAAAACCATGCGTCAGCACATGCCCAGTGAGCTGGAAGGCTGTTTCAGAAAAGTCATGGTGCTTTGAACTTCAAGTGTCTGAAGACCACAGATTAAAGATTGCCACGCCAAACTGTGAGCCTCAGAGAACGGTGGTCCCCAACCTTTGTGGCACCGGGGACCGGTGCCCCTGTGTGAATCCAATGCCTGATGATCTGAGGCGGAGCTGAGGCGGTGATGCTGGCGCTGGGGAGCGGCTGCAGATACAGATGAAGCTTAATTCGCTCACCTGCCGTTCACCTCCTGCTGTGTGGCCTGGTTCCTAAGAGGCCAGGACCGATACCGGTCCATGGCCCGGGGGCTGAGGACCCCTGCTCTAGAGGACGGGCCTATACCCAGCACATCTTTGAACTCATGTCACCTAACACAGGGCATAGCACATATGGGCGTCCCGGTGCTATTCGTTAAGGTGCATATGCATAAAAATATAACTAGCATATATTAAAGCAATTTCAGACAAATTCTTTGTGAGCACATGCCAAAGTTTTGTTTCAAACAAGAAGGTACTTTCCAATAAGACCTGTTCAAAGGTATCTTTCCTGGTAGGTACATATTTTTCTTAGGAAGAAAGGTAGCTAGATAACATTGGTAGATTAGGTTCAAGAAATGAGCGTTTGGCGGACGGTAACTGAGTTCCTCTCAGGGCAGGTGGTCAGCCGTGCAAGCTGAGTCTAAGCTCGTCAGGAAATAGTTCAACCGTTATTGTCAGAAATGCTTGCTACTTCTCAGAAGAAACTGTTCTTTGCATCAGACAAGAAATTTCTAACCTAAGCTGCCTTACCTTTTGCTTGAGACAATTTTCTAAGAGTAAAAGTTGACAAACACTAATAATCATTATAAGGAGAACGATAGAAATTCCGGAGGGGAAAAGATCCCGGGTGGGTGTAGCCTCGGTGGGTGGATACGGAGGCGGCAAGGCATGGTCCGTGGTTCACCAGAACTGGAGTCGTGTAGACAGGCAGTGGATTTAGAGTGGGGTGGACCTCGAAACACAGAATACGTTTGGACTCGAGCCACTGAAGATGTCTAAACAGGGGTGGCACATGATCAGCCGACATCCTAATGAGCCCGAGCTGGCGCGGCGAGTAGGAGAGAGTAAAGGTCAGACCAGACTACACGCTTAGAGATGCCAAGATGCTCTCCAGGCAAGAAACAGTAAGGACCCGAGTGAGGCGGGTTGGGATGGCAAGGCGGGCTGACATCAGCATATCTTGCCAAGGACAAATGCAGGTTTTAATTCCCGTTATACAGAGAACGGAGTTTGTGAGCTCTGGTGAAGATGCTAGCCAACCGAAACGAAGAGACCGGCAGCGGGAGATGAGGGCAGACGACAGCCGGTTAAGTCGGGGCTCGGGAGGCTGAGGCTGGGTGAGTGGCGGGGAGGCGGTACCCCTGACGCATGGGAGTTAGCCGGTCCCCCTTGGCTCTTGCCTCATCGCCCCCGTATCGGATGGCCCTGGAAGATGGACGCTTTAATTTTTGCATTTATCATCCGGGCTATCCTAAACTTTGGCTCCCCCATCTCTCCCCTCCCCCCGCTGATGGACAGTCAGCTTGTGACAGAAACTGTTTCTATTTATCAGAGTCTCAGTAGGGGACGGGGGTCACGGAGTAGCAGGTGAAAGGGGACGAGGTGGTGAGAAATCAGTCACCGTCGTTCACACCTTCTCTTCACTCGTCACCGCCGCTTGACAGCCGTCATCTCGATAATGCCTCTAGTCCCAAGAGGCACCGATTCCGCCCGTGAAAGGAAGATGAAAGGAATGGACCGTGATGGTTGAATACAGAAATGAAAAGTAAACAGAAAGGATGGGGTAAGGAAGCAAGATACGGAAAAAGTGAACTCAGTCGGAGCTGGCGAGTCGCGCTCGGTGATGGGGTACCACAGCTTGCGGTCATCGAGGATGACGACGTCGGACCGGAGACTGAAGATGGCTAAGATGAGCTCTCTATGGAATCCACTTATTACCATTTTCAGGTATTAACCCACCGGTTCTTCAAGGTGTAGTTGATAGGGAGGGCATGAGTACGCACAGCGGAGATGCCGAGAGAGAGCGAAATTGCTACAGAGAGAGAAAAACAGTGGATGGCCGATGGAGAAGTAGAGTTGAGAGAGAGAGAGAGAGAGAGAGAGAGAGAGAGAGAGAGAGAGAGAGAGAGAGGGGCAGAGAAGAGGTTGGGATAGCGTCCTACAAAAATCTTGACTAAAACTCCCACTTTTTATTCGCGACCTCTGGGGCCGAACCGGCTTCGAGGGGGCGTGAATACGCCCAGCACGGCGTTCTCGGAGCGGCTCCCGCTCAGCTGGGGCGTCGCAGGGCTCCCCTCTTTCCTTCCCTGCTGCTCTCCTTTTGGGCGTTTCAGTGTTTACTAGCATCTCGACCAGGGAAGTCGAAGGAAGGGAAAGGCGAAACTCTAAGACGGCAATCTCACTTCCGTCAGGTCATCCATCGACAAACGTTGACTGAACAGCTAAAGCGTTACGCTGGGACATGGGGGCGAGCTAAGAAATTAAGACGTGCGCCCACTCTGAGGACGCTCAGAGACGGGCCCTCCGCAAGGGACGTGGCTGCCGGCTTGCGCAGGGGCCCTTTAGACAGACACCAGCCCCACCCCGCCTTCCCGGGGGGCCCTTCGCTCTCATCTCACACCCCTTTCCTCTAGCAGAGCTATGCGCCAGGCCGTGGTTTCGGAGTCACTTCCAAAGAGAAGAGGCCTCTTCGCCTCCTGGATTGACGACCGCATGACCACCAGCGGCGGGGCCGAGAGCCCGTGATTTCCACGATGGAAGTTTTTGTTCCGTTCAGGAAGAGATTGTCGTCTCAGGCCTACGGCGTCCCAGGGCTTCTGGGCCATTATCTTTTGGATACAGGCTGAAATCTTTATTTAAAGTCACATCGTTGATTTTACTTTATCTTTTTGCACAGTTCCTCACCCCCGTGGGCACACCCTTTGCTGTAATTCATTCAGTTCAACGAGGGGCAGGTTAAGAATCCGGGAGCAAAGCTTTCGGCCCAGGGTCTGGAGATGCAAAGGGAAATCTAGGGCTTCTTCTCTCAGGGAGCCCACAATCTAATTACAGGGGCCGAGGAGCAGGCGAGCCCCCAGCTAACTGAGAGCCACCTGTCAGGTGGCTAATCCCCGCCTCCCCGCGCCCCCAACAAGTTAACCAGTGAGGGGAAGTCGGGGCGCGGAGGTCCTCAGTGCGTTGGTGGTGGGAGGTGAACGGACTCCGCCGTGATCGGTGCCTCCATCGCCGAGAAGTGGGTGACAAACGTCCGCTTTTGGCCCAGTCGGCGCCACACAAACAGGCTTCTTTCTCGCAGACCGGCGCAGAGAACGCCGCTGCGAATTCTGCGAAACCGACAGGTGCTTCCTGTTGTTGTGACCCCGGGCTGCAGTGCTGCAGTGTGTGATTTCCACCAGGCTTTACTCGACGGGGCGCGGGCACTGTGGGAAACCAAGCGCCACTATGAATCAACTCCCCCTGTCGCAACGTCTCGTTCCCAGGGACCCATTTGTCTGTTGCGCGCGCCCGGGAGATCCTGGGAGAGGACACTGTCGTTTTTTTTTTCCCTCGCCCAGAACTAGAGTCTTAACGACGTCTGTGAAGCCGAGCCCGGATTCCTTAGCCCGGCATCCAGAGCCCGTCGTCATGTGCGCTCGCCCATCTCCGCAACGGGAGTTCTCCGCTGTCACCTTTCATGCTGTCTTTGCTACAGAAAAACCAACCACCACCACCAACAACAATGACCAGCCTCTCACTGAGCCCCCACCGTGACCTCCTCCATTCTCGGCTGTCTCTGCCAAACCCATCCGCCCAAATCTAACAAGCTCCGAGGGCCAGCTCTAGTGCCGCCCCCTAAAGGGAACCTCGCCTCGTCCCTCCATGGGGAAATGACACCTCTGCCTGCCGGCAACATCGATGACAGTCACCGGCATCGATTAGACACACACCGCGTGGCGGGCAGCGTGCTGCGTTCTCACTCACGTGCGCTCTCTCGGTGACTTGCCACAGCTTCTGGAAGAGGTCAGGGGACTGTTGCCATTTAGAGATGAGGACATCGAATGTCATCGTGATTGAGTCATGCCCATGCTCACACAATCGCCTGGGTGTGACGTCCTTTCTAGACTCCCAGGCCTGTCTTAAACAACACCACTATTCCATGGCCCGTGGCGTTTTCAAATGTGTAACTGTGTTATAGGTCTCCGGAGACGTGACCGATCATTCCAACTAGATTCTACCTGCATTCAGAGGCTGCAAGTGCCTCTCAGTCACCCTTTTATTCCCAGGGCCCAGCCCAACACATTGCTCATAACAGAGCTCGGTAAGTATCTGTCGAAGGCATGGCTACGTGGAGACTCCTGTTAGAGCTCCGGTCGTGGGCAGCAAGATTAACGTGGCGCCTGCCTCCGCCGGTTTTCACCAGGCTCTTGCCCACAGAATCGGGTCGGAGGAGCATCATCATTTGGTCGTGGCGTATCTGAGTCCACGAGTACGTGACGTGTCACAGAGGGTTCGACTGTACGCGCATCTCCAGTTCTTAGGCAGGAGGTCAGTGTCCTCAGCCGTGAACCCAGAGAACTGGGCACGATTAGCCAGCCGATGTGAGCTCCTTCCTCTCAGGAGCAGAGCGTGGGGTTCGCTTCAGCTCAGGACTTGCTGTCCTTTTAGGATCAGACAGGCCTCCGTAAGCTGAGCTGGGCAGCCCTGTGTTCTGAGTGCGAGGCCCAAGGGAGGGGGTGGAGGGAGGAGGATCGCGTGTCGCTTGCTTAGGTTTGGGGCCACTTTGCCCCTCCGTAAAAGCTCCCGGTTCTTTCCCTCACAATTCTTTCCAACGATTTCTAGTTTCAGAGCTCGAGAAAACAAAACGAAACAAAATAAAATAAATAAAAATAAAAACAAAACAAAACAGAAATACGACAGGGAATTTCTGGGTAATGGGGCCAGAGGAATATATCCTAATAGGGAAACTTTTTTTTATATGTGGCACCTAGAGGATTAAAATAGAACAAAGGCGCCCGTCTGGAGAAACAAGAAATGACATTAGCAAGTGGTTAAATTCATGGAACCCGAGGCTTTGTTTCATCATCACTCAGGGCCCGATGGGGTATTAGCAATACCTCGAATTGATGAAGTTCAGTTTTTCTGAGAAGTTCAAAACTTTTTGTTTCAGTTACCTCGTTTTTTTTTTCCCTCTCCAAACCACTATGAAATAGTCTGTTTCTTGTTTGATAAATGATGAGATTGCCATCTGTTGAGGTTAGATTAATTTCAACCATGGTGAAGATAAAACTAATTTCTAATTTTCTCACTTATCTGTCTTTTTCTGAAAAACTCATCTCTCTCATCTCGGTACCCATATTTCCTCATGTTGGTGACTTGTCTATTTCATACAAAGAATGGAATTATTCATTTTGGACTGAGCTCATTTTTGGCGCTTCGTTACTGCTACCCTTTATTGAGTACCTACTGTGCGCCAGGCACATTGCACGGGCATTCTATTGAGCACAAAACAGACAAAATCCTGGCTGTTGTTGTGATGCTTAAGTTCTGGTGCGGCGGACTGACGATAAGTAAATAAATAAATGAACATGTCGTGTAATGTCCCATGGCGATAAGTGTTACAAAGAAAAATAGTGCAGGTGAGTCAAGCATGACAAAGGCGGAGGGCAGAGGGTGCTTTTTGTAGGTGGGGAGGTCAAGAAAAGCCCCCATGAGAAGGTGACACTCGGCCAGAGACCTGGGTGGAGTGAGGGAGCGCGACATGGAGCTCTCTGGGGGAAGCGCTTTCCTGGGGAGCGAATGAGCTCAGCATCCCAGGGCCAGCGAGCAGGCTGCAGCCAGCGGGCCACCCAGAAGACGGAGGGGAGAGGCGCGGGGGGGGGGGGGGGCAAAGCAGTCAGGGTCCCACACTGGTCTCAGTGAGATGATGGCAGCTCGGTCGCAGGTGGCCGCCTTGGCTCTGGCGTTCGAAGTCGAAGTTCTTACCTTCCCGAACGATAATCCCGATCTCGGACAAGTTTCTGAGAAACTGGGCTCCGAAATTCCCAGACGGAACTCCGTAAAGCCTCAGGCGGCGTCCAAGGCTGGCGAGCCCTGCGGAAGCGTGAGAACCGAATCGCCGCCTTGGCCTCACGGATGTTTCCCTCCTGGACACGGCGGGCCCGGCGGCTTGGGCTCTGCTCCTGTTTCCTTAGTGGAAGGAGGCGTCGGGTTTCAGAGGACAGGTTTTGGGATTGCGAAGCTCTGGGTTCAGGAAGTTAGGGATTAATTTAGCAAATAATTTCTCTCCACCACCATTCCTTCATCTGTACACGGGGATGATGAGAGCTCCCTTACAGGGCTCTTATGAAGACCAAATTAGATAATACATGTACATCGCTCGGCCCAGAGCCCGGTACAGAGTGCTGGATGAATGGCATCATTCGTCAGAGTGGCCGTGGAGAGACGAAACCTCAGAGCACCCCACGCTGGGGCACCAGAGCTGGCACCTCGGGCAAGCACCCTTCTCTTGCTTGGCTAGTGAAACTGCTCCCTCATCAGGAGGCAGCTTAATGCTAACGTGGTAAGCACACTGACTTCAGACAGGCGGGCGGACCTGGCTTCTCATCGCAGTTCAGTCATTTGCTAATCGTGTGCCTGCAGCAAATGGCTTGACTTCTCTGAGCCTCGGTTTGCTGTCCGTAATACCACGAGTGCCGTTGGCTATTTAGGGATAAATGAGACGATTTATGCGAAGACCCCCAGCGCTTGGTTGGCGCCAGTTCTCCTCTGCCATTCTGTGAATGTTTTACCTCTGTGCCTAGCCGTCGGCACCATTCTGTGCAAGCTTTTGCCCCATGGCGGGAGGGGGGCGGGCCGAAAGTGTTACTAATCCCTCGAAACCCTCTGATCACGCATAAACTCATTTCCTGATCCTGCCACGTAAGCTTTGATGACCTGATCACACCCCGAGGACCACATTAAGGGTGTCACTCAAAGCTGTACTCACAATCAAAGTTCTGGATCAAGGCTTGCTTCTGCCCACACACCCTGGGGATGGCGCCCAACGGCAGGATGGAAGAGATAACGGACCCCCAGAGAGATGTCGCTCTCACACGGAGCCGCTTCCACAGTGGGAACGTCACTCCTGGAAAGGGGGAAAAAAAATTTGTAGTTTTACGGCCATTTTAGGTATGTGCGTATGTAAACTCGGCATCAAAAAAAAAATCCACATTGAAATCATAAAACATGCACAATTATATGTTTAAAGAAGTACATTTCTTATTGAAAGGATTAGCTTTTGACCAAAACAGTTCGAAATGTGTGGAACATCTTGTCAAATAAGCAGAACAGACATTAATTTGTAGACAATGAATCAAAACTTTCAAAAAAAATTTAGAAATTTCTACATACTTAAAAACTTTTTTTACTGGGAAAAAGTACAAATAAGCAATAAACATAAATGCAAAACTGTTATTATCCTACCTATACAGAGAAAATCATATTGGCAAATATTCCTTAGATACTTTTCCTGTATGGATTTACATATTTTTAAAACAACGATGACATTCTTCCATATAAATTGTCGCCCAACATAATTGAATTTCACTGTCTTTACTGTTGACTATTTAGCCTGTTTATAAACTTTTTGCTATAATAAACATCGCAGAGCAGGAATTACTGTAGAGAATAACTTAGAAAGGAAGAAAACGTAGAGGGGAAAAACAAACAAACAAAATTTATAGCGGACAAAACTGCTTAGCGTTATATAAAAATGAACAAAAATCATCCTTCGTGGTATGTCGAAAGTACCGCCACACACGCAGTCCCTGGGAATAATCATCTTTGGTCAAATTATCGTTGCGATCAAACTCTCATCTTAACTAACATGTTTTCCTCCAAGTGAATCACCTACTTTTTTATTTTTTCACTCATCCTGGCCTTCCTCCCATCTCTGTCCGTCCTGTGTGCTACGGTGCTTCTTTCTAGCCACTTCCTGCCAGCCCAAGCATCTCTTTTATCTCTTTCTGAGAACATCCGCCATGCTCATTTCTAGTTTTTGATTAATTCTGCCATCTGCTTTCTGCCCTCCTCCCTCCAGGCTGCTGAGCGCTACTGGAGAGAAATCATACAACTTGTTTCACTAGGAGTCACTAGGGGCGTTTGCCGTTTGGCCCGGACCGGCCTCCTTCCTGGGCCTCTGTCTTGTCCCTCATCTGATTCTTCACAGTCCGTTCATCTCGCCTGCTAATGGCACGGCCTGGGTTGCAATTCTCCATCTCAGGAAGCCTCAGATTCTCAGGGCGTAGAATAAGAATAATATTAGTTACTCTTGACGAGAAGAAGCAAGAATGGTATTTCTAAGGCACTCGTAGATGAGGAGGAAAGAGGTTTCCTCCTAAGAATTAAATTAGAAAATTCCCAAACAGTGGCAGTGACCGCGTCTATGTTCTGTAAACCAGAGCGTTGTCTGTCAGTGCGTGACTTAATGATGTGGAAATGGACAAAACTCCAACCACAAAGGCGGGAGGGCAGTGGCAGTAAACAGCCTGCAAACTGGGGACGTCCAGGGGATGAGGGAGGCTTGACAGACGGCAGATTCCCCCTTGAAGAGTCCCCAAGGCTCTGGGCCTCAGAGTCAGGGCTTTCGCTCACCCACCTGTGCTTTGATCAGGGGTGGGGACACCCAGCCTGGACGCCTTCTGTCCTTGCTCTTCCGGCCCTTTCTGCTTCCCAGCTTGATAGAAAGCCAGAAACTATCGGAGGCACTCAGTAAACTCATTTTATTTCTTAAATGTTCAATGAACATCTCCTATCCAGAGAACGACTTTCTCCTTTTCCATTAACGGCATTTTAACTCTGCCTAAAAACTTAGCCTCAACACTCCAGGCCCGAGCACGTTGTCTTTCTGCCACAAGCCACCCTCTCCGCCCCCCTAATCATGGGTAAGAAAAAGGAACGGATCCCCACAGCTCTGGGAATAACCTTATTCCAGGACTGAGGATTTCTGTCCCAATGCTGTCCTGACGTTCTATTTAGGATTTTTGGATTGAGATTCTTAAGTGAGGAAGGCCTACAGTTTTCTTTGGGCTATGACTGTTGGGTGTCATTTCCGGACTATTTCCATGCGAGAAATTGGAAGCGTTCCTTCTTTGCCTTTGCTCTGCAATAGCGCATTGGAATTCATTGGCCCTAAAGGGTGGGATTCTTCTGTGGAAACATCTGGATCTGCTGCTCTTTGGGAGAAGAGCTCTTTGCTCTTCTTCTCGATTTCTCCTAGGATTTGTTTAAATTCGATGACACGTCTAAAGTCCATTTTGAGAAATGATATCTTCCTAAAAATTATTAGTTCATCCAGATTTCCTAACTTATTTGACAAAACTAAATTAAGTCACCTCTTGAGATAAATTTACGTTCCTCTGCATCTGGAGTTAGCTTCCCTTGTTCCATATTTTGTATGTTTGTGCTTTCTCTCCTTTTCCTTGTTTAGTTAATAGTTCAACTATTTATTTTCAAAGAATTAGCTCTTGGATATATTTTTTTAATTCTGTATTTTTCTGTTTTTGCACCATCATTGTAGGCTTTTATTGTTATTAATTACAGATTTCTGCTTTTCAAAGGTTTCTTTTGTTTTATTTCTAATTTCTTACACGGGTGCTTAATTTATTGTTTATTCTAACTTTTTAATTAATACAATCATTTAAAGCCATGCATTAATTTCAGTGAGATTCCATGGGTTCTGACATGTCATTTTAATTTTCATAGTTTTTAGGTATTATTTTGCTTTTTTTTGTTTTGTTTTCCTTTTAGATCCAAATGTTACTTAAGCATTTGAAAATTTCCAAGGAGTAGGAGTGTTTTATTATCTGTTTTGTCATTTCTAGTTTTATTGAATGTGATCAAATGTTATCATTCATGTGGTTCTACTTATTGAACTATAATTAAGATTTTTCTCTGTGGCCTAAAATATGTCCAATTGTGAATGTTCCAAGGACACTTGAAAAAATGTAACCTCTGTGTCAGGGTACAGAGTTTGATATCTTAGATCTACCAAGTTAATTATATTTTTAGGACTCCTCTATCCTCGTTTACCTCTTGTGCCCTTCATGTGGCAAGGACTATACCAATTATTTCTGTGTATTCATTCTCTTTATTTCTCCCATAATGTTTCTTGTGAAATTCAAACACTTATGATTATAAAATAGCCTTCTTATACTCATTTAATGCTCTCTGCTGTGACGTCAACCCTGTTAATAGTAAGTTTGTGATTCCTGATTTCTTTATGTTTGCACATTCCTGATATAGCTTTTCTATTCTTGTAACTTTAAACTTTCAGAATCACTATTTTTTCGTGTATATAACAGAGTTGTGTTATGGATTTTGCTCCACTCTGAAGTTGTATTTTTTTAAATAGGCAAGTTTAGGTTGTTTACATTTATTCGTATAAAATGTTCGATCTTAGTTTTGTTATACTGTTTTGTTATGCTTTCTGATTCGTAACTTTTTCAAATATTTCACTGTATGATTTAGTTTGATTCATTGTAGTTGTGTATATGTGCTTCGATGATTTGGAAAATTTGAATTTTTGTTTTGGGTTACCATGATACTGTTACATAATGTTCTTAATCATCTGTTTCTTTAGATCATCTATTGACTCATTACTATATTTCTTTTCTCCTTTTTCTTCCTTTTCTTAAACACCAGATTTGAGTTGCTTATATTCTTTCTCAGTCTTGAAATACGTTTACCCTCAGCGATAGATAGGAATATCATATTTACAGAAAACAGCACTTTCTCTTTTCCTCCCAAATTCCGTTACAGCGTTTTTAAACCGGGAGGCTTTACACCGTTCACGTGACCGTGACCTCTGTGTATGTTGCTTCCTGAGACGTACGCTTAGTTCAGGGCTTGTTGCCACTTTTTTTGCAGCAGTTTTCCCAATTCATCTGAACTATGGTGATTTATTTCCAGCCTCATGCATATAACGAATGGTTCTGAATGAATGAGAACGAAGGGCTAGGTTCGTTCTCCTTCAGCCTTGGACCAGTGCTGCTCCTCAGCATCTGGCTTCACACCGCCCTGCTCTCCGAAGGGTCTGGCATTTCACGAACTTGGCGCCACTGCGACTCCTCTTGGCGGGAGCACGGGACGCAGGCGGGGGCGCGGCGCGGTCCTCCCGCCAGCAGGGGGCGCTGCGGCGAGCGTCCTCTGCGCAGGCGCGCCTCTCTCGCCGCCGCGCGCCTCTCTCGCCGCCGCACGCGCCCCCTGACCCCGCGCCGGCGCGCGCTGCGGACTCGGCGTAGGGGTTGGCGCGGCCGCCGTCGACGGTCCCGGGCGTCCGCCGAGCGCGCCCAGCCGGCCCTGTCCGCGGCCCATGGGAGAGTCGGCCGGGCGGGCCGGGTGAGTGGCGCCCCGCGGGGGCGGGCGGGGGGCTGGGGCCGAGGGCCGGGGCGGGCCCATCCCCGGGGGCCTCGGACGCGAGGCCGTGGCCCTGCGCCGCGCCGCGTTGGGGCCAGAGGTCCCAGCGACCCTCGGCGTTGGCTTCCGCGCCCGCCGCCACCCCCCTTTACCTGCCTCGGGTCTCCGGGGCCTCGCACTCCTCCCCCCGTTCTTCCGTCCCCCCCATCTGTCTCTGTCTCTTCGCGACCCGAGGACAGTTTTCTCTCCTTGGTCACGTTTAGAAAAAGTTGCTCGGTTGCCAGACCCCGGTAGCCAGGCCTGTGCCACCTGTGTACCAGCACCCCTGCGCCCCTCCGAGGCCCACGGCGCGGGGAGCAGAGGAGCTGCTTCGGTCCCGAACCGCGGAACCCCACGAGCGGGTACCTCTCAAAGATGAGGGCTTTGCCCGGGCAGCTGCAGGAGGACACGACTCCGGCATTACCTCGGTCCGTGCCCTTTCGACGCCTGTTTTAGCGCTGGTGTCTAGTCACCTAGCGTTTTTTGAGCAGCTCCTTTCGCCCAGACTATGTGTTATAAACGGCAGGTGCGAGATAAATGGGGTTCTGTTCCTGCTCTCGAGGGGAACAGCCATAAAACCCTTGTCTGGGTTGATCCGAGGGACCGGAGTGGGGTCTGGAAAGGCTTCCAGGAGGGAGTGATGCTTATAACTCAGGCTCGGGGTGTTTTTGTTAGATGTGCAAGGTGGGGAAAAGGGTCCCTGCAGAAATAAGTGTGAAGGTGTCAGAGGTGAAACACCGTGGTCGCATTGCGGAGAGTGCAGGTAAGGCAGAGAGAGGTTTGAGGAGAGGCGGTCAGGGCAGATCAGGAAGGTTCTCAGAGAAGTCCGCAAAGGAGAGCCCTCGGAGGTACTTATTGCTAGAACCAGGCGAATGGGTGGGAAGTATCTTCTGGATAAGGGGAAAATCCTGCGAAAATTGTGCGTACACACAGGGAGCTGAGGGCTCTATCTCCCAGCACCAGGTGGAGTTTTCAAAGGATGCAGTTCAGTTTCCATGTTTTCATGGGATAAAGACTGCAGACATTTTGATTATAACAAGGATATTTAGGGAATATGGGGTAAGAAATCAGGAACTTAAACCGAAGGCGTTTTATTTTTAGAATTTCGTTAAGAAACGTGCTGATGCTGTACAGTTTAGAGTGGATTGTGAGATACACAAAAATATAATGGGATGTGGTAAAGGCGCTAACAGTGAAGACTAAAACAACCCTTTATGGAAAGTAAGAATTCAGGGAGAATTGCTGTGCATCCCCAAATGTAACTGTTTAAAGTGGATTTCTTTTCACCTGGTTTGTTTTAAATTACCTTCAGGGAACAGATTAGCCAGGGCTAGTAACCCCTCAAGTCTCATAATAGTAAATCATGAGGGATATCCTATTATTATGTATGCACCTAAATTGCAGGTGATTCTGCGGACTTTCTTTAGAATACACTCCGGCCTGTGGTATTTTGGTAATAGTAGAGTCTGTGGGAATGGGTGGAAACACCGAACTGTGACACAGTGTCAGAGGTGGAGGTATAGGGACAAGCATTACAAATCTGACAGGCAGATGCCTTTTATCACCTGTATTTTTTGTGGACATCAGGACGCACTGCCCCTCATAGCCTCTTCCTTCCTGTTCCCTTGTGTCTGTGTAGACTTCCTGCAGTCTTTTGGCTTCGTTTTCACTTTATGGCAGTGGTCCCCAACCTTTGTGGCACCAGGGACTGGTGCTCCTATGCGAATCTATTGTCTGAGGACCTGAGGTGGAGCTGAGGCGGTGATGCTAGCCCTGGGCAGTGGCTGCAAATACAGATGAAGCTTCACTTGCTCTCCTGCTGCTCACCTGCCGTGTGGCCCAGGCCCTAACAGGCCAGGACCAGTGCCAGTCCGCAGCCCAGGGCTTGGGGACCCTTGTTTTATGGTACAGAAATACCTACTTAGTGATAAGAAGGTCTCATCTTACCAGGCTTGCTTCTTTAGGTGCTCAGAGCTCATGTGACTCATTAGTTGTATGGTTGCAATATTTTTTCTCCCATTAATTATAGTGCATTATTTAAAGCTTACTGTACATACTTACAGATCCCTCTTACCGTAAGTTATGTTCATAAGAAGCAGATCTTACCGTTTCATAACACTGTGATTTAAGTAGGTGCATCAACATTTTCCATCCATTCGGATACATTTAGAAAATACTTATACAGCGCTCAGTGTTCCAAGCGTGGCGCTCAGCTGGAGATACAAAGATGAAGACAAGACAGCCTTTACCTCTAAGGGGCTTAAGATATGATAGGAGACAGATGTGTCAGCCATTTGGGGGCAGAACGTGTGAAAGTCACTCCCCTCCACTGTGTTCAGAGGGAATGGGAACAGATCGGAGACAGTGTTATGTGGGGGCAGCAGTCACCAAAGGCTCCAGAGATGCTCTTGAAAGGTGAGTAGGTGGGGCGTCCCTAAGACGACGCCTTCCACGTTCTTTGCCTGTTGCGAGTGTTTAAAAAAAGTCGTTTGGCGGCTTAGGTAGTCGTTAAAAGTCATTTTTCTGGCAGAACCACGTTCCCTGTGTTTCTTCTTAAATGGAGCATATATGAAGGATGTGTGGCTGATCGAGAGGTGTCACAATAAACAAGTAAATAGGTATTTTAAATTATAAAAATCAGCTATTTGTATTTGCATTTGATCCTGGCATCTTATGGTACATCAAATGTTAGAAAGTGCTACTTTTTATTACCTGGCACGAGACTTCATGAAATAAATGTGATATATCATGTCAGTAACATCTCACATGAATTAAGTTCAGGTCTGGGCCTTCTCGTCAAGGCACTCGTTATGTTCCACTGGTAGTAATGGGAGAATGAGAGAATCGGTTATGGTATATTTATAAGTGCTTAAAACAGCTAAATTAAAAACATCCACATCTTTTAAGTAATAGATGCAATAAAGCTATGTAAAGAAAATTATATAAAAGGAAAAAAGCAGGGAATTAACGAGGATGGGATTCAGGCTCACCCATGGGCCGGAGAAACACTTGAGTGGGATGGGGGTGGGTCGGATGGGTTGGGTGTGGTGGCTTCTTGTCCAAATCCGGTCTCTCATTTTGGGTGGTAAAGTCACTTTGTACCATTATAGCGATTAAAAGCAGGCCATTCGTGCGTGTCTGGATGACGAGTGTGTAATTGCTGTGATTAAATGCAGTCCCGTGAATTCGAAGTTCCCTGAAAACGAAGGTGAAGAAAGCTCTTTGCTGTGGTGCAGAGATCTGATTTCAAGCACTTGTTGCAGAAAACTAGCAGATGGTCGTAACGGGACGTCCGTTTCAGACACAGGTTTCGAGAACAGAAGCAAGGAACTTGTAACGTAAGATTTTGCTGCGCAACGATTTCCGAAGCTTGCAGATCAAGGCAAATCCAATGGAATTTTCAACAAACCATCTTTAGTTTAGAAATGGAATCAGGAAATATGGTCTCGTGAAAACTAGTTAATTCAGCGATGAAATCTTTTTTAATGCTGGATTCGTAGATGAAAGAGCTCTGTGGGAGGCAGAGATGCTTGACACTGCTTGATTTTTTTAACCCAAAAATTTGGAAAAGTGTTTCTAGGAGAGTGTACTCTCCTGGGTAGGGAGAGGTACGAGAGTTAGCACCCCGTTACCTCACCCCCTCTCCCCTCCCTTTTACCTGTTCGTGTGTGCGTGATGTCACATGGACATAACATACAAATTGCCATTTTCACCTTAAGTGTGCAATACCATGGCCTTGAGTACATTCGCACAGTGTGACCATAACCGCCATCCGTCTCAGAACCTTTGCCTACTGTGACTTTCCAGTGAACCCGTGGGCACTGTGCAGGTTCACTGGTGAGTCATGTGGCTGAACTCGATTATTAGTATTTCAGCAAATGTTTATTAAATGCCTACTCTGTGCCAGAAATCGGAGATGCAGAAACGAAGAAGTTAGTCTCCCTTCATAGTATAGCAGGCATGTGCTCAACCCTTTGACGCTGACAACTATAAACACCTTTGATGAAGTTCTCAAATTCCTTATGAAGCCATATTGGGAGAGGTAACGTGGAGTTTGAATTGCAAACAAATTTTGATAATTTATGTTTGTAATTTCCCAGAAAACTTCATGTACATTCATTTCACAGAATGTGTTAGGCTTCCCTTGCTTTTATAAGAATAAAGAAAAATAAAGCAAATGAACCCATAGTTTTTACTAGGTTTTGATTTTGTGACCAATGAGATGAAGAGGACTCAAAAAATTGAGCTAGGTTAGATAAAAGATGCACGGTCGTTTCTGAAGCAGTTTCTTTGAGAACCACAGTATTAAGCTGGATAGTCACCATTGTTTTTCTTGCTGTTGCTCCATTTGAGGTTTTCAGACTAAAATTACAGTTGAAGGATATCTTATTTAAATTGAAACTCGTTTTGAGCACAAGGTAGGCTGGGCGAAGGGTGCGTGAAGCTTCGGAAGCCCTTTGGCGCAGAGCTCTTCCTTCTGGCCGAAGTCCCTGTTGGCCAGAAAATTCTGAAAAGCTGGATTGTGTGGGGTTTGCAGACAGCGCATGAGCTGTGCAGCTGGCCCGGCTTCCTCTGCAGCCCTGGGGCAGACAGTGACCTTGGTCTGGGGCTGGAGCAGTGAACTCCACAACCTGGGTCTAGGTGTTGATGGGGTTTACGGCGGCGTGGATTAAAGCAGGTTCTGGAAGTAGACCCCAGGGAGATTCCCTGTAAAACTCAGAAGATGTCGTATTTCAGCCACGCTTAGTTAAGAAACGGAGTTCCTTACTTCTTGTTCATTTAGCTTCAGTGACCCCAGCTTAATGTGACAAGATGTTGCCACGTTCCTGAATAAAATGTTCACTTCGTCTGGCACTGAATGCAGTGGACACTTATTTCCCTGTTGGATGTGCTGTCTGGCACATTCTCTCTGCGCTGCGAGCTGAGCTGGTGAGTTGCAGAGAAGCCTGAATGAGGCGTGCCTCGACGTCGGGCGGGCCTTTGGGGCAGTCAGCGGTCACGCACCCTGCTGCTGTGCCACCTCGGGGGCCGAGGGCTGGCGCGTTCCGGTAATCCGAGGGTGCAGATGTTAAGAGGCAGGGGCAGCTCAGTGGGGCACTGACTTCAGGCAGAGCGCACCGCTGCCTGAAACCGGAACAGCTGTGCTCGGGGTCGGAGCTGGTGTCCACCCCGTCTCCCCCACCCCACACGAGGCGGAGCCAAGGTCAGTCCAGGTGTTGGGGCGGCAGGGCCTTAGAACCCCAGTCATACAGAAGGCTGGAGAAGTAAGCGTACACCAGAGGGAATTTCGTCCTGCGTCAGACATAACCCTGGGGGGAAATTAAATATTTTCCTTGTCCATATGGCCTGCTCGTCCTCAGACACAGGTGGAACAGGATTTTTCCAACAGTTTCCATGGCAAAACACTGTCTGGGCCTGGGAACTGACAGGCTTTGGGGATGTGTCCATAAATCGGAAGCTCCCTGTGTAAGCATTGCCTTGCAATTTAGGGATTTCAATCAAAATTTTTTTTCTTTCCATCTGTGAGAAAGAGATTGATTTCTTATTTTGAGAAGCGGGCCATGTTGTGGGTTCCAGAATGTTAAAGGTGGCAGTCGGGATTCCTGGCAGGGGTGGTGAGGGTCACCTACCTGGCTTTGAAATGGGCCTCCCTAGCCATCTGTAGCCTGTGCTGGCCTCTGGGGCCAGACAGGTGTGAACGGTCACGTTGTCGTCTTACATTCTACAGGGATGTTTCGTTTGGATCATTCACTAGATCGCTGGCTGTCTCTTGGTAGTCAGTGACATTAAAGGTTACCAGTTTCTCTTTGGTAGGATGCGAGGTCAGGTTGTTCAAGAACTAACCCTCTACTCTCCCCGCAGTAAGCGATCAAAATATGGCATCTGTGAGGTCATTTCTGGTTTTAATTTCTAGGCACGTTTAAATTTTCTTTATGAAAGGGTGGCTGATTTTGCTAAATGAACCTGCAGTTGGTGTTTTTTGTGAGGCTTCTACTGTTCACTGCTGAGACAAAGCGGGGCTTTAATCGGATGTTTGTGAGCAATAGCTGAACCTGGATCTGCCACTTTTGGCTCATCGCGTGCTGCAGAGCCTGCCAGCTTCACTCCGAATTACTTGGCCACATGACCTACGGACAGGAAGGTTAATTCTCGGGCTTTAATTTTAAAACAACACACGGGTGTGGCTTCGCGCGTCAGCGGGGGCGCCGCTTGGAGGCAGCGGGCATTTTGGCTTCCGTCGCCGAAGGTTCCTGGCCTGGGCACCTCCCCAAATGCGTTTTACCTCTAAAATTCCATGATACTGAGGTATTTCCACACCAGAAGCTTTGAACATTTTGCGTTCTTTAAACCTCACCCTCCCCCTTTTATTTCAGCGTTAAACCGAAAAGATGTCCCTGTACGATGACCTGGGAGTGGAGACCAGCGACTCGAAGACGGAAGGCTGGTCCAAGAACTTCAAACTGCTGCAGTCTCAGCTGCAGGTGAAGAAGGCGGCCCTCACCCAGGCGAAGGTGAGCTCAGCCCCAGGGAGACGCGGCAGTCCCTGGGCGGCTTGCTCTCCTGCCCGCTCGTGGACTCTGCAGGGTCGCACTTGATGGGGGGGCAGGCGCTCGGTGGAGAGGAGTAAGGGGCGCAAGGTCACTTTGCTTCTCCGGACTCCTGGGGGCGGACGGAGCTGTTTCGGAGATTCCGGTGGGGAAAAGCGGTGCTCAGTTTCCAGCAGCGACACAGGTTTGCAAACCCCGTGTGTCCGACCTCGCGGACTTGGTCCAAATGCTGCTTCAGCGGCCTGGTCCTGATCAGCTGGTGAATCCTGGTTCTGGCTCGGGGCCCCGGAGCCTGTGCTCTGGGTGGCACTCCTGCTGTTCATTGTGGGTGGCGTGGGGTCAGCTCTGGGAGGAAGGAGGCCCCGCGGTAGTCACTAAGCTGTGGTGACGCACGTGTACCACCGACTGTGCGGGTGGTGGCTAGTGTGTCCGGCGGCCGCAGGCTGGGGTTCGTTTTTGTTCCAGTTACGCACGTGTTGGGCTTTGGCAACACTCTCGAGATTGTTCAGCATGCAGAACATTAAACACGTAGCTGTCCACGGGGCATTTGATATTAAAACGTTACTGTCGAGTACTTCTAGGGAGGAGAGTGGCGGTACGGGTTGCTTACTGTTTTAAGGGCCGCTGGGGTTGGGAGTGTGCGTCCCCAGTGGAGGCTGTGCCCCTAGACCCTCGATGGGGCGAATGTGGGTCCTAAGGAGATGGGAAAAACATGCTTTTTTTTTTAAAAAAATGTATAAAGCACCGATACGCATAAAGAACACGAGAGGTATATAATGTATCTAGGACTGAAATTCTATGGATGAGGAAAATGTATGGAAAGGTTCCTTGGGGAAGGCTATAGAGGAAGGAAAAAGAAGTTGAGAAAAATTGCTTTAGAGCTACATACTGAAATATTTACTGATAAAATGTTGTGATTTCTGGGGTTTACTTTAGAACGATCCCATCGGGGAGAGGAGAGCTAGGGGTGCATATGAAACCGAACTGGCCATGAGTTGATAGACTTAAGAGTCCTTTAATCTCTTCTCTTTATGTTTGTGTTTGAAATTTCCCATAGTAAATGGTCTTCAAAGTTGACATTATGTATCTTCCCCGTCCCTACGGCATCAGCAGGTACTTACGGTGAAGCGCTGACATGTGGCCGCTCAGGGCCAGAAGAGGTCCTGGGGCCGGGGTGGGGGTGGGGGGACCCCGCAGAGCGGCCTGTCTTAACGGTGCAGTCTCATTAGAGGTTCTCTCTTGTTCAAGTTCATCATTACCAGGTTGAGATTTTTTTATGTATTTCTTTTTAAAGAGACAGAATTTTGTCTTTTTAAAACAAGCTTTCATCCCATATGAAAGGATTATTAGTAAAACGTCTGGTTTTTCCTTTTAATTTTTTTAAATTGGTTTAAGTGTTTAAATCTTTGTAAGTTTCATGTACCTTTTGATTTGCATGTAAGTGTATAAGGTTTTATATTCCAAACAATACAGTTTCATGTATTTTATTCTCGAAGACCTGCTCTTTTGTGAAATGACTGGCTCCGAGGAGCAATTCTCACGCATAAACTCAGGTGTCGCATGGATGTTATTCGTGGGCAATCTTAGTTCAGTGGAAGATAGCAGAACAGAAAGTAGAAGTCCAAATATTCTAGAGATAAACAGATCGAAATTGCTTGCGATAATTCTTTATTCCCAGTTTAAAAATTGTCAGCTTCATGGATCAATGCGGTCACTTTTTAAAATTCTCAGTAATCTGTTTATTCCTGCCCAGGGTACTTCAGGATCACTTTCTCCGTCCAGCTAGTGCATAATTATGAGCTATAGGTTGAAAACCGACTTTTATAAAATACAATTGAGAAAAATCCTTCCAGAAAATAAATATATTAAAAAGTCAAATAAAATGTAAGGGAGCACACGCTGATATTCCATACAGTCATTTTACTCAGATGAGAAGAGTTGCGTGCTGGTAAGCAAGGACTCACGTTTCATGTGAAGTCAGGGCGCTCGGACGCCCTCCCCGGTACTGCTGCTTCAGTCCGTTCAAGTTACGTTTATCATCTTTTCATTTGTCTAAATAGATTAATTTCAGCGACTAGGAAATCTCTTGAGATTTCAAATATATATATTTTTAATTGGTCAAAATGAAAAGTTGCCTGTGAAATCACGTCTGCCGACTTTCTCACATCTTTTGCGATTGCCGTGTAAAGCTGATGTGTTTTTCTTGAAGGGGAGCGAAGGTGCATTTCGTTGACTCTCAGGCTGGTTAATGTACTGATTACTCAGTCCCGGGCTGGCCTAACCAAAACCGGAAAGGTATGTGCTAGAGGAAGCGTTACCTGCAGTTGAAAGATGGGGCTGCAGTTTCCTCTGTATCTCCATTTAAAAGATGGAGAGAGACTAGAAACAAAATAATAGAAAAGTATAATTTTGACAATTCACTCCATTCATTGTCCGTTAAACCTTGGTATTCACCTTGCGACTTGTATATTTAATGATTGGATTAAATTTGTTTGCTTAAAATTATAAGTACTGTTAAATTCAAGAGAAATGGCTTGCTTTGAGCCTGTTGTGATAACTATGAAAATGTTAACACCTTAAATTGTAAGGCAGGGATTAAACTGTACAGAAGGTCAAGAGGTCACCCTGTACCTATCTGTCACGCTTAGCATTACGACCACACAGCTTGAGACCACACAGCTTGACCGGTGGCCTGCTGGGGTGAGGCCGGAGGAGGCACAGCGCCCCCCACCAAAATAAAAGCACTCACCTAAAATCAAGGTTTAGCTTGAGTTTTCAGGAGTTGCAGGGTGTAGAGGAATGAGTGAAGCTAAACCACCAGGAAGTTATCAGACAGATCTAGAATGAGCAGCATTTTACAAGACGCGTCAGAGGAGAAAAGGAGGGGAAGACGGAGGTGCCGGTGGCAGCGGTGGTGGTGACAGGGAGACTTGAAAACCAAGTGCCTCGTGGGCTTTGGCAGGGCCCTGGTTCGGAGTGAAACCGGCTGTTTAAAAGACACTGAGGGGACGGCCTGGAGAATCCGCACATGAATCAGTTCCTGATACCGGCAGTGATCGCTTTTATTGGCTGTGGAAATAGCGTGGTTGTGTAAGAGCATTTCCGTGATTTCAGGAGATGATGGATGAAGCCCTGGCATCCTCAGCTCTCTTTCAAGTGGCCCTGCACTCAAGGGGAAAGTGTTGACAGCGGTCGGTGGTCTGCGAATGGTCATGGCTATCTTGTTAAAAAATGTTTTTTTGTAGTTTCAAAATAAAAGAGGTCGGGCAGGGTTTTATATTCCACTGGGGAGGAAAAATACCCTAATTCTCAAGTGTCTTGCCCAGGACATAAGACACGCCCATTCCTTGTGGAAGAGCCACATCAGTCGAAGTGTCCCGTGCTGTTCCAGATGCGCCCTCCTGCTCAGAGGGGGATCCTGGCGGGAGCTAGTTTCACGTGGGAGTTTACATTACAGCGACCAAGTTTACTATAAAACTTGCACAAAATAGAGGAGATTTGTGTTGTAGAAAAAGGCTAATGAAACTAGTATGTGGTTAGAGGAATGGAATGAATTAAAAGGCTGTTTTAAGGTCACGGTTTTCTCATCTCTGAAAGGTTGGTTTTGTTACAGAGACCAAAAAAATAAAAAAAGTTTTGTCACCAACAGTACGAATTTTAATTTGAAGCTTCGGTTCACTTCTCCTGTTTTTCAATGATTTTAGAGCCAGAGGACAAAACAAAGCACAGTCCTCGCCCCGGTAATCGACCTAAAGCGAGGCGGCTCTTCAGACGACCGGCAGGTCGTGGACACCCCGCCGCACGTAGCCGCCGGCCTCAAGGTGAGTGTGACACTCTGACACGCAGTCTCCGCGGCAGGCCTTCCCAGTCTCAGCACTGTCATTTTCAACTTAGTTTTTATTTGTTTTATCAAGTTTAAAACATTTAGCTACTTGAAATAGCAGATCAGAAAGTGGAGATGTGTGAAAAGAAAAACGATTTTTGCCATCGTAAAGAATTTTAATAGTTGTTGTTTTATGGTGAATTAAAATAGAGAAATGGGTTAATAAAGACAGTTCTACCACCCCACCCTTTATTTTCCCAGTGATTTTAAATGAGCTTAAAAACAAAACAGCCATGGACGACTGTGAATAGGTCAGTGAGGATAAGGAAGAGCCGGAAAGGGCATAATTCAAAATTCACAAGCTGTACAAAGTGGGGGCAGGTGAATCAGACAGACACCGTAGGCGTGCTCACACCCACTCTTCAGGTGTGCGTTCGTTCTTCCGTCGACGGCATTCAGGTGTTCTGACCCTTTAACCACCACCGCACACACACGTACTGCTCCATGAGAAGTGACCCAGGGTCAGCGATGGAATGTGCTGTTGCTGCGGACTTCTCACTAAGGCACTCCCAGCCCGCGTCCCCCGACCGGGGGAGGCCCAGACGGGCCCAGGCGCAGTCCCCCCCCACCCCATTTCTCTGTCCTCACAGCCGTGACCGTCCTGGGCGGGACTCCGTGTGCTGCCCGCCTCGCGGCCGCTCTCAGGCAGACACTGCTGAAGCTCTCGCTGGTGTTTCTTGGCCGGAGGACCTGGCACTGCTCCTGCTAGCAGTCTCGAGAGGCACCCACAGTGGAGGTGTTTTTTGGAGATTCTTAGTCATTTAACATTTTTTTCCCATAAATTCTCCACCCAACTTTTTCTCAAAACTGGCCCATCATCTTCTGTTATTGTATTTCAACTCTGGAACCTGTGAGGTAGCTGTGCTAAAATTTAATTAGGCATTTTCCCTCTTGTTAATAGTTTTCATGACCAGTTTTTGATTATGAAGTTCCTATCAGGTGAATGCACCATATTTTGCACAAGTGTTCCCTAACTGTAGAACCGTCTAGATCTGCTTTACTGTTGTCATTATTTACAGCTCCCTGCATCTCTCCAGAGAGCGCTCTGTGCATGTAAAACTATTTTCTCAGGCTGGCTTTCCTGAGGTGGCAGTAAGGGGTCAGACATTTTTATTGGCAATTGATTTCAGTGCAGACTTGTTTCTAGCATAGTCGCTTCAGTACGTAATGCCACCTGCAATATGTGAGTGTTTTAGGGTCACCCACCTTCTCTACCATTAGGGTATTAACATTTTAATTTTTAAAAATTGAACGAACTGCTTTATTCTTTAGAGCATTTAGAGAACGATGGCTCATCGTTAAACTTAGCAGGGTAGCAAGGTTTATACGGTAAACGATGTTTGCTTTCAAATTTTGAAATGACAGAGAATTAACTTTCATAGTGACAGTTCTTTCTCTCAGGAACTTCGTGGTAATAGTTCCCTCATCCGTAAAATAGGAGGCAGGTAGATGGCCACCAAGGCTCCTCCCAGCCCTCATCGTCTTTGACCCTAGTTCTATGAATAAGATCTTAAGACATGAGGATGACACTTACTGTGGCCCGTTTACCTTCCTCAGGATCCTGTACCCAGTGGATTTTCTGCGGGAGAAGTTCTGATTCCCTTAGCCGACGAATACGACCCTATGTTTCCTAATGATTATGAGAAGGTCGTGAAGCGCCAAAGAGAGGAGCGACAGAGACAGCGAGAGCTGGAAAGACAGAAAGAAATAGAAGAGAGAGAAAAGTAAGGCCCCTTTGGACGCGGGGACAGCGCGCGTTTGAATCCCTCAGGAGAGCGTTAGCGAGTGGACGTCAGGGCTGTCCTTACGGCCGCGGTTGCTGTTCACGGGTGATCTGAGCAATGGCCGCAAGAAACCAGATTGTTTTAGAGCATTTGTAGTAGAGCAAATTCCATATGCAGATGAAGAAAACTTAAAGTATACGTTTTGGGTGAGTTGTGAGAACAGTGACTTAGAATCCCAATGTTGAGTAATAGTTTTTCTCCCTGTGCTATGAGGGAATCGTTTTCTTGCTCCTTAATACTCATAGACCTGTTAAATCTGCTCGGTTCATCATCTGGATTTTTCTTGCACTTTGTCTGCTTTAGTCTTCAACCAGTCGTTTGCACACACACCCCTCCTCCCGTTCATAGTTTGCTGTGGAAGGGAGGATCCGGATGTTTGCAGCCAAGAGAAAGTCAGGACGACATCCCTGGGTTCGCATCTCTAAGTTGGTTTCTTCCGTGATGACGGGTTCCTTATGATCACAGGAGGCGTAAAGACCGACATGAGGCCAGTGGGTTTTCAAGGCGACCAGACCCGGATTCCGATGAAGACGAAGATTACGAGCGCGAGAGGAGGAAAAGAAGTAAGGCGTGACCGTGAGCGCTGTGTTCCAAACTCGGGGCGCTTCCGCTGTTTGCTTTTCGTAGTTGGTGTGATAGGCCGGGCGGCAGCGACGAGGTCCTTTCCTGTCCGGAGCCCCGGCAGCCGCGCGTGCGCACAGCGCTGACCGGTGTCGCGTTTCCACACGTGCCCTCTGCGCTCCCCACCCGTCCACCCTTTCGTAACCGGATGCTTTCCGTGACCTGCCGCGCTGCCGCACTCACCCAGGCACTGTGTCCAGCCGCGTTTCTGTTGAGCTCGTTTCCAGAACGTGGGCCCGAACGTGCGTGGCTTGAGGAAGCCACTGAGCTTCCCTGGACACTGGCCTCTCTGTGTCATCGGAGAGCAGGAGGATGAGAGTTTGAACTAGTTACTTCGTAAGGCCCCGTCCAGCGCTGGAACTTTACAAGCGGAATTGTAATTGGGATGGAGCCAAACCCTTGGCGGCCACGAGGCGGTCAAGTCGTGTTCGTTCTTGAGAGGCTGGAATGCTGCTTTTTTTAGCTTTTGTTTTCATTGGGATTTGCTTGATTTAGTCGGCCAGTTTGGTTGCAGATGGAGATTTAAGAGAGAATTTAAATCTCGTACTTGTCTGCTGGGTACCAGGCACTGCTCCAAGCGCTTCCTCCCTCAGGTTCTCCTGATGCTGCGCTGTGGCCTGGAGGGGGCTCTGACCATCCCGTTTTCAGGGCGAGAAGTCCGAGTCGCCGGGAAGCGCTTCAGAATGCAGGTCCACCGTTAACCTTATCCACAATCTCGGTCTGCCTGAAACCTCATTATAATGTGGCCATCTGTAAACCTAAGACCTGAGAATAATGTTAGGAAGCTGGAGTGTGTTTCCACATATGTGAACTCTGTTTCGTGACCAACAGTTTGACGAGCCTGGTCTACCCAGGCATATAGCCGAGGCTGATTCAGGTTTTAATCTAAATTTCAAAATACTAATCGAGTTGGAAAGAAGCAGTCTGTAATAATTTAGGATTCTTAAATCATTCAGTGTAGACATAAATATATTTATAGACCCCTACTCACCAACAAAAAACCCAAGCTCGTGGAAACAGAACAGATCGGTGGTCGCCAGAGGCAGGGGGTCTGGGGTGGGAGAAGTGGGTAAGGGGAGTACAGACTTGCAATTATAAAACAAAGGCGTCCTGGGGTGTCGTACAGCATGGTGACTACTGTTGACACCGTGTTGCGTATTCGAAAGTTCCTGAGAGTAGATCCCAAATGTTCTCATCACAAGAAGAAAACATTGTACTGGCGTATGGTGACAGATGTTAACGATTTATTGTGATCCTTTCACAACATATGCAGATGTAGGGTCATCACGTTGTGCACTTGAAACTGACGGGTCGGGCCCGGGCTTCGCTTGGGGGCGGGCACGCGCGTCCAGCACTGCGCAGCCGTCGCCAGGAACCGACGCGCTGGTCCCGTCCGCTTGCGGCGGAGCCCAGCACGGAGGCCGAGTGCCTGCGGGTCCCGTCTTCCCAGCTGGCGGTCGACCGCCCTGTCTGTGAGGAGCTGGCTGCCTGCAGGAAGGCCGCTCGCCTCCTTGGGCAGCAGCGGGCAGGAGCCTGATGGCAGGGAGGTGGTGGCGGTCTAGCCACCTGTGTGCAGCTGGTGACGGCTGCCATCCACGTGGTAACCGGCTAGTGGCATGTTTCCGGTCATCACCTGAATTTTTTATACCGAACTCCTTAGAGCTGATCTTTTCAGAATCAGTCGACAATCACTAAGGTCTTAGTGACAGCATTAAAACGTGGTACCAGGAGGCGCTTCAGACGAAAGATGAGAAAGTGCAGTTCCTATTTCCGCGGAAGCATTTCGTCCAGCCCAGGCCTGGTAACCGTGCCGCCCGTGTGCTGGCTTACAGGGCTTTCTTTGGGAAGCGTTTCGTGCTGGTGCAGCAGTGCTTTTGAATGAGGTTTTTTTTTTTACAGTTTATTATTTTTGTGCTATTTCTTTGGTGATTCAGCAATAATAATACACATTAGGGCTCGAGCCTAATGAAAAGTTCCTCCTGCTCTTCATTCACGTTCTCCCCGTGTTGAGGGGAAGCAAACGAGTCATTTTGGTTGGTTTGTGCCCACGAGTCTCTGTCCAGGGCCGTGAGTGGGCATGGCGACAGCACAAAACCAGCTCTGCAGCGGCCAGAACGCCCGCAGCTGCTCACAGGCGTCTGGGTCCAGTGGTGCGCCCCGGGAGGGGGAGGGCCAGGCGCCGCAGGGAGCCGCGTCTTATCCCGACTCTGCCCGTTCACGCGCCTCTAAAAGATGGACACGGTGACGCCAGCTTCCGAGGCAGAAGCCGGAGGGACAGCCCCGGCCAGCGGCCCTGTCGCTGTGCTCTAGGCGACCGCCTGCCCGTTCTCTGGGCCGCGTGCTTTTGCCATAAGGTTCACTTGTCAGCTGCATTCTAGGGCTCTTGAAGGTCCGCCATGAAAAAAACGTCTGTTGGTTCTGTCAGTTTTCTGTATTTTCAGTCCTGGGTGCAGACGCTGAATTCTTTAGGCGGTTGAGGAGGGGAGAGCGTGGTATGGCTGTGGCATCCGTTACAGCCTGAGGCCTGGCACCTGAACGTCCCTCTCATCAGTGGCGTTTCTGTCTTCGCAGGTATGGGCGGAGCCGCCATCGCCCCACCCACCTCTCTCGTGGAGAAAGACAAAGAGTGTACGTATCCGCTGCCCCTGCCCGCGGCTCTGCTGCTGCCCTTTAACCCGGTCCTGGGCCCGCAGGCGCCCCTGGCCTCTGGCTCTCACCCTAGGGCCCGGGGCAGGCTCCAGTCGCCCCCTCCCACTCCCAGGAGGTTTTGTGCAGGGCTCTGAGGCCTGGACTTTTATACGGTGAGGTCTCCGTTTTGTTTTGTGTAAATTTTGTCTTCTCCAACATTTCACATTTGGAGTCAGGTTAAAACAAATAGTAGCTCCTCAGTTTACAGTTTTGTGCGGAGTGGTCTGGAGGCCGCCAAGTTCACGGCCGTCCACAAGGTGGCGCGCCCGCCTCCCGTAGCTTTTCCTGCCTTTGGTTTCCGTGTCGGCGCCCAGATTGCGTACATTACAGACGGCGCCAAACGGCCATCTGCTCTAGGATTCGGGGGCTGGACCTGAACTCTGATGTGTCGTCGAGATAGTTTTCATGTCCTCTGGGTTGGACTGCACCTGAACTGTGCCCAGAAAACATTCATTTCCGGTGCTTTTTATACCCGTTGTACTGTTCATGTTATCCTCTTAAAGAAGACGGTTCTGAAAGTACTGCTCAATGCCTCTCATGTGAAAACACCTGGCAGACCGAACACCCACTCGAAACCGGTCTCCGGGGGTGGGGCGCAAGTGTCCGGGTCTTGATAAAGGTCCCATTGATGCTGCCGTGTAGCCTGGGGTGACAGTCACTGCCCTCGTGTGTGGTCCATGACCTCAGAGACCGCAGCCTGTGCTGGGCTGACGACGTCCTGAGATTAGTCCTAGGACAGGTACACACGATGCCATGGGAGTGAACAGACTGCTCGGGTCTCCCTGGAGCTTGAAAAAATCTTAACAAATCAGACAAGAGTTGTCATTTCAGAGCACTTCTAATGGGGAACGTTTCAGTAAGATGTAAAAAGGACATTCGAGAGACAGAAACAGCTGGAACAAAGCTAGCGTCAGAAAAACGGTGTCCGCCTCTGTGAGTTCAAAGTCAGGTGGAGGCCAAAATCGATTTGGGTGTTTTCTCATTCCTTGGAGCAAACCGAAAACGTCCGTTGAATTAGTTGAAGATGTATCTAGGCGCTGCTCAGAATCTCTGGGTGTTTGGTAAAGCTGTTCTGTTTTTCCATCAGTACCCCGAGAATTCCCTTACGAAGAGGACTCCCGGCCGCGCTCGCAGTCGTCCAAAGCCGCCGTCCCTCCGCCGGCGTACGAGGAGCAGGACAGGCCCCGGTCCCCGACGGGGCCCGGCAACTCCTTCCTCGCCAACATGGGGTAAGGGTCCCGGTGCCATCGCCGCGGCGCGCGTGAGGAGGCGGCGCAGGGTGACGGAGCGGTCGGCCGCCCCTGCGGCAGACGCAGCTTGCCCGGAAGTGCGGGCGCTCTCGGGAGGCGCTTGGTGCGTCCAGTCACACACGCCCGCGCGTGGCAGCGAGTCGCACGTGGTCCCCCGGCATGGGGCTGCGTGTTCTGGACAAATCACGGGAGTTTGGGACGGTGCAGGTGCAGAGTGTACTCTGGAGGACGTTCCTGATAGTTACGTTTGTTTTCATGACGTTTGCAGATAGAACAGCTCACGTGAATGGGAGCTAACACTGCCCTAAGGGTGAATGACACCTTTTTTTCCCTTGATAAAATGAGCCATTTGCTTCAAGGTTACGGTTCTGTACCTTTGGTCTAAAAACTCAGCCGTCCTAGCTATAATTAGAAATTTGTTTGCCGACATGTAAAAATCTGTTTTAAGGTTAGCTTGTAGGTGGGGCTCATGGCAGGCTGTTTTTAACCCCACTGGATTCGGCGTGCATCTCGTTGAAAAAGTTTTATGTTTACTGTTCCTTTCGTGCTGTGAGGGACGGTCAAATGAAGCCTTCTCTGGCCTTCTCTGGCCTTGAGAAGGACTCTCGGTCTGTGACAGGGACGCCTAGACCGCGGGCATCACACTGAGCTGGCTTCTCCCCTGTGCATGAGCCCCCTACGTCCGTAGAGCCGTCAGAGGTGGACGGGGCAGGTGGGCGGAGCTCGTGCGCTGCGAGGGGACTGTGCGGGTCTGACCTCTGTGGGCCCGGCCCCTAGGCTTGTGTTCTTCTCTAGGGAGCTGCCAGCCATGGCGGCTCGGGAGTGAATTTAAGATGTAGGTCCTGGGTCACACCAGTCTTGTTTCAAGTACACACGAGGCTGGCAGCCACCGCATTGGGCAGGGCGGAGAAGGGACAGTCCATCTGCTGTGGGAGGGTTTGTGGGGCTGCCCCAGGGTGTCCGCTGGAGGGTGGGCAGACATAAAGCCTTTTTTTTCTCCTGCTAATCATAAAAGTTGCCTTTTTTGCTGAATCCCCTTTTAAACAAGAATTCAGTCTTTAACGTACATGTAAGGAAGTCGCAGTGTGGCACAGTTCAGTTTTGGGTCATTTCTTTTTAGCCCTAGAACAGCTTGTTCAAACAAAAGTTTTAAGGAAATTGCACACAGGAAGTAATGGAGGTGCAGTTCTAGCTGGAGCAGGGTTTTGCGGTTCCGGCGGAAGTACCTGTCGTCGCAGGGGGGCACCCTGGAGACCCGGGAGGCACCTCCGCGTGCCGCTGGGCAGCTTCGTGCTGTCGGTGCCCTGGAGGGGACGCAGGACTTGCGGGTTCCCGTTTCCTTTCCACCATGAACACCAGTCAAAGTCATGTCTCAGTGTCATGTCTTGCTTTGTTCCTAGCCATCCTTAAGCTCGTTGGCTGATCTGGGCCTCAGTCTGTCTCCTGTTAAGTAGACGATCTGAGAGCCCTTTGGAAAGGCTGTCACTGGCAGCTGCTGCAGTCGTCCTCGTGAGACTCACACTTGGTTTTGAAGGCACACTTAATCTGCGGCCGGACACTGTGGAGCAGTGCAGATGTGGGACGTACGAAGTCCAGTGCTTTCTAATGGGTCGTGGGGGACTTTGTCGGGGAAGTCATTTCCCATACGTTAAAGGTGACCTCAGGGCGTCTGGGGTTCCGGTGTTAGCTTCCCTCAACTTTGCTGAGTGGCCTTTTGTTAGTTAGGTGTGAGCTCATCAAGGCCCTCGTGAGGTTTCCACTTCTCCCCAGAAGTCTATTGCGGTGACAAAATTCGGTTTACACCCCGGCTGATGGCTTCGGTGTAAAGGGTCTTCCTCTTCCCCTCCCAGGGGCACAGTCGCTCATAAAATCATGCAGAAGTATGGCTTCCGGGAAGGCCAGGGTCTCGGGAAGCACGAGCAAGGGCTGAGCACGGCGTTGTCGGTGGAGAAGACGAGCAAGCGAGGAGGCAAGATCATTGTGGGCGAAGTCACAGAGAAAGGTGGGTCTTCCCCAGGAGCGGGGGGCGCGCAGTGCGGGGGAGACCGGCCCGCCCGCACAGAACAGGGGGGTCCCCGAGGACGACACAGCCCGCCTGTGCCGTGCCTCCTGGGAGGGGCAGAGGTAGAGGCAGGAAGGCCCCTGGGACAGAGAGACAGGGCGGGCGGCCAGTAAGTGAACGGCACCCAGGACGGCGTTTATCGCCTGCTCCTACCGGGCAGAGCCGCGTCCCGTCGCTAAGGTCGTGGTCCCTCTGTCACAGCGTGACAGCCACGCGCGGCCTCTCAGTGACTGTGCCTGCCCCGTCCCCATCCTCTGAGTTCTTACTGGTAGGTGACACGTCCTCGGTGTTTTGTTTTAATTAGATTGCCACAGCCCATTCTGTGCCGAGAACATGCTAGAGTAGGTCCAGCGTGTCTTGGCATTTTAAGAGGAGCCAGCATAGCTGACTCCCTTTCCTGACAGAGGAGAGCTTCTGGCAGGCCGTCAGCACAGCTTTCAGAAGCCGCCAGGCAGCCCAGAGTCACCCCGGTTTGCGGGAATCTCTGCAGTCAGCCGGTGGCTGGCTAATTAACTGCTTATTACGTTGGGCTAGTGCCGTTGGCTGGAGCCAAGACGTTCTCCGGTAAGGGTTGTGATTGATGTACTCTGTCAGCCCTTTAGGAAGTGAACCAAACAAAAATTGCAGGGAACTGGGGGAGCTAAAAACTCCCAGGGATTATGGTAAAAACCTACACGGAAGCAAAGTAGAGGCTTCTGGCACAGGTGAGGCTATGTGGTCGCTCAGAGGCTGCTTGCCTGGTGCTTGTCACTGACTCTGGGGCATGGGGGTTGCTACTGAGATTAAATGGCCCATAACTCAGACACAATACCAACATATGTACAGATGGTGATTTGTTTCCTACAGATGCATCCAAGAAGTCGGATTCAAATCCACTAACCGAAATACTTAAGTGTCCTACTAAAGTGGTCCTACTACGGGTAAGAAGCAGAAAGCAGAACCCGTCTACCTGCCTTGAGTCTGGGTGTCGCTCCCCTCTAACTGCCCCTGCCCGCTCCCCAGCCCCGTGGTAGCATACGGGTCAAGAAAACGGGAAATGATGCTACTGCAGATGATGCTTTCAGATAGACTCTGTGTGGCACTGATTTTCCTGTCCTCCTTCGTTAACGTTTCTTTGCTGAGTATAACATTTAAGATTACAGTGAGTAACTTAAAACATCTGAAATCATTAGAAGTTTAGCTTAGTTTATGCTTTCTGATGCTTATATAATTGTTTCTGTAACTATGAACTTCGATGTATAGTTTTATTTTTTTAAGATATAATTGTTCTTGTAACTTTATGAACTTCGATGTATAGTTTTGTTTTTTTCTAAGAACTACCAACTTTTAGGTGCTACAGGGATGAACATTTTCATTGTGTTGTTTGGGATTGAGAAGATCTGCTATCACGGGGGTTATTTATGCATCTAACATATATTTGTAAATGATACTCGATACTTGAATTTACTTGTTTTTGTTTATAGAACATGGTTGGTGCAGGAGAGGTAGATGAAGACTTGGAGGTTGAAACCAAGGAAGAGTGTGAAAAATATGGCAAAGTTGGAAAATGTGTGATATTCGAAGTGAGTGTTTTCTTGTGATGTTTACAACCTGTCGTAACAGACAGATTGCAAAACATTCTCTACAAATAGAGCGGGGTGTGCTGCGCTATAAATAGCGCGCTCCCGCTTCCCCTCTGTGCCCAGTCGCCGCTTGTTGACGGGTCAGCTGTGTGTTCCCAGCACCTCACACCTGCCTGTCCTAAACGGGTGTCGGCAGAGTTTGGGGACAAGTTATACTTATTTCCTGGGTATTTGGCTACCACTTGTTCGTATGCGATGATGACTAGGACACTCACTCTGACACGTCATGTAGGGAGGAGAACACAGCGACATCTCGGGTGGTGACTGTGTAGTTTTCTGCTTTCGTTCCTTCCCAGATCCCCGGTGCCCCTGATGATGAAGCAGTGCGGATATTTTTAGAATTCGAGAGGGTGGAATCAGCAATTAAAGGTAAGCTGTACAGCTCAATATGAAGAACAGAAAAATTAGATCTATGCTCGTAATTGTTGAAATTAAAGCGTGGCGTCTTACGGCCAGCCCACACTGATGGTCTTTGTTTGCCTTTCAGCTGTCGTAGATCTGAATGGCAGGTATTTCGGCGGCCGGGTGGTAAAAGCATGTTTCTACAACTTGGATAAATTCAGAGTCTTGGATTTGGCGGAACAAGTTTGATTTAAGAACTGGAGCACGAACCACAGGCTGCGAGCCGAGCAGAGAGCGACAGCCAGCTCGCGTGGCCGTGGCGCAGAGACTCGGAAGGGCTGCTGGGATGTGTGTCGATCGGGCCCTTTTTTTTTTATTTTGTGGTTTTTTAATATAGTATAAAAATCCTTTAAAAAAAAAATCTGTGTGCCTCTCTGGTTGTTTCTCTTTTTTTATTACCACTTCTGAGATGATTACCTTTTTTTGCTAGAATTTCATGATAATTCTCAAGTGCTTCAGTTAGACAGTATTTCTTGCACTAAAAAGTCTAGAAAGTTTTGGAATATGGGATATGCATTAATTTATTATTTGCTTTTTTTTTTCATTTTTTTAAAATTAATTTTAACAAGACCTGCAAGTTACTAAACTGTAGCTTCATAAATTCTAGTAAAGGGTCATCTTGGCAGTCTGCCGAAGGGGAAATGTCTGCTTTCTCTAACAGAGAAGTTCTTACTGACTCCACTCAGAAAAGTCTCTTCACGGCCTGAAATCAGGCGGAAGGGTTGTGAACCTGCCATGACCTGTTTGGATGAGTCATTTTCGATTAAACTAAGTCAGACTGTAGGGTCCGTGATGGATTCGAGGGTAGGGGAATCATGAATCCAGCATTTGTTTGTGTTCAGGGGTTCAAGCATCCTCTTCGCGTAGATGAGAAATGACGCGTTAGCTCAGAACCTCACGGGTACGTTGGACCTGCGTGCCCGTCCTTCAGAACGGTGGTTCCTTAGGGTCAAATTCCTGCTGGCAAAATGTACAGTAGTGTTAGTTCTTATACATAGTTCTAAAACATGAAGTTCAGCCACGTCAGCTACTTAAACTGTATTGCCAGTTAACATAACTCCGGAATTCTGGAACGTACCATCGAGTGCCGCGGTATGTGTGGCTTAAACATTTAGCAGGACCGTGAACAAGGAAACACATATTTGAGGTTTGTTTTCAGGGCAGGACGTGCTCTCAGGACATCCTTGTGCCTGAGTCCTGTCCCTTGCTTGCCCGGACATTGCATGTGACTTGCCCGAGGTGGCACTGTGTTGTCTGTAGGTCGTCAGGGCCTGGAATTTGTGGTACCTTCGGGGGAAGAAAGCGCTCGACGTCACTTTGCGTCCATGGACTTGGTTTGGAGACAGGAATGTTCTGACCCTTTTTACAAAAGGGTTCTGTTTTTATTAATGTAAATAAAAGAACATTTCCTTTTCTGCGGTACTTTACTGAGTGAAATTGAGTTGAAACTTGGTGTTCGTGATAAAAGTGCACGTGTTCTAGAAAATACGTTTGGGTTAAAGAACAGGAAAGTTACGTAACGGGATGCTCCTCGGGACACGGGAGGCGCAGGAGCCCCGACACCCGGACGGGTCTCCCCGGGGCCCGGCCGTGACGCCGCGGGCGCCCAGACCGCTGGGGTGGCCCCTGGGGTCCGAGGGACTCGTGTTCGTAGAGCGTGAGCGGCACACTGCCTTTGGCGCCTGCACGTTCCTGCTCTGCTTTATCATGACGTCGTCGTTTGCGTTTAGGTGGCTTTTCCCAGCTGTCTCCTGATCAGCAACCAGAGATGCACGTAACTTGACACTTCGATGTTTAGTCTCCGGCTCGGCACAGGGGCTGCTTTCTGGTCTGTCGCTGATCACTCTTAATCACCCGTGACTGCTTTAATCACTCAGCGCATTACTTGCGATGAATTTCTGATGATGGAATAATCTCTCAATCTGCAAGATGGTGCTCGAGAAACGTGAAATGAATTTTTTTATAGTAACCATCCGTCCCACCTCACCCTAGGTGATTTCCGCTCATTCTTCGGGTTTGCAGCTTCGGTCGTGGGTGCCTGCTGACGGCGGTGTCCGTCTTTCTGTCTGTACCCCGACGAGGTACACGCGTGCTCCGAGTGGGCTCCGCTCTCATCGCGCCCTCTGTTAACCTGTACCGTGGCGCCGGACACGCTGGAGCTCGCACGGCCGCACGTCTGTGCCCACCGGACTGTGAAAGTCACAGGCGCGGCCGGGGCCCCTCCCGCCGGGGGGCCCGGGCCAGCCGGCACGCGGCAGGCTCTCTGCCGTCTGAGGAGTGAGTGAAAGACCACGTCTCTGCGCCCTGAACGTTTTTGGTGTGACTTTTGGACGAATACTTATCCTTGGCCTTTTTTTTTTTTAAATCAGTAAGTTAAGGCTTGTGATGTTTTAAGGTCATGACACGTATTGACGAACTCAAGGAAAACTTGATTTTATTTAAAAAAATTTTTGTAGTGTCCTAAGACCTGCCATCACTAAAAAAAAAAAGAAAAAGGTTTTTATACCTAAGTGGACATTTGAAGTGTGGCAGTGATTCGCCTGAGGCGTTAACGTGATCGCAGACTGGGAGGTCACTGTTGGAAAACGAGGAACTTGACCACACCCATTCTCCTCGGTTCACTGTCGCCGCGGCAGACGGGCGTTGACGGCCGAGGCCGTCAGCAGAGGCCGCGTTTGCTCTTCGGTGTGGCACTTGGCCTGACGTCAGCGTGAGCCGCAGTGAAGAGCGAGGCCCTCGTCAGGTTCACTGAACGCGCCTCTGACCCGGCTCGCTTGCACGGCGAGCTCCCAGCCGAAGCCTCGCTGGCGGTCCGGTTTTGGAGCTGAAGTTGGGGCCCGTAGAAGGGTCGCTATGGGCCGCAGTGTGGCCGGCTGGAGGGCACACTCCCGGGTGGCACGCGGAGCTTCGTTCCTGGGCCGGCCCAGGGGCGCCTGGCCCGCAGCGGAGGGCGAGGAGGGAGGGCGGAGCGGGCGGGAGCGCCAGCCCTGCCGTGGGAGCCCGCGGGCCAGCCTTCCCGCTCGCCCCCTCGCCTCACGCCGAAGTTTAACAAGCCGCGGAGAAGGGCGCGCGGAGGGCCGGCCGGGCAGACGGAGGCTCTGGGCTCGGCGGAGCCGGCGACGGGGCTCTTCACCGCCTCGCGGTCGTGGGGAACGCGCCGATGAAGTGACCGCCTAGGCGTCGTGATGGGATTTCCTCTCAGGGAGCGATCCCTGTGGGACTCACAGGCGCGTGGAGAACCCCCGAGCTGACCTTTCATGAACTGCGGAGCCGCCGCGTGATTCCAGAAGCGCGGGGCGGCGGCGCTTAGCGTCCGCGGGCTTGCAGGCGCAGCCCCGGAGCGGGGGCCCGGCCCCCCGGGAGCCCCGGAGCCGGGGCCCGGCCCCCGAGTCGGGCCCCTCGATGCTCGCCGTGCCGGCACCTCCCTGCACCCCGGCGTCACGGTCCCCTCGTGCTGCTCGTCTTCCTAATGCGTCCTCTTTCCTGCCCCTTCCTCGGAGGGGTTTATCAGGCGTCCGAAGGTGCGAAGGGTCGGGGTTTCCGCAACGAGTCCGAACGTTCTCGAAGAGCGCGCCGCGGAAGGCGTCCCCGGTGAAGACACCGTGCGCACCACTCGCAGGGCCTGCAGCCCCGCGCGAAGACCGAAGGAGTCGGGGACACGGCTGGCGGAGAGGCCCTCTCGCTCCCCGTCTCCTCACGCCTCCCCCGGTCCGTCGAGCGCCGTCATCGTCACTTTGACTCGCGGTCTCTGACTCACTGTGCTCGTTTCTCTGCCACCTCGATGTCCCCGCCACGGTGAGCTAACCTCCGGACAAAGGTCGCGTCCCTCTCTCTAGTTTTTCTTACTTTCCCGTCTTCTCTTAAGCCTTAACAGCACGGACAGTTGTCCCTGCCCTGACAAGGGTCGCGTTTCGGCGTGCCTTGCCGAGGAGGCTGGCGGGAGGCAGGCAGGCCTCGGTCACATCTCAGCTCCGATCCGGAGCGTGGGCGGTGGGTCGGGGGCTGGGACCCCGAGGCGGACACAGCGCCCGGGGCGGGCAGGGCACCCGTGGCCGTCACGCTCTCTCTCGTCCACTCCTTCCCCCCGGGGTGTGACGCGTTTGGAGCGGCAGGGCCGTGTGCAGGATGGCCATTGCTTGCGAGCTTCCAACCAAGGAGTTCATCCTCTTCTTCGAGGAAATAAAAACTCACTATCACTTTTAATAAAGACTCGGATTCTCTGCAGACTGCATAACGGACGGTTGCTTATAAAACTCATGACCGCGTCCATGTCGCCAGTGAGGGTGGTTTATAATTTCCACACTTCGCTGCATCTCACCGATTGCATTATTTTTATAACAATGACGATGCAAGAAAAAGGGCAATGCTGTTTTTCCTCCACGTGATTAAGACAACTGCGTATTTTCTGACAAAAGTAAACCTTCCTCCTCACATGTCCTTCTGGACAGCCAGTCCCCTCTGACTAATGACGGACCTTTCGGGCAGACCCAGGAATTATTCCCAAAGACCGAAACAGCATTTCCAGTGGCCAGTGTCATTAGCCCCACGGGGCCATCTGGCGTCCCTTAGCGAGCTTGTTTGTGTCGAAATAGCCCGTCTTGCCAGGGCTCGAAGGAGAGGAAGAGGCTGGATTAAGATGTTGAACTTCTTTTCAAAAGAAGTCAATTTGGAAATATCGGGCAAAAAGAGAATAATGATATAACTTGCTTTTACCGGTGTTAAGCCATGTCTCTGCTCATTTACATAGCGTATCATTCAAGCCAGATTATGTAATTTATTTGTTGACTGGGGCAGGTAGGGAAATATTCAGAACAATTATGTAATAATTTTATAGCAGTTAACCACTGAAGAAGGAGTTATTAAATGTTTACCATTCTGTTGGGCACTATGATAAAGTTTTAAAAATGTAATTGAGTAACTAATGTAGACGTGTGATTTGACCTAAAAGATGTAATTTTATTAAGACTATAAGCAGTATAGGAACATTTTAGAGAACTTAAGATTCACATTAAGAACTTGGGGGCGGGGGTCGCTTGTGAACAAACCGAAGAAGTATAAAGCACAAAGTATTAACTTCGTAAATGCAGTTTACAGTTGTAAAGTCGGTTCAGATAACTAGATCTCTGAATGGGACCAGTCGTCAAGGCTTCCCTTAATGGTGGCTGTTAAATTTCAATATATTTTATAAAATAAAGTTATGAGTAGAATAATGCAGTTTTAAGTTAAACCTGAAGGCTTTCGGAAAACCATTTTATTCACATTTTTGAATTTGAATAAAATGAACATTAATTAAAAATAATTCCAAGCAGCCTTTTGTATCTATAACAGCCACCTTCAATTTATAGTAAAAATACGTGTGTCTAACATTAGAAATGAAATCCTTTTTTAAGCAGCCATTTGCTGTTTGCGTTTTGCCAGCAAGTGACGCCCTCCGCATTTCACAGACGGGGAAACGGAGGCCAAGGACGAGCGCGGTGGCCGAGGGCCGCACCGGCGGGCAGAGCGAGAGCCGGGGCTGGACCTGGTCACGCTGCCCGGCCGCGCGGCGCCGGCCTGGGCCGTCCACAGTGTCCGGCCTCCGAAGTGTCCTTAGTACAGGGGAGGCGAACCCCCACCGCGGAGAGCGGCCCTCGGCTCCGGAAGGGATCAGGTGAGTCATTCGAAGGCCCTCCGGCCCCTCGCGTCCCTCGTGGGCGTCGTGTTCTAGGACCCTGTGGCCGTGGGAAGCTACTGCTCGGCCGGAGAAGTTCAGTCAGACTTCTGGGAGGGGCGGCCTGGCCCCTCCGTCGTTAAAGCTAAACGCAGTGGTTGAGCGGTCCTCAGTCCTCTGAGGTAAACGCAGTGGTCGAGCGGTCCTCAGTCCTCTGAGGACCGAGACACTTGCTCGTAGGACGCTGGCCAGGGAGCGGACAGCGCTCCCTGGAGAAGGGCAGTGTGACACCGTGATTACAGTGACATCGGTCGAGGGGCGTGGACGTGGGTCTCCTCTGGCCGAGCGGGCGGGGCAGGCCACCTCCCCAGCAGAGGCCAGCGCTGTCATGGGCGGGGCAGGGCGCCGTGGAGACTCGCACGAAGGCTCTTTGTGACACTGAGGGAAAGCGTCCTGGCCTCGACACCCAGGAGTGGGCTGAAGGGCAGGCTGGTTTCGGTCGCGTGGGGCTCCGATGCTTCCAGCAGCTCCGTCCACGACGCAAGCCCAGCCTTGGGCTCGGCGGGCTTCCGAGGCCGAGTCAGACCCCAGGAGCAGCCCGCAAGGCCTCCCGCTGACTGGAGCCTCACTTCTGAAGGACACCCGGTCCCTCCGGCGTGTTCAAAACTGCCCCGTCGACCTGCTCATAGTTGAACATTAAACACAATCACACTGTCCTCCCATTGGGGACATTCGTCAAGGATTTGGAAAGACTGTCTCCTAGAGACGAAATCAACAGAAGGGAGGAGAGAGGATAGCATGGCCAGGGATACGCAGGAGGAGCCCCTTCAATGAGGGGTTGCTAGGAGCGAAGGACCGCCCCCCAGCTCAGCCAGGTCAGCCACGCCCCCACGGCGGGCGCTAGGCCCGCCCTCACCTAAGCCTGCAGCCGGGTTGCTATCCATACAGTGGTTTAAGAAGTTCCTCCCTGCTGGGCAGGGCTTTCTTACGGGGACCCAGGATTCCTGGGCCTGGCATGCGAGTCTTTCCCAGCTGTCAGTCCCACACTAATCCAGGTGCAGCTGGGGAGGGGATTTGCAGATGTAGTTAAGGTCCCAAATCAGCCGCCTGGATCCCGTCAGGCAGAGAGTTTTCTCCAGCTGGTTCCAAGAGATGCCTGCTGAAAGCATGAGAAGGACTCAGCCTGCCCTGGCTGACTCAAAGATGGGGGGCCATGTGGCAAGGGATGCGGGCCGCTTCTGGAGGCTGAGCGTGACCCCGGCTGACGGCCAGCAAGGAGGTGGGGGACTCTTCCTGCAGCCACGGGAATGGAATCCTGCTCACGCAGAGGAGCCAGGGCGTGGGGGTCTCCTGGGAGTTCTCCGGCACCCACAATGGCTCTCTGTAATTTTTAAAAACTTTTCATTTCGAATTAACTTCAGACTTAACAAAAATGTTGTAAAGACTACCAGGAATTCTCACACGCCCTCCGCCCCGGCTCCCCGAACGTCACACAACCAGAGCACAGCGACCGACACCCGGAGGTGACCGTCGCCGGGCTCCGCCGACAGCCCTCCGTGCTTCGGGCCGCAGCCCGGGCCCTCACGTGACCGTTAGCCGCCTCCGATCTGGAACGCTCCCTCGGTCCTTGCCTCGCGCGACTTCGGCATCGTGGAAGAAGTGCCTGCCGGTTCGCGTACAGGACGTCCCTTGCTTCGGGCATCTCATGTTCCCTCGTGACAAAACTCAGGTGGTGCATTGTGAGCAAGACGCGGATGGGATCGGTGCTTGGCGCGCTGTGTCAGGAGGCACGTGGGGCCGCTCTGGCCCCCTCCTGGGGACGAGGGTTCTCCACGTAAACCGCCGTTCCCCCTTCGCAATTAGTAATTACTGCCTAGGAGACGCTGTGAGGCTGTCGAGGTCCTGTTTCTCCTATTTTTGCTTACTAATTTTAGTGCCCGCGGGTGATTCTGCAACACGGCATTTACTGTGGCATTTGCAAAACGGTGACTTTTCTAGTTCTGCGATTCCTTCTACGGTGATAGTTAGAATTCTAATCATTTCTATAAATTCTAGAATTTGTGAGGAAGAGCCGTCCTTCCTTCCCTAGTTATTCATTTATTTATGTCAGTGTGGCTCACGGATTCTTTATTCTGTGGGTCACAACCCATTCCTTCCACGACGGTCCCAGAGGAGGCCTTGCGGGCTGGCCCCCTGCGTCTTTGGGATATGCCCGTCATTTGTTGGCACTTCAGCAAAATGCTTAGTTTTTTTTTGGCACCACAAGATGTCCCGGGCTCATCTTTACTGCCCCGGCCCTGCAAGGTCTCCTGGTCCCTTCCATCGAGGAATAGTGTTTGGAAACCAAGGTCTGTTGGACGTGTCCAGGTCACTGCCCGTAGTGTCTGTAGTTTGATACCGTATTTTGATACCGTGCAGCATCAAGCCTTTCGTAGTCACATACTTGTACACGTGTGTGCGCACGCACACACACACACACACTCACATTTTGGTAAAAGACAGTCAGGGAGCTGGACGTCTCTTGCCCTACCCGACCCCACTGGACCTCGGCCCTGGCACCTCCTCGGTCCAGCCCACGTGCCCCCATCGCTTCTCTCCTCCTCCCACTTGCTACCCGGGGGACCCCGGAAGTCGCCTCTTGTCGCTTCCAGCTCTACTCATAGCAATACTACTCATCACGGCAGCTACCTGTTACTGACCACTTGCGCTCCGGGCAAACGTGACTGCACCAGATCCTACAACAATCCCTGAAAACACAGTCTCCTCGTTTTGTGGACAGAATCCTGAGGGTCCAGAGGATGTGTCACATGGCACGGGGAGGCGGCACAGCGGGCCTCCCGCGTGGTGTCCTGGCCCGCCCTGCCCCTCGCGGGCGCCCTGCCCTGAGGCGGGCTGCGGGTCTGCCTTTGGGCGAGCCCCTGGACGCTGGGAAGCGTCGGGCACTGGCGGCCACGGCTGGGGGTGGCCAGTGCCGGGCTCCCCGCACTGGGGGGTCTGGAAGAGGTGGGGCGGGGCCGTGTCAGGGACATCGTGGGCCCAGCGGGGCTCTGCTCCCTGACCCCCGCTGAAAGGGTCCCAGGTCCTGCTTTGGCCCGGAATCCCTTCATCGGGGGCAGAGCCTTGTGGTCGATAACTAGAGGGGGAAGGCTGGGAAACGCGACCGTGCGGCTAGCTGGCTGACAGGAGGCTGTGCTACCTTCCCTTTGGAGAGAGCATGAGCCTCCGGCCTGGGAAGGGGCCCTCTTTTTCCTGAAGCGAGGCAAACAGACTGGCCCCAGGCCCTTCCTGCCCGCAAGAGCTTGGGGCAGGGAGGCACTCGGTGGCGGGTGTGGGGTTCCTGCTCTGGTTCCGGGGGGCTCCAGTCTCTGGCCCAGGCCCCTCGCCCGCCCTCACCTCACAGCCGAGTCCCACCTTCCCTCGGGTTCTCCAAGCGCCAGCTGGAGCTAGGAGAACGGGCGGGCGACATCTGGATCACCCCGGAGCCTCGATGGAAATCTAACGCTTGGGCTCCACCCTAGACTTACCAAATGGGACGCGGGCTGAGGCCCGGGGTGAGCTCAAGCAGCCTGCAGCCTGCTCGCCCGCCCGCGTGCTTGAGCACAGACGGCCAGCTCACGCCGCTGACGGTGACGCGGCCACGCCGCCCAACGGGGACCCGAATAAACTGGGAGGCAGACCTGGGCCTGGCCAGGCAATGCTCAGAGTTTCCCCCAGATTCTAGCAATTACGCTAGATTTTTTTTTTAATTTATTTTTAATTATTATTATTATTTTTTGGTGACATTGGTTAATGAAATCCAGTCAAGTTTCATGTGTACAGCGGTTCGATTTCTGCCACCACGTAGATGACCCCCTTGGCACTGCCTCCCTCCCCGCTTCCCCGTCCCCTCTGGTACCCACTAGTCTGTAGTCCATGTCCCTGAGTCTCTGTTTGTTTGTCCTGCCCGTTTGTTGCTTTTCGTTTAATACCCCACATACGGGTGCTATCGTGTGGTTTTCGACTTCTTCTGTCTGGCTCATTTCGCAGAGCGTGATCATCTCGAGGTCCATCCATGTGGTCGCAAAGGTCAGATATTTCATCTCTTTTCGTGGCCGCTAGGCTAGATTTTTAAAACAACGCTTGGCTGAGCTAGGAGCTTCGATGTGGGACAGGAGCAGTGTGAAGCCGACAGCCCCCCAGACTGGGAACAGAGATGTCGGCCAACGTGGCCGCGAGGTGGCGCGTGACGAGCAAGTCCCCTGGCTCTGTGACTCACGCTAAGCTGTCGGCCAGGCCCGAGAACATCTTCTCAGTTCAGAGTTGCTCCGTATCTTTCCTCCGCATCGGTGCCCAGAGGGCCGCGTCCCGCCCCCCTGACGGGCACCAGCCGCGCGTGACTCAGGGCCTCAGCAAATGCAGTCGACTCTGCTTCTTATCGCTGTGTGAGCTTGTCTCAGCTGGTCCCTCCCTTCTGCCGGGGACAGACAGAAACACATTCTTGGGTGCTGACGCCACCCCTCGTGAGGCGATTCCAATCAGAGCGAATGCGCAGAGGGTCCAGGATCAACAGCAGCAGTACGCGGGGGCCGCTCGCCGGGTGCGGGGCAGACGCGAGACAGGCCCACGGGAGTCTCATGTTCCCTGCCGGCCATGAGCCTCGCAGTGGTGTGAACAGGCCACAGGCTTCTGACGCCAGATGTGTGGGGTTTTCCCACACCAACCGCCGGTCCTCCAGCTCTCTGAGGCCAGCGGGGTCCCCAGTGACTCAGTTCAGTTCTGACGCCACCTGAAAGTTCCAACCTGCTAACCCGCTACTCCCACGTTGGCCTTCGGGCCACCGGCCCCCATCCTGAAGCCATCCAGGGGCCACCAGTCATCTCGTCAGCTTTCAAAAAGCTGTCTTATCCGTCCGGAGATGCCAAGGCTTTTAGGAGCTGTGTGCTAGGAACCCCAGACAGAGACCACCGCCAGCAGGAGAGACCACAGAGCAGGAAAGGCGCTAACTAGAGAGGCCCACCAGCTCAAAGGGCATGCCCTCTGGCTTCACCGGGGCTCAGCCCGGCAGGTCCGAGGCGCGCGGCCTCGAGCGCCATATCCAGCCGCTAAGTGGTGGACTAAGGCGCATGTCCAGCGGGCGTGATGGCTGTGGCGTGGCATGGCGTGGCAAAGGGCCGAGGGAGGCCCCGTCTCCTCTGATCGAATCTGGGGCTCCCCCCTGTCCCTTACTTCCCGCTTCGGTCGCAGACTGACTTGCAGTCACGCGGGCCCTGGCACAGGACCTGAAGCCCGATGGCTCACGATCTCGGTCGCCGGCCAGGCCCGAGCAGCAGCAGCTCTCCAGGAGGCTCGCGCAGGGCTGTGCGTTCCCAGGCCGGGTGACGACCGGCCGTCTGACCCACGTCGCTTCCTCCTGCATCTTCTGCCTTTGAAAATGGGGGAGGAGTTTGAACTATTACCCATAACAAATATCAGGCTAAGAAACTGGTTCTGATCAAGAAACGATTAAAGAAGAAAAAGAAAAAAAAAAAAACCCCACGGGCTCCGAGTTTTCAGCTCACCTGGACGGTTTTTCTCACTATATGGAAAGGGAGCCGGTTGTTATTTGCGTGGATGCTTTAAATGTCAGTTCAGAAGATTGTTCTAACATCCTTTCTTCACACTGCAGTATAAAACCGCTTTCCCCTGGAATTAACGCCTACCTGCCTGGAAAGGTGCCCTGTCTTGGAGACACTGAGCCCACCAAACAGTGAAGCGCCTTCTGGGGCGCTGGCCTTCACGGAGGGGACCGAGCGGGGCGCGGAGGGGTGATGTCCCGCCGCCGTTTCTCTCGGCCTCCTGTCCCTGAGTCTCACTAGTGCCGTGTTTTTGACCTGTGTGCGACGCACCGCTCAGGGGTCCAGGGAGTCGGCAGTGAAAACGGGAGCGGAAGAACGTTTGTCAGGGGTGCCAGGCGCGGGAGGAACGCAGGGCCGGGCAGGAAGGACTCGGGGTGAGCGTGGCCAGGCTGGCCACCGGATGTGGACTCTTGGGGGCCACTCCCTGCAGCCCTGATATGGGTTCAGGTCCAGCCAAGCAGCCAGTGGAGCAGTCAGTCGCCTGTGCCTGTCCTGGGTGCCTGAGGACATGCAAATAACAGTGGGAGGTGCCCCAATCCTTCCAGGGGTGGTTAACCCGGATCACCCGCCCGCAGGAGCTGCCCAGCGAGTGGGTGGTCCGGCCTGGGAGCTCGCAGGGCGCCAGGCGGGGTGCGGGGGTCGGGGGCGGGGGGGGGGGGTGGTGCGGGCGTGGGGAGCGAGGGGTTTGGGGGCGGCACCAGCGCCCGCCCCGCCCAGCCGCGCGCTTCCCGCCTCGCGGGTCCCTCCCCCGCGGTGACGCGCCCTTCTCTGCCCAAATATGTCCCTGTCCCCCTCCCCCGCCCCGTCGCGAGGCTGGCGCTGGGACGTCGCACGGCCTCAGAGTCGCGGGCCAGCCCCGCGGGCAGTCCCCTCCACGATGCCCTTCAGGACAGGTAGGCGCACACCTGCGGCCGGGCTGCCGGCGACCCCGCCGAGGCCCGAGGTGCTGGGATGCGGCGGGCGGGGCGCGGGAGGCGCCGCGGGGGCGCTGGGTGCCGCCCCGTCCCCTCCTGCGAGCCACCTGGAGCCTCCGGGGCAGGGCGTCGGGGGCGCCCCGCAGCCCCCCGGGAGCGCGCCTCCGCGCGGGCCGGCGCGTGTGCAGCCCCGACGCCCACTGAGCCCGGGGTCCCCTGCCTGGAAGGGGTCCCCTGCCTGGAAGGGGTCCCCGTGGTCTGTGGCCCTGTTTCCGGGCTAGGTGATGGTGGGCGCTGGAGAACCAGGCTGGGGCCCCGGGCACCCCCGGGTGGGAGCCTAGGTACGGGGAGTGCGGCGGTGGGGGGGCGGGGCGGGGACCAGAAGGTAAATCTTCCGGTCACAGCCATCAGGCTCCTCTGCCCTTTCTCTTCGTGTCGAGAGAGGCTGGGGCTCCCATGCCCCACTGTCAATCAAGACCACAGGCTTCCTTGTCCCCACCGGTAGGAGCGACCGTGAGAACTCACTGAGAGGGAGCCTTGCTTCCGGGGCCCCTGGGCCCCTGCCCTGAGCTTCCTGGGGCTCCCTCCACCCCGCCTCCCTCCTAATTCACCTTAGCCTCAGGTTAGGGCTGTGGTTGCCGGGGGCGCCCTGTTGGCCTTTGTCCCTTGCACAGAGGTTGCTAAGGTGCCACTGCAAGCTCCTGGTCGTGGAAGGGGCACGGTGGCACTCCCTGTCCCGCTGGGGACCGCAAGAAGGGAGGGGACAGCCGAGGACAGCAATCACGAGCTCTGTTCTGTCCTTGCCCGGCCAATGACATGCAGTCCCATGGCGTGTCCGCAGTATTCCATGTGTAACATGGCCACCTTGTCCCTGGAGGTTCTCAGAGCCCCTCCCCCGGCCTCCCATTTAACCGCAGGGTGAACCGTCATTTCTGTGGTGAGCCATCGCTTCCCCGCCCACAGCGACCCTGCGGTTTCTGGGGGCAGAGTCCTGACCAGCAGGGCTCTGTTTGTCATAGCCCTCGGGGGAGCCTTGGGCATCACGGATTAAACAACCGGGCGCCTGATCTTTATATAAGAAGGTTTCGCTATGGCGGCATCTAGTGAATTATTACGTCGTACAGGACCAAGCGTTTGCACGCCGCCCAGCATGCTAAGCTTTGTTTCTTCTTTGTTTTTAATCGGAAGAGAACTCGGCTGCATGGAGAGGAAAATAGTGTCCCTCGGCTTGTGGACGCTGACCCCCGGAGGTCTCGGGGTGTGAGAGACAGTGGTTGGGGTTCCGGATGCGTGAGCCAGGGCGGGGACTCCGGCGGGGCGAGTCCCCACTCCCCTGAGTGTGACCCCCTGTTTAGCCGTGAGCACCCGTGGAGCTTACAGGGGACTGGTTTGACATCGGGAAGGGACATCTTCTGGAAGCCGCCCGGGGGTGACACACTGCCCTGAGGGGGCGCGCCGCACCCCGTTTCTGCGGCTGTCAGCCGGTGGAGGCGGCAGTGGACATTTCGCTTTTATATATTTTTTTGAACTTTGAACCATCCGAATGTGTGAACTATTCAAAAAAGGAATTTAAAAAAATCAGAAAAGTCTTTACTATTCTCGCCCCAAAACAAAGAGAAGCCGATGGAGGACTTCCTCCTAGCTAGCCTTTTAGAAAGTCAGTTGACTGCTAATTCCCTTCCCATGCTGTGTCTGTGGCTTTGGGTGCTGCTCGGCCAGGGGCCTGGGAGGTGCGCTTGGCACCTCGCCCTGGACACGTTGCCAAGAGTTTAGAAAAGGGACTGTTAGTGAGGTCTGGGTAGGGCGTAGGGACCCACGGGAGACAGTGCAGAACCCCGGGCATCACCACCCAGGCCCGGAAGGGTGAGGGGCCCGGCAGTCCCTGGAGAGTGGCCTGACTGGGTCCAAGCCTCCCCGAGGATGCAGGCAGCTTGGGGCCCCGCAGAGAGCAGCCTGGGAGGACCCTCTGACCTCAGGGCGCTGAAGGCGGGGACCACCGCTGTCCGCACAGCTGGCTGGACCGACCTTCCGTGGAGGGCAGACCCGGTGGGACAAGCAGAGGACCCGCGAGGACCTTGGCTGCTGGTCTGGGGCCCCACGTTCGGGGGTAGAATCGACGTCTGATCAGTCGGGACCTGGCGGCCGCATGCCCCGATTCACACACTCGCTTGTGCGTCGGCGCGTTCTCCAGACGAGGGGCTTGCTGTGTGCCGTGCACACGCGCAGTGCTGGGCGTGTGACGGACTTGGCGGGTCCGTGCCTGCAGCCGGGCCCTGCGGCCGCTCCACTGTAGCCCGCAGGCGGTGATAGTGTCAGGAGGAGCCACAGCGCGAGGGTGGAGTGAGTGGTGATGGCCGAGACACGCGGGCACAGCGGGCAGCGACCTCCCCCCAGCCGATGAGGACGCAGGGTGAGGGCGCAAGGTGAGGGCGCAGCGTGAGGGCGCAGGGTGAGGGTGCAGGGTGCGGGGTGAGGGTGCAGGGTGCAGGGTGAGGGTGCAGCGTGAGGGTGCAGCGTGAGGGGTGAGGGTGCAGGGTGAGGGTGCAGGGTGAGGGCGCAGGGCGAGGGTGCAGCGTGAGGGTGCAGGGTGAGGGTGCAGGGTGAGGGGTGAGGGTGCAGGGTGAGGGGTGCAGGGTGAGGGGGTGAGGGTGCAGAGTGAGGGTGCAGGGTGAGGGGCGCAGCATTAGGGTGCAGGGTGCAGGGTGAGGGTGCAGCGTGAGGGTGCGGGTGCAGGGTGAGGTGCAACGTGAGGGGTGCAACGTGACGGGTGTAGGGTTGCAGGGTGCAGGGTGCAGCGTGAGGGTGCAGGGTGCGGGTGGGTGAGGGTGCAGGGTGCAGGGTGAGGGTGCAGCGTGAGGGTGCAGGGTGAGGGTGCAGGGTGAGGGTGCAGGGTGAGGGCGCAGGGCGAGGGTGCAGCGTGAGGGCGCAGGGTGAGGGTGCAGGGTGAGGGTGCAGGGTGAGGGGTGAGGGTGTGGGGTGAGGGTGCAGGGTGAGGGTGCAGCGTGAGGGTGCAGGGTGAGGGTGCAGGGTGAGGGTGCAGGGTGAGGGGTGAGGGTGTGGGGTGAGGGTGCAGGGTGAGGGTGCAGCGTGAGGGTGCAGGGTGAGGGTGCAGGGTGAGGGTGCAGGGTGAGGGGTGAGGGTGCAGGGTGAGGGTGCAGCGTGAGGGTGCAGGGTGAGGGTGTAGGGTGCAGGGTGAGGGTGTGGGGTGAGGGTGCAGGGTGAGGGCGCAGGGCGAGGGTGCAGCGTGAGGGTGCAGGGTGAGGGTGCAGCGTGAGGGTGCAGGGTGAGGGTGCAGGGTGCAGGGTGCAGCGTGAGGGTGCAGGGTGAGGGTGCAGCGTGAGGGTGCAGGGTGAGGGTGCAGGGTGAGGGTACAGGGTGCAGGGTGCAGCGTGAGGGTGCAGGGCGAGGGTGCGTCCACGCTCACGTCGTCTTGGCCGGTTCCAAAGCGATGGTGGCTGTGGCAGGGGACGGAGCTGGACACTCCTCTGAGCTGCCGGGGCAGGGAGGTTCAAGACTGCTTTGAGCAAGGAGAAGGAAGCGTCCTTGGGAGAAACGTGAAAGGGCTTTGTGGGAACCAAAGGGGAGGAAAAACTAGACCCAGGGGAGGAAGGTCCTGGGTGGGGGGTGCAGGGAGCGGGGGCGGGGGAGGGCGGTCTTACCGACAACAGATGGGCCGTTTTTCAGGCGATTTAGAGGTGGCTCTGCTCAGACCCTGGGGGCGTGACTAAATTCTCCACTTCCCTTTCGGGTTGAGAGGCCTATAAAAATCTCAGACCCAGCCTGTCCCAGGCTTCCCGCATATCCCCACCCTCTGAAGGGACGTGGGGACTAGCCGGCGGAGGGTCTAATGGTCACTAACAATCAGAGGCCAAATCAGCACTCACGGAGCACCTCCCCGGTCCTGGGTGGCGGGCTCCGTCCGGGCCTGCGTTCATCTACCCTCACGAGTGCCCGCGTCGGGAGGGTGGAGGTCGTGAGGCTCAGGCCCGGCGTGCACCTCGTCCGCATCCTCTCATCCGGCCGTGTGCTGAACGGCTGGGGCCGCGGCCTCTGCGTTTGCCTTTCCTGCCCAGACCAGGATGGCATGGCGTGTGGCACGGCACACGGGGCGATATGGTGTGTGTCGGGCCTGCACGTGGGGACGGCCAGCCCTCTGCTGCTCGCGAGGGGACCCCGGGGCACGGCTGTACCGTGCTGAGTGTGTGGGGGGACGGGAGGCCAGCCGGTGTCAGGGCACAGCTGCGTGGCGCACTGAGCATCCCCCGCTGGGCACACGGTCCCAGGGACACCCGGGGAGCCATCAGTGGGGGACGCGGCTCCTTCGGGGCTCCTGCGGGTCAGCTGCCTGCAGCAGGAGCTGTGCGTTAGATGAGTCAGCACTCTCGGACCCCGCACCTGGGACCTGCCCTCCCTTCGTCTCCCCATGGGGTGCAGAGAGCCGATCCTCTCGATCCGGGGGAGCTGGGCTGGCCCCGGCTTCTTGCCTCACTCTGCTGAGCTCGGGTGCAGGGCTGGGTGCCACTGTCTGCTCTGGGCGTCTGTCGGCACAGGCCGGCCGCGTTCTGGGGTGCCCTCTCCTCCTTCGGGGCCTCCCGGCTTACTGGGGGAGAACGGGGCGCCCAGGGCACTGCAGAGCTCTGCTCCTGACACGGCTGCGGCATGCTCCCTGGGGAGGGGGCCGAGTGACGTCGGCTTCGGGAAGCACCGGCCACCCTGCCGAGCCAGCTCGGCTTCCCACCCAGACCTCCTGCCTCTGCGGCTGACCTCGCGAAGCCTCAGCTGACACTGTCTTCACAGGCCTTTTGTCACCAAGCTGCACCCTCCTGACGGTCCCCCACCACTCCTTAGAGCGCATTCGGCGCTGGGGTCACGGGCATCCCTCAGCGTCCCCCAGTGGCCAGCCTCGGGCCACCCTATTTCCTCGTACCTGTCATTTCCTCCTACATCCTCCCCTGTCCTGGGACCCAGCCACGCCTTCCCGAGTGCCTGGAACCCTTCACGCGACGTCTACACCTGCACGTCTACACACGCGTGATGTTTACACACACGTGACGTTTACACGCGCACGCTTAGGCCCTGCTCAAGTGCAGGTCTTCTCCGCCCCCCCCCCCCACCTCCTCTGTGCAGACGGGGCCTTGCAGGTGCATGCTGTCCCGTGACCAGGGTCTCGAACTTGTCCTCGAAATGCTCCCCCACTGGATGCTGGATGTTCACGCCCCAGCTGTTTGCAGGGCGTCTCCCTCTCTCTCTCTCTCTCTCTCTCTCTCTCTCTCTCTCTCTCTCTGTCTCTCTCTCTCTCTCTCATGCTCATGCAGGGCCAGGTGGAAGCAAGCGCTTCATCAATCCGTGTGCTTCGCTCGCTCGCCGCACGTGTGGTGAGCACCGGTGCCGTCTGCGTGTTGGCTGGCGCGAGCCCGGGGTCGTCGCGCGCAGGGGGGGCTTTCTCCTTGTTCATCGAGGGCTCGTGAGTGCTCAGGAGCTGCAGGTCTGTGAGGAGCTGCAGGTCTGTGAGGAGCTCCAGCACCCATCACGTTCCTACACCCTCCGCAGAATCGCGAGGCGGCCCCTTCACCTCACGGGCCGTCGCGACCCGGGCCCTCATCTCGGTCCTTCCTCCTTCCTGCCTGTCTGTGACTCTGCGCTGGACCGCTCGCGGCTTCTGCCCGAACGGGGCCGTGTTTGCAGATCTGTTTGTGCGTCTCTAAGTATGTGTTAGTGCGTTGTCGGGGCAGTCCTGAGAGCGGCCCCGGCAGGTACCCACAGGCGGTAGAAGTGGTGACGTGGGACTCTTTGGGGTGTCGGGCGTCCCCCTTGTTAGAAATGGGATTCGTGGAAAAAAACATGAGTCTGGGAGCTCGGAGACCGGCAGCGCCATGTCCAGCAGTGTCAGTAACTGGCTCGGCGATCTCGAGTAAGCCACTTAAGAGTTCTCGGCCTCGGTTTACCCATCTGTACAAGAAGGGGGTGCACTCGGTAGCTGAGCAGACGCGTGAAGTAGGGAGAAACGCGGCTGGAAGGCGGTGGGCTGTGTCTGGCCGCCGGCACCCGCCCTGCCCCTGCTGCTGCCGCAGGGGCTTCCCTTGGCGCGTCCCCCACGCCACAAGCAGCTGCCCGTCACCTGGTGGAGCAGGTGCGCGTGAAGGGCTGAGCGTGCAGCCTCCAGCCAGACAGAAGCGCCCGCGTCCGTGTGGCGGACGGCAGCACACAGACGAACGCAGATCCCCGCGCAAACGCAGAGCGCCTGGGGCAGAGGAAGCCCCCCAGGACGGGGGAGGGGCGTGGGGGCGGGGCGGGGGTGGGGCTGTTCGAAGTGGGAGGTCGCTGAGAGGTGACCCACAGAAGGGAGCGGGGAGCGGGCTGTGTGAGGTCTCAGGCGTGCTTCAGCAGGGGCGGCGTCTGTGAGCTGGGGGATGGGGGATGGAGACCAGCGGGGATGGAGCACATTCTGCAAGGCAGGGGGCGGGGCGTGCAGGTCAAGGCCGTCGTGGGGCCTGGCGGCTTCCTCCCAGTGGGATGCAGGAAGCAGCTGCCCTGCAGGGTGGCAGGGGCGAAGCCGGGAGACCAGGCTTCCTGGGGGGCGGCGAGTCTGGCTTCGGTCAGGCTGGTGGCGGGCGGCTGGTTGTAAGTGGCTGGGTGCTGAGTATACGGAGGAGCTGGGGACAGCGTGACTGTCGATGGGCTGGACGTGGGCTGAGAGGAGCAGTGCGTCCTGGGTGCCACCTGGCTGCCGCCCAGCCGACCTGCGGGCGCTGTGTTTTCACAGCCGCACAGGGCCGAGGTGGCGGGTGCCGTGAGCTCACGGCGCTGAGTGACTAACCACAGGGCAGCGGCTCGCTTCCCCAGGTTCCGCCTCTGTCCACGGTTCAGAAGGACGCGGGCTCAGCGGGCGGCCTCCTAGGAAGATCCACCATGCTCTGGGCCGGCCGCCTGGCAGACGCTTCTTTTAAGAAGCAAATGGCTTTCAAAGTCGGGGCTGATGATTGTCGACACACCTAGGGGGTTTGCGGGGTCTGGATGAGGTTCATGTACAGGCGCTGAGCACAGGTGTGAGCACAGGTGTCTTCCGGCGTTCAGCGGGCTTCCCACGCGGCCCGCGTTGCCAGGGCAGTAGTACCAGTTGCCAGGTACATGTGTGTTCCTCGGGCGACCAGCTCAGTGTGGTTCCCCCGTCTCAGGATGGGAAGTCGTGACACCCGGCACCCTCAGCCCCCCGCAAACCAGCCAGGCCCCGCGCCATCGCGATGACAGCCACGTGGCCTCATTTTGGAGATATAGGTTTTAAATCTCGTTAGTGTTTGAACAACAGAAAGAAAGAATCCAGTTTAACTTTATGGCCCTGGGCTATGGACTTAGAACCCTGCCAGCTCTGTTTCAAAGCGAGGCTACAGGGGACATCTTACAGGAGCATTATTTTACCAGCTGGCTGCCTCAAATCAGTAAGAGATCTGAAACTGCAGGTTGCCTGGTTTCCGTGTGAGAAAAATCTAAAACTTGAATGTCATCCCTGTACAATGAAAATGAGTCAGTTAGTGGCTACTTTACCATGAATCATGTGGGCTGTTGTTACATCATTTCTCAGATATAAATGGACAAGAAATGGAATCCGGCATAAGCCGAAATTGTGTTCTGTGCAAATCCTGGAGTATATAACAGCGTTTTATTCAAAGCCATTCGAATGAAGCAAAAGGTCATGTTGCCACTACGGCTTTAGAGCAAATTGATTTCTTAACCTTACGAAACTTGAGAATATTTATTTTGGAGTGCGTACCAGTAAGGAACATACGGCAGGACAGGAGAATCATAATCCATTCTGCGGGAGAAGCAGCCGCACCGAGCAAGGACACGGTCCTTATTCTGGCTTCTGTTCGAAGTAACTGAATGACTGGTAAAACCTTTTAAAAATCAGGCAGCGTGTAACATAAGATGAGGAAATAAAGAAATCTGACCCCTTCAGTGAGCGGGAAAGCACAGCCGGAGGCCACAGTGGGGGACGATTTTAGCCCTGTCTGGCTGGCAGAAACGCAGCTGTGGTGGGCGCGCCCATGGGTCCGCGGGCCTCGGGATCACCTCGTGGAGGAGAAATTCTCATCTCCCAGCAGCAGATGTGCCATTCCCAGGTGCGTTGCTGAGGGAAACTGGTGCGCGCGCAGGTGACCTTCACAGCAGCGCTCTGATAGGACACTTTTAAGCAGCCGAACGCCTGGGGGACAGGACCAGGACGAGTTAATTCTTGGTTTAGTCAACAATGGAATATGATAAGGCAGTCTGATAAGACAGTGGCACCGAATATCCTGGATGACTATTTAAAAAAATCCCCAAAACGTTGGACCCAGTAAAATACTTTTTATAAAATTGAAACACCTACAACTAAACGATGTTCTTTGAAGGAATACGTAGATAATGAAACAATATTCCTTTTACCGAGGTTCAGACTTGCCTCTGTAATTTTTGTGTATTTTATCTGTGTATCTACACAAACATTCCAACCTTGACTTACCTAGGATGGATGACTCAGAATTACAGGTTTCTAGTCCACTGGGCATTAAATTGTATGTTAGGAAAGTAAAATGTGTGTGAGGGCGATGAGGGGCCTTTGCCTGGGGAAGTTTTCCATTTCTGTCTCTTTTGACCTTCGGAAATGTCGAGGCTTCGGAAGAGTTGCAAGAAGGGCATAGTGGACAACTGCATAACCCAGACTCTCCAACCGTTGCGTTGTACTGGGTTATTTTCTCAACTGGTTTTCTCGATATTAAATCATTTGAGAATTAGTTGCAGACATCATGACACTTCATCCCTAAATATAGCACATTCCTCCCAAGAACAGGAACAGCCTCTTAAATGATCACAGTACAGTTCTCATCCTAGTTGGAAATTTAACACGATACAAGATTTATCTAGTCACTGGTCCATAGTTGAATTCCTCTTGTCTCAAAGTCTTTTTTAGATTTTTTTTTTCTTTTTGGATTTAGGATCCAATCAAGTGTCACACATTTAAGTCTTTTTACCTTGAAGAGTTCTCCCGCCTTATTTAGTCTTAATCTTATTTTAATGATGTTGACGTTTTCGAAGATCCAGGCCACTGCTTTTGCTTTTTTTTTTCCCCAGAAAGCCCCTCAATTTGGAATTGCTTTATTATTTTCTTTTTAGATTCAAGTCAGACATTTTTGGCAAGAAAATTGCACAGATGACGTGTCCTTCTTCCTGCTATTATGTCAACGAACTAGGGTGTAATTTTATCCCTTTAATCATGTTAAATAACTGGTAATATGTTTGAGTCATTTGTAAAGGTAACTTTTCCTCTTTTGCAATTAAAAACGTATCCATAGATGGTCCTTTGGGATCACTTGCAAAGTATGAATAGAATATCCCGTTCTTAATAATCTTTCATGCAATGGTTTAAGCATGTATGGATGATTGACTGAAACACTTGTTGGTATGGTGGCTAAAAATGGCAATTTACTATTTCTGTCATTCTTTCAACATTAGTTGGCATTCTTTTGTAAAGAACTTTCCTGCCCACTTCCCCTTTAAAAGTTATAATTTCATTATTAATGGTAGTAAAAGTATCAGTATGATTTCCGGGATTTCAGAAATTATTACTGCATGTGTTAGAGTTCCTATCTGACACTATTCATTTAGAGGCTCAGATTGTCCCACTTTGGCTGACAGCCCTTTCGAACTAGCTCCCCTGTCCCTTTGACACACTCCTTACATCCTGGCTGGAGCACACATTCCAGGCTCAGCTCGATTCTGGGAGAAGCCACTTCCCCAAGAGCCCTGGTTACTTTTAGTGAACGACAGACACCAGGATGGGGGCTCTGGTGTGCTTGCTGCTACTGGGGTCACTGCTTCTGGGGCCCTTTCAGTGGACAGAGCTAATTAACAGATTTTTTTTTAAGGACCATCAATTCATACTGCTCTCTCTTATTCTCATTCAATACCCAAAACTTCTCCTGTCCTCCCCCATTCCATATTTGTATCTTCCATTTGCTTTTAAAATATTTTCTTCAGAATTTTATTTTTTTTAATCTTGGATCTCCTTTACTCCGGGTATTATTAATTAGGAAAATGAAATTCCTCAGTAATATCTAATTCCCCATGAGCAATGACATTTGTGATTGTTAATGCAGTACAGAACTGAGTGCTAATTCCAAATCCCCTGGGGCTTTAAAATCTGCACAGACAGGTCTGCCAGGAAACATAACCAGGAATATTCCATGTTCTCTCCGTATTCTCAATCACTTCGCAGTGAACGTGTTACTTTTTATATATAATTTTAAATTTGCAAACAGAAATGTTTAAGGCAAAAAAAAAAAAACCTATATAGATTTGTATCAACACTGGTGTGGTATACTGCACGCCGCCATGTGTATGCCCTATATATTGTAGGGCAGGAAAAATAATTTTTTCTCTATCCTTCTAGGTTCTTGGCTAGAGCACCTCCCCCCCAAATAAAAAGATTAACAGTAGAGGAAAAAAAACAATCCTAAGTATGTATGTACATACATTCAGGAGCCCCGCAAAGATGTGGGACTCGAAAGGCTGCCGGGCCACTGAGGCTTCTGTACCATCCCGAGCTAAGGAAAGGGAGAGGGCGCGGTGGCTTCGAAGGGGGGACGAAGAAAATTCACAGGAAGCTGAAAAGAGGAAATGTAAAGTTTGCCTTGCGTGCAGACAACTCTCTCAGGCGATGCGGTGTCTGGAATTGCCCTCTTCCTGGTACAGGCCCCGTTTCTAATGCAGATTTCCCTTATAAAAAGGTAACTTCTCCGTTATCAGAGTTTCTCCTGTGTCTGCAGTTTCTCAAAAATTAGCTCGCAATGATTCTTATGCCAAAGAGGCATATTCTGGGGCCAGGCGCCGAGGGGACAGACACGACCGAGGGCCTAGCGACGAGGGGCGAAGGGGAAGACCCCGCGGACTCGCCCCGGACTCCACTCCTCGCGCCCCGCTGCGCCCCACTCGCCCCCACCTCCGGCCAGTCTGGACCAGGGACGGCGCGTGGGGCGGGGGCCACCGGCCGGCGTCCGGCGGAAACCCGCAGAGCGCGGCGGGCCGGGGAGGGTCACCCGGGGACACGCGGCCGGCCAGGAGGGGCAGGGACGGGCGGGGCTCGACCGGGCGGGGCGGGGCGGGGCGGGGCCGGGCCGCCGGGCGGGCGCGCGGATTGGCCGCGGGCCCAGGGAACGGGCCAATCGGCGGGCGCCCCGCCCCCGTGCCGCGCCGCACGCCGCGTTCACGTGTCGCCGCCCTGGCCGGCGGCGCGCGGGCGGGGTCCGCACGTGGGAGCGGCGTGCGCGCGGCTGGCTGGCCCGTGGCGGGGCTCCCGGCGCCCCGCCCTGCCGCCCCCGCTTGTTTTGCTGGCCGAGGGCTCTCCCAGAAGGCCTGGGAGCGGCCATACTTTTGGAACCCGCGAGAGGAACTAGGCTGGCAGGTGGTTGGCCCAGGCCGGCCTGGGTGTGGCCGGGCAGTCGTGCGTGCGGCTCACGAGGAAGGGGGGACAGCGGGGGAGGGGGTGACTTATAAAAAAGTTTTGGACGTGGGCGATTGCGTAAGACCTTGCAGTGTTTTGATCTTTAATTGGGGATGAAGTAGTGTAGGTGCCCGACGCTGCCTGTTCCCTCTTGGCTGGTCTGAGAGGTCCTGAGCCCGCCCGCCGTTGGGGATGTGCTGTTCTCTGCGACAGCTGTAAACAGCCCGTGCAGCCCCTGCGCTGCGGGAAGGCTCCCCCTGAAGGTTGAAAGCCACGGTGGTCCCCTAACACCGCAGCCACCTGCTGGATGCAAGCTCTCCCAGCCCCAGGGACCGGGCCCAGATTACAGCTCAGGATGCCCCCTTCCCCCAGGGCCCGGAAAGAATTGGGACCTTGGGTACATCCGATTCTTCCTTAAGAGGGCCTGGAGTTAGGTTGCAGAGAGTGAGTCAGCTAGTGAGGGGTCAGGAAAGCAAGTCACAGGAGGAGAGGGGACGTTAGCCCAGACTAGACAGGACGGGAGGGTGGGGTGTGCAGCTGAATCTGTTTGCAAATATTGAAAGACACTGTTTTGAACGAGAGAGTAGGCCCAGTGCTGCCTGCCTTAGAGGACAAGAGAAATAATTACTGGGGCCAGGAGTCAGGGGTAAGGGGTGAATTTCAGGTCAGTTACGGAGAGGGGGGCATGAATGAATGTTTATGGAGTTCTCTCTAGGAAATAAATATGGAAGGACCTGGGTCCAGCTAGATTTTTACATATATCAGTAAGAAAATAGTGGAACTAAGCTTCCAATTCTCATCTGCCAGGCTCCAAAGCCCTTCCCTCTTCATGGTGCGTCTGTTTTAATGGAGTGGGTTCCTTTGGGACTGATGATTGTGCCAAAGGGTTTCTACGTTGGTTGAGTGCACTGGACTAGAGGATTCATTCAGTCCTGTTTAGCTGTGTCACTGATATTTTCCACCCCAGATGAAGAGGGAGGTTGTCCTGGCCACAGAGATTGCCAGGGCTACAGGAGACCGAAGAGGCCTGTGTCACCAGCAAGTCAGATTTCCCGGCGGGGCACACTTGCGACCCATTGTTCCTATAAGCGCTGTTCCTCTAAGTGCAAAAGCACTTGTTTAAACAATTATCTTGACTTTAACAAATGTGATCACAGTATCCAACCATCATCCATCTCTCTTACTGCCTCCTAGGCCGTTTTTCAAAGCCAGCCCTCCTCCTGTGCACGCCCTGTACCTAGACAAGGCTGGCAGTGGGACCATGGCAGAGAGCTGAGGACTGGAGGAGTGGGTAACAGCACTTCGGTCCCCCAGGCAACACCACCTAGCTGCCCTGGAGAGTCAGGAGGGCACCCCCGGGCTGGTCTGACCGCCCCAGCCCTGCGTGTCTCACATTTCAGAACTTAAGCCTGTAGGGTTGATGCATAAAGAGCCACACAGAGGTCGTGGCTTCATTTTGTAAATTAGTAGTTTCATATTTTCTGAAGAGAAGAGCACACTAGGAGTCTATTTTGTCTCTGCTACATGTGTTAAATTGCCAAATCTAACCCATTTTAGCATCCCTAAGAGGAAGGTAGGTATGGAATGGGTATAAAGAGGTGGCATCTGTTATTTATTTATTTTTTTTGGTCTCTAGCAGACCTGGTTACAATTTCTTATCAAAAACAGCCTGAAAATACCAAACTAAGGAATTTTCCTGAGGCAGAATCCAGACTTGGTCTCCTCTCTGCCCAGAACACAATTTGTAGAGCTCTAGAAGCTACCTACCTCCGCAGGTGTCCTTAATCAGTAAGTCACCTGATCATTCACCCTCAGCCTCCTAGGTCTTGCTTCTCTGCGTCCATGGTATGAAGTCCTTGGCGCCCGCCCAGCCCAGCCCGAAGGCTTAGAGGAGGGACGGTTTCTCATGCTTCCTTCTGGTCCCTTTCTCCCTGGTCTCGAGGGCTCGGGTGCTCTCCTGTGCTCTCCCGTCATTTCCTCAGATCCCCCTGGCACCATCTTGGAGTGACAGTAGCTCAGTTCGTGTTGTAACTGACCTCGAAGATCTGTAACGCCCAGTGACGGACTTCAGGGCATGGAGCACCTCGGGCGAGGGTGGGGGCCGCGGTGACAGGACATCGCCCTTCGGTCCCTGGCCTCGGCCTCTCCGCAGCCCAACGGGCTCGTCTGGTGCAGGCAACGAGCGCTTCGGAAGACTGGTCCCAGAGCCACCATTTCGCTGCGGCTTCCCTGGCCGAGGCCGGTCACTTTCATTAGAAGGGGCTGAGGCTTTGTTCAGGAAGGTGGAAGCCCAGGGCTGGGCGGAGGCTGGGGACGCGAAGGGGAGAGGTGGACCGTTTGGAGTCTCTCTGGGGTCAGACACAGCTCTACCGCGAATGACCGTGGAGAAGTTCCTTAATCGCTCTGTGCCTCAGTTTCCTCACCTGTCAACTGCGAGGATTAAGCTCACGGCGCGCCAAACCCGCCTGCCTGGCACGTCCTTGGTGCTCCACAGGCGGCGGTGGTTTGTTCCTGTCCCGAAGGAGCCTTCATTCCCGCAGTGACTCAGTCCCGCAGTGACAGCTCTGCGGTCACCGCCACCACCCGCTTCTCTGTGAGCTTAAACGGGTGCAAGGCTCAAGGGTGGGGGCGCCCGGCTGCTGCCCCTGCCCCAACGCCCAGGCCGTCCGCGGTGCCCTGACGCGTGTCCATTCCCAGACAGCCCCTCCCCGTGGTCCTTAGCTGGACACCTGTCCTTCCTGTCCCTCCCAGAGGTCTCTAAGCGAGTCCCTCTCGTACTTTCTTGCCAGGATGCAGCTCCCGGGGTGGTCGCCGTGCCTGGGAAGAGGTTTTTCCATCCCTTCACTCCTGCCCTGGGGTTGTCATGGGGTCCCTGCTGGCTGCCAGCGGAGCTGAAACTTAAGTTTAACGAAAGGAGGAACGGAGGCGGCTCAAGGCTGGGCCACAGTCACCGGAGTTGGGAGGGCGTAGGGGACAGGGGTCATCAGTGGACCCATTTCCATCCTCCCCCCGCTGCCGGGATTATTGACGTTGCTCTCGTGCCTTTGTACCTGGTCCTCAGGTGGCCTTGGGTGCCCCTGCCGACCTGTGGCGTGGGGGTGGCTGAGGGACCGGGAGAAAGGGGGCTGTCGGCTGAGGTCTAGAGGGAGGCTTAGAAGTGTGCAGAATCTTTTAAAATCCTAAACACCTTTCCACTCTCTACATGCGAGGGTGCCCAGGGGCCACACCGAGGCCTCCGAGCCGTGCACACCCTCCTGCGCCGAGGCCCGAGGGAGGAGTGGCCCCTGCCTGATGCCCTGGTCGTGTTTTGATGGCTTTTATTTCATGGATGTGCACCTCCTTACACCTGTCCCGGCTTCTCTGAGGGTCCAGGTACCAAGAGGGGTGAAACATTTCCTGGGGGTCTGCGTGGCTTGCTCTCTGGAATGACTCTTCCCGTTCCCTAGTTGCAGAAATCTTAAATTAGTAACATTTTGGGCATCTTTGAGCGTGTCGTTGAATTTCCTGGCCTTCTGTTTGTGGTGGTTCTGAAGTGGCGGGTTCGGGGGAGCTGCCTTGGGGACCCGCCCTCTGCGTCTCTAACGAGGAGATGGATGGTTTTGCTTTCACGCCGGAGAATCAGGGCCGCCCTGTGCCAGCTCCAGAAATAGATGCTGATCCCAAAACAGGCAGGCGTGGCCGGGAGCAACTTAAAAACCTCTGCAGCGTGACTGTCACCTCATTTTGTGTGACTTCTGGGGTTGTTTGGTGATCCAGCCATGAGAAAGAATGCTGATGACTTTTACATAAAAAAAAGAAACCCGCCTTGCAAACTGGCTCCCGCCCCCTCCGCCCCTGTTTGTGATTTCTTTTTGTTCCTCTAACAGATGAAATACAGAAGACATTCAGCCACAACAATTCCTAGGGCCCTTTGTTTGTGGATGTGGATGGGAAGATTAAGAACAAAAGGGGGGGGGTCTGTTGTAAGGAAGTGGTTGCAGTAGGGGCACGGGTGGGGGTGGGGGGTACAGCAGGGGAGCTTTCCAAAAAGCCAGAGGAGTCACTGATTCGGGACCCTAGGACCCCGCACCAGGCCCTCTCCCTTTAAGTCAGTGGCTGGGAAAGGCAGAGCCCACCCTACACCATTCCGTGGGGCCCAAAAGTTTACTTCGGGCGCAGTTAAAAATATTATAACCTCTTTCTATTTATTTTTTAGTGCATTCTTTTCCATTTCTAATGTTGGTTTAAGCTCTCTAAACGTGCGTGACATTTCAGTGCAGTAGCGGATGCACGTTTGTAACTAAAGAGACATCTGATTGGGAGGTGTGAGTGGGCGATCAAAAAAGTCGGCCACCGCCGCTCAGAGAAATGACAGAAGTGACCGCGACGGCGCCTCTCAAACGCGAAGGCTCGTGGCTCAGCGGAGATGTTGTTAAAATGCAAAGTCCTGTCCGGTGAGTCAGGGCCCGAGCCCAGAGCTCTGCCTGGACGGCTGACACAGAAGCAGCGGCGGGGAGAGATGGCGTTTTTCCCCGTCCCTGCCAATTTCCCGTCTGGCGTCTTAGTCACAGGGGGAACCCCGAAAGCCGGCAGGGGCTCAGGGACGGAGGCTCTGGCGTCTCCTCCGTGGAAGCCAGGCATCGCCCTCGCCTCGGGGAGGAAGTCCCCGCATGGCGGGTCATTGTCACGTCGTCGTCATGTGTCAACTTGCTTCTTGGTCCAGGAGCTTGCTGTCGCCCACTTCTCAGGCAGGGAGGGTGCTGGGCGCAGCCAGCAAGGAGCCAGCGCCTCCGACATGGGAGAAGGGGGTGGGCGAGCCGGGGCGGCCATTGGAGCCGGGCTGTCCCCTCCGGCGCCTGCGCCCGGTGGTCTTCACGGTTTTACTTAGCTTTCGGGCCTGAGGCTCGGCTCCCTGTGACACAGGTCATACAGTGCCTGGCGCTTCGCGATAACCGACGTCAGCAGAGCACATTTCAGCACCGCTACCTGAAAGTGACAGCTGGGCGAGGCCAGTGTTCTCTTTACCTTTGCAAATGAGGAAACTGAGGCCCCGGATGGTTAAGTGACTCGCCTCACACCCCAGGGCTTGTAAGTGGTAGGACAGCGCAAATTCTGACCGTGTGCCCAGTGTCCACGCGAATGAAAGCCGCCTCTCTTCTGGGAGCCAGTGAGAGCCCAGAGGCTGCGTTTCCGAGGACTTAAATTCTCCTCCATTCATTCACTCGTGGAGGAAATGCCTACGAGGGGGCTGGCGCTGTGTCCTGAGCTTAGAGATGAGCAGTGCCATCCTTGGCCTTGAGGAGGGCGGCGAAGCAGCAACGTGCGTTTACCAGACTCCGCCGAGTGCCACGAGGGTCCACGGCCCACGGAGATCGACAGGCAGAAGTGTCCGGGCCGGGAGCTGAAGGGCACCGAGGCGGGGAGGAGCCACCACACGAGCGGCAGTAACTGGGACAAGACGCTCCCGATGACCGACACGCATCAGCTGTGACGTCTTCTTGCTGGATCGGCTCTTCTAAATATTATGAAGTGTCCCGCCTGAATGCCTCTAGCAGTCCTTGTTCCGAAGTTTACTCTGCGTTTACTAATACAGCCACTCCCTCTCCTGTTGGCGTCGGCATGGACAATGTCCCCCTCCCTTTTACTTTTAACCGCCCAGGTCTTCCTATTTAAAGTGGCTTTCTTACATCGGGTTTGCTTTCTCTTCTTATGCAACGCGATTGGGTCTTTTACTTGGTGTTTAGGCCATTGACACTTAATGTAATTACGAACCATCTGAGAGCACACAGCACCCGAAAGCTCCGAGTCTCTCATTCCCCTCAGGAGACAGAGACGGGGAACCAGGATTTGGGGTGAGCCCACTGGCTGGCAGGCTCTCTCAGCAGTGGGACCAGCGTCACTGACCTGGGGTGCGGAGCAGGGGGACAGGGTGCAGTGCCAGTGTGGGAAGGAACCGGGCCTCCCCGCTTTCCCCTCTCATCCCTTTCTGGCTGGAAACAAGCCCACCGACACCCGATGGCAGCCCCGGGCTGCCCGACCCGCCAGCGGGGGGCGCACGCGCCGCGTGGGTCCTGCGCGCTGCGCTGCTGCGCGTGAGAAAAACCCGAAAACCACGTCTGACCCTAAACGCAGCGGCACGTCCTGTAGCAGAAGGGGTTGGCCCCGGGTGTGGAAGGGCGGCCGCCCCCTTCTGCGTCTGAGGTCACCCTCCAGGTAGACATCTCAACGGCCTGTCGCCGCGCCTGTCGCTGCTCGGTGACCTTGCAGTTTGAGCCCTGAGTCCCGGGTCCCTAAGGAGACCCAGGCGTCAACGGGGACGGGCTCCTTCCCGGTCGGGAGCCGTGAGACACGTGGTTTCGGACGCCTTCGATTGGAACTCAAGGACCAGGGGCGTCGCCCTTCTCGGTCCGCGTCCTCCGCAGCCCTTGACGGTGCGCGCCGCTCCGCACCTCCGGGTCCCCGTGCCGAGCGCGTCCTCGCGCTGGAGGGGGCCCCTGTCGGGCCGGCCGCCCAGACCGCCGGCCGCGTGCGTGGCGGAGCTGCCCGTCCGCGTGTCCGCGCCCGCGTCCACGTGTCCGGTGCCCGCGTCCCGCGGCGGCTGAGCGCCGTGCCGGGCCCGACGCGCGCAAGACCGTTCCCGCTCTGACGAAGCTTCGAGGGTGGCGGGGACACGTGCAGAGCACAGGTCCGGTGACGCGACAGTGTGCAGAACAGACGCTTGTCCGGGAAAGAAAAGCTCGTGGGTACAGCAGCGAAAGGCGCTGACAGGAAGGGGTCAGGCGACAAGGAGAAAAGGGGGTGCCCGGCGGAGTGCGCTGTGGAAAAGCAGAGCTGGCAGGAGAGTCGGGGGCGAGGGAGGGGGGAGGGGAGGGGACGATCGGAGGTCCAGCGTGCAGGGCCAGCGAGGAACGGGAGCGAGGCTGCTGGGAGCCGGCTGGGAGGACCTGCGGGGAGGACCCGGGGGGCCGAAGGGGGCCTTGGAGGAAGTCAGGAGCCGGTGACAGTTTCCGAGCCGGGAAGAGCAGAACCAAAACATTGTTCTAGAACATGGGCCTGTCACTGCCGCGTGCGGCTGGGGGACAGGGGGAGACGGGCAGCCGCGACCTGGGGCTAGGGCTGAGACCTGAGACCTGAGCTGGAGTAGGGAGAACCAGGGTTGCATGTTCGAGAAGCAGTTAGGATTTGATGACTAATTAGCTACGGGATTGGAGGCAGCGAAGCAGCCAGTTATAGGAAAAGGAAGAACCCGTAACCACAGGTGGCCGTGCTCCAAAGCCCACGCTTTGCCCACTGACCTCTCTGGGCCTCAGTTTCCTTACCTGTGAAATAAGGGGCTTGGATGTCTGTGACTCATTCTGGGCTCATAGGGCGGGCTGGCTGTTTACACCACTTTGCTGACACAGGCTTGTTTACCAGAAGAGATGGAGACCTCCCTGACCTCTTCCTGTCTGCCCGTATGACCCCTGTGCTTGGTCCAGAGCAGGGGTTCTTAGAAAAGCCACCGTGCCCCAGCACCTGGTGTGGCCATCACACGGCGCTCCGCCAGCCTGCTCCATGCCAGTGGGCAGCTCAAGTTCTGCAGAGTGAGGGCGTCCACGGCCCCGGCTGACCTCCGGGGCCTGCTCCCCGGACCCGCCTGTAGCCCCCAGCCAAGGCAGCAGAGCGCCAAGGCCTGGCGGCTGGGTGGGCTTGTTTGCGAGCAGCTGGGCCTGCTGACGCTTGAGTGCAGGGCTGTGCTGACCAAGGCAAGGGCAGACGCTTGGGTGGGACGGGGCGAGTTGGTCAGTCCCGCCTCCTTGTCCTGGCTCCTCCAGTGGTGAGAGGAAGGGCGGGTGCCAGGCCGTGTTGGGCGCTCTGTGAGGTGGGGTCCCTGCAGCCTGTGGTTCAGGGTTACAGGTGATGTTGGGACATGTGGTCTGTGGGGTTCTGCAGACGCCTCCCCCTTTGTCTCTCGCCTGCTGAGATGAGTTGGCCCCAGCTCCTCTACTCAGACATCTCTTTGATTCCCACACACGGGACGCATCTCTGTAGCTAGGAGAAATTCGAGGTTGCTGCCAAAATGATGATAAGCCGCCAACAAAGAGAAATTTCAACTCAGGCTTGCTCCATGCCCCCTCTTTCTCAGCAGTTTTGGGCGCGTTCAGGCTCAGAATACTGGGTCTCACAGTAAAAATCCCAGCGTATGGAGCGCTTAGAGTGTGCCGAGCATTGTTCTAGGCTTGTGCACTTGTTCACTCCTTCAGGCTTAGGACTCAGGCCCTGCAGTCCCCATCCCTGTCTTACAGACGACACAGCTGGGCAGGGAGAGGGCTGGACCCCCAGAATGACCGCTAGTCACCACTGGAGCTGGAGCACGACCAAGGTAGTCTGGCTTCAGGGCTCTTATCCAGGGGACAGTTTGGTTCCTGTATGTCATAGATCCGCATAAGTGACGCTGGAGAAAGGAAAAACAAAACCGAGCAAACCAAAGCAGCTTCACGTGGAAACAGTGTTCATAAGAGAATCTATCCCAATGGCCAATAAGCAATGAAAAGCCACCGTACCTCCTTGGTCATCTAGGAAACCCAAATTAAAGCCACAGGCAGATACTACTGTCTATGTGCTTTAGGCTGAATGGCTAAAAAGAAAGAGACTAAGTTTTGGTGAGACTTTGGGATCAAAACAGAAACCGTCACGTGGGAGTGAAAAACAGACATAACCACTTTGAAAGCTCTTTGGCGGTATGTAGTGAACACACGCATGCTCGACGACCCAGCAGGCTCCTTTCCTGGTGCGCAGACGGGCCTGTGCGCGTGCACCGAGACGGCGACGAGAACGCGCCTCAGCGCGTGCGCCGGGACGGCGACGAGAACGTGCCTGAGCACGTGCACTGAGATGACGACGAGAACGCGCGTGCGCTGGGACTGCGATGAGAACGCGCCAGCGCGCGTGCGCTGAGACGGCGACGAGACCGTTCAGAGCAACGTTCCCTGTGTAGCCCCAGCGTGTTCCGTCAGCGTGGGTAAATAAGTCACGCTATGCTCGTGCGGTGGAATTCCTACAGGACGGCAAAGGGACCACAGCCATAAGAACCACTGTGCACGAGTCCGGTGAGCAAATGTTAAGTGAATGAAGCAAGGCCCAGTAGAACACACGTGTGCGATGCCACCGATACGAAGTTCAAACCATAAGAACTATGTCAAGATCCTGGTGGCCTTGGGGATGGCGACTGCGAGGGAGCACGTGGGGGGCTTCTGGGGTTCCGGCCCTGACCTCGTTCTTGCGCTGGGCGGTGGTTCTGCAGGTGCGTTCGGCTGGAGCATCTGTCAAGCTGTGCATTATGGTGCGCATGTTACACTTCAGAGACGTGTTTACTTTACAGAACGACCTGGGATCCAGTCCTAGCAGCCGCGCACTCACGAGTGTCTCAGGCAGGTAACCACTATCTGGATCCACTTGCCTGTGAAATCGATGGCTTGGACTAGATCGTGGTTTGCAGACCTATTATAGCCACAGAACCGTCTCTTCAAACACAACCTTACCTGAGATCTAAGTATATGAGGCGGATCAGAGGAGTGGTGATGAAACTGGAAATGACATCAGGATGGAGATGCAGGCTGCTGTCTAGCCAGGGCTCCAGGAAGCAGGCAGGAGCACCCTGACTGCAGGAGACTGGCTTCCTGCCCCGAGAGGCAGCCTCCCAGGGCCTGACTAACTTGGGGATCCTGGGACTCCAGGTAAGCACTCAGCCTACACAGAGCTATTTCAGCACTGAATTGTTCTCTAGTGGCTTCTTATGTGACAAATTTCTTAGCTCTAGAGTAAACTCTAACAGGGTAGGGCTTGACTGATTTGATTGGTGGTTGGAACAACAATTCAGAAGCTACCAGATGACTGAAATGTAGCCATTCGCATTTTAGTATGAATTCCTCTTATCAGATTCCCTCCCCCCCATATACACATATAATAGAATGCCGTAAAATGGAATTATGGGACGTTTCTGAGGCTGGGTAGGGTGGGGTTGTTTTGGGAGCATGGAAAACTCCTGTGAGGTGGTGTACGTTGCTGAGAGCTTTGGGGGCCTGGGAGGGTGGATGTATGAGGGTGGGTGCTGCGTTGGAGGCTGTCGTGAAGACCAGTTATGAGATGGGCCGTGGTACCCACTGATGCTCCCAGGGCTGCAGGTTGATTTGGTCCAGCCTTGGTCACAGTGGGGAATTTAAGGAGCCTAAAGTCGGCGATTCCCAGACTGGGGGAGAACGCGTTCGTTTGGGTTTGGTCGGTTCCCCTTTTCCTTTGGCCCGAGCACTGCAGACCTGTCTGTGAGCCTGTGGGTGCAACTGACTTGCACAGCCATCATTGATTCCTTCCTTCATTCGCCCGCTTCACAGATGCTCCTGGCGCATCTACTCTGGGCCGGGCTCGGTTCTAGGTATTGAGGTACCGCCCGGGAAATGCTCTCGTCCCAGTTTCCTCCGCCCTACCTTGGGTAACCCCCACCCAAGGCCTCCTCGCCTCTCTGCCGCTGGGTGTCCTAGGGCGAATCTCTAAGTCTCTCTGAGATTGCTCCCTTATCTAGAAGGGCAAGAGTCCCTGGATGGCTGGGTGGAGCTGAGGCTTAGGCACGATCTGTTTAAAGTACCCAATCCAAGGCCCGATGTATTCAATCAGAGGCAGCTAGTGAGGAAATTATCAGCTAAGAATAAAAAAAAAAAAAGTCTACTACTTCTCGGGCTCGATTACCTTCCCTGTTCTATCAATGAAGACGCTGGTCCAAGGTCACACGGCTGGTAAGCAGTGAACTGGATTTGAACCCAGGCGGTGTGGTTTGCGTGGAGAGGAGCAGCGGGCAGGTGAGGCAGGCAGAAGCTCGAAATTGCTGGGCGGTACGCTGCTTTTGAGTTATTTGCCCCAATTCCTTACTCTTTGCTCAGAGCTTTCTGCCCACTTATTCGCTAACCATTGGTTCCCACCCGTGCCGAAAGACCGCGTCTCCGAGGAGACCGACAACACCTCGCTCCGGTGCTCCCCAGCACAAGGGATTTGCCTGCTCCTCCCTCCTCCCCTCTGAGATGTGGCCCCCCGACTTCCAGACTTCATGGCTGGGTTTTCCCACGGCGACCTGAGGACTGGTGCCCCAGGAGCCCGGGGTGGGAGGGAACCTGCCTGAGCAGGTGGACGCCAAGACAGCAGAACACAGATGTGCAGCACCAACCTGTGTGAGCCGGGCTCGGCCAGAGGCAGCTGGCGGCAAAGGGCGTGGTGGTGGCGTCTGAACCCAGTGTCCCTTCCAGTTGGGTGAGCTGTGAGATGACCGCTGAGTCCCCTGAGTGACAACCAGGCATGTGACTAATCCCAGACTGGGGGCATCCGTTAGTGAGGTCAGTCTAAGCGAGAGCCACGGCCACATTATAATTACTGGACTCACGGTATTCAGCCATTCAAACCAATCAGCTTTTAGAAATGTCTATAATTTGCATTGTTTTCAGTGAATGAATGAATAAATGATGTGTATGTAAGTCTGTACGGACCCCAGGCCCACAGACAGTCCTAGAGCATAGGACTGAGGGAAAAAATAGTTTTTTTCCTAATAATACTAATAGTACAGGCTCATTGTAGAAAGGATAGGACAGTCCAAAAATAAAAGAGATCATCCCTAACCCCCTAACATAAAAGTAGCCATAGTGAGTGCTCGTGTGTACTCTCTCTAGTTGTTTCTCAGCAGCTGATCGTACGATGTGTGCAAATATGTGTTTGGACTTACTTTTAATAATCCAAACTATGATGTTCTACTCTATGTATTAGTTCTCTGGAAATTAGCAAATCGTCGAATGTGTTCCTAAAACTAAGACATATCCTAATCATGTAATACGGAGGCTGATCTTGACATTTTTTTTAAAGCTAAAGATTTAGAAGTGAACGCAGGGGCTTGAACAGAGGCACACCCTTGCTCGGAGCAGACCCTTCAGAACAGCCAAAAGGGAGAAGCAACCCAGGTGTCCCCTGACAGGTGACAGAGAAGCACAGTGTGGTCCTTACACACGATGGGACATCGTTCAGCCTCGAAGAGGAAGGACACCCCGACACAGGGCGTTATGCTAAGTGCAATAAGCCAGTCACAAAAAGGACAGATACACGATTCCACGTATATGAAGAGTCCAGAACAGGCAAATTCAGAGACAGGAAGTGGAGTGGGGCTGCCAGGAACTACGGAAGGGGGGTGGGACTTCCTGTTTAATGGGTGCAGAGTCTTAGTCTGGGAACATGAAGACGTCCTGGACGGTTGCGATGGTTGCACAACAGTGTGAGTGTGTCAGCGCCGCTGAGCCGCACACTCAGAAGTGGTTGAAATGGTGAGGCTGGTGTCACACGTGTTGCACCAGAGTGGACCGGGGCAGGGCAGAGGGGACGAGCGCGGAGCCCTGGGCCCTGGTTTCCGCTCTGGCTCTGCGTCCCCGTGCTCGCTGCAGTCTCCCTGTAAGTCCCCCCGGGGACGTCCAGCCAGGCTCTCCGCCCTGTCCCCACGCTCCCCCCACCCCTGGAGGGTCTGGATCACGGGTCCTGGACGCAGAAGGGCCAGCACCGCACGGGGGACGTGAGGGGTGGGCGAGCGTGAGAGCGGTCTGTGCGCCGTGAACCAGAAGAGGGGAGCCCAGCGCACAGCGGGGCGGCTCTGAGTCCCACGCCACTTCTGGGAGAGGCAGAGCCTCCCGAGCCCCAGGCCTGAGGCCCCGGATCTCCGCAGGCCAGCGCTCCACGCCACGCGCATGCTCCGCTCGGAGCGGCCAGCTTCCGCGGGGGCGGGAGGGGTGAACGCGGGACGCCCGCTGCCCCGAGCCCCCGGTCCCCCGGAGCCCCCGGCGCCTGGCTCTCCGCTAGGCCTTCCACTCCCGGCTGAGATGCGGGGCCTTGGCTGCCAGTGGAGGACGGAGGCGAGACCGCTCCACGCTCTTCCTGTGTCCGCTGGACGAGGCCCAAATGTGGGTGAAGTTTGTCACCCAGTCCAGGGGCCGGGGCCACGGCTGGGAGGGCGGAGGGCTGAGCCTCTGCCAGACGGTGCAATCCTTTACCGATGCCCCACGGTCCCACTTGCTCCACAGCAGGGTCAGCCGGGGTGGCCGTCTGTCCCCACTGACCGCCCCCCCCCCCCCCGCGGGGTCTGGAGCACCAGTGCCCTGAATGCACACGTGCGCGCGCGCCCCACCCCACCCCAAGGTGACTGAGTCCTTGCGTGCCACGCTGCTGCCCTCCCCTGGGGACTTCCAGGGGCTCTCCTCGCCCCAGGACGGTGCAGGGACAGGGTGGGACAGGGGACATCTCAGGGGACTTTTCCTCGCCATGACAGCCGGTTAGGGCAATGTGCTCTGGAAACTACCTAGGACTTTAGTATGCTGAGAACTCCAGCCTGCCTCAGAAGGTCAACCCAATTCTTCATTCTCAAAAACAAAACAAAACAAACAGAGAAGGTGTCCAGGCTGCTGGGACGCTCGTCCCGAGCCACACAGGAAACTGCAGACGCAGCAGGAGCGCCAGTTCCGAAAGGCTCCCGTGTGCCGGACCCCCGGACCCCGGACCCCCGGACACCGGACCCCCGGACGCCCGACCCCCGAGGGTCTGTGCGTGGATCTCTCCAAAACGCTTCCAAACCCCCCGGCGGGTTTTTTTTTTTTTTTTTTTTACAAACGGTTTCCCTTGCACATACCTCTCGTCTCCTCAGGAAGGCGTGAAATAGTCGTGGTCAGGTGCGTGCATGCCTCCCCGCTCCGGTGGCCCCAGCCGGAAGCTGAGCGCAGGCTGGCCCTGTGGCGGGGAGTGGGCATCCAGACGGGGTCTCTCTGGAAGAGCTTTCAAAACACTGCAAAGCCTGAGCCCCACCCGGCAGTTCTGATGGAAGCCTCTGTCCTGGGGTTGGACGCTGGGTGTGGCCGACTGACCCTTGGACAAGGCGCGTTTGCACCGAGCAGGTCCACTGACAGGTGTGGTGTCCTTTTCAATAAAGGCTGTAACCGTGTTTTCTCTTCCTTATGGTTTTCTTGTTATCTTCTTTTCTCTAGCTCACTAGTGCAAGAATACAGCACGTAAGCCTGTCACATACAACACGTGTGTTAACCAACTGTTTCTGTCGTGGGCGAGGCTTCAGCAGCAGGCTGTTCCTCGTTAAGTTTTCGAGGCGCGAACATGTGTGGGGGTAGCGGGATACCTGACCGACAGTGGCCCAAACCCAAAGGATGTCGTTTGTCGCTTACTCTAAAGACTTGGTCACATGACCACATCCAGAGGAGTCACCGTGGGAGACGGTGGGTGGATGAGTCCCACCCATCACGACCCATCCCTGCGGAGGGGGCAGGAGGCAACTGACCTTGACATTGGGGGGGTCTCTGCCTCCGCCCATCTGCCACACGAAGGGTCAGTCAGCTGAGAAGGAATGCGGGGGTGGCCGCAGGGCACACAGCGAGCAGGGTCGCCACGTAAACTGAAATGAATCTTCTGCTTTCTACATTTTACCACTCACGCGAGCTGTTTAATTTACTCCAGTTCTGGAGGGGAAACGTGGCAGATGAATTTAAGAACGGCGCTGTGCCCGTGAGGGTTGGAGACGGAGCGTGTCAGCAGCCTCGTCCGAAGGCAAAGCCTAGTACCTCTCCACCCTCTTTCTGTAATACGAGACTGTATGTCTTGCAAGGTGTCTGTCGAGAAATTGGTTTAGCATTTTAGAGACATCTTTGATTTCTTGTGTTAGAACTTTCATCAGATGCATGCGACTTCCAAATCTGAGGAAGGTCCTTTTGAGGTGAATGTGCAGGATTTTTACCATTTTATGTGCCTCGTGAACTTAAAATGCTTTGAGTTTTAATGTTTCGTTCTGACATAATCTCTGACTTACAGGAACGTTGCAAAAACAGTGCAAAGCATCCTGGGATAGCCTTCACCCAGATTCAGCCAACGCTGCCATTTTATCCTATTTGCTTTATGTGTAAAGACTGTGCTTATGGATTAAAAAATTAAACCAGAACTGTCGCTACTCCGAGTGGGAATCCCGTGTCACACTTTTGGGAACCGCGGAGGTTTCGCCGATCACTCGGCAGAGCGCTGGTCCAGATGTGAAACTTTTTTCTGGTCTGGAGTTTCCGGGTACAGCGATTTGCTTGAGGGGCGCCCATTCGAATGGCCCCCGGTGGCCCCGGGGTGAATGGGAAGACATCGTAGCTCAGTTCACGTGGCGATGCCAAGGGGCTCGTCAAGGGGACGTCCCACCCAGGCTGTGGCCCCGAGCCCCTTGACGACCCGTCGATCCGACGTGTGAGTCAACCCTGGATCAGCAGCTTTGTACCTGGATTCACCCAATTTTGCAGTTCTAGATGTAAAAACCTTACAACAGAAGAGGACCGTTGAGATCTTTGACGCGTAGGGACGTGTCCTGCCCAGAGTCATCGGGTTGGTGAGCTGGGGCAGGGCTCAGGCCTGTCCCAGAATCCTAGGGTCCCCCATCTGCAGGGCTAGCCAGAGGCTGGGCGCTGGTTTGAGCCCCAGCCCTCGTGGGAACCCTCGGCAAAGTTTTCGGCCAGGGGGCACGTAGCTGCCGCTGGGACCCACTGTCCCTCTGTCCCGTCGGGGTCCGCTGCGGGACAGTGCGAGGGGCCCCCTCCTGGCGCTCAGCCAGCAGCCTGGTTTCTGCTCACGGGAGCGGCGCGGCGCAAGTCGGGTCCTCCTGGATTTGCGAGCCGTCACCGTCTTACGTCATGGGCTTGTCGTCCTCTGTCCGTTCTCTGTCTCGCCTCCGGTTCTTCAACCGCTCCTCAGGGCGCGAGGCTCCCGGGAGGCTGCAGCGACCCCACTGCCTCCCTTTGGGGCGTCACCGGCACCGCACTGGCCTCGCCTCGGGCGGTGACAGACCACCCGCTCTGCCGCGCGAACGCTGCCCATGACGCACGCCGGCCACCACGGCGCTTCCATCCTGGGCTCAGCAGTGGATTTCAGAACGCATGCTAAAGCACAGTTTTATGTCGGCCTCGATCGGCTCTATTTTTAGGATGTTTTCCCCCGGGAGAGAGAAGAAGGATGAGGGGCCCCGAGAAGGGGAGGGGCGCCAGCCCGGTGTGTCAATCCCGGGGTTGCACCACGGCAGCGTCGCGGGCCCCGGGCCTTGCGACACCGGCCCATGCCCCACTTTCTCAACCGCGGACTCCCTCCCGCCGGCCCGGGGCGCTCCTGCCCCTGCAGACGGCCGCTGGCTCTCAGCTCCCGCTCCCCTCCGAGTCCCGGTCAGGGACCTCGGCGTGTGGGCCGGGCTGCCCCCTCGCCTTGGCGTGTGGGTTGGGGGCATGTAGTCGGCCTGCTGAGGAGCCTGGGGCGGTGGGCGGGTCACGGAGCACTGGGGAAGTGCAGAAGTCCGTGCGGACATCTCGGCCGCTAGCCTCGCGGTGGCCCTGGACGGTCCAGCGCGCCAACCGCCACGCGTTTGTTGAGACCGCACAGCGTGTCCGGGAGCAGCTCATTCGCATCTGGTCCGGTCCTCGTGACCGCCCCTGGAGGTGGGCGGGAAGCCAGGTCCCGCGCTTACAGGCGAGCCCGCCATGGCCAGCGCGGGTCGCCCTGTGCGCCTCCGAGCCGGGTGGGTCCCGCAGCAGCTACGGGAGCCGCTTCCGGCCCCCAGCGCGAGCCGAACTGAGTCACCGCAGATGTGATCGTCGCAAACGGACGCGCATCCTGCCCCTCCCGTGTGCCGACGCTGCGGCGAGCTCCGGCGGCACCGGACGCGGGGCCGTCCCTGTTTTAAGTTGCCGACGGTCTAGTAACTAGTGTCGTTTCTCTTGATCTCTCATCGAGAACAGTTAGGATCCCTGGAGACGCGGGAGAGGTGCCTGGGGACCGTCCAAATGGCTCGTCGGCAGATGAGGGGGTGGGGGTCCAGAGCGGGGAGTCCTGTGGCCTGGTGTCCACGGGGTGAGTGGCAGGGCGGAGGCTCTGAGCTCCCCGCCCACAGCCCCCCGACACACACGCTCTGTCCTGGCTCAGCTGTGCCCCGGCTCCCACTGGGTCGGCTTTGGAGCTCAGGGGTGTCTGGTCGTCCGTTGCTGAGACTGTGAACCCACATGACCCACAGTTCCTCAGACTTGCTTTTCGTCATGGCAATGTGAGTGTCCGGCCCCTTTCCCTATTTGCCATAGGTCTGGTGGTGTCGCTCAACACTTCTCCCTGGAACCCGATTCTTTTAACACCAGGGGGTGAATCCGCTCCTGGGGGCGGCTTTGCTCTGTGGCCACGCTGTGGTCAGGCCCAGGAGTCTTGTGATGGCAGGTGCTAGCCGCTCGCGGATGTGCGCGGCCACAGGCTTGTCCTGAGGCCAGCAGGAGAGCGAGGACCCCGGTGGAAGCTTCAGGAAGCCGCGCTGGCTCATGCGACAAACGTCCGTCTGGCCAGCCGCGGTGTCCGGGAACGGAATGGACGGACCCCTCTGTACGCCAGCTCAGCTGCCCGGCCACATCTAACCTGCGATTCTGAAAAAATGCTGCCCAGCGGGGCCGCTCAACATCCCTGATCTGCTGTCAGGGGAGGCGGGCAGGATGGCCTCCAGAAACCGTGGCGGCTAATTTTATGTGTCAACCTGCCTGGGCCAAGGGGTGCCCAGATATCTGGGGTAGCACCTTTCGGGGCGTGTCTGTGAGGATGTCTCTGGAAGGGGCCAGCATTTGATCTGAGAGAAGCAGGTGGCCCTCCCCGGGGCGGGGTCCGCGTCCTACCTGGAGAGGGCCTCCAGCTGCAGACAGCAGGTGGATGGACTCCCGGCCCCCTCCGGAACCCGGGAGCCGATTCCCGTCACCACCCCCTGTGCATGCTGTCCCACGTGTGCCTACGGGCCCCTGGAGGGCCCTCTCTCATGCAGGAAGAGACGGACGGGCCTCAGAGAGTTGGATGGGGGGAAAGGAGGCGGCATCAGGGACACACCCTTGGTTTTCTAGCCCAGTCGCCACCGATTCGGCGGGAGGCTGACGGCCGGGTTTGCACAGAGCTCTCGGCGACCACGCGTCGGGCAGGCCGCGGGCCGGGCGCGCTGCCGCGTGCTCGCGCGTGGAAACCCCGTTTCACAGGCGGGAGTCACCTCCGTCCTCTAGCTGAGCAGAGGCGCCGGGGCCTTGCGGGGCGCGTCGCCCCTCCCCCCCCCCCGCGTGAAAGCCTTGCGTGGTGCCCGCCGCTCCCATAGGACTGCACCGCCCCAGCGTCCGGGGAGGCATCATGCCATGGAGGACTGTCACGGGCGGGGCCGCCTTCTGGTAAAAACGTGGTGTCGGCGATAGAAATTCGAGCTTTCTCTAGTAATTCGAACAGCGTTGGAGATACAGGAGTATTTCTCCTTTTCCTTTACTAAGAAACTAGGACATGTTAAAAACTTCGAGAGGCTCATAGAACGCTCAGGGCCGCCTCCACGTCTGTTTCGTTTCTCAGTGCTGGCTCAGTTCCATTCCATAAGACTGTCATTTCTCTCTAATCTGGCTCTACGTGCCTTTTCTGCACCGAAAGGCAGAAGTCTCTCCAGGTTCGACTGCTAAAGACATAAAGACTCGTGAATCTCTGAGCGGCTGGCTCTTCGTTTTCATACATTAAGCAGTGTTTTCCAAGGTTCAGTTCATTCGATTGAAAGTTTTTAGTATTAATCTTGGTAATAGTTTCTCACGATGATTCGTATTCGTCCTGCCGCATTATAACAAAACACTAAGTAATTTAGCGATTGTCATTGGAACCACTTAGATCCTGAAATTTTGCTGTTGGCACTGCCGCTGGGAGGGAGACTGCACGTTCTAGCTGGAGACGGACTTACTTGGGAGAAACCGAGGTGAATGTGGGGTGAGCCGAAGGCCTCGTTTTTGTTCCCTTGGCTCATTAGCTATGTGATCACAGCCGAGCAAGTTAATATTTGTGAGACTCAGCCTCACTAGCAGTGAGAAAAAAAGGTAGGAGTGTGTGTGTGTGTGTGTGTGTGTGAGAGACAGAGAGAGAGAGAGGGAGAGAGACGTGGGGGAACACTAGGAAATTCAAAATGAACTCATAATTCCGACAGCCACATGCGACTTCATAGTGTTTGATCCGGCCGCTCTCCGCGGACACCTGTTGAATACAGAGAGAAATGAGAGACCTTGGCGTCGAGCTCCATGCGTCCTCCTGGAGTCAGTAGAGACAAAGTGGAGATGGATCTGACCGTCCCAGGTGACCCCCTACTTACGCGCAGCCTCTTTCTTACTGTCCCAGTATGGACTTGACCGTAGTCCGCATGTGGCGCATTCTCACCTTACCTGACGCCTCCACATGAATTCCCCACTTTTATTCGAAACCGTGTACATTTTCCCCTCTGGCTTTAAATTACAAGCTCTTGAGCTGTTTCTTTGTCGTGCTCAGCGTGAGGCTGGGCACGGAACACCGTGGTGACAGCCGTTTGATCACGTACCTCCTTGTGGCCCGACCCACAGTGGCCGAGAGTCCAGCGGAGCTGGTTCCTCGCAGCGCCTGCCGCACGACTGCCGCTCGTGAGCACCTCGAATCGCAGAGGACGGACAGCGAGCCTCTCCAGCACTTACTCACCTTCGGGCCTCCTTTCCTCCCAGGGAAGGACCAGCCCAGCTGCGCTCCGCATGATTTTCTTTTTCTCATTTTGTTTTAACCATGCAAACCCGTGACCAGGATGACAAACCCACTGACCTTCTCCCGAAGACCTACACAAAGCCCGGAAACAGAATCCGCCCCCAACCCCAACCAAATTAAAACATAGCTTGAGATTGATTTCATTTTTCATAAGAGCAGGATTCATGCAAATTCTGTTTGCATGTGTGTGTCATTTGCAAGAAGCAAAGGTGTTAGGGACACATGCAAATCTTGACTACCTTTCTGCCAATGTCCTTCTTCCTCAATGCAGAGATCTACACAAACTTTGCTTTTTTTTTTTTTTTTATTTGTCTCAAGCATATAGTACGTTGGTTAGACATTTATATAGTTTATTAAGCAATCCCCTTAATTGCTTTCTCTCCTCTGGCTCTCCACCTAGCCATTTCACCACTGTGGACTGCATGCCCTGGGCCATGCTCCCCATCCCCATGACCATTTGTCAACTACTAATTTCTACTTCTGTAACCCTTACCACTTTCTCCCAGCCCCCCTCTGGCCGTCACCAGATTGTCCTCTACATTTGTGAGTCTCTTTCCAATTAGTTTGTTCTTTTTGTTCCTTAGATTCTGCATATAAGTGAAATCGCATGGTATTTATCCTTCTCTGTCTGACTTATTTCGCTCAGCATAATAACCTCTAGGTCCATCTATGCCATTGTAAATGGTAGGATTTCATATATTTTTTTTTTATGGCTGAGTAATATTCCATTGTATATATGAACCATGACTTCTTTATCCAGTCGTCTGTTGGTGGGCATTTAGGTTGCCTCCATTATCTCGGCTATTGTAAGTTGTGCTGCTGTGAACACAGGGTGCATAGATCTTTACAAATTATTGTTTTGTTTTCCTTTGGATAAATACCCAGAAGTGCAATTGCTGGGTCAAAAGGTAGATCCATTTTAAATGTTTTTTTCATTTTTAATTTTTTGAGGAACCTCCAGACTGTTTTCCATAGTAGCTGTACTATGCTTTTTTCCCCCCAGAATTTGAGCAAACTGCACTATCGCTGCTTTTAAGGTTTTTTTTGCATGTGTGTTTTTTTAACTTTTTATTTTGAAATATAAGAAGTTACAAAATAGTACATGGACTCCCATAAACCCTTCACCTAGCTTCCTCTAAAGCTGACATCTCACATGACTAGTAAAATATCAAAACCAGGAGATTGATATTGGTACAATACTGTTTACTAGACTACGGAATATCTGATTTTTAAAAAGCACAAATATTTTCAAGTCCTAAAATAATACTTCTAAACGCAAATAGTATCCGTCTTGATATGGGGTGGGGGGAGGGGCCAGGAATGTGGGTGCTCTAACGGCAGGAGCCAGGAGTGTCAGAGTGTGCTCAGGGCTGCGCCCGAGAGGGAAGGCCAGCGGGACTCCGAGTGGGCACCTCTGCACCCTGCACCCCAACCCCGCCAGCCACCCCACCCGTCTTTTGACCCGCTCCGTAGTTTTGCTTTTACCAGAATGTCGAAGAGTTGGAATCATACGGTGGAATCATATCTTTTCGGCTTGGCTTTTGTCAGTAATGTGCATTTACTGTCCCTCCATGTCCTTTCGTGGCTCGATGGCTTATTTATTTTTAGCGTCTGAACGGTATTTGGCCTGGATGTGGCACCGTTTCTTGGCCGCTCGCCCACGGAAGGGCGTCTTGGCTGCTGCCGCGTTTTGGCGATGGCGAGTCGAGCTGCCGTCCGCCTCCCCGCGCAGGTGTGGAACTCGGCGTTCAATCCTCCAGTGCGCCCCGGGGTGCACGTCTGCGTCTGTGTTCTCATTCATGTGAGCGACACACATTTTCTTTAACGATCGCCCTCTCCCCTGTCTCTGGATGGGAGGGGAGGGGAGGGCTCATCTTGGCCTTTTAATTTGGTGTCTCGCTTCACTCTCTCAGCCGTGAGATTGTTCCCGAGGGCAAAGGATGACACTCGGTGTGTGATCAGCAAGTCTGACGGCTCGCAGCTGCTTCCCTCTCACTGTCTCCCCCGGGAAGAGGTGGGCGCCGGCATGGCGTGGCTGTTTCTGTCTGGCTAGCTGGCACCCAGTCGTGCAAGTGGGCTTGCTTTGCTGTTGGCACGGAAGGGTCACACCACTGGCCAGCACAGGGAACTGGGCGGAAGAACGTCACGGAGAAAGGTCGCGTCCACCATCCTTTCTCTGCGTCTCTTCCTGGCTAGAGCCGGCTCTCTAAGCACCTCTGCCTGGCCCTGCGGCCCAGGCTTTCCCTGTTTCCTGCCAGAGCGCTCAGTCGTCCCGGATGGGATGGGCGGGATCATGGCCCCCCCACCCCACCCCCATCCCCGTGTCAAGACTACACTCAGCACCCTGGGGTTAGGCCGGACCCATCACCAGTTCCCCGGGAGAACTTGTTCGTGTCGGGGTGGAAAAAGTTCCTAACTAGCTGGCTGCTCCTTGGCCTTTAGCCTAGTTCCTTAATCCCTGTGATCTCTAAACTTCCTCTTACTCACTTAAAACCCACTGGAGTATCTGGAAGTTTTTTTGCTAGTCTTAATACTTAGGACCATGGCTCATAAAATTCCCCCTAGTCCTTGGAGCTGTCCTGTTTGTAAAAATATCTTTGTATTGGAGAAATGTTTACACTCTCCGCAGCCTTTTCTGAAGGAGTGTGTTGTTGATCACCAGGATGGGGACCAAGACGTCCATAAAAGCCCTAGACAGCTGAGTGAAGACAGGGCCATTCGTGGAACTAGGGGAAGAGTTAGGCGATGACGTCTAAACCACAAACTCCGAACCCAGTACATTCTTGGAATTCAGTTGCAGTCGGGCTGTTTATAAAGGGTTTCGCAGCGAAGTAATTTCATCTTCCATAAGGCGCTACCCTGATTTCCTTGAGGACTGCAAATGCGCCACCAATTCTAGCCGCCCCCTTAGTCGTACAGTTATTTTAAAGTGTGAATTCGTCCTTGTCCCCCGTGCATTCCCAGTTCGTTACACTTAGATACGAGAGGCTGGAGGGGGTTGCCTGAACTTCAGGTGTGGGAGGGAGGGAGGACAGAGGCTTGTCTCTGCAGAGATGGCTGCCTCGGGCGTTACTGGCGAGCCCTCAGGGACAGCGCCCGCTGCGCCAGGAGAGAGGACCGTCCATTGCTTGGTCTCCTCAGAGCTGGGCCCTGGACGTGCATGTTACTAGAGAGGAGATTAAAGACCTGTGAACGCAGTGTGGTCCCCTTGCCCCCTCAGCTGAACCCCACCACGGTGGTTTGCAAGCTTAGAGGAGGAAAGAATGCCACCTTGCCCCATTGCCCTGCTGGCAGGTTTTCGCAAGAAAAACCCAGTGGGAAAGGAGCAGGCAGCGGGTATGCTGGTTCTTCCCAGAGAGGCGAGCCTGCCAGCATCTAGGGGTGCAGCAGCCCCCACGCCTGACCTCAGCGAACCCCCTGGCAGCCGCTCCCGCCAGCGGCACTGGAGCTCGCCTGCCAATGCCTTTTCTCTTTGGATCAGCGCACTCTTATTTCAAGAGCGGACTGGGACTGTCCCAGGGCCATTATAGGGTGTCATCTCTGGCATTTGCTCCCATTGCAGAAAAACAAGTCCAATGCCGGGCACTCGGGTTTCTGAACAGCTGCCGAGGCCGAAACCTGAGTCAGCAGAGCTGTCGGGGGAGAGCAGGGACTCAGCGAGGGCTGTGCGCCGGGAGGCGGGGAGTGGAGGGCAGGGTGGCGACGCTCTACGCTCGGGGCTCCCGGCCCCTGGGCGGGCTCGGGCGCTGATGAGGGGGGACGCGGCACGGGCGGAGTGGGCGGGGCGGGAGCAGCCCAGCCGGCCGCAGGGGAGCGGGCGCTGTCCCGGCTGAGCCATGCGGGACGTGAGCGACGTGTGGCAGCCTGTGCTCAGACTGTTCCGCTGCACTGTGGGTTTGGGGAGCCCCGCCTTCTTCGCAGCCAGCACAGCCTGGGCGTGAGGTGCGCGCCTCTGCAAGGCAGGGCAGCGCTTCTGAGCTGATGGAGCGCTTGCAGGAGTCGCTTCCATGCAACGCCACCGCGCTTGCGGCAGTCCCCACTAGAAGCACCCCAGATCTTCACAGGCGGCCACTGGCCTGACTACACGACTGTCAAATGCCGCGAGCTGATGCAAAACTGCGAGGACCGGAGAGGCGGAGGAAGGACACACACGCCAGACACTGGCCAGAGGATGCAGCGGGCTGTGCCGCGTCCATGGCGTGTGTTTTAGGAGTTCGCATAATCAAGGTGCCCCCTCCCCGCAGTTATTCCGCGGGGTTCCAGCCCCCTCCTCGTGCACAGCGTCGCAAGCTCTCAGCAGCCGGTTTCAGACAGGTCAAGGTTTCTAAGGGATTCAGGAAGTAGGCAGGGTGGGGACACAGGACCGGGGAAGCCTCCTCCCCGCTGGTGGCGGGGGGGGGGGGGGGGGGGGGGCGGTGGCGGTGGGTGAGACTCGCCAGCATTACCACGGGGCAGCTCTGGCAAGAGGTGACCAGGAGAGCTGTACCCCACAGAGCGCTCTCAGCGTCCTCCCTTGGGGGCCCCTCACCCCGACTCTTAAACCTAAGCCCGGGCCTTTCTTCGGCTTGACACGCCTGACCCGGAGTGGGTGTTAAGAATGCAGAGTACTGGGGTCCCGCTCCCAAAGAGGCCGTCAAGGAGGGTGCATTTCAACCAGCCCCGGGGGTGCACGGGCCACACTCGCGCCCACTGGGGTGGTTGTTCCAGGAAGCCGTGCGGGTCGTCTTGACCAGGTCACAGCACGACGCTGACGCGGCCGGGTCTCAGGCCAAGGCTGCGCCCAGGGCGTTGTCAGCGGGACTGGCAGAGCGCGGCGCGCTGCCGCCGCGGGCCCGCAGGGGGCGCCGTCGGGCCGCCTCCTGGCTCGCCCCCCGCGCGGCCTCCCCCGCGAAGGGGGGCTGGAACCCGAAGAATGCGTCCCGCCCCTAGGCTGACGTGTGCGCCGCCGCCGGCCGGACCCTTAAAAGCCCGGCGGAGTGCGGGGCATCCTAGCAGAGCTGGAGAGCCGGCGAGCGGGCGGCTGCCGCGGACGACTGGAGCTGGAGCCCCGCGACCGCGGCTGTCATTGCGCTCCGAGCATCCCGGGGACTGGCCCGGACTGCGGCGGCGGCGGGTGCAGCCCCAGCCCCCCGCGCCTCTCGGAGCGCGCGTGGAGCCTCACGCTCCGGGCGAGCGTTCGTCACTTAGCAGAAAGCACCTTTCCCACCAGCTGCGCCAGGGAGAGCGCACGGGCCGCGCTGCTGCGCACGCACCCCCTCTTCCCCTTTGTTTCGGGGGGTTCCTCTAGTCTGAGTTCTTCGCAAGGGGCTGAGGGCCTCCGAGCCTAGGCTGCGAAGATGCCTTTGGAGCTGACTCAGAGTCGGGTTCAGAAGATCTGGATCCCGGTGGACCACCGTCCCTCGCTGCCCAGATGTGAGTGCAGGGGCGCGCGCGCCGGGCTGCATGGGGGCGCGCGCCGCGTGCGGGGCGAGGCCTTTGTATGGCGGCCGGCCCGGCGCTTTTGTGCAGACTCCCCCGGCGCGCTCGTGCGGGGCCGGGCGCCGCCCTCCGCGGCTGTCCCCGCGGCCGGGGGTCCGGCGCCTTCAGCTCCTCCCCGGCGCGGGGCGGGGTCGGCGCGGGCTTCGGCGCCGGCGCTGCGCCTCCCCTGGCCGGCTGCCGAGGCGCTGCGCTTGGCTCGCGCCACCAAGCGCAGGGGGACCCGGAAACGGCGAGCGCGCCCCGAGAGCCGCGCAGGGGAGCGCAGGGCGCTGCAGCGAGGCCGTGCCAGCGGGCGCCGGGGGAGGGACGCCCGCTGTCCCGCGCTCCCGGCCCTAGTGCCGGCGCCCGCCGCGCGCAGTCCCGCCCAGGGTCGCGGCCGCTCGCGCGCGCAGCGTCACCTCGGACGTCTCCCCCTGCACCCTCCATCGCGACTCCCCCCCCCCCGTCCCTCTCTCTACCTCTATTTCCATCGCCTCGCCCAGCCCCCCCGGATATTTGGCTCCCCTCCCCGCCGCCCCGCAGTTCCATCCCTCCCGCTCCGCCTTTCCGTATTTATCTGTCTCATCTCTGTTTCGTTTCCATCTCTTTTCTGTATATTTCGAATCTCTTTACTTCTCCTTCTACTTCTATTCTTTCTTTCGCGTTTTCCTTTTCCACATGTCTGTTTCCTCTCTCGGTCCCTATCCCACCGTCGGCTCCTGCGCTGGGGGCCGCAGGAGAGCAGCCCTGGACCCAGCCGTCGCCTCCGGTTTGGGGGGCGGGGGGCGGTGGATGCGGCGGCGGCCGCTCAGTTGGCAGCGCTGCGTGCGCGCGCGCACCCCACCGCGCCCGGAGTTTGCTGGCAGTTCACCAGCCTGCTGTCTGTGGTCGCCATACAGGCTATGGAAAGGGTTACCTCAGGCCCCGTCCCCAGCTATGAGGAGAGCCGGCTCCTAAAAGGGGGTTCCAATGGTTTGAGGGCGGCGCCACTCCCCCAGGTAACCTGCCCAGGAGCCCACCAGGTGGAGAGGGTGGAGCCCAGCGGTGGGTGCTTCGCCCCAGGCCAGCTCAGGTTGCCTGACAGGTAACCAAGGAGTCCCAGGTGCAAACCCTAGAGGTGGCTTCTAGGCGTGGATGGCACCTGAGTGCTGCACGTTTCTCACAGAGGCCGTGGTGACAGCTCACACAGATGTGTGACAGCTCACACCTTGGGCTTCGCCCAGCTCTGAATCTCACCCCCACCTGCCCTAGGCATGGGGCGACCTGGTTCTGTGGTATATCTAGCTCCTGCTGCTGATGGGGGCTGGCAAAGCACTCCTGACAGTGGGGGCTGCTCCTCCACCGGCTGGTCCCCTCGGCTGGATATGAGGGTTCTGGGGATCACAGACACCTTAAGGAGAACTCCATTTCTTTGCAAGGGACCCAGCAGGTCTGTTCCTTGTTTCCCAGCCCGTTTAGATATACTCTTAAATAGCTTGCAACCTGGGCTGACCCGGGTCTCCTTGCGTGTCTGTGAAACCTGTTGGTGGTGAGGAATGCGGCACCTCGAATTCAGAGGGAGGTCCACCCCCCCTCCCCCCGCCCCCGGCAAGATGCAGAAACAGTCCCGCCCTTTGTGACTTGGAACAGAACCTATTTACTGCGCCTTGTAAGCTGTAACCGGCCGTGCGAGTGGGGCTTGGTTCTGTCTGCGTGCATAAATGCACGCGTTTGTATGTGCGCGTGCGCGCACACGCTCGCATTTAGTGGTCCCCCGAGGTTGCGCGTGGAGGGCCGCCTCCGCCGAGGCGAGCGGTTCTGAGCAGCAGTGTGCAGCACGCTTCCTCCAGGCGCGGGAGACCCATCCATTAGGCTCTGTGAGTCTGCACGTTTCACACGCAGATGAGAGATTTGCCTAAAAATCCCTGTCAGAACCATTCAGAGCTTGGGGGGCGGGGGGATGCTGAAGCTGATGGATTAAGGCGGTGGCCCCGCCCACCCCTGGAATCCTGAGAGGGGTTCTGAGGTGCAGTTGCAGACACGTGCTCCTTTATAAAAACATCTGCAGCCCTCACAGCTGTTACTGCCCGTATTTCAAGGAGCAGCGTCTAGCGTCTGTCTCGACTTCTGTAGTCACATTCGTCTCCCATGGGAATAGAGAAAACGAGGTATTTCTTCTGGGCATCGTCCCCGACGCCACCCCGCCTTCTTTAATGGCATTTGGAACACTGGATGGATTTTCTTCCTCCTGAACCTGTCACCTTCTTTGTAAGTGGCGGACTCCCCGGAGGGCATGGGGAACATTCTGTTTCTGTGCAGAGGACAGTAAAACAGCAACAGAAAGCTCCAGACACGCCTAGGGTGCCCTGGCGCTACACCCACAGGCACGGTGAACGCTTCTCACGAAACCTGCAGCTCCCTTCGAACGCACGGCGTGACTCGGGGAGACGCACTGAACGTGCGAAGCAGCTTCCTCAGCAGGAAAGCCCCTCGCTGACGGGCAAGGACAGCCCGTGCCTTCTGCCGGCTGTCAGCGCACGTGGGGCGTCCGCGGAGGGGCCCCCGCCTTTCCATCCGCCCAGGACCTCAGCTTTCTCATCCGTAAAGTGGCGTCCATGCTGTCTGCCGGCAGAAGGGTTTTCATCTCAGAGAGGGGTTTAAACCCACCGAGGTACTCTGAATTAAAGAAGGAAGATGGGGGTGTTCAGGAGAAACCCCTACCTGTCCATGGGGTGATCACTTCCAATTTGTAGCGGTGACTCTCGGCCCTGGCTGCGCATTGGAACCATTTCGGGGAGATTTTGAAAAACAAAATCCACATGGGTACCCCAAACCTAGCGAGACTTGCTGGGGCCTGGGCGTCCTGTTTTTTTTAAGAGCCCTTTAGGTTCAGCCACTGGCGGAGAGCCACTGGTTAAGGAAAAAGAGAGCACTTGCAGGATGTCATGAGAGACTTTGTGAGCCCCGCTTCTGACCCTCTTCAACTGGGGGGTCTCGGCTTCCACATGTCTGGAGGGAGGAAAGCCATAAAGGCTGATGCTGACGGAGGCGCTGAGGGAAGCATTTCGCGCCTATTACGTAGTAGTTGGTCCTCCCAAGAAACCCGATGAAGCGGCCTGTCCCCTTTCCCAGAAAAGGAGGCTGAGACAGTGGGAGGTCAAGTAGCTTGTCCAAGGTCAAGGGAGATCGTGAGAACGGGCTTTGAACTCTGACTCCATCCCGGCCCTCCTGCCCACTGGGCTATTGTGCTGCCTCCCAAGGGTGCCAGATGACTCACTATAGTCCCTCACTGTCCCTGGGGTGGGAGGGGCTTTCCTTGGACAAAGGTTACTTAGGGAGGCGTTAAACTGTGCCTGTGAAGTCGTGAATGCGTGGATGCGTAAGGCATTCACCGCACACTGCAGAAAAGGTTTGGCTTAGCTGCCTTCTCCGAGCTCCCAAATGAATCCTCAGGCCCACCCGCCTGGGGCCAGACCTCTTAGATGTTGGTCCCTCACGTTACGCAGACTCTTGGGGCGGATGCCACCCCAGGGGCGGGTCTGGGTCCAGTGGACAATAGTTCGGAGTTTGCCAGCTTGCCAGTGCTTTCTGGGCCTGCACTGCTTCTCCCAGGGCTGAGGGCGTGCAGCTGGTCTCCCAGAGAGGCTGCCTCGGGTGGCGGGGTGGTGCTAACTGCAGGGCGTTCTGTGCAGTGTTTGGTTCGCCCTTGACCCTTGCTGGGCGGGAGTCGGGTTACGCTGCAGGCATTCCAGCAGGCCGTGGGTGCTGCGGGCTGACCCCATCAGCATCTGCAGCTTGCCTCTGTCTTAAACGGCCCTTTCCATTTCTTCCCCTGGGGGAAGACTTGTCGAAGCAGTAATCTACCCACTTATTGCAAAGAGCTCAAACGCCTTGGCATGTTTCTGAGGTCAGCAGTTTGCAGCGCTTCTGGGCAGAAGAAAGCTTGCAGGAGGGACGGAGCAACAGCAGAGCGCCTTCTGACAGTTTATGTTGCTTGCGGACATGAGCTGTGGGAGGCAGTCCTGTGGGTGGGGACAGCTGCCAAGCGCCTGCCCATGTCAGCGCATCGCACACTATCAGAGAGGCTGGCGGCTTCCTCCGGCTCACAGCGCTGGAAATGGAGTCGCAGCGCATCTGTCTGGCTGTCCGTTTCCAGGACGGGCTGCTCCGGCCACCACCTGGCCTCCTGGTTGTGGTGTGCTGTCCCCTGTCCACTTACGTGCAGGGAACCAGAGTGCATGACGTACTAATAAACGAGGCAGCCGGCCCTACACCGACGGGTCCAGCCCACGTGCCACTCAGGGGCGCTCAGCCGGGCGGCCCGGCGCAAGCCCGCCCCCGCAGCCACCCCGGGCCGCCGTGCCGCGCTCCCCAAGGGGCGTGTGCTCTGCCGTCGGCCCGGCATCCGTCACGCCGTGTGCCTGGTCCGCCTGTGTGCTGTCGTCCTCCGCCCCGGACCGGCGGCCTCTCGGCACAGGGGTTGTGTGTCCACGCACGCTCCGTGCTCAGCGGGCGCCCAGCACCGGCGGCGCGCCCTCCAGCGCGTGAGTGACATAAGGGAGTTGAGGGCGGGCTCCCAGAACTCGGGACTTTCTTTGAGCTCTTACGGGAGGGGTGGCTTTAACCACGGATGACACTTTGAGCCTGAGTGCCCCCCCCAGCTGCGATGGAGGGGTTTATGTCCTGTTAACCCCGCGGCCACCCCTTGGCCTCTGACAGAGCGAGTGCATACACATCCCACGTACACATTTGCATTGACATCTAAGTTGACATCTCAGTACATCTCCGTATAGAAACTTTTTTTTTTTGGTCAAAAAAGAGTTCAAATATTAAACACGTACACCAGATGCAATGAAACACTCAAGTACTTTTTGGAAAATCCTCTGTTCAACTCCATGCTAGTGCCTGGGCTGGTGGGGAGGAGGAAGAGGCAGTGAGCGTGCTCCGGGAGGGTGGGATGGGGGCTGGGTGGGTTGAAAAGGGCCACAGAGAAGAAGAGACCGAGGGTCCGTGGGGAACCAAGGCAGGGGCAGGGGATTATAGGACCAAGCCGTGCTGTGCCTTAAAGAAAGAAAGGGGAGGGATGGAGGAGAGTAAGACTCAAAGGCTTGCTCTAAATGGTGTGTGGAGTCCCTGCTGGCCAGGAGACCCAGGAACCCTGGGTGGAGGGGGGCGAGGGCGGGGTCTACTACCTCCTGCGGTCCCCAGGGGAGCTCCTTGAGTCTTCTGCAGGAAGCCAAAGCATAGGAAGAATGACTCCTGCTTTGCAAAATAAAGGCGCGATGGTTTATTTTGGTTTGAGATTCAGCCTGAATTTCTGGCTTCAGAGAGTGCCTCTGCCACGTCTGTCTTTGTGGCTTTCGCAGCCGGAGATCTGGAGATCCGCGCGCGTGATTGGCGGAGAGCAGCGCCCATCTGCGGTCGGACGCATGAGTCGGCCCGTGTCTCCATGTCTTTGGCATGGATCCAGCCAGAGTAGTCCATGCAGGTGCTCGGCTCAGAGGCGTGCCGCGGGGAGGCCTTTCTGCGTGTGCGCGCGTGCGCGCGTGTGCGCGCGCCCACCTGTCTGTCTCTGTGCGTGTCAGTGGCTCGCCTGGTGGGCGCATCGGGCGAGGCCAGTGGGAAGCCAGTGGTTTGGGGGGAGGGTTCGCGGAGGGGGCTGGCGGCGGGGCGCAAGCAGGACCTTTCCTCCCGTGCCGCCTGCGGCTGCCGCAGTGCGTGCAGCAGGGTGCGCCGCGTCCCCGTTCGCGCTCAGGGAGACGGTCGCCGCCCTCCGCGTGCCCCGTGGCGGCTTCGCCTCCTGTGCTCACGCAGGGGCAGGGAAACGCCTCCGCTTTCGAGGTACTGGTTCGCTCCTGACCACTGGGAGCTGGGGGACCCCAGCCCAGGCTTTTGTGGCCCCTGAATGTCTCGGCCTCCTGACGGCCTGTCCTCCTCCACCTCCTCGTTCTGCACGGAGAAAGTCACCGATGGTCAAAACGCGTGAGAGAACCGGTCGCTGTGTTGAGCTTCCTCCTTGTCCCCAGCCCACAGGTCCGGGGCGGGCCCTGGAATAGCGAGCTGACCTCGGTTTGTTCAGCAGACGAGGGCAGGACTGCGTGGGGACCGTCCAGTGTCAGACAGGCATCTTCCTTCAGACAAAGCCCCTGTCTAAACATGACGACGTGTGCCTGGGTTTGGGGTGCAGCCGAACAGCTTTGCCTGCACCCGTGTGCCCGGTGCCCGGGGAGCAGCGCCGTGTGTCTGGCGGGGACGTGGGGTTGACCCTGGTAGCCAGGGAGTGGGCAGGTGGCCAGTCCCTTGCTCCCAGCAGACGGCCCCTGGTCCACGAGCGCTCATCACAGGATGCTGGAGTTGCTGGAAAGTTCAGGGGTTTTGGGGGGCAAGACACCAGCCCCTCAAATGTCCAGGGCTCTGCGGCTGCCTTCCTCAGACGCGGCGAAGGGCCTCTCTCCCCGGCATGTCGTCTCACCGAGATTCCGAGGGCTGTGGGACAGTAGCTCAGCAGCGGAGCCAGGAGGAGGCTCCCAGGCCTGACCTTCTGGGTTTCCCTGCCCGGAAGCACGTGGGACCCCGTGACCTGCCGTGCCTTCGGCCTGCTGTCACTCAGAACGAGGCAGTGGGCAGGCGAGGAGCATTAGAGGGCGAGAGAGTCGTCCCGGGGACAAAGGAATGTGTCTGTCACCCTGTGGCGGGGAGGGTGGGGCAGCGTTCGGAGTCCCTGACCTACTTTCATTTGACAGACTCCCACTTTTTAAAATTGCCTTCCTTGCCTACATTATTTTGTTAACCAATGTCACCCCGATTAATTTAATTTAAGTCAATGTAAACAAAATTGCCTTCTTAAAATAAAAGTTACATAGGAGGGTCACTCAGACCGACGGGCTGGAGACTGGGATTGGCGTCTTTCTGTACGTCCTGTGTCGACTGGGGAGGGGGCGTCACGTGGAAGCAGGAGGGAGCTGCGAGGTGTGACGGGGGGTCCGGGGGGGGGGTCCTGCTGGACCGCGAGAGGGGAAGGAAGTAGGCTGCTTCATCTTCATCTCTGGCCCCCCGGTCTGTCCCCCCGCAGCCTGTGGGCCGAAGCTGACCAACTCCCCCACGGTGATCGTGATGGTGGGCCTGCCAGCCCGGGGGAAGACCTACATCTCCAAGAAGCTGACTCGCTACCTCAACTGGATTGGCGTCCCCACGAAAGGTGAGCCTGCGCCCCGAGGCCAGGTGGCCAGGTGCTGCGACCCTACTCCCCATCCCAGCCTCCCCCCCAAAGAGTCCCCATATTGCCACCCGCCGCGCTGCACGCGCCCTTACTTTTGCTGGAGCCTTTCCTCACTGGCCGCTCCGTGATCCCCGCCATCCCGAGTCCCCCCGCGGCCCCCACTCGGCTCCTCCAGGAAGCGTCCGCTGCCTCCCGTGCTGGTCTGAAGCCCTAACGTTCCCAGAGCACTCGGTGGCTAGGACGTCCCTCTGCTGACAGTTGTAAAGGGCTCTGAGCCATCGATGAGGTTTCATGAGTCCCTGCCAGGTGTGTCCAGCCATCTGGGACATGCCCGGAGGACAGGGACTGATTTCACAGCGCTGTCCCCCGCTGTGCCCAGCACAGTGCCCGGCGCAAAGAGAGAGCATTCGGGGTCGCAGGCTGCTGCGTCAGCGGGGGGCTGAGTCAGACCCGGCCGTGGGGGGCGCCGCTGGCGGAAAGCATTGCCCCTGTGTTCACTAGCGTGTGACGGCCAGCTGCTCTCACGCCGCGGCCTCCAGCCCTGACCTTGCGAGGCTGGACAGGGGCCTGGGCTGCAGCAGACAGTCACCTGTGGGCTGTCTTCCCGGTGGAAGACAGGTGGAAGACAGAAAGGGGGTCCCCTTTCTGGTTTCCACGTCTTACCAGAATCGCACTGCAGTTGGCGCGCGTGTGTGGGCTTGCTCTCCCTTTCGGGGGAGCGCGCCCAGCCGCGGTGGCCCGCGTGCGCCCGGCGGCCAGCTCAGCGGCCCTGTCCCCGCCCGCCGCAGTGTTCAACGTCGGGGAGTACCGCCGGGAGGCCGTGAAGCAGTACAGCTCCTACAGCTTCTTCCGCCCCGACAACGAGGAGGCCATGCGGGTCCGCAGGTGAGGCCGCGCCGGGCCGGCCCCGGCCGGGGTGTCGCTTTGCTTCCGGAAGCGGGGTTCGGCGAGGGGACGAGGAAGCTGGCCTGCGGTGGGGCCCTCCGCCGGGGGCCCCACGGCCCCGTGCGTTAGGGCGTCTCCTGGCCTCTGGGAGACGCGCTGCGCCCGTCTGCTCCCGGACGGGCTAACGCAGCCCACGTGACGTGGATCAACAACACGGTCCTGTTATTAAGAACGAACACAACCGTTTTCATGGAAAGTCAGCTGTTTACACGAGAAAGGGCTTTTTTAAGCCCGAGGTGATCCCGAAACCCGAGTGTAACGTGTAACGAGGTCTAGCCCTGGCCGCACTTAGGAGTCACCCGGGAGGCGGGAAGGGACCTGACACCAGCCCCGCCCCGGGCCAGTCCTGCGACCTGGGCAGGACCTGGGCGTGGGCTTCTCAGGGGTCCCGGGGTTCACCGTGCAGCCGGGCATGAGCAGTGCTTGGGGGGGCGACTGTGGGCCTCCGTGGGGGCTCTGACGGGGCGCCCCGGGCCAGCGGGGCCTGGCCAGCCTGGGCAGGTCAGCGGTAGCACGGCTGGGCACCCCGAGGCGAGGTGGGGTGCGGGGCGTCTCTGTGGGGTGGGCGGGCCCCGATGCCTGTGCTCTTTCCCTGTGCCCCAGGCAATGCGCCCTGGCCGCCCTGAGAGACGTCAAAGCTTACCTGACGAAGGAGGGGGGCCAGATCTCAGTAAGTTTGGGGGTACGCGGCTCCGTCTCCAATCCCGTGGTGGGATGGCGGCCTGGACAGAGGGAAATGGAGACACTGGCCCGAGCAGTGGCATCGTGGGGACCCCTCGAACAGGGACAGGGGCCTCCGGCCCGAGACTTGGGAGAAGCAGGTGGCCCGAGCAGCGCAGGGCCACGGGCCGGAGGTCAGGGCGCGGCCGCGGCCGGCCAGTGTGCGCCGCGCCCCTCCTCTGCGCGCAGTCGGCGCCCCTCGGGGCATGCTGGACCCGGGGTGCACCCTCCCCGGCCTCGATGTCGCCGTCACTTGTTCCTTTGCTTCGAGGGCCGTCCGTCCCCTTCCACCCCTGAGTGCGGCTGGGGACCGGCGCGGGGAGGGCCGTGGGCTCCCACCGGGAAGGGTCAGGCCGGCCCCCGTGGTGTGGCCAGCGCGGCTAGAGCCCGGCGTGGGTTCCCCTCACGGCCCACTTTCTTCCTCCCCATCAGGTGTTCGATGCTACCAATACGACCAGAGAGAGGAGACACATGATCCTGCATTTTGCCAAAGAAAATGATTTCAAGGTGAGCCGACCTGCCGGCCTGGCCCGGAGCGCTCGGGAGGGAGGGAGGGAGGGAAACCCTCCGAACGGGCCGGTTCACACTTGTCCCTCCACCTCCCGCTGTCCTCGTCCTGCCCGCCTCCCGGTGGGCGCCCGTGGGGGTGACCCTGACGGGCGGGGGGTGGGGGCAAAGTGTGTCTTGCGTGACTGGGGAAGGATCCGATTAGGCAGGTGGCCCCTTTTCTTCTGTCTCTGGGATTTGAGAGTGGCAGCCTTCCTCCTCAGACACGGTGGTCATGGGGTGCTACCGGAGCTGGCCCTCTGTGTGTCCTGGTCAGTCGCTTCCTGACGTGTCTGCCTCCCCTCCCCCCCCCAGGTGTTCTTCATCGAGTCCGTGTGTGATGACCCCACCGTGGTCGCCTCGAACATCATGGTAAGGCCACGCTGGACCCCCGGGCAGTTCCTGGGCCCCGAGGGGGGGCCGGCTCTCCTGCCGGCTGTTGGCTTTGTCCAAGGTGGGACCCAGGTGGCCGGAAGGGCAGGGCAGTGTTTCACGTAGAAGTGTGTTCTCGGACCTGAGCTGGCTTTACGCGCAGGGCCTGTCAGTCAGTCAGTCAGTCAGTCAGCATTAAGCAGTGTCCGTGGGACGTGAGGTAAAGCGGGGGACCCGGAACGGGGCGGCAGCTCGGTGGCTGGATGGGGATGCGGATGGGGATGGGGCTGCTTGGGGCAAAGGGCAGGTCGCCCCTCCAGGAAGCAGGCCGGTCTCTTTTGCTGTTGAGGGCCCTGGTAGGCGGATGGCTGTGATTGACAAAGGCCATAGGACTCAGCAGGGTAGAGGCAGCATTTAGTTTGGGGAGCTGAAACTATCTCCTGCTGAGGCACCCACAACCTGTGACAAGGGGAGGTGCCCGGATAAACAGCGTAGTTGGCAGTTTAATTCGATGCATTTGTCGCATTCTTAAATTTTATCCCTGGGTAGCGACATGGCATGCACAGAAGGAGTTGCTGTCTGACCTGACCGCGCGTGACCGTCTCAGGTGGAGGTGATTTTCTGTGGGGCTCAGACACATGGGAATAGGGCGGTCGTTGTCTGGGAAACGCCGGTGTTGCCGCGGGCAGAACGCCTCTGGGAGGGCGGGGGGCTCGTCGGCAGTGGGCACTCGGCCTCCCTGGGCCTCCGTGCCAAGGCGGCGGGAATGTTACACGCGTTTCTAAGAGACGAGCTCATCTTTCAGGCCGGGCTATTCAAATTGAGAGAAATCGGTCCCAATTAGTCTTGACGGGTCCGAAGGCAGAGGCTCAGAGGGTTCGGCCGCATCTCTTTGTCTTGGTTCTGCTCCCTCCACCTGCCGATACCGGAAGCAGCATCTGCGAAACCACTTGTGCCCGGGGGTCAGCGGCCATGCGCGCGGCCGGGAGCTCGCTGCCCGGCTCTTAGCACGCCGTGCCCCGCGCATCCTCGGTGTGCAGAGCCTCGCGCGGCCGGCGGCTCCTGCCTCTCCTCTGTGCTCTTTGTGCGGCTGGCTGTGCCGGGGGGCGCGGGGGCCGTTTCCAGAGGCGTGTTCCTGTGGCACTCAGCACATGCGGGTGGCTGTGCGACCTTCCCCACCGTCCATCTCCCCGGACCGGAACTCTGCGCCCTGCAACGCCGAATCCCCACTGAACTGCTTGGAAGAGTAGCTGCCTCTCTTCGCCCCACAGTAGCTGCTGGGAGGATAAAAGTCTGAGTTCCACTAACATCCGCCAGGTGGCTCAGGCTAATTGTCCAGTTATGGGGGTGGCAGGCCCGAGGGCTAGGCTGCTGCATCTCCCTCCCGTGGGCGCAAACCTCGGAATGTTGGCCTGGCCAGGCAGGGCAGTGTTAGTCGGGGGCCAGTTACAAGTGTGCATCGCCCCGTCCGTCTGTCGGTGGTGGGGAAGGGTCCTGCCTGACACACACGCCGGGGACCTTGCCCCCGGCCCCCGAGTGCGCCTCGGCTAACCGACAGCCTCCCTCCGCCTCGGGAAGTTGCAGACGGGGACGCGGAACCTGGCCGAACAGAGGGCTGGGCCATCTGGGGGTGACTGGGCTGCTGGGTCGGTCCCCAGTCGTGGCCTGTCCAGAGGTGTCATGAGACCCTTGGCTTCCTGCCTCCTTCCTGTCAGGCAGTGATCCCTGTCTGCCGGGGTGTCCCTCCCCCCGGCCCTTGTCCTGCTGTGGCTCGACCCCGCTGCATTTCTTCTTTCCTCCTAAACGCCGGGTTGGATCATCATTGCTCTGAGCCTGGCTGTGCTCTCCCCGTTTGCCAGCCCCAAATCCTGCTTCAGCTAAGCAGAAAGCCTTCCAGCGTGATTCATCAGCTGCCCCTTTGTGGTGTTACAGGAAGTGAAAATCTCCAGCCCAGATTACAAAGACTGCAACTCAGCAGAAGCCATGGACGACTTCATGAAGAGAATCAGTTGCTACGAAGCCAGCTATCAGCCCCTCGACCCCGATAAATGTGACAGGTGATTCCCAGGAGGCGCCGCGCTCAGAATCGCCGGCTTTCGGCCTCTGTGCTTCCCTGGGCTTCTCACGAGGCATCCGCTCCTGGTGACCCGCTCCCGCGCTCGCTTTTAAACTGCCTTTTCCGGAAGTTCCTTGACTGCGCGTTCAGTGTGGCTGCTTCAGCCACTAAGCCCGTGAAGTGTGGGAAGTGGATATCTGAGCCCATTCTCGCTGCTGCCCCTTCCACGCTGCCTTTGTTCTGTTTGCAGTCTCCTGCTTTTCTCTCCCCTACTCCTGGGGGACAGCAGCCTCTCTCCCACTCGCCCACACTCGTACCCCCAGGTCGGAGCACACAGGTGTGGCCCGGACGCCTGGCGCTGCGCTCCTGGGGGCGGGGCCAAACTCCCGGGGGCGGGGCCTTGCTCCTGGGGGCGGGGCCACACTCCTGGGGTGGGGGCGCGCCCTGTGGTTGGCAGCGGGGCTCTGACCTGCAGCCGCCTTCCCGCGCAGAGACCTGTCCCTGATCAAGGTGATCGACGTGGGCCGGCGGTTCCTGGTGAACAGAGTGCAGGACCACGTGCAGAGCCGCATCGTGTACTACCTGATGAACATCCACGTGCAGCCGCGCGCCATCTACCTGTGCCGGCACGGCGAGAGCGAGCACAACCTCCGCGGCAGGATCGGAGGGGACTCGGGCCTGTCCAGCAGGGGCAGGAAGGTAGGCGGGGGACCGAGGGCCGGGGCTGCGTGCGTCCCCGTGCACGTGTGTCTGCGTGTCCGTGTGTGTCTGTGTGTGTGGACGCAGAGGGTCTCCGGGCCGTGGGGCGGGGGTGGGGGGCTCCACGCCTTTCGAACGACATTAGAGTGACTGTCCCTAGTGCCAGCGGGAAGAGCCCGCGCTGCTTCCCCAGGGGGCGCTGGAGCCTGGAGCCCAGAGTGTGCCCCTGACGCCCCGCCCCCAGTTCGCCAGCGCCCTCAGCGAATTCGTGGAGGAGCAGAACCTGAAGGACCTCAAGGTGTGGACCAGCCAGCTGAAGAGCGCCATCCAGACGGCCGAGGCCCTGCAGCTGCCCTACGAGCAGTGGAAGGCGCTGAACGAGATCGACGCGGTGGGTGCCGGGACCCCGCAGGCTGGGGGTGGGGGGCTGGGGGTGGGGCGACGGGGGGGCGGAGTGATGGGACGGGGGGCGGGGCAACCGGCCAGTGGGGCCTCTTCCTGCCCCCTCTGCTGGAAACCCTGAGGGCCCAGAGACCTGCAGGCGTATGGGGCCCAGGGAGGGGGCCATGTGGGGCTGCTTCTCTCACATGACCTCCAGGTGTCCCCTCCAGGGCGTCTGCGAGGAGATGACCTATGAGGAGATCAAGGACACCTACCCTGAAGAGTACGCCCTGCGCGAGCAGGACAAGTACTACTACCGGTACCCCACTGGGGAGGTGCGTGTGCGCCCCGCCCCCCGCCTGTCTGCGGCGGGTCTGCGTCAGTTCCCTCGTAGCCCGTGGCGCTGTCCCCTTGTCTCACCCTGGCCCTCGGCCTCTGGGACCTGGTCAGTAAGAGCAGGAAGGGGGACCGCAGGGGGACCAGCATGTGTGTGGGCCTTGCGGGTCTCGAAAGCCCTAGATAGGCCTACCCCTTCTTTAAAACTTTTTTTTATCGAGATATGTTCACATAATGTAAAGTTAACTGCTTTCGCCCTTTGAAAGTATGCAGTCCAGTGGTGTTTGGTGTATCCCCAGCACGTAAGATCCTCACCTCTAATTCTAGACCATTCCGTCATGCCAAAAAATGCCCGTCTGTGAGCCCCAGCCCCCCCAGCCCCAGCCCCCCCAGCCCCAGCCCCCGGCGACCACGGGTCTGTCCCTGGAGGGGCCTGCTGCGGACCTCTCACACGAGTGGGCCGTGCGCTGCGTGGCCTTCTGTGTCTGGCTGCCGCCACCTGGGTCAGCGTGTGACAGGCGCGGCTTCCTCACTCCCCAGCGCAGTGGGGAGGGTCAGGAGAGGGGCGGAGGTTATGCCCCGTGGGGAGACTGCTCCCCCACATTCTCCCCGAGCAGGGATGCCCTCTGTCTCTGAGGCTGCGGGAGGCCCCCGGCACCCTTAGGCGGCAGCACGGGCACCGGCTGAGCGGTCGGCCAACGGGTGTTCTCTGGGTCACACGGGGGCGGCCGCGGGGGCTCGTGCTCCTGCCCCACGCGGCCCCCTGGCCTCCGTCCTGCAGTCCTACCAAGACCTGGTGCAGCGCCTGGAGCCGGTGATCATGGAGCTGGAGCGCCAGGAGAACGTGCTGGTCATCTGCCACCAGGCCGTCCTGCGCTGCCTCTTGGCCTACTTCCTGGACAAGAGTGCAGGTGCCGCTGTCCCCGAAGCGTTCTCGGGGTCGGGGGACGGGAGCCAGGCGCAGGCCCTGGCAGGAAGTAGGAAATCTAGCCTCTGAGTTTGGGGTGGCCCTGTCCTCCCTTGCCCTCCCCCGGGAGACCTCAGAGTGCATGTGACACATGGTGGCTTCGTGCAGGAGCCCCCCAAGGGCCCGTCCGTGCCCACCTCAGGGGCCCTGGGCCCCGAGGGCAGGGCCCAGCTCTGCTCTTCGGCTCACCTGTAAGGGGCGGACAGCCCAGAAAACTAACTTAAAATTTTAGTCTGTGTCTGCCCGAGGCCCAGCTGAGTCCTGACACACCCAGCTGTTGGGGGAGGCACTGTTTGTTCACTCTCTGTGTGAAGGTGGGCTTGGGGTTTGTTTTGATTTTGTTCTTCGGGCTAGGTGTCTTTTCTAGGGCCATCTGCCTTGTGTCGGGGGTGGTGGGGCGGCTCCCCTGCCTGGCCGGGCCCCCGAGGGCGCTGTTGTGGCCGACTCTCACGGGGTCCCATAGATGGCCGTCCTTGAGCCCCGCACCTAATCATGGCGCCTTCCTCTTCCAGAGGAGATGCCTTACCTGAAATGCCCCCTTCACACCGTCCTGAAACTGACGCCCGTCGCTTACGGTGAGTGTGGTGACGCAGCCCCTGCCAAGACCGCCCCCCTGGGGTGGTGGCTCCTGGTGGCTGTGGGGCTGTAGGCGGCCTGTCCCCTGTAACCAGCGGCCGCTCGATCTCTCGCCGCCCTCGCCCAGGTTGCCGCGTGGAGTCCATCTACCTGAACGTGGAGTCAGTGAACACACACCGGGAGCGGTCAGAGGTGCGTGTGAGCTCCCCCGCCGGTCCCCACTCCTGTCCCCCATCCCCCGGTCTGTCGAGTGACAGCACCGGTGCCTGCGTACTCTTGGGAGGTCCCCACGGTTGCGTTGCCTGTCCGTGCTGACCGCGTCATTCAGCAGGTTCTCACGGGGTGTTCTCGTGGGGTGTTTCGTTGGAACTCGGGGGCCCCGGGGACTTTCTCCCGCCCTTCTCTCCACGTCTTGGGCTCCTGTCCTGTCTTTCTCGTGGCCTCTCGACCTCTTCCTCTCTCTCTTTCCACACTTTCTTTCTCCATTCTTCCTTGACCCAAGAAGTGACCGCTAAAGAGGAGGACACATCCTGCTCGTAAACGTAGCCACACGGCTCAGCGACTGCTGCCTCGTCCTGTGGGACAGACAACTAACACGGTCCCATTCCAGAGTTAGGGGTTAAAGCAGTGTTGGCCTCGCTTCTCGGCCTTTTGGCCAAGGTCAAGCGTAGTATCTGTTTGCAGCAGCTCAAAGCCGCGTCCACGGAGTCGCTCAGTCGGCTCCGTGCACGTGGGCTCAGCGTGGCCCAGACGACGAGCACAGTGAGGAAGGACATGCGGCCCGAGAGGCGGGGTCCGCGAGGCATGGCGGGCGCCGGGTGTCTTCAGGAGGCCTCGGCGTCCGGGGGTGTCTGATCCCCGCCGTGGGGGCGGGGTCTGAGATCTGGTGGCCAGCCCGGTCGGGTCTCTCAGGCATCCGCCCAGGCGTCCGTTGTGAAAAGAAGGTGGACCGTGCTTTGTCCAGACGCGGTGCTTTGCGGGCATGAGCCCGCCACGTCCATACCGAGTGTGCCATTCCCGTCCGCACAGGAGACTCCCATTCCCAGGGAGCGTGGCCAGGAGGTCTTGGCATTAGAACCCGGCTTCCGGCGGCAGTTGCCTGGCTGGTTGGAACACAGGACGGCGTCCCTCGGCTCAGTGACGGCCCCTTCTGTACGTGCGCGGGTGGTGGGTGCTGCGTCTGCGGCGGCTCTGTGAGGAGCAGCCTCCAGCTGGACCCTCCAGCCGCGGAGGGTCCGATGGTCTCAGAGCTCGCAGGGCCGGATGGCCCGGAAAAGGCCCGAACTGGGCTCCAATGGTCTCAGGGCTTCACCGTGCAGGGCCTTGGTTGAGACAGACCCCGACTCGGGCTCCTAGGCCACGAGCCACAGAGTGACAGGCCGAGGGGACTCTAGAGCCCATCGCCCCAGGCACATTGCCACTTGCCACTCCGGTCCTCTGTGTCTGTGGTGTCCTGGGCCCTTCGAAGCCCGCCCTTCCTGCCCTGAGCCGGGCGCAGCTCAGGGGCACAGGGCCGGTCCCACGTCTCTGCAGACCCTGGCTCACGGTCAGCCAGGGTTGTCGCCGGGGACAGAGTCCAGCGCCGACACCTCCTCCTCCCTGCCCTCCTTCCGGCTTGTGCCCTCAGCGGTCGATGCGGCCTCACGCCCGGGCCTCTCCCCTGGGCCCCTCCCCTGCGGTCCCCTCCTTAGAGGCCGGAGGCAAGGCCCTTCTGAGCCGCCTCCTTGCCAGCTGTGACCAACTGCAGAACTTGTCCTGCTCAGCTCCTCCCACCTGTTTTGCCAATGTCGCGTTTGTCCCAGCGTGTGTCCTGGAATGATCTGGAAAAGGGGCTTGGGAGGAGACCGCCCTCCCGATCTCGCCGACCGGGAGACACAGGGCAAACGGCAGCCCCGTGGTCATAGGGCCATTCACCGTGGTCGGTCTTATCGTATCAGTCAATTCCAGAAGCCGAGAGACACCTTCTGTTTGGTGGTTTTTTGGGGTTTTTTTGGCTTATTTACCTCCCTTTTCCTTGTAACTGTCGCCTTCTCTCTTTTGTCTTTGTCTCGCTTAGGACGCAAAGAAGGGACCTAACCCACTCATGAGACGCAATAGTGTCACCCCACTAGCCAGCCCTGAGCCCACCAAAAAGCCTCGCATCAACAGCTTTGAGGAGCATGTGGCCTCTGCCTCCGCGGTGCCCAGCTGCCTGCCCCCGGAGGTGCCCGTGCAGCTGCCCGGACAAGTGCGTCAGCCCCGCCTTCCTCGCCTCGGGCCCCGTGTCCCGCGTCCGGGTGGGGAGGGGGGCCCGCCGGTGGCTGTGGCTGTGGCCTCAGACCCAGGCCTGCATGCGGGTGGGTGTTGGAGGGACGGGACGTGGGGGCAGCCCCCGAAGGTGGTGACTCCCCGGGGGTCCACGTCAGGGCCTCCCTGCCCGTGGCCGTGAGTGTGCATGAGCTTTGTGAGGGGGCCACGTCCACGAGCTGAATCGGGGCGAGCGGAAGAGGCGGCTAAGCGGCCTGTCACATCCGATCCACAGACAGGTCCTTCTGAACCCGAGGTGCACACGGCCCGTGGTCCAGAAGTGTCCATGACGCCCTGGCCCAGTGACTCCTCTGTGGCCCGAGGACGTCGTTTCTGTCCCAGGCCCACGCCGAGTATTTTCCTTCACTTCGTCCCTTGCCATGGCCCCCACTGTAGTGGGAGGGGCCCCTGGAGAGTGTCCTTGCCTAGAGCCCGTGAGGCCCGGTGACAACCCAGGCTCGCAGGGCTGCATGGCCTGGAAAAGGCCATCTTCTCAAACAGCACGTAGTGAAAAAACCAAACAGCAAAAAAACAACTAGAATGTACTTTATTCGCTGTGCAGATTAAAGGCTGAAAGATTCTGGCTGCTGGGCATTAAGATTTATTTTTAGAAAACCGTTTTTTCCTTCAACAACAGCCAAGAATCTTTGCCAGCATGTGAGACGTAGTAATCCCCAGGTACAAATCTGGGTCCCCCGCCCCCGGCCCCCCGCCAACCACCAGGCCTGGTCTCTTACAAATAGATCATGGCTGTCAATCTGTGTGTTTATGAGCTCAGCGCCGAGGCCTGCAAACTCCTGCGATCCCCCCGAAGCGCGTTTGAGTCTGGCGGAGTCTGGCAGAGTCTGGCGGTGTGAGGGGGTCGAGTGCGGGTGGCTGGACCTCCCTGGGCCTCGGTTCCTCCCCCCGCCCCCCCCCCCCCCCGAGGAACAGGGAGCAGCACCTGCTGTGGACTGGGTGTCGCCCCGGCTCTAAGCATCGGGTTTTATTGTCGGCTTGCACACCCCACCACCCCCCGGCCGCCAGTCTCCTTATCCTCTGAAGTGAGGGCGTAGGGCTTCGAGGTGTCTAATCACTGCTCCTTTGGGGTCTAAAATTAGAGGCGTTTTTAATGAAAAGTGGAAACCGAAGTGGTGTCTCTCTGCCGTTAGGTTTTGCTGTGCACCGTGGGTCGTGGTTGGATATGTAGGGGCCAGTGTCACAGGCTGGCCTGGCCTAGCTTGGGTGGTGCGCCAGGCTGTGCCACCCGGAGTCACAGAGGCGCATGGCGGGGGGTCCCCCTCGCTTCGACGGGACAGTCCTTTGGGACTGCCGAGCTGAATCGTCAGGGAGTCTGGAAGCCGCCATCGGCTGGGCCGGGCTGGGAGGGTCCCCGCAGAGGATGTCCTGGTTTCAGACGCCTCGGGCCCTGTCCCCTGTCCCTCTACTGACCTCTCTCTCTCTCTCTCCACCTTTTCTCTCTGCAGCCTTTGCTAGGGAAGGCCTGTTTGTAAGTATGTCTCTCTGAATAATTTTGCTGCTCGCACCCACTTCTTGCTTGCCAGTTTGGCTTCCTGCCTGTTGAAATGTCGAGGACGATGGCAGTTTTTGTGCAGTCTGAAGGAGGGAGGAGGGACGAGGGGACTCACGAGTCTTAGCCGGGGACACAAGCAGCAACTCCGGCCCGGCTATTTGCTCTGCGTCCTGGCGCCGCGGCCGCTGCAGCTGCCCCCTCCTCGCCCCTGGGGGTGCCCGGTCGCCGTGGTGGCAAACCTCGTCTTGCCCCCTCGCCTGGCCCGTGCCTGCCGCCGCTGAGTTGAGGGTCTGTGTCTCCCTGGGAGAGCCCCTTCCATTTTGAGGAAACTGCCCAGAGCCTAGGCTGCAGCTCAGGTAGAGGCCCTGCAGCCTCTCCCTCCTGCTCTGGCCAGGGACCGCCCCGGGGGTGCTCCAGGACCCCACACTCCAGAGAGGTCTGTTTGGAGATCATCACCCTGGATCGGGTCGTCCTGGGACGGAACCTGCCCTACCTTCACGGTCACGTTCAGCGGCGGGGGCGGCCTCCACGTCAGACCCGCTGGGCTTCCCCTTTGCTTCTGCCGGAGCTCTCTGCAGAAAGTTCCGGTTAAGAGTCCGCTAGAGCGGCCACGGGATGCTGAGCGTCTCCACTGCCCCGTGGTCCCCAAGCACGCGTGGCCTTGTGTTGCAGTTTCAGTCTCAGCCACCAGGCGGTATCCCCTCCCCAGCCCCTCACATCGCAGCCCCCCGTGCCCCCCGTGGCTGCTCAGGGCGCCTCTGCTAATTCATGCGAGGTGCACAGGGCCTGGGTTCGGCCCGCTAAGCTCAGGCGCGGCTCGCTCTCGGCGGCGGGCTTGGCTGTACGTGAACCATATTCCGTCATGCTTTACAGCTCGTGGAGCACGTGCCTGCCCGTGTGCTGTACCTTTGGTCTTTAAAGTGACCCCAGGATGTTGGCAGGGCAGGTACTGTCCCCGTTTATCAGACAGGGGCCGAGGGTAAGTCGCTTGCCCATGGCGATCCACCCCTCGGTGGCAGAACCAGGACTCGACCGGGTCCCCCGGCCCTGACGGCTGCCCGCCTTCTCCGGGCCGCTGTCGGAACAGCCCAGCCACGCCCGCCTGCCCCTGTCCGGGCGCCTGGCGCTAGTGGCCGGCGGGGCACGGCCTGCAGCTGTGCCGTGAGGCTGCTTCCTGGGGCGGTGGTGCGTTTACTTTCCGGCGGGCCTGTCCGTGACATTCAGGCTTCAGGGGGAACAGCCGCTGTCCGTCCCCCTGGAAGGCGGGCCTTGGACACAGAACGTTCCAGATCAGTGGCCCTCCTCGTGGGAAGACTCTTCTTTGGGTTTAGAGCCTTCCGGCTTTGCACCTGCGCGTCTCCTGCTCCTTACGACCCGTAGCCCGATGTTGCCAGGAGGATCTTCCTGCTGGGAGGGGGCCATTCGGGCACTTCCCTCCCTTCTCAGGAGAACGCCTTTGGCTCGACTGCCTCCAGTCCAGTCCAGATGTGTCCCCCCTGGACCCTTCACACCTACATTCCACGGGGGTCCCAGTGTCCAGCCCAGCCCGGGAGCATGAGCCCATGTCTGGGGCTACAGTCCCCAAAATGTCACACTGAGCCTGGTCTGATCTTGGCTCTATGACCCTCTCTCTTTGGACTCTGGGCAAGATGATGTAATTCTGGGACTTCAGCGTCCTCGTCTTTAAGATGGGGACTGGAGAGCCACGGGGTGTTTTGACCAGGTGGCATGTGCGGCGTCTCCGGCCCACAGCCTGGGCCATGGCCGAAGGCCGGTACCGGGGGAGGGGCGGCACCCTGGACTCAGGGGGCTCCTCCAGCAGGCAGGCTGTGTTTTGACCCCCGGTGTCTTCTGCACAGGCCAGCGGGGTTTCCTTTCCTGAGCAGCAGGAGCACCAAGTGACGGGGGAGGGGAGGCCCCGGGGTCTTAGGGGCTGTGGCCCGAGGGTGCCAGTGATTGTGCTTTCTGAGTCAGACATGGCGCCCTGCAGCCCCCCAACCCCCCCCACCCCGGGGGGCCGTACCAGAGCCCAGGCCACAGACCATTCCCCAAGTGTCCCTGATTTTCAGGTTTCAAATGCGCACTGGAAAGATTGCTAAAGATGTTTTGTTTTCCTTTTCCAACATGTTTCTTCCTTTTCCCCCCACTATGCTTGAAAGACGAACTGTCTGTCACATTTTCTCAAAGTTTTCTCCTTACTAACCTTGGAAAGGTAAATGGCTCGGTGCATGCCCCGCCCTGTCCCCCCGCGCATCTCAGAGTCACGGCGCCTCCGCCCGGTGCGGCGCGGGGCGCCCCGTTCTGTGTGGGGACCGGCCGTTGTGAAGTTTGTGACCCCTACGCCCTGTGCCGGGCGCCCCGCGGTTTCCGAGGGCAGCGCCCTCGTCTCGGTCCCCTCTCTCGCTTCCTCCTTTCCCCCGTGTGTGCCGACCGGGCCGGGCGGGAGCGAGCGGCGTCGCTGTGTCTGGTCCCCTGTCACTGTTGCATCACACTCGTCTGTGGGCGCTCGGAGCCTCGGCCTTGGCGCGGGTGCGGGGAGGGGGGCAGGGCAGCCGCTGCCCGCGGGGTCAGCGCACCTCGGGTGGGTGGCGGGGGCTCTGCTGCGGGGCTCCCCCACGGCCGCCTGAGGCCCTCGCGGTGGGAGGGCGGGCCGGCACCACCTCCCGAGTCCCAGGAAAGCAGCTCGGGGCCCCCGGAGTTCTCTGCCCCGGAGGCTCCTGCAGCCGAGGCGGGGCGAGCCCGGCAGGCCCGGCTGCCTCGCTTGCACTCTGTGCCGGCCCCTGTAAGACAGCCGTGGTGGGACACTCAGAACGGGAGGGAACGTTTTTTAAAGCCATTTCCCTTTCTGGCCAGGTGAACTAAGGGTAGGTAAAGGCAGCGCTGTGTGAGGCGGCAGCCCTCATCTGTCCCTAGCTGAAAAATATTTGTTTAAGGGGGCGTCGATACTGGCCAGCATCTCGGGGGCGAGACTTCTGCCTGGGGTTGCTTTAGGTGGCATTTCCCGGGGTGGGGGCAGGGGCGGCTCGGGGCTCCGCGGGGCCGTGAGCTGGGCGTCCCTGAGGTGCCGGCCGCAGGGCCACCTGCTCTGGCTCCTGCCTTCCCCGCCTCCTGCGGGCGGGAGTCAGGCTCTCTGCTGCGAGGCCCTGCGCCTGCGTGACCCCGGGCTCGCCCTCCGTGGTCCCCGGTGACCGCACCTGTTTGGGGGGGCGGAGCTGTCCCCGCGTGCTCTGTTGGGGTGGGGGAAGGGTCGCATGGCCTTAGACCCCCCGCGTGGGAAACCTGGTGCGCAGCGAGAATAACTCCCCTCCCCCACCCTCTTCTCTCCCGCACCCAGGACGTGAAGGGCCCCCCGAGCAGCGCGGACCCCTCGCGGACGCAATGAGGCGGACCCTGCACCCCGCCATTTTTCCGCCCGAGGCCAACGACCCCCAGGACTCCCCCCGCAGCGGGGTCGGGAAGCGTAGAAGAGGGGCCTCCGGTCAAAGAGAACCCCTGCCCCTGAGACTGTCGGCTGGCGAGACCCCTGGACGCCTCTCCCATGCGCATGTGCAAACCCAGCCCCGGCCACCCCCCGCACCCCACTCTCCCCGTCCTCCCGCCTGGGGCCTCCCCGACCCTGCCCCAGGCTTGGGGAGGTGAGAGAGGCCCCGAGGAGGGGGTGTCGGGCACCCCTGTGCTGTTCTGCTCCGTTTCTGGAATCCTGGCCTGGACTGTTCCCACTGGGGCGATGACGCCGGCCCCGGGGCCTGGATCCCGGCTGCCCAAGGTCCACGGTGTTGCAGACGGTGCCGCGGCGCGTGTGTGGCCTGGGCCCGGGAGACCGGGCCGCGGGCGAGTACTTGGGCAGGTTCAGGGGGGCAGGCCCTGACAGCCGTCCCCGTCTGTGTCTGTGCTGTGCCCCCGCCCCTGGCGATGTCGGGAGACACTGGCCGAGTCGGCAGGAGGACGTGGCACCCGGGTTTCGGCCTCCCCGGGGGCGCTTAGGTCCCTCTGGCTCCGCCAGGGTCCCGGGCCCCGGGGAGGTGGCTCCCGGCGCCGCCGGCCGCCGTACTCCTCACGGCAGAACGTGCAACCTGAAAGTCACCCCTTCTCTTCAGTGACTTAGATGTTTGGGTCCGGTGGCGTCGAGCTTGCCTACGAGATGGGGATCGCGGAGGGACCCCAGTCAACCAGCTGGGGAGCCCGCGCTCAGATCATTGCAGGGCTGACCCGGGGGCCGCGTGGGGGGCGAGGCTCCGGCCTCCTGCCAGCAGCGCCTTCGTCACCTGCCTCACGGCCACTTGGCACCCGCGGCTGGCCGTAGTCTCCTGGCAGGACTCCGCCCGACTCTGCATGTCTTCGTCGCCGAGCGTCGTTGTCTGCTGAGCTCGGGGCTGGCTTCCTGGGGCGGTGTCCCCCTCGTGCGGGGGGAGGGGGGTGAAGGGGGGCCGTTCAAAGCGAGGCTTTTGGGACACGTGGTTCTGAATACCTGTAGTTTCTACCTGCTGATTTCTCCTCGTTGCTCCAAGTCCCGAGGGAGGAAGGGGGTGTCCCAAAGCCCAGAAGAATTGGTTCAGAAAATCAAAGTGAGAGTTTGTCCAAACGACCCTTTGAAGGGTCTCTCGAAGCTAGTGGCAAAGGTCACCTCCCTTCCCTGCCCTCTGCTTTTGAGCCCCACACCCTTACCCACCTCGGCCTCTGAAACAGCCGTGAGGGGGAGGGGAGGGCTTAGACACCCGAGCTGGACCCTGAGAGGTGAGCCTGAGAGATGAGCTCCTTCTGTTCCTGACCTTATTTTGTTTGAGAGGAGTTTTTAGGAAACGCACATTTCTCTGGGATTATGTGGGAAATGGGACTCGCTTCAGAGACCGTACAATCAAATTTGAGGTTTTCACACCAAATCACTGAACCCCTGCCCCCCGCCCCGTGCCTGGCGGTCTGCCGGAGAGGATGTCTGTGTGTACATTCCTGCGGGGCTGAAGATGTGGGTTATTTTTACCTCTTCCTCCGCTGTGGAGTCTGGTGGACAGTGTGTGTTTGTAGGCTGGGTGTATTTCTAGGCAGAGGGGCCGCTCTTGAGAAGGGCTCGCTTGTGTCCCCCCTTCCTGGCCTGGCCCACCGGGGTTTCTGGTTGTCAGAGCCGACTCTGACGTTCGCCTCTGACGGCCCGGCCCAGCCGAGCGGGGCTGTGTGAAGACGTGTCCTCTCGCCTCTGAGAGCCTGGCGTTGGCGCTGACATAAACAAGGCCGTGGGACACGGGCTGGCCGGGGCCTGGGCGGGGAGGGGCCCGTGGCGGGAGCACAGGACGCGATGGCCTGGGAGGTGCGGAGCTGGGGCACGGGGTCCCTGCCGGCCCCTCGGCGCTCATACCCCCCTCCCACCCCCGACAGAAATACCTGGGACCAATGTGTTTTTAACTTCGCATAATTTGCGGGGAGGGGGAGGCTTAGCCCTCTCTGTTTTCTGTCCTGAGACCATAGACGAAACTCTTTTATTTGAGGGGAGAAGAAAAACTGTTTGAACCACAACCAATGATGATTTCGTTTGTAATACTTGAAATTTATTTTTTTATTATTTTGATAGCAGATGTGCTATTTATTTATTTAATATGTATAAGGGAGCCTGAGAGCAGAAAGCTGTACAGATTGAGTTTGTTGTTCGTGGGTCGGTTCGGGGCCTTCTGCGCGTGACTTACGACTTCTCTGCGTTCTGCGTATTTGTCTGACTATCAGTCGCCTGGGGTGAAGCTGGCCAGCTTTCAAACAGGGGATGCCTGTCAGAAATTTGTATATTTTGCAGTTGCCGGAACAATAAAATACCTGGTTGAAATATACTGATGGGGTGCACCTCTGGTCCTTATTTTGCGGGGGAAAGAAGAGCCTTTGACTGACACTTCCGGTCAGCACACCAAATCTCTGCCACTCAGCTCCTGACCCGCCTGTCCATCCCTGTCCTTGAAACAGGATGTGGAGATGCTGAGCGCTAAATGCCTGCGTCGGGGAAACTGAGCTGTGTCAGCTTCAAAAAAAAAAAAAAAAATTAATAGACTTTAAGAGCAATTTTAAGTTTACAGAAAAGAGCAGGTAGTACCAAGAGTTCCCGTACACCTGCCTCTGGTTCTGAAGGAGCATTGCAGAGAGCTGCACTCCCCAGCCCAGGGGCTCCCCCCAGCCCGGGGGCTCCCCACCTGCAGGCCAGGGCGGCTGGAAGGAGCCTCCAGCCAGGTTGAATTCCATCTCCCTTGGTCCTGGGCTGTTTGGAATTGTTTGATAAATAGTATCACCAGGAGAATCAGTCAGCTCTTTAGGAAGATAAAACTAATGAGATCATAGCATTTCACCATCCACCTTGACCTTTGTGTTTAAAAAAAAAAAAAAAATGGAACTATTAAAAAGGAGAAGAAAAGATCAGTGAATGTCTAATTTTTGGATGAACAGAGACCAAGCTTAAAAGCACTAAAAGAAACTACAAAGGAAATATTGAGATGCCACGATGTAAATATTTTAAATTCAAGGTCATCGAAAACCACTGTAAACAAAAGGGGAAAAAAAATGCTAAGAAAGAAATAGCAACAAATTTGTTCTCCGCCCAGATTATCCTAAAACATACATTGGAAACACATCCAAAGTGATGAGAAAAGTACAGGACTCCGCCAGACGCCTGGACGAAAGCTTCTGTTTAAGCTAAGTGCAGAATTTTTCGGCGTTTTAAGGAATAAAGGTGGAACAGCTGAAGTTTGAAGTGCTAACGGATGTTTGATAAACTTCATTTTGAGCGCTCGTTTTTCGTCACGTGGGCGGGTTCGGTTGTCATCCTCTGCGTGGGAGTGGGCTGTCCCTGTCAGTGCATAGTCAGCGAAGGGCCCTGGTTTCTACCTACAGGTTCTGACACACTCTTAAGACCATACTAAGGGGGAACCCCATAAAGACAACAGAGGCACCTCAAAATGGGGTTCTTCAGCCACCTGGGAGTCGTCTTGGTGTTTAATGGTGTGGGCGCCATAGCAGAAGCCTCGTCCGCTCACATGTGGGGTCATCGGCCACCTCAGATTCAATGTCTGGGATGAGGCGAAGATGGGGAGCTTGTTGGGTTGTGGACTTAGACAGCTGGGCTGCCGGGGTTCGGGTGCGCACTGTGGAGAAGTGTCCCCTATACATAAAATATTTCACAACATTGTATTGCCAACGAATGCTCAATGCAAGCTGTCCATTTTCAGCCCCGTGAGGCCCAAACTTAGGCCGTGGGAGACCTCAGAGTTAACTGTCTCAGACAGGTCGGATTAACCGAACAAAAGGTGTCTCACCTGGTTACTCTGACAAATGTGGACAAAGGGGCAGGGAGGTGCTCGATGCCTGGGCGGGACGGGGTGCTTTGCCAGGTCCCGGCTGTGTAGTAGATTCGGGCTGGAGAGGGGAGGCGGCAGCCTGGGGTGACACAGTGGTGACGACTCCAGGCTTTGGGGACAGACAGTCCTGGGGTCACCTTTCTGTCCCACCACATTCCAGCTGTGTGCACTTGGGCAAGTTATGTCGTTTTTTTAAGTTGTTCCCCACTCATAAGACAGGGAACTTCGTGCTGTACTTTTTATTATAAGATGCAGCGTGAATTTATTAACGTTTGTACAGAACAGAACAAGCCACATACGTATCCAATGCAAGACGAAATTCAGTTTTGGATGCATTAAGCGTAGACAGAAACTCCCCTTAGGAGTGAAGAAATGCCATAATTTTCAGGCTTTCGGTGAGGATTAAATCTTACATGTGCAGCCCCTGACATTTCCTGGCATAGAGTAAGCACTGAAATGATAGTTATTAACCAGGGGCTCTAAATACAAAGAGGGTATTGTTCATCTCACTTTGCAGGTGCAGCGGAGAGAGACTAAGAACTTAAGGCCCCGGCTAGATTTTGCCCAGCTGTCCCTGGGGGAGAGCCCCACCCAGCCCTGTCAGTCACAGGGCCTGAGATGCATCACTCGCCACAGGAATGGGACTGAGTCACCTGTTAATTAGCAAACAAGCTTTTGTGTCCTAGGGGCTGCAGAGAAGTCTGTCTGCCCTGCCTCCGGATGAATGAATAACAGGTTTTCTTTAAGGAGTCGTGACTCAGGGTGCTCACAAAACCGCAGAGACCCGAGGTCCTATGTTTTCCCCTTCTCACCTCTTCCGGAGGCCTGGGGACCAGCGTCTCCTGGGGGACCCTCTTCCTGGGGTACCTGAGGACTTCCCAGGTGCATACCCGCATAGGTAACTTTAGAGGAATAGGGTTCCAGATCCTCAGGTTCCACAATTACGCTTTCCAGAACAGCCTGGGCAGCTCACTTACATGAAAGGCAGCCCGCCCCAGAGCACTGAGGAAGGTGCACGGCCCCAGGCTGGACACACCTGCAGGGCACCTCGCCAAGAAAGCATCCTTTGATGATTAACCCTGTGCTCTAACCCCGCCATTTCTTCCCTCCCCTATCTTTCTCATAGGGGTTGGAATGTTTTGAATTTAGAACAATCGAAGCAGTATAAGTTAGTGTGGAAATTCAACTTCTTGATCTTGAGCCTCCTTTATACTTTATTTCTCCCTAAGCCAAATATGAACTGAAAAAAGTTAGGTGATTTTTTTTTTCTAATTGCGGTATAATTGACACATAATATTACACTAGTTTCAGGCGTACAATGTAATGCCTTGATATTGGTTTATAAGATTCTTACACTCTTAAAAATTATTAGGGCTCCAAAGAACTCTCGTTGACGTGGACTTTATCTATCCACATTTTGTGCATTTGTAATGAAAACTGCAAAGAGAAAGAACAACCCAACCCATATTATTTAATAATTTATCTTAATAAACTCATGACATGTTATAAAAACATTTTATGCAGAATATACCTTGCAAAATATAAAATAATTTAGTGAGAAGAATGGCACTTACATTTTTATAAGTCTCTCTAGTGGCAGATTCTCATAGTCGATTCTGCATTTCATCTGTTGTGACATTACTTGAAACATAGGAAGAAAACCCAGCCTCACACAGATACGTAGTTGAAAAGGAGAGGAGTATGTTAATATCTTTTTCAGATAATTGTGTATATTCTTCTTTGATCCTATACCCCAAATGGAAAAATAATAGTTTCTTAAAGATTAGCCGCGGTGTGAAATCCGAAACTTTATCAATTAACTTTTTATACTCTGTTACATTAAAATCCATTTGGTCCATCTTGCTCTTCGAATTGATTTTTTTTTTTTTTTACCTAGGCATGATTCTGTAGCATCCAACATAGATCATTTGGAAAATATTAGTTTACTGAGTTATAAAGATTTTCCAAATGTTGACGTATTTCACAACGCAATATTAAAAAAAAAAATCACTTTGATGACTATCTCTCTGATCTCATTAGAAAATTCTTCAAGTACTGGAAAGCTATCAATCTTAGTGGCAGCTACAAGTTTTCTACAATTCTGATTTTTAAGTGGAAACTTGGAATTGCCAACAAATACTGTTGGTTGTTTTCCTTAAAGTGCTAAGCTCACTTAATTCATTTTTGAGAAATTGTGTACAGGTGTTGTATTTATCATTTAAAGCCTTTTTTTTAAAGCGGAGACCTAACAATTCCTGTGTATGAGTCCTTTCAACAACAACTCATTCATCACCACCCCCCATCCCCCCCAAAAAAAACCCCTACAAACAGGACGTGAGCATTGCAGTAGTCTAACGTTTTGGGTCTTGGAGGGTCATTTCAGAGCGAGCAGCCTGGTCGGTTCAGTGGGGGTGCTCAGATTCTTAGAGTTCCAAGATGGCCCAGGTAGCGGGGTGGAGAATAGAGCGAGAGCTTCCGGAGTCTCATTAGAGGAGAGGTCGGGCGGGGGTGGGGGGGTGGTGAGGAGAGAGAGAGAGAGAGAGAGACAGAGGCAGAGAGCCCTTTAAAAGCCACACCGTAATGACTAGGAGTGGAGCAGCTGCTGGTCCCAGGCCGCAGGCCCCAAGACGACGAATTTAGCATCCTCTGTCTGGCTCCGTGACTTGCAGAAACCCAGCCTGAGACTTGACTTTGTTATTTAGTCCCCAGACTGCATCACTAGATGGATTTACCAAGGAACAGCAAGTACAGAGAGAGAACAGGAAGACGTAAACCCAGTAGGACAGCTTCAGAGAAAGCCTCCCTCCCCTCTCAAAGGCAGCGAGGACTGGCCGCTCTGGACAGGCTGGCCTTTGGGCACGGTCACTCGTTTACATATCTGAGCTACCATCTGCAGGCAGCCGTTTTCCTGGGCTGCTACCCCAGGAGCTGGGACACTTTGTTCTCTTTCTAATTCACTTCGCATCTCCTCAGCTGGAGCAGGAAGGTGTGAGACAAGCTGTTGTTCATTTATTACTCCACTTAACCCTGGCAGCTCTTTGTTTCTTCAGCTCCAGGGGACAGCGTGGCCTCAGCTGTCCTAGCCTTTCTGGGCCTCAGGTGGCAAACAAAGAGCAGACCAGTTTGCTCAAAAGAAAAGGGAATTTCTGGAGAGACGGGTCTCTCTGGAGTGATCGGGTTGCTTGCTCTGTCTGAGAAAGACGCTACGTCCCAGCTCGGGGCAGGCCCGAGAGCGTGGGCACGGTGCCCACGAAAAGCCGTGCTCGGCAGGCACTCGGGGTCAGCTGGGCCCGAAACACACCTCAGCCCGCCCGGTCCAGCATGTGGGCCTTCCTCCTCCAGAATAAGTCAGTTCTGTGGCACGCGGATTCTATGCGGATGAGGGATTCCTCATCTTTTAAATCCGCAGCTCACCACAGAGGAGAGCGGAGTGAGAAGCCAGAGAGGGCAGTTAGGGACAAGGGCGTGTGGCGCTACCGTCTGGGGACCCCGGCGGGTGCTATGCGGAACTGAGGGGAGCTGTTCGGTTTCGTCTGCACGTTTGTTCATTTGTTCATTCATGCATTCACTTGGAATTTATGGAGTTCCCATTATGGTCCAAGATTGTGCGACAGGCTAATAGGAATTTTACAGGCGGTGAATGAGAAAAACCTTCGTTGCTATCGAAGAGAGGCGTGAGCGCATCGCAACACGAGCTCGGAAGCCTAGATCACTCCAGCTGGGACCTTCCAGGTCCCCTGGTTCAGCTATCACTTTACAGATGGGGAAACTGAGGCTCGCAGAGGGGGAAGCGATTTCAGGCGTCATAGCAGCTGGGACTAACCCCGACTTGACTCTGATCTAGCGGTTTGTTCAGTGAGAGTTACTTCCCCCACAAAGAGAGAGAGAAAACAGTGCCACAGGATGTGTCGGAAGCTCTGAGTGACATGAAGAAGAAAGTTCTAGGCTGCCAGATGCAGCCACGGCTACTCACTGCTAAGAAGACAGTTCCCTCCCCCTCCCGGAGGCTGACCCCTCTGCTCCTTCTCGGAGCCTCCCGCTCCTCCCTCAGCCCCGCTGTCCTCTGCGGTGGTTTACAGTGCTGGCTGTCACCCCTGCTGACCCCACAGCACTTAGAGCCACTGGTGTAGAGGGTGACTTTGCCACGTGACCTGCACCAGGAAACGTGGTGTTTCCCATAGACAGGAGCGAAGCAGTCTGCATCAGATTAAACCACAGCAGTCACTCCTGACTTCGACAACAGGAAGTTCTCAGGGGCTCTAGAACGTGACAAAAATGCATCGGTTCTGCAAAGCTGGGTCAGAAGCAGCCCCCCGAGATGGCAGCCATGCAGATTACCGAACTAGCACGGGTCACCCCGAGGCTGGGACTTCCCAGACCAAGGAAGAGGGAGACTGGTGCCGTTGTGTCGATAAACCAAGACAATCTTAGCTTGTATTCATTCCCTGGAAGTGGAAACGAGATAGCTAAATAATTGTCTCATGCTCGGCTTTGCCTCACGCCTGGGCCAGTATTTCCGTCAGGCAGAAAACCCCACCCAGTTCAGTCTGCGAGAGAGAAAACACCGTTGGCGAAATAGAAAAAGAGGCACTATTTCTTTTATTTGGGGGCCCAAACCTCGGTCTAAAGTGGAAAGGCTTTGCCTCCCAGACGGCCTGATTTAATTACTAAACAAAGCTCCCTTCTTGTGGGGAAGAGAGGAGGAGGCTGCAATAATTAGTCCTCTCAAAATGTAGGTCCGTGGAAACAATTGGGAGGAAGTGGGCAGCGCCGGCCCTCTGCCCACTGCCTTCAGCTGGTCCCCGGACGGCAAAACAAAGGGAAACACATCCAGGCGGTTCAAGAGCTCGGCCCTCCCTTTGCTCGGAGGAAAACCCATCTTTCTCTCCCGTTCTCAAGCTGTCAGGTTTTATCTCCCAGACTCCCCTCCACTGACCCCTTTCTAGTCCCGTCTCTTCAGCGGTCAAGGGTGTTAGAAGGGTCCTAAGAATCAGAATTAGGGGTGAGAACGCCACTTGATTTTCTCACTACGGAATATATGAAAAAATGGTTTTGAAGAATAAACAAAATTGTTGAAAGCTCCGTATGGGCTAGATGTTAAGTCTTAGAACAGTGTGTTGAATCTTCCCTACAACTTTTTGAGCTAGTTACATGGGTTTTTTTTTTTTTTTTTTTTTTTTTTTTTTTTTTTTTTTTTTTTTTTTTTTGTGTTAACTAATTTGCCCCGTAGGACCTGAGATTGTCATGTGTAGAGGGGGAATGAAACCAGGAAACCATGGTTACCAGGTGGCCAGGAAGCCAAAATCTTTGCTGTTTTGCTGGACGCAGTCAGTGTGTTTCTAAAAGGAGAGGAAACTCTATGGCAACCGTCTTTGGAGATGGGAAACTGACCTTTTTTGTTCATTTTTGTTGGTGTGATTTCCGTGAAAGTGTATTCACTTCCATTTTCCCGGCCTACACGTGTAAGGAGTGAGTTTGTCAGGCTTGGAAATGCCATTCTCTCTGCTTGATTCAAAGCAGAGACTCTGTAGTTTTAAATTTGCCTCTCGTGCCTGGGGTCGAGTCCCTGAAGGCTAGCTCTCACCCGAGAGTGTTTAATCGATCGCCTCGCGAACGTTTATTGGATACCTACTGCGTGGAAAGCATTATGTTGCCTGCTTTAATTCCCGCCCTCCTGTTTCAGGCCCACCGACAAAGAGTGAGCCTGTGATGGCCAAAGCCCCCACGCTCGACCTGGAAAAGAGCAGAGCCCTGGGCCTTGCTCTGCTCCCCGCCGAGGACTTGGTGGGCCTCGTGCACCCCACGGCCTGTAAATAATAAACTTTTTTTCTTCAGAATTTCCAAACGGCTATTACTGAGGGGCATCTTGCAATTATAATAAGCAGCACAAAAGCGGGGCCGGTTGTCACACTGGTTCAGAAGGGGGACAGGGCTGGGGGAGCAGCCGCCGGGACCAGGTGGGCTGGCATCTCTAGCCGGTGGCACTGCTAGCGATGGCTGGAGACCAGAGCAGAGCAGTCCTGCCTAGCGCTAGGCTTACGCGGGTACCACGTTATGGCGCCACGGGGTGAGGCAATTTCTTAGCTCCGTGACGATCTTATGGGACCATCGCGGAATACACGGTCTGTCGCTGGCCCAGAAGTCTCACGTGGCATGTGACTGGCATGTGACTGTCCCGTGCGGTGCGGTACCACTCTGTTCCTGTTTACATGTGTATGTGCCATTTGCCTATACAGTTGCCCATGAACCAGGCCAGAAGGACACCCGCCAGACTGTTTATCCAGGTGAGTTAGTTTTGGGGGTGAAGAGGGCGGGGCGATAAAGCAGGACCTTCGGTTTTACGGCGTAAACTTCTGTACTGGATCTTTTACAATGAAAACGGGCACGTCTTTGGCATATATCTTTAAAAATAACAAAGTCTTAACTGTTCCTTTACAAATGTCTTTTTAGTTTTCTCCCTACACTTCCGATGAGGCTTGGCTGCCTTCTGAAAGGTGAAAAAAAAATCACTCTCCTGTAGAAATCTGAGGCAGCATCATAAAATTTAACTAATCGGGCGATTGCTTCGAGGTGAGCTGGCTGCCTGGTGAGGTTGCCAGGTGAGGGAGTCGAGGCCAGTGGCGGTGGGTGTAGCTCCCTGAGCAGCCGCGTTTGCTCTGGGTGAGCGTGACAGCGTCGTTACCCAGTGGCGGGTGTGGGTGAGGTGTGTTCTGGGACAGGAAGCGGTGGCTCAGCAGGAGCTCCCCCATCCCGGGTTCCAACATTCTTCCACCTCGGGCACTGGCACCGAGAAAAGTTGCTGCCAGCACCTGGCGTTGGGGTGGGGGCAGCAGGGAGGGCTGTGGGCGCCTCGCCGAGTCAGCGGCAGGATCACCTCCCGCTGGGCACCGGAAGAGGGTGTCTTAATTCAAGGGTTTGCAGACGGGTAGTTTCTCGTCTTCGGTTGTCCGCGCGAGCCACGCCGTCTGCGACGTGCTGCTGGCCGGTCAGGGGCCCGGCTCCGCCGCCCCTCCCCGACGGCTGCGGCGGGGCGGGCGAGCCTGGCGAGGGCGCCAGCGTCCAGGCGCCGGCCGGAGCCTGGGCGGGTGCCCGAGCCGTCTCTTCGCCGCTCCGCCTCCCACGAAGGCAGCTCCTCACCATGCTCGCCCGAGAGAGGCCACGCGAACCCGAGACACGGCCGAGCCTCAGAGAGAAGGCGTTCCCGCCCCGCGGCCCCTCGGCGCCTTCCCGGATCGGTGTCGGCCGTGCACGGTGTAAGTTTTTACGTCTATACGGCTGCGTGTGTGTGCCCAGCACGGACCATGTGAAAACGATCGTTTTCCATTAACCTGGCTTTTTTTTTTTTTTTTTTTTTTTGCCATTAGCCCCGTCTTAAGCCCCATTTATAGCACGATGGTTTCTATTTCTTTCTCCTCTCCACGTAAATGAAATAAAATTCAGTCAGCCTTTAAAAAAATAGCCATTCGATTTTAATGCAGAAATGCAACCTTCGTTTCTCTCGGATAAGCCTCTTCCAACGGCGTCTCCCTTACTTCAGGGTAAAAACGTGAAAGAAAGAGTACTTTTCGTGATGTAGTTGCAACCTTGCCGAGCCAGGCAAACGGTGGCGCTTGCGGGCCGGCTTTGCCGTGGCTTCGCGCGCATTTCATGAGGCGAAGGCCCCGGTGCCGAGTGACGTCACGCGCGGGCTGGCAGCGCGCCAGGCTCCAGGCCCCGCCCCCGGGAGGCGGGGCTGGGGTGTCGTGGGCGGGGCTGGGTGTCGTGGGCGGGGCTGGACGCGGAAGCCGAAGGTCACGACCTGACGTGCCGTTGCTTCCCCCGTGTGAAAAAACGTGACAGCAGCGAGTAATTGCGATGGCGATAATGACGATAATAAGGTCAAGGAGGTGCTGGCGGGTGGCCCCCGAGGCCTCCGCAGCTGCTCTCCGTCCCTCCCCTGCTCCTTGTGCTCCTAGCGCCGGGAGGGAGCGGCGTGAGCTAGAGGCAAGAGCCCTAGGCCAGGAGTCCGCAAAGCCGGCCGCGACCTCCCTCCGGCTCGTCGCGCGGAGCCCTGTCCCTCCGAACATCCGCAGCGACCTCCGCACCGCGCCGGCAGACAGAGGCTGTCCGTCAGGGTGTCCTCTGTCCCGTTTGGGAGCACCCAACGCGCCGGGAGGAGGGTAGATGCTGAGCCGTGAGACCCCGTCACTTCTCAGACTGAGGACTCCTTCTGCGTCGTCGATCTGAAAACGCGGGCCGGGCACCCGGCCTCTGGGGAGGGGCAGGGCGTGCGTTCACAGCCACGGCTCACTTAGGAATCCGAAGTCGTGTGGGCTGCACGTTTTGATCCTCACTTGACTCCAGGGAAAGTAAACAAGCGGGCTGAGTCACTTACCTGCGCGGTGGCTCATCGAGGCTGGCGGCATGGTGGCAGCCCGGCCCACGCGTTTCATTTCACGCTGTGACAGCGGGAGGCTGGGCAGCCCTCTCCACCACGGAGGCCACTCGGAAGGGGACGGGGGCGGGGAGGGGATGGTGAGTAAGACTGAGGTTGTGTCCAGCGTGGTCTGGGACAGGAAATGTCGGAAATTACAGCAAGTCCATTAGCAGGAGCCCGGTTCTGCAGATTATGGCACATCCTGTACCGCAGAATAGCATGTGTCTCAGTCATCTTCCCCAGACACGCCCCGCACCTGATTTGTCTGTGGTTTGTTGTGGTTCGTTGTCCGGGGCAACCTGGCGAGGGGGCGGGGCGGGGTGGAGGAGAAGAAAGGGCTCAGGAGGTGCAGGTGTGGGCGGCACCCACAAGCGGGGGTGGCACACACCCGAGGGGAACAGGTGGGGAGGCGCTGGGGTAAGGGGGTCCGCTTCGCTGTGCAGCTGTTGAAAAGGGTGATGGAGAACCCGGAGTCCTTCCTTTGGGGACGCTTTGGACGTGCTGAGTGAGGAGAGCAGCTTAGCGGGTGATGTGTTTGTGGTCGCGATGTTTCCCAGGCCGGCGGCTGGGGATCCAGGGGGTCCACCTGGACTACGGCCCTCGCTGCCTGGGTTAGCGTCAGGCCCCACAGGTCAGGGCTCAGGCCACCAGAGGGCTTCCACTGCGGGGGCCAGCAGCGAGTCCCAGGTTGCCACTTGTCCGCTGGCCAGCTGGCTACAAATGGAGGGTTCCCAGGACCCGTTCCTCCAGTTCAATGACTTGCTCGAATGGCTCAGGAAGGCATCTGACTTACACTGAGAGGGTTATCATAAAGGAAATGGCTCAGCAACGGCTACGTGGAAGCGATGTACAGTGCGAGCGCGAGGGGAGGGGGGCGTGGGGTGAGTGTGTGCGGAGGGGGTCGCGGGGCCAGCGCGTGGGGAGGGGGCTCGGGGCCAGCGCGTGCGGAGGGGCGCACACCCCACGCCCTCTCCGGGGCAGCATCCTCCCCTGTCCGTGGTCACCAGCCTAGGAGCTCATCAGATCTCACTGGTCAAGAGTCTTTACAGAGTTTAAGCTCTGGTCCTCCTGCCCCCTCTCCCTAGAGGCTCCAGCCCTCTAGGGCTTGGTCTTTCTGGTGACCAGCCCCATCCTGAGGCTATCTGGGGGCCTCACCTGTCTCACCTCATTAGCATAAACTCGGGTGTGATCAAAAAGAGCGCCTTATGGATAAAAAAAGATATCACTGGGCCTGAAGGAGCCCTGTGCCAGGAACCAGGACAAAATCAAACCTATTGTTTATTGTACCATACGTGTAGAGTTTTTTTAATTAAAAAAAAAAGTGTGTGTGTGTGTAAAGAAAAAGGTCTGGAAGGAAATGGATCCAACAGTTAATTGCGTTGCCCCAGGCGGAGCTGGGCTTGGGGGTGGGGGTTGGAGAGGCAGGTGGAGATGGGGCGGGGGAGAGTTGCCAGCGAGCACACTGTGCTTTGCCACAGGGTAGCAACACGGCACAGGACGAGGCCTCTGCCGAGCCCGGAGCAGTCGCCTCGTGGGCGACGGGCTTCCCCACATGCAGTGCAGGAGTCAGGCCGGCCATGCCAAGCGAGCGTAGCAACCGCTCGGAGGATGTAGTGGCATTTCCCGGCAGTGAACAAAACTTCGACGTCCTGGGTTGCACATAGTACTCACTGGAAAGCGTGGCTTCGGCGGTTTCCCTTCTGGATGGGTGGCTGTCGTTTCAGGCCGGCTCGGGAGAGCAGTCTCCTGCCTTGGCCCCTGTCCATTGACCGTGTATTAGTTTAGCCTCTGCTCCCAGAGGGGAGACTGTCTGGGTGGAGAAGCTGGTCTCACACCCTGCTTTTGGGGCTTTATTTGTAGGTAAAATAAATTACCCACTTGACGGGAGATGTTATAGATCCAGGTCGATGGAATTCCTTCCCCTGGCCAGTAAACAGTCAGGAAGGACAGTGAAAAGTTCTGCAAAAACGGCCACCAACTTCCCTGTTATCACAGAGCCTGCCACCTTCTCGTATGTGGTATGGTGTTAAGCTCCGGGCAGAGAGAGAGTGTAGAGAAAGTCTCTGCACTCTCAGAGCTGTGAGATTTGCATCAGGCTAACTCTCGTTTCGATCTATCCATCCATCCATCCATCCATCCATCCATCCATCTGCCCACTCGCCCGCCTGTCCATCCATCTGTAGGTCTGTCTGTCCATCTGTCCCCCCATCCATCCCTCAAACGTCCATCCATCCATCCGTCCACCTAGCCACCCACCCACTCACTCAACTTTCCGTATTTCCATTAATGGTTGAGAAGCTCTGACGAGCTGGGCACTGTGGTAGGTACCGAGCCTGATCTCCTGGCATTTATCTGTAACAAGCACACTTAAACTCACCTTCACTTCTACCTACATACTCTAGTATATGCTAGAAACCGCTGTAAGCCCTCTCTCTGACTGCTTTTTGGTGGGGTTTTATTTTCTCCTAGATCAGGATTTCTAGGTACTTCCGTCTCTCAGTAGCACGGTACCAGATGATAACAACCATTAAGTACTAAGTGCTTATTATATTGTATATTTGCAAAACCTTCTATACACCCTGTATCAGTAAACCCTTGTGATGATCCTAAAAATGCGTAGTATCTACATTTTAATTTTTTATTGTGGAATCCAACATACATAAACAACAGTGCACAAAAAAATGGTTCTGTAACCTACCAAAAAGCAAAGGTACCCCCTCTCTCTACCTCCTAGAAGTAACCACCATCCTCATTGATATGGTGACTTCTGTTCTTCTTATATTTTTATCATCTAAGTGTGCATCCCAAAACACTTTAGTTTGATCCTGCTTGCTTTTTCTTAAAAACAAATAAACAAAAAAGTTGGCATAGATCAAATCCTATGCTTTCTTTGGTGACTTTTTTAAAGACTCAACATTAAATTCTTAAGATTCATACTTACGGTTATATGAGTTACAGTTGATTCTCTTTTCTGTGTGGTATTTTTATAATGCGAATATGCCGCAATTCATTTTCATTTCTACTGTTTTTGGCCCTTCGTGTCTTTCCCGTTGTGGGCTAGTATGAGGAATGCTGCCTGGAACGTACTCGCGCGTGTCTGTCTGTGAAAAAGGATGTGCATTTCGGTCGACACGGACATCGAGCGAAGTCGTGTCTGGTTCGGGAAGCTAACGCTAAGCCGTTTTCCACACCGGCGGTGCCAGTCACAGTCCCACCCGCAGCGTGTGAGGGTTTTCCTGGCACGCATCTCTGCCGGCGGTTGGCATCGTCCTTTTGATTTCAGCTTTCGTGATGGCGTGTAGCGATAGCGCATCTGGATTTCCATTTGAGTTCCGTTCATGACCAAGGAAGCTGAGAGCCTTTTCACGTGTTTATTGGACACTTGGGCGTTAGCTTTCGTGAAGTACATTTAGAAGTCTTTGCTTATTTTTTTTTCAGCTTTATTGAGCTGTACCTGACAAATAAAAATTGTATGTAAGGTGTACCCTTGTCCACTGGGTTTTCTGTCTTGATTCGTACCGTTCTTTATGTCTGGGTACAAGGTCTTTTTTGTTGTTGTTGGTTGAATGAATAGCAAATATCTTTTCCTATTCTGCCGCTTGCCTTTTAATCCTTCAAAAGCTATCTTTCGATATTTTCAATGTAATGTAACTTCCCACGCTCTGTCCTGTGGTCAGTGCGCTTTGTGTCCTGCTTAGAAAATCTCCCTCTTCTAACGTCATAAGACTGTTCTTGCATGTTGTTGTATCAATTACTGTCGAGTTAGAACAGAAATCACACTACTTAATTTCGATGGAGAGAATTTAAAAAGAAGAAGTTGTTGCATGGGTATCGGAGGCTGAAAGACAAGAAAGGAACCTTAGGTTGGAGAGAGAGAATACCTTCAGGGAACAGGTACTGCCTCGAAGGCCAGGGGAGCGAAGGGAAGAGGTCAGGGCCATCAGAACTCAGAAGGCGCGGGTGCCGTCCAGTGGCTGCTGCTAGGTCATGCGGGGGGGTGATGAGGTTGCTTCTGGAAGGGCCTAAAGAAGCTGGAGGCTGGAGCCAGAGGCTGCCAGGGAGAGATGCCCGCAGGACAGCGTGCAAAGCAGGAAGGAGGAAGCCCCTTCTGGCGCCGCCTGCCTCTCGGTCTCCCTTTCTCAGCCCTGACTGCTGAATACGCTGGGATGGGAAGCCCACCAGCACGGGGGAAATGTGGAGTGTCGCCCCCGAATCGCGAAGCAGGGAGCAGAGGGCTGGATCTGAGGCTGAGGGACAAGAGCTTAACGACCGGCACAGTTATCTTCTAGAAGTTTCATTATCTGTGTTCCACATTTAACTACGGTCGACCCAGGACTGAGTTTTGGGGATGATAAGAATAAAGGTCTGCTTTGTTCTCCCCTCAAGTCTTGATAACTCAGTACCACTTTTTGGAGGATTGTCTTTTTCTCTATCTTGTCATAAGATTAGAGAGTTGGTTTCTAGACGATTATATTCTGTCGGTTTATTTATCTAGACTTGCACCAATATCACCTTAATTCACGTGGCTTTAAACTAAAGTTTGATATCTGATAGAGCAAATTTTTTCACTTTGTTCTTGTAAGATGATCTCGGCCCATTGGGTTTCCATTTGATTCCAGAATAAGCTTTCTAGTTGCCATAATAATCAGGCTGAGACTTTTATTTAGAATGTATCGACTAGATTACTTTGGGAAGCACAGACATCTTTACAATATTGAGTTTCTCAATCCACAAATGTGGTTTATCTCTTGACTTAGTTGGCTTTTCTTCATTTTTCTCTTAATAATATTTGACACTCTTCTGTTACGGGTTTTACACGTATTTTGTCACGTTTATTCTCAGGTATTTTATTTTTTAACTTTTTTACTTTGAAGTATTGTCAAACTCAAGCTGCCAGGGTGGCACGGAGAAGTCCCTTCTTTCCTGTGACCAGATTCCACACCTGAAAAATATTTTGCCACATTCGCATTGTTGTTGTTTTTTCTTTCTCTTTCTCATTCTCTTTATAGGCACATATTATTTTTCTTTTCATTTTCTGAATCATTTGAGAGTAAATTGCACAAATCAGGCCGCTTCACCCCTTAACATTTCTGTGTGTATTTTCTGAGAACCAGGAGGCTCTCGTATAACCATAGCACCGTTATCGCATTCAGAAAGCTTAGCCTTGATGGACTTCCGACTAACGCAGTCCCCTTCCAACCTCATCGGTTGTTCTAATACCCTGCTAGTATAGCACCCGGTTCAACGACACATACTGCATGTAGTTGTCCTTTGGTGTTAGGCTTCTTGGACTTGGCACGGTTCCTCAGCTTTCTTTGTCTTTCACGATTTTGACCCTTTTGAAGACGACGGGCCAGCTATTGTACAGAAAGTTTCTCGATTTGGATTTGTCTCATATTCCCTCAAGCTTAGATTCAGGTGTTGCATCCTCGGCTGGATACTGCGTAAATGACACGTGTCTCTCCCCGTTGCACCTGACGGTGTGTGCCGCCTACCCGTCTCTCATGGGTAATGCTTTTGACCGTTTGCCCAGGGCGTTGTTCAGTTTTTCCACTGTATACACACTATTTTCATCCTCAAAGCTAATAAGCAGTCTGTGGGAAGACAACAAGGCCTCGAAAATACCCTGTTCCTCAACAAACTTCCCCTTAATTTTAGCATCCGTCAGTGATTTGCGCCCAAACCAATCTTTACTGTAATGATTGCAGAAGGACGATTTTCTTGGCCCATCATTTCTTGCACATTTGTCCTCCATCGTTCTGCTGTTGAGAAGAGCCCTCTTTCCTCTCTCATTTATTTCCTTGTTTGTTTTCTTATTGATTTCTTTATGGACACAGAGCTTCCTATCACAGTCGGTGGGTTATGACCCATTACTATCATTTTTTTTCGATGCCCACGCTGTCCCAGATTTGGGCAGTGGGCGCATCTCCAAGCTGGCTCCTGTAGCCTCTGACACTCTGCCTTCTCTTGTTTTGAGTATTTCCTTACTTTCTGGCCCCGGCTCAGTCCTGGAACCAGCCGTGTCCCTAACGAGCCCTTGTTGGGGGACCCAGATGGACGTGTGTTCATTGCTACTGGAGTGTTTTGGGTGACCAGAGTTGGGATAGTTTCACATGTATTTGTACATTTGTATATATATAGATAAAACAATACAACAACTAGAATATCTACAATTATATTATTTGACACATGAGTTCATATTGCTATCTTGAATTCCAGTTGAACCCACAGGGTTCTACCTTGCCATGACACAGGACCATCTACACGCCACATAATTTGTGGAGTCCAGTGCAAAATGAAACGTGGGACCCGTTTTTTCAAAATGTATCCAGAATTTCAAGACGGCAACAGAGAGCATTAAACCATGCGAAGGGCCCTTCCGAGCATGGGGCCCTGGGCGACAGTTAGGGTCTCACGCTCACGCAGGGGGCTCTGCCTTCGTCATCCCCATAGCGGTGATGCTTACTGGCAGCACTGACTCAAGACTTTACGCAAGGCTTTCCGCCCTCTGCTCAAGGCTTCCCATCATTTGGGGGCCACGTGCACAAAGCAGAAAAAAAAAAAAAAGATCATTAAAGGTGCTAAAGTGTAAAATGGTTTTTCTTCTGCAGTCTCTTGACTTACAGTGTTTTTTTATTTGGTATTTCATGTCATTCTAAATGAAGAAAAAATTGAATTATCAGCATGAATTCTACTTTTCATTTTTACATTGTGAAATGCCAATTATAAATGCAAACCCAAGAGCGTTGACCTCGTAAGCGGTATCACCAGAATCAGTTTTTCCTAGCTTGCACAAGCGCGTGTGTTTTGTCCTTACCCAAATAATGAATCATCGTCCGAAATTAACTCAGCTGTTTTTGCTCACTTCTTGATGCGTTCACGTTTTACCAACACTCTCTTAGCGACGACGGGCAAGAAAGGACTGACAGGGATGGGAACTGGGTCGACCCGGCCTTTCCCTTAGCATCGTTTTCGGCATGTGCGGTTGGCCAATACAGGTTAGCCAGGTAAGGAAGATGATAACAGGGCTTCTTGGCGGTTGGCATTTTCTAGAATGCCATCACCCTGTCTTCAGTCAGAGTGAGTTCCGGGCTGAAGCATGGTCTCTTGTGGCGAGCCACGTCCTCGCCTTCCCGGTTGTAGACTTGACACACTTCCTTTGCGCTCTCTCTGAGCTTCGCATCAGACTTCCCTTCCCAAACATCAGCGTAAAGATGAAATGATTAAGAATCGCAAGATGGTGACCACAGCATTCGACCAAGTGCAGCGTCCTGAGCTGGGGGCCTCCGTGTGGACTGCGCGGTTCACAGGGCTTCTGTTTTTCAGGGGTTTCCCTAAAACTCCCCTCTCCCACTCTGTCCTCACAAGACCTTGAAGCCACAGCAGAGGTCCAGGGAGATTTTTTTTTGTGACGAAGGGCATGGTTCTCGGCATAATTTGTAGTTCCTCTTTATTCTTGTAATGCTGAGATGTGTGATTTCACTCCTCGATGACCTTGGGATTTTTATTTTTTGGGGGAACTCATGTGGAGAGTTTTAAATTCTAGTGGCTGCTGTTATCCTTCAGACTACGAACTTTTTTTGATGCCATCTTAAAAATGATCTTTTTTTTTTTCACCACAAAAGATTGTTCAATCAAAAACATTTGTTTGGACTGGATAAAAAACATTCACAAAGATCAAATATAAAATGGTTGCAAGTATCATTAAAATTTTGGATCTTTTAATTATTTAATGCTGTGATGTAGAGGTAACGATTGCTTTAAAAAAAATTATTCTCATACCTTGGGCTATTTTTAAATTTATTTAACTAGCTCTAATAGTTTATCCATAGTTCTTTCTTCTCTTTACATAAATCAGTAATATGGTCAGAGGATCGTGACAGTTTTATTTCTTCCTTTCCAATCTTTCTTCTTCATCCAAATTTCTGTTTGATTGTCATTAGCCCCGCCAGCACAGTGCTGGATGGCAGTGGCGATGGGGACATCCTTGTCTCATTCCTGACTCAGAAGGAAAGTTTTAAACTTTTCACCAATAACATTAAGGTTCTTTACTTATAAATGCTTCAAAATGAAACAAAACAAGGAGTTATCTTCTATTCCTAGTCTTCCATGATCTTCTTAAAAAATTATTTATTTATGTATGTATGTATGTATGTATGTATGTATGTATTTATATCATGACATTGATGAACAAAATCCAATGTTTCCGGTGTACTATTTGACAGTAGGGCATATGCACATTGCATTGTGTGTTTGCTGCTCATAGTTAGATTTCTTTCTGTCACCACATATTTGACCCCTTATGAGTTTTTTTTTTTTTTTAAAGTAGTGATGACTACCTGCTGAATTTTATCAGATGCCTTTTCCGCCTCGTTGAGAGGTCACGTGGTTCTGATTGGCTGATTTGTGAATGTGGAGCCAACCTGCATTCCTGGAGTGAGCCTGATTTGGCTGGTCCACGTTACCTTCTTTATATATTGTTAGATTTGGCTTACGCTTCCTTTATTTAGGAATTTCGTGTCTGTGTTCACCAGTAGGGTTGGTCGGAAACGTTCCATTTTTGTAACATTCTTCGGAAGTTTTGGATCGTGGTTAGGCTGGCCTCGAACGTGACCCGGAAGGCGGACGTTCCTCCTGCGTCCGCTCCATCCCTGTTTCCTGCTCTGTTGTATTTTCCATCATTTCGTTGTTCTGTGATTTTTGTTATGCTCCATTTCCCCCTCTATATTTCAGTTTACTCATTTTCTCCTGAACCTATTCATTGAATTCTTAGTTTGGGTTATTAATATTTTCAGTTCTAAATTTTCCATTGGTTCTTTTTTTTAAAGAGATGCTTTCCATTTCTCCACTGAAATCCTTAGTCTTATTTCTTGGAATGTTTCAATATTAAGCATGTAACAGTTTCTGTTGCTAACTGGAGCCGCTGAGTCCATCTCTGCAGGTTTTATTATTTATGCAGATTTTCAGTCATGTCGCTTTGTCTCCTCATGTGTCTTGTTACTTTCGGTTGTGTGCAGGACATTATTCCCATAAAATCATTCATAGAAATAATTCATATCTACCTCCGGACGCGCGGTCTGTTTCCTTCTGCCAGGCGCCTGAGGGCACTCGTGACCTGTGATCGCTTCCCCCCGCTTTCCGTGGGCGAGCTCGCCTGAGGCCGAGTTGCTCAGGGTCATTCTTACATCCATCCCGTACCCCCGTAAGCTTCCAACCCAACGCGAGCCACCCTCACCGCACCCCACTCTCGTGTCTGTCCCTGGACTCCAACCCACAGCTCCGTTGGTCGGGGGGGGGGGGGCTCTCAGAATCGCTGCCCAGCCTCTCGGCCGACCCCTATGGGATGAGCAAACACCTCCGGGGGAAAAGCAGCTCTAGGCGTGCCCGGCCTCACCTTCCCTGGACGCCAGTTCGTCCCTCTATTTTCAGCTGCCCGATAAGTCCAGGGAGGGGCTGTTTTACATGTTTCAGCTGGGCTGATTGTTCCGAGGAGGGCCTTTGGCAGGAATGACCTGTTCTTCGTTCTTAGGAATGGAAGTCTTGTGAATTCCATCTTATGGATAAAGATACTTGGACTGAGAGGGCACAAGTAGCTTTCCCCTAGATAAATGTAAGGCTGAATGACAGACTCGGTGGTCTGGGATGACTTAGATTTGTGTTAGGGACTAACACCTGGCCTTTTCTTTTCCCTTTCGAGACTCTCGTGTCTGTTTTACCTGTGGCGACAAGGTCATGCTGAAGGTGCAGTGAACACAGCCTTTGCAGAGGCAAGAAGACGTGGCAGCTGAGAAGATGGGGGGGGGGTGACTTAGTCTGGGGACGCGGGAGGAGAAAGAAGCTTAATGTGTGGAGAGAGGAATTAGTAAGGCTTAGCCATTCCTAGGGGCAGACATTAGGGGGTTTGTGTTTCTGGCCACTGGCTGGGTCATTTTGTATCCAGATGACTTCGGAAATCAGTATGTCAAATGCATAAGTGAGGAGGGTCACCGAAAGTAACTCCTGACAGGTTTTTAATCCACTTTTTTGAAAACGGATGTGTAGAGACTTGGGAACATGGGACAAGAGTCCTATGTTTTAGCCTCCGCTGTGTAATGAATGACCCGTGCAAGTCGCTTTTCTTCTCTACGTGTTAGTATTGTCACCTGTAGAGGAGACGATAATTCATACTTTTTCCTATTTCGTGTGAAAAGGGTAACGTGGTTGATATTACTCGTTGTTCTACCATGAAGCGAAAACAATGTTTTCGAGGTAACCGTTTGTGTCATCCCAACGATTAAAGCCCTTTGGCGGTTTCCAATTATTCTCGGGCTTAGTGGGTGGCCTGGCTCTTGCCCACCTGCCAGGCCTCGTCTGGGATCACAGTCCTCCACAGCCCCCTTGTCCTTGACCAGGGAAGGTCAGGCCTTGGTGCTGCTGCTGCTCCTGGCTCCCAGTAGCGCCCCCTTCCAGCCGAGGCCAGTTAGCTCCCAATGCACCCAGTGTCACCTCCTCAGGGGAGTCTTCCCAACCTCGTGACTCACTCGCATTTCTGTGAAATGCACGGGACCACGTGCCTCTCTTTCAGAGTGGTAGTGTGACATTTACTGGTGAAATGATTTGCTTTCTGCCTGCTCTCCCACAGGACTTAAGCACCTGGGGATAGGAACGGCCTGGATCTTGCTCATCAGTCTGTCCCCAGCATCTAGGTCACTGCCTGGGGCCAGCAAGCATCCAATAAACATTTGTCAAGTAGACAAAGCAAGATCTGTTTCATTTGTTTTATTCCAACTCTGGATTTTGCCAGTTTATTAACTCGATTTCTGAAAAGCAGGCTAGGAACAGATGATTTAAACGGGAAAAAAGTAAAAGATGGTCTTCAAGTGTCCTTGGCCACACGTCATCAGTATTCAGCGGCCTCCACCGTCTGGAACCCCGTTGCAAGCGCCAAGAGAAAATGTGATTAGAATTCAGGCCGATTCCCCTGGCCACACCAGGCCCAATGCGATTGCTGAGAGGCCCGAGCCAGGCTGTGTGGGTGGGAAATCACCGTGCTGGGAACAGCGGGCCCTGCAGTGAGGATCAACCCGGGGAACGGCGGGGACGCCCGTGTTTTCGGGAAACGGGGCGCCCTCTCCTGCCACTTGCTAAGCGGCCAAGGGAGCAGACAGACGGGTCCCGGTGGTCGCTGCCCCTGGCGCTGGCGTCCGCCACGCCGGCTGCCGGCGGGGTCTCTGGCACCGCAGACGAGGGCGGCTCTGCCTCCTAGTTCACCTTCTGGCACCTGGGGGGCAGCCCGGGGAGCCCGCCAGCCACTGTGGGCCCCCGAAAGCAGCCCGCTGGGGGTGTGGGCGCCAAGGAGCGCGAAGCCAGACGCCCGACGTGGCCAGGGGATCGCAGGGAAGGCTGGGGATCCGGAAGCTCCCTGCCAGCAACAGAGCCGCTTCCCAGGGGTCACACGCGGCCAGCCGCGCAGGGCTGCGCGTGGGCCGCGGCCGGGCTCCCGCCCAAGTTCCCGCCCAAGTTCAGCTCTGATCGGCTTCGCCCACAGAACGCCCCGCTGCAGCCCCCACGCTGTCTGCCCGGGGTTGGCCAGAAGGCACCCCGCTGCCGACCCCAGGGCCACGTTGACCCCCGTGTTCTGACCCCCCTGGCTGCGAAGCCGGGGTGTCTGCCTCCTTGGGTGTGATAACCCGTTAAAGTGGCTCGCAGAGTGCAGAGCGAGCGGTTGGCCGGCCGTTCTGGCAGCTCTGAGGGGTACAGCGCGGGGACCCCGGTGGGAGGGGCGCGTAGAGCAGGGCTGTGGGGGGCGGGGCACAGGGCTCCCACACCCTGTCTGGGTGCAGCACCCTCCGGGCACCTCCCCCTGGTGGCCAGCCGGAAGCTCATCCGTCCCCTGGGGTCAGGGTTCGCCGAGGGCTCAGGGCTCACCATACCGCCCCGCTTCCCTGAGGCCAGCGAGTGGGGCCGGAAGTCCCAGCCCTCTGATCACGTGGTCTCCCTGGTGCCCGGCCCCACCCTGTCAGCCTGCGTCACCTCATTGGCATAAAGTCAGGTGCGATCGAAGGGCTCCTTCTGAATAACACAAGACGCTCGTGCCACTTGGGAACCCCCAAGGATTCTGAGACCAAAAATATTGTTGATTATGCCACAAATGTCCTGTAGCTGTTTGTCCTCAGACAAGGTGTCCAACCCCTTAGTCTGCAAGTCTCTAAATCTGTCCCCGAATGGAATGAAGGGGCAGGGAACAGGCTGTCCTTGACAGAGGGTGACTGTTTAGCAACGGAGGTTGGGACACCGTCACCCGACAATGGCATCAGGGCACCAGCTGCCGGAGGGCGGGTGGCAGCCGTGGTGGTGGGGGCCGCTGGGTCCCTCGCCGGGGAAACGCTGCCCCGGGTCTGCCGCTCGCACCGAGAAGGCAGCGGGGACAACTCGCACTGGCCCCCGCCTCCCGGCGCTGCCCGGCCGCCGCGGGAGGGGGGCGGAGCCGGGGAGGGGGCGGAGCCGGGGAGGGGGCGGAGCCGGCATACCCGCCCGGTCGCCACCGCGGACGCCAGGAGGCCAGGCGAGCGCCGAGCCCGCTCCACGTGGGGGCTGCAACCCGGCTGCTGGCTTTGGTGACTGGCCGATAGGGGCGGCAGCTCCGAGGTGACAGATGTCTCTAATGTCACTTCAGGACTACGGGTAATAGTCTCCCTGTCCCCTCCCCTGACGTCCTGCTGTCCACGGGAGGCCATCATTCTGATGGCCCCATTAGGACATAGAGTGCTGGGTTTCTTAATTAAAGTCTGAATGATACGTCCGATTTCCGGCAGAGGCAGTGACGTGCGCAGGTCTGTCGGGAGCTCCGGCCGCTTTCCGTGGGGCTAGCCCGGCATCCTGGGTTCGTGCGTGCGTGCGAGCTGCGGTGTGGACGGATTTCACTGCAGCCTTCCAGAGCACGGAGTCCATGGAGGAGACAGGATTTCGGGGTCCGAGGGCTGAGCGTCCCAGAGAGAGGGTAGGCGGCGAGACTATTTGCCATTTTCCCGAAGGCTTTGAATGTCGTCCGCCTGGTGACAGGTGGGCTCCCTGGGCCCGTCGCAGGTGTGACACAGGTGATCGCGACCGCTGCAAACGTTAAAGACGAGACCGGGAGCGGCTGCCCACCGCAAGCGGAAACTCGGTGCCGGCGGCGTCCCCTGCTGGCCTGCGGGGGCCCGAGGACCCGCTGCCTGGTGGGTGACGAGCTCCGCTTTCTGGCCGGGCCGCTCGGGGTTCTCAGAGCATCTGCGCGTGGGGAGACGGCTCCCTGCTTTCCCAGGGATCCCGGCCGCCACGTCGCCCACAGTGTGTGGCCATCACAGGTTCCTGAGGGAGGCGTCAGGAAGCGTGTGTTTTGTGAGCGCTTACGTCGGCCCTCTACTGCCGCGGGCCTGAGGCTCCCCGTGAGGATGGACGGGGACCGGACAGGAGTCATGGGTTGGGTTGCGTCCCCCGAACAAAGATATGCTGGCATCCTGACCCCCGGGACCTCAGGATGCGACCTGGTTTGGGGATGGGGGCTTTGCAGAGGTAAAGCGAGGTCATGAGGACGGGCTCTCATCCAATGCGATGGGTGTCCTTACAGAGACGAGAATCAGGGCCCAGGGACATGCACGGGGGAGGACGAGGTGACCAGACGTACAGGTGCCGCCCGTGAGCCCAGGAGAGAGGCCGCAGGACGGGTTAGCCCTGCCGCCACCTCGGTCTTGGAAAATAGGTATCGTCGTTTAAGCCGCCCAGCCAGCCCGTGGGCCTTTGTCATGGCGCACTCAGCCAACTGGCGCGATGTCCTCAAGCTTTTTCCTTGCCAAGGACCCTTGGGTGGCCTGAGGCCGACTCTGAACCCTTCTCAGAATACCACTTGAATATAAAAAATGAAGCACGTTGGAGTGCAAAGGAAAGAACGTCTATCGAAATGCAGCTGCGGAAATGCTGGAATGCCTTCGTGCCATGGCCGCGTGTGTGCCGTTCCGCCTTAGGAGCGGATGACGTGGCGTGATGTCGCCCAGAGCGACAGGCCTGGACACGGCCGCAGGTGACAGCTCGAGAGGGAGGCTGAGCGACGCTTCAGGGCGTCTCGGCCGCCAGGCGGCGTGAAAGTCCGGTCTGTGCTGGCGGCGGGCACGGAGGCCCCCACGCGGCCTGCCGCCAGCAACTGCGGCTACGATGCTGACCGGTGGCTGCGCGTTCGTGGGGGCAGAGATCGTTTCTTCACCAGGCGTCCGTCTCCCCGACCTCTGTCCCCTCCTGGGCTGGGCGATGGCCAGCGGCATCCTGCAGGCTGGGACTAGAGGACTCTGGCCTGGTTCCACTCCGAGCCGGACGTGTGCAGCTCCTCGCCTGGGTCCCAGCAAGCCTCCAGCCTGGGCCCTGGGGACTTGGTGCCAGAGGCCATGGGTCACGGCCACACCTGCCCTTCTCGGGGCCTCTGTCGTCCCGACATGGGACTATTTGGTTTCTGGAAGTTTCCCTCGTCTCAGCGATAGGCAGTGCCCGCCGCATAGCCGGTCTGTGACTCAGCCAAGGGGCATGCTGAGAAGGGGCCACAGTCTGTTCCTCCGTGGCCGCCGCGTGACTCAGCAGAGCCCTTCCTGGGGTCCCGCATGGGGAGGAGGCAGCTCATTGTCTGCCCCAGGGACTCCATCCTGCGCTTGTGGTGGGGCCAGCTGTGGGTGAATCACGGCCCTGCAGTGGCCTTTCCCGGCCCCGTCTCTGCAGGGGGCTCCCGTGAGCTCCTCGAGGTAACGCAAGCAGCCACACGCCCGCCCCTCCCCTCCCCCCACACACCCGCCACACACGGGGCTCTCATCTCACAGAAAGGAAACCTTTGTTCAGGTTTTGTTTCGACCGGAGCAATTATAGGATGCAAACCCTTCTCCACAGCATAGGGAGGGGCCCGTTCTTCAGATGAAGGCGGAGGTTGTAACGTTTGCATGGGATGTTACCGTATTTGATCCATTCTGACACATGCCTTTTTCAAGCTCGGATACTTCTGAAATCAGGACGTGCCTTACAATTCCTGGGGTCTTGTATTTGACAAGAAAGGGTAAATAAAGAGAGAGCCTGCTAGGGAATTAGAGGGTTTTGGTAAGAACAAGACCAAAGCTTCTGCCGACCCAAAAGAAGCCTTTGGTCACTTAGCGTGGACTGTCAGCAAAACGCTACCTTTGTTTTATGGATATTTTGGCCTTTGAATCTGGTTCATGGACGGCATATTATATAGATGACGGCTGGGATGATTCTTCAAAAAGAAGCCTGCAGCGAGGGTGAAAGAGGCGGTTATTTATCTGTAGGTATCAGTCATAAACATATTTTAGACCATAATTTGGAAAATGTATAGTAGGGCAGAATGTGTGTTTGTGAATCTATTTAAGAAAAGGACCATGCTTCGGAGAAAAAACAAAACAAAACAAAACAAAACAAAAGCCAAACCAAAACAAAACCAAAAGACACCGGCTCCGCGGGTGACCGTCACGTGCCTGCTGCTGGGGCAGTCGTGTGTTCAAGGCTGACTTGACTGAGCCGTCAGCCGCGCCGAGCTCCTTCCAAGTTCTGCCAAGGACCCCAGAGGCTCCCTTTTGCCGATGGCGTTGAACGATCTCCCAAGAAAGGGAAATGCTTGCATCATGGCTATAATATAACACAAATTGTGAAATCATTATGGATTCAAGGAAGTTGCAAAAAAAAAAAAAAAAAACCCGCACGGGGAAGTTCTTGCGTTCTTCCCCAGCTCGCCCCAGTGATACCATCTGACACAACCATTGTGCAATGTCACCGCCAGGGTGGTGACGTAGGTCCCCAGAGGTTATCCAGGGGTCCGTCTTTGTGCGTGCGTGTGTGTGCGTGAATAGTTCTGTGCACTATCATCACACGTACAGACTTAACGACCACCACCAAGAGCAAGGTAGCGAACCGTTCATCGCCACGAGGCTCCCTCACGCCACCCCGCGCACGGCCACCCACCCTCTGCTCCTCCCCCCGGCCCTACCCCTCAGCCCTGGCAACCGCGTGCCTGTCCTCCATCTCTGTCATCCTGTCCTTCCAAGAATGTTGCATAAATGGCCTCACGTGGTACGTAACCTTTCGACCGGCTTTTTTTTTTTTTTCACTTGGCATAATTCCTTAGCGATTCGTCCGAGATGTTGGGTGTATGTCAATAACTCATTCCTTTTTCATCAATGAATGCTAGTCCCTGACACGGGTGTATCACGGTTATTTATTTTTTGAAACCCTCTATCCACTGGAGGTCGTGGGGGCGTTTTCTGGTTTCGGCTGTCATGAATAAAGCCGCCTGCAGAATAACTCTAAGGGTAAACAGTGGTGCTGGCTGCGGGATCCAGGGTCAGCTGACGGCGGCCGGACTGCATGTCACACACATTCCTGTCCCCGGCACGTAGCGTAGGGTTTGTACACCGTGCTCAGCAAACGCCTTTTCAGGATAGGTGTGTAGCGGCCATTTCAAGGTGACAGTGTGGTGAGGGGTGAAAACCAAAGATTTAGACTCACGGATGGGAACTCGAGGTCTGAATTCATCGCCTCCTGACCTAATGCAGCCCTCCATTCCTCCTCCGTAAAATGGGATAATAACAGCACTGCGGAGAAATAAATCAACCAGGAAACGCCCAAAGCGCAGTCTCTTTCATACGGTGATTATGTAACAGATCTTATTTGTCACTGCTATATTTTAGGAAATCATGGATCTACATAATATCATCATAATACAACAGCGAGTAACTTTTCATTGCTTTTATTGTGAAATGCTTTATTCTTCAAATGGAGCCCTACCGTTATATAGTGGCTATTTACGCATATGAATATGTGTTCACCGTACATGCAAACATTTTGAATATCTAAGTGCCTTTTTTAGAGTGAGAATACTTGCTCAACATTATAATGTTAAGAAAAATAGTTAACACACATATGCATATCTTTAGACATTTGGAAGGATGGAAATGTTCTTTCCCCTGTAGCCGTAGGGGTCCCCGCCAGCCTTGAAAGTGGCAGCGGCTCTCGTAAAAGTGGGCGGAGCAGACTTTATTTTCCCCTTCTCATCCTGAGGACAGGCTCATTTGGATAAGCAGGTGCCTCCGTTACCCCTTTTCCTTTCTTTCCCGGAGTCTGATTGCCGTCTGAGCACCAGAGGCGAGAGGCTCTTTTGCCCTCCGGCCTGGCCACGCTCACGGCCTGTGAGCCTGTGCCACCTGGCAGTGGATGTCGCCCCAGGGACCTCCTGGAGTGTCCGTGAGGCCTCGAGTCGCACAGAACGTTCCGTCAGACAGCGGTGAGAACCTAACCGTTAGCAACCCCAGGGGCGGGAGGAGGTGAGTAAAGTCTGCAGCCCTCTGACAAATGAGCAGCAGTGACTTTTCCCGTTTACAGAGATGGAGCTGGGGTCGCTTGGCCTTGACGTAGAAGGCCCGTCCGCGGGAGCCGCTGCGCGAGGCTAGGAGGGTTCACACACGTCACCTGGTCTTCGCGCTCGGCCCTGGCAGGGCGAGGTGTGGGTACGTGGGCGAGGCTGCTGAGTGATGCTTCCTGGAGGGATCTGGGCTTTGCAGATGTGCGCAACAGACAGACGCGGGGGGCAGAGGATCCCCGAGTTGTCCGCGCTGTCCAGGTCACACACTAGCCCCGCCTGACTGCTTAGCTTCAGCCGTGGGGTCCTTGCTCAGCCGCCTCTCTGCCTGACGACGCCCTTCCCCGGAGAGACTCTGCTCGTCTCCAGACCCCCTCCAGGGGTCCCCGCTCCGCGACGCCTTCCTTACCTCTCCCAGCTAGAATCGTTATTATTACTTCTCCCCTCTGCGGTGGCCACCTTTTAGCATTAGATGCGCGTAATATCCAGGCATAGCTCGGAGGGAATGGTAGCCCAGTTCTACCCACCACGACAAAGCAGACGTCACGGGGCGGGGGGTGGGGGGAGTTGGCCAAGGCTTCGGTTCACCGGTGTGTGATAAAACGACATTTACACTGTGCTGTAGAGTCCACTAAGTGTGCAATGGCAGCATGTCTGAAAAAAGTACATGCCTTAATTAAAAAGGCTGTGTTGCCAAAAAAAAAAAAAAATTGCACCATCTGAGTCTGTTGGAAAAATCGTGCTAATGGTTCGTTGGAGGCAGAGTTGTCACAAACCTTCTATTTATAAAAAATGCAGCATCTGCAAAGCACAATAAAGCAAGGCATGCCTGTGCATTATAAGATGTTTGTATTTAAGATTATAAGTATATACATTTATCTCTCTATATATCTTTAGCCTGTTGATGAGATGGGCTATATTAACTGATTTTTGAATGTTGAACCAGCCTTGCATACCCGGAATAAATTCTGTTTGGCCTTAGCATATACTTCTTTTTGTACATTGTTGGATTCAACTTACCAATATTTTGTCAAGGATTTTTGCAGCTATGTACATGAGAGATTTCGGTCTATAGATTTCTTTTCCTGTAATGTCTTTGTCTGGTTTGGGGGTTAGGGCAGCGTTGATGAAATGAGTTAGGAAACGTTCCTTCTGCTCTGTTTTCTAGGGCAGATTGTAAATGAGTGGTACGATTTGCTTCTTCGAAGTTTGGTGGAATTCACCAGCAAAACTCTCTGGGTCTGGTGCCTTCTGGGTTGGAAGGCTATTTATGTGCCCTTAGCATATGAATCATAGTTATTTTAAGTTCCCTGCTCTGATCATTCCAAAACCTCTACCGTAACTCAGTCTGGTTCTGATAATGGCTTTGTTTCTTCCATCGGCGATGTTTGCCTTTTATCCCGCCTTGCGATTTTTTGTTAAAAGTCAGATATGATGTATCAGGTTAAAAGGAGCAGCGGTAGCTAAGCCTTGGTGTGATTTTCAGGTTTCTCCGGCTGGGAGTTACGCTGCGTTTACTGTTTGCTGGAGCTGTGATCAGGTTTATAAACAAGAAGTAAGCCCGTGCCGTGCGCGAGACGTTACGCGTTTGGGGTCGGCGTGTTGCTGTAGCTCGGCCGACCCCTTCACTGCACCCCAGACGGTCTGCGCAGGCCTCTGCTCCAGCACAGTAATCCTCTGTGCAGCCGTCGCGTGAGCCACCGCCTTATTGGCTCGATGCGTACGTAAGTGCATCCTCTGTTTGACATTCTCGGGAGAACCCTGACTAGAACACTCGGGGTATAGATGGCTACCAGGGGTGGCCCCAAAGACGAGACGATTTCTGTGCCCGGAGGACAGAGTGGCCGAGACGGCTCCCCTGCCCTCCCCCCCTTCCACCACGGCTACGGGCATGCACCTCACCTTGGCCATGACGGAGCTCACATCGTCCAGACGGGGACTCTGAGGGCCACAGTCGGGCGCCATGGCAGACAGGTGACAGGAATCCTTGCCGTAACTTTTCGGTGGAAGGGCCCCTGAGGAGTCAGCATCACGTTTTTTTGGGGTCCCGTCGACTTCACAGGGAGCCTGCTCAGCCCCCCTGACACACGGCTCCCAGAAACGTTCAAGGGAGAAAACAACTTTGCAAATATACCTCATCGTAATTAAGAAAAGATCGGGAAGTCTAACGTACGCTTCTTGAATTTATTCAGGCAATAAAAACGGGTCCTAAGGGTGTGATTGCCTGTAAGAAAAGAACGTGCTGCCTCCGGCTCGACTTCGTTCTGAACTTCCTGTTGATCATGTGGTAAGGAAACCCGTGAGCACCAGGAGCAGGGAAGGGAGCTTCATTATCCGGTCATCGCTGGACATCCGGCCCGGACCGTGCCTTCGCCTTCCTGATCGACGCACATCTTTCTCGTCTCTGGAATCTCCCAGAAAGCCATTTTATGAACATCGTTTAGAAAACGCCGACCCACCACGCCTGCGTACGAGGTGCGCGGGGAAGAGAGGAGCATGTCAGAGACACACGGGACGCGCCGGCCACGCGCGGACTGCGGCACGTTCCGCCCGGCGAACCGCCTCGTGTCGTCAACAAAATACTGCGAGAACTGTCGTGGGCGAGGAGGGGTACGTCCACTGGGCACCAGCAGAGCCACACCCCGGACCCCAGGGAGCTGCGGTGCAGAAAGGCCAGCCATGTCGTCGACGACCCGGGCCCGCCAGGAGAACGGGAACCAGCGCTCAAACGCCTGAGCTCCCCGATGGCGTGTGGGTGCCGAGGCTCGGGGGCCACGGCACCAGACCCCGTGGGTTTGCGGGGTGCAGGCTGGAGCCGGGAGCTGACTGGCGGGAGGTGAGGTCAGGGGAATGGACCATTTCTTCGGGTCTCGAGGACAGCTCTGAGGTCAGTTCCAGCGTCCCTCTGTCTGGGGTCACGGGAGAGCGGCCAGGGGGTCATTCCACCTCAGGGCTTGAAACACAACCAGGTCAAGGCGTCATCTCTAGTCTCCCAGGGGTTCAGACCCTGTGACCAGTCAGGTCCCAGGCGCTGTCCTCTTGTGCCTCAGTGGTTGCTGAGTTTTGGGGAGAAGGCTGGGTCCCTGAGGGGTGTGCATATGCAGAGAGGGATGATGTCTGGGGCTGGGATTTAAAGCTGAATTTGACCAGTTTCAGATGGGGGTATGGAATCCACAGAGAGACCCAAGAGACAGGTCCTCAATCCGCATGTGAGAAACTCGTTTGGAGACTGAGTGAAACGAGTCGTAACAAAAGAATCCCCAATGCGTTTATGACACTTAGGAGACGATTAGAATTTTTCTCATTAGTTCCAGGTGTGCGGTTCGTCGCGCAGACGTCTGCGTGGTTGGCGAACCGATCCCCCGAGTCCTCCGCACCTGCCCGGCTCCGCGCACAGCCGCCTCGTCGCTGTCGACCGCGTCCCCGGTGCCGTCCCCTGTGCCGTCCCCTGCGTCCCCGTGACAGCCTCGTAACTACTCGTGTGTGCTTCTGCACCCCTTCACCCCTTTCTCCCAGCCCCCCGAACCCCTCCCCTTGGGCAGCCACCAGATCGAGACCATCAGAAATTTGAACCCCAATTGGATTTCCGATGATGTAAAGAATATTTTGGGTGAGTTTAGAGGTATATAATAAGGGTGTTATGATGGTTTTATAATTATTTTTTAGAGATACTTCAGTAGTTAGGGATTTACCGAAGGGAGCGCGGAGACCATTCGCTTCAGAATCATCCAGAAGGGGACAGCGGACAGACGCAGGGCTGGCTCTGGGGAGACCCTCGTGGGGCGCGAGGGGTGGCTCCGTGGACGGTCGCCGCCGTAGTCTGTTTTTACACGTGTTTAAAATTTTCCTTAATGGAAGATTTTAAAAATGTTCGAACCAATTCTCATAATGCACGAAACGCCTGACTTCATTTTTTTTTTTTTGTAGTAAAAATAAACTGACGTGTTCTGAACGGCTCCGTCCAGAGTGCCAGGCGCTAGCTTTCATTTATTTATTTATTTTCCCTCCACACACGTCATTTAATTTCTTCTTAAAAACAGATGTCGAAACTAAGAGTCAAACAAAGTTAGGTTCCCCGCCTCGTGCCGCGCCGCCGGTAAGTGGGGGCCTCGCGGCCTCTCTGGTTCTATCGCTTTTTATGCTGCTCTTGGCAGAAAAAGGCCAGTACACGGCTCCCTTCAGGCACAGAGAAGACCCCACCCCGGGGAGTGTGGGCCGCCGTGCGGTTTTCCCGATTGTCCGCGATCGCTTGTCTCCCTGCACTGGTCGCGATGGAAAGCGGGTTACCCCTCACCCCGGGGTCCCGCCCCGTTGCCCGTGACCTTCGCTTCTCCCTCTGTGTCTGAGGAACCCCCCCCCCCCCGGGAAGCTGCCGCAGACAGCGTGGGGACGCCCCGCCGCGGCGCACACTGGGGTGCACGGTGCCAACCTCACGGGCGCCCTTGGGGCGGGGCGGCGTGCTGTCCTCTGACTCTGCGTCCTCTGACTCTGCGTCCCCTGACGGGCGAGGTCTCTGAGCGAAGGCGGGATCCCCACACGGCCCCCAGAAGCCTGTGTCCTAGCAGGCAGAGGCGCGGGCCGCGTCTGAGCAAGGCCTTGTCTAAGAAAAGGGGGCGGGAAAAAACGCCAGTGGACGAAAGAAAATGGCAAAGCAGCTGACCTGGCGGGCGCGGGATGGCGCCGAGCGGCGGGTCCCTGGCGCGGCGAGGGCCGGTGTGTGCCGTCTACCGGCAATTCTCAGCAACGTCAGTGACAAGCATGCCTCCCAGGGACTAAATCTCTGTAGCATGACCCATGAGCAGTTGGCCGTGCTTACGACCGGGTCGAATCACGTCAACTTTCCGATGAGCAGGCTTGTGCTCCTGGTGCGCAGGCTCCTTGTCCGTGGTGCGCTGGTTTACACGTGGAAGTTAGTGCATAGAACCAGTGACAGAGTCGGCCTCCGACCCTGGCGGACTGGGGACATGCCCATGTTTGAAGAGCAAGTTCAGGATTGGCGTGGCTACTTTGGACATTTACTGTCTCCGACCCCGACAGGCCTCGATGTTCCTCTATTTAAACAGCAAGTTCAAGTAAACGAGTAGCTAGTGATCGCAAAGGCAGAGTGGCAGAAGTCCGGCTGTCTACTTTGTCATTCTGTGTGACCGCTGAGAGTTTTTAATTAGTGTTTAATGTTTAAGCCAGTGTAACTGTGTGAACTGGGAGGTACAGTGTTTTTGTTTGGTGACAGCAAATTTTAGCTCATGTGCGAAATATTTTACTGGATTTGATAATATCCTTAAAACAAAGATTTCTTTTTGATTGTTAATGATTTCTAAAGCTAAAGAACGAATCAAGAAACCAAATGTCAGTGGTATGATTTAGTAGTTGCCTAAATTATACCTTTTGGAGACGTTCTGATTTTATTAAACTTCACTGATAGTTTTTACAACCGTAAGATCATCGCACACAGTTCAGTACAAGGAAAGTGTCGTATTCTGCATTTCTGTTCCAGCCTTCATTGTTATTTCTTTAATTTCACGGTTATCGCTGAACGTGAGTTTACGGAGGGGCGGGCGTTAAAAACCTTCCGCTCCAGGCGGTGAACACGTGGGAGGCCCCCTCGCCCCCCCCCACCCCCGCAGAGCGACGGCTGTCACGCCTGTCACGCCTCTGTGTGCGAAGGCCTTTCCCGCCTTGCACGCTCCAGACCCGGCGCACGGGTCACCTGCTCTGCTGAGCTTCTCGTCCCGAAGAGCACCCACGTCGCATCCAAACAGTCAGCCACTTCCTCTCTCTCTCTCTCTCTCTCTCTCTTCTCTCTCTCTCTCTCGGCCTTCAGTATTCTTTGTTCTCTAGTTTAATCTCGCCTCGAAAGTCCTGAGTTGTAATGATTTATGTGTAAATGTCTCTGCTGTCGGGGGGTGAGCTACCAGAGAGCTTAGTGTCCCCAGTTGCTAGCCTGATCTCTGGTGTGCTCTCGGTGCTAAACAGTTCCTCTTGGAATGAAGGAAAGGAGGAAGGGGACGAAAAATGGCGTGGCTCTCGGTAGCCGTTGAATCGGGCTTGGCCTGGAGAGTGTATTCTTTATGCAACATTTTTTCCTGTCCCATGGGCTCAACAGTTCAATGTCCCCAACCCTGGTTTCTTCCCCCACACGTCCCCTCCCTCAGGTGAGGGGCAGGTGGCGCAGGCCGGGGACAGGTATGGGTGAGGGTAGAGGAGCGGCATTCCGCTGTCCAGGCTTCTAGAAGTTAAACAGACTACCTAAAGCCCTGGGTGAGGCGCTCACTCTTTTTTGAGAACTTCAGCTACCGTGAGCGTAAGTAATTGTGAGTGGAGGAATAGGAATGATCCGCAAATAATCCCTGCCCGCCACACCTTTCCATCGCCTCGTATTAGGTGAAAGCTCACTGTGGCGCAAGGCCGTTCTAGGCTCTGCAGAAAACACGGGGGAGAAGCACGTGTTCACGGTAGAAAAATCAGAAAACACAAATAGGTGGGAATAAGGAAAAACGTCCAGAGCCCCGTCCCCCAGAGAAAACTGCCGTCGGGACTCGGTCCATCGCTTTGTCTCGGTGTGTCTCCGTGCACACACGTGTGTTCCGTGCAGAGAACCGCGTCGCACGCCCCGTTTGGGGACCCGATTCCTTCCCTCACAGCGACGGAGATGCTTCCCCGGCGTCTCTCCACGGTACCGCGCGCGCCTTACGGCGCCGGAGTTGACAGCTGACGTGTATCGTTCCGTGCGATCGCACGTCGCTCGGCCCGCATGCTTTAAATGGACGTTAAAGTTTGCTTTAAGTTTATTTTTACCGTGAAGGACGCCAGCAAGCTGTTTATAACCGTAGACGAATCACCGAGCGAAGGTGGAACCCCAATACGCAGTCGTGAGAGCGGAACAGCTCGTCGGGGGTTAAGCGGCGGCCCGCCTCACCGAGGGGCCCTGTGGGCTTGGCAGTGACATCTGGGAGGCAGTTTGGGGGGTCGGGGCGGGGGGCTCCTGCCCCAGTGAAGTCACGGGGCTTGGGCTCTTCCTTCGTTCTCCTCTGTCACCTCTCACGTGTTGGCGATGTCTTCGGTCACAGGTAATGAAATGGCGCACGCCACGGCTCAAAGCACCCTGCGCTCCCGCGGCAGAGCCCACGGGGGAAGGGAAGGGCTCCGGGCAAAGAGCTTTTCCCTCACGACGTCTGCTCTGCCAGCAAGGAGGGCAGGTCCACCAGGAAGGCCCCGACAGGCCGCCTCTCACGTCGCGTTCCCCAGACCTGGCTCGCCCGGCCAGCCCCGGGACAGCCATTGGCAAGTGGGAGGCTGGGGTAACCGCTCGCTCCAGGCCGGATTCCTTGGACAGGGTGACGGGCTGCTGGCCTTCTGAGGGCCCGTGCGCAACACCCAGGTCCCCCCGCTGGAAGCTGTATCCGCGGGCAGTTTCAGCATTCTTGTTGACCGCGGCAAACAGAACTGACATGTGGTGCCCGCTTAGAAAGTATCGATCGGACAAAGTCCTCCTACGGGCACCCTTTTAAAAACTATTCAAGAGGACTGCTCAAGAACTCACCTGCGTTTCTGGGACATTCCAAAGATTCCCGCGTAGTACTCAGCTTCTTCTGTAGCCTCTGGCATGAAGTCCCACCCAAACCTGGTCTCTATGCCAACTGTTTGTTTATTGTGAAAAATTTCAAGCGTGCCGGAAAGTTGAAAGAATAGCATGCTTACTTGGCCCGTCTGATTTTTCTTTGAGGTATCGTTTAACTCGCCTCTCTATCCCCAGCATTTTCGGTAAACCGATCAGACATTTCTGGCAAGAATAAGCGATACTATGTGTATGCTGTATCACAGGGGCCCGGCGGCTCGGAATATTAGTTTGTTCTCGTGTTAGTAATGACAGATTTAGTAAGTTTGATGCTCCAAGCACAGCGTGCAGAGCCGTTTCTTCCCCTTGCATTCATTCTACAAAGAAGCATCAGCACACATGCGCGGGCACGTGGTAGACTTTACGAGTACGTAAACAATGGGCTTTCGCTCTGTAACTGTGTGTAGGAGACGTAAAGCTGACGGCCGGGGACAACAGGGCGGGTTACAGCAGAGGACGGAGAGGAAGACGGCTTCTCGCCCCGCGATGCTCACCACAGAGTCTTCCTCGCCGACAGCGTTTTTACTCGGGGGCCGGCGTGGCCGCGTCGCGTGACCACGGACTCTCTTCCTTTTCCTCCCTCCCTGGAAACTTGAAATTTGCACTAAAAAAAAAAAAAAAATGGCACTGCTTTATTATGCAGAGCCATCTTTTTCCTTCGAGGCCATCCTCCGGGGATTTTATTTTTTTCGATCAAAACGGCCCATCAAGCGACTTTCCGAAACAAAAGCCATTAATTCCCACACCCCGTCGGCAGCGACTTCTGAGGGCCCCTCAGAAGACTCGACACTCCAGTTTTTAAAAAACGTGTATAATCGTTTTGAGTACTTCCCATAGGCATATGTTTAAAAAGTTTAAATGTACAACAGAGCTTATAACATAAAATAAGCTTCTCTCTAAACCCTGCCTCTCAGCGTTTTCCCCAGATGCAACTATAGTTATTAGTTTTTATGTATCTTTTCAGAGATATTTCATGCACATGCAAATATCTATAAAACACATTCTTAATGTGTGTGTATACATGTAGTTTACTAGGCACTACACATCCTTCTCTATATCTCGCTTTTTAAAAACTTATTATGGGTCGTACACAAATGGAGCTGCTTTTTCCTTTTTAGTGACTGCGTAGTATTCCATTCCATTGTTTGGGTGTCCCGTTGTTTACCTGATGAGTCCATGTCGTTTGTGATATTTGACTGTTACAAATAGCGTCTTCATGACTATCCTTGTACGTACATTTTTTTTTTTTTTTTGGCACACATGCAGTTTATCTGTAGGCGCCGGTGCACTCGGCACATGACCCGCGAGGGGAGAGGCGAAGGCGGCGATGAGCCCACGGTGCGGCTCCCCCCTTCCCGAGTCTGAGGTAGCCTCCGCGAGTGTGGTAACGGAGGCCAGCGCCGGCCCTGGGGTGAGGACTGCGCCTCCAGGGAGACAGCCAGCCCCCCGGGGGCCCGTTTGCCACACGGGGCCTCTTCTGTCATGGAAGGGCCGGAGGTTTGTTCCGAGGGGATCAGACGTGTTCGGGGTGGGTTTGCCCTCGGTTCTTCCTCCTGCTCCACGAGGGGCGACGTCTGGCCAGAGACTGAGTGAGTATCTGAGTCTCTCGTGAGGTTCGCGGACAACGCGGCTGGGGAGCAACGTCACATCCCGGGAGCTCCGACAGGCACGGGACGTCGGAAGGACGGGCGGGAGGCGTCCCGCCCGCGCCCCGAGCTGTGCTCAGCTCCTGCCAGCGCCGGCGGCCACGCCGCTGCCGACGGTCCCCGCGGTGTTCTGACCCGAGACAGAGACGCTCGTTCTGTGCGCACGCCCGGCCGCCGTGACTCGTCCGCTCCGGCCCGGTCGTGATTGATGTCACTGTACTCCACTGCGGGAAAGCCCCGGCAGCCTCGCAGACCCAGGGCCTGCAGAAAACAGCAGCAGGACTCGGAACGACGGTGCCGGCCGGCCGGATCCAAGTGCTGCGCCCCCCCCCCCCGAGGGGCCAGTTTGAAGCGAAAAGCAAGGACGGGGCGCGGCGCTTCTGGGGGGTCGATCGGCTCGGCTCGCAGCGAGAGGGGCCGTCGCCGTCCGTTGGCTTCTTAGCGCCCTCTGTGGCGCAGAGGCGGCCTGCCGGGAGGCCTCCCTCCGCCACCAACCCAGCGGACAGGTCCTGATGTGGCCGCTCGGAAGTGTCTCAACGACGCCATGGACGAGCGGCTGCTTTTCTATGAGGTATAAGGAAAGGGCTCCGAGAAAGAGAGCAGCCGAGCTCCTTCGCGTCACCTGAGGAAAGGGCAGGTACGAAGGGGTCATGTCACTGCCTCTGCTTCAGATGTATGGCGGGCGCCAGAGACGTGTTTGTCCTTTAAGGAGACCCCAGGCGGGCGCGGAACAGCGGTTAGACAGCCCGAGCCTGACCGACGGCTCACGGTGTAGACCAGGGTCGCCCGGCCGCCCACCGGGACAGGCAGCGTGAGGCTCCACGAGAACGAGCCACACACGTCCAGCCCCCGAAGGCGAGAGCGCCCCGGAAACACCCCGCTCACGCGGGCCGCGTCACGCACCCTACTTTTAACACAGGCGGGGCATTTCTCAATGTCTAAAAGGACCAGATCCTCGGATGTGTCAGGTAAAGACCTCGGCTAAGGACCGCAGGCCCGCGGAGCAGGCCGCAGCATGCCATGTGGCCGGAGGCTGGATCCAAGGAGTGACTTCCAGATGGGCTGTTCTGGAACCTTCTCCGCTGTCCGCTGTCACCAGGCGGCAGCTGTCCGCGTCTGAAATGCCTCGAGGGGGTTTTCACAGTGTCCACAGGTCGTTTTCCAGAAGATGCTCTTTCCTGTGAATTTTGACACAGAACGTACTGAACGGCTTACTGACCGTGTTTGTCAGGAGCTGACGGTCTCTAACACCTAGGACGACCAGACACTGTGAAAGTAGGACTCGTGGGCTTCACTTTATGCGCAGCCAAGACAAACGGAATGCAGACCTGCGGGTTGGTGGGCGTCGACTCTGGGCATGGGCGAAGAGTGGAGTGTGCTCACAGAGCGGCGGACGAGGCGCGACGGTGTCTTCTGCCCGTGACTGGGCTCGCATGGGACCCTTCTTCTGAGCTCTGCCTGGACCTAGCTGCAGCCTCAATTTGGGGGCTTTCACAGATCCCCGACAGCTCCTTCACGGAGCTTCTAGAGGTTCATGGCATCTGGGCTGAAGACCCCTTGACTTAAGAGCTTTACGTGCTTCTCGCGGACCCCACAGGGGCTCGCTGCGGGAGGGAGGGCCCTGAGCTTCCCCTTTCAGGGGTTTCCAAGAGGGGCTATGCGTTGGAGAAGCGCGTGTCCAGTGGCTGAGCTGTCGCTTGGCCCCGTGTCTCCTCCGGGAGAGAAAAGGACTCGGTGCCCAAGGGCATCTTTGAAAGAACCTGAGGCCGCGGCCAGCTCGCTCGGGCAGCCCGTCCAGCCCGTCCAGCCCTTTCCCTCCCTCGTTTCCCATGGAACTGGGTCCTTCGTCTGCCCTTCAAATCCTGCTTCGTGAATAGCAATTCAGATTTTGTTTTCTTCTTGAATGCACGCTCTCTGGAAAAGAGGCTTTTCACCAAGAATGTGGCGTCTGGTCCCTCTCTTGCCAGTGGCTTAAACAGTGATGTCCACGCTGGGTGAAATTTTTACAAATCTGGTCACACACGCCTGCTCTTCTCCCACTTGGCTAAGACCAGTGACATGTTCACGAAAGTATAAAGGATGGAAAAAATCCCTTCCCAAGTAATTGAGAAACGACTTTGACATGATTTGTTACAATTATTTCTGTTTTGCTCCTGCTTTTTCTGGAATGCACTAATTCGGAGACACACAGGCCAAGCGGGTCCCGCATCTACACGTGTGAAAAGTGTAAGCCAATGCTGCCGCTCAGGCTACTTATCATCCCACGTTAAATAACCCGAGGTTGGGTCTACGGCCGGGCCGCCCTGACCACGCCCCATCCCGTCTGGTCTCGGAAGCTAAGCAGGGTCGGGCCTGGTTAGTACTGTCACGGGTGTCACACGAGCCTCGTCTCCCTTGCCATCACACCATCCTTACACGCAGGGTCTGGAACTTCTCCGGGAAGTACACGGGACGTGAGGCCGGGTGGCCCCCGACTCTCCAGAGAAGGCCAAGGACACAGCGATGCGTGCAGGAGAATTCGAAACGGAAAAGGAGCGCAGTGCGCGCTGGAGGTTGTAACCTTGACGGGCGCCGGACGGGCCGCAGGAGCTCGGACACCCGACGGGTGGGCAGCAGCTGCCCCGACCGAGGCCACCTGTGGGTTCTGTTCACCTGCGTGACGGCAGTAGCCGTATCATGTTCTTCCTAAGCCGAGTGCAGAAAGGTGCGACTTTAATGATGAATTTTTACGAATGCATCACCCTACGTACATTTGCCGACATACGAACGTACGATGCTTTCGGAAACAAATAGGAATGGACTCAGGTGTTGACGTGGACACATAATTCCTCCCATCTGAGAACTCTGACCAGCCATAACCGTTTTTGACTCACACCGCCTGTCGTTGGGGACGATGAGCTCCTTTTCGGGGACCTGGTGGCCTCGGCATGTCACACGGGGCCCGTGTAACTGCAGGCTGACGTCACGTAGAACCACCGTGGCGAGGGTGGCCCGGCCGTTCACCACGTGCTTCTGCTGAGATTAGACACCCCCTGCGTCGCCGAGAGCGTGGGTCACTTCGGCTGAACGAAATTATTTTCTCGACCTTGTTTGATTCCTTGGTACTAAGACGGGTTATTGGGTTTAAGGCATGGAAAGTTTGGGCCCTGACATTTTATTTGGCTGTTTTCATTTTTAATTATAGTTGAGAATATTTTGGCTGGTACAGAGAGAGCCAACTAGACTAATCTCTGACCTTGTCCTTGAAAGTCCCCTTCTAGGAGCCAAACCGTCTGAAGGCTGGGTGCCGCCCGCCTAGCTGGAAGGCGGAGGCCCCTCCCCTCCGCTCGGCGGGGGCCAGACGGGCCTCCGAGAGACTCCCCCGGCCAGGGTAGGTTCATGGAGCTGCCACGGGCAACAAAGGCCACACTTCTCCGTGCTGCCCTGGGCTGGGGTCACGGGGGTGCCGGCCAATTTCGCCTCACACAGCAGGCCTTCTGCCCTGCCGTCGGCTCAGCCCAGCCCCGGAGTCTGGAGCCCAGAAACCACAGTTTTCCCATCGGTATAGCAGGAAGATCTAATCCGTTTGTGTAAGTCGGAGTTGTCTCGAGAAGCAGAATACGTTTATATATACACACACACGCACATACATGCACATACATGTATAGATTATAAGGGGTATGTGTGATAAGCATTGGCTCATGGCAATTATGGAGTCTGAGACGTTTCTAGATCTGTAGCTGGCCAGCTGAAGACCAGGAGAGCCGATGCTGTGGTCCCGGTCAGAGTCCAAGACCTAAGACAGAGGCCCCTGCAGTCAGGCGGGGGTCGGGGCAGGGGGTAGGGGAGAGAGAAGGAGAGAGAACACACGGATTGTCCTCGCCTCGGCCTTCCGTCCGCCTTGGCCCGAGCAATCTGCTTCACCCGGTCTGTCCATTCCAACGTTCGTCTCTTCCAGGGCCACGGACTATACATATTTGTGTCCCTACAAATTCTTGTGTTGAAACCTAAAGCCGAATGTGGTGGCGTTAGGAGGCCTGGCCTCCGGATGGTGACGATGTCGTGAGGGCGGAGCCCCATGATGGGCTCGGTGCCCTTATAAAGAGACCCCTCCCCCCCCCCCCGCCCCCCAGAGCTCTCCTGGGCCCCTCCACCACAGGAGGGTACACAGAAAAGACAGCCAGCTCTGAGCCAGCACGCAGGCCCTCGCAGGAGCCAGCTCGACTGGCACCTGATCTTGAACTTCCAGCCTCCGGAACAGAGAAATAAAACTGAGCAGGCTGAATGCCGCCTTGGGGAGCTGTAGTAAAGATACAGGGCCAAAATTTAGTGGAGAAAATACTTCTAATTTTTGAATCGATGACCATTGTTCAGGAAATATAATATGCGCCTACATAGAGGGGTCTGTATTTGAATTTTGGAAACTAGGTTTTATTCTATTAGTGCGGTTTTGCTTATGAAAAAGCCCTCTGTTTCAAACACCTTAAAATGTATGTTTCCGGAATTCTAAGTTCTTAGATGAAATGCTGTCTTTTTAAATTATAAAACAAGCACTGTGGCTGAAGTAGGAACGCGCTGTGGATTTATGGCAAAAAGAACAAAAACGTTCCTGCCACATTGAAATAATGTGTTTCTTCCACAGGGAAAGAGAATTCTCTGCTAGGCTGTAACATAGTTCGATGCAGTGCTGGGCAAGGGATCATCATTCCCACGCCACGGTACTGGGCTCGGCCGTGTGACTGCGGCCAGCGGAGTCGTTCCTGGTTTTCACTGCCCTCTTTTTACTTCTATGTGGAGGCAGGCGATGTTTTGCATAAAGGTTGCCACCAGCGTGGGTTCTAGACGTGAAACTGAGTCTCACATCACCGGCAAAAGACGCGACGTGAGCTAGAGACACAGTGTTGGTTGCTGCAGGCCTTCGGGATTTTGAGGTCGCTTCTCAGGGCAGCCTGCCCTGACTCTCACACGACCCGAAATTTCCCCTAAATTGTAACTTCTGTCCTCAGGGAGGCCTCCCCAGCTCGAGAAAGAAGGTGACCTCTAAGGATATGGTTGCTTTTCAGTGCGCCGAGGATGCTTCAGGAAAGGAAGTAGGCTTGCTCCTGGATCTTAGGGAAGATAAGCCGACTCTTAATCACTCACAGATAATGTGTCAGTCATGGGCTGCAGACTCGGACAGCCTGAGTTCGAAGCCCGCCGCTACCACTCACCTGCCGAAGAGCCTGAGGGAGTGACTCCATCTCTGTAGGACTCCATTTTCCTTTCTATAAATCTGGAATAAAAATACTTATATTGTAGGGTTATGTGAAGATTAAGTTATAACACACAGATGAAGCACCTAGCAGAGCCTGACACTGTGGGTTTACAAGACATAAGAGCTAGACAGAGGGTAGTTAATCATTAACCTCGTATACACATATAAAGGCATTTAAATAACTTAGACGTATGGTCCGAATGCTGATAAAACAGGTCTGAATGCTGATAAAACATTCGCAAATACAGAGAGAAATGTGGAACTTGAAATCGCTCTCTCGTCAGCACAGCTGATGTTTGCTCTAATTGCAATATGGCTAGATGGCAATTTAAAATGTTTGACAATTACTCACATCCGAGAAGCCAAGTTGATTTTAAACTGTTTTTGGAACGAGAGTACGCTCGCAAACTGCAAAATTGCTAGAGACACATTCAAACCAAGCCCTCGAATACTGTCAGCCAACTTCTACAAACACGCCTGCTAAGTGCGTGGCTCTAGGCTGGGTTCGGGACAGGCGAGATCCAAAACCTCAGTCACGTGTGGTTCCCACCCCGACTAGCAGCCTAAGCCTGGCGCTCGAAACAGGCAGGTGAACCACCAGTTCGGAGATGCGATGGAGTGGCAGGCACGGGAGCCCCCGGCAGCACGGCCACGGTGCGCCCGGCGAGTGTGACGTGGCGGGCGTGAGGGAGAGCGCTCCGGCTGCCATGAAAAACACCACAGGCTGGCGGCTTAAACAGCAGACACTTATTTCCTCGCAGTTCCGGAGGCCGGGAGCCCACGACCGGGGGCCGGCATGGTCGGCGTCTGGCGAGAACCCACTTCCTGGCGTATGGGTGGCGGCCTTGCTGCCGTGTCCTCGCACGGCCTTTTCCCACCGCCCTCGGGGCGCGGGGAGGGAGGCGGAGAGCTGGAGATGGAGGTGGAGATCGGGGTCTCTGGGGGGGGGGTCTTCTGATAAGGGCACGAATCCCTTCAGACCGGCGTCCCGGCCTCACGACCGAATCACCTCCCAAAGGCCCTTGAGAAACCATTACATTGCGGGTTAAGGCTTCAACAAATGATTTTTTTTTTGGGGGGGGGGTGGTGGGGAACACAGCATCAATCCATAATAGATGGCATGGCATTTACAAATTACGAGCCCTTGAATGAGCGTCACCAGTGCCTAGATCTACACACAAAGGCTCGGAGACCACGTGCACTCTGAGGCCCGGGAGCGCCTGCCCGTCACACGGAGCCCCGATTCTCCCAGCTGCAAGGCGGGCGACGATGGGCTCTCTGGGGGGCCAGAGAGGAGGTCAGGGCTGGAGCCCAGGTGGGCGCTGTGCACCAGGAGTTAGCTTTGTGCAAAAATGACCTAATGCTCTCTGACTGCCCAGTGAATTGGAAAAATAATGTCTTTCATCAACAGTGGCTAAAGAAGGTTGGATAAATGCACCTGACGAAGAAATCGGGCAGCAAACAGGGGAATCAACGTTACGTCTTCCTATTGTATCCTCCGAGTATTATTTCTCCAAACAGATTTGAAATGTGGACAGGGAAGGGTGTGACCAAGAACAATGAGAAAAAATTATGAGCGGAATTCTTGTAAAAAAAAAAAAAGAGGTTATCGAGTCGGAGCGGAAGATTACTAACACTTTACATCGTGAAACAGCTCAGAGTGAGTATCATTGGGGTAGCGATTTACCCCAGGAAGAGTTTCCAAAAAGTGAACTCACCTTTCTTCCAAGACGTTTGAATACCTACTTATCAGGCGTTTCGGGAACTGTGCTGAACACTCTATGTAGTTCTCACGCGAACCCTGTGAGGTATTTTGTTCCTGTTTCACAGAGTCAGAAACGAGGTTAAAAATAGTGGAGTAATTTGCCTAAGTACGATCAAAGAGCTAAATGCAGAATAAGATTTGGATGTGTCTGTCTGGTTCTGAGAACCCCACACGCTGAACCCCTTTTCCAGGTGGCTTGCAAGGGCCTCTAACGTCTGCGCGACAAGCGGACAGAGGGTTCCTCCCGGCCCGCACACGCCGAGGACACAGACACAGGACGGATTTTATGAAATCGTGGCTTCGATGGCCTTCGACATGAGACTTCGCACACATCCTGTCCTTACTCTGCCCTCTAAAAACGTTTAAAGCCTAGTCAACGGGTGTGATGTGAAGAGTCATCAGACGATTGGATGAGGGGACATCATTTTGGTGGCCAAGGCCAATGAAACGCACAGCTCCGTGGTCATTAGAAACGGAACCCGGCTAGATTATGACTTATTCTATCAATCAGACTATATCCACCTTTAAAATCATGTCTTTTCTGGATAGAACCATGTAGAAGAAAACCAGGCAAACCAACCCCCTGTCTCTGGAGCCGGTCCTTTGCCAGGTGTCTAACTTATGAATTGGTTCTACTTCGTAGGTCATTCTGTACTCGTGGCCCTTTAAAGGAGGGGGTACTTTGGTGCTCGTGTTTGGATCAACGCGAAGGTCCACGCATATAGCTGTTTCGATTTCAGGGAGTCACGGTCCACACAGGGCATGCTCTGACTGACGAGCGTCTGGGATCGCACACTTAGCTCGTGAGGAGACATGCTTTTCGGGTGGCGAAATAGTTCTTCTTTTTTTAGAACCACATGTAGCAATTTGGTATGGGACAAGGTATTCATGAAATTTGGGAAGATGCCCTGTGGGATGCGAATATTTCTAGACGTGTGACTCAGTGGGCCTCTGGCTGTCAAGAAAGCCGGGCGCTTATAGAAACATGTTGATTCGATGATCTGGAGATCTCCAGAAGTCTGGGAACATATCCCACCCCGGCGTGCGAAGTCCGTTGCACTCTGATGCAGGAACGGGATAAGTCAGGATTGTCACAGAGATGGTGACATGCTCTCGGAGACGTCGAGTTTACGTGCACGGCTAAATATCACCCCATACCTTGGAACCGTGTTGTAAAGTCCCGCTATTTTCGGCTCCCGGGAACAGCGTGTGAGCGCGCGCATGCATTTTTGCTGCTTCCGTTGGGGAAGAAGTCTTCGTGGCAGCTGAGAGAACCTGGCTGCGGGGTCCTGGCCAGATGCCACGGACAGAAACTCGGTTTCATTCGCTGGGTGCCTGCCTGCCCTCAGCCACCCACCTCCGAGCAGAGTTGCTCATTCGTGTCCCTGGGCACGAATATGTAGTTTCAGGTACCAGACGGCGGAGCTGCAAACCACACACTCAGCCGGAAAGACGCAGTTATCTGTGAAGATTCAAATCCAGGGGGACAGGAGACTTGAACTGCTGCGAAGATCTGAAAATCTGCGAGAAAGAACCAATTTGCCTGGAAACGAGCTCCTTGTGCCCAGACCTCACCCATTCGTGCAGACGCGGTCCTTGGCGGCTGAGATCTGGGTGTGCCCAGGTGGCTGGAGAGGGTGCCGAGCCCCTCGACGCCAGCTCGCCACCGCGTGGAGAGGGGCACTTGGGGCCCCGTCCGTCCCTGTTGGTCCTGGTGCGACCGAGGACCACCGGCCCCTCTGCGCCTCTCAGTGGGAAGGAGGAGGGGGCCAGGATGCACTGGCCAGCCTGGGGCATTGGCTTCTCTCTCGCTCTCCCTTTCCAGTTTTGTGCCCTGTTTGAAATTTAACTTACGTTTTCTTCTAAAATGAATGGGGGGGGGTGGGGGGAGAGGAAAAAGCAAAAGCCGCCCAGGGTTGAAAAGTGGCAGCTTCTTACAGCTGAGCGGGCAGCGCGTCCTCAGCTCACCCTGGCCCGACAGGCTCTATGCAAATGAGAAGCTGTTCTCACGTCTGCCTGCCCGAGTCAGGCCCTTAAGTAAGGAAGAAGACAGAAGGAAAGGAAAAAAAAAACACCATCACTGCCACCCAAAAACCCCAAGGCCAATTAATTTCAGCAGATCGCAGCACAGCAGAGGCCTGCGGTAAGGACACATCCTGTTTGTCATTCACGCTGTCAAATCCTCCCCCGCCCCTCGCCCTGCCCCATACCAGTCGCCTCCCCGGCGAACTGTGCTTAGTTCTGAAAGAAATTGGGGGTGACAGAGAACTCAAGAGACTTGCAGGACACTTTCTCTAACCTTCGGTCCCTGGGCGTGCTGTTTTGGAAGGCTAATTCGCTTCGATGGGGAAACAGGAAAAGCAAACCTAGCCCGGGAGTCTATTTTAGAGCCAGACATGAGGTCAGCTCGGTTGGGTCTTGATCCTGCAGGAAACTCGGCCTTTTCGAGGCTGCTGCCTGGGGGGCCTACTGCCCGGTCCCGGGGGGCCCAGGACGAGGAGGTGCCGCCGTTCACTGCGGTGCCTCTGCCCGTGTTTGATTCGAAGGGTCACCACTTAAGCAAACATGGGGATGATGCCGCCCCCCGATTCCGCGTCTCATCCCGGGGCCCGGGGAGAGGCGTAAAGCCCCGCCAGGCAGATTCCGTTTGGCCGTGGGCAGAATGTACGGCGCGGACCGAGCTTAGATGGAGGGAGGACCAGGAAATTCACTTCGCGTCGGCCGCTGCGCCAGAGATGACGCCGTGGACGGGTTCCGTAATTCACCGCTTCCCTGCTGCTTTCGGCCCCAAGGATAGTCTCTCTACATCGCGCGGACGCACGTTCAGGGCTCGGCCGTGGCGCGTAGCTGAGTCAGGCCAGCCGCACACCCCTCACGGGACACGCCGTCGCCGCGCAGGCGTGCGTCGGGTCGGGTCGCCGGGTCTCCGGGACGGTTGACCACAGGGCGTGGAGCCGTCTTAGCGCATCCGTCTGTCCGTTTTTCTCATTCTCTTTGACTTTCTCTTGCACACATTTGGAAATCTATGTACATTCTGGTTCCGTAGGGCGTTCCCAATGTGTACGTACATATAAACATTTTGGGGGGAGGGCTCAAAGTTTTGTATTTTATATTGTGGGGGGTTGGGGGGAATTAAAACACATCTGGAGTCCTGGGCGAAGGGGAGGGCGGCAGGGAGCAGAACTAAGTCAGAAGGTCCGGTGCGGGGGGCCAGGGGGAGACGGCCAGGCCGGAGGAACGGGAAGGGTCGGCCGCCGGCGGGGTGCGGGAAGCGGGGGCGGCGTGGGCAGCGAGGGTGCTGTCTTCGCCTTGGTGGAAATCTCCGTGCTCCGCGGCCCCGTCGGTCGGCCTGGCAGGGTGCCCGGGCTTCTCCGTGCGCAGTCGGCCCCCCCGAGTTGTCGCTCACATCGAAGCGGCCGCTGTGGCCGCCTGGAAGGTCCCGTGGCCTCGCGAGCGCCCCTCCCTCCCACAGCAGCTTTCCCAGAGCCCCTCGGAGCCGCCTGGGCTGGTACCCAGACGTTGTCAGGTCGTGTGAGACACACCTTCACGCTGCAGGAAACCTTGTCTCCGCCGTCTGTTGTCCTGGCCGGCTCACGCAGCCAGACGTCAAAGGCGCTTGTCACCAAGCGTGCAGATCAGGGGGGCGGCTGGCCGAGAGCCCTCGGCAGGCTCCGGGGGCTGCAGATGTTTCGTGAATGTTGCAAACCCAGGGTCACGCGGCCGGTGAGAAGGCCGCCCAGCCGGATTGCGCACAGGACTCCTTCGCAAGGACGCGAGAGAAACCCGGCTCCCGACCGGGGCTGGCCTGACGCCGGGGGCTCACGCCCACTCCTGGCGAAGGGCGTCATAAGGGCAGATGCGGGTGAGCGCGGGCGCGTTCAGAGATGCGTCCAGTGGCCGTGGAGGAGGCAGGGTCCCGGCCCTCGCTGGGCGTCCAGGCCTGTCACAGAGGAGGACACTCGGAAAAGTGTCGGAGAGGAAAAAACCTTACTCTCCTAGGTTCAGTGTTTGGGGGCCTGCAAGTTAAACTCAAACGTCATGTTTGCCTTCGTTTCCTAAGTTCTACCACCCGCCTGCCTCTGAAAATGCCGCATCATGCACAGCACACAGACGTGTTGTTGCTGGTGGTCGCGCGTCACGTCACGTGTGGCATGCCATGGAGGTCGCGCGCAGGTCTGCAGACCCTCAGCGAGAGGAGAAACTGGATCTCGACCCCCTTCTTCCGCCTCCCTGGGGCGAGGCGGCCCTCCCAGGCGGGAGCAGCTGCTGGGCTGCTCTGGGGCGGATGAGACGTTAGTCAGCCCAGAGGCTTTTGCTCACTTCAGCGACTATTTATGAGTTGTTTTTGTTTTGACAGAGAGACTGCTAGGCGCTGGGAACAGACCCATAATGAAGAGAGACGTGGTATCTGGCCCTCATGGAGTTTCGACTATAGTAGATACACATATTAAATAAATGATCCCAAGAACAAAAGTAAAATGTCAACTGTGATCAACGCAGGGCCGGGAAACCACACAATGCTTTCACTAACTTAGAACAAAAGGGCTGACCGGGTGAGCCCTGGTGGGGACAGCTTCCTCCCGGAAGCGGCTTTGGAGCTGAGATGCAGGGTGATGAGGTGCGAGCTAAGCAACGGCAGGAGGGAGGAGGAAGCAGGGCCCGGCAAGGGTCCCGGGGCGGGAAGCAGCCGGGCCCGGGGGAGGAACGAAACAGGCCCGGGGGCGGGGGGCCGTGGTGCAGAGGGGCACAGGGTCAGGACGTGGGCGGGGACCAGGTCGGCAGCCCCTCTGTGGCTTGCCGAGCAGTGGGCCGGGTGGACTGACAGGAGGCGAGGCCGGGAGGTGGGGTGCAGCGCCGAGGAGCCCCCCATGCTGTGACTCGTGCTCGGGAAGACCCTGTTCGGGCCGTTCGCATTGGGGGTTTTCTTACCCGTTTTTCTCAATTGTCTCGACTAAGGGACGTGATCAGGGGCTCCAAGGGGAGTGGGGTTTCACAGCGCTCGCTGCTTGGCTGTCCGAGGCCCTTGGGTCCAGACTCTTTCAGAGGATGCAGTTTCTGCCCAGGGACGGACGGGGTCGTCTCGGCAGGCTGTGCTGTGAAGGTGGTAGGTACATCGGGAATCGCGGTTGTCAGATTTAGCAAATCTAACTGTGGCATGTCATGTGAAATTTACATTTCGGGGAGATAAATAATTTCGGACGAATGTCAGATAAAGAATGAACACGTGTTTAGTATAGGAAACGAATCATTTCGGATAAACCAATGTCCCGTGTTTTATATGGCAGCCTTAGCCAGAATATCGGTGTCAGCGCTCAGGCTAAGGTGAGGTCTGAGACGCCGTCGGAGACGCATACCGAAATGTGCCCACATCGGTCCGGCCATCAGCGTCATCCGGGACCAGCTGTACCCCCATCCACGCGTCTCTCCTTACTGAGCTTCTGCTCTGCCGGACATCGTGGGCGTTGGGGGTGCTCCGATCAGTAAGACAAGCAAACTCCTTCATAGTATTTACATTCCAGTGGCAAAACGTTCTCCCCGGAGTGATTTTAACAAGCCCTTAGGGATAACCTTTATGTCCAACGATAGAGGGATGGATAAATAAATGATAATAGGATGAACTTTCATGCAGTCATTACAGACATCTCATTTATGAAGGGGATAATTTCCAGTATAACATCAAGTTAAATAAAAGCAGTCCATAAAGCCATGCATAATGCATGTGAATTTTATACATTAAAATTGCAAGGCATGGATATATGCTGTGTTAATATCTAGAAGAAGATGTACCAGCAGTGGCTATATCTGAGTGAAGAATGATGGATAACCTTTTATTTTTCATATTTTTATTTCCTCTCCTATTTTATATTAAAGGTTATGGATTAATAAATTCAGTAAAAGAAACCCCAGGTACAATCCCTCAAAAAAAAGTTATGGGTTATTTTTGTATTTGGAAACATTTTTTTTTTTTTTCCCAGAAACTTCGCAGCAGCCATGGAAAGACTAGAGATCAGTGCCAGGTTTGGCTCTGTCATTGGTTCAGAGGACAACCTTGAGCCCGTCATGTCATTTATCTGGGCCTCAGTTTATTTGGGTTTAAAATGAAGAAAGTAAGCTGTGCTGTTTTGGTATAACTAAGAACCAAATTAAGGCTAAAAAATGTGCCAGGGACTCCATCGTTATACTCCTGGGGTGTCTGTATAAAGTTCGTCCATTACCCTTGCATTCTTTTGTCTTGTCTGTTATATTGCCCATAAAATTTAAACATTTTACTTTTAAGATTTACTTAAAAATATTTCAGTATACACGGTGAGATGTGTGTGTGTGCGTGTGCACGTGTGCATGCACGTGTGTGTGTGCACTTAATCCTCTGGGATTGTTGGGGGTAGATGGTAGTTTTGAGGGTCCCCTGATGAACCCGATAAATATATGAAGTTATAGTTCATTGGAGAATTGAGCGTCGTCCAAGACACATGAGTTGGCTAGGAACTACGTAAGGACATGCTGGCTCTTGCATGAATAGGGTTTAGGAATCCTGTAATGCTAACAAATGACAAACTTTCGAGTGATGTCTAAACCAGGTACCTCCATTTGTCCTGTGCCCAGGTATTCGCAGAGGGTTCTAGCAACTGGGTCCCACCAGCATGGCCACTGAATACTGTTGCTAGAATATTGGTGCATTGTTTTGAGTTAACAGTCTACAGAAAGGGTGGGACTTCCTCGAGCTTACAGGAATGGCTGTTTATTTGCCTGCTCGCTAGTAAACATTTCCGTGTGCAGTGGAACGTGGTCTGGGATTCGCTGTCTGAATCTCTCGACTCCTGGTAGCACAGTGAGGGGTGATGGAACCTGTGGTTCTTACTCACCTGTAGTTACTGGATGTGCAGAGTCTGATAGTTTTGAATGACTGAATTGATTCAGGGCACTTGGCCCGTTAACAGTGAACTTTATTTTTAGAACCCTTTTATTTACCTGAGTTTTTTAAACTCGAAAATGAATACGTGTTTCAGGCAAAAATTAAACAGTAAAGAGGAATATAAAGTATCACCAGCCCAACTTCTGTTCTTACTAATTAGATGTATTATGTATCTTTATTATATCTTTTTATTTGCGGGGGGGAGAGGGGAGGGTAGAGCTATGCCTCAAAACTTCTCTTTTGGGCTTTTATGTGCAGGAACTCATTAAAAATGGATGCTGTGTTTGCAAAGTGTCATGTGAGTGCCAAATTTCAATAGGCAGCCTGGGTCTGCCTTTTTGGAGAGACGAAGGGAGGCTTTGGCAGAAAGTCTTGGAAATAATTGGCTTCTCTTCCTGCTTTCCTTTTGATGAGTTAATTTGTGTTTATTCGCATATTGAATTTCACTTAAATAAATGGAAATTTAAAATGGCAAAGAGGGGGAAAATATTACATAGTACACATTTTTAAGTGTTTTTCTGCTTAAAACTGAACCCGCTAGGAAGCTAAGGACGGTCGCTTTTGGAAAACCCAGTTCTAAAACGGACACTTGACCCTGGGTAGTCATCGTGGGGGTCAAGCACTGTAAACGCACCCAGGACTGGACCCTGCGCACAAATTGGTCCCCAGTAGGGGTGGGGGTTGAAGTGAACGCTGGTCACGCATGGAACCGTGCACTAGAGTTCAACTCGCTGTCTGGCAGTGGCTGGCACTTCTGCGTGCGACCAGGTCATCATCCGAGGATGGTGTCGAACTTCTTCATCTGGGGAGCAAAATCAGCAAACTCCGCCCCGGTGTACCTTGCAAAGACACGGGCCATCCGTCCGTGGGTGGTGGGCGCGGCGGGGCAGAGCAACGTGGGGATGAGGAAGGGTGACCTCCTTCACGGGTGGGTGCGCATTGGAAACGCACAGCAGCTCGCTCATGCTTTCTCGTGGTATCCCGAGCGGCACCGGCCCACAGGTGCACGGGACACGGTTTCTGTCTCCGAGGAGTTCGTAGTGGGAGTTACGTATCTCTATCTCGGACGTGGCTCCATAGTGCGGCGGTCAGCACGTCTGCTTTCCTCGCAGAAGGTCCTGGGTTCGCGCCCCAGTGGAGCCACGGTCCCTGGTCTACGGCCATGACACCCTGAACAAGCCTGATGTCTGATTGCAGAAGCTAAGCAGGGTCAGGCCTGGCTAGTACTTGGATGGGAGACCACTAGGAAGACCAGGTGCTGTCGGCATAAATAATAATGATGGTAATAAAAGATTCTCTATCTCTAAAGTGGGTTATGCATACTTACTCATGGAGATGTTCCGATGATTAGATAAGAGTGGCCTGTGTTGGGTGTTTAGCAGGTTTTCATCGATTACAGAATTCCAGGGTAGAAGAGGCGACTGGTCTCCGGCAAGAACGGCTTCTAACTGACCTAGGGCGTTTGGTTCGCTGGCCCAGTTTTATGCGACTTTTAGCATCTCGGTCGAGACTTTAGTTTAGTTGCTGTTGCTTCAGTTTGCGGCAGACGGAGGAGCCACCGTGGGAAGTTATCGCCGGCGTTTCTTCTAATGGGAGCTTCGGGAAGGACACGAGGCATGTGTAACCGGGGTCCCAGAGGAGCCCGGGCTCCGTGCCTTCATGAAGGGCAGGCGTCGACGCCCCGATCCAGGACCCGGGTCTGGGGGCGCACGCCCGGGGGGCCCCGTGCTCTGCCACGTCCAGACCTCCTTGCATTGTCCCGTGGTATGTAGTCTCTCCAGCACGAGGCTGGTTCCAGGGAAACTCCAGCCCGGACTGTGGCTCGAATAAGGCTCGACCTCCCCTGATGGGCTAACCCAGGCCTGGCGCGCACGTCCACGCCGGACAGACGTTCAGACGCCGCCCGTCCCGGGCTGCGTGGCGGGGACGAGCGACCGGGGGGACTTCAGACGAGACAGAGGCCATTCTAGGCGCGAGCGGCCGGACGAGGCGTGCAGGAGAGGACTCGCGGGCCGGGCGGGCGTTTGACGCGGTTAAGAGGGCGGGTCTTCCGCTTCCCTTACTGACGGGAGCACTTTGCTGCATAATTAACTTTTATTTATACTGCGATTCTATATCGGCCTCTTCGATTAGATTCCACACACCTCGCAGGCGAGAGCGGCACCATCGTAGCGTTCCTGCCGCGAGGCCGTTCCTGCCGCCGGTCACTAAACACACACGCGCGAGACCGGGCGGCAGGTCTCCCTGTCGACAGCCGTGGCGGAGCGGCCGCCGTTGAATGCCGTGAGCCATGAAAAGCGGCTCGAGGCTCAGGCTCTCCTGGGAGCCCCGCACGGGGCAGGAGTCGAGGGGCCGAGGTTTGCCGTGCAGCCGTGAGCATGGGATTGATTCGGTCGGTCTCAGCCGAACAATTCTGTCACGCACGCAGAAAGGGGCCTTTTCGCCTGGCTCCTTTGGAGGAGGATGTCAGGACGAGCCGCCTCGTGCCTCTTGGTGCACGGTCCGTGCCCCTGGCGGACCGCGCCGTGCGGACGGTGGCCGAGGCAGCAGCTTGGCCCTCGTCTGGCTGGGCAGCCGCTCCCCGGGGAGGTCAGGGCCGTGGCTGCCACTCCGCGTGGCACTCGGGGTCACTGTGGACCAGACGGGAGGCGGACTCCCCCGCCGCAAGCCTCGGCCTCACTTCCCGCTCACAGTGACCATGTCAGAGGAGTATGCGGCCGTCGGTTAAAGTCGATCTGTCCGCGGTGAAGAGATGCTGGCTGGGGAGAAGGCTGCGGGCCCCTTTCCTGCCTGTTTAATCTTAATCATGACTGAAACCCACTGCAAACCTCCGAGCCAGCCTTGGAAAGGTCTTCCACCTTTTTCTCCATCAAGCGTCAGCTCTATTTTTAAAGACGCCCGCCACGTCTGTTTGCACGGTTCCGTGTCTGTTGGCCGTTGCAGACCGGTGTCGTCTCCCATGTGGACTCATACAGGAGCGAGAACGTGGCGGGCGCCCGTGCAGGGCCCCCACGCATGGGCGGGGGGTGCGCGGTCGGTGGGCCGCCAGCGTGAGCGCGTTTGGGGGTCCGGACAGCAGGCGCTGGCCTTCGCGCAGGCCCGGGGGCGGCGGTCCTGGACCAAGGCAGCAGCGGCGTTGGGCGGAGGCCCCTCCCGTCCCGCTGTGACCTCACGTGGCCTCTTCTTGCTGGGTTCAGAGGAGAGAGCGCGGTTTCGGGGGGTCTCCTACGGACCCTGGCCCCGTGGGCAGACCCCCACCCTTGTGGCCTCATTTAACCACGTTCACTTCCTTCGAACAGCCACAGTGGGGGTTCGGACTTTGACAGATACATTTTGGGGGATACAGACCTCCAGTCCATAAGAGACGGTCAAGTCTGTGTTTTGGGCGTTTTTCCAAGTTCTCTGTTCACGCCACCGAACCGTTCGTCTAGAGCTGAGCCGGGTGTGGTCACCTCTTCCCTGCAGTCCAGCGGGAGCCCCGCACTGTCCTCGGGGTCACCCGCAAACGGGACGGACGCGCGTCCCTCCAGAGAGCCTTCCCTTCCCATCCGTTTGAGGCGAAGGCTCCGTGCGGAAGTCTCGGTGGCTTAGCGGTGACCCCGGGCTGCGACGGGCTCGTCACGTTGTTCCCATGTCGGACTGCTCTTCGCCCCTGTCTGCGGGCCCTCCTCACCCCTCAGCGTCTGCTCGGCGCTCCCAAGGGATCTGCCTGTCGCTGTGCGAGAGGCAGGGTCCCGGTCTCAGCGACTGGGCCTCCAAGCCGGGGGGCCTTCCGCCCGCAGTGGCGCCACCTCGTGGGACCCAGGCGCCACGGAGGGGACGGACCCTCTTCGGGGGCGAGGAGGGGGTGCTCCGGAGGACGGGGACCCCTTACACGCTCGGGCTTCATCCCCCGTGCCAAGCTCTTTCCTCTTTAAAAAATTCAGTTTTTAGAACAGTTTTAGCTTCACAGCAAAGCGGGGGCAGGTTCAGAGGGCTCCCCACAGCCCTGCCCGCACCCACACGGCCCGCCCGCCGCCCGCGCCCGCACGGCCATGCCGCCGTCACCCAGAGCCCGCAGCTGGCATCGGGGTCACGCTCGCTGTCACGCGCGCGTGAGTTTGGACAAAGGTCCAGCGACACGCGCCCTCCACTGTGGCGTCACACGGAGTGTCCCGCAGCCCCGAAGGCCCCGTGCGCTCCGCCGGTCCACCCCGGCCCCGCCCCGGCCCCCGGCGGCCGCTGCTCCTCGTCCCGCCCCGCAGCTCTGCCTTTTCCAGGGTGCCGCGCAGCCGGAATCCCGCGCGCGGCCTTTCCGGACGGGCCTCTCCAGCCTCCCCCGCGCCTTTCCGCGGCCGATGGCTCACCCCTTTTCAGCGCCGAGTAACGCCCCGTCGTCTGGGGGACCAGTCCCCCCCCCTCTTCGCTCACCGCGTCGCGGCTGCTGCAGGTGTGGGCGGGTTTCCGTGTGGACGGACGTTTCCCGCTCGTTTGGGCCAAGAGCAGGGAGCGGGGAGGCCGGAGCCCGCGGAGGAGCGCGTTTGGCTGCGTGAGAGCCCACGGAGCCGCCCACGGAGCCGCCCGCGGAGCCGCCCTCGGAGCCGCCCACGGAGCCGCCCTCGGAAGCGGCCGCGCCTTCGGCCTCCCTGCCGGCCGCGAGCGGCGTTCTGCACTCGGGATTCCGGCCGCTCTGACAGCTGTGTGTGGCCTTTGTGCTAATTTTTAAACCACAAAAACACAGCATTTCTGCACTCGCCGTTTACGTTATCGGGGAGGAGGAAGGGAATAAGCAAGCGCTCTTAAAGGAAGGAGTTTCTCGCCCTGGGAAGACACTGGTTCCTCGCACCGAACGTGGGGATTGAAATTCCGCCGAGAATCTGGACCGAAGGCGGACGCCCCGTCCCTCCCGCGGCGTGCAGTGCGTGGAGGCCGATTGCCCCGTCCCGCGATGTTCGGCGCTCCCCTTGGCATGTGGAGCCCGCCGCGGGGGCTCCCGCCCGTCGCAGGGAACGAGATTTTCTTTCTCCGAATCCCCAGAGCTTTCTAAATGAGAAATTTCTGCGTCTTCGTGTGCGGTCGTCTTTCTGGAATTCTTTTGCTGCCTGGTGAAATCCTACTCAGCTCCAGACGCACACCCAGCACCTGGTCTCATTAAAGCCCCCTCGCCTCAAGGCGGGGAAAGGCGCTCTCGGCCACGGCACGCCGGTCACGCTGGTCGCTCCGTCGTTGCAGGCAGCGGGGTGCCGGTGACCCGCCTCGCAGCACGCGCCCAGAAACCGCAACACCCAAACTGCCCTCTGGGGCGACTGCCGATTTCTGCGGTGTAAATACTCTGCCGTGGCTGGTTGCACGCCGCCGGCGTGACATTTCAGAGTGTGCGTTGGGAAGAGATGGGTACGGTTTTCACACAGACTGTCCAAGTGTGTAGGACATGGAGACGTGTCCTGTTCGTCTTTGGGGACTAGTGCCCAGCCCCGTGTTTGGCGTAGAGCAGGCACTCAGTCTGGAGCTGCCATCGGAGTTTGTTACGTGGATGAGTCGGTGGCCGCCACGTCTCTCCGCGGACCTGCTGTGTGGACGAATCGTGGGAGGGAGGGGCCGTGGTTGTCACACGGCGGTCATTACGCAGAGAGGGCGCTGTGAAGAAGGCCACGTTGCCCGGCGAGGCGCGGGATGAGCGTTGTGCACTCAGTTGCCCTTATTCTGGGAACGGGGACAGGAATCGGCACCCGCCGTATCGGGGCCCTGCTGCTTCTCCGCTGGTTCGCTTCTCAGGGCCTGGGCGTGGCGTCCATCCGAACGCACCTGCAGCCGGAACTGGGGTGCAGGCGGGTCCCGTCGGCACGAGAAAGCTTGCACGAGAGGAGAGGCAGGACACGGCGGCCACCTGCTGCCAAAATGAGTCGCCTGAAAACGTTTTAGGCCAGAACTGGGCCTAGCTCTCCGCGCGGTTCCCACGACACGGTTCCCGCCGTGCGGCTGGGACCTGGTGGTCAAACTCGAGGTCTCGGGGGGGACGGGGGGCGGGGGACGGCAGACCGGCCCGTTTTGTGCCTCCGCTCCCCTGCAGCTACGCTCCGGGCTGGCTGCGGCCGGCGCTGTGGGCTGTGACTAAGGTTTTATGATCTCCGGCAGCTGAGCAGACATTAAATAAGACGCATCTCCCCGCGCGCTTGGCTCTGTGCGAATCGGGCTGTTGCCTTTTCCCTTCCTGGTCACTCGGGACGAGGGCCCGCTTTGGAAAAACGGCTCAGAGGGGATGAGGCCGGACGGGCTAACAAGCGAGGTGAGAAACGAGCCACCTGGCGCCTGGTCCTCGTAACGCGTCTTCTCGAACTACGAACTCGACGCCGAAGCCCCCTCGGCCCGAGCTTCCCGTTTCGCCCCGGGCCCACGGCCCCCCATCTCCGTCTGCACGTTTCTCTCCTCTGTCTTAACTCTCTCTCTGCCCGCACCCATGACCGCATGCCACGGCCTCTGAGCCGAGCGGTTCCCCAGGGCCCTTCCTGGGAGCCACCTCAGGCCCCCTCGCCCTGTCCCGGTGGAGACAAGGCGCGTGAGGAGCCGTCTCGCGATGGCTCGTTTTCGCCTCTGCGTGTAGGGGGGATGTTTTATTCTCCCAGCCCCCTCTTCCTAGTGCAGAGAACGCCAGCACACCCTTTCTTGGGAATTTGAGAGGGTGAGGACCGGGAAGCCGAAGTTTCAGCACGGAAGTCTCTGCAGCTAGACCAAGTTTCTAAAAATGTGCCCTGTTATATAATCCAGGGGAAGGGATGGAAAAGTACCAGCTGGAGCGGAGCTGGAGACTTGCCTGCCTCTGACTCACTCGGGCAACAACACTTGAATTAAGATGCGTCTCAGAAAAGCCACACAAAACCTATTCATTCTCCAGGGCTTCGGGTCGCTGGGGGAGCTGGAATGTCCTCCGGGGACAGGCCCTCCTGGGTGCAGTTGCGACTTTTCTTGCGGTGCTCGGGGCCGTCTGTTCCCCTTCCACGCCCAGCACCATCCTGCTGCGGCCACGGCCTCACTCCCCTGCCGGGCGGGCCGCCCGTGACGCCCACGGCTGGCTGCCGGCGTCGGCCCCGGCCTCTTCTCTGCCCGGCGGCCTCGCGCCCTGCCGGGGGTGCACTTGCAATGCGTTTTCATTAGTTAGACAGTCTGAAGGATCCCGTCCTTGTCAGCTAACCAAATAGAGCTGCTTAAAAAATAACATTTTTGCTCAAAACAGGGTGTGGCCCTTACTTAGGCAGTGACAAAATTGGCTGTCAGGAATGAGGGCCCGATGGGGAGGTGGCTCCGGCCCGGTGGAGCCTCGGGGCTCCCTCCTGCCCCACCGAGCGAGCCTGATCCCTTCTCCACTACTTTCTGCGTGGGAGCCCTCGGCGGGCACTGTGCCCACAGCCTTGCCGCCGGGGGGCTCCCCGTCCGTCGGAGGAATTGTGGGACACAGGCTGGCCTGGGACAGGAGGACGGGGGGGAGGAGCCGAGAATACGGACGTCCCCTGAGCCTCCGAGGACACTGTGTTTCAGACGGGCCCCGTGTGAACGACGGCCGAGGGACCCCGGGCCGAGCACCCGGCCTGGCCGACCGCCGCTCAGGAGGTCCCCAAGGCCGTCGCCTCACGAGAACGGTCGCGCCAGAGTCTCTTAGGTCCCGCCGTCTGCGTTGGACAGTTCCGGAGGTTCTGCCGTGGGGCTGCAGACGCCCCGGGGACGGCCGCGGGGGCCCGAGCCGGCCGAGTCCTGCAGGCCCGCCGCCGCCGCCACGGCGTTTCCGAGGGCGGCGTTCCCAGCCCCGTCGCCGCCACCCACTTGCTGAGCCGCCAGACGGAGGCACGGACGCCGGGCAGGGCAGCGGGCCCTGCGGCGCCGCGCGCCCGACTGCGTTTCGCGGGCGAGCCGCGAATGGTGCGCGCCGTGCGGACGCGCGTGAGCTGAAGGCGGCTCTGTGACTTCGCGACCGCAGTCGGTACCCGCGGGAAGCGTGCTCTGCCCCTGAGAGGGTCCTCTAAGTGCTGTCGATGCGTCTTCTCAGCTCGTCCCAGGGATCGCTCTCTGCACCGTTTGTTTCACAAAAATAACTGGGGTAAAGTGATCGGTGTCCCAAAGAGGAATAGTTTAGGGTGGCGAACTCCGCTGTGCGGTAGACGTGGCCTGCCCAGGCCCGGGCGGGCTCGGCACGCCGTGGTTAGTGTTTCTCTTCTTAGAGTGAATCGTTGCGTCAAAATCTGTTTTTGTGAACCGCGGGCTGGTTAGCCGGGTGGCCGCGCTGTGTGGTTAATCCCGACTAGATGACAGTGGGGGGTCACGTCACAATGCTGAGGTGAGGGGGCCCCTGCCGCCTGCTTCCTCTTCAGTCCCGAAGGGGTCCCTCGGGCGCGCCTGTCGGACCGCCTCCCAGGGCCACCCGCGTTTGTCTGTCAACTCTCTCCTCTCTCGGAAGCTCTCTCTTGGGGTATCCCAGGAACTAGATGCATTTTCTCGGAGGGCATTGCTAGCTGGTGATGAACAGTCACTTTTATAGCAGTTTTGGCCGAAAGAGAGCAAACGCAGAGAGACTCCTTCCACGGGCTCGGAGGCAGGACTCGGCCGCCGCCCGGGACATGCGGTGGCTTCTGCTGGAGACAGTCCAGGGTGGGGGTGGTCACGACATCTGGCCCCCTGCAGGTGGAGCCCCGGAACGCTGGGGCAAGGGGAGCCGGCGAAGGGCCACTTCTTCCTGTCCAGAATTGTTAGGAAGACACTCTTCTCCAAAACTCAGAATAGCCAGCCGGAGTTCCTGCCAGTGAGCACAGATTGCTTCTGTATTTGACTTCTCTGGGTTCCCCAGAGAAGCAGGGCCAGTAAACACACACACACGCACACGCATGCACACACACACATGCATGCATGCACACACACACACACACACGCACACGCACAGATACGGAGGGAAGGAGGCATGGAGGGAGAGAGATTTATAGGTCGATCCATAAATCAGTAACCACCACAATACATGACAGGACTCAGCACGTAAACAGACGGAGTACACGCTAAAAACGAGCCTGGCCAGAGCGTGCGAGGACACGGGATGGGCAGGCCAGGGGCGGGTCACGTCGTGGGGGGCGCCTCAGCGATGACGGCCTCCCCTTCTTGCCCTCCGCCTTCCTGCCCTTCAGGTGAGAGACCCCCCGGGCCGATGCCCGGCTTCCCTTTCCTCGCCTGGGACCCATCTGCCGTGTGCGCTCTCCTTTGTAGGGCAGCTCCTCAGTTTCCTGCTCTAACTCTTCTGCTGCCCTGCATTCCCGCGGTCCTCTGTTTAATTTTCCAGGGGTCCTTTCCTTTCCCGCATGTGCCTCGGGCCGGCTCTGGGACGCGGGGTCACGGCCGCTCTCTCGGATGCCGTTTGCTCTAAAGTGCTGTTTCCGCTTGTTTCGTTCGGGCTCTACTTCTCTTTTTGGAGATTTTTGTCAGTTGTCTGGTAACCTGTGATCGTTTCCTGATGTTTTTAGAGCTGGAGACCACAAGCCAGACCGGACCGGATGCAGACGGTGTGCGTGAGGGCGGAGGCGCCGATGGCCTCAGGCCAGGGCCGGCCGGCTGAGCTGCTGAGCTTCCGAAGTCCCTGGGTTGTCCTGTTCCCCTGTCTTCTGGGGCTGGAGCAAAAGCCTCAGAAAACTCAACCGATCTCTCGTCCGGGGGTTCAGGCCTGATGGTAGGAGGGTGGGGGAGGCCTCAGCATTTGTATAGAGCCACTGACCCCCGTCCACACCTCTAGTATTTATTTATTCCCCAGATACTCACATGCAAGCAGAAAGGATTTCTTGAAGGTGAGTAAGAAAGACGTTGGCCCCGCCATTTGGGTAGGATGGTGACCGTCTGATCGGTTTACCTGGGAAGGTGCCTTTCGGTCTACCCTCATCTTCGTAGCAGGGGCTCGGCACAGACTTGAGTGGCTCTGACTTTCGCGCGCCCTGGGGCCTCTCCATCGGCCTCACCGCTGTGTGAGGAGGCCGGGCCTCCGGACGAGATGCGGCGGCTCCAGTGCCCTTGCTGATTCACAGCGCAAACAGTCCACTGGCGGTGGCCTGGGGCCTCGAACTAGGTCGGTTATTTTTCTCACTTGCCGTTTATCTCCCAGAGAAGAGGGGGAAAGAGTCAGAACACAAAATATCTCCCAGAGCGGGAGGGGCCCGCCGCGTCATCGGCTCTCTGTGTCAGCTTCAGGGGGCGGCACGTCGCCCTTCCTGCGGGGAGCATGGGGACCGGGGGACCCGCCTCCTCACACACGTAAACGTACCTGCCAGGTCGTGGCAGCTGGGATTCCACGCGGCATCAAATGAATTTAGCTCAACAACCGATGGAGAGAAGAGGGGGTCAGAGCCGAGGACCCAAGAAGAGAAAACAAAATCCAGCTTGCTTCTGAGAACGTGGGCGATTTATACCCCGCTGTCCCGGATGCGAACGGTGAGCACGTCAGAATGAGAACGGCCGGCTCCTCGAGAGCTGTTTTGCCCCAGAAACACGTCTTCCCGTCCTCTTCCCACGAGCACTTCCTGGAGCTCGTCCGTGGCCCGGCCCGGCCCGGCCCGAGCGGCCGCCGTTTCCGCCGGCGTCGCCGAGACCGAGACCCGCCCGTGTGCTCCGGCCGGGCATGTTGCAGGCACCCCCACTTTGCTTCTCCTGCGCCCACCTTTTGGGGGGCCACGGCAGGTGTGAGTGAGCCTCTGCGACATCCCCTTGATGTCCTCGGTCAGCCGGGCGCAGGCCGGGCGGGCTCCTCGCATAGTAGGGCCTTCCAGCGCAAGGGGCGAAAAATGAGCAGACGTTAAAACTGCCGCGTATCAGGCAGCCACTGGGCTGACACCGTTTTCGCTCTGGGAATCCAAATAACTAGGATTATCTCGCTCGAGTGATACATTGAAAAAAAAAATCCCCTCTTCAGTATTAGAGGCCCCAAATTCATTCCCCTGGCCACTCGCCAGACGTTAACACCTCAAAAGTCGACATTTTTTAAACAAGCCTTACTGAGCTATAATTTATACACCACAAAATAAAATTTACCCTTCTAAAGTGTGTAGTTCCGTTTTTTGTTTGTTTTTTGTTTTTGTTTTTTGGTTTATTTACAGCTGTAGCTGTGCAGCTACCACCACGACCTAATCTGTTCGCCACCTTCAGAGGGGTCTCCGCATCCATGTGCGGTCACTCCCCGGCCCCCGGCCCCCGGCCTCCACCGACGGATGTCTCTGTGGATGTGCTCGGGCCGCCCTTGTGCAGGAATCACGTACTCGGGGTCTCGCGACCGGCTTCTCCCCCTACGCGGGGCTGTTGAGTCTCTTCCGCGCGGTGGCGTGTATCGGCTCTGCACTTTTTTGGTTTTTGTCTGGTTGCTGGGCAGTATTCCCCTGGACAGCTGTACCGCATCTGTGTGGCTCCTCCTCAGGTGACGAGCATTTGGGCTATTTCTCCTTTCGTTGCAGATACGTTCTCTGAGTCTGTCGGTTGTCTTTTACTTTCTTGATGATGTTGTTTTGAAGGACAAACATTTTTAATTTCGACGAAGTCCAGTTTATCAGTTTTTTTTCTTTTATCCCCTGTGGTTTCGGCGCCGTGTCTGAGAATTCATGAAGACTGGCTCCCAAGTTTTTTTCCCTGAATCTTACAGTTTTCTTTTTTTTTTTTATTCAGGTCCATTTCGAGTTAGTTTTTTTTCCATGGTGTGAGGTAGGGGTCACACGTGGCTACCCAGTTCCCAGCACCATGTATTGAAAAGATTAGTCTTACTCCACTGAAGTACTTTGACCCTTTCCTGAAAATCGGTGGCCACCCTCAGGGCTCCTCTCTGAATTCTCTCTTCCATTGTTTTATCCATCCCTCCTTAATCCAGCCCCACACTGTTTGATTATTGCAGCTTTGTGGTAAGTTTTGAGATCAGGCTGTGTAAGTCCCCTAACTCCGTTCTTCAAAAAAATGGTGCTTATTTTTAAACAAAATGTTGTTTGTCACACAGTTTGTGTGTTCATGGACACTTTTAGATTTCGAAAGGTTTTCGGACATCAGTTGATATTCTTTCGTGGAGGCCAAAAGCTTTTACAGGCCCAGCGTTCAACAATAAGACATTTATAAAACATTTTCTCATGCGTCTGTCATGGGCACGTGAGTCAGGCTCTGGCTGGTGGTGGAGACCTTGAGGAGCCTTATCCCAGAAGTCCAGCTTCCTCGACAGACGTCAACCTAGCGGTTTTGGGGTGTCAGGGCCTGTGCTGGAAGCTGGCAGGGGGAAGGTATTGGGGGCACAGTCTCCGTATTCAGAACGCTCGCAGGCTATCGAGGAACTGGTCAGGATTTGATGGCTGACTTTCTATACATCATCAGCTCAAACTCCATCGCTTTCTAGATGTGAAAAGGAAGCCTAGGGAAAGAGATTTGTGTGAAAGCTGCAGTGTGCACACAGGCAAATACTTGCGCGCGCAGGGCCTGGCATTGCACACAGGCAAATACTCGTGAGCGCAGGGCCTGGCATGTCGTAGGCCATCAGCAAACGCTTGCCGTGAGGGCTCACGGGGCTAGGGGCCGCGGCCTCTGACCTGGGCAGGGCAGGCTCAGAGGGCCAAGCGCAGGCTCGCCTCTTGGTGCGGCCGCCTTCCGCATTACCGAGGCTTCTGTGTCTGTCCACAGCTCAGCCTCGCGCATCTGACTGTCCTCTTGGCAGCCGGCTTTGTCCTGAAGCCGGCAACTGCCCTTTCTTTCTGTGTCGGCCCTCGGGTGTCTTGAGACAGGTTGAATAACCACCCTGGAGTTCCGCCAGAGTCACAAGACGAGGAAGGGCGAGGAGACAGAGCGGGGTGGGGAGGCGGGGAGGAGGTGGGCGCATCACGCGGTCTCGGTGCTCGAGCGGTCCAGCGTCTGAGAGAGCCCGGTCCTTCCCGCCGGGTCATCTGTTTCCCCCGTTGGGTGGGCTTCTCGGCCACTCCCCCAGACGCGTGAGCCCCGAGCCCTCCAGGTGGGGGGCGCTGTGTTTCCGCGGGAGCCCAGCGTGCGTCCGCGGTGGCCCGGATCGCGTTGGCGGTCAGCGAGGCAGCTGCCTGGTAGAAAAGCTCGCCGGGCTCGGGCGCGGCCCTCTGCCACTGGCGGGGGGGGGGATGGGCTCGAACACGGGGCGCGGCTGTGCGCACGGCGGAACCGGAGGGGAGACGGCGCCTCGGCTGGAGGCGGGAACTGGGGGCATCGCCTCAGCTGGGAGCCGGCTCCACTGCGCCCAGCTGGGGATGCCGGGCAGTCTGCCTGCTCCCGCTGCACCCCCGGCGGCTCCCCCTGCACCCCCGGCGGCTCCCCCTGCACCCCCGGCGGCTCCCGCTGCACCACCGGGGGGCTCACCCTGCACCCCCGGTGGCTCCCGCTGCACCCCCGGTGGCTCCCGCTGCACCCCCGGGGGCTCCCCCTGCACCCCCGGGGGCTCACCCTGCACCCCCGGTGGCTCCCGCTGCACCCCCGGTGGCTCCCGCTGCACCCCCGGGGGCTCCCCCTGCACCCCCGGGGGCTCACCCTGCACCCCCGGTGGCTCCCGCTGCACCCCCGGTGGCTCCCGCTGCACCCCCGGTGGCTCCCGCTGCACCCCCGGGGGCTCACCCTGCACCCCTGGTGGCTCCCGCTGCACCCCCGGTGGCTCCCGCTGCACCCCCGGGGGCTCACCCTCACCCCCGGGGGCTCCCCCTGCACCCCGGCCTCTCCCGCCCACGGCCCTCTTACACCGTCCCAGGCCGCGGCACTGGGTCCTTTGCTGGGCTTACCGCTGACTGCCTTTCCCATCTCCCTGAGAAGGACAGCGGTCTTGGCTTTCGTGGCTGTCGTTTTTCGGGGTACCCTAAGATTCTAGAGGCCCCGGGGCGCCGAGCAGGGACTCAGCAGATCTCGCATCGGCCTCCGCTGGGGCGCCGGGAGCGTTACACGAGTCGGTCCCGCAGTGCGTCCGTCCGGGCACTGCACAGGAAGCCCTGTGCCGGGAAAGGGGCCGTGCGCCCCGAGGCCCGCCGGCCGGGTCAGTCCTTTAGACTCATTTCCTGGAGCGATTGCTGAAAGTGCCCCTTTCAGAAAAAGCAGCAACAACAAAAGACTCGTTTTGAGTGTTAAATCGTCCGGTTTTCCTGCGCGGGAGGGGTTTGACTCACTCATTGACCTCCGCTCAGCCAGAGCCCTGCGAGGCCGGCGCTCAGAGCGGCAGCGGCCACGGCCCCTCTCTCCAGACCCCCCTGGGGGGACCTCAGGTCGCGGGACGGGAACGCACGGCCACGGGGAGTGACCGGATTCCCCCCCCCCCCCGTGGTGGGCTTTGCCGTTCGAGGAGGAAGGAGGTCTCGCCTGTCAGTGGGCCTGGCGGCCCAGCTCGGTGGTTACGATGACGAGTACCCCTCCTTCTAGACGAAAACCAGGGGGGACAGAGGACTCGGCGGCGGGGCAGGCCAGAGGGCCCCGGCCACCCCCCGCCTGGTTCCCTGACGGTCTCACGGTCTGCACAGGGCTCCCACCGGGCGGCCTGGGTCCCCTGTGACTTGGACCTCGGCATTCTGGGTGGCCCAATGACAAGAGCTTTTTTCCTACTGAGAAATATCTAGATTACGTGGATGAAAGTTGGGGTACGCGTTTTGCATTAAAGGCGAGGCAGAGGAATCCAGCTCACTCGACTTCTGATCTCGCCGGTTAGCGGTCAGCGGAATGCGGCCCCCTCCGACCCGGGCCGAGCCGGCCCTGGCCGCCAGGGGACGCGGGCGCGGCCGCCTCTCTCCTGTTCCTCTGGCGCCCTCTGGTGACGAGCCTGCAGAATTACTGTCGCGTGTGCCCCGTGCCCCGGGGAGTCAGGGCAAGTTCGCGGAGACCGAGGCCGGCCGCAGAGAAAGCCGGGCCTTATCCACGTCTGTCCGTCCTTCCCCGCCAAGGGCCTGCTGTGGGTGACGCGCTGTCCCCAGACGCCGAGAGAAGCCGGGCCCAGCCCCTCTCCACGTTGGACGCGTTGGCGACCTTTTCCTGCGCTGAAAGAAGCAAAGATTCAAAACTTCCCGCAGCAGCAGGAGCCTCAGCGTCCTTGTCCGGGCTCAGATGAGGTGCTGCCCTCGAGGCCGGCGCTAAGGGAATGGGCCACTTTTTTTTTTTTTTTTTTTTACTTTTATTATTATGGTTTTATGCCTACAGCACCCGGCCTTCCCGGGCGGCCTCCCGCCCGGGTACTAAGCAGGCCCGACCCCGCTTAGCTTCAGGCCAGGCGGCATCCGCGTGTTCAGGGTGGCGCGGCCGCGACGGGCCCACGCTTTCCTGCTTCTCTCACGCCGCCTCCTGACCACCTGGTCCCTCTCTAAGCCTCTTCCTGCTTCTCTCCCTCCCCTCCCCCCTTCTTCCTCTCCCCTCCTCCTCTTCTACCCCTTTGTGTTTTATCTCCTCTCCCACTCAAGATTCTGCGCCAGGAGAGCGGGGACGTCACCCCTGGGGTGCCGTGGGGCCCGGGGAGACCGCTCACCTCTGCGCCGGAGGCTGACGCTCGGGCAGGGGGCGGCCGGAGTCGGACTTCCCAATGGCGCTGTAATCAGACGCACACCTAGGAGTCCGCCCTCTGCTCCTCGGGCAAAGCCAGGGAGGCTGCGTTCCGGGCGCCGCCTTCTCTGCGGGAGGAGGGAGGGGTCCTAGGCTGTTCTCTTTCCAGATGGGTCCAGCGGCCGGATTGCACCGTTTCGTTCCGGGAGTCCAGCTCAGCACCCAGGCCTCCCTCACTGACCCGCCTCACCTTGGGACCTGCCCAGTGTCGCTGGACCGTTCGTCAGTCCTGGGTCAGTCCCCGCTGACCGCTGACATCGCGGGTCTCAGAGAAGACCTTCCACAGCCACGGGAGCAATGCTTCTCACCACGCTGGCGGCTCGAGGCATCCCAGGCAAGGTCACGGTGGGGGCTTCGCATAGAACGCGGGCCCGTTCGTATCCGCGTACTGCTGTTGCTGCGCCCGAGCTCACCGAAAGGCAATCCGGAGCTTACGTCGTCTCCTAGGATGGAGCAGCGACGGGGCTTGAGTTCTGCAGATTTATTTTTGTGCCCCCTGCCCGTGCCTGGGACGTGGTTGGTGCCCGATAATTGTCCGTGTCAGGCACGCGAGCATGCGCACATGCGTGGCTGACGGCGAGCCTCGGCGATGCCGCGTCGTTCCAATCGGACGCACGAATGCTTATTTTTCACTTAGTACAGTTTCTAGGCCCACAGGTACGTGTGTAGGGAGGCTTTTGAGAAAGGTCTTCGTGCTTTTATAATTCACGGTGCAGGCGAAGAACAGATGGAAGACGCCAGGCTCCAGGGACTAAACAAACAAGGAAGACGCATGAACGGAAAACCCCGCAGGGCGATCTGCGTGAGAGAGAGCGCCCACAGGCTCCGGTCCCCGGCGGACGGTTTCCAGCCAGGAAGATCGCGGTTTTAGTAGCAAGAACAATAGACACAGAACTCGACCCCTTCCTTGCTGAGGTTAGTTAAAGGCGAAATCCTTCGACGTGGTTCGGGCGAGAGGGCGTGACATCGTTTGGGAACGGGGGGCGGGCAGCAGCTGGGGGCTCGCTGGAAACGCACACGGTCGGACGGTCAGACGCGGCGTTCTGCACCGCGGCAGGCGGCCGGCGGCTCAATCCTCCGCGGCTGCGGCTGAAGAGCGGGCAGAACTGCCTGTTCTGGACAGATCCGTGCCTCAGGCAGCTCTTCGGCCTTTCCCCGCTTGACTTTCCTGAGCCATTTTCCTCGTGTGTGCCCTGGCCCCCAACCCAGGGCCTTGTCCGCTTCCTTTCTGGCCGGTCATCAAGTCGCATACCCGTAATAACTTCCGCGTTAATTACCCAGCGCGACTGGCATTTCGACCGGGAACTCCCTGGCCCTGAAAATCTTTCTGACCTAAGATGTTGACTCATCGCGGTCATCGTTTGGCAATATATACGTATTTCAAATCATTACGTTGCGTACCTAAACCTAATTCAACGTTATATGTCAATAAAAAAAAAAAAAAAAAAAAGAGTGTCGATAGCAAAGTGTTGAGCCGCGAGTGTGGGAAGGCGCAAGTTTTGCAAGAGGCCACTTGGTGTTTTCCAGCCATGCCCAGAAGGTGGCGCATTTCTTCCTCCTGGTCCTTCTGGAAGGACATCCCTGCGATGCCGGGTGCAGGGGGGCTGGCCGCTCCCGCCCAGGTGCTGGGCTTCGAACTGAGACCGCAGGGCTGCCGGCTGCTTCACGAACCTGCCCGTGTTGCCGCCGCCCTGTGGGGACCATGCCAGAACCTCGGGCACTAAGCCGGCGAGACCCTCTGGCTGGAGACGACTTGGACCCGGCTCCCCGGCGCTTGCACGGCCGGCGTCCACCATCACGGGCCGCTCGGCCGTTGGTCCTGGGCCCCTGTGGTAACCCAGACTTTCCATGTTCTATCGAAGCGGAGAGAGAGCAGAGTGGAGACCGTGCCCTTAGCACCTGAGATGGGTTTGCAAAAGAGCGAAGTCCAAAGCGTGGTGTGGATTTCGCGGGGACGGCAGTTTAGAAAACCCTCGTTTGCAATCAATGAGAGCATTCCTGTATCAGCTCTCATCCTAAGATGATTCTTTTTAAACTGTTAGGCCAGCCTCCGCCGCCGTGAGCCAGGGGACGTCTTCTGGGCATCTCCAGCAGGGTGAGTTTGCACCGTGGGGCCCCATGTTCTTTTGAGCTCTAACTGGTGCTAGAATTTAGCTGTGAAACAAGGTTCGCTGAACACGTCCCCCAGTGGCTAAGATGACAAGAGCCGACGACGTCAGCGCGGAACTTCCGGTGGCAGTCGGAGCCCCCGCCACGCAAGCCCCCGCCACGCGAGCCCCCAGGCAGCGGCGGGGAGCAGTCCCGCGGTCGGCTCGTCTTCCACGCACGCCACAGGGACTTCCGCGCGACTGCGGACAGGAAGCGTGACAAGCACACTGACTCTAACACTGCGCCAGCAGGAAGTGGGAAGCAGCCCGAGCGTCTCAGCGGCAGGAGAGTCGCGTGTTCGCCCAGCGAAATGCTGCATGATCTGGACCCGCCCCCCTCGCCCGTGAGCAGGAGCGTGGGCCCCAGGGGAGGCGCCTCCCCGTGGCGCAGGGTGCCCTCCGGGCAGCTTCCCCCGCGAGTCTGGCCGTGCGCGCGGGGCCCCAGTTCCTCACACGCTGGCCTGTGCTCCGCGATCGTCTGACTTCGTTTTTTTCTTTTTTTTCCCCCAATCTGATGTGAAATCGTATTTTTTAAAATAAGTTTTCTCCTCATTACTAGAGGGGGTAAGCATGTTATCACACTCTTGCCATTAAAGTCCCTCTCTGTGGACGGCCTGTTCAAATCGTCGTTCTATTATTCTACTTACTGATTTGGAACCTTTTTCTTACTTATTTGTATGAGTTCTTTACTGATGGATAAGAAATTTTCAGTGGATATTTTTTCCCCAATATATGGCTTATCTTTTCACTTTTAAAATGGCTTTTTTTTTCATGCAAAAGTTTTACATTTTAATATAGTCGAATTAATTTTTTTTTCCTTTGTGGCTTGTTTTGCCTTGTGTACGTGGCATTTAAGTAATCCTTTCCCACTTTTAAGACATACGGATAGTCTAAAATATGCTCTTTTGACAACTTAAAAAATATCTCATGCAACTGTTTAATTCTCCCGCAGTTGTTCTTGTGTATAGTGCGAGATAGGGAGCTAGTTCCAGAAAAAGAGGAAGAAAGTTCTCCTCATCTGAAACTAGAAGCCTCTTCTTCTCATCGGTCACTGTGGTACTGGGTTGGAATAGGAAATGTCATTATGAACTTATGGCTTTTAATACATATTTAGGTAGGTGTCGAAATATTTATTTGCTCACACTTTTATTAGCAACACACGTTTCCTCGCTCGATCCTCTGAGAAATTCTAAAATAACGACACCCCGGCGACGACGCACCCAGCTCTCAGCTCTGGGTTTCTAAATGCCATTCACTCCTAAAGGGAGCCAGGCTCCTTGGAGAAATGGCTGAAGGAGAGTGTGTGACGAGTCCCCAGCGCCTCGTTCAGCGGAACGTGAGGAAGTGTTCGGAGAACGGCCGAGACCGGGCAACCTGGGCATTAGCGTGAATAACTGCCGTTCGGGAGCGGGGTCCGTAAGGGAAAAGCGGGACCCAGGAAGGGCACCTGGATGTGAATGAATGTGTCAGTAAACGCTCAGGTGAACATACAAATAAAGGGGAAGGGGAATCCGCAGCGGGGCCCCCAGCGGACGACCGACGGAACCAGCCATCGAAGCTGCCGTGAGCAGCAGTGGGCCAAAGCCCATCGTGCGCCAGAAAGCCGAATTCCGCTCTAGTTCTGATAGAAACTGCCTGACAAATAAATGCATCGCCTAAACTTCGTTTGGGATTATTTTGTGTTTCGTTTATTTTCATAATTACTTTAAATCCCGCCCCCCATATACACATATACGCACATACATGTGCATGTATGAATGAAGTATGTATGGCTCTCTCCAAGCGGTCGTATACACGCTTTGTCTCAGCGCGGGACTTGGCATTATTCTCGTGGCTGCCCGTTCCCCCTCGTCTCAGGACCTCTCGTTCCCCGTGCTTTCGGTTTCACAGTAGCTTCTCGTATTTCCCATACTCGTATCACCCCAAACGGACCTATGCATGAACATAGGTATATTGAAGTTTGTTCTAATCAAAACCGAAAACCGAGAATTTATGGAGAAAAAAAAAAAAAAGAAGACGTATTTGACGCATAAAGTGAGAACTTCAGCTTGGAAAAAGGAAGTGTGCCTAAAAACCTTCCGACGGATGGAGTGAAGCAAACCAGAGGAGGCCATATGACCCAGTAGGACAACGGACACATGATACGAGTAGAAACTCTCACGGAAGAGCAAGTCTGAGTGGGCAGAAGTACGTGCCGCGGGGGGGCGGGGGGGGTGGTGCGGTCCATGCCGGGGGCCGCGAGCCACCGCCCTGTCCCCTCCGGACCCGCAGTGCCAAGCGGACCCATGTCACGGAGACGGCGCGTTCTCAGTCATTGTCGGAGTCGCCCGGCGCCTTTTTGGAAGGCAAAGCAGCAACAGACATTCAACCAGGCGCTTCCTCCCCCCGAATATCCCTCTCTTGGAAATCAAAGCAGATACACGAGGCTATTTCTTACCACGTCGTTGGCGGGAGCCACTAACTGGAGCCGAGCCGAATGCCGCTTCATGCGGAAATGGGCGACGAAGTCACGAATGCTTACCGTGGAGTTCGATGCGGCCGCTAACATAGGTGCACCGGGAGCTTATCGTGTGAGTCGGAGAGAGTCCCAAGAGGAACTGAGGAATATGTGCATTCGGGTGAACGCAGCTCATCTCCGCAAAGCAGAACAGCTCCGGCACCCGGAAGCTTCCGTCCGTGTGGCTTTTGTTCTCCTGCGCCTATTTATTCTTCTGCCCGGTCCAGCCTGGCCCCTCTCTCCGTCCCCCCGTGGAAACTGCCCTGCCAGTCTCCGGTGACCTCGGAGCCAAATCCGATGGTCGCCTTTTCGTCCTCCCATTCGCTCTCTCGGCCGCCCGTCAGTCGGCCATGCCCCGCCCCCCGAGGGTTACTTTCGCTCCACTTTGGTGAGCCCCGCGCCTCCTCTTTCCTCTCTGCTGGGGCCTCCTCCGTTTCCCTGATTTCCAAATCCAGCAATCCTTGGGCTCGGTCTCGCGTCCTCTTCTGCCCCCTGCTTTCTCCACAGGTGACATCATCCTCCCCGATGACTTCGAACAGTTTCCGTAGGCTGATACTCCCCATTTTAAACGTTCCTCCCCAAGCCTCTCATGTCCAAGATCGTACGCTAACTGTCCGAATCGCCGGTGGCCTGGGCACTCTGACACTGCCACTCCCACGTCTAAAGGGTCAGCAGCGTCCCGTCGCAGCGAGAGGCCGTGCTGGCCGAATCGCGCGTGACGCTGCCTGCGTGCTGTGCCCGAGCCGTGGCCGAACTCACACCCCAGCCACCCCGGCCTCTCCCAGAGTCTTTGGTGCGCCGACTTCTTTCCTGAGGCCGTCCCTTCTGGTTCTGATCTGATGGATACCTGCTGATTTGTCAAGTCCCAGTTTACATGTCGCTTCCTTAGAGAAACTTCCTCTGCCCTCCCACCTGAAAACCTGTTCCCTTCGTGATGCCTCTTGGCTCCCCTCCCTCCCTCCTCCTCCTCTACAGAGCACTAACTACACATCCATCTTTCCACTCTACCGGACTGCGGGCTCCGGGAGGCTGTGTTGGCGGGGTGCCCCCCGCACAGGGCCTCTGCGTGGGCTGCGCGTGAGTCGGGCAGTGCCAGCTGTCACAGGGGACTCGTGACTCAGCGCAGGCACAGGGGAACTGCGTGTTCCGCTCCTGTTAAGTTCAACATGGCCATCCTTGGCGGAGAGTCGGATGGATGGCAGGCTCCGCTCCACGCGGGCTGGCGGGAGCCAGGCCCATGGGTCCCTGCCTGCTCAGCGGGCAGCTTCCGTGGTCGCCCTAGAGGTCAGCGTCCTGTTCATAGACGGAAAGAGGACAGTGGAGCGCGGCACGGGCCGGCCTGAGAGCAGCTAGCGTTATGTCCTTGCTCACGGCATCGGCTGGAAGAATGCAGGTGCGCGGGCTCACCCGACCGCAGGGAGGCTGTGAAATCCCATTGTGTGCTCGGGGCTGAGGAGAAAGGATGCTGGGGCACAGGCGGGCAGTCTCCGCCGCGGCACTCGCCACATTTTGGTGGAATAGGTTAGTAATCAAACGTCACACGTAAACGTGGGGTTTCTTTTCTTCTGTTTTCTTTTTAAGCGAAGTTGGAGGTATAGCTCTTCAGTCAGCGCTTCTCCCTGTAGACATAACTTACAGTTCCCTTGGAAATAGCTGCACTCTGATGACTAACCGAATTTTGATTCAGGGAGCCGCACAGTACAACTTACAGATGCTTCTGTCAAAAACAATTATAATGCCTTCTGGTACTCGAATAATGAACCTCTCAGAGGTGACCGCTCTCTGTTTTAATGTTCCTTTCCTGTATTTTTTTTTTAAATCGTTTTTTTGCTTCTTTTACTTTGGTTTATGAGCTTCATACACGTGGAAGCAGAGTGTATACGTTCACCTGTGGCACAGTTCTTTGACTCAGCCTCATGTGTTTGGAGGCAAATGTGCCGATGCCTGAACTGTGAGTCATTAATTTTAACTGTCGTATTTATTTTTCACTGAATGAATGTGCTATCCACAGTTGTCGACTTTACGCAACTTTTTATTACCTGGAGAATTCCAGCCATACACAAATATTGGCTAGTGTAATGAATCTCCTCGTACCCGTCATCCGGGTTCAATAATTACCAGCTCCTATGTCCCCACCGGAATTATTTTGAAGCAAATCCCACATATCATATCATTTCATTGTATCTCTAAATATATATATGTATATAAAATATATATTTTAAAAAACAAACCACAATACCATTTTCACACCAAAATGATTAACACTAATTCTTAATACCATCAGATTTTAGTATTCAAATTTCCAATGGCTCATGTCATTTTTGTTTGTGTTTTTTTTTAAGTTTTTTTTTTTTTAAATCAGGAACAATGCAAGGTCCACACACTGTTATTAATTGATGTCCTTTAAGTCTTTTTAAGTCTATAGTTTTACCTCCCCTCACTTTCCTTACAATTTATTTATTGAAGAAAACCTTCGTCTTGTGTAATTGCCCACTGTGGATCTTGCCAATTACAAAGTATGAGTGTACTTTGACGTATTATTCTGTGTTCTGTATTTTTTTTTTTTACGAATTAATACTTGGATGTGGAAGTTTGGCCAGATTCAGAATCTATTCTTTTTTTTTTTTTTTTTTTTGGCGAGGCTACTTTTAGACGTTGTTCTGTTCTTCCACGAGCCAAATGAAATGTGGTTGTCTTTTTACTTGGAGACGTTCGAAGCTGTCGATGTGTAATGGCTAGATCTGCGACCTCGTTAGATGTTACTGTTCACCCCCTTGGATGCTGGCGCGGCGTTTGGGCTGTTTCCAGGTTTTTGCTGTGAGGAGTGGTGCTGCCAGGCCTGTTGGTTGATAACTGGAGCAAGCATTTCTCCAGAGATGGAGCGGCTGAGTCGCAGGGTGCAGGGTGCGACGGGGCTCAGCTCCACTGCTCTCTGGGGCCCTCGCTAGCGGGGGTGCCAGGTTCCCAGCCCCGCTTTCTCGTCCGGCTCGTTGCTGCCACCTGGTGGACGCCTAGTGGTATTTCACGGCGTTTTTCAGGTTCACGGTCATGGAGAGGGGGCAAAAGGAACTTCAGCGTTTTCATGCACCGGGGAAAATAAGATCCAGGGAGCAAACCACGAGGAAGTTCGTTTGTTCATGCACTTACTGCAACGGCAGAATTACAGATCTCGCGACGGGGAAGGGTTAGCTCCTGACGCCTTCGGTGAAGTGTGCCAAGGGGCTGGTTGACAGCATGACAAACACAGCACTTAAGAGACCTGGTTTCCTTTCGGGCGGCCGTCGTGGGGAGTGTGGCTGAGCAGGAAGAGGTCACGGGGTCGGGGCGCGAGCCAGCCCTCGAGCAGGGTTGGGGTCTTCACTCCTTGCCAGCGTCACGACTAGGAAAATGCCCCGACCCGCTTTCCCTGGGCCTGTCTTCTGCGGCAGTCTGTTCTTCAGCCTAAGCGTTTACAATCCTCCGGTAGATACAGACGTGGGAAGACCGAAAACTCCCTCCCTCTGTCTCTCTCTGTCTCTGTCTGTCTGTCTCTTTCTCACACACACATGCACACGCAGTTAGGAAGCATTGGCTTAAATGTCTAAACGATGATGTGTTAAAAATGTTCGAGCATTCTGCTTCTGGCCAAAATGGAGTAAGAGGGACTAGATTTACCCTCTTGACTGAAACGACGAAAAACTAATAGAATAAATGAAATAACGGCTCTCAAGACCTTGCACACCAGGTAAGAATGAGAGGGGTCTAGGGGCTGCACCAGCTTTCCGCCCGGAGGTCGGGGTGCCTGGCAGGGAGCCGAGATGCCGCCGGGGGTTCCCCGCGGTGAGCAGGTGGAGCTGGGGGTCCGGGAATCCCAGGTGGCGCCTGCGCAGCCCGGCACACAGGGGGACGGGGGCGCCCAGAGCTCCTGGTGCCCGCAGAGGCTCCCACTCAGGTGTCGAGCCCCGCCCAGCGTGTGCGCACGAGGAGACTGCCCTCGGCAGGGGGGCACCGCCAGGAAGGACTGGAGGGAGCTCGCCCAGAGCCCACGGGAGCCCAGGCGGGGCTGTTTACGTGGGTTGGAGTGCGGGGTCGTGCTCCGCGCGGCGGCGGCTGCCGGGCACGGGGGAGGGGTCTCACCCCGCCCCGCAGGGCGGCGACGCCAGCCTTGTCTGTTAGAGCTCAGAGCGAGATCAGAAAGGTTCCCCAGGGTACAGAGCAAAGCTCCAAGACATTTTTAGGAGTGCAAAAATACCAGCCCCCCCCCCCCAAATTTCAATGTCTGATGCCACTAAAAAAGCTACCTGGCATACAAAGAAACAGGAAAATAAATCCCGTTGTGCAGAGGAAAAAACACTTAATCAAAACCGATCCGGAAACGAAACCGATAGAATTAGCCGGCAGGGACCCCACACGCATTACTGTGAGTGCGTCCCGTGAGGGCAACGAGCTCGAGGAGACAGTGAACACGCGGCGTGCACACGCGATGTGCACACTCCACGTGCACACGCGGAAGGGGCTTCCGGAAGCAAAAGCGAGTCTGCCGAGGCGGAAGCTGCAGCGTCCGGGACGAGTAATACGTCGATGGGGATTAACGGCGGATTAGAAGTCGCAGCAGAGAAGGTCTATGAACCTGAAGACGGGGCCATAGACATCATCCAGGATAATCCCTGAGAGAAAGGTCGCCCGAGCCGACCCAACCCCAGTAACAACAGGACACCAGTGTGAGCTACTAGGTCACTTTAGAGGGTCAAATGCGCATGCAATTGGAGTTCCCTAAGGAAGGAAGTGGAAATACAGAAAGAAAGCACGACCCCCAGGTTTACGGAGGTGATGAAAACTTTAAAGCCGCAGAGGTGGTGAGCTCAGCGAATCCCACGTCCGAGAACCTGAAGACAGCTGCCCGGACATCTCCTCCCCGGCGAGAAAGAGAAACCGCAAACCCAGGAAAACGCATACAGGCACACGCGCTCCCAATTTGCAAGAAACTTCGTCTCCCTCACCGAGCCCTAGGTTAGGTCGAGAAGGTGAAGGTCCGAGCACGAGCTCATGGCGCGGGAGACGCGGCTGAGGCTTGGCGGCCGCCGGCCGTCAAATCCCCTGCGGGGTGCGAAGCCCAGGCCTGGGTATGTCCATGTGCGGTCGTGGGGTCGGCGGGGCCGCGGCGTGGACGGGGCCTCTCTGCTGACCGCCGTCTCACATTCGTTTTTGGGAAAAGATTGGACACGTTCATAGGCCCCTCGGCTCACTCGCCACGGAAAGCAGCTGGGATTCTTGACGTGGTCAAGGGGACAAACAACGAGCGTAAAGTGCTCAGGTTCTTATTTTTTTTTCTACTCCGGGGTTCAGCCACTTTGGGACCAAACCCTGCCAGGAGGATCGACTTTCCTCCTGATGAATTTGCCACTTGTTCTCGGAGGAAATACGATTTCGGGCACTAGAGGTCTCTACCTTCCTACACAACAGAGGACGCGTCAGGAAACCCCTCAGGAACGGTTTCCATGGCCGCAGTGAGGGGGGTCTTGTCCCTGGGGCAGGACGAGAGGGAGGTCCGCGTGACCACGGGTGCCTTCCTTTGGGTGGATGTCATTCATCGGCTGGTGTTCTGGAATGCGAGACTTGAGGAGGCTTTGCGGGCTCAGAGTCTCCTCTCATTCGTCAGACAGCCAGAGCTTCTCAGAGCCTGCGGCAGCAGGAAAACCAATAACCGTGTCATCGTTACGACTGGCGCTTAACGGGGAGGTTTTAAATTGTTTTTAAATCGATGACATGCTGTGGTTGGCATTTCAGGGGCCACGTGTGAATTCAGAGAACCTTTGGGGTTATTAGAAGGAAATGACAAGGTGCACCTCTGAGATCTGTCAGGCACAGTCCGTCTTTGAGCATGAAACATTCTTAGATTGCTAAAAGTTACCGATAACGGTCTCTCGCCAGAGGATGCTGAGAAACCGTGACCGGCCTGGGATGCTCAGGGTGCTGTGGGTGGGACCCCCATGTGTGCCGGCCCCTCAGAGGTCCGTCGGGCGCTTCCGACTTCCTCAAAGCCGGGTTCTCTTAACAGAGCCCCGGGGGCGATGGCCGTCGTGGGCGCAGGCGGGCGGGCTCCGTGGGGTGGTCTTGCGGCCAGCGTGGTCTCTCGGCCCGTCCGCCTCCGCCCTCCCCGGGTCATTTTGCCCGGCCGGTGCATTTTGCTGCCAAAGCCTCGTCAGTTGCAGAAGTGACACAGAAGGCAGAGAGCCGAGAGGCAGGAAGTGGGCTCCCTGTGGGGGGCTGGTTTCCTGACTCCCGGAGGGCTGTGGCCCGCCGCGGCAGCCCCGAGCGGTGTGGGAGGGGTTCCCAGCCCTTCGAGGAGCTTTCCTGGCCGAGCAGGGGCTGCACAGAAACGCCCTCGGGGCTGCCCGCGCCCTCCCCAGGCGCCTCGGGCTGCGGCTTTAAAGGGCAAAGCCAGGAGGGGCATTGAGACCTTGAGAGCGGCAGCTGGGCCTCGGGGCGGGCCGGGTGTGGGCCTCGGGGCGGGCCGGGTGTGGGCCGCTCACCCCCAAAGGTGTGGGAGGCCCTCTCGGGCTGGCAGGAGGAAATGAGTCAAAGTCCTGGGGTGCGAACACACATCGGGCAGGTGGGCAGGGAGCAGCGGGTCACGGGGGGGGCCGACGCTGGTCACCGCGTGTGTGCTCCGAAACGGTAACTGATTTCAGCCTCACCCCGCCCCGCCTCTCTGTCTCTCTGTCTCTCTGTCTGTCTCTCTCTGTCTCTCTGTCTCTGTCTCTGTTTCTGTCTGTCTCTGTCTCTCTCTCTTTCCCTCTGTCTCTCTCTGTCTCTCTGTCTGTCTCTCTGTCTCTCTGTCTCTCTCTGTCTCTCTGTCTCTGTCTCTGTTTCCGTCTCTGTCTCTCTTTCCCTCTGTCTCTCTCTCTCTCTGTCTCTCTGTCCATCTCTCTCTGTCTCTGTCTGTCTGTCTGTCTCTCTCTCTCTCACACACACACACGCACACACGCACACACACACGAGACACGCTCCGGGCTCAGGCCCTTGGGGGTACAGGGAGAAACGAGGCAGTCAGGGTCAGCCTCATGCCGAGCCGCGTGTGGGTCGGCCCGGGTCACCGAGGGAAGGCGTGCACCAGCGACGTCAGCCCCCGGCTGGCTCTCTCCTTGCGGGGTGCTCCCACCTGTGAGGACGGCTCCCCGAGTGAGTTTGAGTTTGGTGAGTTAGGGGACGGACGCAGGGCTGACCGGACGGTCGCCTACAAAACTGACTTCCTGGCAGCCTGGCGGCCCCGTCGGTGACTCCGGGACGGGAGAGCCATCTCGCCCCCCCAGGCGCGGTCCGTTCTTGGTCACCTGTTCAGGTGACAGACCACCCTGGGCTGGCTCTCTGCCTCCCGGCCGCTGCTACTCACCTTCTTGCTGCCTGCGGCCTCTGCTCTGGTGACCGCTCTCGGTCAGCTGGCTCCTGCCTCTGCTAGAATTGCCCAGAGGGGAGAATCTGGTGCCGAAGTCCAGCCACTCGCTGTCGGACAGAGCACCGAGCCCCGGCCTTCTCGCCGACCTGCCCCGTGCGTCGAGGGCTCGTAGCCGCAGCTCGACCACAGTCCAGCCCACGCGTCCCGCAGGTCTGCTGACACCTGCCTGGCGGCGGGGCGGAGGGCGGGGCGGAGGGCGGGGCGGAGGGCGGGGCGGCGCGGGCTCCGGAATCCCGGGGGCACCGAGAGCGCCGTGACCTCGCGTCCGGCACCCGCCCCTCGGTCAGCGAGCGGGCGCGCGGGGGGAGCAGCGTAAACACGAAGTCGTGGCCGTCCGTGCCTCCTGTCCACCCGCCCGCTCCGGGGGATGAATGCCGTCCGCCCGGAGATCTCGTGGGTCTCCGGACGTCCCTGGCTGTTTTCAGGTGATCGGAAATGTTGTCGGCCACGTGCGCTTTTCCCTCGAGTCCCGCTGTGGCAGCTTAAACGTTCGGTGCCCTGGGATCATCCGAGACCCGTTCACGGGAAATCCTCGCCCTGCTCCCGGTCACGCGGGCTGCGTGCTGGCCACCCGCCCGCCAGGGGCAGGGGGCGGCCCGCACCTCGGCCTCCTCGCTGCTCCAGGCTTCCGTCTTGCCTTCCCCTTTCCTGGCCTGATCAGCGTGGTCTCTGCCCCCGCTCCCCGCCCTCTGGTGGGGAGCGGAGAGGAGAGGGAGAGAGTAGGGGCCCGGGAGAAGTCTTCAGTTGGGATGGATCCTGGCATTTTCCTGGGCCTGGCAGGCGCTTAAAGCGGCTGCTCCGTCTCATGGGGTCCTTGCTGGGTCCGTCCGAGACGTGTTCTGAATCCCGGGGTCTCTGTCAGCACCCTGTGCATGCGTCAAGGGCGCTGTCTTCTGGCTGGTGCTGTGTGGCTTCCTCCCCCGCTCGTAGGCGTTGGTGGGCAAAGCCCCCGCCGAGCGGCCGCACCCGCAGGCCGTGGGAACAGCCCCCGAGACACCCCGCAGCCTCGCGGTGGCTCACGCCTTGCCTCGGGAAGTACGCAGGCCGCCCCGCCCCGTCTGCCTGCGTGTGCGGCAAAGGGCCCGTCAGGACAGTCAGGCGCTCGGTCCGTAACGCCCTAAAAGAAACACCGACCTTCCCTCTTGTGACGCCTTGGAGTGGGCCCCAAGGCAAGGCTCTCCCGGCGAGATGGAGCGTAGGCCCCGCGGGAGAGAAGCAGTGACGAGGCAGCCGGGCGTCCGCGCGGCTCTCGCTGGGCTGCTCTCCCTAGAGATGGCGCAGGGGAGGCCAGGTGTGAACCTGCACCAGGTGAGTCCGTGAAGCCGCTTTCTAGTGGACGACAGGACATAACGGTGTCGGACGGGCGCAGCAGGAGGGCTACAGCCTGGAGTGAAGCCGAGTCCCACGCGAAGGGCTCTGGGTTCAGGTCTCCAGCGGGCGGCTTTCCGGTGTGACCTCGGAGACGCCCGTCTCCCTGAGCCTCAGCGTCCGCATCTGTGAGGTCTATTAATAGGCAATTTCAGAGGGCGCCTGTCAAAACAGAATGGCACACGAGGCAAATGTTGTTGGTCGCCCGGCAAATTTCCACAGGGAACCTTCGTTCCGGGCCAGCTGTGAAGTAACATTGTTCGGGGCCCTGTAACAGATCTGAGTGTTATTATTTCTAAGAGCCAAGTCTTAGAGCCGCCTTCTGCGGGGGGCGGCACGGGAACACGGGGCGCCTGGGCAGGGGGTGTGCGGGGACCCAGGCTGAGGCCGGGGACGGCCGGGAGGGGGCAGGAGCCCGAGGGTGGCCTCCGGCCCGGGAGGGCGGAGTCGTGAGTGTCTGTGCATGCAGACAGCGTCGCTCCTGAGTTTCGCAGCTTCTCGGAAGGTGCCGGAGAGGGAAGGCTGAGCTCACGCAAAGCACGGAGACGTGACCGGCGCTCAGAGACGCGAGAGGCGCACCAGCCCCGGCGCGGAGAGGCAGACAGCGCCCCATGGCAGGCCCGGGAATGGGCCATTCTAGGCAGAAAGGCCAGCATCGGGGAGACCCAGAGGGGGCAAACGGTGGTGGGTGTGTCCCGGCAGGGCTAAGCAGTTCGGACGGACTGGGGCCCAGGTGAGCGAGAGGCAGGTGTGGGAGGTGAAGGCAGGTGGGGGGGCACGAAGGTGGGGTGGTCCGGGGACCGGGTCTGCCGTCCCGAAGGGGTTTTCGACAGTGACGGTCACACAGGGTTTTCAACATGAGTGTGATGTGATAAAACTTTGATTGGTGGAAGCAGTATTTTTATATTTCATAAAGAATAAAGATTATTTTAAGCTAATGACATTGAAGATTCAACAGATACAAAAAGAGGCTGCCTCAGAGCTTTTCCCGTCTCACTAAAAGCAAAACTTCTGAGAAATGAGGGCCGCCACGAATTCCTCCTTCGGGGCAGGTCTGTTCCCAGGAGTGAGGCTGCGTGAGCCGCGTCCCGTGAATCTCGTCTCTGGGGAGTGTTATGGCTCTGGGAAAGACCGCTTGCACCTGTACGGACAAACACCATGACAAACTGTCTTATCTCCCGTTTGTTCTCCTGAAACCCCACTTGCCTTTCCTAAGGAAACCGGTTTGTTCCTCCCATAGGAGCCTTTTCTCTTCCCTCCGTTCTTCACGCGAAGTTAGGTGTTTCAGCCCCAAGTTCTAACCGCTCATGGCCAAGTGCTCCTCCCGGGGACGAGTTGTGTGAACAGAAGCATGCTTCTCTGGCTAATCTGTCTTTCGTCAGTTTAATCTGCGGGGCCCCAGGCACGTAAGCGTGCACACGAAAAGTTACTCCTATCCTAAAGTTTGTAGTGACATAGAGAGGGAGGCTCAAGATGGGGAGACCGGTCCAGGCATTTTAGTAGGAAACAAAGTAGAGGTGGGTCTGTGCTTTGCAGAGACCGCAGAGGCAGAATCGTGATGATTTTGTTAAAAAACAAAGAATGAGGGAGGGGATCGTCAACCAGTCGCCGGAGAGTTTCTCACCCATTTTGGGAGTTTTCAGGATTCCCCAAATTTAGAACCTCCACTGAACGCTCGCTGCCTTTTGACGGTCACCGTGTCGGAACCCAGTACTTGGGGGACAAGCAGGGCGTTAAGCTATTAGAAGGCGTCTTTCTTTTATTCATTCCATCTCTGCATGTCTACCTCTTCCTCACTGAGTCACAACAATCCATCAAAATCCACGAACAGCACAGACACTTAACCCTGGCGCGGAGAGCCAGAACCCTGATTAACGAGGTGGGTGGTGCAGGCTGCGTGCAGGCTGTGTCTGTACCCCGAGGGGCACCTGCAGGGGCCGACGAGCCCGTCGCATCGCCGGTGGCGGTGTGACGAGGGGCTGGTTCTCTCTTCTCTCACAGGAATTACGCACTTTATTGCCGTTCTCGTTGTCCCGTCTGGGGGCGGCAGGGAGTGACTGCCGCCGGCTCTGGGATCGACCGGAAACGGGGGGACGGGAGGGGACGGCTTTTTCGGGCAGGAGCGCCCGATTCTGTGCTTTTGGGCTCCGACTTCACTCTCTAGGGGGACGACTAACCGGAGTGGGGAAACCCGCCCACTGTCCACTTCCCTCCGTCCCGCGAACCTCCTGGCCGGGCGGAATGAACGGCCTCGCACATCCCCAGGTACAAGCTACATTTATTGTGAACGATTCCCATGAGAGCCGACCCGGGGCTCTGCCCGCCCCCTTCCAGGCGTGCACGGGAGAGGCAGGGTCAGCGGTCGCGTGTCCCCGGGAGGCATCGCTGCCCCCCTGCACGCCGTCCCGGGCTTCGGGGGTTTGTCCTCGCTGTGCTACTCGAGTCGCTGCTTTGGCAGTCGGCGCCCTGGCAGGAGCCGTGGCTGCGAGCAGAGTCCGTGTTCAGGTCCTTCGCCGTGCGGGGGGCCACCTGCCAGGTGAGTAACCGCGGCGGGTGCCGACCCCGCTTCGGGAGCGGCTGTGGAGCCGTCGTCGGCCGTGGACACGGCCCGCGGGGAGCCTCGGCCTCCGCCGTGCGCGCTGAGCGCTCCGGTCCTTTCCCACGCGGCTCCCTCCGTCCCGGTGCCCAGACATGGCGGCTCCCGCGTGTGCGTGCGTGCGCGCGGGGAGGCGGCTCAGGACAGCAGCCTCTCCACCCCGGGGTTGACGAAGGAGAAGCTGCGGAACAGGTTCTGGTCCATGCTGTTGATGAGCCGGCGGTCGGCGGAGGACAGCCGCGGCCGCTCGCTCAGGAACTCCTTGTCGAAGTTGCTGCAGTCGCTCGGCGATTTCTGGGCCGGGGTTGGGGGGGGGGAGGAGGGGAGAGACTCAGCCGCCGGGCCGTCTCCGCGTCGGGGGTCACCCCGGCCGTGCCCTGGCGACCCCCTGAACCGCGCGCTCACAGAGGGTCGCGCGGGCTCTTAGCGAGCCTCTGGCTCATCGCCTTGTTGGGAGTCTAACGACGTTCACGGGAAGGCATTCCGCCGTGTGCATTCCAACAGGACCCCGTGTGTCCAGCTAACAGATCCCGCGCCCTGGGACTGGCGCCTTCGGAAAGCTGGCGAGCCCAGGCCTGACCTCGGCCCTTCCGCCTCCAGGGACCGGGGACCGTGCTGGGGGCAGAGGGGCGGCTCTGGGGGTGGCCCGTTCCGGCCCTTTCATCTGCGCCCCTGGCTGCCCCCGGTCTGGGGCCAGTGTGCCTCGGGCCGCCTCGTGCATTTGGTGCTCGTGACAAGGAAGGAGAGAGAGTGGGAGACGGACTCTCATCCCCGACGCCGGGCGGCGAGGCGTCCAGCTCAGCTCTCCGGCCGGATTTACAGGACCGCAGTGGAGAGTCGGGCCCGTCCCGCCCTCCCGGGGACAGGGGTCACGGCCGGGCTGCTTCTTACCACTTTGGGCCTGAACGGCGGGTCGATCTCCTTCCTTTCCAGCTCTTCCCAGTTGATCTCGCGGAACAGGGGGTGCTGGCGGATGTCGCCCCTCACTCCCAGCCTGTTCTCGGGCTCCCTCACGAAGAGCTGAGAAGGAGCAGAAAGGGGGCAGTGACTCCTCCAGGGACGGGCCAGTGAGCCGCAGAGGGAGCCGCGAGTCGCGTGGCTCTGACTCCGTGACGGCGGGGCCTGGCCTTTCGCCGAGTGCGTTTCCAGCCCCGGTTTCCCGCGTGCCCCGGCAGAGCGTCCACGCGGGTCGGGCCGGCGGCCGCCCTGCCCCGGACATGCTGCCTGGCCGCTCCGGCCCCCTCGCGCTTGGGCCTTGCGGGGCCGGCTTTCGGGGGCCCGGACGCGGCTCGGCATCGGCTTCGCCCTGTGTTTCCAGCAGGACTGTGTGAGGCGCGTGAGCCAGGCGTCCACCTCTCAGGGCTGCGCCGAGGCCCCACGGAAGAACGACACAGACACACGCACCCCAGCTCCTGGCCGTGGGGCCCCGCGGCATGACGAGGGCCCGATTGTTTGCCGCGTGGCCAACTGCCCCTCCACCGAGCCTGGCTTCTTGCACAGCTGCCTTCCTGGGCTTCCGGCCCCGCCACAGGTCGGCTCCGGTCGCCTCCGGCCTGTTCCGTGGAGACTTTCCTGTCCACACTGTGCCTGCTCCTGCGATGTCCCCCAGAAGGCCGAGTGAAACTCGGCCAGGACAGGACACGCCCCTGGACGCTCTTCCCACCTAAACCACGCACGTCAGGGCGCTAAGGGGTCGGGGAGCATGAACCCGAATCCCGGGGAAGCCGCCGGTCCCCCGGGCGTCTGGGGCAGTCACCCCGCTTCCTCACGCCAGCTAGATGTTTGTGTACGGAGTACACCAGCGCCGGCTACGGGGAGTCACCGGAGGCCGTGGGTCCCGGACAGGGACCACGGGGAGACGCAGTGACCCCCCGTGAGCTCCCGGCAGGACCCGGCCTCCATCTGCACCCCGCCGCAGGGTCCCTGGCCCTTACCCCTTGCAGAGCTAGCCGGTCTGCGTTTGGAAACATCGCCCGACTTACGTGACCTCATCACCTGACTCTCTTCAGAGGCTGCGCCCTACCACAAACGCGGAAGCCGCCCAGCTGCCGAGACGAGGAGCGGGTGTCCTTGTGAACGAGGGGACCCCCTCGGCGATGCGCTCGTGGGACTCCCAGGCCCCCCGCGTCACCCGGTCCTGGCTCCCGCTGTCCTTGCCGTGGTGGCTGCTGAGGCCCCTCAGCGGATGTTGGGGTTCCGAAGCGCCCCAGCAGGAAGCCACCCACAGCGGGGGCGACAGGAGACTGGCCCCCGGGGGGTTGCTGAGCGGGGTGCGGCCAGGGTGCGCGTCCGCCCCCGTCAGCGGCGGGGGGCCAGGTGCCCTGCGTGCTCCGGGGAGCCCCCCGTCCTCCGGGCCCCCGGGCGGCTCCCAGGCGCCCCTCTGCCGTGGAGGTGACGGCTCGGGGAGCACGTCGCCCGCCCCCCACCGCCGTGCTTTCCCGATGACGCGTCCCTCCTGCGAGGAGACGCCTCCCCTCGCTTCTGCTCCCGGCCCCTCCTCCGCCTCCAGTCCCGACCCCCGGCGGGGCTCAGCGCACACACCCCCTCCCCTCCGACCACCTCGGCTCCTTTGAACGTCGGGTTCGCCGTCGCGAAGGGCGTTTCAGAGGTGACATTGCCTTTGAGTTTTGCAAAAATGGGAGCCCGAGGAGTTGGGGCTGTTGGATACAGTTACAGACCAAAGGGGGGGCCCGGATGGAACGGGAAGCCAGCCCCGCGGCCAGCGGACTGGAGTTTTCCTCACCCGGCGGCCCGAGCGTGGGACGGAGCTGTCTTCCCCACGGGGCAAGGACGTGGAGGGTTCACGGCCTCGGGGGAGGAGGAGCGACCCACCCTCTCCGCGTGGGCTCACACCTCCTTTCCCCCGCGACGCCCTCTCTTCTGTGACTCGGCTCCCACGCCAGTCATCACCTTCATTTCCCACGCTCAGGGCAAACCTGCTTCCTGCCTCTGACACTCCGCAGAGCTTTTTTTGGTGGTCGCTGGCCTGTCCCCTTAGAGTCTGTCCTGTTTGTCAGCTCTCTGGTTCGAAATCGTCACAGGGCCCCCGTCCGCTTGGGCCGCTGCGACAGAGCTCCACAGGCCTCCGGCTCAGACAGCAGATGCTTATTCACTGCAGTTCTGGGGGCCGGAAGCCCAGGGCCAAGGCGCCGGCGTGGCCGGGTTCCGGCGAGGGCCTTCGGGCTGCCTTCCCGCTGTGGAACCACGCGGCCTTGTCCTGGGCGCGCACGTGGGCCGAGAGACCTTGCTCCCCCCATCTACGACGGGACTAAGGGGCCTTGGCGTCTGCACCCGGTCGCCTCCCAGAGGCCGCGCCTCCTATGGCCATCGCCTTGGGGGGTCCGGCTTCGTCCTGTGCATTTTCAGGGTCCCAGCATGTGAGACGGCACAGAGGGGGGCCGTGTGCCGCTCGCCGGGCCCCCTCACGCTCACGCCTTGCGGAACCACAGCGCGGTCCGAGCCCCAGGAGGCACCTGCGTGTGTCCAGTTCTGAGCCGTTTTCCCCCGTGGGGGTCCTGGGCAGGACGACGAGCAGGGGGCAGAGCTGCCCCGTCGCTGCAGGGGCCTCCCTGGGGCGCCCCTTTACGGTCGGTCCCCCGGCTCCGCTCTCCCCAGCCGCCCCAGCCGCCCCGACACTGAGCTGACCTCCGCCTCCACAGGGTCGTCCCTCCGAGAACGTGAAACGCGCTGCCCCGCAGCGTGCGGGCCTCTGAGGCGGGCTTTTCCGGGCCGGCACGATGCCCTGGGGGCCGACGCGGGCGGCTCCGTGTGCGCATCGACAGTCCTTCCCCGCACGGTCTCCTGCCGAGCGCCCTGCCCGCGCGGCTTCCCTCGTTTCTCCTCTGGCTGGACTCCCCTCCCTCCTCCCGGGCATCTCTCCTCTGAGACCATCGCCCAGCACCTTTCCAGCTCGGCTCCGCTGGCGCCGGCCACCCCTGGGCCGTCTCCCCTCGCCGGGGTCCCCCGGGCCCGAGGGGAGCTGGGCGTGGGCGCAGAGCGGAGCGGCCCAGCTTTGGCACCGCCGGCCGCCGGCGGGTTGCAGAGGTGGCCGCGGGGCCTGCGGACAGCCCCCGGCCCTTCCCTGTCTTCCTTCCTCTGGGGCGTTTCGTTGGCCCGGGCCTCCAGGGCGGCCCCTCACGCTGTGTCTGCTCCAAACCCTGGCCCCACCTGGAGTCGGGATGTCGGCAGGTGAAGCGGGGCCAGAGGCGTGGCCCTGCTCCGCCGGGATCGGCGTCCTTGCGAGGGACGGCGGAGAGCTGTCCTCAGGCCGGACGCCAGCCCCGCCGGCCCTCGGCCTCGGCTCCGGAGCTCTCTGTCGTCCCCGCTGCCCGGTCTGTGGTAATTGGTCACGTGGCCGGAGCCGGCCGAGAACACGCCTCCCGTTAAGTCCTCCGAAAGCCAGGCGTCGGGCGAACGCGGCCGCGGCCGCATCGGAACCCGCCGTTACGCGGACGGCATAGGCGGCTCTCTGTTTCCACCGCCGTCTGCCCTCTAATCGCTTAATTTCGAAATCGGCTTTCATTTTCTGCAGTTTCCTTCTGTCAGTAAAAGCCACGTGAATTGGTCGTTTATTTTCTCCATTTATCGCTTACGTCTGGACCGCAGACGGTGAAAGCTCAGAGTCTGACACCCCGCGGCCGTGGGTGGGGGGCCCGAGGGGGCTTCGGCAGCGCCCCGGGCCGGCGTGTCGGCCGTCAGGGAGGAGGGCCCCGGAACAGCCCCCCGTCCCACACGCCCAAGGCGCGCTCAGCTCCGTGAGCAAGGAAGGCGTGTCGCCTTGAGTCCCGTCCGGATCTCCTCACGGGGAGAGGCGGGCCGGCGACCAAAGGTGACGTGTCCCCAAGTTTACACGTAAAAGTCACCGACAGCTTCTGACGTCCAAAGCTCTGACCCTGTCGTCCTTCTTAACGTAGGAAGAGCAGGGCTAAAAAGCACTTCCCCGACGGTTTTTTTAGCCAGCTGAGGTGAAATCCAAACACCGATTTGCTTAAAAACCCGCGTGCGTGGTCCGCTTCCTCTAGACGCGCGAGCCCCCCGACCTGCCGGGACGGCCTCTCTGACCCGACGGCTGCTGGGAGGGGTCACTCGACGCCGGTGGTCGTCATCGTTACGTGTGATTAGCACGCGTGTGTCCAGGGTTTATTTCCAGCTTCTATAACTCGTCACACTCACACACTGTAGATGGTGTTTCACATCCTCAAGAAAGGGGACCTGGGACGCAGCCCGGGGCCCGGGGCCCTCGGACGGCTTCTGAGGGTCCCCGTCCGGGCGTCGGTCCACCTCGGAGCTCCTGCCTCGGGGCCCGTGGTTCCCAGCGCCCAGCCCACGCCTGGTGCGCTCTGCTGTGCCTCTCGGCTCGTCCTGGCTGTCACCCACGGGCCTGACTCCTGCGCCGGGGGCGGGTGCTGGAGACTGCTGCTGGACGGTGACCGCCTACGCCCCTCGGGGTTCCGGGGTGGAACGTGCGCCAGTACTTCCGGGGGACACGGGGCCGGTCTCAGACACCACTCAGCAGGCGGCAGGCGGTGCAGGGCCTGGGCTCGGGCACACGCTGAACGGCCAGAAATGGCCCCCGTGGGAAGCGTTTCGACAACCCTCCTGGGGGCCTCGGCCGCAGGCCACGTGCCCTCCGAGCCCTCCCTGCTGGAGACCAGGTGGGGTCTGAAACAGCCTCGGGACTTGCAGAGGAAGAGGCCAAGACACACAGCATGAGCACACTCCCTCTCCGGAGGTTGGCGGCCGCCAGCCATGAACTCGACCGGAGGGGAGGGAGCAGAGGGTGGCTTTAGGGTCAGGACTGACGGGGTGACTTATATCTTGGACCGGACAGTTTTAATTTCTTGACGCGCATGGTGTTTTACGATGCAAGGGTGACAAGCGGTTCGTCCTTTACCGCAGAGTGAGCAGAGGAGTCGTGTACCCTGTCCAAAGTTTGCCCGGGGGCAGGAGAATAGATTTAGTAGGGACCAGGGGGACACCAAGACCGTTCCTGCCCCGTGGACTAGCTACCTCTCAGTGCACGGGGGCCTGCGCGAGCCTCGTGCTGCTGTCTATGTCCGCTCCGTCGGCGCCCTGGGTAAGACGGGTGGCGAGCATCCCGTCCTAACTGGACCTGACACAATGTCGCTTACACCCCTTCGTGTGAGTCGCAGACTGGAATGCTGGTCAGAGGACCTCGCGGGGATCCGGCGAAGTCTCCCGGCCTCGTTCCTTACCTTCACCAGAAGGTCCTTGGCCTCCTTCTCGAGCCAGCGCGGGTAGAAGGGACTGTCCATGCGGATGGAGTGGAACAGCTCCTCCTCGTCTTGCCCGTGGAAGGGCGACTGGCCGACCAGCATCTCGTAGAGGAGCACGCCGAAGGACCACCAGTCCACGGAGTGGTTGTACTTCTGGCCCAGCAGAATCTGCAAGCGCGCGGGGCAGAGATGCGGTTAATGGGGCGAGGCTGGCGTTGGGGCGGAACCCCCCCACCCCGCGTGGGCCCCGGGGGGCCGTGCAGTGCGTCGGTGGTGGCGGGGAGAGCGTGTGCGGTTCTAACGGAGACCACACCGGAAACGGGGTCTTTGGAGGAGCTCATGACCGGCCGGCACCAAATCTGAGCAGACGGCTTCGGGGTTCAACTTGGACTTTTTCTCTGGCCTGAGGCGTAACCACTGAGCCGCGATGTGGGAGGGGGCGGTGGGTGCGGATCTGAAAGACACGTGCTGTATGATCCCGCTTGGGCGAGGCCCCTAGAGTGGTCGCCTTCGCAGACCGAGGCGGGCCGCCGGCTGCCAGGGGCTGGGGCACACGGGAGTTCCTGTTTAATGGGCGTCGCTTCAGCTGTGCGAGATGGAGCAGTTCCGGAGATGAGGTGCACAGCAGCGTGACTGTGCTTAACACAACTGAATCGTGCTCTTAAAAATGGGTGAGATGGTGTCTTTTATGGCATTTTATGGTATACTTCACTACGATTAAAATCAGTGCACAGTAAGGGCCCAATGACAATGTGCTGAGTGAGGAAGAGGTGACCCTTGTCTTTCATGCCTGCCGCTGCCGGGTGGGAGGGGAGTTGCAGGATGAGGAGGGAGCCGCGGGGTGGGCTGGGGAGCCGTGGGGTGCTTAGCCTCCTGCTGTAGTTTCGGGCACACTCCCTAACGTCCGGAAGCCGCCTTTGTGAAAGCGGTGGTAACACCTGGCCAGCTCCTCACGGGGCTGCTGTGAGGGTCCAGTGAAAAAATATGAAAGACAAAGTGCTTCGTCATAGGGAGATGACTCTGTACTGTGACAAACACCCACCTAGATGGACTGGTGCCCACGCATGAAAGTCAAGATCTAGCCGCAAGCAGAATCTTGTCATCCACCACCGGCTTCCAGCACAAAAACGCTGCTCAGTGGCCTCAGCTCGATGTTTAAACGCTTAAGTTCACTTTCAAGTTTAGAGAAAATTAACTTTGCCTTAGGGAGTAGCCTAAACGTAGGCAGACAGCCGGAGAATGATAAAGAAAATAAAGACGCACACACATGTGCACAGTCAGGTCAGGTGTAAATTTGCCTCAAGCGGGGCCCGGTTCACATGCAGTTCCCAGCAGTGCCCCCAGGGGGAGCCCAGAGCAACCAGAAGCGGCAGGAGCATCACATCTTCCTAAAGACTTCCTGGGCGGGAGGGGCGGAGGGACCCGTGGAGGAGGGGAGACAGCTGTGGTGGAAATTACGGCTTTGAGGGCGAGGGGTGTTAGTGCAGAACTCCAGGCTTAGGAAGGAGCTAAAGAGCAGCTTCTCTCCCAGCACACCCTGTTGGAATGGGGTGTGCGCAGGTGCTAGCCGGCATGGGTCAAGGCCGGCGCGCCTGGGTGCTTTATTTATGAGCCCTGAGGCAGGCCCTGTCGTCCCCAATGGGGGCGGTGACTGGACTCGGGTCACACGCCTTATTTCAGGTCTAGTTAGCAGTTGGAAGCTATGTTGTGAAGCCGGGCCTTTGGGGTATTTAGCCCGTTATTTTAATGAAGCATAAATATGTGTGTACTATTGATAGAATAACATTTAGTTGCTAAAAATTATTTCATCATCAGTTCAACCTGATTATATTCCTTTTTATGCGTGTTTTATAACGCAGACTATGTCGGCAGCAACGTATGAGATTCACATTCAATACGTATACGTACACTTGGGGTGCTTCTGAAACTGAGGAGAAGTTTGAAAATACGTAAAGGAGACGCACGAACCGTGGGATGGCGCCGTATCACGGGGCATGGACGAGCTGCAGAGGGCTCGGAGCGGGGTACCCACAGCGGGGCTCCCACAGCATGGTGGGAGGGAGCCAGGGAAGCCCCGGGGTGGAAGCAGAGGGTTCATCTGAGGACGGGGGAGGGACTCACGGGGGAATTAATTCAGTCACGGGACTGAGGAGGGGAGAGCAGACCGAGATACCGCAGTCTAAATTTAAAAGGTCTTTGTGTTTTGACATGGGAGGGTTAAGAAAGAGGGGAGACCTTAGATAAGTCCCGGGTGGCTGGGTGGATGGATGTGCCGTCCACTGATAGGGTAAAGGAGAGGGGCGGGTGGGTGGGCAGGCTCAGCAGGGGGAGGAGTTGGGGCCTGCTGTGCTCCAATGGCCTGTGGCTGTTGGATGAGAGCTCAGGCAAAATGGAGATATAGGTCCGGAGCCAGAAGCAGTAGTTTGGGCTGGCCATGTTGAGTCTGGAGTGGAAATCAGAACTAGAGTTGCTCATGGAGAACGCACGTTACGGGAAGAGGACCGGTCACGGAATCGCGTGAAGACAAGCACGTTTGAAGATGAGAGACTGACCGGCAAAGAGAGAAGCCGGCGAAGCTAAATTCTGGACAATGTAGGCGGAAACGGAATCAGGAAAGACAGGTCGCCAGGGGCAGGATGTGTATGACGAAGGCATTTGCAGACGGGAAAGTTAAAAGCTGTCATTTTTGTTGACCAGAGGCCGCTCTTGCATTTAGACGCTTGGAATCAAAGTTGACTACCAGTTCAGCTCAGGGCAAAGCCACACACATTTCTCAGGGTGCCGGTCACACGGCAGGTGCAGATGTCTGGGGGCGATGTGTCTCGCCCAGGAAGGCGGGGGTCCACCGCTGCGTTTGAAACCACAAGCGCCCCGTGTACACACGTATCTACACAGTTACTCATTCTCCCCAAAGGTTATTCGTTAGCACCATAACGGGCCCAGCCCTGCACTCTGTCCTTGCACGCAGAAGTGACTAAGATCGCACGTGGGACCGTGGCGTAGGGCTGCCTGCCTGTACCCTCAGCGCCCTGGTTTTGCGGCCGCACCACAGTTATATAGGAAGGAGCCACTGGGAGACACTGGGTGGAGGGTACATGTGGGTGACGCTTCTGTACAATTTCTGCACCTTCTCGTGAATCTATAACTATTTCAGAATAAAAGTTATTAACAGTGGAATGAGAAACAGCCCCTGACTTGAGAGCTGTCATCCAGTCGTGCAGGAAGAGTCCAAAATAAAAAGCAGCGATGGCGAGTGCCATGCGGTGGGTGGACTGGGCCGTCAGGGGGTGTCTGGTCTCCCCCGAGTGGCAGCCGGGAGGGCTCCGTAACAGGGGAGGCGGGGAGAGTTGGATGGATGGGGTTTTCTGAGCCAGTGCCCGTATTCTGGCGGCTCAGTGTCTCCCTGCTCTTCACCCCCGTTTCCTCTCACAGGTCTGAGCAGAGTGGGTATAGTTCAGGGCCGCGGCGGGGCAGAACCCTGACTGAGAGGATGCACCGTGTGACCCAGGACCTGGGGAGAGGACGTGGTCAGCACGACTATCATTCCCCGTGAAGCAACTACGGGGCCCCGGTGTGCAGCTGCGTTTATGAAACACTCGGGAACAAAAACCTGGATCCTGGACCACGACTCCCAGGACCTTCAGGTTGCGGGGGAGGAGGGGGGGGTGGGGAGAGCGGGTAGGGGCGGGGCCAGCGCGGGTGGGGCGGGGTCCGGTGGGGCGGGGCCGATGGGGAGGGCGGGCCCTGCAGGGGCGGGGCCAGAGCGGGGGTGGGGCCAGCGCCGGGGGCGGGGCCAGTGAGGGCGGAGCCGGCAGAACGGGGCGGGGCGGGGGCGGGGCCAGTGAGGAGGGCGGAGCTGTGGAGGGCGGGGCCGGCGCAGGGGGCGGGGCCGGCGCGGAGGCCCTGCGCGGCTCACCTCTGGGGCGATGTAGTCGGGTGTCCCGCAGAAGGTGTTCGTCCTGTTGTCCCCCAGCATGTTCTCTTTGCACATTCCAAAGTCCGCTATTTTGATGTGCCCGTCTTTGTCTAACAGGATGTTGTCAAGCTTCAGGTCCCTGAAACACGAGCAAAGCACCGTCTCCGTCCATCCAGGGCAACCTTGTTGAAACGGAACCGCGCGCGGCCCCTCGCCCCTCGCCGTCGGTGGGCGGCCCTCGCTTGCACCCCACCGCCCCCCACCACACGCCGGGCACGCGGACGGTCCCGTACGCGGCGTGTGGCCGGCCCGAGCACCAGGGCTGGGTGCCGCGCCCCCTGACCCTCGTTGGTGCCCCGGCCCAGGACCGTGGGCGTTGGCCGCGGAGCAGCGCGCGCGCCCCCGGCCCCGGGGCCTTCGGGCTGTCCTGCGTCTTCCCTCGATGCCCGCTCCCCAGCCCCGCTGAGCCGGCCTGCAGCCCGGCCAGCCCCCGCCGGGGGCCTTTCTTTTTATATTTATTTCCCCCTTAAACTGCAATGAGTCCGAGACCAGACGACTGAGCGTTTGAAGGTTTAATGTCAGCTCTGTCTTGAGACGAGAAGGCAGGAGACGGGCGTACACCAGCCTCCATCTAAGGGGACTGCGCGGCGACCGTGCGCAGCGGGGGCTGTGGACAGCTGGCCACACCCAAAGGAGAGGGTGTGTGGCGTCCCGTGGTTGCCTGCAAGGTGCAGGCTCGCAGGTGTCTACAGGCGTGTCTGAGCGTTCAAGGGAGGGTCCCCTGCCCCCCTCCCCCAACAGGGGAACACTCAGTCAGCAGTTCTGGGTGGCCCAAAGCAAAAACAGGCAGAAACAGGGGACATGGAGGGGACAGAAGAGAGAGAGGGAACAGGATATCAGAGAGAAAGCGGAGGCATGCACGGAAATGAGGGAAACGGGGGTGAGCGGAGAACGAGAGCGAGAAGCGGAATGAAGAATGAAACACGATCAGGACCGCATCGCTCGTGAGGCTGGAATCCCTTACCTGGTGGTTACTAAGTCACCACCCGTGTCCTCCCTATGGGCAGGCAGCCTGCGCGTGGGACTTTCTGTCCCCAAAGCACCCTGGCCATGGCACGTCACCGAGGGACAGTGACCGCGTGGACCGGACCGGGAGGTCCGGACCGCTCAGAGAGCACCTCCGCGGAGCGACGTTTACCTGTACACGATGCCTTTGGAGTGGAGGAACTGCAGCCCGAGAATGATTTCAGCCGCGTAAAACCTGGGGGAAGCGGACGAAGGTTCCCGGTGAACGCGTTAACACAGCGACGGCGACAGGGCCCCGCTCCGCCCGCGGGCGCTGTGCGCAGCGCTCGGCGGACGCATGCGCAGGGCCCTGGGCTGCTGGACACGGACCCCCAGGCCCCCTGGCTCTGGGGGTCAGGCGTGCAGAGCCAGTAGGCAGAAATGCCGCGGGGGCGAAGTGTCGTCCTGCGGGCGGAGTGGGGACCCAGTGCCCGCCTGGAGCAGCGCCCGCCCCACACTCACGTGGCTCTGGACAGGTCGAACTTCTGACAGCTCTGGATGTGGTGCATCAGGTCCCCGCCGTTGAGGTACTCCATCACGAAGAAGAGGTTTTCCTAGGGACAGAAACCACAGCCCGACCTTCAGCATCTTCAGGAAAACAAAGAACACGACCACTCCTTTTTATATGGATTTAGGTGATTTCACAGGAACTAATTCTATATGGAGGTCACTTTTAAAAACATCGCCAGCATCTTTTGGCCGATCCGCAGCATTTCTGAATGCAGGAGGCGTGGGCGCCTGCAGGCCCTTTGCTGGGTGCTGCGCCCTGGGCCTCAGCAGGCGCCCGGTTCGGGTGAGGGCCTGGCTGGACTTGCCTGTGGGCACTCTCTGTGCTTGACACTCAATGTTCCTCCAAACCTAAATCTGGTCTAAAAAAAAGTTTATTCAGAAAACTGGTAGATACGGACCAGCCAGTACAGTCAAAGCAACGCTCATGTACGTGACCAGAAGAAAAGCATTGTTTAGGTTCTTCCTCATAAGGAATTTATGCAAATGTCCATCAAATAAGGACTGAAGAACACGGAGACCAATTAAGTCTTATACATTCTCATAACGTTCATTGGCCTTATAAAGGTAGAAATTTACACAAAGAAGGTAGCATTGCAGGTTCTTTTTAAAATCTTCCTCAAAAATATGATCTCTAGAAACATGTTTTTATTTATTTTGGCTGACAGTTTCCATTTAAAATATTTGTAACTGCTCCTCTAGAAATCGTTTTTCCCATAGAGTCGCCTAGAGACTTGCCGTTTCTTCTCTTTTTCTTTTTTTTTTAGCCTGTTAGCACTTAGGATTTGAGAGCTCCCTCCTTCTGGGTAAATGCAAATGTGTGTAGACCACAGGCAAGTGTCACTTGGTCCTGAGGCCGTTCCCCATTTCCATCCTGGGAAAATCCGGGCTTGCATTCTCTCTTCGGCTTCGGAGGCTTAGATGGGACCTTAAAACTGCTGCTTGTCCCTGACCGAGTCCTTGCTGGGGCCCCGCGGCTGACGCGTGAAGCCTTTTTCTGAGTCTCTGGGTTCCTAGTCCCTTCCAGTGCGTCTCCTTCCGGAGGCCGCGTCCCACTGTGTTGGGGTGATGGCGGTCACCCTGAGCACCCTCAACCGAGCCTCTCGCCCGCCGCCTCCTTTCCCCTCATTTCTCAGGGGCGGTCTTTATCCTGACCCCTTCGTCTTCCAGAATCTTCCTCCTCGAATGCCTCCCCGTTGTGTGGTTTATTCCTGCGAGCCAGGCGTCCTCCTCTGAGCCCCTGAGCCCCGTGGGCACAGCAGGCCTCACCTTCCCAAACTCTCTTTCTGAGGGACTTCTGGGTCGCCAGTGACTGCGCCCACCTGCCCCCGCCCCTCAGGCCCGTCACGTGACCCAGGCCCTCGCCTCCTGAGGAGACGCTGCTTCCCTTCCTCCCGAAGGACACAGTCAAAGTTGGCCTCCCCCACTCTGCTACGCGGTCCCCTCTTTCCTGGAATTCTTTCCTCTCCATGGACTGCACTCGGCGGGTCCTCTCCGTGCCTCCCGAGGACCCTTCCTGTTCCTCCTCTTCCTCTTCCTCCTGAGGAGTGGGCATCTCGTGGGTTTGGTGCTTGAGCCTGGGCAGTGGGCTTCCTCCAGCTCCCATGGTTTCCCAGAGTCCCGCGTTTGTGCCTCCCTTGGGTGTGCCGTGACCCCTCAGGTGCACATGGTGACCCCTCAGGTATACGGCGACCCCTCAGACGCCGTGCGGTCTTGGCTGCATGTGGAGCTGCGCCCCGCCGCGCCCTGCTCCGGGAGAAGCCGTTGCCGGGCGCACGTGCGGCTTCCCGCCTGCTTCTCCAGCCGACCTTCCAGCTGAGAACGGGGCATGGTGGTGACAGGAGGTTTAACGTGGAGGGACCAGGACATGAGAGCGGTTTCAGGCTCAGGGCAGGGGGCCCGGCAGCTGCAGTGGGACCCCGGAAAGAGGGGGAGCGAGTAGTGGAACCGAAGGGCGCGGAGAGGGGGAGCGGCGGGCCGAGGATGGCCGCCCCCTCCCCGCCCCCCACGAGCTCGCCCGGCGGCCTTGCCGCACCTGAGGGTCCCGGCGGCTGCATTGTCAGCCAAGGGGACTCGCGGGGGGCGACCGCTTTTCCCCCGGTTCCCCAGAACACCACCCAGCATTCCGTGGGAAAATGCAAACCAGGAAAAGAACGAAACATGCTTCTCGAGATCAAGGAGAGGGTTATTTACACGGAGACACGGAGCAGGCGCCTCCGGAGGGAGTCACGGCAAAGGCCAGGCTGGGCGGGGACAAAGCCGCCCTTTCCGGGTCTTGTAAGCCGGAGGCCGAGGGGGCAAAGGACAGGAACCGAGGAGGGTGAGTGGGTCCGAACGCCGTCACGCAGCGGCCGCCTGAGCCGGCCTCGCGGAGCGGCGAGTGCATTTGCAGGGCGCTCACGTCTTGCGGGGAGCCGGGGACAATACTTCGGGGCTCTGAGAGCAGCTGACAGACCCCGTGGCCACAGGAGCCCGGAGAGTCACCATCACAGCCACGTGGGGGCGTGCGGACAGGGCGTGGCATCACACTCATCCCAGAAGCCTCGGGTCCCAGAGGACACCTGAGTATTTGCTTGTTCATTGCCGATTAGCTCTAGCGCCTTGGGGGGAAGGGGGGTGGAGGGGGGTGGGGGAGTCCAGCGCACATGTACCATAAATCTGGACATTTACCGATGGCTGTAAATTTGCTGTGAATCGAACATCTGCCGAGTCACGGCTGAGTCGCACAGAAGGGGCGTGGAAGCCCACGGAAGGGGCGTGTGGTTTCTGGACCGGCGTCGAGGCAGGCATGCCGGGGTGCCGAGAGCCGCCGGGCACTCTGCAGAAGAGACCGATCGCTCCATGCCACCAGCCCTCAGCTCCTGTCCCAGTTCACTCATCCGAGTATTTTGGGGATGCGGTTCGCTTTTTTTTATTTTTTCCTTCTAAACTGCGGTAATCACCAGCTCCCCCAGCTGAAGTGGAGCATTTATGGATTAGAGTGTGGGTGAGAGCTTCAGATGCGACAGTTTCTGCACAAAATGCTTGAAATTAAAAACCTTCTGGCAATCTCAGATGGATTTTTGCTTCAAACCATGAAAATACCGGAATGACATACTTTCTAAAAAATCACCACGTCGAGAGGAGTTTTTCTTTGATTTCAAATAGTAATCAAATCTTTGGCGCTTTTTCCGCAAAGGATTCACACTCCTCTGCAGGCGCCAATTTTTTTTTTTTTTTAAACATCTCTTCAGAGGCAAAAAGAGAACAAGGCGACAAAGGAATATTCGGCGACTTATTGAAAGTCACACAGAGCCTCGGGCATCAATCACATCAGAGCCCGGACCCATGGAGAGAGATGATGACGGTGAGGCCGGCCCAGAAGTCAGGCTTTCGCGCCTTCTGTAAGTGGGGAGTGAAACTCAGTTTTCTTTTTGATGAGAGAGGCTCTGACTCAGAGGGTTCAACCGATTCGGCCTGGGGGCGTGGACGTCAGAGGCAGGGGTGTACATGTGAGTTCACATCAGAACCCCGGCCCTGCGAAGCCACAGCGCCTGGCTCTCCTCCGATCCTGGATGACTTTTCGAGTCGGGAAAAAAGCGATTAATTTTTTTTTTTTCTTAAGGATGAAGGAGACCAGGATGCAAATCCTCCCAGGATGGGAGGCATGTCCCTTTCCCTGCCTGCCCGGGCCTTGCTTCCCTCTGGCCTTAGAGAGGAACGGAACCTTGTACACACACACATGTGATCTGTGTTCCAGCTCCCGTCTCGTCAAACAGGTATATATAGACGAATGAGCTGGTCTCCCGATGTCCCCCTCATAGAGCACTGCTTGCCCAGCAAGTCACACACTGCTGGGAAGCCTAGCTGTGACGTGAGTTAAACCAGATTCTACCCCGGCCAAGCAAACACAGACAAAGCCAGCAGTACAGCCCGTCCGTGACCGGCCACATTAACAAAAATTCTAAGGAAAATTTCAGAGGCCTTTAGAGAAGAGACTCGTTTGGGTGGAAAGAGGCGGACGGAACGGTGGAGGAGGAGCAGGTGGAGATGCGGCCCAGGCCTCCGCCGAGGGCGCCGTGTGGGGCAGGCGGCCTGCGGGCGGCGGGGGCGGCGGTCTGCGCGGGGCTCACCTTGGTCTGGAATGTGCAGAACATGTGTGTGAGGAACGGGTGCTCCCAAGCCAGGGACAGAACCCTCTTCTCCACCATCGTGCACTCCACATCGTCGTCCATCAAAACCACGTCTTTCTTCAGGGCTTTTATTGCGAAAAATTGATTCGTCTTCTTGAACTCGGCTAGGAAGACCTGGATGGAAGGCGAGGGGTGGGGGGGGGGCTGCCGTTTCATGGTGGAATTTGAATCCACACGCCTCGAAGGAGAGACTGAGGCCCGAGCGAGATGCGTCGGGAGAGGAGAGAAGGTTCTCCCGCCAGCCCTCCGTCCCCTCCACGGACACAGCGTGGACACTGACCCTGGGGCGGGGGTCGCCCGACACCCTCCTGCTCTTTGTACCTTTCGAAGGGCTGCACAGGACTACCGCGCCGTGGGGTGGGGCATTCTCAGTCCCTGGAAAGTTCCGTGTACAGAGATACGCCCAGGAACCCGAGTGCGGTTCGTACTGAAACGCGCAGAGACGGGCGCGTGTGGACCGGAGCCGCACCAGGCCGCGGAGGGGAGGACCTGGCTGTCCTGGGAACGCCGCCGCGGGCGAGCGGAGCGCCTCGCTCCAGGCGTTTCCCGGTCTTCAAGGCCCAAAAAGGTGCCCGGGGAACCGCTCTCCTTACAAGGCGCTTAAAGGCTGCATGGCACCTGACCGGGTGCCGCAGACGCTAACGCCACCTGAGACGTGCTTCGCACTCTACGTGTGGGATCTCGTTTTATTACCTATTTGTTTCTTGGCTTAGAATGCTCCGTGGGACATACAGGGAGAATAAAATAATAATAATAATAATTATAATAATAAAGCTGGGTTCAAAGAATAACGAAACTTCCCCGAATTCATGGAGCGACGTAGTGGGAAATCTAACTCCGAGGGTGACTTTTTCTGCTCGATTCCACGAATCTCACGCGAAAGGGCACCCGATAGCACACAATGGAGAGTTTCTCCAACTTTCGCCCTTGCGAGCGGTGCGGGAACAGCCTGCCGTTTGGAGGCAGGAAGCTCCCGCTCGGCCTCGCGTCGCAGACACTGCACGGCTGTGGGGAGGCAGGCGGACCCGTCCACCTCCCTGGGCGGGCTTCCGTTCCCTCACGCGTCCAAGAGAACCGCCACCGCGCTCCCCGACTCACAGGACCGCCGTGGAGTCACACGGGACGCCCCGCGGGAACGCGATCCGTGAGCTACAGGATGCTCCCCGCGCGACACTCGGTAGGCACACGCGTCACTTGCTGCGCCAACTGACTGTCAGGGGATGCTGACGTCAGAGATGCCAGGCCAGCAGCGAGGATGCGCGGGGCCGACACTCCGCGCCGGGGCGGCTGGCACGGCGGGGCGGAGGGGGCGTGGGCGGGAATTCACGCGCGCGGCATCAGAAAACATGCCGCTCGCCCTCCCGGGCCTCCGCGAAGACGCGGAGGTCGCCGTCTCGGCGAGGGGCCTCGCTTGCTGTGCAGGGCGTGGAGGGAGGAGGAAGCGAGCTCCGGCCCTGGCGCCTTGCTGCGGCTCCTCGTCCTCCTTTTCCCCGGGGCCCCGACGGCAGGGGCCCAGGGCGCTGGTGGCCGGGACTCGGAGCCGGGGATACCTGAGGCTCCCGCGTGCCCCTCGGGATATGCGCCAAGGCTCGTAGGTTTAACGTCATGTCTTTCCTAACCACGGCCAAGTGTAGACTCCCACCCCCCCCCGCCCCCCGCCCCGGGAATAAAGACAGACAGACATTTCGTTAACAATTCAACGTAGACTTTTGGTAATTGCTCTTTTCAATAAAACATCCCAAACCCAGCCGTAAAGGAAGAAGCTGAAAAGGTAATTTCCATCTCCATGAGGTGCGTTCAATTTTTGGTAACGGGGTTATAACGCACATTAATTGATGCAAAATTAGAATCTTCATAGGCAGTAAAATTGCCTGTTACACGCGGATTAACACCGCAGGGGCCTGCCGCGGCCCGTGTTACCGTGGGAATGATCTGAAGGAATGACCGGAGTGGACGCTGCCACAGGCCATGCCCCGTCCCTTAAATCCGTCGGCCATGACAACGGCCAGCTGCGTTTTAGTTGGTTTATTATTAAGTAAACTGGGAGGGTTTCCAGCCGCAGCGTGGCAAGCGGCCGCCGAGCACAACGCTGGCTCCGGGAAGGCTCCGAGCCCCGGAACCAACCACAGTATCCGGCTAAGGCCCTCACGGGCGGCCCGGCCAGGAACGTGGCGCCTCACACATCCTCCGCATCCAAAGCAACCTCGACTTCTGTGCTCCGTGTCACCCCTCCTTACGGCCACCCGCTTGTAAGCACCCCGCCGTCCCAGACGATCGGCTACGATTTCCCACAATGCCTCCTCCTCCCTCCTCGTCCTCTGTGGCTGGCAGAGACGGCCCGTGACGTGAGTGTGTGGCAGGAAGGATCTGGAGGAGGGACTTCCTCTGAGAAGCTTTTCCCAGGGCTCTCAGGCTATAGCGGTGCTAAGCGGGCAATTGAGTCCCTCCCAGAGACCTGTAGGTTGAAATCCTGACCCCCAGGGCCTCAGAGGATGACCCTATTTAAGAGATAGTCATTACAGAGGTGACGAAGTTAAAATGAGGTCACCGAGGTGGCCCTGACCCAGACATGCACAGAGGGTCGTCCCTGAGGGCATGCAGGGAGCGGCCGCGGGCCCGGCCTGCAGACCCCCGATCTGACTCCTCGCTGTGACTGAGAAATAACTTTCGCTATGGAAGCCGCCAGCCTGCGCCATTTGGTCCCGGTTATCCTAGCGAGCTCAGAGACGGCCGAGGCCATTCGGTAGAGACAAAGAATCCCAGAGGAGTTAAAGACGCTCCGAGTTTGAGACAAAGGCAAAACAATGACAACCAAAAAACGCCAACCGAGCGAAAAGCCACGTGAGCTCGGAGCCCACTGAGGCTGCTCCCCCGGCCGCGTGTCCAAAGACGCCACCCAGCGCACTCGCTCGCGGGATGGGCGCCTTCGAGGCGAAACGGCTGGGAGCCACAGTTCCCAGGAGGCGGAGGCTGCTCGTCCCCGGGGCCCCGGGCTCCCCGGCCCGTCCGCTCCGGCACCCCTGCCTCCCGCAGAGCATCGGGCCACACTGCGGCCCACCCGCCCGCGGCTCCCGGCCCATGGCGCGGTGCCATACCTTGCCGAAACTGCCTTTCCCCAACATTTTGTGCAAGACGAAATCCTCGATCTTCAATTTCATGCGCAGAGACGACCTTTCCGCGTTCAGTTCGGGCTCTGGGCGGCAGCCCGTCTCCCCCGTCTCGCCCAGGGGACACTCCCAGGAGATGCCCTGCGGCTCTGGAAACGGTGACCACGGTCAGAAGGGAACGGGGAGCCGGGGGAGGGGGAAGGGGGTGCGCTCGAGGCCTGGAGGATGCACGCCCCGCCCCCGCCGGAGCCCGGCTTGTGGGGTGGGGCTGGGGAGGGGTCTCCGTCCTGCAGGTGGGGAAGTCAGGCCGAGAAGCCCCGCTGAGCAAGGACTACATTCCACGTTCCACGCGAGCCCTTGCAGCAGGGGTGGACCCCGGCCGGGGAGGGATGCTGACCGGGTCTGAGGAAGGACGGTCCTCAGCACTCGCGTGGCTCAGAGGCTCGGTGGCCTCTGTTTCCATGGGTTACGAGCGGGATGGGAGGGATGGATAGAGCTGATGGTCAAAGACCCAAACTGCATCGTCCATCACAGTCTTCAGGTCAACACATGGCACGGTCCACTTCTTTGCCCGGACGCCCCCGCCCCCGGCCCCCAGATCTCGTCCAAACCTGCCTCTTAAACATCCTAAGTCGGTTTGTGCAGGGGACGTGCAGGAAAAGGTTTTTGGATCCCTCCTTCCTCCCTGGTTATATTTTCTTTTTCTATTGAAATATATTCGGCATGCCACATTGTGTTAATTTACGGGGCACCACACGCTGACTTTGATAGATTTACATATTGTGATATGTCTGCCACTGTCATGTCCCATAATTACTATTTGTGTGTGTGTGTGTGTGTGTGTGTGTGTGTGTGTGTGTGTGTGGCTGGAATCATTTATTCTTCAGCCTCTAGGTTTATCTTTCATGCTCTGCCGAGATTCGAGATAAACATTTTGGGAAGTACGCGGAAACTGTTCGGGCTCCAGGGAGGGTGGGCGTCACCTCTCGTGACCGACCTTCAGACAGGAGGCCGGGGAAACTCGCGTCACGTCACAAAAGCGGGGGGCTCTGGGCCCCGCCAGTCCCCTGTCTGTGCTTTGCCTTCCCAGGGCGGCCTCAGAGGGGAAGGATGAGGGTCTTCTGAGGCATGCTCACCGTGAGTCTTCTGGTGGATTTATTTTTGCAAAACTGTTTAATGCTAACAGGCAGTAACGTTCTAAAATTCTAAGGAAAAACTTATCGTTTTTTTTTTCTTTTGAACCATCCCGTTTTCTCCCCTCCTGTCCCCCCAAAAACCCTCCCACCTGCCCATGGGGCGTGTTTCGGTTTCACGTCTAAGAAGTGGGAGCCTCTCAGCTGGTGCCTGGGTCTACGGTCTTTACATAGGGGGAAAAAAAAACCCTCTCCCACGCGGAGGCCCCGGGTTTGGGCGAGTCGGGGTCCCACGGGCGGCGGGGGTAGCTACCTCGCTTCCCCAGGGCGGGCCCGTGAGGTGGCCTTGCGTCGCTTTTCACGGAGCACGGGAGGCCGATCTCAACCGGCCCTTCTCTGAAGATGTGTTCGGTGTCTCTCAAGCAGCGAGCCTAGGTTACAAACGGGCGTCAGGCCGTCCCTGGGGACGGAAGCCATCGGAGGCCTCCACAGGCGTGGGATGGCCGGAAGTCCCCGCTCCCCCGGCCGTCCTCCCGGGGCCCGGACCCCGGGAGAGTCTGCGTGCCGGGTTCTGCGCCCTGGCAGGCCCTGGGGCTGACCGGTTCCTCCCCTGCTGCCCACACCCCTCTGTCACCAGTGAGAAGGAAAGGTCAGAAATAGCCGCGCCGAGGCCCAGGGAGGGTTTGCTCGTGGGCACGTGAGTTCAGCACGCCAATGAGGGGCAAGGCCGGCGCCCTGGGCTCGGTGTTCGGGGGGCATTCGGGGTGACTCTAGTGAGTATGCGTTTTCCCCGGGCCCCCATACAGCCCTGGTATACAGGCGATGACTCCTCTGTCATGTCAATGAACGAGTGTATTTGCTTCTGCCCCTGCTCCTTCCACAGAGAATCGAAGATCTTATAAAGATCCATACGCTGCAAAGGCGTTCCACAAATACCTCAAAGGGGGGACATGTGAGCCTGAAGGCGACAGGGACAGGCAAGGGCTCAAAACAGACTCCCCGTTGCCCCCTACGGCGGCTACAGAGCAGAGAGCAAAGGGGCGGGAGCCGTAGTCCCTGCCGCGCCGGACGTCGGGGAGCTGGTCGCCGCGAGCGTCCCTACCTGCTGGGTGCTCTCGATCATTGCCAGCGCCTCGGCCATTAGCTTCTGGTTTATGCCGCACAGGTTGGCCACCTTCGTCTGGCATCGGTGATGCACGTTCATGCCACATGCTGAAAGCGAGACCGTGAGGCCGTCAGCCGGAGCCACGGGACCGCCTGCCACGGGCACGGCGCGCGGCCCGCTCCGGGAACAGCGCGGCATGTGGCCCGCTCCGGGAACAGCTGGCCGGGCCATCGTCCCGGCAGAGGGGCACGCCGCGCACGAAGAAGCGATGCCCCCACGCGCCCGCCGCCCCTTCCCGCAGTGGACGCGCAGGCCGCAGGCCCCTCCCCGGGCGGCCGGAGCCAGACGGCCGTGTCCTCGGCGGGGAGTCCGCTGTCGCTCTGTGCTTCGACTCCGCCTCGGCCGGGGGAGAGAGCGGGCGCCGGCTCCCTGCGGCTCACGGCGACGGGGAGCTGACTCGCGCCCCGAGGTTTCGGACCTTCGGGTTCCGCCCGTGCAATGTCACCGTCGCAGCGAGAGCGAAGCCGACGTAAAGACTCCCAGGCTGCGGCTGGGAGGGGCGCAGGTCCTTCCCGCCCTGTGTAGGGGGCTCGCTGGGGACTGCGAGGGTGGAATCGGGCGGGAGCAGCTACAGAGTCGGGCCGTTTCCCTCTCGTCTGCTCGCGGCGAGCCCGCTCGAGTGCGAAGAACCGCACCGCGCTTAGCCTCGCGCAGGCGCTCGGCAGGTACAACGCCTCCTTCAGCTTCACCGTCATTACACCGGACTCGTCCTCGAAGGATCGAGGCGAGGTCTGAGCGGCCTTCGCTTCAGTCCTGACTCGCCCGCGCTTCCTCGGGCATTTCACAGCGAAACACAAGAAAACAGCATCTTCTCTGTGAAGAAGCCGCTCTTCCCCGTCCCAGCACACGGGCACGTGTGTGGCCGTGAAAATCCGCTCGAAGCGGGATCCGGGACCCAGGACGGTGCCCCTGGCGGACGCTTGCCGCCCTCTGACCCCTCGTTGCCGTGGCACCCAGTGCCGGGGGTGGGGGGGCTGCGGACATCCCCGTGGACCCTTCTAGCACGGCCACCAAAGCTCGGCTCTGACACCCGTGGAGAAGGGAGGCCCGTGCTCTGCTCCCCCCAGACGGTGCCACGGCTGCTACTGACCTAGCAGGCGGCAACTCGATCTCTGCGCGCGCGAGAAGTCCCTTTTGATGACTATTTTCATGGGAATTGCAGTGGGGAGAGGGGGCGGGAGGGTCGGGGTGAAGGGGAGCCCCGCTTAGGAAGGCGGCCGGTAGGACAGCAAGGGAAGGGCAGGTGTGGCAAGGGGCGAGGGACGAAGGGCCGTGGGGGGGAGAGGGGGAGGGGGCATGAGGAGGTGGGCCGGGCTTGGGGGGGGGTGTCGGCAGGAATGGAGACGGGAGGAGGGCGGGGAGGAGAGGGGGGAGGGGGGTAGGGGGGAGAGAAGCGGGTGGGGGCGGGGTGGAGGATGGAATGGGAGGGAGGAAGAGCAGACCCGGACAGGCGGCGCGGGCGCGGGCCGTGGAACAATGCCGAGAACCTTCGCGGAGGTTCTAAGCGCAGAGCGTGGCCGCGTGGCTGGCGGGCCTGGGCTTGCCCGGTGGGGCGCCCAGGGGGGCCTGGCTCAGGGGAAGGAAAAGCGAGCCACGTGAGCCCCGAGGGGACAGGCGGCCGGGGGACAGGGCTTTGCCGGTCCCGTCCCGTTCGTACAGTCAGGACAGCTGGAATTACCCCAGCCCGAGGAGACACCCCGCGCTCCTCGGCCCGCCCGAGCTGGCGTGGAGCGGACAGCTCGCCGGCCCTGGGCTCCGGCCGGGCCGTGAAGGGGACTCCGGCCGGGTGTGGGTCGGGCCTTCGGGGATGACGTGAACGCCCGCCCCCCGCCCTCCTCCATTGGGGTCCCTCTGAACGCAGCTGGGACGCGGACGGGGGTGGCAGGGAGCTGTCGCCTTACGCCGGACACTTCTCCCACTTAAAGACAAGGAGGCGTCGTTGGCCAGCGACATAAAACAAGATGGGCTGCCAAGAGGAGCGGCTCTTCTCTGTAGTCAGCCCAAAGGGAAGTTCCCCCCCGCCCCCCGCCCTGAACGTTGTCAGGCCAGGTCCCCACTGCGCCCCGGCTCCAGGCAGAAGCGCTCCTGACCCTCGCTGGGCGCTTTCCTCCCCACCCCCGCCCCGGCTCGACAGCGCCCGTTTCTGAAGGGCATCTGTGGCCTCAGCGGTGTAGCGTAGAGCAGGGAGGCCCTTCGCGCACTCAGGGTGGCCTGCGGGGCCGGCCAGCTGGGCGCAGCACACGTCGGGGTGGACCCCGGCTCGGGCCACAGAGTTCTGTGCGGGGCCCCCCGCCGGTCACGCAGAGGGGCCAGGCTTGCTCCTCACGGGGCTGCACAACGGCGCTCACGGCTGGGGCAGGCACGGGCCGCCACCTGGACCAGGGCAGGGCCGGGGGACGGCAGGCCAGGCCGCGAGCAGGCGGCGGGCGGTGAGGGGACGCCTCCTCGTCCCGCCGAGGCCAGAGGCCACGGACTGCAGCGGGCCAGGGCCTTGACGGTTAGCAGGATGGGTGTTGCACGCACCTGGGTTCAAGGGTTATGTGTGCATGCGTGTGTGCGCGCGTGTGTGCACACATGCGAGTATGTGTGTGTGGTGTGTGTGTATGTGTGTGGTATGCGTGCGTGTATGTGCACGTGTACAGGTGTGCTTGCCTGTATGTGTGCGCATGTGTGCAAACATGCGTGCATATGTGTATGTGTGCATGCATATATGAGTGTGCATGTGTGTGCGCACGAGCGTGTACGTGTGTGGTGTGTGTGTGCATGTACGTTTGTGGTGGGCGGGTGCGTGCGTGGTTCGTGGTGTGTGTATGTGTGTGGTGGGTGTATGTGTGTGCATGTACATGTGTGTGCTTGTGTGCATGTATGTTTGTGTATGTGTGTGCGGTGTATGCATGTACATTTGTGGTGGGCGGGTGCGTGCATGGTGCGTGGTGTGTGTATGTGTGTTATGCGTGTTTGCGCGCGATGTGCCATGTACATAAGTGCATGCATGCACGTATGTGTGGTTTATGTGTGCACGTATGTGTGCATGGTGTGTGTGGGCGTGTGTGTATCACGTGTTGCACGTGTGTATATGTGTGTATGCCTGCACATGTGTGTGTGCACATCTGCGCGTGCGTGTGCGCGTGCGCGTGCGTGGTGCGTGGCAGGGAGGGCCACGGCAGTGGCTCGCTGGCCCGGGCCCCCTCATTCCCCATCAGCAGCTCGTCAGGCTGCGTGGGCCCCGCGTCCCCCCCCCCCCCGGCCACTCCGCGCTGGGTGGCGGGCGGCGGGCTCCACGGCGGCCACACTCGCCCCCCGCTGGACTCACCGTCACACTTCAGTCCTTGCTTGGCCAGGCCCCAGAGCAGAGTCCCGCAGTGCTCACAGAAGGTCGGGCTTTTGTAGTTGTAGACTTTAAATCTGTGCGGCATGTCGATTTTGAACCGCTCCTTGTGGAACTGACAGGAAAGCAGGCCGTGTGACCCAGCGTGTGTCCCCAGGGCCCCGGCCCTCCGTGGCTCAGCAGGCCGGTCGCCGAGCCAGCAGAGCGGCGGAGCCGTGGGAACGGGGCGCGTTCCCAACCCTCACTTCTACTCGTCCAGCTTGGCAGTCCGACCCGAACACCCAGACCGCCGTGGGCTCTTCTGGGCGAGGGCCCAGCACGTGGCAGGCCCAGGTCAGGAGGCCCACGGACAGCCGGAGCCGGAGCCGTCCCCGCAGCCAGGCCGACCTCGCAGGACGAGGGGCCGCGGGTCACCCCTTTCGGCGAGGGCTGGGCGGACGCCACGTCCCGTCCTGTTCTAACCTAAACACGTCCCTGTCCGTTTCCCCTCAGAGCGCGTGCCCGCACCTTCGGAGGACGCTCTGTGCCGCTCCCCGCAGCGGGAGCTTCGCCGTGGGGGTACCAGCGTGAAGCCCGAGTGCGCGGCGGGTCACGCCGGCTGGGCGCGAGCGGCCGAGGCCAGAGGCAGATGACGGGTCCGCCGGGGGCTGCGGACACGTGTATTAATTATACCCACGCGACGTTTACGCTGATCGCACGTTGAAACGCTGCTGTCTGGGCGGCTCGGGGCGAAGTAAAGCGTAACGTGGGGATTAACGTCGCCCACCGCCTGTTACGTTAGAGCACGTGCCCTGGGCCTCCCCCTCTCTGGCCACGGCCGGCCGCGTTGGCGGCCCCTCTCTCCGGCTGTGGCCACCGCCTTTGGCGACGGGGGCATTTCCACCCCCGCGCCTCCCCGCGCCCGCCGTCCAGTCGCCATGCTGCCTCAGTGGTCCCCGCCACAGTCAGTCGTCATGGCGATGTTATACGTGGGTCCTTCCTGCGTCAGCACCTTCCAGGGACCTCCGGCGCCGGCCAAAGAGGGGGCACCTGTCCAGATCTCTGGGGAGGGGCCTCACGGAGACCTCGTTTTCCTCGGCATCTCGGCTGTGCACGCTGAACACAGCTCCGCCTTTCCCCCTGGTACGCGAAGCGCCTCCCGGACCCCGCGTCCTCAGCCCCTCCAAGCGGCTTCTCTTCTCCTGACACCTAAGCTTGGATTCCCTTGGGGTCAGTGCCGACCCTCGACTCCCTTCTCTCTGCACCCTCGCAACGGAAAACCTCTTCGGCAGCTCGGTTTCTGCCGGTTCGGTAGCTGCTCCCTAATTTACAGATTTGGTCCACTGGCTCTTACAAACCCCAAGTGCATGTGACATTGTTTGACACCTGCGATTGGATGTCCGTAGATATGGCCGTAGACCAGGGACTGTGGCTCCACTGGGGCGCGAACCCAGGACCTTCTTCTGCGTGGAAGGCAGACGTGCTGACCGCCGCACTATGGAGCCACGTCCCAGGCAGGGTTATCAGGAGGAGTTGGTGGGCTGTAAACTTAACGTCAGGATGACGTCGTCCTATGTCAGGCAAAGAACAGAATCCAAACGCGTACCATGGTTTCTCGGCTGTTGACGGCTGATCCCGTGCACTTGGCTATGACCTTATCGATGCACTTCTTGTGGATGGCGGCATTGCATTCTGAAAGGGAAGGATCGCGGCTCGAGGTTTTGGGGAGACGAGGGACCACCGGGCGAAAAGGACGGGGGTCGCAGGGCAGGGACCGGGCTACTTACGTCGACACTGGTAGCCTTGCTTGTTGAGGCCCCTGCAATAAAGCACACGCGTGTTTATGGGGTGCGGGGGCCGGCGGCCGCGCCACGCACGCCCGGGGGTGGGGGGGAGGGGCCCAGGCCGCGTCCTGCTGGCACAGGGTGCTTCAGACTCAGCGGCCCCGGTCTCTCATTCCCCAAGGGTTAACACGTTTTTTTAAAAAAAATTTAAAGTGCTTCATGAAAAGTCCGATGGCAGAACAAATGAGGAACTACCCACTCTCCCCCTCGTTTGTGTATTTTCCACAGAAACGCGCCGAGGTACAAACGCCTGATCGGAAATGCACCACGAGCTCCTAGCGGCGACTTTCCGCGTCCCGCACGTAAGCACTCGCGGCCTCGCTGAGCTCGGGAGGGCTCGGCCCAGACCTCTGAGTGATGCTTCACCTCCCGTTCCCCGGGAGCTGAGAACATTTGCGACTAAGGGGCTCTGCAGCAGAGGACGAGCTCCCGAGTGCCAGTACCAGGGAGGAAGTCTGGGCCGCTGGATGGCAGCAGCGTGGTGGAGGCCCGCCCAAGGTCTCTCTGACCTCGGACTCCCCGGGGAGGCTGGGGTTGCGCGTTAATGGGTTCTGCAGCCCAAAGGGCAGGGCACCCCGCAAGGAGGCAAGAGCAGAGACGGGAGCCATTGCTCTGCCGTGTGCGCCCCGGGGCTGGACCGTCCCTGTCCGAGGGCCGTGGGGTGCCGAGCGCATTGGGAGCGTCTCAGCTCCTGGGCTCCGTCCGCTGGGGGAGCGCCGCCTGCCACAGACCTGGCCGCTGTCCACGTGGAGGAGGTTCCAAGGTAGCCCTGTGCCGCAGGAAGGGCGTCCCCCTCCTCTGTCCCTCCCCCAACCCCAGCAGCCTCCCGTTTCATGGGACACGGACGTCCCCGGAACCCGTTGCCCCAGGAGCTGGCTTCCTTGCTGTCGGGGAGCGGCGACGTGGTGGTCTTTCAGAGAATCCCGCCCTCGAAGCCTCCTCGAGCCAGGCGAGGCCACGGAAGGCTCTCACGCCGAGCCTAACCCGACGCGCTCCCGTAAGGGGGGGCGCCCGGCCGGGCGGGTTCGGAGGCTGCCACACGGTGGTGCGTAACCTTAAGGGCACGGCCGCGTTACCGTACCAGACGAACTCGTGGCACACGGAGCAAAAGGTGGGCTGGGGGAAGAAGGTGGCCGTGAACTCGTGGCACTTGACGTGGTGCACTTTGGCCTGCTTGATGGCTCCCCGGCGGTGGTGCAGGGCGAAGAGGCCCTCCGTCTCGAACTCCCTCACGTCCTTCGCATCTGCGGAAGAGCAGAGGGGGCGAGGTTAAACCCCGAGCTGCGGCCGGCACGGCCGGGGCGGGAGGTGGGGAGGTCGGGAGGGGGTCGGGCAGGTGTCGAGACCAGGGAAATCCCCGTGCCTGTTGGGGTTGCTGCAGCACTAAGCCTTCTATTATTATTATTATTATTATTATTTTATTTTTTAACAGTCCTTCGCCCTCCTGTGATGGGGCTGCGTTATCCTCGGTCAGTTTTCAGAACCAGAGGCCAGAACTGTCAAGGTCTCCAGCGCCCTCTCCTAGTCACCGTCGACGATGAGGCAGCCAGAAAAGGCGGGAAGTGGCAACTACTTTTCCGCCTGTAGTTCTAGAAAACAATGCGGTTATGGACGGCAACGTGGAAACGGCGATGTTTTAGGTCCCAGGATGCTTTGCGTCCAGTGACCGAGAGTGTGGCAGGTTGGAGGCCGCTGGCCAGACGAGTGAGGGAGGGGAAGGCACCTGGGAGTAGCCTCTGTGCTGGTTCCCGACGGCCACAGTAGGGAGAGGCGCCGGCCACGGGCCCCACAGGTCGGCGTGGGAAGGGCCGGGAATGGACGGGTCGCTGCACCCGGGGACGCCGGTGAACGCCCAGACGGCCTCTCCCCCAAAGCCGGCAGGATTCCGGGGCCACCAGTGCTGCCCGGGGAGGCCGCACGGGAGCGAGGCGGGCTGGGTTCAACGGCGCGATGCGGGGGACAGCGAGAGGGGGTGCCTCCGGGAACCGGGAGGAGGAGGAGGAGGTCAGCGTCGTCGGTAAAACAAGGATGACGCGGGTGATGGGTGCGACTCCCGGCATCGCAGTGATGAGCAAACGGCCGGGGGATTCTCGGACTACTAATTCGAAAAAATAATGGAGGTTTCGTGAGCGAGAACGAGGGGTCATAGTTCACGACTATACACAGTTAGTGTTTAAACTGAGTTATTTCTGTTCTGGCTCAGCAGGGACAGAGATCTCACAACACGCCGGGGGCAAACGTCCCTGCCGCAGCCCCTGATTCTTCCCGTCCCTCACGGTGGCAGGCCAGAACACCCCGAGCCGACGGGCGGGGGCGGTGTAGACGGACGCCTGTCCCCCAGGGACCCAGCCAAGTCTCAGGCTGCGTCTCAGGACCAGCCAACGAGCGCCCCCAACAGCCACGTTCGGAGGCCCCGGGCGGAGCACGACACCGCCGAATGCTTGAAGCCCGGGTAACATGGGGCTTGGCGTTTGGAACTGAGCTGGAGGGAAGCGAGGGCCGGGGAGTTAGGGGTTAACTTCCGGGTCACCGAGGCCAGCGCCTTCTCCCGCAAGCCCTGGGCCGCATGTGGGATTTGTTTACAGCCTGTGACTGGCGCAGCAGGGTGCCTGTCATAAGACCTGACTCATTTCTATTTTGATGCAGATGAACTGATATGAAATAAACAAAGTACTAAATGACTTTTAAATTCAGGGAATGGAAGGGAATTATTCTGGGAACCCTTACTAAAAATTATATACATATAATTATATTCTGCACATGAGACGATAATAGTTTTTTTTTTTTGTCAGTGCCAGAAATGGATTTATTCCCTTGCTACTTCCTGTGATATCCTTTATCCTCTAATCATTACAAGACAGTAAATTTATAAAAACTCAGAATTCCTCGAATTCATCTGGTCTTTACTGTATTTACTTCTAAAGTAATTTGCTCCTCTATTTATTGGCTCGAAGAAGCTCATTTTTTTTTTTTGGTGTATCTGATTATTTCTTTTACAGTAACGGCTCCTAATCGCTTTATTTAGTTTAACCTATCCAACCACACACATCTCCTGGGCAGCTGTGAGCACACTTCTACGCCGATTGTTGTCCCTGAGCTTTGAGTGTCTAACGGCCAAGCCGGGGAGACGTGGCGCCCACAGCAAGAGCCGTGGCTGACGGTGCGAAATGTGCTTGGAGGTGTGCACGCCCACATGGTTCAGGAGGGTGAGAAAGAATGACAGGAGAGGCCACGAAGAGGCAGCCGAAAACTTGAGAGAAAAGGAAAACTCGAGTAAAGGCACATCAGGCGAGCCAAGGGAAATGAAAGGGGGTTTCAGAGACGTCAAGGGAACCGAAGGCTAAGAAACAGGAATGCGTTTCCAGGATTCATGCTCTTGGAGAAAGCCACGTAGCAGGTTGTTCGAAATATCAGCCAGACTCTTAGGGCTTAAGAACGGACGGGGTAGTAGAGAAACTGGGACTTAGAAGTATAAACAACTTTTTCAAGGACTGTGTTGGGAGGAGAGGAAAGGAAAAACTGTTGGACGTAAAAAAGGATGAAAAAAAAATCATCTTCAAGGTTGGAGGGAGGGCGGGATTCAGTCCGTGCTGGCGATGGCTTCGGAACAGAGAAGGTGAGGCTGCGGGTGGCGGAGGGTTGCTGGGGCGGCAGGCGGGAGACCCAGCCCGGAGGGGCTCCCTGGGGGGCAGACGAGCAGGGCGAGGATGCGGGAGGGGCGGCCCCGCTCCACGTGCAGAGAGGACGGAGTCTCCCCCAAGAGCGACAGGAGTAAGACACCCACGGAGACCGAGGGGTGCAGGAGGGTTTGCAACAGCCATGGTATGGGATTCAAGAGAAAAGGAAAGGAATGTGTAAATCCCAGAGTGGGTCCCATGGGACAGTTCCACGAACACTGACTAAGCGCTCAGCCCGGAGCCGGGCGCAGAGACGGGGCAGGTGGGTCCCACCGCCGCATTCCCGCAGCGCGGTGAGAGTCCGCGGGGGAGCAGTAAAGGTCCGGAGAGCCGCATTCGCAGGACGCGCGGGGACCCGGGGCGGGGACAGTCAGCAGCCGGGGCAGCCAGCGGAGGCGAGGGGACGAGGGAAGCCGGACAGGGACGCGTCCAGCGGGGACGGCTTCCGGGCTGGCTTCCGAGGGGGGAGGCGCAGCTCCCGCTCGCCTGGGGGAAGCAGGGGGTCCTCGCAGGACGACAGGGACGAGCGCGGCGCAGAGACGGGCGCCCCAGGGTGCGGGGCACGAGGCAGTGGCCGCCCGGGGTCGCGCCTCGCGGACCCGTGGCTGTCGGGGCGCGTGACGCCTTCCCGTCGACGGGGCCGCGGGCAGCGGGGGGGGCCGCGGGCAGCAGCACGGCGATTCCGAAAGGGAATCGACACGGTTCCTCCCGACAGCCGCGGAGAATGTTCGGGATTCGGCTCGGGATGACGGCGCCGCGTGCTGAGCAGCGGATAAAACTGAACATTGCTAAGCAGACGACGCAGGCAGAAATCGGGGGGTTAAGGTGGGAGGAGGCCGAAGGGAGGGGAGGTTTGCGGGCGCACCCACCGCCGTGCGCGCCGAAGGGAAGGAGCCGGTGACGACGGGGCGGGGGCTCGCGTGGGGAGCCGGGGAGTCCGACCCCCACCCGACCAGGGCCCCGAGGCGGAGGGGGATTCTGAGCGACGCCCTGCGGGAGAGGGTCGGTCAGCGACCTAGACAGAGGAGCGTGCGGGAAGGAGGCAGGGTGAGCGGGCGGCGGGGCGCCGGGCGGCGGCGGCGGTGAACCCCGACCCCCGACGAGGATCCCAGCTCGGAAGCTGAGGGGCGGAGATCTTCAAGGAGGGAACGGAGTGAGCTGTGCGTGGGGAGCAGCGAGCCGCGAGGGGCCAGCAGAGGAGCAAGGACTGGGGGCTTCTCTGAAAGAGGGGTGCAGGAGACGTGCTCGCGTCTCGATCGGGGTGCACGAGCACCCCCTTTTCCCCCCGCCCCCCCCCCCACGCCCTCTCTCCCCGCATCGCCCGTTTCTGCCGTGCCCGGGATCGTTTTCCTAGTCTGGCCATTTTAAGAGACAGCGACGCTTTTCCTTCATTCGACCTCGTGTTTAAAGAACCCTGAAAGCGCCCCGAGGCCGTGCTGGCGGCGGGCGCGCCCTGCGGTCCGCGCTGCCGGGGACTCTTACTCCCTGTCCGTGGGGGCCCTTCCTGGGGTTTCACCGCCGTGCCCCAGCCCCGGGCCGGCTCGCCGCCTCCCCACCGCAGCACGTGGCGTTTTCCGGGCTCCCCCAAATCCGGGCTGTGTCCGTCCTCAAACCTGCTCCACACGCCCGCGCAAGCGACGTCTCCCGAACGCCGCTTCCGCCCCGTCCAGTCCTGCTCACTGGGGCGGCCGCTCCTCGCTGGCGACCCCTCAGCCGCCAACGTCCGGCTCCGACCGCGGGGGCCGCCTGCCGTCTCCCCGGCCTCCGTCCGCCCGTATTCCCGCGCGGGCCCACAGTTTTGTCTCCCTAGAGGCCCACGGCTCTGTCCTCCCTCTCCTTTGCAGATCCCAGCTAGGCCTGCCCTTTAAGGCCGGCAGCGTGCAATTTTCTGGAATGAAGGTGACTAACCCATAGTTCTCTCCTGGTTAATCGGCGTTGACGCGGTTTGGGATTTAATTCTGCTTCATCTGCACCACCTCTCCAGTTTGGGTTAGAGGCCGCTGAGTGCGAGGACTCGCGTTTGGCCTCTCGGAACCAGAAAACCACTTCTTACATGGAAGAACAAACGTTCTTAAAATCGAATGACGTCCTACACTTCTTGTCATCCACAGGGAATTTTCTAGTCCGGTTATTCCACAATATCGCTTTTTTAAAAATTAAGGTTTTCTGATATGTAAAAATGTAAAGGTGGATCTCGATTTGGGTGCAGACAAAAAAAAACATTTTAAATACTACAAGGTTTAATTCTTAAAAAAAAAAAAAAGTCAGATAGCAGCTTCCTGGACTTGCGTAATTACTGGTTATGAAATACCGTTGGTTTTGGTTCACCTGAATTCGCTCTCACTGCAAGACAAGATTTAAGCCCTGTAGGAACAGGACGGGTGGCCACGGGATTACTTTACGAAGCAGCTGATCTCTCCCTCCACTGACCGGTTCATCCCGGGCCATGTTGTGAATGGGCGGGAGGAGACCCTGTCACTCAGGAGGGTCTGCCCTCGCCCTACAGACGCAGGGGCCCAGCGGCCCTGCGAGCTCTCTGCCCACGCGGAAGTGGTGGACGGACGTGGACCGTCTACGTAGAGGCTCCGGAGATAAAACAAGAAAAGTCATATGGTATTGTTCCCTCTTTAAGAGGTTTTTCTTCTTTAAAAAAAAAAAAAGGTTTATGGTGGAAAATCTCAAATGCGTACAAAATTGAGCAAATCCTGCGATGGGTTTCCGGTCGCTGTCATGTGCGGGCAGTGGTCGCTGACCCCGCACGGCACCCGCCCCCGCCCCCGCCCCAGGCCTACAGGTCATTCTGAACAAATCTCTGGTATTATATTATTTTCTCTATAAACAATTTAGCATGTGGCTTAAAGATAAGGACCCTTGTAAACACATGACCACCATCTCATCATCACACCTGAAAATTAACAACAGCGTCAAAATATCATCAAACATCTGGCGAGTGTTCACTTTTTCCTGATTATCTCATAATATGCCCCCCAACCCCCAACGTATTTGTTTGAATCTGGACCCAAAGGAATCGTACATGGGAAGCAGAAACCCAGAAAGCACCATACACCTTTGAAAGTTGTTTCTTGGTAGCAAAACGAATGTAGTAAATACTAAAGTCAGTTTGTCAGCAGTACGTGCACATGCCCGTTCCGAGGTTCAGGATTTTACGAGCGGTAGCAGTAGGTTTGTTTGAACCGCACCTGACCACAGAATAGAAATGCAGCAGCAGAAACTGCCAGGCCATGACAGGCAGACGCCCGTAAATGTAACTTCTGTGACCAGCGTCTGTGTGTGACGCGGAACTGAAACTCTTTAGCAAAGCGTTTTCCTTCCTCCTTTACTAAAAAGATTCAAAGTGACTAACTTGAAGCCGCTAGTGTGCTGCCACCAGCACAACGAGAAGCATTTATCGGGTTCTTATTTATTCTGTACCCTACTGGTGTCAGAAGGGAGTCGTGTGATGGCTTGGTACATCCCACCTCAGGGCCCCTAGAAGTGGCACTGAATTCTCAAACTAAAACAAAGACCGACCGAAAGAGCCCTGGGCGTGCGAGTCTGCACGTTTTATAAACCAACGCTATAAACGCGTTTGCGTTCCTGTGTTTCTCTGGACCAGCCGTGTCTTTCCCACGGAGGCGTGAGCGCGGCTGGGGATTTTAGGAGCTGCCCTGGGCTCCACTTTCCGCCTGATTCCTTCCCGTGCTGTTGCAAAAGGACCGTAAGTCGCACATGACGAGAGGGGTTATGCCCTCCTCACCGCCCCCAAATGGGAAGAAGAAAAGTCACTTGCCACTCATTTCCAGAAAGTATCTTGCGTTCATTAGCATTCGGCCTTGGGGTTTCAGCTCTAGCTGGTTGAGAGAAGGAAAGAAACACCAGTCAGAATGTGGAGCAGACGCTGGGGTTAGTGACTGACAATGACTGTGAGCCCGGCGATGACAGAGTCGCCGCGAGCGCGGAATGCAAGGGCCGCCCGCCCCCTCGCGTCCCCCCCACCCCCCGCCCGCAGCTCATCCTTTTTTGCTTGGAGATCAGGACCTCCGTGACGAGGCCACCAGATCCCAGAAGAGACTCGCTTTGGTTTTCCGGGCCCACAACGATGCTGACGGGAGACCCCCGTAAAGGACAGATTCAGACCTCATCGCGGGGACAAAGGATCACGGACATGGGGCGAGCTCTCCGGGGAGCACGCCGGGCTTTGGGAGGGAGGGTAGGTCCTTACTGAGGGTGACCCCGCGCGGCCTCCGGGCTAGTCCGGGTGCGAATGGGAGTGGCCTCTTTCCCCTGGGTATTCTGCTAAGGCAAACATTAACCCAACTGGCCTCAGGAGAGATTAAACCAGGTATTTCAGTACCATTATGTAGAAGGGACCAGAACAAAGGAGCATTTTAAGGGACGATGCAGGATATCTTGTGATGTGGCAGGAGGGGAGAAATGGCAAATTCGAGGTGACCCGGCCACTATTGCGCCGGTTCGCTAAAACCCTGAGTCGTTCACACGTCCACATAGACACGAGGGGGACCTGAACGTCGCCGTTGATAACCACCTCAAGGGACCCACTAGCTAGAATCACTGAGAAATAATAGCACGAGGTGTCCCGCCGACCCCAGGACTGAGTCTGGATGTGGCTAAGTAAGTTATTGGCCATGTGACCTTGTGCCAGTCCCTGAACCCTCACAGATCGCTGACATCGTAGTCACGCCTCTGTCGCGGCATCGTGACCACTGGAGTTGTATGGTAAAGCAAGCTCGCGCCGCTTGGCCCGCGATAAATTCTCTTGCAAGCGTAGACAGGTAAATGAAAAGAGACGGGCTTCCGACATCGGGTATGTCTGCCGTTTTTGTCTGGTCTGTGGAATAGGCTCTTAAGATGGAGGCGAAGACAGAGCGAGCAGAGCAGGAGATGGAAGTCTCGCTCCCCGGCGAGGTGGGCAAAACCGGCCCCAGGTGACCACGGAGTCGTCAGGATTCAGGACTCGGTGGTGAGGGAGGGAGTTAAACCGGCTGCGGCCGGGAGAACAGTGTCCCTAGACAGTGCCTCACGTTTTCGAGAGCGAGATGGCGAAAGCCTCGGGGGGGCAGGTGGCGAGGCTCCACGCGGTGGCTACACACCGGGCGAGGGTGTCTGTGGAGGCGAAAGGCGACTTGGAGAAACCGATTTTCTTTAAATGGAGAAATCAGTTTTATGAAAGCAGATTTCGGCAGAATCAAGGGAAAATCTAAATCCAAAAAAAAAGCTGGTCGGCTCTTAAACACTATGAATAAAAGTAAACTAAGCAACGACCTTGGGGAAAAAAAAAAGGGAAATGTAAAAAGGTTGATAGTTAAATGAGGACATGAAGGCCACCAAGCGCTGTGTCTGACTAGTCATAGACTGCAAAAAAGTGTGAAAAGTTTGATAACGATAGAGTCAGAAAAAGCCTAGATCAGAAATTGAATGCAACTTTGAGATACAGATAGATAGAAAAGCGACCCGGTCTTCGGCGAAGCTTGACACAGGAGTCAAAACATGAGTTATCCTTTCATTAACTGAGAAGGAAATCAAGCAGCACACTGCTTTTAAAAATCAGGGATTTGGTGACTCCTTTTTTTTTGTTCAATGTGGCAGAAAGAAGCTAACTGGGATCGGGGAGAAGGGGGAAGACGTTCTCTAGCTCGGCCTGGCGCACGCCCCCGGCGCCGGGCCCCACTGCAGCCAGCGCCTCTCCCTCGCCTGGCCAGTGTGAACCCTTCATCGCTAAGCGATCCTGCTAACTCACCTGTTCCTGCGAGTCCCGTTCCCATAATGCTTTCCCTAGCTGAGCACAGAAGTGCTTGTCGATCCTGCCGAACTAAGCAATGGAAGCTAAGCTTCAAAGATCACCTTCAAAGATCACTTCAGCGACACGAGCCAAGATCTATCTATGCAGATACACACTCGCCTCAAAAGCACTGGCGTTTTTTTTTTTTTTTTTTTGAGGCCAGAAAGACGAAACTGACACAAAAATCTAGTTTTCTGGCTTAGGTCATTCCCATTGTGAAACCTGTAACTCAAAAATCTTTTGGGTGGAGTTATTAAAAATCTGAGTTATAGGACATAAGCAGAAAGCTTAGATTCTCTCCTTTTGCATAGACGATATAAACACTTGAAAATATTTCCTGGGGTTCAGATCATTTCGAAGCAGTTTTTACTGATATGTGTGTGTGTGTGTATACACACATGTATGTATGTATGTATGTGTGTATATATATGTGTATATATGTATATAGACATAATTTATTTTTTTTCCATTTTGTGGGCCCCAGGAATTTTCATTAGAATTTTTTATGCTTTTATATGTCACTCTTCCCTTGAACATTTCTAAACAGTTGCTATCCAAACAGTTAAAACCTAGGTTTTCAAAAACTTGTAGTAATGGTGATGTGGATTCTGTATGGTGCACTTTTTAGTACAAAGTAAGCTAGGCGACTGTGTTATGGCTAAAAAAAATTAATAGGGATCGGCAAAGCGAGGACAGAGACCACCACGCACTCTCCTCTCGCTTACCTAGCTACCATCCGGTCTGTCTTATCAGATACCGAGAAATCTATGTAATATCTTGATAGACAACAGTTAGGTTCCCAAGTTAGGGGCAATCTGTGCGATTTCTGAGCTTACTGTTATAAATAAACTACAGCTCTTCACAGCCTGCAACACCTTCTTTATCTTACGGAAGAATCAAAGCGATTCGAGTATGTAGGTTTGTCCTGCAGTCCTCGATGGATAATCACTGTCACGATCGAGTCGCCAGTGAGTGAGCGGGAGGGGGGGGTCTGTTTATGCGAGGCTCGCGCATCACAGCTTTAGGATGACGTGGACAATTTGAGCTCGTCTTTAGCAAACACGGGACCGGTCGCGTAAGGGTAGACGCCTCTCGAACGGAGCTCGCGGCGCGGATAGTTACCCATATTTCTGTCTTCCCGTTGTTCTTCCGGCACCGCTCGGCCAGGGAGCACAGCTCGACCGTGGTCTCGGAGATCAGGTCCACGTTCTTGCCCTTCACGATGATCTGCATCACCCGCCCCTTGTTGATGTGGGCGTCGAACGTGCTGTCCCAGGGCGGGTACATGGTCGGCTTCTTCTGGATGTACATCTGTCCACTCTCTGGGGACACAGAGATACGTCCTCGTTACTCCGTTAGCCGGCTCTGGGAAGGACGTCCGGTTCCGCGTGGCCGTGGCGCCCAGGCCGTCTGCTCTGTGGGACAGGTAATGAGTTCTGTCGGGAAGACAGAAGCAGCCCACGAAGCAATTTGGGACGGCTCAAGGGTCTGCAGGCAAGGGGCTGGACCAACAGGGGAAAGTCAGTCTCGACGCCTCAGGCAACGGAAACCCGGCAAGGCCGCCCTTTCCTGTCCCGCACCTGCTTCCCCTTGGGCGTGGCCACCTGGGCGATGCCCAGAGGCGACGGATGGCTTGCTGCACTCGGCAGGGGAGCGTGCCCCAGGCCCACACTTCACGCCTCTGACCCTCGTCTGCCTTTTGGGATGCCCCTTCAGGACGCCTGGGCCCGGGGCCGACCCACTTCACTAACGTCTGATACAACAAATAGTACAGAACTGCCACGTGGCCATCCGAAAGACACAGCGGTGAAAGCCAGGGGTTTCAACGCGTACCCCTTTAAAAACCTATTCAAATGTTTTCCATTTGACGTAAATACACGAAGGAGTGAAACCTGTACAACGTAATGAGCCCTTCTTCCCTTCTCCGATTCTCAGCGGAGGGAACGTTTGACATGCACCATGCGCCCTCGGCAAACGCTGGCGAGTGCTCAGAGAGGCGGTGGCCCCCCGCGGGGCGTCTGCCCTGCCGGTGGGGGAGGAGCAGGCGGGGGGCTTGGAGACGGGGCGACAAGCCGCGCGGGCCGGAGGAGGGCGTTCGAGGGCAGCCTCCCCAGAGCCGCCGGGGGCCTGGGACCGCGTTCTCCAGCGGGACGCAGCAGCGCTGTCTGTGGCTCCGCGCCCCGCCGCACTTCCGTAGCGTCTGCTCTCCGATCGTTCCAGAAGCGGACGGCGCGGCTGTGCATGAGCGTTCGCGTCCGGCGAGGAGGACCACAGCACGCGGTGGTGTCCACGCCCGCCGGGGCACGGACGTCCGTCCCCATGGCCGGCCACGCTTCACGCATTGGGTCGCGGGTTCGTAGTCACCTATGAAAAGGACCGGGACGCTGGGCCCGGTCGACGGCGGGTGTCCCCACGTTCTAAGGCTCCCGGACCCACAGCACCGTGTCCCGTCGGTCCCTGAGTCGACTCACCGTGGAAAGTGCAGCCTCGCACCCCAAGGCGCAGCGTGTTGAGCGATCATGTGCCGAGAGGTGGGGGTTGTTTTTTTCTTTTTCAGAACAAAATCAAAACGAGATCAAAACCCGAAATCTCCAAACTCCCCAGGCTAACCTTTTGGAAAAACGGTCTTTTCCGATGTGCTCTCGATCCACGTGGATGATCAGGCCAAGTTCAAAGGCAAGGCCAAAAGAAGAAAAAAAATGAATGAAAGGCTCCCGGGAGGCAAATGTCAGGGAAAGCCGAGGCCGTGAAGGGAACGAGAGCCAGGGGACCGTTAAGTCCAAGGCGGCTTTGAAAACGTCCGACATTTTACACTTCAAAGGTTTCCGTGACATTTGGAAGGTTTCAGATGGGGGTGGCGAGAGCAGCTCTCACGTCTACGTACACAGGAGAGAGACCAGGGCGGGCGGGCCGGCGGTCGGGGCGGTTCTGAGCGCGCCTCAGCCGTGACCGGTCGCTGGTGGGCTGAGGTCGACCGTGCGGCCAAGACTTTCTTGGGCGGGGGCCCCCAGCACGGGAGGCCGGAGGCCGCCCCGGTCCCCCTCGCGTTTGCGAGTGTCGGCCCTGAGAGGCCCCTCAGCACCACCCGGGACCCCAGGGCACACGCCGCGGCCGCTTCCTGCTCCTTGCCTGTCTTCCTCCGCCAGGACAGACGCTCTGGAGCAGCGGTCCCCAGCCTCTGTGGCCCCAGGGACCGGCGTCCTGTGAGCGCCTCCGGCCCGAGGATCCGAGGTGGGGAGCGGCTGCAGATACCCGCGGGGATTCACTCTCCCTCCGCTCACCTCCTGCTGTGCGGCCTCGGTCCTAACAGGCCCCGGAGAATACCCGGCCTGGCCCGGGGCTTGGGGACCCTGCTCTAGAGGGGGGGCGCTTGTCTCAGCGTGCAGCAGGTGCACCAGACGCGCCCTGTGCAAGCGCCGGGTGACCCCGCCTGTCGTTGCCGCCGGCCTGGCGGGGTCGCCGCGCTCTCTACCGGCTTGGCTAGGACGAGGAAGGTAGGGAGGGGACCAGGGACGGCGGGGCGGGGGGAGCTGGGAAGAACCTGGGCCGTGAACTCCCTTCTGCCTTTCCACGGGGGCAGGGGAAGGAGCGTGGGAGCCGGGTGAAGGCAGAATAAGATTACTTCAACGGAATGATCTAAACCCACACGAGGCGTCTCGGAAGACCGTCACGGCTCCCCCCAACCTCCGTGATTCTGCAAAACGTGATAATTCCTGCACATCCAGGGGCTTCGTGGACGCGGAAGCAGGTTTTCTGAGATCCGGAGGCTAATGGCTAACGAATTATCCGTCGCCTACTCCGCGGAGCCGGCCTCGGCGCCGGCGCGAAGGCCGTGCGGGCCGCATCCGTCACGACCAGTGCGGCCCGCGCTCCGCTTGGCTCCGTGGGGTCCTTGTCCCCGTGAGCGCCTCGCGGGCCGTGTGCAGACCCGGCTCTGCGTCTTCCTTCCCGCTCCGTTCCCTCCATGCGTGCGTGCGGGAACGCGGCGCTTCGAGGTGGCATGCGAGGTGGGTGACCTGGTCTGCTTCGCGGCGACCACCGCAGGGGGAGGGGAGGGGCACGAGCGTCCCCAACGTCGGCTTCCTGCACCGCACACTCGGGGCGGAGCCGGCGGCCCCCGGTGTGTGGCGGGACCCCCGCCCCCGCCCCCGCCCCCCCCCCGAAAGGCCCACTCGAGCTCACCCGACTCGACGTACTCTTTGACGAGCACGGCGCAGTAGGGGTTGACGGCCTCGCCCTGGCAGGGCTGGCAGGACCCGCAGTCGAAGTTGGACAGGCCGATCCGGAGAAACGGGGACATGGTCGCGCCCTGCAGGGTGACGAAAGGCAAGTGCTATCAGGGGCGGTAAAGCGTGTCATTTGTGGCACCCCACCCCCGCTGAGCCGGCGCTTGTCCCTGACGGCCAGGGCTCCAGGCCCCCCCCCCCCCCCCCCCGCGCCCCTGGACGAGACGCTCCCCTGGCCCCTACCGCGGAAGACGCCGCGGGGCCGGCCCAGACCGCAGACCGCCTTGCCGAGGACGGACTCTCAGAAGCCTGCGGTGCTGGGCCCCGTCGGTGAGGCCTGCAGCCCACGCCTGATTTAACGGGGTCGTTTAATAGTCACAGACAGGGGCCGACACTTTCTGACAGCTTATTTCTTCTATTATTCAAGTAGGTGCCCAGGAAAGCAACCCGCAGTCATAAGAAAATGAGTTTATGAAGACCAAATCTATTTTAAGTCACATCCGTTAAATATGACACCACAGAATTCTTACATGGGCTATTTATGCGCGTGATGGACTTGGCTCTGGGCATTTAGCAGCTGATCCCTTTTGGCTTCAGACATTTCAGAAAGGTTGCATCCTTCACAGACGTGTGTGTGTGTGTGTGTGTGTACACGCACACATATATGTATACGTACATATATATACCTAAAACAAGCCCTTGAACATCATGAACTATTTGAAAAACTCTAAATTACTGGCCACCAGATAATAGTGCTTCAGTGTGTACGGGTAAACAAAGTCCTTCATAAAAGCCAGTTAACTAATAATTACGCTAATTTCTTGGAGTTAGAGGTGAAAGTCATCACGGCGTCTGCTACCGATGGTCAGGGTTCCAGTCCAATGGTCAGCTGCCGGCCCTTCCTTTCCTCCTTTACTGTGGCCTCCACCTACCTCCACAAACACCCTTTTTTTTCTCTCTCTCTCTTTAAAGTGCTTTTTCCTGAGGCCGTGTGACTCTGAAACTGCAGCCAGGTGCTCAGTGCAGAAGTTACTTCCTTGCCCCTCCCTCTTCTTGCATCGCCAGGCTTCCCAAAGCCGGCCAAAGGTGACAGAAACAAGGCGTTATCTTTCTTACCTGCCTTTTGCAAAGGAAGGAAGAGACTCAGGATAACAGGGAAGGATCTGGCTGGCGAATCAGCGGCGGGGCGGGAAATCTCGGTTGTAATCGTGAATCTGGCAGGGTGGGAACTCCGCCGGTCCCGCGGGTGCAAAGGGTCTCGGGGTGTGTTCTGGACCTACGGAGAGACAGAGTAGGGGCCCTTGACAATGGCTGTCACTTCCTGGGATTCAGGAAGTCCCGGCCACCACCACCACTACCCCCCCCACCCCCCCACCCCCGTTTAGCAGGTCTGCCTAAGGGAGATGGGTATGGAATCCTCATAATTTGTTGGGTGTTCTTCGTCTCTAAAACACATTCTGTAGAAGTCGCCCCATCCAGTTAGCAGCTGGGTGACATCCAGATTTATCTTTAGGAGACCCTTTATCTACTCTGAGCTTAGAGTTCTCTGGAGAAACTGTTTTGAGGCCTCCCATCCCCTTTCCAGGCCCACACAGGTCTTTGGGACCAAACATATTTCTCCAGTGACCGGGGGAAATCATCCAGAACTGTCCTCGTTGGCCACGTGCGGTCCTTTGGAAGATTTCCTCCATACGAGTCAAGGAGGTGATTCTTGTTCGAGCCTGGAGGGACCTTTGACTCTCCTGAGTTACAAGCACTGGCTTTCAGGGAGGGACATGCCCCACCGTTTCCAGGCTGGCTGCAGGCGGGGGTGACAGCAGCACAGCACACACCCGTGAGAAGCCACCCGGGGCTACGGGCACCTCTGGGGTACGCGGGGTTTCTGTGCAGCGGGAGGAGGGGTGCGGCGAACGCCTCTGCCCCCTGCAGGGACTCGCGGCCGGGTCCCCTTGCCACGTCACCGGACGAGCTTGCCCCGCCCCCTCCCCCACGAGCACCTCCCCGACAGCCAGCCCACTGCCTCCGTTTCTAAAGGTCTGGCCACAGCGACACAATCCGACGGCGTGACCTTTAGCAGACGGGACTGGCATTTGTGCGCTTAACCTCACACGTGGTGAAACAGAGCCTCAAGTTCAGGCATGTGTTTTTAAGGCCAGAGGCAGCACGTTATTTCTGAGCTACTCAGAATCATTCCCCGTCCCGGGACAGGAATGTGATCCTTACGAAAAAACGAAGAAACCACACAGAATTGGGACGCCTCCTCACAGTGCCACCAATAAAAGCAAGTCACCGTGGCTTTCGATGTCTTTTCTCTGGCCTTTTGGTGTGTTTCGCTTTACGTGCTGAGCTCCCGCATGCGTGTGGGACTCTGCGGAGCCCGTAACTCTGCCCTACAAGCAGTGTGCACGCTGCCACACCGTCTCTGCCCGCGACCTTTGAACCCTGGCCTGGCCTTCTTTTGAGGGAGGCAGCCTTGTACTGAGGGCTTCCGGTTTCACACGCGGACCCTTCCCAACTTTTCCACGCTAGAAATAATGCTGTGGTCAGCATCCGCGTGCAATGTTTTAAAAAAAAATTAGGAACACCATATCTGGCTAGACCAGGAGAGTACTATACTATTACCAGAATCCAACGATATTAGTGCTCGTAAGGCCTCGGATATTTTAAAAAGCAGTGGAGCGTAAAGGCAAAGACGCGAGGGGGTGTGCCGACGGTCAGCGAGACGGCGAGACATCGCGCTGCGGACATGATGAGCCGCATGCAAACCTGCGTCGATAAACACCGCTTACGACCCGAGTGAGTAAGCGGGGAGGACGCTAACTATGCAACAGCCAGAAAACATAGTTGCAACTAGTTACCTGGAAAGAACGTTCAGCCTATGAGCAATTTGAAACAATGTAAAAGGAGACAAGATACTACGTAATTAAGTAATTGCATTTATACAAAAAGGCAACGTGAAGTGGGCACAAAGTATCAGCGGTTCCGATGGTTGGGGGTGGGGGGTCAGGGTGTGGCTGCAAAGGGGGTAGCACGGGCAAGTTTTGGGGGAAAATCAAACTCTTCTGTAGCCTGATCGTGACGGTGGTCAGAGAAATCTAAATGAACAGAATTATACACCAAAAACGAAGGGCAGTTTAACATATGATAATTTAAAAACCAAATTAAAAAATATATATTTTGTCGTTTTAAGGCATGGATTATAAACCTCGAGATTATACAGATAAAATACAGAGAATATACATTAGGAAACTAGGAATTCGTATAATCAAATATGAAATTTACATCTAAAGTAATCAAGAGTAGCCTCGATTTACTAAGGGGAAATAGAGCCTTAAAAAACGAACGACTTTTACTCTGCGGTATTGAAGCTCTTTTGAAAGTTTGTACTTCGGTGCCGATGGCTGAGAAAAAAAAATAACATCAGAATCCGATAATGCGTGTTTTGAGGATCTATTACTATTCAAGGCTTAACTTAAACCGGAGTCACGGAAGTAGTGACAACATTTAAATCGTGGCTTCGAAATGTTCCCGACTGTGCCCAGGAGGTTTGGAGTGGGGATTCACACACTCCTCTCGAGCACACGTGTGTGTGCGTGCGTGTGTGTGTGTGTGTGCGTGTCTCGAGAGCCGAGGCGTGTGGCAGGCACAGCTGCGTGGAAGCGTTTGCAGGCCGGCTTTCTGTGCCCGGGGCCAGTGCCAGGAGGGAGCGTGAGTCCCCCGCGCGCTAAACTAGAAAGGGCAATTGTCTGTGCACGAAGGCACACGCGTGGGGGGGCGTCGCCCAGACCCCGCCCCGGCTCTCTGTGGCGTGGAAGTCCCGCAACGTCCTTTGTTTACAGCAAACGAGGCCGTGTAGGACTGACCGGCCGGGCCAGGCCCCCCTCGTCTGAGCCGCGAAACCACACGGCGCAGAGGGCCCCGTTTCCACACCCTGCTCCCCCAGAAGGTTGACGTTAGCAAAACGTAAGACGACCGACAGATAGCCCGGGGGGCGAAAGCTGCGTGGCAGCTCACTTCACGGACGAGGAGCAGGCCTGCGGGCGCCACGCAAAGGGTCCACCTGACGGGTGAGTGCCGTCCGCCCGGCCGAAGGAGGCCGAGGGCAAGAGCAGGCGTTTCACAGGAGAAATGTTACAAAAGGCCGGTAAACCAGGAAAAGGCGCCATTTCACTAGAAATGAGGGAAGTGTCGGGTTAGCGGTTCCATAGGCCCTCCTCTGCAATGCCCCAATTCAAAGAGCTCTGAACACAGGGGAAAAAACACAACTAATTTATTCTGTCGTACGCACTAGTATCTTAGCGAAATCTGACGTGGGCTTTTTATGGCTGTCGATCGCTCTCGGTACAGCCCTTGACGCCCTCCCCGCAGCATGCAGCTCGCGGGGGGCGCTTTGTGACATTCAGGGTACAACTTTATCACCCTCACGAAGTGCGAATTTCGCAACAGACGTGGCCACGAGGTTTGGGTGAGGAGCCTGGAGAACCCTTTCTCCACGGGAATGTTACTGAGATGATGAGTCCCGCGTGCACGCCCTTCCAGTGCCGGATGGAAGCGAGAAGCCGCCTGCAGCGGGGGGCAGCCGTGGGCTGGGCGCCGCCCCCCAGGGCGCCCTGTGCGGAGTGGGAGGGGCGTCTTCCTTCCTACCGAGTGGTGAGGCGGCGGGCCCTCTCCCGGCTCCCGGTGCCCCAGAGGCTGCCAAGGCCAAGGGCGGTGAGAGGTCAGCACGGGGAACGACCCCTGGGAGGGGCGGGGGATCCGAGCGCCCCAGATGCCTCGGGGCGGGGGGGTGGCCCTCAGGCGACACCGAGCCCGGAGGGTGCCAGGTAGGGGTGGGGAGAGGGACCCGGGGGCAGGTGAGCGAGGAGGGTGCGCGAGGGGCCCCTTCCGCAGGCACGCGAGGTTCCTGGCCCTCCCGCCACGTTCTCTTTAATGACATCCGACTGCGTTACGGGGAGCCCTCTGTCAAGACACCTTTGGGTTCCCACCGAGTGCGCCGTGGCTGGTCTTGCCGGCAGAGACATGACGAGGAGAAGGTGTTATTCATCCAGCGTCTTCTCTGGCGAAAGACGCTTTTGCCCCCATAACGAAGCCACGTGGAGCCGGGGCCGGGAGGCCAAGGTCAAGGCCGCCCCTGTCTGCTTCCTCGTCCACCTGCCCCACGGCTCCTGCTCTGCCGAACGAACTGGCACGAAGGTTTCCTCTTCTGCTTGGGTTCAGGAGGTCTCGAGGCTAGAGGGGAACCCCGCGGCCAGCTGCCCTCTCCCTCCTCCCATGGGGCCCTAGGAAATGTCGCGGCTGGAAGTCAGCATTCCCCCCAGGGGTGGGGGCGCACGGCCCTCGCACGCCTGGCAGGGAGGCAGCCGGCTCCCGCCGCTGACCTTTCAAGTGGACCCTCAGCCCCGCACTCGGCACACTCACGTCCTGCTGTGCTCAAGTTTAAAAAGGAAGTTGGAAAAAGCCACGCAGCTGGGGCCGGGGCGTCTGAGCTTGCTGTCGGCGTGGGGCGCCCCCCGGCCCTGCCGGCTGGGCCCGCTCCGGCTCCCTTCCCCCTCCAAGGGCACGGGAGGGCCCACCCCCACGGGGAGAGGGGCGGGGGGGGGTGGAGTGAGCACCGGCCCGTCTCGACGAAACTCACCAAGCGCACGCTCAGAACAGGAGTCCGCACATCACCCTGAAGCCAACAGCAAGCACCTTCTGCCACCCTTATCTATCAGAGAGAAACTAACCGCTGTTTTGTGGTCACATCAGAAAAGCAAACCACACCTCCAGGCACCGAAACCCCTGCTCCCCGATGAGGTGGACTCGCCCCCAGCAAAGCAGACTTAGCGCCAAGGCCCCGAGGCCCGGCTGGCAGGAGCCGGGATGAATGCCGGTGGGGGGGCCCCTGGGGGTTCGCGCTCTGTTTCCACGCATGCCCCCCACCCCGTCACTCATTCTTCCAGGGTGTCTTTCCGGGTGGAGTGACCGTGACCTCGCTCGACTGACGCTTCGCGTGGGCAGCTGTCAGGCCTGCAGGCCACAGACGCGGCGGGACGGGGCGTATCGTCTCCAGCCGGGCGCCACTAAGAGGGTCCCGCGTTTTCAGACCGTTCGCATGCGGCTTCCAAGACTGCGAGCCACTCCCCCCTCAGGCGAGGCCAGCGGATGACGTCACCCGTCTGTCCTCCTACGGCGAATGGAAACGTCCTTGATTCAGTCCACCCCCCTCCCCCCCGCCCCCGTCCCCGCGTGGTGGATCGCGACGCGCCCCGGGGACGCACGCCGTGGGGCGGGTTGTGCTAAGTACCAAACCCAGCCGGTCTCAAGTCTTCGGCGGATGTGCCCGCGTGTGCCAGTTGCAGATTTTTATAACGGAAACGTGAGTTAGAAAGACGATTAGCCACCACCGACTGAGCACCTCCCGGTCGTCTTCTAACCCACCTAGAAAACGCCCACAGCAGCTTCGCAAGGTCACGGCTGTGCCCTCACTTTACAGACGGAGAAGCCGGGCACAGAGGTTAAACATCGCGCCCAGCGGTTTGCAACTGAAAAGGGGAGGCCGAGCATCTGGGGCCCCGCACGCCGGCCCCCGGCCCCCGCTTGCAAAGGCGGCTGCTCCCTCCTGGACAGCCCGTCTCTAACTGTTTAAATGACTCTCCGTGCCCCCGAATTAACGAAACAGACCTGAAACGGTGCGACTCTCCTCAAATATCACCGGCTTTGCTTACAATTTGTCCGAACGACAGAGAGGCCACCATATTCCGTGCGTTTGGGGACGCAGGCGAGACGGCCACCACGTCAGCCCTGTGTCCATGTCACGCAGACCCGAGGGGCTTCTGCACCCCCCGGCCCTGCACCCCCCGGCCCTGCAAAGGGCGACGGTGTCGTTCGCATAGTGCTATGTCCCACCTTTATTTTTAGACAGAGCCCTGGCGCTGTGAGGCACCCCCCAGATTCCTTCACGCTCCGGGTTCAGTGGAGCACGAACGAAGCCTCCCTAGGCGCTCTGGTTGACTCTGGGGGTGGCCTCAAGCGCTCAGAGGCCTGTTCTTTAAGGACAATGACACACTTGCCTTCGGCCAGCTGGAAAAAGCGGTATTATTTGTTGTGTTTGGTGCCTGATAAAATATCCACGGACTTTCACCGGTTGGGTTTTTTCCTAAGAGCTGATTAAAGAAGTGGACGCGGCGTGATTTTCTGCAGAACGAATGTGTGTCGTTGCTCAGTGCGGACAGGCGGGAGTCGCTGAACGGACCGTGGGGTTTTGAAAAGCTTGCACCCTCCCGAACGCGTTCGTGTTAAAGATAAAAGAAGTCCTCGAGGCAAACGGCTTTCATGTTACATTACTATCTTTCGGGTCGCGCTTGAGAGAGATTTGGGGAAAACGGCGATTTCAGGATCAAAAGGGAATGCAAATTGTTGTCACAGAAATTTACCAACGGGCAAAGCCAATCTGATGGAAGTTAGACGGTTCGTCACAGAGTTGGCGTGGGGTTTGACTCCTGCCCGTTCACGTGCGCTCTGCGAAGCTCACGATGGCCTTGCGCGTCCACCAGCATCGACATCGCCCGAGGCTCTTTGTCAGGTTCGCCCCTCTAAGTCCCCCGCCACGCGGCCAGCCGCGGTGCCCATCGGCCCATTTCAATGATGCAGCGACCACAGGATGCACCGGTAGCAGCAGGGACTTGTGCTCTCATTAATCCCACAGTGATGACCCCTCCTCGATTTCGGCCGGAGGACGATTACAGATCAAGAGGAACGAGAACTGGGACTTTGCTGGTGGTTCGCGTCGTCCGGGTCGTCCTCGGGATCTGACGACCAGCCTTCTCGCTCACCCAAGCCGTTAGGGATCGGGTCTCATGGCGGGTTACATCAGCCTCGTTTTCCTGAGTGACGGGGATCTTTTATTTTCCTTCTGTTATGACGTCCTGTGTCTTAAGCAGGGAGGACGTATCGGGAGGAATGAAACAGGAAATGTTTATATAGCTGGGACCCTGAGAGCCCCTCTCTGGGTTACTCAGTGAGGACATCGTTCAATTCGATTAAACACAGTAATTGCTGCACACGCACTAATACGCGAATGAGGAAGGCATATTTCTGGCACCTGGTTCTCATGAAATTTTGGCTCTAGAAAGGGGAGGGAAGGAAACGAAGTCAGGACCCACCATGCTGTCTGGCATTTGTCAGGGCCTTGCTAAGTCCTCACGGCGGCCTTTGAAGAACGGGCGGCCGTTCACGGAGGAGGCCCCTGAGATCTGGACAGGCGAGAGTAAGGGACCAGCTTCTCCCGCGGGCGACGGCACGGATGAACCGCGAGGACGTGGTGCCGAGCGAAGTAAGCCCGTCCCAGAGGGACCGATTTTCTGCGATTCCCCTTCGATGAGGAACCTGGAGCCGCCACGTTTGCAGAGGCAGGAGGTGGAATGCACAGCCGCCCCCCCGGGCCGGGAGGAGGGCGGGGCAGCCGCCGGTCAGCAGGTGCCGGGCGGCGGGGCGCGAAGACGAAAAGCTTCTGGAGGCGGCCGGTGGGGATGGTTAAGATCACGAAGTTTATGCTCTGCACATTTTACCACAATCAAAAAAAAAAAAAAAAAAGAGTTAAATCGTCCAAGGACGCACAGCTAGGAGCCCACGAAGAACTGAGCTCAGAGATGGCAAACGTCACATTCCAGGCCTTAGTCTTCATTTTTCAAAACGCTTACAGCGCCTGGTCTTCCTAGGCGGTCTCCCATCCATGTACCAACCAGGCCCGACCCTGCTGAGCTTCCGAGCTCAGCCGAGGTCGGGCACGGTCCGGGCAGCGTGGCCGCAGACCCAGGCCTCTGTCTGACGGTGCAGTACGGAGCCTGACGTTTATTGTTTTCGTTACCTGCTGTCTGTTTTTACGTATCAGTTAATAGCAAAGCCTTTCAAACCAAAGGGCAGTGAAAACGGGGTGGCAGTGAGGGCAGGGTAGGGGGGTCAGGACCGCCTCACCCTCGCCCCACCCGGGCGTGGCCTCGAAGCGCCTCTTCCGACAGCACGAGACGGGGCTGTCGCGAGGAAGTTCAGGGCTTGCTGTGAGGACCGTAGGTAGAGCGTCGGGAAGCCAGAGTGACAGGTGCTCGGAGACGACGTTATACTTGATTCCTGCGTCATTCGGCTCAGCTCCATCGAAAAAATCGTACGGCCCCCTCCACCCCTTCATCCGTCCATGCATGCATTCACTGTCTCGTGCTGGGCCAGCCCCATGCGAAGCTCCGTTATAGGCACGCGTGAGCAGCCGTCTGTTACTGATCCCTGTCTTCCGAAGGCCTGAGCGAACACCTCTGAAAAATTAAGTAGCAGTCCATGGACTAGATGAACAGTGGACTGTAGGTGGTCTACAAAGGACGTGCACTGCGGTCCTCCGGGCAGGGGGGTTGCAGGTGGCTCAGGGTGGCCCCTGGCGGTATCGGGGAGAGAGCGGGACCCGCCCGGGCACCCTCCAGGGGGTGCCTCAGAAGTCCTTCGGGCAGGATGCAGGTGGGCGGGAGGGGCCGGAGGGGCACAGCACTCAGTGAGAGCCGATGTCGGAGGCTGGGCAGAAGCAGGCGGTCAGCTCGGTTAATCAGATATAGCTTATGTATTATTTTCATGATTACCGGAGTCACAGCAAGGAATCCGAAAATCTCTAGCTTAGAAAAAAAAAATCTTGTGATGACTATGTTTTGTTTTGTTATGTTTTGTTTTTACTATGGTAAAAACACACAACAAAATTTAGCCTTTTGTAACCATTTTTAAGCGTGGAGTTTTGTGGTATTAAGTATATATATTGCTGTGTAACGATCTCCAGGACTTTTCATTATGCAAAACTGAAACTCTGTACTCATCAAACAATAATTCCCCACTTTTGCCTTCCAGCAGCCCCATTCTATTTTCTGTTTCTCTGATTTTGGCTACTTTTGATACCTCGTGTAAGGGAAATCAACCAGTATTTAACTTAATATCCTCAAGGTTCACCAATGTTATAGTATATGTCAGAATTTCTTTTTAACTCCGAATAATATTCCATCGTATGTTTAGCCACATTTTGTTTATCCATTCATCCATCGATAGATATTTGGTTTGTTTCCACCTATCGGCTATTGTGAGTAATGCTGCCGTGAACGTAAGTGTGCAAAGATCTCTTCGAGACACTGTTTTCAGTTCTTCTGGGTATATACCCACTACCGGACTGCCGGATCGTGCCATGATTCTATTTTAAACTTATTCGTTTTCCACAGCGACTGCACCATTTTACATTCCCACCGACCATGCACAAAAACTTAATTTGCTTTTTTCATAGCAGCCACACCCTAGTGGGTGTGAGGTGATATACATCTCAAGTAGTATTCATTTGCATTTTCCTGATGGTTAGCGATGTCGAACATCTTTTCATACACCTCTTGCCCGTCTGTATGTCATCTTTGCAGAAATCTCTATTCAAGTTCTTCGCCCACTTTTTAAAGTGCTTTTGTTGTTGTCGAGTTGTATATAGCTATTAGCTTTTAAATTGTATTACGAAACTTTTCAGGCATACGAAAATACTTTGAAGAATAACCGAATGGACATCCTTGTACTTACAACCCAACCTAAAAAAAGAACACTTAACGGACATAAGTGTTCATTTCATGTTCCTAGTACCCGCCAACTGACTTACTATCCAGACTGCGAGATTTATTACTGCTGCCATTTTTATACATGAAATTCTCTGCCTGTCTGTCTGTTTATCTTATATGTAGACTATCTTACCGGCTTTAAAACTCACTGTGAGTCATTGTTTAAATTCTTATGCAACCGTGTAAGAAACGTGAGATTTATTCCCATTGATATGAGTGGTCTTGATTTACTCACTTCCCTGGCTCTGTAGCAGTGGCTCCTAAATTTTTTGGTCTTAGGATCCCTTCATCTTCTTACGCATGACTGAGGAAGACAGAAAACTTTGGCTCATGTGGATTAAATCTACCACCCTTTGCCGCGCCAGAAAATAACACTGAGAAGATTTGGAAACAATTCTTTATTCATTAAAAAGAACAATAAAAACCCGTTATGCGTCCTATGTTAACATAAATGCCCTTATTTTATGGTAAATAATAATATTTTCCAAAGCAAAAAGAAAATGACGAGAACAATGGCGCTCGAGCTGTTTGCAGGGCGCTTTAGCGTCGGCGTGACGGGCAGCCGGGCACTCGGCCCGCTGCCGGCCTCACGTGCGGTGTCCGGAAAACTCCACCGCACGGAACGACAGCGGAACAGTAAAGAAGGCTCTAGACGTTCCATGACGTTCTGACCCGAGGCCTCCCCGAGTCCGGACCCCACTTTGCGAACTACCGCTCCCTAGTATTCCATGGAAATAAATACGGGACAGTTTTTTAATTTGTTTTCCGCCGATGGCCAATTTCCCTCATTCTTCAGCGTTACTTCAACCACCCGTGTGCAGAATTCGTCTGTGTGGCCTCGGGCAGCAACTTTACCTCTCTGGGCTCGATGTCCTCTCTGCGAAATGTGAATATTTCAGGACCGCGTGGACGGAAACACGCGACCTTTAAGAAGACATCGTGTCGTCAGGATACGGGGTCACGCAAAGCAACCAAGGCCAGTTGGTGCCGGAGTCTGAAGGGCTTTCTCTGAAGAGAGGAGTCTGTGGCCCTGAGCTGGGGGGTCGGGGCCCTGGGGTGGGACGAGGGGACAGAGGCTGGGGAGAGAAACGGAATGGACAGCAGCCCCCTGTTGGTCAGCAGGGCGTGAGGACGGCGGCCGGCGCCAGGGCCCGGGGTCGCCGTGGCTGCCGACATCTCCGCCGAGAGCTGACATTTAGAGGGCCGCCCGGTATCGTGACAGGAAGGGACACAGCTCACACATCCCCACTACGCAAGCTCTGCCAGCTCTCTCCCCGGAAAACGAAAATGAAAGTCGCACTTAGAAGATGATTGTGATAGCAGACGCTCCTCCCAACATGTCTCCTCTGACATTTTACTGTTACTGGGAAGAAAAATGATTTCCATGAAAGATGACCTAGTCCAGTGCGATGGTGACTCGTGTGAATCTCCTCATGAGAAGTAAGGATCTGCTTGTGTTCCCTTTAAGGGACATTAGAGCAGAGTGGTTACTTGTTTGCATAGCTTAGCTGTGAAACCTCTCGTCCTTCTAAACGGTGCATATACAAAGTATCTTAAAGAACGTCTATTTCAGGCTATATAAATTCAGATAAGTAGAATTTCAGGGGTTTCGAAGGCTGCATCCAGTCCGATTATATGAGTCACTTTGATTCGATGCATTGCTTTAAGGGTAAGGCCATATGCCAGTTTCAGCGATGGGCAGTGGGCACCACACGGCGGATGAGCAATGGGGTTTATAAACCCTTCTAGCAGGAATGACGACCCTCTCGTGACTTCCTTTCTCCTCATTTTCTGGATCACGTCTTTAAAGCCACAAACACCATGAGCCCCCTAGAACAGGCAGAGGGGCCCACAATGCCACTCGGGGTCGGTGCGCCCGCGGGAGTGGCCCGGGCCCCCGCCCACCGCCGCGCCGGTCTCGCCCAGGGGGCGCCGCAATGCCGCCTGCTAGGTGCGGCGGTCCCTTCGCGGCCTTCTTCCTTGGTGTGTGACGTACACGGCGGCCGCCCCTCCCCCGTCTCTGGTCACTGCTCGGCCCCGTCTTTCGGTTCAGCTTTCTTTGCCTAAATAAATACGGCCCACGTCCAGGTTCCGACCTGCCTCCTTTCTGGCCCATCTCGCCCACGCCAGTGGCTGCGGGGCCTCTACTTAGTGATGCCCTCAGCAAGGACTTTGTCCTCGAACTGGACGCCTGCACTTTCCCTCAGTGCTATACCTTCAGCTACCTACTGGGACCTCTCCGAGGGGCGTCCTGCCAGCACCTGGGGCACAGCCAGCACAAAGGTGAAGTCCACCTGTCCCTCGTCGCCGCGGCCTCTTCTCCTTCCCGGCTCGCTCAGTGGAATTACCGTCTACTGACCATGCTGGGTTCTTTACATTCAACCTTGCAACAAGCCCATGGATTTCTGTCTCCGTATATCTCTCATTCTCGATCCCTGCTCTTCAGCCTTTCGGCTCGAGAGCTTCAGAGGTTTCCTCTAGACGACTGCGGTGAACCCCGAGTCGGTGCCGACCCCTTGCCTTTGCACGCCGCCTCTTCCTCCTCTGCGTCAGACGCAAGAGCTGCCCTTCACGTCGGAAAACACGAAGCAGCTTCTCTCTGCCTCAGGTATGAAGTCCGCATGATCTCTTCATTATGGACACACGTCAAGGTGTAGGTATGGATTACACAAGGCATTTAAAAATGTGTTGGTTTCTTAGAGTGTGTTCTTGTCAATCGTCGTGAGTTTGTTTAAAAGAACCTTAACCAAAACAAATCTTCCCACACACGACTATAAAGATGAAAACAGACATGTAATGCTAATGAAAAAAAAACGGCTTAGCAAACGCACAGAGGGGCATGTGCAGAAACCCACAACCGATTTGACTTGCAAAACCACAGCTTTAGCTCAACTAAAGTAAAGATGACTTAGATAAAACACAGCCAGAAAACTGAGATGAAGGATATGGGGTAAATAACTTGAGCTGATGGTTTAACAGTAAATATCGTGGGTATAACACGAACGCCCCGGAGACTGCCGAGGGCCAGGAAGCTGGTGGGCAGCCTCCACGGAGCCCCTGGGAGCATGCCGTCCTTAGGGGGTCGCCTGCCTGCTGGGGTATCATCACCTCTTGGACCATGTCCTTTTTAGTCGTGGGGATATGGTCACCTTGATACAGGCAGAGAAATGAGATTTTTTAGGTTGAAGTTGGATGTTTGAAGTTGACATGGAAGAGCACTGGTGTCTGTTAAGGTTGATTTAGGGCCAGAGCTAAAAAGTGGGTGCCAGAGGCTTTCGGTGTGGTCTTTCCTGACTCCGCCACCAACCGGCTGTGACACCCCGTACATCCTGCTCAGCGCCCTCTGGGCTCGTTTCCTTCTGCCCATTTCAGCAGGAGGCGATGCAAAGTCCAAGACTCTTAAGGAAAGGCGCAGACCCTTATTCCTCATGGGAATCCGAGTGGTCAGCGGTCAGAGGCCATGCATTTAGCAGCCGGCACTTACCGAGTGCCTACTAAGCGCCCGGCACGCGCTAGCGAGGGGGCGTGCCCGTGCGGCGGGCCGTGTCCCCAGCGTGTCCCCGAGGGGGTGCGAAGGCAGGCGCCGCGGTTGTCTGGGACGAGGCGCGGAACACGCCTTTCCCGCACCGCCCGACGACGTGCCCAGCCCCCGGCTGCCCGGTCCAGGCGACGTCACGGCGGCGAGGACGCGGCAGGCCCTTCCCGCCGCCTCCCTCGCCGTGAAAGGGGAGCGTTTCGTGGCGTCAGCGCAGGCAGGTCGCAGAGAGAGACCCGCCGCTCCAGCTCCTCCCTCTCTTCGCTGTTACGTCGCAGCACCTGCCATGGGCTGAAGGACCTCATTTACTTGCTGCTTTTTTTTTTTTTTTTTAATTATCTGTATCCTTAGTAGAAAGTAGGCTTCACGAGGGCAGGGACCCTGGCCCTTTTTCTCCGCTGTTCTTGAAACACCCGGATCCGTCACTGACCAACGAGCAATTAAGTGCCTGACATCGATCCCGCCTGCCCCGTCATAAAAACACCCCTTCTCGCTAGGTGGCTGCCTCGCCCCTCTCCCGAGTGAAGGAAGCCACAGCGGTGCTTGCATTTTTAGGGTCGTGTTCCTTAAACTTCCGCCGGCAGGATTTCCGGTGCCGGGATAGGGTGACGCAAGGACTTCCTGGCAGCGAGATGGATGGAGGGCGTTTTGCGATCGGGGGGGAAGGCGCCTTCCAAAGGCGGTCACCCTCCGATCTGCTGGGGAGAGTATGCCGGGGAAAGGAAATGCTGTGTGCTGTCCTGGTTGCGACAGGTTCGTCCTTTCCTCTAGGTCTGAGTCCACAAATCCTCTAATAGTGCAGGCCGTGGGACGGCCATCTGTCGGGGTCCTCGAGGGACAGAGGGAGGAGGTCAAAATGGAAGCCATGCTAGCACAGCTGCTCCGCGTCCACCCCCCGGATGATGAACCGTGGCTATGCTGTGCCTCGGCGATTATTATTATTTTCCTATTTACTCATTTTCAGGGCGAAGGGTTACATATTCGATCAATTGCTCAACCTCTGAAAACTGTCCTTTGGCTCAAATATGAAGCGTTCCATTTGTATTGGTGATTTGATTTTGCAAACCAACCCAAAAATAATAACGTCTAGATGGCTTGAAATTATTCTTCAGGAAAAATTGGCAAAAGAAATGTTTTCTTGAGTATGGATGTCTCTTTGAACTTTCTGGAATCTCGTGCTTCAGACACTTGTCAAATAATAATTAATAATAGACATAAAAAAGGATGAGGAACTTAGCACGAATCTCGTTAGTGATTCGGATGTGAGAACACACTGACTAAAAAGCAAGTTACGCAGTTACATCCGGCGCACACCGACAGCCGGTTTACCTCACGATGCAACGCTATATTCGTCTTTTAATTTCCAGGACAACCCCGCCAGGTTCAAGTTCAGACTTCAAAGTTGTTGCTAAGGAATGTTAATCTGGCTCCTGTCTCACTCGTTTTGAATTTTAACTTGCTCTTTGCGAGTTACAGCAGTGTGTGTGTGTGTGTGTGTGTGTGTGTGTGTGCGCGCGCGCGCGCCCATGTCCATCCTTATAGGACAGAATTCGCCACTTTCAATTTGTGTAGTGTATCGTTAAATATAGCATGAAACACAGAAAGACTGACGAAAGAAGAATACGGATGTCAGAGGAGAGCTCGAGAGGGGCGTAAAGAGGATCTGAGGTGAATAAAAGACCGGGGGAGTGAACTGGGATTCTCAAACACGTTTTCCAAGTTTACTTAACATGCGTTTTTCCTTTACGGTGTTGTGGGCGTGGAGGACAGTGGGCAGAAAGGCAACGCAGAGCGGTGACTCCGGTTCTGATGTCCGGCTTTCCTGGAGAGGAAGAACGCCGGGAGCTAGGAAGTAGGAGTCACGGCGGACGGTCAAGGTCGAGGAAGAAAAGACGCCGCAGGAACTTGGGAGTGACACGGTCAGCGGTCAGTGGTCAGCGGCGGGAGCCAAAGCGAAGCACTTAGCCTGTCCCCTCCCCCTCCTTTGTTTCCCCCGAGGGGCAGAAACTTCGAGGCTTCCACGCAGTTTTCCGGCCTTTTTAAAGTCCCTCTGAATGCCTGGAAGAGTCTGCAGGCTGCCCAGGGCGCCCGGGCCCACCCTCTGGGGCCGGGAGCAGATGCCCTAGAAGGATCCAGAAAAGCGGCCTGCGTCCAAGCGGGGCTTCCGGCTCGATGTGCGAAGCCGAACCCGAGTGAGCATTTTCTCTGTCACTGAAATGAGTGATTTTGTTTTGCACAGCGAAACAAAGAAACACGGCCCCGACCGTAACTGAGATCTGGAGAGGGAAGAGTGTCAAAACTCACTTCTTAGAATGAATACCTATGTCGAGCAGCATTAAAAGAGAGAGAGAGAGAGAGAGAGAGAGAGAGAGAGAGAGAGAGAGAGAGAGAGAGAGAGAGAGAGAGAGAGAGAGAGAGTCGATACACGCAGGGTATCGCCAGGATCCGGCTTAGCCAGGGAGCGCGCCGACGTGGACTAAAGCATCCGACCCTGCGCTTCCTTCAGTGGCTCCGCGACTCTGAACGAGCTGCTCAGCGCCCTCATCAGTTAGATGAGGACGATAACCGGACCGACCCGAAATGGGTTAATGGGTGTCAGACGATCGGAGCAGCCCCTGGTCCGCAGAAAAAGCTCGGTATCCGTCGCCGTCACGAGGACTCAGTCTCGACACCCGGCGGAGTCCGGAGAACGATGGCCGTGCTTTCTTCCTCCGGTCTTTCGTAGGAAAAAGCGTCTGTCCTGACCGTCTCGCCCTTCGCAGCTGTGTTGTCACGAGAAGGCCGCGGCATGGGCTCTCTCGAGGCGGGTGTCCCCCGTCGGGGCTTAGCCGCCGCCCGCCTCTGCCCGGTCACGCCGTCACCCCCGTTCCTCGCCGCCGGAGTCAAGCTCATCCCAGTCAGCTGCGCTTGCATGGTATTCGGTTGCTTTGGCTCCGGAGTGAAGACACTCAACCCAGTGAAACAAGCGGCCTCTTGGGTACGGGGGGACAGTCCCGCGGTGCTCCCCAGGGGCAGCAGCGCCCCTGCACCTGGCCCTGCTTCTCTCCTGCCCTCTGAGGCTGGGCGGCCAGGCACCCTGAGAGCGCGCGGCGTCTGGAGGCGGGAGGCTGTGTCGTCTTTGGGTTCCGGCTTGTCCCCTCCAGGGCTCTGCTTTCCCCGGAGCCGCCAGACGCCGCGTGGACGGGGCGGGCATCTCGTCTCCTCGTCTCCTCGCCGTTTCTCCGTTCTGGCCCACGCCGCACGCCCCCACCGCCTCTCCCGTCCCATTCGACGAGCTCTCCCTCGGGCCGCGCTCGCTTCCTGTCGTCCGTCGAGCTCGCGCCTCCTTTCTCCGCACTGTCTGAAGTCTGGCGCCGGCCACGCTGGCCGCGTCATGCAGCTCGCCCTCCTCTTCGTCACCCCGCCTTCTTCCTGTTTGGGGGTTCTCTGCGCTTCCGTCCCGGGCACTCCATCGCCCTGTCATCTGCCTGCACGAAGCTGACATTCAGGAAGTGTTTCCTGAGCACCTGTGTGTGGGGCGGTGCTACCGGCGGAGCAGGCCAGAGAGGGGGAGACGCGGATCCCGGCCCTCCGGGGGCTCGCGGTGTGGCGGGGGCAGGAAGGGGACTGTCGCCTCTGCTTGGTACAGAGTGAGGGGGCCGCACAGGGTAGGGGGGTGATGTCTGAGGGCTCCACAAAGTGGGGGCTCGGATGGAGCAAAGTGCATCGCAAGCCCGTGGTCCCACACAGAGCCGTGCGCAGGGCTTTGGACTTGGGAGGCCGGAGAGGCAGTCGGGGACATACGGGGACAGACCCGCCAGCCACGTGCAGGGCCTGGATTTTGTTGTGCAGGTGACATGGAACGACCCGACAGTGCTTAGATTGGGGAGGAGCCGGCAGTCAGACGTCTGTTGAGTCAGCACCTTCTGTCCGCAGAGAGAGGACAGGGCGAGGAGCACGGCTAGAAAACAAACTCGAGGGCCCCCGTGACCTGGGATCACAGCCACAGCCTGAACGTTTGTGCTAGAGAGGCCGGGATTCCAACGGCGGCTACGAGGGCACGTGCCTCCCTCGGCGGGCCGGCAGTGCCCCCCGCGGGTGCAGGCCGCTGCCCTCCCCGTGAGCTCGGCTGGCCCGAGATGCGCTCCGGTCAGCAGCACGCGACAGAGCTGACATGCCGTGACGTCCCTGTTTGGGCCTGAGGACATCCGGGCTTTTGTCTTTATGTCACTCTTAGGATCTAATCGCCACGAGAAGAAGCCCGAGGCGGCCGCGCAGAGAATGAGAGGGGACGTGGGGAGGCCACATACCCGCCAGCACCACATCCGTGAGCGACCCCGCCTCAGAGCTAAGCGCAACCCCACGAGAGGCCCCAGGGGCCACCGCGAGCGGCAGAGTCAACCCGAATTCCCGATCCGCAGGATCGTGACCAAAGGAACAGTGGTGTCGTTTTAAGCCGCCAAGTTTTGGGGGGCAGTCTGTTAAGAGCGTTTCACACGCAAAGCAACGCTCTGGGTCACACGAATTGGCGGTGACAGCCCTGGGTCGCTGTCAACACGAGCCCAGTCGTGTGTCACCTCGATTGCTACCAAACCGCAGTGCGAGCCTGTGTCACACTCCACCGATTAGCATGCAGGGTTTTTTTTTTTTTTTTTTTTTTTTTAAAAAGGGGTTCTTAGGAAATGTAATCCTCTGAGTCTGTCTTGCGAAAGGCTGAGAAAACGTGGTGTGAGGATTAAAATTCTCTGGAGCTCAGTCTGAACTTTCCCATTGTGGCGGTTTTTGGACAAACGACCTCACAAGCGCATGTTTCGCTCCGCAGAGCTGCGGGCCGGCGGGGGGGGGGGGGGTGGCGGGTCGGGCGGGGTCGTGACGGTTTGCGTTCTCTGCTGCGTGGCTCAGCGTCTTGCGACGGGACAGGGCGTGAAAGAATCGTGCGCTCTTTCTCTAGGTCTAGCTATCGAGACCCCGGAGTCAAGGCTCTTTCTCCCTGAGAAAATACCTATTATGGTTTCCAGGAGACAATGGAATTTTACATGTTTAAATGCACATGTGTTCTCTGTGCTCTGGACACTTGTCTAGTCTGTTCTCTGAAGACGAGAGGCTGTTCTTTCATTTTTTGTGACATCGTGAGATTGAGCTCTCCTTCATTCATTTCTAAAATTGTGTGCTAATTTGGGTTTAGGACTACTGGCAACTTTGTTTTTTTTTTGTCAAGTAAGTTGCATTTCTTTTGTTTCAGTAAGTAACGAAAAGCGTTTTCCTCTCGCTCAGAGGCCTTACTAAAGGGTGCTTAGTCACGGAACTCAAGTGCACTATAAACACTAACAAATCTCCGTGCCCAGGAACCAGGAAAGGGTGCCAGCAGTAAGCCGCGGAGGGAGGGAGGGCACAGTGCCTTGTGCTGGCCGCGGGCAAACACTTAAGCTGCCTTTGCTGCGGAATCCGGAATTATGCGAGTCATTTCTGACGGGATTATTTCATCAACATTAAAAGGGTTTTATACAACTCCAGGGTTGGATCCATTATGTAAGCAAGGGGCGGAGTAACACAAGTTCCTCCTAAGACAGAGTCAATTTACGGCTCCTGTTAATGTCACCCCTTCTGCACAGCCCGACTGTGTCCTGAAAGAAACACACGGCGGTTTGCTTTAATCGTCGCATGCTAATGCCGAAGAATCGAGACTTTTCCAGAGGAGAGAAGAGTCCGTCTGGCTGTTATGCGTCGGCATCTTATCTTCCAGAACGAAGTCAGCGTTCTGAGAAAACCTGGCGGCCACGACGATCCTGAGTCACCGCGGCCACCAGCGCAGTCGAAGGACCCGCCTCGCTGTTATCACGGCGTGACATTTTGATATTGCGAAATCGAGCGTGTTGGTAGTCGAATGGCTTCGGTGGTTGGCGAAGGGTTACACGTCAGCATCCGTCTGCCCAGGGGCCGACCGCCGCCCGGGGTCCTTAACCTTTCTTCAGCCCCGTACACCCCAGGAATTCAAAAAGGAGACCCCCCCAAACCGGTACAAAGTAACAGGTTCCTGAGGGGTCCTGGACACCCCTTCATCCAAGTTGCTCATCCTGTGCTCAATATGGCAAAACTGGAGTGGGGACCTCGGTCTCTGGGCCCCCAAGTCCACTCTGCCTTCGCCGCGGGGCCGCTCTGAGACTGGCACGGCCCCCGGGGAGCAGGACAAGGTGCGGGGGTGATGCCACGAGCTCTACCGCCCCCCTCCAGGCTCTTCCCCTGAAAGGGACAGTCTAATCTGGGTTCTCGCTACCCTCGCGTGCCAGCTCCCATGTTTCCTGATGCCCCCAGGGAGACTGGAGAGCAAGGGGTAGAGAGGCGGGACTTCAACCCGCGGAGGAGGAAGCCGCGGTTGATGACGTACAGGGACTGGCTTCACAGGAGTCGCCGCGGCACTCGGCCCTACAGACCGCCCCCGGCCCAGCCCTCATCTCGCCCTGAGCACGCGGACCCAAACTGGAGCGCTCAGAGCGCTGAACACGGATGCTTAGGCCTGGAAGGTGCCGGTCGCACTCAGAACCCTTCACGTTGGTGACTGGGGGAAACTCAGGACATCCCCTGAGGCCGAGGGCGTTCCTGAGCTTCCTCACAACCTCCGGCTGAGCTACGGGCCAGGAGAGAAGGAAAGGAGGGACACAGAGGGCCTGCCACGCGCCCTCCGGAGGCGACGGTAACCGAGACAAAGTGCCTTTACCGAGCCCCGGCGGCGAGCCACACGGGAACCCAAGTCCCCAGAGACGCGGGACAGCGTGAGAGGCCGGGCAGACAGACACACGACACACGGGAAAGCGGCCACACAAAGGCCGTCGCTGGGATTTATTGTTAATCCCCTTTAAAAGATTATGTTTTTTCTCCTCTTTGGTTTCTTAGTTTTTGTTACCGACCTTTGAGTGCGTCCCCTGAATCCTCTACTACTCTTTATTTTTAAAACATTTTTCTTTGAACGCTTTCAATTATTTTATCTTTGGCACGCTTTTATCATCCTGATTTTCCAGCCTAGTCTTTACTTCTTACCTGTTTTACTCTTGTCTGCTTTAATGAGTTTTCAGAGGATTACGATTTTGTTCTGAAGGGTCCTTGAAGTCTTTTGCTATTTCATTAATTTTTTTTTACCTCTTTTATCCTTTAATGATTTCTTTTTATTAAAATGATTTTTGAGTTCTCAGTATATCTACACTGAATGTCTGCCTGTTCCTGAAGCTCAGGAACGCCCTCGGCCTCAGGGGATGTCCCGAGTTTCCCCCAGTCACCAGCGTGAAGGGTTCTGAGTGCGACCGACACCTTCCAGGCCTAAGCATCCGTGTTCAGCGCTCTGAGCACTCCGGTTTGGGTCCGCGTGCTCAGGGCGAGTTTGAGGGCTGGACCAGGGGCAGTCTGTAGGGCCGAGTGCCGTGGCGACTCCTGTGAAGCCGGTCCCTGTATGTTGTCAACCGCAGCTTCCTCCTTCTGCTTATAGGCTATGTCAGAATATTTTTAAATGACCTTTTATCTCCTCATCACCCTTAGCTTCGTCTTTTCCGCTAATTTTATCATTGGCCTTACGCTCTTCGGAGCGAGAAACGGAGGGCGACAGAGGGAGAAAATCGCCCCACGGATGGGGAGATGGTGTTTCGCCCTCGTAGCGCGTTGCTGCTTTGCATTTTAACATGTTTCCTGTGACCTTCGACTCTGGCGTCCTGGTAGCATCTGTCTGGATAATTCCAGAGGACCCCGGGCCAACGCTTCCCAGGACAACGGTGACGATACTGGTGCAAACGGACATTTGCAGGGCGAGACCGGCAAGCTCTTCGTTCGCTCGGCGCACGGTTCCCTAGACATTACAGGCTCGGACGCGTGCAGCTCATTTGTTCGGTCCGTTAATATTTACTGAGCACCTACTGTGCGTCAGGTGTGGCGCCAGACGCCAGGGACTCAGCAGAGAACGAGAGCGTGGCTTCTGCCCTCGCAGAGTTTGTGACCCGCTGGGCACATCGAGAAGCAAGCAGATGACGGCCCCGTGTCCTACGTGCCGTGGCGGCTGGTGGGGACCGTTGGTCACCGTAGGCCGCACCTGGTGCCAAGCACTTTGCAGAGACGGTCTCTTACGCGCTTCAAGAATGTGTGGGATGAAACAAAACCTTAATTCGAGGGTCAGGGAGGGCTTCCCGGAGGAAGATGTCTGAGGTGGGGACTGTCGACATATAGGAATTGGCCGAAGGAAGGAGCGGTTTAGAGGCCGGGCAGAGGGGTGACGCGGCAGGGGATGCGTGGGGGTACGAAGAAGCCCAGAGGCCGGACCTGGAGGACCGCGATGCGGTGGCTCTGGCGAGGACGCGGAGCGCGGAGCAGCTGGAACCTTCCGGCCCGTGTTCCAGAGTCTGGGTTTATTCCGGGTGCACTGGGCAGCCTCTGGAGAACTTAGAGCTGGGGCGTGACGTGCGCAGACCTGGGGTCTAGAAAGATCCTTCCGGCCGCGGTGTGGAGAGCGGTCCACAGTAGCCAAGACCGGTTTGGGGGCAGGGCAGGGCGGCTGCGGCGAGGGGCAGCCGTGGGACTCACCGAGCTTGGTCCGGGGCGAGCTGCGGAGCTGGGCGGTCGAGGAAAAACGTTCGGACTCCTGGCTACGCAGGAACAGAGGGAGCCGTGCCCGACGCGGACGGGGGACGGGGGGAGTCCTGGGAAGGGGGGGGACCCGGACACATGAGGTCTGGGACCCAGTGGTGCCGGACGAGCCCATCGCCGTCGGGGGAGGGTCCAGCGGGACCTCGGGTGGGGCATGGCCGGGGGGGTGCCCAGCGAGGACGTGGCTGTCGGGGTCTGCGGGGACCAGGTCGCCCCCGGTGTGAGACGGCCGAGGGGCATCGGCCTCCCGGGGGACGGTCCAGGAGTGCCCCGTCCCCGGTCTGCTACACAGGAAGGACCGGCGAGCAGCAGGAGTGAGCCGTGAGGAGGGCCGGCGCGTGGCTCCCGGAGGGGGTGGTGGCCGCGCCGGGGGCCCGTGGCACGGACCGTGGAGAGACGGCACAGGGCGGCGGGCGCCCGGCCGGCCTGAGGGGCCTGGTCGTGATGAGGAGGAAAGAGAAGGAAGCGGCTGGACCGAGGCAACGAGAGGTGGGAGTTTCTTCAGAGGAGGACGGGGGCCAAGCCCGCTTAGCGCGGAGAGAATGCAGCCGGTCAGGAGGCGGGAAAGGGAGACACAGGTGAGGGGGGTCCCACGCGAGACGGCGGGGTCCCACCCGAGAGGGAGCGCGCCTTCCGCAGCGCCCTGGCTGAGGAAGGAGGGAAGGCGGCGGAGAGGACAGATCTGCAGCCTGGGACAGGGCATGGCTGTTCTCGTGAGGCACCTGCCACTTTCTCCTGAGGCAGGTCCCAGGGCAGCACCAGGGCCCCAGCTTTGGAGGGGAAAGCAGGTGGTCTTTCGCGGTACCCCCGAGGCGTCTTCCCCCAGCATCAAGGGGGCCGTGTTGGGGAGGCAAGAGCCGCTCCCATGTGTGCCCCCCCCCACCCCGCCCGGTTGATGGTCCCCGCTCTGGGCAGCCAGTACGGTCCTGTCCTTCCTAACTGACCAGTGCTGCCTGCGGCAGGTAGGTAGGGGCCGCCTGCTTAGAGGGACCTCTCGCCCGTCTCTCGGGCGCCCTCCCGTCCCACATGCCCCGATCCCCTAGCCCCTCGGGGATGCTTAACCAGCAGTTACACCAACGTCCCGCACTAGGGAACGGCCCCATCGGCCCCAACACCTCACATCGAATGATTCGCTGTGACAGGCACGGCCGCCGCGGAAAACAGCAGGGGCCCCCTCAGAAGAATTAAACGCAGAATCCGCACTGAATCCAGCGGTCCCACTTCTGGGCACAGAGCCAAAAGGACGTGAAGCGGGGACCCGAAGAGGTGTCCGTGCGCCCGCGTTCGCGGCAGCGAAATTCACGGCAGCCCAAGGCGGCCGCGACCCGAGCGCCCGGCGGCAGCCGCGTGGGTGCGGGAAGGGGTCTGCACGCGCGGGGGGCTGTCACCCAGCTTGGAAAGGGAGCCCCAACGCGGAGCACACCGCGACAAACCCGGAGGACGGCGTGCCAAGCGAAGCGGCTCGGTCGCACGGAGACAACTCTGGTGTGATCCCACTCACGGGAGGTATCGGGAGCCGTCAGAGGTGACGGCCAGGAGCTGGGAGGGGCGGGGGTGGGGAGTCGGTGTCGAATGGGGCAGGGTTTCAGTTCCGTCCCCTTCTGGGACGGGCGGCGGAGCTGGCTGCACACCAGCGTGAGGTTACCTGATGCCACTAAACTGTGTGCTTACGCAACATTAAGATGGTACATTTTACCACACGCACCAAAAGCAGTTAATTCGTAGGCGGCCCAGCTGGTGCGTGGTGGTCGGCCAGACCCGACCCGACTTCCTATCGGCTGTAAGGTCTGGGCGAGTGACTGGCCCGCCCTGGGCCTCAGCTTCCTCATCTATAAAATGAGGATGATGATGATGATGATGGTATTTAATATATGAAAGCATTGCAAAGATTAAATGCAATAGTAGTGTTTGTCAAATATAAACACAATTCTGAGTATAATGCCTGGCACAGAAATTGGAAACAATAATGACTCAACAAAACTATGTTCCTGCTTTTGTTGGCCGTGATTACTATTTTCATCGGTATCATTAGTTCAACTCAGTTAGCCCATAGCGACCTACAGACCTGCGCACTGTTAGAGCCAGTGCCTTTAAACACCTGCTGGTTCAATCCCCGGGCAGAAGCCTCTCTGATTCCGGGCTCAGGGTGAGCGCTCCCAAATTTCTGAAACTGCTGATTCTTATTTCACCCCGAGGATATTTTCAGATGACTGAATTTGTGTATAAATGCCTGCCACCTAAAAATAACAAAATATCTCCATTATTGTAAAAAAAATGCCTTTTAATTCACTTTTCTGACTCAACATGCATTTTTCATGATTTCTGCCTTAATACAATAGACATGAAAAAGGAAAGTTAGATGTACCGTTGCTTGAAAACGAGATCTTGAAAGTTTCAAGGAAACGGACGTAAACAGAGAGAGTGAGGTCAATGGTGTGCATGTCATCACAAGACTCATTGCTCTACTTTAACGACAGGTTTGACTCGGGGCAATAAAATTACATAAACATGGAGTCAGATGATACATCCGCGTGCTCTGGGATTTTTCATCCTTTAGCAACTCTTTATTTTAAACGATTTGGGGAAATTACTTGGAGGGGGAAAAAAAAAAGATGGGCCCCCATGAACAGGAAACCATCTGAGACCAAACACGCCGTCACGTCAAACAGTCACGGCAGATAAGTAGGTCGCAGGGGTCCAGGTGCGCATCGGGAGAGCGGCTCTGAAACGCGGACGGTTTTAAAGAAGGAAGGAGCGTTCTGTGACAGTCCAGGGAGGCAGACGTCCGGCCGCGAAGTGCTGCATCGTGAGGAGCTCTGCAGAGCGGTGCTCTCGAATGCCCGTCACAGGTGTGCACCGTAAACCCACACTCTCAAGAGAAAACCCCGGACCCGGTGCACCGGGAATTTTAGATAAAACTCCAAACTGGTGACACAGGCGAATTCTGTCTTGTCCACAGAAGAGAGAGACTCTGTTACAGTGGAATGAGGGGCCTTTCTAGAAATGACAGAGACGAATGAACGAGTCGGGGGGGAAGGGGTCTCCACGTTCCATGCCGTGAGCAAGAGCAACCGAACCTGGGTGTCGAAGGGGGTCCCCGAGATTATAAGAAGGCCCGAAGTGTGAAAAACAGAATGGCGACCCCACGTAGCTGAAGGAGAAGGGGACACCGGCCAGGGAACCGAAGTCCCAGTGGCTGGCCCGTGCATTTCCAAAGTGGACTCGGTCACGGGGTGCGGGGAGGTGGAACTGGCAAGGAGAACCCGAGAAGTCGGCCCAAGGGCTCCTGTCATCCTGAGGCATCACGGCACCAGCCGGCGGCGGAAGTGAATGTGACGGAGCAGAGGGTGGTGACGGTGCAGAGAGCCCTCCCTGGAAGTGTACGTTTTATAAGTTTACAAGAACATCGCAGGAGGCTGACCCAAAGGCTGGGGATTCGGAGCAGGTTATCCTTGAAACTGGAGATAAAAGTTTCTGAGCGAAAAAAAAAAAAAAAGGACCCAAACAAAACAAAACTTCATTTAGACTTAATTTCGGCGTCGGAGTGTCACAGCTGAGGCTGCGGAGGGTTTAGAAGCCCTGCCTACGCGGCGCCTTGAAGTGTGTGCACATTCAATCAGCCCAAGGAAGAGATAAGGAGAGCGTTCTGTGACAGGCACCTGCACCAGACAATGGCCCTGATCGCGGAGGGATTTTAAACAGCTGTGCATAAACTTCAAAAGTAATGTGCAACCAGATTAGCAAGTGTCCGCCCTCCTTCCCGCTAGACACAGCACTTTTGAAAGAGATCAAGCACCCTTTCCGCGGGAGCCTGCCATTTTAGGAGCTACCAGAGGTGAGTTCGAGAGAGAAAGCGAAGATGGTGATTCACACACACAGGTCGAGGTGTGGGGAGGGGAGGAGGCGCCCAGCGCAGGGCGCCTGTGGGAGACACACCCTCCGGGAGAGCAAGGCCAGGGGACCCCCGCGGCCCGGAGCTTCCCGTGGCCACCCCGTCCTTGCCCGCTTGTGCCATTACCGAGTCATCTTTTATTAGCACCGCTGGGCAGGACGCCCCGCGAGGACAAGGCAGCTGGGCGCACGCTCCCTGCAGAAACAACCAGACTCTCTCGGCCGGGCGGCCTCGGGTCCCGCCTCGGGTCGCGCCTCGCACGTGCCCGCCGAGTGCCCGAGCGCTTGGCACACCCAGCCCGTGCCACACCGACAGCCGGGGCCCTTCAACCCCAGGGAAAGAAAGACGCACGACTCCGCTTCCTGCGAAAGTGCACGCACCAACAGCTGTCCCCCGAGGCTGCGGGGCTGCGCCCTGCACCCGCTTTTTAACTTCCCTGCTGTCTGTCAGGGACCCGCCTCACCCTGCCTGCCCCGGGCCGGCGGGAGGGCACTTGGTTGGCCCCGCAGCCTGAGTGTCCACGGCCCTTTCTGTGGCAACGGAGCCCAAGCCACACGCCGTCCGCGCGGACAGGTGGCCGAGGGCATCGGACAGCGCTCCTTGCAGACGTTCGCCAGGAATGGGAGACCCTCCCTCCCTCCTCCGTTAGCTCAGGTGGGGGCCGGAGGACGAGGCAGGCGGCGCCCCCGCCCCAGCCCCGGCGGCTCGGTGACCGTGACCCCGGCCAGGGTCCGCGGCATCCGTGCACCCCGCGCGCGCACCCCGGGGCGCGAGCGGCCGAAAGCGCGCTGCGCGGGTGTCTCTCGCGTTTCGCTGTCCCCCGGCGCCCGCCTTTCTGGAAGGTGCCAGGGCGGGCCGGGCGGCCCCCCGCGCGCGCCCGGCCGGCGCACAGAGCCCCCTCCCCGGGCCGGCGCCCCGCGCCCCCCGCCCCGCGCCCCGCGCCCCGCAGGGACCTACCTGCCGGGTGGGCTGCGGTCCGAGCGCGCGGCGGAGCGGCGGCGGCGCGGCCACTGGCGGGGCCGGCGCGGCGGGTGCGCCCGCGGGCGGCGCGGCCAGGGGGCGCTCGTCACCCCGAGAGCCGCGCGGCGGCGACGCCCCGCCCCCGCCCCGCCCCCCGAGCCGGGGACAGGGCGCCCCGCGGCGGCCGCCGGGGGAGGGGCGCGCGGCGCGGGCCGCGGGGTCGCACGACCCCACCGCCAGCCGCGCTGCAGGGCGGGGACCACCCTGCCGCGGGGGGCCCGCGGTCACTCGGCGACGGCCGCGTCGCCCGTCTTGTCTGTTTTCACCCCAGAAAGGGCCGCGTGCGCTGCTGCTCGGCAGTTCCGCGCCCGAGGAGGGTTGGGCGGTGCTGCCTGGGGGTGTGCGTGTGGGGGGGACCTTTCCGGGGCCCGCCCCCTGCGATTTTGCTTTTGTCTGTCTGCACCTGTCGCTTTGTTCCTAGCGTCCAAAGCCAACAGTCCTCGAAGCCGCCGTGCAGCGTCTTTACGGTGCCCTTGTCATTTGGAGGCTGCTATGCCCCGTTCACGGAGATGCTGATGACGATGGTGCCGAGTGTCACTGGGGCGGGCTTTCCCGACCGCCAAAGAATCCCTTTTTCCCCATTCAGGTTAGACACTGTGCGTCAGGTCACTATGACGGGGCTATTTCCCCTCAATGATGACACTACATGACTAAAATGTACTGGGTTAGTTAGTGCTCTCGTTGCTAGAACTAAGACCAGATAGTCTGAAGCACAGAGGTGATCTTTATCATTATTATTATTAATCATTATTATTTGAGGTAGAGATAGAGAAATCGGAAGATATTAAGGTGGGAGGAGCCACGCCGCGGGCCGGCGGGCTTCTGGTCCTGGAAGGACCGTGGGCCGGCAGAGCAGGACCTCAGACTACAGCTACTTCCTAACTTTTGATTTAAAGACGGGAAACCGAGGCCCAGCAGGGTTTGGAGCCCTGATGAGCTTCCGGAGCCGTCTGGCTGGGAAACCAGACTCTGGGGTGGCTTTCTCCAGCAGAGCAAACGCAGGTGCCTTAATTTTAAGGATGAACGTACATTCCGCGAGAGCTAGTCCCTTGTCCCTGTTGTGGGCATCCAGACAGTGCTGACTGGCCCCTCAGGCTGGGACTGTGTAACAGACGCCGCCACCTCTCAGGTGGAAGCTTCTAGCGGGAAGGTGTGAGGGCGGACGGTGCGGGTCATGTGTCGGCTCACCCCGATGTCACCGGAGCCTGGCACGTAGTAGGTGCTCATTGTATGTTTGTTATTGAAATGTGCCAGAAAACCCTATCCATGGCTGGGAACAAGCTGGCTGAGCTGAGACGCCCCCAGGTTCCCAAGAGGCCCCGCTTCTCTCTGCCAGGTGCCTGCCTCTTGCCCCTTCTCCCGCCCATCCCACTGGGAGGAGCTGGCAGACGGCGGTGGCTGCCCCGCGCAGCCACCCAGGAGATGGGGAGCCTACTCAGTCCACATCGCTGGGGTTTTCACTGACTGTTTGAGAAGGAGGCCAAGCACATAGAGGGCTCAAGGGAAATTCATATGGCCTTTTAATTTAGTCATCACTAGTCAGTGGCTTTTGAAAAAAGTTTCAAATAATGATGATTAGGTACCAAGGACCTGCACGGCGGTCATCGCGATGGGCGCTTTTGATGCACTCTTTGAGCCTCACGACAACCTCATGAGGGGGATGTTCCGTCTTATCACCATCACCATCATCACCGTCACCATCATCTTCAGCATCATCGTCTCCAGTTTAGAGGTGGGAGTCATGAGGCTTAGAAGGGTTATGCAGCTTGACCAAGATCCCCCAGTCAAGAAAGTACCAGAACCAGGACTCAGACTCAGGCCAGCGTGGAGCAGCCCCCCAAGCCCTGTCGACTCCCACCTCCAGTCTTCAGCCATACCCCCCACCCCCCCTCACCCCCCGTTTTCTGCTGCTTTCTCTTCAGACAGCTGGTCTTGGAGACTTGTGCTGCTCTACGATTTTATAACCATCCAGTCCTGTAAATTGGAAGCTCATTAGTGTGAAGACTACGTCTTTTAGAACAGCAGTCCCTGGCCTCTGTAGCCCCAGGGACGGGTGCTCCTGTGAGAATCTAACGCCTGAGGATCTGAGGCGGAGCTGAGGCGGTGATGCTGGCCCTGGGGAGCAGCTGCAGATACAGATGAGGCTTCGCTCGCTGGCCCACAACTCACCTCCTGCTGTGTGGCCCAGTTTTGTATAATCCCCGGCCCAGTACCAGTCTGCAGCTCCGAGGTTGGGGACCCACCCTTGTTTTAAAGGATTTTTTTTCCCCTTGAGTCTCACCTAAAAGAAAAAAAAAATGCAGATCTGGTCTTGATACCCTCCAGGAGTGGGGGAGAGCTCCGGGCACTTGGGCCCCCGGCGCCCTGCCTGGCCAGCCTTCCCCTTCCCCAGGCCACAAGGCGTTCCGTCTGCCACCAGACTTTGTCTCGTCATCTTATCGGCATGGCTGCTGCCCAGAAGTCCTCCACACCTTTGTTTCCTGGAAGAGGAAATGGCATTTCCTGGAGGGGCCTGCGTGTGGGTGGTGAGACTCCGCTCGTTACAAGAAACGCACCGCACTTGCAGGCGCTCGCTTCTCTTTCTCCTTCAGTTTTTACCCCGAAGTTTCCTGGAATCGCATTGAGCACACGCCGTGGGGCAGCTGCCTCGGTTCGCCGCAGCCTTGAAGACACACGACTCCTGCTGTGGACCCAGAGCCATGGACCGAGCACCCCAGGGAGCTGATCGTGGGTGGGCCCCTCTTCCTTCAACCTGGAACTTGCAGAAGGGAGCCCAGGACTTCGTTTGGCTTTTATTTTGGACCTAGTTGCTTGTTATGCTCTGTCTCTGCAGAGGTTACCTGTCGGAGGAAGTTGGGTCATGCTGCTTCTTGAGGGCTTGGCCACCTGGCTGTCTACTGTCCACAGGTCCGGCTGAGGCTGCCTCTACAGCAAGCCCCTTGAATCCTCAGAAGGGTCTGCGTGGGATTAGAACACAGCGACCTACCCTCACCGAGACTTGGGAAACGTGTGGAGTCTAATGTGACACTGTTCAGAAATTGTCAGACTCATTCTAGGAGCTCTGGGTCCAAGTGGCAGAGGTACAGACAAGGAACAGGTACAGCTCGGACAAGGGAAAACGTTTTTTTCCCCTCTTTAATCCAACTTAGACTTCCAAGGAGAATCAGAAGTTATAAGCAAGACTGGCCTTCCCTGAGGGGTAAATAAACCTTGAATTCTGTCAATAATAGGCTATTGACTCCTGCAAGCCATGGGGGGATGGGAAGGGGGATGGCGAAAAGTGAATGCAGACCTCGCTCTGAGGTAAAGAAGGAACAATGTTCCTTACGGGATACTGCTCGGTGACTGTAAGTTAATCTAGAAATCTTAGGCAAGGTAAGGGAGGCAGATCCTGTGTGTTCGCTCTGGAAGAGGCAAGGCCGGGGCCCGATGCTAGCTAGCAGCCCTGTGCGTTGAGGGCCTGGGTCCGGGCATGGCCTTGAGCACTTTATCTCCGTGATCACATTTGATTCTTGTGCAGATCCCTTGAGATGGGTAACATTCTCGTGATGGTACACATGTGACAGCTGAGTCCTAGGGGTCAAACGAAGGACTTGGCCAGGCTCACGGAGGCTGGGAGCGGTGGGCGTGGCTCGACTCCCAGTCTGCTGACCCCCTGAATCCATAACTTTTGCCATCATGTAGCAGAAACAAGATAAGACCTGAAATGACAGCATAACTCTTGAAACAGTGTGTTGGTGAATGTCCTGTTTAATAAGGTATTCTAAGGAGGATTAACACATGTGCAAGTGGCCAATTGGGTAAATTATAACATGTCAAAACGCCCACTTACTAATACAACTACAGGAAACAAAAAAAAATTAATCTTTAATGATGCAGAACATTTAGATCATTTTTTCCTGAGCATCAATTATTATTACATTATAAAAGAATGAAACAGAACATGAAAGTCTTCCTTTATTATTATTTTTTTAAAAGGTGGGGTAGCTATAAAAACAATATTATTGTCTCATTTTGATGGTAGCTTCTGCAGTCCTAAAGATGCTGATTATTTTTTGAAGTCATCACTGCCAATCAAGAGACGCTAATCATAAACCTAAGCATCTGAATCAGAGAGCGAATAACATTTTCAGTTGTTTTAACATAGATACGAGTGAACACTACCTTGGGAAGTGTTTGTAAGTTCTACGGGTAGACTCAGGATAAAAGGGGCAGGTCTTGTATTTCTAAGAACCCACAGATACCGTTCTGGATTCGGTGAGTCAGTGATATCAGCCCAAGGAGTACGGCCCAAATGGATATAAAATTTTGTCTGAAAATAAAGAGACATTGACTAGAGAGAGTAACGTATACAGACCACATTTTAGTGGTTCTCGTTCACCAGTGGAAAAGCAACGGCAACCCTGAGTCCTCCCCAGAAGGGATCAATAAATCTGAGAATTGATCCGTGAATCCAGGAGGAACAGACTGACATAAAACCCTCTGCCGTACTCGTAAATTTGATGATTGTGTCTCTGCAGTGTGACAAGGCAGTTGCTCCCAGATTTGAAAATCTGTCAATGAGGGCGCATTAGAGCAAACTACATACGTTTCGATCTCTCTTTTGTGGATGGTTGTACTGTGGATGGTTTTATTCTGCTATTAACACACACATACACACACACACACACACACATATACACACGCAAATGGAAGAAGGGCATTTTTCATTTTAAAAAAGTGTGTCAGGCTACGTGGATGTTCTGCCGGGTTTCTTCCAGGTATAAAATTCTGAGAATAAGTGTCAATTAAAAGGAAGTTCTAACTGTCAGTGACAAGGGGTGCAACGTAATTTGCTTCTAGTCGTATTCCCTGCTGGTTGACTGCGTTCACTGGTATGGAAACAATTTCAAGCACCGTCAGGGGAGTCACACGCTGACGACCGACCCGGGGAGACACGGAAAATCACTGCTCTCTCCTTTGTCTGCGCCGCACTTGCAGCCACGCTAAAGTCAAGGATTCGTGGAGCCAAAATGGAAGGAATTTCTTTTTCTCCCAGTGGTTAGAACGGTGGCCCACCGAGGCGAGGCCGACCGTGTGTGTGTGGCTGCCGCGTGAGTCAGGCGTGCTCAGTTGTAGGGTCGCATCGAGTCCCCCAGCCTAAGCATCGCGCCCCTGAAATGGTTGTTTTTCACCCCAACGGGCAACCCTAGAGACTGGTTATTCCTTAAACTTATGTGGGCTTATATGTCGTAAGGAGATCCAAGCCGATGTTTTCTCTCTCTCTCTTTTTTTTTTCCTTTTCTTTTTTCCCCCCTGTTCGTTGCTAGGCAGAGTCAGCAAACAAAAGAAGTGAAGCTCTCTACTGGGCTTCAGCACATCGCTCAGAAACCAGACGTTTCCTCTGCGTCTCACACATTATAACGCGCACACGCCCGAATTGGCCCGTATGTGAAGAAAATGTACCGTGATGACTAGAGAAAAATCTGTAGTGTTCAAGTTGCCACTTTAATGGCTTATATCTGCACATTTATGCAACATCGAAAACAATGAAAAACGAACATGAATCTCTTCATACTTCATATCAGAACTCGGCAGAGATGTTATGCTCAAAACCAAAGACACGTGGTAATCTGTTTGCAGTTGGAAGAGATGCTATCTTTCTAAATCCATTACAAATGCCGTGTATTATTCCGCAAATCTTTTCCTCTCAGTGTTTGTTTTACAATTAATAAATGAGTATATACACATATTATATCCTGTCAGTTTCAGAGGGAAGACTGAATAGATAAAACTTCCAAAGTGTGGTGATCTATCTCTCTAAACTTTGAGAATGTTGTGCTTTGAATGATCTAAACTACCCTTTAGGGGACACATGTACCGTGCTGTTGTATTTATGTGATTTTATTTAACCCTCAGAACAGTCCTGCAATGTGGGTGATGTTATTCACACTTTACAGATGAGACTATGGAGGTTCAGAGAGGATAAGTAACTCACCCGAGCTCACAGAGCGGGTGAGTGGCAGGGCCAGACTCAAAACTCAGGCGGGTCCCATGTACACCGGTGCAAACTGCATCTGGCGAATTCTGGCCACTAACGACAGAGGCTAAGAATAGGGATCATATTCTGCATGCGGATTTTGAAAAATAATGTTTATTATTGTTCCTATGAGAAAAGTTAGGCATGCAAACACACGCACACACACGTCTAGAAATTAGAGAAAAGTGAAAAGAGATTACCCATAATTCCCCAGCTCGAAGGCACTGAACATTTGGTGTCTTTCCTGACATTCCCTTGTCTAGACATAATTTTTGTAATTATTTTATTTTAAAAATAACTTCTACTCGTTGCCCGATTATAAACTAATGAGTTGTCATCATAGAAGATTTGAAAAAGATAAAAATCCACATAAAGGAAATTTTAAACCCCTCATAATCTCAAAATAGAAAGGTCGACGGTTCATACTTTGCCGTCTGGGCCTGGTCGTGGCTCGGGGCAGGAACCCCGCGCCGGCAGCTGCAGCCGCGCACGCACACGATTTGCAGTTCACAGGCTACGATATCAGTGTTCTTACTACTTGATTTTGCCTTGATTTGTTTTTGTTTTGTTTTACAAGGAATTATGGACGTGATTTTTAGGAGTGCTCTGGTTGTCTAAATAGGAACAGCTGCTTTGCCTTTTACGAAAGGACAAAAATTTACTGTCATACATATAAAAACACATTAAAAATGAATAACGGTACTGTTCGAATTTGCCCTTTTAACTCCACAGAATGGCTTAATTTTTTTTTTTCCCCTCAACGTAACTTCCTTTCGGCATTTTTCCCCTGCACAGAACAAGAAAACCACCAACTCCCTGCTTCCTAACTGGATCATGCGCTTTTAACTGGAGGAGAAAACTTTGGGACAGGTGAAAACAATTGACACACTAAATTGTCAATTTAAGTAAATAAGTTTAGATGCTACATAAATTTGGGAGGGCCGCAGATCCGGCTTAAATTTTAGTCACACTGAGAAAGTCTCCAAGCGGTTGCTTGAGGACCTCTGCGTTGCGTGGCCTGCCCTGCCAGAGAACTGGGGAAGACTTCAGTCCCTCGGAGCAGAAGGAGGCTCTGGGCGGAACGCGGCCGGGTGCGGCATGGTCTCCCAGCTGTGGCCACGTCACCAGGCGCCGATCCTTCCCAGGAGGGAGTGA